>NC_133126.1:61866574-63116574 GCF_048418815.1 Hemitrygon akajei
ACATGGCATTTGCCTTCCTCACCAACAACTCAACCTGCAAGTTAACCTTGAGGATGTTCTGCACAAGGACTCCCAAATCCCTTTGCATCTCAGATTTTTAGATTTTCTCCCCATTTAGAAAATAGTCTACACATTTATTTCTTCTGACAAAAAGCATAACATTGCATTTTCCAACATCGTATTTCATTTGCCATTTTCTTGCCCATTCTCCCAATCTGTCCAAGTCCTTCTGCAGCCTTCCTGTTTCCTCAACATTACCTGCCCTTCCATCAATCTTCGTATCATCTGCAAACTTGGCAACAAAGTAATCTATTTCATCATCTAAATCATTGATAAACAGCATAAAAAGAAGTGGTCCCAACACCAACCCCTGCAAAACACGAATAGCCACTGGCAGCTAACCAGAAAAGGATCCTTTTATTTCCACACGCTGCCTCCTACCAATTAGCCAATGCTTGAACCATGCTATTAACTTTCCTGTATTACCATGGGCTCTTTACTTGGTAAGCAGCCTCAGTTGTGGCACCTTATCAAAGGCCTTCTGAAAATACAAATATACAACATCCACTGCATTCCCTTAATCTATCCTACTGTAATCTCCTCAAAGAATTCCAACAGCTTCATCAGACACAATTTTCCCTTAAGGAAACCAAGCTGACTTTGTCCCAGCTTGTCCTGTGTCACCAAGTACTCCATAACCTCATCCTTAACAATTGACTCTAACAACTTCCCAACCACTGAGGTCAGGCTAACTAGTCTATAATTTCCTTTCTGCCACCTCTTTCTTTCTTAAAGAGTGAAGTGACCTTTTCAATTTTCCATTTCTCCGGAATCATTCCAGCCCAATGGTTTTTTGAAAGATCATTACTAATGCCTCCACATCCTCTACTGCTATCTCTTTCAGGACCCTAGGGTACAGTTCATCTTGTCCAAGTGACTCAGGCACCTTTAGGTCTTTCAGCTTTTTCAGCACCTTCTCCCTTGTAATAGTAACTACACTCACTTCTCTTCCCTCACACCCTTCAACGTCTGGCACACTGCTAGTGTCCTTCACAGTGAAGAATAATGCAAAATACTCATTTAGTTCACTGGCCATCTCCTTGTCCCCCATTATTATTTCTCCGGCCTCTTTTACTAGTGGTCCTATATAAACTCCCATGTCTCTCTTTTTTTATGTGCTTGGAAAAGCTTTTTCTATCCACCTTGATATTATTTGCTAGCTTGCTTTCATATTTAATCTTTTCCCTCCTAACGGTTCATTTAGTTGCTTTCTGTAGGATTTTAAAAGCTTCCCAAACCTCTATCTTCCTGCTATTTTTTGCTTTGTTGTATGCCCTCTCTTTTGCTTTTACATTAGCTTTGACTTCCCTTGTCAGCCACTGTTGTACTATTTTGCCATTTGAGTATACATACTGAATCATTTAAATTACATCAAATAAATAATTGTTGTTGTTGTTCCTCTCTGCAACCTTGCCACTTCTTCAGCATTTGTCTGCTTTTTATGAGGCCGAGTTGCTAGTTCCATGCTCAACCCAGAACAGATGGAAGGAGTACAAGGAACCAGCTGGATTCGAACCTGGGACCACTCGTCTCGAAGTCTGGTGCGAATGTCACTACACCACCAGTCGGCTGAGTAAATAATTATCGTTGATAAAATACATTAAATGCAAATGCACAATGTAATGTTGGATAGAGATGGAGTGCTGCAGCTGCAGGACATTGAAACAAGTTGATAACTTTGTCATCCTGGTTGACCCGTTCCAGAGTAAGCGTCTGCATCCCAATGACATTGAACGCAAGAGTTGTTGGATGGAGTGTAACAGGATGTTGAACATCCTAAAATTTCCAGAGTACTTTGATTCAAAGACATTATACAAATTGGGTAATAGCAGATCTGGATAGATACCCAATGTATCTATTTTCTATCTGTATGGTACTTTGTAGCACGTTTATTATGGTAATTTGTCACATGGGCTGGGGTGAGGTAGAAGCAAATGATTATAGGTACGTATTCACACTTAGTCAGTTGTCTAGTTGAGAGTTAGAGGCAGGCAGGAATGATATTTGTTTTGTAGACCACTAAATGAGACATTATTGTAATGCTAACTAGATCACTAACTTTACTTAGTTATGCTAATATCACTATTAGATTGTTATATTACTAATTTAGTTTCATTAGTTTTTTTATCGCTATAAGATTATTCATCTTTGCTGGTTTCATAATAAAAGATGAAATGCACTTTTATTGATTTGGAAATCCGTTGTCTGCAAGCATGTCATACAGTGTTGAGTAACCTGGCTTAATCTCTCTGTGGTTGTGGTTTGTTTTCAAGTAAACACTCCAGTGTGGATGAGAGAACAGCCTGTAAGGTAATACACGTGTTGTACAAGAGGCCAATCAAGCAGGGGGAGCAAAAATGAAAGTGGTAAAGGAAAGGAACATTTCATCAATGGGTAGAAACTATTCTCTGCAGTTGCTACCAAGAGTTCTGTCGGCTCTGCTTAATCTCAATGCAGCGCTTAAATTACCGTATTTCTTTACAGACTTGGAGAGGGAGGGGCTGATTCAGTTTTGATCTGTTTAAGAATCAGTGATAAAGGCTGAATTGGGAATAAGGGACTGGTGAGAACGTTAGTGGAGCTGAAGTTGAAATCAGATTGTTCCCTGAGGTACATACAGTTTTGAAAAGATATGGATTAGAACTTCAAATATGTCACTGAAAGAAAAGAGGTTTTAATTCAAGGGCCCCTGGTGATAGAGAAGCTATTCTATTCGGACAGGACTCATTTAAACTAAATTTCCCAGAGAACTGTATAACTAGGACAGCAGAAGAGGCTTCAGGAAAGGTATTTTCAAAACAATAAAGGAAAGGTCAAGGATTAAGAATAAAGTAATGACTTGTGTAAAGGTAAATACTATGATTACCTTAGAGAAACAAACACCACTTCAGGACAGCATGCAATAGCAAACCTATAGATTGTACAGGGAAGATTCTCTGTATATGCAACTAAAAAAGAAATCATTTTGCACCTGATACAATATGGGCAAGGTGTTGCACAGGAGCCTCTGGTGGAGGGGGTGGAGAAGATGGCATTGAAAGATTTTCAGGGTGTGGTAGATCAGCTAGTGAGTGGTGAGTGGCAAATGGTCTTATACTCAGTGTCAGCAAAGCCAAGGAAATGATTGTGAACCTCAGAGAAGAGAGGTGAAGAGACATACAATAATCTTCATTGAGAGGTCAGTGTTGGAAAGGATGACCAGCTTAAAGTTCCTGTGCATCAAGGCCTCAGAGGATCTATCCTGGGACTAACACACTGTTGCAGTCACAAAGACGGCTCATCAGTTCCTCTTATTTATTTGGAGCTTAAGGAGATAGGGATGTCTCTAAAGAGTCTTACAAGTTTCTGTAGATGTACAGTGGAGTGCATTCTTACTGGTACATCACAGCCTCGTATGGAGCCTCCAGTGCACAGGAACACAAGAAGCTGCAGAGGGTCATAGACTAGCCAGCTCCATCACAGGCACAAACCTCTCTACTATCGACGACATCTTAAAAAGACATTGCTTGTAGAAGGCAGCATCCAACAACATAGGGAGAAGACTGAGTCAAGATTCACAGCGAATAGCACACGTGACTTGTGGCGAGGGCTGCATACCATCGCAGACTTCAAAGCCAAATATAGTGATGCCACCAACATCGTGGCCTCTCTCCCAGATGAGCTCAATTGTTTTTACGCTCGGTTCAATGTCACTAACTCTGAGTCTCCGAGGAAAGCCACCACTACAACCTGCAACCTGGTCATCTCTGAGGCTGAGGTACGCAGATTGTTCCAACGAGTGGACAGTCACAAGGCTGTGGGACCGGATGGCATCCCAGAGCGAGAGCTTAGGATGTGAGCACAACTAGCAGATCTATTTACTAACATTTTTAATCTCTTCCTTTCCCAGTGTAGAGTGCCCTCCTGTTTCAAATCATCCACCATTGTCCCTCTACCAAAAAAGACCAAGGTAATATGCCTGAATGACTGGCGTCCTGTCGCACTCACCTCAATAATAAGCAAATGCTTTGAGAGGCTGGTCAAGGATTACATCTGCAGCTTGCTATCATTCAAACTGGACCCCCTAAAATTCACCTACCGACACAACCAATCAAGAGATGATGCAATAGGCTCTGCTCTACATACCATCCTTACACATCTGGAGAAGGATGCTTATGTGAGAATGCTGTTCTTGGACGACAGTTCAGCATTCAACACCATAATTCCATCCAGGCTCGACAAGAAGCTTAGAGACCTCGGCCTTGACCCTGCCTTGTGCAGCTGGATCCTGGACTTCCTGTCAGATCGCCAGCAGGTTGTAAGAGTGGGCTCATTCACCTCCAACCCTCTGACTCTCAATACAGAAGCCCCTCAGGGCTGCATACTGAGTCCCCTCCTTTACTCCCTGTATACCCATGACCGTATCGCCACCCACAGCACCAATCTACTAATTAAATTTGCCAATGACACATTTATTGGCCTTATCTCAAACAATAGTGAGGTGGCCTACATGGAAGAAGTCATCTCTCTGACACAGTGGTGTCAAGAAAACAACCTCTCCCTCAATGTTGCAAAACCAAAGGAGCTGGTTGTAAATTACAGATGGAATGGAGATGGGCTAACCCCTATTAACATCAACGGATCTGGGGTTGAGAGGGTAAACAGCTTCAAGTTCCTCGGCATCCACATCATTGAGGACTTCATGTAGTCTGTGCACACCAGCTGTGTGCTGAAAAAGGCACAACAGCGCCTCATTCACCTCAGCCAGTTGAGGAAGTTTGGTGTGGGCCCCCAAATCCTAAGAACTTTCTACTGGGGCTAATTGAGAGCATCCTGACTGGCTGCATCACTGCCTGGTATGGGAACTGTTCCTCCCTTAATCGTAGGACTCTGCAGAGAGTGGTGCGGACAGCCCAGCGCATCTGTAGTTGTGAACTTCCCATGATTCCGGACATTTACAAGGACAGGTATGTAAAAAGGGCCTGAAGGATCATTGGGGACCCAAGCCATCCCAACCACAATCCATTCCAGCTGCTACCATCCGGGAAGCAGTACCGCAGCATAAAAGCCAGGACCAACAGGCTCCAGGACAGCTTCTTCCACCAGGCCATCAGACTGATGAACTCACGCTGACTTGAGTGGACTCTATATTACATTGACTGTTCTATTTATTATAAATTACTATGACTGCACACTGCACATTTAGACTGAGACCTAACGTAAAGATTACTCCTCGTGTATGTGAAGGATGCAAGAAACAAAGTCAATTCAATAAAGACCCACACCATTTAGGATGTGCCATCTTCTTATTACTACCAGCAGGGAGCCTGAGAACCCACACTCAACAGTTTAGAACAGCTTCTTCCCCTCCATCTTCAGATTTCTGAATGGTCTGTGAACCCATGAACGCTAACTCCTTATTCCTCTTCTCTTGCACAATTTACTTATTTTTGTAATTTATTGATTTTTATGTATTGCGCTGTACTGCTGCCTCTAAACAACAAATTTCATGTACTACGTCAGTGATAATAAATCTGATTCTGATACTAATTCTAAAGAAGAGAGATGTTCCTTTCCTGTTGTAAAGAAGTTTTAATGCTATGATGTTGTATTGTCTCACGCCACACCACCAATGAATCAGAACCAGATTCAGGTTTAATATCATTGGCATTCTGTATGTCATGAAATTTGTTGTTTTGCGGAAGCAGTACATTGCAAAACATATTTACTATAAACTATAAATTACAATAAGAAATATGTATTTAAAAAATTAAATAAGAATTGCAAAAAGGCACTGTACATGGGGTAGTGTACATGGGTTCATGGTCCATTCAGAAATCTAATGGTGGAGGGGAAGAAGCTGTTCCTAAAGCATTGAGTGTGTCTCTTCAGGCTCCTCTACCTTTTTCTTGATGGTAGGGCACGTCCCGGGTGCTGGAGGTCCTTAATGATGATGCGACCTTTTTGAGGCATCACCTTTTGAGGTAACTGCGATGCTGGGGAGGCTAGTTCCCATGCTGGAGCTGGCTGAGCTTGCAACCTTCTACAGCTTTATCAGATCCTGTGCGGTGGCCCATCCATATCAGATGGTGATGCAACCAGTTAGAATGCTCTCCATGGTACATCTGTAGAAATTTGTGAGAGTCTTTGGTTTCATATCAAGTCTCCTCAAACTCCCGATGAAATGTAGCCGCTGTCATGCTATTATCGTGCTATAGAACTGTGAGACAATTGTCAGCATGTGAGATGAGATTGTCTGTAGATGAATGACTGGAGTCAAACGCCCAGAGCCTGGAGACAAAACTTTAAAATTAACCCATCCCACCAGCAACAGTAATGTTTAGTGTGTGGGAAATGATTTTCATGACTGTGTGGCTAAGCACAGCTCCAGTGCCATATATACGTTTGCTGATGACATTTCTGTTGTAGGCTGAATCAAAGGTGGTTATGAATCGGCTTATAGGAGGGAGATTGAAAATTTGGCCGAGTGGTGCCACAACAACTACCTCTTACTCAATGTCACCAAGACCAAGGAACTGATTATTTCCTTCAGCAGGAGGAGACCGGAGGCCCATCAGCCAGTTCTCATCGGGGGATCGGAGGTGAGAGGGTCAGCAGCTTTAAATTCATCGGTGTCATCATTTCAGAGGACCTGTCTTGGGCCCAGCACACAAGTGCAATTACGAAGAAAGCACAGCAGCGCCTCTACTTACTTAGAAGTTTGCAAAGATTCAGCATGGCATGTAAATCTCTGACAAACTTCTATAGATGTATAGTGCAGAATATATTGACTGGCTGCATCACAGCCTGATATGAAAATACCGATACCCTTGAACGGAAAATCCTACAAAAATTAATGGATACGGACCAGTCCGTAACAGGTAAAGCCCTCCCTTACATCAAGCACATCTATATGGAGTGTTGTGGCAGGAAAGCAGCATCCATGGTCAGGGACCCCGACCATCCAGATCTTATTCTCTTCTCCGTGCTGCCATCAGGAAGGAAGTACAGGAGCCTCAGGACTCACCCAGCTGGTTCAGGAATAGTAAGGCTCTTCACTCAACTTCACTTGCCCCATCACTGATCTGAACCCATAACCTATGAACTCGCCTTCAAGGGTGCATCATCTCATGTTCTCAATATTTATTGCTCATTTATTTTTTTACCTCAGCTCAGGCTCATAAAACCTGAGGTACAGGCACAGCCAAACATTTCTCAATTGCCAGGATCAAAAGGAGTGGAAGCATATGCATAATTCACAACAACCGACATTAATTTGGGGTTTACTTTAAGATGCTGGTCTGATGTGTTGACATAATGATGTGAAGTTTTTTTTACTGCACTTTATGTTCTGTGTTTGGTTGACTAGAGTGAGTTGTTACTGTTCCCCTTAAACTTAAAATGCCTCTGCCATTTTATTTATGAAAACCTACAGATATCCAGATGATGTGTTTCAGGAGGCAGCCACATTCATTACTTTAAGTTCGATCCGTGGCCAGGAACAAGAAGTTTTGACTGTGAGTAAGACAGGTAGGGGGATCCAAAAGGAAAATATTTACTGTAAGGATCAAGAGTCGCGAAGGCTGTGTTGTCTGCCTGGTGCCTGAGTTCGGGACATTTGACCTGCAGAGGAATTTGGAGATTCACTCATCATGGTCCATGTAGGTACCAACAGCATAGGGAAAAACAAGGAAAACGGTTCTGCTGAGGGCATTTGTGCAGCTAGGGACTAAAATATGAAAGTAATAATCTTGGGATTGTTACCTGAGCCACATGCAAAATGGTACAGAGTTAATAAGATCAGGGAGTTTAATGCATGGTTCAAAGATTGGTGAGAGTCAACTTGTGGGACATTAGCACCAGTACTGGGGAAAGGGGAAGCTGTTCCAGTGGAATGAGCTCCACTTGAATCATGCTGGAACCAACTTCCAGGTGAATTGCAAAAAGCTAAGGCTGTGAATGAGGCTTTCAACTAAATAGTTAGGGGGAGTGGTGAGTGTGCGTGGCTTCAACAGTTTGGAAAAGTATGGATAAATTTAAAAGGAAGAAGTGTGCAAGAGATGTTATTGAAGTCTCCAGAATAAAGAATAAGACAAAATGTTTAGAAAGAATTAAGAATTTATCTTTAGGAAATATGGAGACAGAATTGAAAAGTAGGGTAGTGAATACAAAACTGGAGGTGTTATATTTCCTTCAGTGTCCTGCCTAAATGACTACCGTCCCGTTGCACTCACATCCATCATCATGAAGTGTTTCGAGAGGCTCGTCATGAGGCACATCAAGACCCTGCTGCCCCCCTCACTGGACCCCCTGCAGTTTGCGTACCGTCCCAACCACGCAACAGACAACGCCATTGCCATCATCCTGCACCTGACCCTAACCCAGCTGGACAAAAAAAAGACATGTACGTTCGACTGCTGTTCATAGACTTCAGTTCAGCATTCAACACAATCATCCCTCAGAAACTGATTGGAAAGCTGAGCCTACTGGGCCTGAACACCTCCCTCTGCAACTGGATACTAGACTTCCTGACTGGGAGATCTCAGTCAGTCCGGATCGGGAGCAGCATCTCCAAAACCATCACACTGAGCATGGGGACACCCCCAGGGCTGTGTGCTCAGTCCACTGCTGTTCACTCTGCTGACCCACGACTGTGCTGCAACACACAGCTCGAACCACGTCATCAAGTTCGCCGATGACACAACCATGGTGGGTCTCATCAGCAAGAACGACGAGTCAGCTTACAGAGAGGAGGTGCAGCGGCTAACGGACTGGTGCAGAGCCAACAACCTGTCTCTGAATGTGAACAAAACAAAAGAGATGGTTGTTGACTTCAGGAGGACACAGAGCAACCACTCCCCGCTGAACATGGACAGCTCCTTGTTAGAGATCGTTAAGAGCACCAAATTTCTTGGTGTTCACCTGGCGTAGAATCTCACCTGGTCCCTCAACACCAGCTCCATAGCAAAGAAAGCCCAGCAGCGTCTCTACTTTCTGCGAAGGCTGAGGAAAGTCCATCTCCCACCCCCCATTCTCATCACACTCTACAGAGGTTGTATTGAGAGCATCCTGAGCAGCTGCATCACTGCCTGGTTCGGAAATTGCACCATCTCGGATCACATGACCCTGCGGCGGATAGTGAGGTCAGCTGAGAAGCTCATCAGGGTCTCTCTTCCCGCCATTACGGACATTTACACTACACGCTGCATCCACAAAGCAAATAGCATTATGAAGGACCCCACACACCCTCATACAATCTCTTCTCCCTCCTGCCGTCTGGGAAAAGGCACCAAAGCATTCGGGCTCTCATGACCAGACTATGTAACAGTTTCTTCCCCCAAGCTATCAGACTCCTCAATATCCAGAGCCTGGACTGAAATCTTACTGCCCTATTGTCTTGTTTATTATTTATTGTAATGCCTGCACTGTTTTGTGCACTTTATGCAGTCCTGGGTAGGTCTGTAGTCTAGTGTAGTTTTCTTTTCTGTGTTGTTTTTCATGTAGTTCAGTGGAGTTCTTGTACTGTGTCATGTAATACCATGGTCCTGAAAAATGTTGTCTCATTTTTACTTTGTACTGTACCAGCAGGTATGGTCGAAATGACAATAAAAAAGTGACTTGACTAGATATTTGAATGCATGAAGTATACCAAGTAAGGTACTGTGGTGCTAGAAAATTTGTGAACATTGTAGAATTTTCTCTATTTCAGCATAAATATGACCTAAAATGTGATCAGATGTTCACACAAGTCCTAAAACTAGATAAACAGAACCCAATTAAATAAATAACACAAAATATTATGTTGTCCATTTATTTATTGAGAAAAATGATCCAATATTACATGTATTTGTTGGAAAAGGTATGTGAACCTCTGGCGTAATGCCTTGTACAAAAGCTATTTGCAGTCAGATGTTCCAATCAATGAGATGAGACTGGAGGCATGGGTTTTAGAGGAGCCCCGCTCTTTAAAAAAGACGCACAGTCAGCCTGCTCTTCTCAAGAAGCATCTCTTTATGTGAACCATGCCTCAATTAAAACAACTTTCAGAGTACCTTAGAAGAAGAATTGTAGAGATGCATCAAGCTGGAAAAGCCTAAAGACCTGAGTGTTCATCAGTCCACAGTAAGAGAAATTGACTACAAATGGAGGAAATTCAGTACTGTTGCTACTCTCCCTAGGAGTGGGCATCCTGCAAAGATCACACCAAGAGCACAATGTGTAATGCTGAAGGAGGTGAAAAAGAACCCAAGGGTAACAGCAAAGGAACTGCAGAAATCTCTAGAACTTGAAATTTTGAGATTCTCTAGAAATCTCTGAAGTCTCTATTCACATGTCCACTATAAGAAAAACACTGAACATGAATAATGTTCATGGAAGGACACCACAGAGGAAACCACTGCTCTTCAAAAAAATGTTGCTGCAAGTCTCAAGTTTGCAAAAGACCACCCGGATGCTCTACAATGCACTGGGACAATATTCTGAGGAGACATAAGACATAAGTTGAACTTCTTGGCAGAAATGCACATTGCTATGTTTGGCAGTAAAAGGACACTGCACACCAACACCAAAACTTCATCCCAACTGTGAAGCATTGTGGAAGGCGCATCATGGTTTGGGGCTACTTTGCCACCTCAGGGCCTGGACAGTTTGCAATCGTTAAGGGGACAATGAATTCAAAATTGTATCAAGACATTTTACAGGAGAATATCAGGGTGGCAGTCTATCAGCTGAAGCTTAATAGAAGTTGGATAATGCAAAAAGACAATAGTCCGAAAGACAATAATAAATCAACAGAATGGTTTAAAGAGAAGAAAATTTGTGTTTTGGGATGGCTGAATCAAAGAACTAACCTTAATCATATAGAAATGTTATGGAAGGACCTGAAGCAAGCAGTTCATGCAAGGAAGCCCACCAACAACCCGGAGTTGAAGCAGTTTTGTAAAGAGGAATGGCCTAAAATTCCTCCTAGCAAATGTGCAGCACTGATCAATAGTTACTGGAAATGTTTGGTTGAAGTTATTGCTGTACAAGGGAGTCACACCAGTTACTGAAAGCAAAGGTTCACATGCTTCTTCCAATAAATACATGTAATTTTGGATCATTTTTCTCAAGTAATAAATGAACAAGTATAATGTTTTGTATTATTTTTTTAATGGGGTTCTCTTTATCTAGTTTTAGGACTTGTGTGAAGATCTGAACACAGTTTAGCTCATTTTTATGCAGAAATACAGAAAATACTACAGGTTTCACAAGCTTTCTAGCACAACTATAGATGACCTTGTAGTGCAGTTAGGAATTTGTAGGTATGACATTGAGGGCATCACAGTATCATTGTTGAAAGAAGATCACAGCTAACAGCTTAACATCCAAGGATACACATCGTATCAAAAGAACAGACAGGTGAGCAGAGGGTGTGGATTGGCTTTGTTGCTTTAAAAAAAATAAACCCTTAAAGGGAGTGACAGAAGATCAGAAGATTTGGAATCCTTGCAGGTAGAATTATAAAACTCCCAAATGTATCAAGACCCTAAGTGGAGTTATACACAAACCTCTAAACAGTAGCCAGTATGTGGGCTACCACGGGAGATAGAAAATGCATGCAAAAAGGGAAATGTTACAATGGTCATGAGAGATTTCAATATGCAGATAAATTGGGAAGAATCATGCTGGATCCCAAGAGAAAGATTTTGTAGAATGCCTACAAGCTGGCTTTTTGTTGTAGCTTGTCAAGCCCACTAGGAAAAACTAATTTCTGGATTGGGTGTTGTGCACTGAACCAGATTTTATAATCCTTATGAAGCAGTGGTTATAATCTGATAGAATTCACCATGCAGTTTGAAAGGGAGAAGCTAAAATTGAATTTATTGGCAATACAGTTGAGTAAGGGTAACTACAGAGGCATGAAAGAGGGGCAAACCAAAATTGTTTGGAATTGGACACTAGCAGGGATGACAGTAGAACAGCACAGGCAAGAACCTCTGGAGTAACTTGGAAGATACAGGATTGGTTTACTCCAGAGAAGAAGTATTTTATGGGGAGGATGAAGCAACCATGGCAAGGAAAGTTAAAGACAGCATAAAAGAAAAAGAGAGGACATTTAATAGAGCAAAAATGAGTGGGAGTCAAGAGGATTGGGAAGCTTTTACAAACCAACAGAAGGAAACTGAAAAATCAATAAGGAAATAAAAGATTAAATGTGATGGTAAGCTAGCCAATAATATAAAAGAGGATACCAAAACTTTCTCTAGAACTGTATATAAAGAGTAAAATAGAGGCAAGACTGTACATTAGACTGCTAGAAAATGATGGTGGAGAGGTAGAAATGGGAAACAAAGAAATAGCAGGAAAACTGGATAAATATTTTGCATCAGTTTTCACTGTGGCGGATCCAACAGTATGCTAGAAGTTTGAGAGAGTCGGGGGTAGAAGTGAATGAGCTCACTATTTTCTAAGGAGAGGGTGCTTGGGAAACTGAAAGATCTGAAGTAGATGAGTCTCCTGTACAGTTGGACTACAGCCCAGGGTTCTGAAAGAGGTAGCTGTGGAGACATTAGTAATGATCTTTCAAGAATCAGTACATTCAGGAATAGTTCTAAAGGACTGGAAAATTGCAAATGTCACTCAAATTGTAGGCCAATTAGCCTGACTTCAGAGGTTATTAGTTTGTATTAATAAGGGTGAGGTTTCAAGGTACTTGGAGGCACTTGTTAAAATAAGCCAAGGTCAATATGGTTTCCTTAAGGGGAAATCTTGCCTGACAAATATAACCATATAACAATTACAGCACGGAAACAGGCCATCTCGCCCCTTCTAGTCCGTGCCGAATGCTTACTCCCACCTAGTCCCACCGACCTGCACTCAGCCCATAACCCTCCATTCCTTTCCTGTCCATATACCTATCCATTTTTTCAAAAAATGACAATATTGAACCTGCCTCTACCACTTCTACTGGAAGCTCGTTCCACACAGCTACCACTCTCTGAGTAAAGAAGTTCCCCCTCGTGTTACCCCTAAACTTTTGCCCCTTAACTCTCAACTCATGTCCTCTTATTTGAATCTCCCCTACTCTCAATGGAAAAAGCCTATCCACGTCAACTCTATCTATCCCCCTCATAATTTTAAATACCTCTATCAAGTCCCTCCTCAACCTTCTACGCTCCATAGAATAAAGACCTAACTTGTTCAACCTTTCTCTGTAACTTAGGAGCTGAAACCCAGGTAACATTCTAGTAAATCTCCTCTGTACTCTCTCTATTTTTTTGACATCTTTCCTATAATTCGGTGACCAGAACTGTACACAATACTCTAAGTTCGGCCTTACCAATGCCTTGTATAATTTTAACATTACATCCCAACTCCTATACTCAATGCTCTGATTTATAAAGGCCAACATAACAAAAGCTTTCTTCACCACCCTATCCACATGAGATTCCACCTTCAGGGAACTATACACCATTATTCCTAGATACTCTGTCCTATTACATTCCTCAATGCCCTACCATTTACCATGTATGTCCTATTTTGATTAGTCCTACCAAAATGTAGCACCTCACACTTATCAGCATTAAACTCCATCTGCCATCTTTCAGCCTAAATCTCTCTGCAAATCTGTTGGAATGTTTTGAGGAAGATTGATGCACCATCAATAACTCTCGGAGACGTGAGTCGAGATAGGCTTTTATTAGCTGGAAGGAAGCACCGTCAGCAGCAAGGGACCACCACACAACATCCTGGAGACTGAGGGAGGAGCAGTGCCTCCAATCGCCTTTATACAGGGGTCAGTGGGAGGAGCCACAGGAGCAGTCAGCAAAGGGGCGTGCCCAGACAAGTATATGTAGTTCACCACATTGTTACAGGCAAGATAGACAAAGGAGTGTCAGTGGATGTTGTTTACTTGGGTTTTCAGAAGGCCTTTGAAAAGGTACTGCACATGAGGCTGCTAAACAAGAACCCGTGATATTACAGGAAAAATACTAGCGGAGATAGAAGATCGTCTGGTTGCCAGAAGGCAAAGAGGTGAAATCAAAGAGGCCTTTTCTGGTAGACTGATGGTGGCTAGTAGTGTTATGCAAGGGTTGGTGTTGGGTCCACAACTTTTCACCTTTTATATTAATGTTCTGAATGATAGAATTGCTGGCTTTGTTGTCAAGTGCAGAGTAATCAGAGTTGCAAAGCGGCTTGGGAGATCCATGAAGGTTGAGTTGACAGTAAGGAAGGCAAATGCAATGTTAATATTTATTTCAAGAGGACTAGAATATAAAAGAAAGGTTGAAATGTTGAACTTTATAAGGCATTTGGAGTATTGTGAGCAGTTTGGGCACCATATCTAAGAAAGGATGTGCTGGCATAGGAGACTCCAAATGAGATTTACTAGAATGATGCCAGGAGTGTAAGTGTTAATCTACGAGGAGCATTTGTTTGCTTTGGGCCTGTACTCACCTGAATTCAGAAGAATTATGGGGCATCTCATCGAAACCTACTAAATTTTGAAAAACCTAGATAGAGTGGACGTGGAGAAAATGTCCGTTCTGCTTGTTATTTCCTCAACTATTTGCAGATCAAGACCCTGCGTCATGACTGAGACTGTAAAGGTGAGATAGCCAGAATAAAGAGGATCGAGGAGAGGCTGACGGGTGACAGTGAGAACAAGGTGGGGAGGGAGAGAATGGGCAAATAGAATCAGTCAGCGGGCAGTCAGAGCCAGATAAGGAAAGCTTCAAAGGAAGACCTATGAAGACAGGTGGGGAATGGGAGGTGGCGGTTGAGACTCAAACGTTATAAAGTGTAAAGAGGTTACAGGTTCTGGGATCTAATGAGCAAGTAAGCTGATAAGCAGGCAAGACAAGGGTGGGATGGAGATGAAAAACGTTGGGAGAGGATACAAAAATCTCTGACCAACTACCACCAGCATATCACCTGCGGAACCAGAGGAGCCAACATACTCAGTCACTGTTACTCCACCATCAACTACACTTACAATGCCACCCCGTGCATGAACTTTCCAAGTTCGATTACCTGGCTGTACTTCTACTCCCGCCATACAAGCAGAGTCTGTGGACTGCAGTACCGGTGGCGAGGGTGGCGAAGTAAACTTACAGGACTTCTTTAAATCATTGGATTGGACCATATTCAGGGATTCATCTTTGAGTCTGAATGAAAGTGCCACTGCTGTCACTGACTTCTTCAGGACCAGCATGGATGAGTGTGGGCCTTTCCAAGCCAGAAGGCCTGGATGAACCAGGACAGTCTACTGAAGGTTATATTTGTGGCATTCTAAACCAATGATTCAAAACCCAACAAGAAGTCCAGGTACGACCTACAGAAAACCATTGCAAAGTAGAAAGGGAATTAGAGACACTATGATAGCTGTGGCAGGTTTCTTATCGGTGAAACCTAACACCATAAATGGTACTGATGTTTCACTCTCCAATGAGCTCACCACATTTTAAGTATGCTTTGAAAGGGAGTATAACACCATGGCTGTGCAAATCCGTGCAGCATTTGGCAGCCCGGTATTCTCTGTCTCAGAAGCTGATGTCAGTACATTCCTCAAGAGGGTGACCCCTCGCAAAGCATCAGGCTCCAATAGTGTATCCAGCATAGTACTGAAAATCAGTTCAAGCAGCCTGCTGAAATATTCAAGGATATCTTCAACCTCTCACTGGTGCACACTGAGATTCAAAAGGGCATCAAGCATACCAGTACCCAAGAAGAGCCGGGTGAGATGCCTTAACAAAAATCACCCAGTAGCACTCACCTCTACCATGATAAAATGCTTTGAGAGGTTGGTCTTGGCTAGAATAAATTCCTGTCTGAGCAAGAACCTAGACCCAAGGCAATTTGCCTACCACTACAATAGGTCTACAGTGGACAGAATCTCACTGGCTCTCCACTTGGCTTTGAAGCACTTAGACAATAAAAAAACATATCTACACCAAATTGTTGATGGTCCAATACAGCTTAGTGTTCAACACCATCATCCCCTCAGTACAAATCAATAAACTTCAAAAGCTGGTCCTCAGTGTAACTCCTCCTGCAACTAGACCCTCAACTTCATTATCGGGAGACTATGGTCAGTGTGAATCAGTAATAACATCTCCTCACGGACCATCAACACAGGTGCACCTCAATGATATTGCTTAGCCCAATGCACTACTCTCTCTATACTCCTGAGAGCGTGGCTATGCACAGCTGAGATGCCGTCCATAAACTTGCCAATGATTCCACCATTGGCAGAACTTCAGATGGTGACAGGGTGTACCGGAATGAGATAGTTCAGCTGGTTGAGTGGTGTTGCAAGAGCGGCCTCACACTCAACATCAGCATGTCAAAGGAGTTGATTGTGGATTCACATTGGTCCTCATAAACACACGAGATTCTGCAGATGCTGGAAATCCAGAGCAACACACTCAAATTGCGGAAGGAACTCAGCAGGTCAAGCAGCATCTATAGAGGGGAATAAGGAGTTGACGCTTTGGGCCAAGACCCTTTATCAGGACTCGCTTCATCAGGAATTGGCCCAAGTCATCGACTATTTATTCCGTGATAGATGCTGACTGAATTGGTGAACTCCTCCAATATTCTGTGTGCGTTGTTCAAGATTTCTATCATCTACAGAATCTCTTATATTTAGAATGTTGCACACCTTGCATTTAATTGCTCTATTTATTTTGATTAATATGCCCTTTAATAGTTTAAAATGTTATTGATGGTTTCTCCTTTTACTTAATTTTAATTAGATATTTGATTTATAACCATTTGTTAGCTGGCTGTAAGTTATCTTTCTTGGCACCTTGGTCTCTTCCTGATTTTGTCCATAAATTCAGATTGCATCACAAGACTACTTACGTATTTGCAATCAGTGCGGCAACCAGGGAAATGAAAAGGGACACTTTCTCCCAGTCCGCCAAGCATGCATTATTCTTCCTGGTTATCCTACTTCATATTAACTAGAATATGGCATGGTTAACATTGCCAAAAACAAACCATGGAAAATTTTCCCTCTCTCTGTGACCTCTTCATATAGCCACTTTTGCACTTACACGTCTGTCCTCAGCTACCTTAACCTTCTTGTCTCTCAACAACTTATCCTCGATTTTATGCTCCATCCTCTCAGCCTTATTGCTTATTGCTATTTATTTTCGAATTACCTTGTCCATGCTATCTGGACCTGAAGTTTTATCCCATAATATTTTTGTTAACATGTTAATGATACTAATATTTGTTTAAAGTTCATCTTCTGGTGACGTGTTAACTTTAATAAAAAGAAACACTAAGACAAAATACCAATCTTGATTGCATCTATAATTGTTCTGCTCATCATTTGTTGGCCCTATTTTTCTTATTTATGTATATATCAAGCTCATAATTAATTATTTTTGTATATCTTGGGATATGCTTCTGTTAGTTCTCTTAACGTATGGACCATTTTATTTTTAACTTACTTGTGCTCATTTTATTTCCATTAGTTTTATTACCTTCATTTGTGATTCACTTTGTTATCCATAGTGCAGTATAGTGAGCTTGTTTTCAACTTTTATTGAACTAACTTTCTCAGATCTTAATCACGGTTAGTAAAATTTTCAGTTTCTCTGCCTTCACCTTTTGCCAAGTTTCCTTCTACCCTCGTTTCCCATCAATGTTCTTCTCATTTTAAAATGTTCTTTACCTCAACCTTTGCTCTATAAATGCCACTCTTGATTTTAATTTTGAATCTTACTGAAGTACTATGTGACTTGTTTAAATGTACTCCTCAGATAAAATGCGCATCTGTAAGACGGCATATACAATAATGCAGTTTCAATATAGGTTATTCAAAGAGACTTGGTCACACTTTACAACTTTTATTCAATTCTTACTGGATTGCCACAGAACCATAACAACATCGGCAGGAGCCAGAATCTGCTTGGTATAGAGTAAGGAAGGGTAGGTTGGGAAGGCAGATCGTAGAGCCCATGATTTATCATTCATGAGTTTTAGTCACAAGGAAAGCATGGGTTCTCTATCTGTCCATGAGCTGCTCCTTGAGAATTCAGTTCCTGGTGGTATTATGGGAGCCTGGAATCAACCTCAGTATGAAGCAAAGCAATAGAAAGACAGCAGTAATGTTCAGTTCAAATAAATCGGATTTTATTCAACCCATAGCTAATTGCAATGTATCTTTTTGTCATCACAGGTACTGTTTTCTGCTGATCTTGGTAATGGTAACACTGCTTTAAATTGATTTTCTCAGATGAAGCGAAGGTCATCTGCTGCTATGAGAATCTGTTAATGGAACAGGCTGTGCACAGCAGGAAATCTTTGAAGGGCAGAAAGAGAATGTTTGCCCCACTATGTTAGCAGATTTAAGATCCAATTAGGGAGTCCATTGTGTCCAAATGCTTATTTTCATGCAATTATGTGATCAGAGAAGCATTAATTACTTTAGTAGGAAGAGTATATTGTGCTTTTGTTATATCGTCTTAACAAGCATATATTGATATAATTGAGTTCTCTCTGAAAACA
This sequence comes from Hemitrygon akajei, assembly GCF_048418815.1. Classification (NCBI taxonomy): domain Eukaryota; kingdom Metazoa; phylum Chordata; class Chondrichthyes; order Myliobatiformes; family Dasyatidae; genus Hemitrygon; species Hemitrygon akajei. Next base: position 61,885,118 of record NC_133126.1, read on the forward strand.
AACATTAGAATAGTAATTGACAATGTGAGGAATTAATGAATTAAATGAAACTTTGCTTGTTCATGCAAGAGATTTTCATAAACCCTGATTAGAAATAAATGCTTCAGTCAGGTTATGTCCTGTTACATGTATACCATTAACAACAAATGCTTTCTAAAATAGATGAACATTAAGAGTAGAAATTAAAAAAAGAGCTAAACATGATTATAAATATACTTAATATGAACCTTTAGGTGCAAATGGAGTCCTTAGATCATGAGTGATCTATTTTTGGTGATTTATGCAGAGTACAAAAAATAAACCTATATTAATTCATTGTTAAAATACTTTGATAGTTGCATTCAAGAGGCTTTTAGACAGACACACGAATATACAGAGAATAGAGGGATATGGATCATATGCAGACAGAGGAACTTTGCTTAATTTATCTTCATGCTTAACACAGACATCATGAGCCAAAGGGCCTATTTCGGTTCTGTACTCTGCTGTGTTCTATTATCATTTTTAGGTAGATATTTATTAAATATCATATCTGCAGTTACTGTCACAGTAGTTTAAATTCTTGCCTAAATTAATTATTTTTGTGAAATTTAATTATGATAACATTTGTATATTATTGTACTGTAGTTGTATATTTACAATTATATACAAAATATTATTGTAATCAAATTCCACAAGAACAACTAATTTAAAAGAAAACTTAAACTACTATATATTAATTTCAAATGTAACACATCACAAATAAAATCGGACTTGGGCAGTAGTGTGAAATGAGTTATGTAACACCTGTCTGTTATGGATGAAATGCTGTGGTTGAAGTCATTGGTTGGACCGCACTTGGGAGTATTGAAGACAGTTTTGGCCCCCTTATCTAAGAAAGGATTGTGGGGAGGATGTTTCTTATAATGATCTAGGATCAGAGGGCACAGCCTCAGAATACAAGGATGTTCCTTTAGAACAGAGAGAAGGAGAAATTTCTTTAGCCACAGGGTGGTGAATCTGTGGAATTTATTGCAATGGACGGCTGTGGAGGCCAAGTTAGTAGGTATACTTAAGGCAAAGGTTGATAGGTTCTTGATTAGTAAGGGTGTCAAAGGTTATCGGGAGAAGCATGAGAATGGGGTTCAGAGGGATGATAATTCAGACAAGATGGAATGGTGGGGCAGACTCGATGGGCTGAATGGTCTAACTCTGCTCCTGTATGTAATGGTCTTATGGTTATACTAACTGTTCTATTCACCTCTCCAGTGACTTAAAACAGTAGTAAAACATCTGTGCATCTCTGTTTAACTTACAATTGTGTTTCTACTTTTGTTGCATCCTATACAATTTGTCTGAGAACTTCAGTTCAACAGCTAAGATAAAGGCCTTATTACACAAAGCAAATCTCATGCTGTCAATAGAACACCAATGTAATTTTTATGTTGCAGTGCATGGAATGCATGCAAAGTATAAAATAGGTCAAGGTTTTGTTTAAGTTTTTGTGGAACCAAAATAAGCTTTGCAATGCAAACAATGCTGAGGCTTCACTGACATGTACCCCTTAATTAAACCTGCTTAATTTTGTGAAGCAGTGAGGCAAGCAACCTCATCACCCAGCTGGGAGCCTGCATCCCAAAAATGAATTTATTTTCATGGTTTTATTTTGGTATTAAAACTGTTAATCAAATCATAGAGTTAATTCTCAACTTACACAAGAGTTTCAATCCTGGAAAACATGTATTAATCCAGGTTTTGCAAATCATAAAGGCTGGGTAAAAAGCACAAGGAGTATTTTGGTACAGTGCATTACTATGGGTAGAGAGTCATACATTTTTCATTATAACAGAAAAAAGAAATTTATAAATAGATGGTACGTTCTATAATGAGTCAATGTAGTCATAGAATATTCATAAAATGAGGAATATCTTCGCTTCTATTTTAGTGCCATTTTGCATTTTGCAAGTTTTTCCCATTATATCTGTTTAGGACTAACTGCAATAATTATTACACAATTATTCTGATCAGCACTGACATGTGGGCTGAAAGACCTATTCCTCTATTGTACTGTTATACATTCTACATTCATTGCTAACTAATACTGAATTAGGTCTTCTTTTGGTTTTTGATGTAAAGCTTTAGGAATATAACTTCCCAAACTATCTTTATTTTTGATGTCGCTGGCTGTCAAATTCAAAAAATTGTTAGTGAGGTAAAATTAAGCAAGTGAATGCAAAGGACCTGATGCCTGTTTCAGTGCAGTCTATAAAGATATCCTCGCGAGCAAACTGTACAAAGCAGGAGGTTCCTTCAACTAAATATCGGAGTCTACTGAGTTCAACCTCAGCCTATCACAAAGACTGCTTACTTCCATTGCCATAACATTACCTGACCCTACCTCTGCTTCGGTTGTCTATTCTTGAACTATCTGAAAGGAGTTTTCCAATGCACTCATAACTGGCCTTCTGTCTTCTACCATCCATAAGCTTAAGATCCTAATGCAAACTGTTCTGATCATCCATCACTCTCCTGGTTTTCTTCATTTCCTCCATGTCCTTGATACTAATGAATTCTGATTTGTTGTACATCCCTAATTTTATTAGCTTTGTTATTAGTGATTATGCCTACCAAGGTTCTAAACTCAGTGTAACTTCTTCCTTAAATACCCTTAGAGCCATAGAGTTATAGAGCACTACAGCACAGAAACAGGTCCATCAGTCCAACAAGTCCATACCTAACTATTATTCTGCCTTGTCTCATCAACCCGCACCTGGACCAAAGCCCTCCATGCCCCTCTCATCCATGTATTTATCCAGACTTAGATGTTGAAATCAAACTCCCATCTCACCACTTCTACTGACAACTTGTTCTACACTCTCACCACTTCACCTTTCACCCTTAACCCATGACGTCAAGATTTAGTCTCACCCAACCTCGGTGGAAAAAGCCTGCTTGCATTGACCTATGCTCTAGCGACTTAAGTCCTAATCTACTCAACCTTTCCCTATAATGCAGGTCCTCAAGTTCTGGCAACATCCTTGTGAATTTTTTCTTCCCTCTTTCAATCTTTTTTGATATCTTTCCTGAAGACAGGTGACCAGAACCACACACAAAACTCCAAACTGGGACTCACCGATGTCTTGTATAACTTCAACATAACATCCTAACTCCTGTACTCAGTTCTTGGATCTATGAAAGCCAATGTGCCAAAAGCTTTCTTTATGACCCTATCTATCTGTAAGGCTACTTTTAAGGAATTATGAATCTGTATTCCCAGATCCATCTGTTCTACTGCACTCCTCAGTGCCTTACCATTCACTGTGCAAGTCCTATCTTGGTTTTTCTGCCCAAAGTGCAATACCTCACCTCATAGTAAATTCCATCTGCTATTTTTCAGCATTTTTTCCAGCTGATCCAGATTCTACTGCAAGCTTTAGTAGCCTTCTTCACTATCCACTACACCCAAATGTTAGGCCTGCACAGGCAGACTCCTCGGAGACTCCACCCAACTAATAGGAATCAGCTACCACTTATTTCCAACTCATCACCTACAGCCTATTTAAGCCCAGTTCTCATCCACAGTCCTTGATCACCTATCGAACTAGCCAGCCAGCAAGCCTCCTAGCCTTCAGTTATCTTGTTGCCTTGTCTTGTTAGTCAGTCTCTCTTACTTTGTGTCCCCTCGTAGCTTGTTATTTTGGAGTTTATTATTAAAGTGATTGGTCACTGCTAAATCATCTCAGTTGCTCTACTTTTGGATAAAGCCTCCTCTACATTTCCTGGCAGGGTGGGTAAACCAGCAGCTGCCTCAGCAGTGGTTGCTCACATAAAGGACGTGGCCTGCCTTAACCAGTGCACAGTCCAAAACCGGCAGGAAACCTCTGACCATCGCTCACCACCCTCAACCAACTCCTCTTCTCATTGCTACAAACCAACAGCAGCCAACCTCCCCCCTCGTAGCCCCGAGCTGATGGATCCCCAACCCAATGCCACAACTTCCTGTTCCAATGCGTCTCTGCGCTTTGAGCTGCAGCCATCTCTGTATTCTATGGACTGAAGCGAGATTGCCTCCATCATCTTTCTTTTGACTGGGCAAGCAATGAACTGGGCTGCCACTAACTGTTAGGCCATTACAATCATGGCCTCTCGGAGCACTTGAAAGATGAGCTCTCTACCCACGAGATGTCCACCGGCCTTGAAAGCCTCCTCACTCTGGCCTTCCATGTTGATAAGCATATTATGGAACGACCCTCCAGATCAACAACCAGAACCCCAGTTTCATTCCTAGATCCAATTCAGGATGCAGTAACCTCATTAGCAATGCCTCCAGAACCCAAGAAGTTAAGATGAGCTCCATTAACTCACCTCCCCCACCCCAAAGAGCATGAGCATCAGTGGAGAAACAATTACTGTGGAGCAGTCAATCACTAATGCATCGAATGCCCACTGCATCCAGGAAGATGGCACCACCAGGTAGAGATGAGAAGCCTACTATCTAGTAAACTTTCCGCAGCCCCTCGTTTCAACACCATAACCTGATTCGCTCTCCCTCTCCACACCATGAGGGCTCTGCACACACAGGAGGCTCTGGTGAAATCTGGCGCAGATCTGGCAACTTTCTGGACCAGATTCTGTGAGTGCAGCTTGGACTTCCTACCATGGCCACCTCGCACACCTTCTGCATCACAGCCATTGATTGATGTCCCTTGGGGTCTGGGATGGTCAGAGCATGCACACGGCCTGGGCACATGAGCATCTCAGAGCTCTGTGAGTCCATCCCCTTCTGCCTTATCAACTCACTCAACATTCCTCTCATCTTGGGTTACCCCAGGATCTCCACTCACAAACTTCACTTCACCTGGGAGGAAACCCTTGACCTCACCAAACCCCCACAGGAACACCACAATTTGCCCATCGCCTTCAGTAAAAGGGAAGCCAGCACCCTGTCACTTCACAGACCACATGACTGTGCGAATGACCTCCTTCCAAGGTTGTCTGCTCTCCCTCTCCCCTCCTGAGACCCAAGCCATGAATAACAACATTGCCAAAGCCCTACAGAACGGCTTCATTCAACTATCCCATTCCCCATTCTTCATTGTCAAAAAGAAAATGGGCTCTCCATCCCTGCATCGACTACCGTCACCATTAAAGACTGCTACCTTCTCTCCTAGAAGGATAGCACATTCGTAACACTCCATGGGCCCCAGATTTTCACCAAACTGGATCGACGGTGTGCATAAACCTGATCCTCATCTGCCAGGGAATGAGTGAAAGATAACATTCGTAATACCCACTCCCTTTCAGACTTTCCAGCGGTTTAGCCATTTTCCAAGCCTTTCTTCATGAGGTCTTTGAGACATGCTACAGAGATATGTGCTCATCTATTCAATGACATCCTCAATTTCTCCAAGAACTCCCAGGACCATGTCTGCAGTGTTCATTCAGTCCTTCAGTGTTTCCTCAGAAACCAACTGTTCTGCAAGTTAGTAAAACTCCAGTTGCACACCCAAGTCATTTCCTTCCTGGGTTACGTCCTTTCATGCCAAGGCATTACCATGGACTCAGAGAAAGCGCATGCCATTGTTGAATGGGCTTGACTGCACTCCCTCAAACAGTTACAGTGCTTCCTCACCTTCTCCAAATTCCACTGCCTTTTCATTAGGAACTACAGCTAAATCACCACTCCTCAACAAAATCCTACCTCACAGATAAGCTGCTCTGCTGTTGCTGGCCATACTAACGAGGAGCTCCAGAGATTCTTCACCACCACTCCCATTCTCCATCATCTGAACCTCTTCGCACCTTTTGTGGTAGAGATGGGCATCAGGGCCTTCCTCTCCCAGTGAGGACCAGACGGAAAGATACGTCTTTGTGCCTGCTACTCGTGCAACCTCAGCTCTTCACATTGCCATTATGGAGTAGGAGACTGGGAGTTACTCACCATTAAATGGGCCTTGGAGGAATGGAGATATTGTCTGATGGGGAACACTGAGCCCTTCCTGATCTGGACTGACCACCAGAACCACCTATCCATTCAGCAGGCCAGACAATTCAACCCACATCAGGCTCGCTGGGTCCTCTTCGTCAAGCAATTCAGCTTCACCATCTCCGCACAACCCAGCTCCAAGAATCATAACGTGGACACCCTGTCACAACAGTTTGACCTAGTGGAAATAGAGATCAACACTCCGCCATTCATTCCATCCTGCCGGATTCTCATCCCAATCATCTGGGACCTTGGGAACCTGACCAATCATAGCACGAGTCTGCTTCAGCCGATGCACATGGCAATGGCCACATGTTCTGAGGCATTCCAGTAGGCCCACACCTCACCCTTCTCCAGCCACTCAGGTGCATGATTGACTCGGTATTTTCAGCAATGCCGGTTCTGGTGGCACTCCATGATCACAGATATACATCAGTTTGTCTCTGCCTGCCCTCAGTGTGCTCAGTTCCCTCAATCAACAGTTAATTCCTCCAACCAGTGGCCTTCTGGACTCCTGCAGTCCCTGCCAAGCCCTCAACACCATTGGTCCTGCATCACCACGAATTTCATCACGGATTTGCCACCTTCCGATAAAGCCACGCTGATCATGATGGTGGTGAACAGGTTCTCCAAGGTGGCCCACTTCATTGCCCTCCCCAAACTTCCATCAGCATCTGAGAGGGTGGACCTGGTTCTCCAATACAGAGTTCGTCTCCATGGATATTGTTTAAGACCGGAGCCCACAGTTCCTTTCCCACATCCGGCAAGCCTTCTGCTCCCTCCTCCACACCTCAGTAAGTTTGTCCTCTGGTTATCATCTGCAGACCAATGGTCAGTCAGAAGGAGCCAATCAACAAGTGGAGAATTTTCTGCAATGCTTCACTGCCTCTAACCTTTCCACATGGAAGAAGTATCTGATCTGGGCCAAGCTGTCCCACAACCTGCACGCCTCCTCTGCCACAGTATGTCATTCTTTAGAGTGCTTCATGGCTATCAACCTTTGTTGTTCCCCACAGAGGACCCAACGGAAGAGGTCCCGTCCACCAGGTCCCTATTTGCTGCTGCTGAAATGCTTGGAAGAGGGCATTGAGAGCCATCCTATCTGTCAACCACACCTGCTGCTGCCAGGCTAACCACCTGCAGCGCCCAGCCACATTACCCCCGCCTGGGAACTGTGTCTGGCTGTCTACCTGAGATCTGCCCCTGCACACTGACTCCTGCAACCTCTCACCCGGGTTTGTTGATCCATTTAAGATTATCCATCGCGTCAATCCAGTAACTTCCTGTCTCCAGCTACCCCCGTCCTTCAGGATCACACCTACCTTCCACGTGTCCTACCTCAAGCCCATTGTCACCTCCTGAACCTAGGATTGTAGGAAGTAATTCAGTGTACACAGTTCATTGGTTGATGGATCCACACTGTTGTGGACAGGGTATGCAGTAACTGGTCAACTGGGAAGGGTACAGCCTGGATGAGAGGTCATGAGTGCTGTCTACTTTCACCTTGGTTCCATTGTTCATTGAGGAATCCACTGGACCCATCTGGATCATCCTGGGCTGTTGCGTGCCAGCCATAGGAGGAGGGTTCCTATCAGGACTGCACAGATAGGCATCTCCTAGTCTCCACCCAACTAATAGGATTCACCTGCCATCATTTCCAACTCATCACCTGCAGCCTATTTAGACCCAGCACTCATCCACAGACCTTGTTCACCATTTAACCAGCCAGCCTCAACTAATTGCTCCTAGCCTTCAGTTACCTTGTTGCCTTGTCATATTAAGTATATTTTCTCTCTTGTTTTGTGGCCCTTGTTATTTTGCAGTATAGTATTAAAGTTATTGCTCACCACTAAATTGTTCTTGCTGTTCTGCGTTTAGGTCAAGCCTCTGTATTTCCTGACACACCTATCTTGGTGTCATTCACATATTTGGTGATCTACTTTATTGTATTATCATCCAGTTCATTGAAGAAGATGGCAAATAACAATGTATCCAGCACTATTCCCTGTGGCCTATATTTTTAATTCCTTCTTTATTATTCTTTTCAAAACTTACCACCTTGTCGCATTTGATCACCTGTCCAAATTTACTTTTGTTTAGATATAATGCTCCTGTGAAGTTCCCCAGGAGTTGTGTTCCAGTAAACTGGTGTTTCCATACTGGAGTCCATGGACCTCTTGGTTAATGGTAGGGATCCATGGCACGAAAAAGGTTAGGAACTTCTGGAGTAAAGGGTCTAGACAAAAGGAAATTATTGACGAAATGCAGGTCTTTTAGTTTGCCTTGCCCTGGAATTTGGTGCACTTTGAGCTAGAAAAAAATTACACTATACCTCCCTGCCATTTTAAGGCATACAGTTGGAATCCAATCTCTCATGGCTGAATCACAATGTATAATTTGTTATCAAATCCATATTTGCATATTTCTCCAGGCTACAAATTTTAGTTGCCAATCTTGTTCTACACTAGAAGCGTAACTACTAGTCCACTCTGAAAGACATTTCTAAATAGCGTAATGTTTATTAGTTTTGAAGAACAGTAAATTCCGTTCATGCTTTCTCAGCTAAGGGCAGATAATGTGGGTGTAATGTTAAAAGCTTTTAGTAGTATGTTAGTTAATAAACATCCTACTGTCACAAATAAATGATAGAGAACTTGAATTCCAATCTACTGCAATCCATCTTCTCTGACGTTGTTTCTTTAATTTTATTAAGGAGCAATGGAACAATATGAGCAGAAGAGCAATGCAATAAAAAGTGCATTGGATAGTACTCTAACCTTGTCAGCCACCGATAATCTTTGGATAGGCCTTTTACTTATAGAGATCAGCAATCGTTTTCTTTGGAAATCTTAGTAAATGATGCTACATTTTTTTTTGATTTAGTAAATATCAAAGTTCTACTAAAAAGTATTTTGAACTGATTCCCAACCTACATCTCACAAGGTTTTGTGTCAGTTTCATTGACATGAAAACTGCTGAAGTTGTAGATAACAAAAAAGTTATCCAAAGAAGCATAAATCAGTTGGAGAGCTGGGTGGTGTAGTGGCAAATGAAGTTTCATCCAGACAAATGCAAGGTCATACACTCTAGGTGGTCAAATTCTAATAGCACATATAGACAAAATGGCAGGGTCTTAGGAATACCAATGAACAGAGAATCTTCGGGTTCAAATCCATAGCGCTCTGAATGTGGTGACACGGGTGAATGGGGTACTGAAAAAGGCATTAAGTCTGCTTGCTTTCATAAACTGAGGCATGAGTATAAAAAATGGGGTGTCAAGTTACAGCAGTACAAAATCACACTTAGAATAGTTAGATGAATCTGGGTGCAATCGAGTGTAGAAGAGATTCACCAGGATGCTGCTCAGAGGGGGGGGGGGGGGCTGCATTTATAAAGATAGGCTGTGTTTCTTCCCACTGGACTGTCAGAGGCTGAAGGATGACCTTGTAGAGATTTATAAACTTACGAAGGGTATAGTTAGAATAGATAATCCGAGTCCTTTATCCAGAGGAGGAGGAGGACGTAGAACTAGAGAGTGTATGGAGGAACAAACTGCTAGAGGAGGTGGCAGAGACAATTTACAACATTTAAAAGGCATTTGGATGGATGCTTGGAAAGGAATGGCATAAAGAGATATGGGCTTACAGCAGGCCAGTGGGATTAGCACAGATAGGCTTCACAGGCATGGAATGTTTTTATGCTTCTTTGATAGTCTGACATGCCACTCCCATTACCTTTGGGTTGCCTTGTCCTTAAATTCACTGGAGAGTGAGTCTATCACAGTCATTGTGACGATATGGGAGAGGAGGACATCCTTTATAGCTGCTGGAGCCTGCTTTTCTTCACTGCCATAACCAAAAAGAACAAGATGATGCATCTCTGGTGCTGGAGCACTGATCAGGGGAGCAAACAACAGCTCTGAACACAAATCCAACTAATATAAATATTCAAGCAACACACACAAAATGCTGGTGGAATGCAGCAGGCCAGGCAGCATCTATAGGAAGAAGTGCCGAGACCCTTCGTCAGGACTAATGGAAAAAAGAGATAGTAAGAGATTTGAAAGTGGGAGGAGGAGGGGGAGATCCAAAATGATAGGAGAGTACAGGAGGCGGAGGGATGAAGCTAAGAGCTGGAAAGTTGATTGGGATACAAGGCTGGAGAAGGGGGTGTATCATAGGACCAAAGGCCTTGGAAGAAAGGGGGAGAGGAGCAAAAGAGGAAGATGGAGAACAGGCAAGTTATTGTGAGAGGGGAAGAGAGGAAAAAAAATAAAAATAGGGATGGTGTAAGGAGGAGGGGCATTAATGGAAGTTAGAGAAATCAATGTTCATGCCATCAGGTTGGAGGCTATCCAGATGGTATATAAGGTGTTTTTCCTCCATCCTGAGTGTGGCTTCATCTCAACAGTAGAGGAGGCCATGGATTGACATATCAGAATGGGAATGGGACGTGGAATTAAAATGTGTAGCTGCTGGGAGATCCTGCTTTCTCTGGCAGACAGAGCTTAGGTGTTCAGCGAAACAGTCTCCCAGTCTGCGTCAGGTCTCACCAATATATAAAAGGCCACATCGAGAGCACCAGACGCAGTATACCACACCAGCCGACTCACAGGTGAAGTGTCGCCTCACCTGGAAGGACTGTCTGGGGCCCTGAACGGTGGTGAGGAAGGAAGTGTAAGGGCAGGTGTAGCACTTGTTCCACTTACAAGGATAAGTGCCAGGAGGGAGATTGGTGGGAAGGGATGGGGGGACAAATGGACAAGGGAGTCGTGTAGTGAGCTATCCCTGGGGCAGGGAAGATGTGCTTGGTAGTGGGATCCCGTTGGAGGATGCGGAAGTTACGGAGAATTATATGTTGGACCTGGAGGCTGGTGAGGTGGTAGGTGAGGACAAGAGGAACCCAATCCCTAGTGGGGTTGCAGGAGGATGGGGTGAAAGCAGATGTGCGGGAAATGGGAGAGATGCGTTTGAGAGCAGAGTTGATGGTGGAGGAAGGGAAGCCCCTTTCTTTAAAAAAGGAAGACATCTCCTTCGTCCTGGAATGAAAAGCCTCATTCTGAGAGCAGATGCAGTGGAGACGGAGGAACTGAGAGAAGGAAAATAAAGATATTACCAGTTTCCCTTTTGACTAATCAAACAGAATAAACTGTTCCATCCTTGAGCTTCAGCTTCTTCTCAATCCTCTGAATCAGATTGTTTAGAATGATATCGCTCACTAATTATTGTCACCCTCAACAGAGCACATAATGTACATTTCCAATTCCAATATGTGACATGTTTAAATCTCCTGAATTTGATGACCAATTGAACGATTTGCTCGTAGGAATTCCTGGGGCCATATGGTAAAGAACCTTCCAACAGCTGTATAAACAGACAAAAGATGCAGTAGAGTTTTAAAAAGCAAACAGAAAGGTTCCAACAAAATTCAGTCACTTCCTTTGTCGAACAAGACTACAACAATGCACACATAATCAGTTGCTAAGAGATAACATTAATAGTAATAATGTACCTTTAACAACAAAGACCTGACTAAAAGGAACAAGCCTTAATTTTATGTAGTTGTTAAGCTGACTGGATCCTGCTAAAGACTGTTGTTTGCATTATAAGGGAATACCTTTCATTAACGTAACATTGTAGGCTGTAATAAGCTCTGTGCGCTATCCATGTGCAAGCTTGAGTGCTTAAAGCCTTTCGGATATTTTGGTATGTCATGTGATCTAGGCACATAGAGACCATGGGCAGTATGGCAGATAGGACCACGAGCAAGCATCTGTCATAAAATAACAGTTTGGTGACTTCCAATTGCACCGTTAGCTCCATAAAATGTATTTGGTCATGAAAAAGTCAAACTCATAATAGATTTGATTTTTTTCTTATCATTCAGCTTGTTTTTCACTTATGCTGTTATATTTCATCAGCAGATTGAAAATCAGTCCCCAGAACAAAACAAGTTATTCTATTAAAGCATTTCCACAGCAATAATAATGCAATGAAGCCTTTTGGCATATTATGTTGCTAGCTCTTAGCTCTCTGATTTTAGTTTATGGAGGGGTGTAAACAGTTGACATTATGGGCCAATTCAACAGGACTGAAAAGGAAGAGGAAACAAAGCAGAGTAAGAAGGTCGGGGCAGGGGAAGGAGTTACAAGCTGGTAACTGATAGGCGAAGGCAGGTGAGGGGGAAGGCCAGTGGCTGGAGGATTAGGGGATGAAGTCAGAAGCTGGGAGGAGATAAATAAGTGAGGTAATGGCCGAAGAAGAAGGAATCTAATAGGAGAGGAGGTGATGAGAGGAAAGGAAGACCATAAGACCATAAGATTTAGGAGAGAAGTAGGCCATTCGGCCCATCGAGTCTGCTCCGCCATTTAATCATGGGCTGATCCAATTCTTGTAGTCATCCCCACTCCCCTGCCTTTACCCTATACCCTTTGATGCCCTGGCTAATCAAGAACCTATCTATCTCTGCCTTAAATACACCCAATGACTTGGCCTCCACAGCCGCTCGTGGCAACAGCCACTCATGGAAGGAAGAGGGGCAGCAGAGGAAGGTGATGGGCAGGTGAGAAGGGAACAAACCAGAATAAGAAGGATCCTGATGAAGGGGCGCAGCTCGAACACTGACTGTTTATTCCTCCCATAAATGCTGCCTGACCAGCTAAGCTCCTCCAGTATTCTGTGTGTTGCTCGGGATTTCCAGCATCTGCAGAATCCCTTATGTTTATCATTTACATTATTTTTCCCCCACAAGTAATAAGAGGTTTACTTTTCTCTGCCACTTAACATATAGTGAAAATAAATGCATGACTTTTATGTAGTAACTATAAACCTTTTACATGTTATAGCCTTCATTAACCATCTCATTCGGAGATCTCTGTTAGGTTATTTATTTACCTTATTGCTTATTAAAGTATATAGGACTGAGATTTTTAAGGGATTAAGTATTTCATTCATAATGACACTATGGGATATATAAAGTACTGAATCTGAAAAGGCATTGTGCCACAGTGGTTTCTGGGTCTTCAGAATCCACTTCCTTATTCCTATATTTCTAAGGTTTTCTATTTTAAATACAGCACAAACCAATGCATCTCAGATCATGCAATGAAGATGGAAGCAATGAATCTGTTTTCAGAGATTCTCAGCCCTCTGTAATTGACAGTTCACCCATTGTTTCTATAAACTTTTGGGATTTAAAAGCAGTCCAAATGTATGAAAGAAAAATGGAGGGTTATTGGGTAGTGTGGATTTAGTACTTTTTTTAAGGATTATATGGGTCGGCACAACATGGAGGGCTGAAGAGCCTGTGCCGTGCTGTAGTGTTCTATGGTTCTATGGTTCTAAATCTCTTAAAGAATTTCCACCTTTGATAAAAGAGCAACCACAATGTCCACAGTGGTCTCCCGGTTTCTTGAACTCCAACGCAAATGTAATCAGTAAGATGTACATCATCCTGCCAAATAATCTGGCCAATATGCAATTGCAGAGATGTTCACACACTTCGAAAGAATATATGACAAGAAGCTAACATCACAAATAAAACAAAATTCAGTGACCTAGCCAGAGATATTAAGGTTAGATTCCAATTCACAGATCTCTTACGGTTCAGGAGGTTCTGCACCACGTTCATAGCCTAACTCTAATAGGTCTGGTCACCTCATCTTTCATCTCTCTTGTAATAATAGCACCAAACAACAATGTTTACTGCTTATATAATTGAAAATGATTTTAGAACTCCTTTTATGTTGCCAGCTCAAGAAGTACAACAATTTTTCTGTCTTTTATCCGTTTTCCAAGACACAACCAGTACAAATGTTCACCCTCATACTCCTCTGTAAGCCATTCAGAACTGTGCAATTCACTCCATAATGTCTTTTCTTATTCTTGCTGTCAAAGTGCATCACTCCTCACTATATTTAATTTCATCCATCACTTTCCTACCTATTCAGCCAGCCCATTTATGTCCTTTTGTAACTTCTACAATTCTCTTCACTATCTAGGACATTTCTATATTTTGTCCAGTTTACAAATTTGGAAATTTTTCCTTGCAACCACCCCCCACCCCCTGCCCCATGACTGAATCATTAATATCTGCTTTTTCAAAGTCTTCCCACTGCCGAGGGAAACAACATTTTCTACCATAACCCAATAAGAAAAACAACCATTTAGTTCAAAGTAAATTTATGATAAGAGTACATTTATGTTATCATATTCTACCTCGAGATTCATTTTATTGCCGGCATTTACAGGAAAAAATAAATACAGGCAGTCTTCAGGTTACGAATGAGTTCCGTTCCTAAGTCTGTCTTTAAGTCGGATTTGTACGCAAGTCGGAACAGGTACCTCCGGTCTTATTTTGCATCAGTTAGTCAAACATTTGTCTTAGTATGTAGTATATATTTTACCTTTCTATGCATATAAAACACTTCCTCCTCAATAATAACCTCCCTCCTCAATAATTTTTTTCAACATTTCAGGAAAATCACTCGCAGCACTTACATCAGCACTTGCTGCTTCACCTTGCACTTTGAACCAACCCCTACTCGCAACAAATTCTTCATCACAATCACCTTCACTCGCTGTTCCACCTTGCACTTTGAACCAACCCCTACTCGCAACAAATTCTTCATCACAATCACCTTCACTCGCTGTTCCACCTTGCACTTTGAACCAACCCCTACTCGCAACAAATTCTTCATCACAATCACCTTCACTCGCTGTTCCACCTTGCACTTTGAACCAACCCCTACTCGCAACAAATTCTTCATCACAATCACCTTCACTCGCTGCTTCACCTTGCACTTTGAACCAACCCCTACTCGCAACAAATTCTTCATCACAATCACCTTCACTCGCTGTTCCACCTTTCACTTTGAACCAACCCCTACTCGCAACAAATTCTTCATCACAATCACCTTCACTCGCTGTTCCACCTTTCACTTTGAACCAACCCCTACTCGCAACAAATTCTTCTTCACAATCGCCTTCACTTGCTGCACATGCAGCTTTTAAATCATTGAAAAGGCTTTGAGCCTTTTCTCGCACTAAAGTAAGGCTAATAGGCATATTACGCTGATTTTGATCATCTAACCAAATTATCAATAGCCTTGCCATTTCAATAATTAAACCACTGTGTTGCTTAGTAATAATTGTAGCTTTCATCGGGGTAGGGCCTTTCACATGCTCCATTATTCTCACTTTATCCTTTAAAATTGTTCCGATTGTTGACCGACTGTAGCCTAACACTTCTCCAATGACAGATGGCGTTTCACCTCTTTCCGATCGCTTTATTATTTCCACTTTATTTTCAATCATGATCGTTTTCCTTTTCTTTGATGCATCACCAGCTCTTGCATTGGATTTACGCTTTGGAGGCATGGTTACAAGGGTAAATAAGAGAAAAATTTAAGCCAAATACAAAGTTACACACTCAACATAGTGTTAATGGCAACGTGATCCGACTTAACTCAAATTTTTAAAACAATAGGCTTTATGGCAGTCCGTTCGTAAGTTCGAGTTGTCCATAAGTCGGGCGCTCATAACCCAGGGACTTCCCGTACAATTGAATTTATGAAAATCTATACTTATACAAAGACTGACAAACAACTCTAATGTGCAAAAGAGGATAAACTGTGTAAATTAACAAATAATATTGAGAACATGAGTTGTAAAGAGTCCTTTAAAGTGTGCCTTTGGGCATAGAATCAGTTCAGAGTAAGACCATAAGATATGGGAGCAAAATTAGACCATTCTGCCCATTGAGTCTGTTCTGTTATTCCATCATGGCTGATTTATTATCCCTTTCAACCCCATTCTCCTGCCTTCTCCACATAACCTTTGACACCCTTACTAATCAAGAACCTATCAACCTCTACCTTAAGTATACCCTGTAACTTGGCCTCCACAGCTGTCTGTAGCAATGAATTCCACAGATTCACCACCCTCTGGCTAAAATAAATTTCTCCTCCTCTCTGTTCTAAAGGGAAGTCCTAGACTCCCTCACTATAGGAAACATCCTCTCCATGTCCACTATCGAGGCTATTCAATATTCAGAAGTTTCAATGGGATCTCTCCTCATCCTTCTGAACTCGTGAGTACAGGCCCACAGCCATCATGGTTCATATGTTGACCCTTTCGTTCCTGGGGTCATTGCATCGCTAGCACATCCTTTCATAGACAAGGGGCCCAAAATTGCCTATAATACTTCGTGCAGTCTGACTGAGGCTTTATCAAGCTACAGCATTGCATCCATGACAGAAAGGCAATACTGTACAACTCATTTGACACTACCACCCAAGCCAGATTTCATTTGTGTCATGTTAAGTATGAACTTAGTATCACAGTAATTTGAGTTTTCTCTTAAATTAGTTGCTTTTGTGGAATTTGATTACAATAATGTTTTGTTTGTAATTGTAGATATACAACTACAGATATGTTATTTTATAATAGATCACAGAATAGGAACAGGCCATGTTGAGCATAATGACAAATTAAGTAAATTCCCTCTGCCTGCACATGAGCCATGTCCATCCACTCTCTGCATATTTGTGCGTCTGTCTAAAAGCCTCTTGAAAGCAGCTACAGAAGTATTTGGACAATGAAGTAGTTCAGGCTAATCTTTGTGGTGGTGATTGGTGTTAACCACGCCAATAAAGGAGCCTGATGACTGCATGGCGATAACTGTTCCCGAACCTTGTGACGTGAAACCCAAAGCTTCTGTACCTCCTCCCCGACGGTAGTTGCAAGAACGGAGAATGGCCTGAGTAGGCAAGGCTCCTTAAAGATTGCAGCTGCTTTCTAGTGGCAGTGTTCTATGTGAATGTATGCAATTGTGGCAAGGGACTGGGCTGCAACACAGCTTTCAGTAGCCTTTCCTCATTCTGCTTTCTGCCTTGAAGAAAATTTTCTATCTGCTAGTTACCCTTTAATTTTATATGTCAATATTACTAATCATGCAATTCTATTGAATTTTATGCAATGCCTTCTGAAAATCTATATCAGTAACACTGCATTCCTGTAAGCAATCTGCTCTAATACTCATTAATAAACTCAATCATGTTAGTCAGACATGATTTGCCTTCAAAAATCCATGCCAGTTCTCCTTAATCAATCTTCCAGGTTCCTCCAAATGCCTATTAACACTCAAAGTAAATTTATTATCGATGTATATGTCGCCACACCTTGAGATTCAATTTCAAGGTACCATATAGTGACATACAGGTTTCCCTAAGTTATTAATATTGAACAGTTGACAGTGATAAACTGACTGTCTAGTAATGTTCTTTCTAAATTGTAATGACCAGTGTGTGCAAAAATCTTGTGCTGTGCATTTTTTTGCCCAGTGACAACAACATGTGTGCACTGAATTTTATATATAGAAGTATTCATTTTAACAGCTAGCAAAACACTGGGTTTGATCATTTGTGCTCTTGTTCATCTGCACTCTCATAAAGCATCGTAGCAGGCCTATAGCAGGTAATGAAAGATTTTCTTGCCAGAGCTTTTGAACTCCAGCCCTATGTGATTTGCTTACTAAATGATGCTTTTGTAAAGTTGAGATTCCAAATATCACTCCACTTTTTCCCACTTGCAAGTTCTCCAGCAATTGTTGCATCGCAACAATACACACCGATATCTCCAGTTTCTGTATTGTACATTGTATTGTATTGTAAACTCCACGTTGTCAACACTATCTGTATCTAAAACCGGAAAAGAAAACGTGATTCTGACGATCACGAACACTCCAACAAGGTAGAGGGTGACAACCTTCTGTGCGCAGTTTAAAATCCTTTGTGTGCCAGTTGCAAAAGATGTGTGCACATGCAACCTTTGAGGGAACGTTGCTGACTAGTGTTCAATTTGCTACTTTCCAACCCTCTGGCATGCTCCCTCTGGCTAGGAAATATCTGCACATTATGGAAAACACCTTTGCAAAATCCGTACCCACTCCCCTAAGCCACCTAGGATGCATTCCATCTGAAACTGGTGCCTTGTTTACTTCATGTATAGAGAGCCTTCCTTGTACCTCCATCATAATCTTCAATAATCAACTGTTACCTCTACTATTGCCCATTCTACTGTGATTTGGCAGCCTCCCTAGTAAAGTCTGATACAATCAGAATAGCACCTTCTAGCATATGCAGGCATGGGGTAAAAGAGCACACAGAGTTCAGCACTGTTTTGCCATGTTTTTTCACTGTGAAAAGCCATTTTTAATTTCTGTATCATCCAACCACCAGAGGGAGTTGATAATACAACTTCCTTATCTCCTAATCCGACAATATCTCTTCCTCCTTAATGTGGATGAAAACATACATAAATAAAATGCAAACAAAAATGTACCGTGTAACAATAAAACTGTAACTAATATTTTTGTATTATTTAATGGTCTTCTTGCTGGTCCTGATTCACACAGTTCATACTGGAATGAGAGAAGTAGCTAGTAAAAGCATCTTGAGTTGTGCCCTGCACCTTGTCAGTATGTCTTCTTCAATCCAAGATCATCTGATGGCTGTAACATATAATCTTTCATGCAGTTTTGATGATGTTCCATCATGTGACTATCATCTAGGCAACTACAAGTGAAATCAGTCTACTGTAATCAACAAAGTGTCCTGATAACCAGGTTCCTTGTGTAACATCTTGTATAAATACGGGAGCATCTACTTCAAAGTAGCAGTCACAAGCTCTGACCTCATGTTCCTCCTTATGCTCCATTTGTTTGGAGCACACAGTATGGTTAAGCTCAGTGTTTGCCACATCCATATGGGTTCTGACACATCTGTTCATCATTAACTCAGAAAATGTCTGCCCTATTGTTGTATGTGATGTATGTCAGTAGTGGAATATAAATTTCATGACTTTTGTCTCAATTTTTTCAATCCATTGTTAACATCTGAATTACGCTTTCTGCCAAAATATTTGCGGAAGCATGAAATGGAGCTGTGGCTCCATCTGACTCCAATCCTTCTGAGGAACATCAATGAAGTTACTTTTGCTGTCTGTCAGACGTATTTTTTAAAGACCATATAACCACCTAACAATTACAGCATGGAAAAAGGCCATCTCAGCCCTTCTATTCCATACCGAACACTACTCTCACCTAGTCCCTCCGACCTGCACTCAGCCCATAACCCTCCATTCCTTTCCTGTCCATATACCTATCCAATTTTACTTTAAATGACAATATCAAACCTGCCTCTACCACTTCTACTGGAAGATCGTTCCACACAGCTACCACTCTCTGAGTAAAGAAGTTCCCCCTCGTGTTACCCCTAAACTTTTGTCCCTTAACTCTCAACTCATGTCCTTTTGTTTGAATCTCCCCTACTCTCAATGGAAAAAGCCTATCCATGTCAACTCTATCTATCCCTCTCATAATTTTAAATACCTCTATCAAGTCCCCCCTCAACCTTCTACGCTCCAAAGAATAAAGACCTAACTTGTTCAACCTTTCCCTGTAACTTAGGTGCTGAAACCCAGGTAACATTCTAGTAAATCTTCTCTGTACTCTCTCTACTTTGTTGACATCTTTCCTATAATTTGGTGACCAGAACTGTACACAATACTCCAAATTTGGCCTCACCAATGCCTTGTACAATTTTAACATTACATCCCAACTCCTATACTCAATGCTCTGATTTATAAAGGCCAGCATACTGTTACGTTCCCCAGTAACCGGGTGACTTACCAGCAAAGATAGATAGGTCCGCTGAAGCCTGGTGCTACTATTTTCAAACGGTTTTATTTATAAAGGGGCACAAACGTATGGTTAATATAAAACATTCAGATCATATACGTCGTCACAACTCAATCTAAAGCACAGGTATAGTAATAATCAATCAGGAATAAGCTCTATCGTTGTCTAGGGGTAATGTAGATATATATTGTTTGCTGGATATCTAAAAGTCTTTTGCGGTCACTGCAGTTCCACTAGCTGCCGTCGTTGTGGTGTCGCGTTGGTACACTTTTGTTAGAAAGAGAGAGATTGAATGAAACATTTACCCGACAGGTTTTCCAACCTGTAGGAGTTCGTCGGAAGTCTCGTTGGGGAATGGACTCTCATCTGTGGCCTCCCCTGTAGCTAGGCCGTTCTTCCGTTGTGAGGTCGCCAATCCCAGGCAAGGAAAAGACGCACACGAACCCCACCACCAGCTGTCGCTATCAAAACGCTGTCGCAGGATTTCTAGTGTGTCTTCTGGTGTGTCTGTCGCCCCGCCTCGGCAGCCCACCTTTTATCTGGACTGGCAGGGTTGTAGATGTCAACCAGGGTGGGGGGTGAGGCAATCTTTCCCCCATCACCCAGCCCACATTGCCCTAGGGCTTTACACGTGGTCTTCATGAGACAATAGTCAGAGTCACTTTATTCTGCTTCTCGGGAGAACGTGGTCTTCCGCACGTCTCCCGCTCTCTCTCCGATTTCCTGTGTCTATTCAGCACGTCTCTCCCCCTCTTGGGTCAGTTGACCCCCCCTTGACTAGGGCTCTTGCGATTCTCACAAAGGAGGGGGCTGGGGTCATAACACCTCCCCTCTTAAAAGTTTTTTACCAGCGGTTAAAAACAGGTTGGTACAGGATTTTTTTTCTGGACTCTAACATACTACACAAGCTTTTCTCTTCACAGATTACTACCGTTATACATTCCAGTCAGTATCTAAACAGGTAACAATTACAGTGCCCCTTTCTTTAATATCTTAACCTCACGTACCGTACTAAAGTCTGGTAGCATCAAACTTCAGCTCAATAACCACCTATTTTTATTTATTTTCTTCAGCCACACAACTAAGGAGGTGTGATCTTAGCTTAGGTGCATCTACAAAAGTTTATACAAATACTAATCGTTTCGGTCATGTTATTTCACCGGCAGGTCTCCAAAGGGGTTGTCTTTATATTTCACAGGCTTTGGCGCAAACCCGTACAACTGGCGTTGCTGTTTAAAAATGGCATTTTCTATTAACCATCGCCTTTTTTCCAGCGAGTTCCCCCGTGGGGAACTTGAGTAATTTGGCGAGGTACTCTCCCACCTTTCCTTTCCACAAGGGTTATTCTCTTAACTCCGTGTCCCCAACCTAGTCCATCATGGGAATTTCCGCCCAATTCCTTAATGCTACACAGGTAGTTAACTCTTTTGTCAAAACCATGCAGGCTGATGGGTTTCAGTTTGAACCTTTTTCCCCGGCCGCATTTAAATTTCGGCTTCCTCACAGCGCTTCCTTGAATAACAATAGCGTGTGAGGCCCCTTTACATTCCAAATCAACCTGTAATCGATGCGCAGGCATCAATCTAGACATTAATTTTTTTTTCTTTGATTTGGGAACTACAGATTTACCGTTCTCCTCCACAACAACAGTTATCTCCCCATTCGTAAACTCCACCTTAACTCTGAACACCCCCTTCAGCACAGACACCTTCTTTCCCGAACCAAGTCTATCTGATCCAAAAGGATGGCCGTCTCGTCCAGCCGAGTCAAATACCTCAGACTTTTTCTGAGCTCCGTGACTAGGTTTAGGACCATGGGCCTCCCCATCTTGGACACACTCAAACAGGGCATTGGCCTCTTCCAGGCTTTCAATCCCCATACCCTTTTCAAATTCTAACTTCCTCTGATCCTCCCAGTTACTCTCTGGGCAACTCACTTCCGAAGTAAACTCAACTCCTTGGGCTGGAACAACCTCATCTGCCAATCCAGCAGACTTCTTCAAGGTAATGGCATCCTTTTCATCAAGGACTGCCCTCATTTCATTATCGAGAACACCTTTAGACTCATCCATGCCCAACCCTGGACCTTTTAACAGCTTTATCTGTTTCTCATCTTTATTTCCTACCTCTAGGACCTTTTTCTTCACTAAAGGAGGATCTACCTTCCCTCCTTTCTCTCCTTTATCCCCTTTTACGTTACTATTCCTCATTTTACCACCCTCGAAACCCTCGTGGCACAGGGTCGGTAAAAACGTCTGAGCCAATTTTAAACTGCTCACTTTCTCAGCTGCCGCTCTCGACAGGCTGCTAGTGTCCGCACATGCGAGATAGCTCGGGGACTCTATGGGCGGGGCCTCAAATCTCACGGGCTGGGTTTTCAGCTTCACGGATGCTCCAATCTTCCCACCCGCTAGGTCGTTACCCAGAAGGACGTCCACGCCTTCCCCCGGCAACTCCGGCAGGACCCCCATTTCCACTGGTCCCGACACCAACTCACAATCTAGAAGGACCCTATGCAAAGGCACTACCTCGGTCCAGTTTCCTATGCCTCTCAGGGCTACCTCGCCCGTCGGAGGTCCGAATGGTAATACGTTACGGCTAATTAATGATAGCTCCGCCCCCGTGTCTCTCCAAATTCGTACGGGGATAGGCGGGTCCCCCTTCCTCACAGACACGGTTCCGGGTGACAGATAAATCTCCGACCCCTTGCGCTCTCTGCTCCCCTGGGACCCTCTTGCCGATTTTCTGATTACCACTGCACACCCGATAGGGATCGCTGCTCTCTCTCTCTCGCTGGCTCCTTTCTCGGAGCAAAGCATTTAGATGCAATATGACCCACCTTTCCACAATTAAAACAGGTTAAACCAGGAAATCTCCAGGTCTCCTGCCTGTTATCCTCACTTTTTCTGCTAGCTCCCAGCGGGATCTCTGCCTCAGCCGGCGGGCTTTCCCTACCATTCCGTCGGTCTCTCGGGTAACTTTTTGGCAAGGAAAACTTTGTCTTGTGAGTTAGGGCATATTCATCTGTGAACCTAGCAATTTCTGAGATGGACTGATTCGTCCTCTCATTTAAATACATTCGGATCTCTTCCGGAACACAACCTTTAAATTCCTCAATCAAAAATAACTCCCTGAGACGCCCATAATTCTCGGCCACCTTTTCCGCGGTGCACCAACGGTCCAAGAGCACACCCTTCTCATGGGCTAGCTCGGTATATGTTTGATTCCACCCTTGCCTTAAATTTCGGAACCTTTGTCTATACGCCTCAGGTACTAACTCGTAACCTCGGAGAATGGCCTCCTTTACTTGGTCATAATTCCCTTCCCCTTCTGGGGACAACGCGGCATATGCCCGCTGTGCTTTCCCTCGTAACACACTTTGTAACAACGCCACCCACTGCTCTCTGGGCCACTTCTGATTCACTGCCACCTTTTCAAAAAGCAAGAAATAACTATCAACATCCGTCTCCTCAAAGGGGGGGGACTAACCTCAACGCCCGACTAACATCAAACCCTTCCTCTCTCTCTTGCCCTTGAGCTCTTCGCTCTTGCTTTCGCCTGTCCAGCTCCAATTCATGGCTCCTTTGTTTCTCTTTCTCTTCTGCTTCTGCTTCTAGCTGCTTTAGCTGGAGCTCATGACCCCGTTTCATCTCTAATTCCTTGAGTTTGAACACCTGCTCCCTTTCCTCCGCCTTTTCCTTTGCAGCTCATTCCTCAGCCTTTTCCCTTTCAGCTCTTTCCTCAGCCTTTTCCTTTGCAGCTGCTTCTAGCTGCTTCACTTGAAGATCATGTTCCAACCTTACTTTCTCCAACTCTACCTGATCTGTCCCACTCGCTAATCTCTTTTCGGGGATATTTTCCAAATCCTCAGCTGCAAACACCTCCTTCCCAATGTAATACTGATTTATGACCCTTCGCACTTCCTGCTTTTTCATTGATAACCTCACCTCTGCGAGGCCTAACCCCTTTGCCAGATTTACCAAATCTGATTTGGCAGCCTTCCCTAGCGCCTCTACAGTCGGGTTTCTCATAAATTCACCCACATCCATCTTTGCTGGTTTCCTGTCTGGCTACCTGCGTAACCAGATTTAAGTTTGGACTTACAGCCCGATTCACTGACCCTCCCCTTTGGTTTCAAATCCCAGATGAGCCCCCACTTGTTACGTTCCCCAGTAACCGGGTGACTTACCAGCAAAGATAGATAGGTCCGCTGAAGCCTGGTGCTACTATTTTCAAACGTTTTTATTTATAAAGGGGCACAAACGTATGGTTAATACAAAACATTCAGATCATATACGTCGTCACAACTCAATCTAAAGCACAGGTATAGTAATAATCAATCAGAAATAAGCTCTATCGTTGTCTAGGGGTAATGTAGATATATATTGTTTGCTGGATATCTAAAAGTCTTTTGTGGTCACTGCAGTTCCACCAGCTGCCGTCGTTGTGGTGTCGCGTTGGTGCACTTTTGTTAGAAAGAGAGAGATTGAATGAAACATTTACCCGACAGGTTTTCCAACCTGTAGGAGTTCGTTGGAAGTCTCGTTGGGGAATGGACTCTCATCTGTGGCCTCCCCTGTAGCTAGGCCGTTCTTCCGTGGTGAGGTCGCCAATCCCAGGCAAGGAAAAGACGCACACGAACCCCACCACCGGCTGTCGCTATCAAAACACTGTTGCAGGATTTCTAGCATGTCTTCTGGTGCGTCTGAGGCCCCGCCTCAGCAGCCCACCTTTTATCTGGACTGGCAGGGTTGTAGATGTCAACCAGGGTGGGGGGTGAGGCAATCTTTCCCCCATCACCCAGCCCACGTTGCCCGAGGGCTTTACACGTGGTCTTCATGAGACAATAGTCAGAGTCACTTTATTCTGCTTCTTGGGAGAGCGTGGTCTTCCGCACGTCTCCCTCTCTCTCTCCCATTTCCTGTGTCTATTCAGCACGTCTCTCCCCCTCTTGGGTCAGTTGACCCCCCCTTGACTAGGGCTCTTGCGATTCTCACAAAGGAGGGGGCTGAGGTCATAACAATACCAAAAGCTTTCTTCACCACCCAATCCACATGAGATTCCACCTTCAGGGAACTATGCACCATTAATCCTAGATCACTCTGTTCTACTGTATTCCTCAGTGCCCTACCATTTACCATGTATGTCCTATTTTGGTTAGTCCTATCAAAATGTAGCAAAATGTATAGTTCAGATGACTTTCAACCTTTTAATCATTGATGGAGATTGGTGAGATTGGTAAACTTCCACTGGAACTCCTTTGATTCAATTTGAAGTGGCTCTGCTATGAAGATGATCTTTTTCCTTCTAATGGTTTGCCCAGAAAAACTATTGATGGATTCGTGCAATACTCTCTTACATTGTGTACATTCTTGAACAGTGTCTTCAAAGTGCCTATCCACTCTTGGCCACCTGCATTTAGCATGATGCACCTAGGTACTGGTTAAACATTCAGGTACTGTTAAATCAAAAGGAGGGATTCTACTTTCTCCACCCTTCAGCTAGGTTAAGTGAGCTGTGGTCTGGTAAATGGAATTTAATTAAGCTAAGTGTGAGTTGCTGAAGTTTGGAAAGTCAATTCAAGGTAGGAATTTCACAGTGAATAGTAGCACGCTGGGGTGTGTTTTAGAACTGTGGGTCATGGTCCTGTGAAAGTGGAGTCACTATAGACAGGTTAGTGAAGAAGGCTTTTAGCATGCCGACCTTCATCAGTCAATGTGTTAAGTATCAGCTGTGGTCATTTTGACTTGTACAATGTCATGACCAACAGTAATGCAAGCACAGAAAGTAGATCAGTGAAGGCTCAACAGACCATGTGGTTACACAGTGAGAACAAAAATCTCAAGAATAGCAACACTTGCTCCTGTATCCATCCTAGTTAATCTTCTTTCATCCTCTGTAGTCTATTATAACACCACCTTTCAGTGGAAGTAAATATTTTATAAAGAACACTTGGTATAACAACGTCTCACCATTTGTGCAAATCTATTTTTATTTTTGTGTTATCATCCCACCACTAGAGGGAGATGATAACAACGTGGTTACAACAAATCCAGAAGTAACTTGTCTCAAATTAAATTATTAGAGAAACAAGTTGTATATTTAATGTTCACAGATCATTGCAACTTGGAAGGAGGCTATTCAGATTCAATATTCAAGTTTATTTATCATGTGTATATTGAAAATACAGCATTTGTGTTAACAACCAACACACCTGAGGGTGTGCTGGAGGCAGCACGCAAGTGTCACCACACATTCCAGCACCAACGTAACATGCCCACAATGCTTGGCAGAACAACACAGAACTCAACACTCAACTACAACAAACAAGCCCCGTTCCTTTCTCCCATCCACACACACACACACACAATCCCTTTAACTCCAGGACATGTCATCTTTTTTTGTTTCCTGCCTCCAGCAGATTCAGACTTGGGCTTCGACTTTGCAGAGATTCACAGACTTGGCTCTGGCCAATAGGCCTCAACTGCTGCTCTTCCAATTTGATCCTGGGGCCTCGATCCTCAGCATCAATCCCAAACACGGCATTTAGCTCATATGAGGCCTTGAACTCCGGACTTGCCAGTAAAAGCATCCCAAACACCAGGCTCAAACTTCAGACTCACCAATTCGCAAACAGTGAGTCATCAGAACTTGTTCCTCCTGCCCACATGGAACTCCAACTCCGGAACCTCTCACCAACTTCCTGATCTGGGGTAGCCCTCATCCACTCTCTGCTGGTCTGATATCCGGCCACAGACATTGGACCAGCAGATGTCCCATGTCTACATCCATGGTCTTCATTCTAGTTATTGATCCTCCTGCCAACAGGACCAGTCTCTACACTGTCTAAACCTTTCATTATTTTAAATACATCTACCAGATCTCCTTGCAATTTCTCTGATCCAAGAAGAACCCCAGCTATTCAGTCTATTCACATAACGGGAGTTGTCCATTCCTGGAATTATTTTGATACGTACATTCTGCATCCTCTCCACATTTTTCCTAAAGTTGAGTCTAAAACTGGATATAATACTCTAAATTGTGGTTGAACCTAGGTTTTGTGTTCTTCATGGCAGCTTTGCTCTAGTACTCTATCCCTCTCCATGGAGAATCATACATAATTTTAATCACTTGCCCTGCCACTTTCAAAGAATAAAGCATATAAACCCTGAGGTGCAAACACGAGGAAATCTGCAGATGCTGGAAATTCAAACAACACACACAAAATGCTGGTGGAACACAGCAGGCCAGGCAGCATCTATAAGGAGAAGCACTGTCGACGTTTCGGACCAAGACCCTTTGTCAGGACTAACTGAAAGGAGAGATACTAAGAGATTTGAAAGTAGTGGGGGGAGGGGGAAATGCAAAATGATAGGAGAAGACCGGAGGGGTTGGGATGAAGCTAAGAGCTGGAAAGGTGATTGGCGAAAGTGATACAGAGCTGGAGAAGGGAAAGGATCATGGGACGGGAGGCCGGGAGAAAGAAAGGGGGAGGGGGGAGCACCAGAGGGAGATGGAGAACAGGTAGGGTGATGGGCAGAGAGAAAAAAAAACAAACAAGCAAATATTGTCAGGGATGGGGTAAGAAGGGGAGGAGGGGCATTAACGGAAGTTAGAGAAATCGATGTTCATGCCATCAGGTTGGAGGCTACCCAGCCAGTACATAAGGTGTTGTTCCTCCAACCTGAGTGTGGCTTCATTTTGACGGTAGAGGAGGCCATGGATAGACATATCAGAATGGGAATGGGACGTGGAATTAAAATGTGTGGCCACTGGGAGATCCTGCTTTCTCTGGTGGACCGAGTGTAGGTGTTCAGCGAAACAGTCTCCCAGTCTGCGTCGGGTCTCACCAATATATAAAAGGCCACACCGGGAGCACCGGATGCAGTATACCACACCAGCCGACTCACAGGTGAAGTGTTGCCTCACCTGGAAGGACTGTCTGGGGCCCTGAATGGTGGTGAGGGAGGAATTGTAAGGGCAGGTGTAGCACTTGTTCCGTTTACAAGGATAAGTGCCAGGAGGGAGATCGGTGGGGAGGGATGGGGGGGGACGAGTGGACAAGGGAGTCGCGTAGCGAGCGATCCCTGTGGAAAGCAGAAAGGGGGGGGGAAGGGAAAGATGTGCTTGGTAGTGGGATCCCGTGGGAGGTGGCGGAAGTTATGGAGAATTATACATTGGACCCGGAGGCTGGTGGGGTGGTAGGTGAGGACAAGGGGAACCCTATCCCGAGTGGGGTGGCGGGCGGATGGGGTGAGGGCAGATGTGCGGGAAATGGGAGAGATGCGTTTGAGAGCAGAGTTGATGGTGGAGATGCCTTCCTTTTTTAAACAAAGGGGCTTCCTTTCTTCCACCATCAACTCTGCTCTCAAACGCATCTCTCCCATTTCCCGCACACCTGCTCTCACCCCATCCTCCCGCCACCCCACTCGGGATAGGGTTCCCCTTGTCCTCACCTACCACCCCACCAGCCTCCGGGTCCAACGTATAATTCTCCATAACTTCCGCCACCTCCAACGGGGTCCCACCACCAAGCACATCTTCCCCTCCCCCCATCTTTCTGCTTTCCGCAGGGATCACTCCCTACGTGACTCCCTTGTCCACTCGTCCCCCCCCATCCCTCCCCACTGATCTCCCTCCCGGTACTTATCCTTGTAAGTGGAACAAATGCTACACCTGC
The DNA here is from genome assembly GCF_048418815.1 of Hemitrygon akajei. Classification (NCBI taxonomy): domain Eukaryota; kingdom Metazoa; phylum Chordata; class Chondrichthyes; order Myliobatiformes; family Dasyatidae; genus Hemitrygon; species Hemitrygon akajei. Next base: position 61,913,460 of record NC_133126.1, read on the forward strand.
CCTTACACTTCCTCCCTCACCACCATTCAGGGCCCCAGACAGTCCTTCCAGGTGAGGCGACACTTCACCTGTGAGTCGGCTGGTGTGGTATACTGCGTCCAGTGCTCCCGGTGCGGCCTTTTATATATTGGTGAGACCTGACGCAGACTGGGAGACCGTTTCGCTGAACACCTGCGCTCTGGCCGCCAGAGAAAGCAGGATCTCCCAGTGGCCACACATTTTAATTCCACGTCCCATTCCCATTCTGATATGTCTATCCATGGCCTCCTCTATTGTCAAAATGAATCCAAACTCAGGTTGGAGGAACAACACCTTATATACCGGCTGGATAGCCTCCAACCTGATGGCATGAACATTGACTTCACTAACTTCCGTTAATGCCCCTCCTCCCCTTCTTACCCCATCCCTGACAATATTTGGTTGTTTGTTTTTTCTTTCTCTCTGCCCATCACTCTGCCTGTTCTCCATCTCCCTCTGGTGCTCCCCCCTCCCCCTTTCTTTCTCCTGAGGCCTCCCGTCCCATGATCCTTTTCTTTCTCCAGCTCTGTATCACTTTCGCCAATCACCTTTCCAGCTCTTAGCTTCATCCCACCCCCTCCGGTCTTCTCCTATCATTTCGCATTTCCCCCTCCCCCCACTACTTTCAAATCTCTTAGTATCTTTCCTTTCAGTTAGTCCTGACGAAGAGTCTCAGCTCGAAATGTCGACAATGCTTCTCCTTATAGATGCTGCCTGGCCTGCTGTGTTCCACCAGCATTTTGTGTGTTGTATAAACCCTGAGATGGTTCTTTCTATACTGCTTTTCGACATGCTCAATAGTTTTTATTGCCTCTTATCATTCTTCCAACCAAAATATAATGTCACATTCCTCAGCATTAAATTTCATCTGCCACCCCTCTGCCCACAAACCAGCTTATAAACATTCTGTCTGTTTTTCCTTCTACCTTTTACTTCATATCTTCCTTATACCTCATTCTGCTTCAGATTTTGTATCATCTACAAAACTGGAAACTTTTACAAAGTTCAGATCATTTGTATTAAGAGAAGCAGTAGTCCTCATACTGACCCTGATCCATACTTCTACAACCATGGTGACAAGCCCAATATGTAGCTGCTAAAAAGCAATGCCTTTTGGAAGACCTTATGCAGTGGATGGAACGCATTAGACCAGCACATTTTGGCCCAATTAAGTGGCTGGCCCAATTAGCCAAAGTTTCATGGAAATAGTTAAAAAGTATAAAAAAGACAAACTACCATTTAACTGAGTAACAATAATGTATTAACATGAAATACAGAAGAAATTAGAACACTGCTAATATTTCTACAGTACTATAAAACTGTGTATTAGTTCCTAATAGTTATCGAAGGAGAAATTCATTCAGTGTTTGTTGCCATGTTCTTTTGATTGACTAGTGCAGGTAGTGAACTGACATCATGCAACGCTTTCAGTGATTGCATCCTTTAAACCTTCATGTTAATTGTAACGTTCAATGTGATTGCTGATACCTTCACCAAGAGGGCATGCCAGTAGCTTCCTGAAGCTACTGAAGCCCACAATCAATTCCTTTCTGGCGCTGACACTGAATGCAGGGTTGTTGCCACACCCCTCAACCAGCTGAGTACAGCTCCTCATCACTATTGGAGATTCTGCCAGCAACAGTTGTGAATCAGCAAATTTATAGATGGTGTTTGATCTGTGCCTAGCCACACAGTCACAAACATAGAGTAGAGCAGTGGGCTAAGCACACGTCCTTGAGCTGTGCCTGTGCTGATTATCAGCAAGGAGGAGATGTTATTATTTATCAGCGCTGAATGTGGCTCATGATGAGGAAGTCAGGGATCCGATTGCAGAGGGAGATACAGAGGCCCAGATTTTTAAGCTTATTGATTTGTACTGAGGGGATGAAGGCAGAGCTGTAATTAATAAACAGCAGCCTGAAATAGGTATTGCTGCTGCCCAGCTGGTCCAAACCCAGGTGAAGAGCCAGAGACATTGCACCTGCAGTAAGCTTTGATGTACTTCTATCGGTACATAGTAGAGAGTGTGCTGAGTGGTTACATCATGGCCTGGTATGGAAACACAAATACCTTTGAACATAAAAGCTTACAAAAGGTAATGGATACAGCCAGTCTATCTCCAGTAAAACCCTCCCCATCACTGAACAGATCTACAAGGAGTGTCGATGTAGAAAAGCAGTATCCATCATCAAGGAATCTTCACCATTCAGGCTGTGCTCTCTTCTTGCTGTTGCCATCAGGAAGTACAGGAGCCTTAGGTCCCCCACCATCAGGTTCAGAAACAGTTATTACCCTTCAACCATCAGGCTCCTGAGCCATATTGGATAACTTCAGTCACCCCAACATAGAACTGATTCCATAATCTATGGACTCACTTTCAAGGACTGTACAACACTTGTTCCAAATATGAATTATCACATATTGATCTATTATTATTTTGCTTTTACATAAGAATCTACACAATTTGTATTTTGTACATTGGTTGTTTGTCCATCTTTTGCGCAGTTTATTATTGATTCTATCGTGTTTCTTTGTATTTACTGTAAATGCCCACAATTAAATGAATCTCAGGGTAGAATGTGGTGAAAGACATGTACTTTGATAATAAATTTACTTTGAACTTTGACCTGTTTTGATGGTAGGCAGCTTGCTGTCATCCAGGTGCTTGCTCAGACTGGAGTTAATTCTAGCCATGATCAACCTCTCAAAGCATTTCATCGCAGTAGATGTGAGTGTTACCGAGCAATAGCCGTTGAGGCAGTTTACCCTGCTAGGCACAGTAATAATTACAAATGCTTTCTTACTTATTTGTAAGTCATTTGTAATACTTACAAATAAATAAACTATTTTTGTTTCTCTTCAAATAGTGTTGAAGAGTAAAATTCTGTTGTTTTACTCTTTTCTTCCTTGGTCATTCATCTAGGAAAGTCTAGCTTTAATTTCCCCTTCCTCCTCATCTTGGGAATATATTTAGAATATAGCTGAAACATCTCCACATTAGAGCCCTCTGATGTTCATTATAATTTTTGCCTGCTGAGCTTTGATTACATCTTATTCATGCCAAATCTGTTTTCATCCGATTGAAATTGGCCCTTCTCCAGATGACTGTAATCCTTTTCCATGGCTATTCTAAATCTTACAATATTATGATTGCTATTTCCTAGATGTTTCTCCACCAATACATGCTCCACTGGCATGGCTCACTTCACAGAAACATACTGAGCAATGCACCTTTCTGTCAAGCCACTAGCACCAATCATTTTTCCTTACCACGCTTCAGAAACTCTACCCTGACTCTGTCCCTTATTTTAATTTTAATTACTGTCCCAATTTATGTTTGGATATTTGAAGCCTTCCATTACTCCATTCCAAGGTGTGTGCATATCTCTGCAACTTCCCTGCAGTTTCCCTACAAGTTTGCCCCTCAGTACTCTTCTCATTAGCTGCTGGTCTGGAAGGTAGCTCCAGTTTTGCATCATATCTTTCTTAATTCTACAGATGGATTTTGTCCTAAATCATAAGGTCATTGCCAGATATCCTGTCTTTCCCGGCATTGTAATATCACTTCAATCAATACTGCCACTCCCCTTCCTTTCTTCCCTTCTCTCTTTTTTCAATCCAAGAATATTTAGTATCTGCTTCTGTCCTTGTTTATCCATTTTCCTATTATTGTCAATGATGCCATTTTCCATGTGATTAACTGCACCAGTAAATCACAAACCACATTTATATATATATATATATATATATATAAGATCAATATTTCTTAAATCTTTTTATGCCAACAACCTGTCTCTGAATGTGAACAAAACAAAAGAGATGGTTGTTGACTTCAGGAGGGCACGGAGCGACCATTCTCCGCTGAACATCAACAGCTCCTTGGTAGAGATCGTTAAGAGCACCAAATTTCTTGGTGTTCACCTGGTGGAGAATCTCACCTGGTCCCTCAACACCAGCTCCATAGCAAAGAAAGCCCAGCAACATCTCTTCTTTCTGTGAAGGCTGAGTAAAGTCCCTCTTCCACCCCTCATCCTTATCACATTCTACAGGGGTTGTATTGAGAGCATCCTGAGCAGCTGCATCACTGCCTGGTTCGGAAATTGCACCATCTCGGATTGCAAGACCCTGCAGCAGATAGTGAAGTCAGCTGAGAAGATCATTGGGGTCTCGCTTCCCGCCATTACAGACATTTATACCACACGCTGCATCCGCAAAGCAAACAGCATTATGAAGGACTCCATGCACCCCTCATACAAACTCTTCTCACTCCTGCCGTCTGGGAAAAGGCACCAAAGCATTTGGGCTCTCACGACCAGACTATGTAACAGTTTCTTCACCCAAGCCATTAGACTCCTCAATACCCAGAGTCTGGACTGACACCAACTTACTGCCTTCTACTGTGCCTATTGTCTTGTTTATTATTTATTATAATGCCTGCACTGTTTTGTGCACTTTATGCAGTCCTGGGTAGGTCTGTAGTCTAGTGTAGTTTTTGTATTGTTTCATCTAGCATCATGGTCCTGAAAACCATTGTCTCGTTTTTACTGTGTACTGTACCAGCAGTTATGGTCGAAATGACAATTAAAAAGTGACTTGACTTGACTTTATTATTTCTATCTTGTCTGAATTTTTTATTAGCATTCCAGTGTTATTTGTATTTTCAATACTTTCTGTACTTTTTTTTCCTCAATAGCCTTCTGGACTTGTTAATACTGTATCTGCTTGCAGGGCCTCATTAATTTTTGACCTATGTCATTGGTATTAATATGCTCCATTGCCTCTTACTATTTACAAGTAACGTAGAAGACTTCTTATTCCCTTTTTTTTTACGAAGTTCTATTGGCACTTCATATTCTGTCCTTACTCTTGTATTTTCTCTTTTATTTTCCTTTCTTATTCTCCTGAAAAGAATCACTCAAGTTTTTTTTTCTCATTCACCATTTCTGTTTTCATCAAAGGAGCTGTGGGTGTCATTCCCTTCTCTCTCCTATTTATGAGAATATAGTCAGCCTTTATCTGACACATCTTTTCTTTAAAACTCACGCATCATCCATTTATAATTCTAGGTCCCAATATTTGGTTCCACTTTATCCTATCACATCCCTTTATCGTCTCATCAAAGTCAAAAAAGTAGCCTTTTTTCATATACATAAGTGACAACTGAGGATTGCAATAGCTATTACTGCACAGTTCTTTTGTTTAATCAAATGAAGTTGAGTTTTGAAGGAAAGCATGAATGAACTCTGTTGTAAATTATATTTAGGGGAACAGCAGAGGTTGGGGTTCCAGATATCCAAACCTGAGTTAATATGGGGGGAAGAAAAATAAAATACATGTACATCAGAATGTGTAGTCAGCAGTGAGCACTATGTATTCCTTTCTGACAATGGCAACAAAAAATATGAAATTAGTTCCAGAAATCTTCGTAGCAGAAATTTCCAGAATCTTCTGGGAATATTCCTCAGAGATGAAGCCTAGTGGGACAAAAAGCTCTTTCCTGTAGGTACCTCAACCGAGGCAGCCAAAACAAACTTGTCAACAAAAAGGAGAAACTAATTTCACAGCCCTGCTAACTTAGCTGGAATTGTCAAAGACCTTGAAAAGATAGCACTCTGAATATTTGAAATATTTCTGAGACATTCAGAAAAACGCAAATATTTTAAACGTGAAAAACTAAAAATAAGATCTAAAACTGAAATAAAATAAATTATATGATGAAATATATTTACACACTTGAATACCTCTATCAGCAAAAAATCTAAATTAACAATCCATAAATAACATTCAAAAATCTTGAAAGATTTAAGACTGCTTCTAATTAAAAACTTGGCTAAATACCTTTTTATGTGATGAACACTTATCTGAAGCTTTCTCAGCTATTCAGACAGATAATTGAAAACATAAATTATTTCTCTTCAGACCTGTGGCAAGATACATCGCCAAGTCTGCAATATCTGTGCAGGGCATTTTACGGGGTAACATTGCTGTATGCCAGCAGGTTCACCAAAGTTTTGCTGCAAAGTCTGGCCCATTATGCTTGAGAGAGGATAAAGAGAACAATTAAGGTGTTGGATATTTTCCACCTCAAGAACAATAAATAAATACAAATTCTATGGTGAAAAATATAGATGTACTTAATATAATTACATTCACAGTCAAACTTATCTTCATAGAAATAATAACAATCTCCTCCATTTCCAGATTTGCATAAAAGATGAGATTTACAAATAATAAATACACACACTGCATGCTCTTTTCAATGGGGTATCACTGTGTTGATCATAACAAAAGTCCCATCTTTACACCTCATTTCTAAATTTAATTGTATTTAAGATAGCCAAAAATGATTGAATGTCTATAAAAAGGCCAAGATAATTTGCTTGAGAGCGTAGCAGTAGAATGGGGAAACGAGATGCTGAGAAGTGCTGGTGGCAGATGCCTGACTGCAGCTGTTTGAAAACATTGAGGCATTAACATCATAGGTAGAGAAGTTATTGGAAAAATACTGAACTGGATTGATATGTAATTGAACGAGTATAGTCAAGGCTTTGATAAGGGGAGATCTTGTCTAACTTTGGTTGAATCTGGATTGAGGTGATTAAGAGTACAGTATTGCCTAGGAAGTGCAATTGATACAGTGTATGTGGACTTCAGTAAAGCTATTGACAAGGTCCCATAATTAGGTCACAGCTAGAGTACTTTGTACAGTGCTGGCCACTATAATATGGGAAGACTCACTGGAGAGAGTACAAAGAAGATTCATCAGAAGGGAGCCAGAGAGGGAGCAATTCTGTTATCAGGAAACAATGGACAGGATAGATTTGTTGTCCATGAAGCAGAGTCAGCTGAGAGGAAACCTAACTGATAATACAAAATCATGGAAGTATGGTAGGGCATCTACTGGGATACTTTTTCCCAAGTCTCTATAACCCAGAGGGCAGAGTTTAAGATAAGGGGTAGGAGATTTAATGGGGATTTGGGGAAGATTTTTTTTCATCCAGAGATGCAGTTCCTGAGGGGTTAGAGGAGGCTAGTATTCTCTCAGATTTAAGAAATATTTACGTGAGCACTTGAAATACCATTGTACAGGAAGCTGTGTACCAAGAAGAAAGGTGCTAATGAAGGGTCTCAGCCTGAAACATTGACTGCTTATTCCTCTCCATAGATGCCGCCTAACTTGCATTTTATGTGTGTTGTGTACCAAGGGCTGGGAAATGGGTGGGCATAAATAGGTACTGATCAGCAGTTTCAACACTCTCAATAACAATAAGAAAATACTCAAAATTAATATTGCTTTTTTTTGGGTTTGTCAGTTCATAAATAGAATAAGCAATACAAAATCAAAGGCTGGAAACAAAATAAAAATAGACAGCGCTGGAAAATTCAGCGTGTCAATCAGCACCCGAAGAAAGAGAAACAGGGTTAACATTTCAGGTTGAAACTCATTTTGAAGATCTGTTCTGATGAAACATGAAATTGTTTTCTGTGATAGATGCTGTCTGACCTCTTGCTGAGCTTTTTCATCATTTGTCTATATTTGGAAAAGCAAGAAACAGCTCCAGAATGATAAAGTTACTCAAGCAGTTGAATGATCCTGTAGTGTCCCTCTCATCATTTGCAAAAAATGCGAAAATTGTTTTTATCATTTTTGTTGCCTGCTTTGTTGTTTGCATTAATGAAATCTGTTTTCATTTCAGTTCTATTTTGTGAATTGGATTTGTAAGGTAGTTTAATAGAATAACTTCATCCTTATTTCAGGCTATGTTCGAGAGATCGGACCTGCTTTTCTTTTGAACTATCACCAGTTTTGGAATGGAAGCTTTGGGTTCATTCAAAATGAGTGACACGGGATAGGGGTGTGGGAGGTGCGGATGGGTCACCAGCAGCTCAATGTCTTTCATCTGACTTGCTCCTGAGAACTTAGTTTTGATCTACATACTTAAACCAGTCTTTCCAAACTGTTATCTCATAAAGTTCTAGGAGTCGAACTTACTGAAGTAAGAGTGATATATGTCTAAGTCATGATAAAGGGCTTGGCCCAAAACATCGATTGTTTATTCCTTTCCATTGATGCTGCCTTATTTGTTGAGTTCCTGCAGCATTTTGTGTACGTTACTCTGGATTGCCAGCATCTGCAGCAGAATCACCTGTGTTTATTTCTAAGTCAAGTTGATAAGTTACTTTGAAGAAAACTTACAGATGATCTTATTTGTCATCGTTTTGGGCAAAAAAATAGAAATTGGAATTTGACAATGAAAAACCTTTGTCAAATTTCTGCAGGGTAACTGTGGGAAGAGTGCACCAGTTATGGAGAGAGTAAATGATTAGACTATTAGAGCCACATCCAAATATTAAATTCCATGGATAAAAACAGAATGATGGAAGAAAACAGCATCTGCAGAAGCTTAACATTTCCAGTTGAGAGTCTGCATTGGAATGAGAAGGTACAGGAAGGATTATTATACTGTGGCACTATTTAAGGGGTGGGATATTGTTAGTGGATGATAGAAGTCAGACAGGGAGTGAATGATGGGCAGGTGGAACCGGACCAGATGGAAGTGGAGAATGCAAGAACTAGACAAAGGGAGAAGAAAACCAGGTGAACAGGTGAATGTGTGGGGAAGGAGAGCACTGGAGGTATGGGTTGCATGAAACTGGAAAATTCACTATTCTCTCATTTTCTCTCTCTCTCTCTGCCCCTCTCTCTCTTGTTTGGTATTGAAAATATTGATGTGGTGAGGCTAGTTAAATTGATGGTAATCTCTGGGATGTTGGTAGTGTTGGATTGGACAGTCATAATACACCTGATACACCTATTAGCAGATGGTCAGAACTCTTGTTAGAATTAGTCACTTCTGATCTTATGATAGAGGGAAGGTAAAGATGAAGTGACTGAAGTCTCTTCTGATTCTCATTGATTTCAATATTACAATATAAAAGACTTTATGATTAAATAAATATCATATATTAATTTTTACAAATTACAACTGAGATAACAAAGTAGATGTACTACAAGCTGGGATGCTTATGGTGGCTTATCTATAATGGTCTACTCTGTTAGAATAATCTTTTTTCCCAGTAATTTGTATCAATATTTGATACAAATTATTTATTTAACCTTGCTACCACTTGGCCATCTAATATTGTTCTAGCCTATAAATACTGTCCTATGTTTCATGTGGCTATAATAATGCTTAATGTTTCTTTTGATAACTGATGTCTTTTTTAATGTTCACTGTTAAATTTTCAGATCTCCTTAGTGCTTCCTATACACTTCATTTTTCACCTCCTTCACCTATATTCCTTATCATTATCTGTCCTTTGAACTATCATTTGCCCCCTTTTAGGTTCCCATTTAACGCATGCTGCTCTATCTATTCATATGACTTTCATGTGTGTTTTAGAGACACCTTCATTTTTAATACTGGACTTCTTGCGTATTTTGTAAACTTTTGTAACATTTAATATAATGAAAAAGCAGATAATCTTGTTCCTTTATTCTTCATATTAAAGTCTGCCACTCAGAAGCCGATACCATCTTTTTCATTGGATAGAATAAGTGGTAGATGCTCATGACAAAATCCTTTAACTTTACTGAAGTAATGATCCCAAACCATTTGTGTGATACATTTTTAAATTTTCCAAGTGCTGTCACGTGAACAAAGTGAAGTATTGGTAGACATGAAGTAGTCTCCTTATCGGACAAAATGAGACACTGCAGGCATCATACTGAGGTCATTTGAAGGAGGAAGGTCTGTCTGACCCAAAACTACCCGACATTTTATGTGCTAAAGATTAATGGACTATTCCATATTTACAATGCATCCACAATGCCTTCTTTAAACTACACACAAACTTCAGACCTCCTGCTTCACACACACACCACAGATATCTAAATAAATTTTAATCAGCATTGTCCGGTCTTCCCATTAACTGTGATTCATGGTTTTTAGTAGTCCATTGTTCAGAACTGTTTTTTAAATTTAATCTACAATCTATATTCAGATTTGAAGAATTGTAGGTGAAAGTTATTTGCTATATGTGCTAACCCCCAAAACGCCCTAACACAAAGAAATGCCAATGAGAACAAGGAAACTGGATTTAGAATGCAGACCAGTGCAGCACAGAAACAGGCACTTTGGCCCACAGTGTTGTGCCAAAACAATTGGATTAGAAAAAAATGGCCAACTAAACGAATCTCTTCTGCCTACACCATGCCCATATACTTCCATTTTGCTTGCATTCATGTGCCTATCTGAATGTCTTTTAAAAGTCCTTAAAATTTATGCCTCTTGATTTCTACCTCTTTTGAAGGTCAGCATGTTGCAGTATTTTGTACACTCTCCAGGTGAAATGAACAACAGGCTACCTCAACGGCACGAAATGGTCCATTTGATAAAGCAGTGCATGTTACTCTGTACTGAGAGCCTGAATAGTATCTGTCAAGTAGTAATATAAATGATAAATAACACTCTGTTATCTTGGATGACTAGTAACATTTTACCTCTGATTACATAGAGCAGAAATCTCACGCATTGCTCAAAATCTAGGATATGTGTGTGTAACATAGCTTCAAGTAATTCCCATGCTGTTTTAATACAGCATAGGCCCTACTCTTTTCAACAGTAGGGTGTTAAAATGAGAATTATAAGATCAAATATAAAAAAATTAATCAAAACAGGAAGATTCCTCAAGTTTTAGCTTGTAGGTAAATTAAATGTTTTTGAGAAGTAAAATATTTACTTCACTAAGACAGAAACAACCTGCAGTAAATAAGATCAAACACTTTGCCCTCTAAATATTGGTTTAGTAAAGAGTCAATGTTTACTCAGGTCTATGTTCATGTGACAGCATGATAAAACTAACAACAACTCACATTCAAACTGGCTTTAAGTTTTCAAATCTATCTATGGAAATGTAGTCTTGGTGCAAAGCTGAACTGACATTGGACAATAGTTGGTGCTAATCAGGTATGAATGAACAAATGAGTATTATGGCCAACAAGGCCCTGATATTTGATACGTAAGCCACAACTGTGGTGCCAGTTTAGGGTGGTCCTGATTCACCAGGAAGGGATGTTGTAGTGTAATTGCAGTTGTATTTGTTTAGAAGTGTATGAAATGGCTGGAATTTGTCTTGTGCACTAAAATGCTGAAAATGTTTTCTAATCAAGACAAGGAATGGCAAGACAAGTGAAAGAATATTTTTGATTTGAAATAATGTTTCCAAGTACTCAGGAATTAGCACATAGACATGGTGAGATAGTGCCAGGAAAATACTTTGTCTAGTTAACTGTTATGTTTTGTAACTCCAAAACATAAAACTAATTAAAAGAAAACCATGGAGCTGGGAATAATGTGTGTACTCTAGTTTTGTTTTTCACTTTAGCAAGGTGTGCACTTATGACGTGGTGGCACAATGAGATATGCCATTTACGTACTTTTACATATAACCTGCAATGGATTATATAAACGAAGAATACATAATTATCGCACAATATATTTACAATATTACTCAAATATGATAACCATATAACCATATAACAATTACGGCACAGAAACAGGCCATCTCGGCCCTTCTAGTCCGTGCTGACACACTGAAATATTGAACACACAACACTCCTCCCTGCTTAGCTATAAACTCTAACTCAACATAATCTGCATCTTAACTTAAATACTCAGAATAATATATAGACATAGAGATGTCCACAGCATACTACATTTTAAATTGGCCTTAAGATCACTGTGGAAGATTCTTACCCTTGTGTAATAATGTCTTTCCTGACAAAAGGGTCACTCTGCTTGGCAGGTGAGACATGGCTGTGAAACAATCTCAGGGTCTGGACCCTCTTCCATGGTGGTTGCAGGGGTTCACTCAGGGATTGTAGGAAGTGGCTTTGACCATTCTGGTGACTTTTCTTCTGGATGTGTTGGCATCTCAAACAGTGCGTGTGATGCACCATCAATAACTCTCTCTGAGACGTAAAGGCAAGATATCGGCTTTTATTGACTGGAAGAAGGAACAAGCAGTGGTTGACTACCATACTACATCCTGGAGACTGAGAGGCCGGGCTCAGGCCTCAATCGCCTTTATACCGGGGTCTGTGGGAGGAGCCACAGGAGCAGTCAGCAGGGGGCGTGTCCAGACAGGTATATGTAGTTCATCACAGCGTGGCAAGCTGCTTGATCTATCCCAGGCCACCAGGCAAAGTTTTGAGCCAACACCTTCATTTTGACCATGTCTCAAAGACTGACATGTAGCTCATCCAACACTTTATCTCTCAGTTTGGATGGTGCAACAACTGTCAATCCACACATAAAGCAACCTCCTTCAAGGGAAAGTTCATCCTGGTGCTGGTAAAAATGGAGCAACTGGAATTTCTCTGGCACATTTGAGCCATTTTGGGTTGCCATATGGGCCTGAGACAATATGGGGCCTTTTAAAGATCCCCTTTGGATTATCTCTGTTGTAATAAGGAGACTTTCAATTTGCATTAGGAAGAATACATCGAGGAATGTCCTCTTCTGTGAATGTTTCAGGCATTTCCTTTTCCAAGTGTAAACAGAACAATCCATTAGCATTTCCATGATTAGTCATCCTCTTGAATTCAATCTTATAACTGTGTTCTTCAAGAAAGGGAGCCTGTCTCTGCATCCAAATTGTTGCATTTACCCTTCTGTGGATTGAAAATGGACACCAGTAGTTGATGATCAGCAGCGAGGGTAAACTCTCTCCGTACTAATACTGCTTGAAATGTTTTACAGCCTAAACCAGATTCCACACCTCTCTGACAATCTAGGCATAATTTTTCTCTGCGACTATAAGGGTACATGATGCAGATGCTGTGGGGCACTCACTTCCATCACATATAACATATGTCATGACTGCACCTATAACACAAAATGAGGCATCACAGGCAAGCTTCACCGGACGACGTGGATTATAATGGGTGAGTCATCACCATTACCTTTGCCTTTTTGAAAGCCACCTCACACCCATTTCTTCCCAGTCTGTAGTAATGAGTTCAAGGGGTGGAGCACAGGGTGTGTGGTGGCAAATGGTGGCTGGATTGCCAATCAAGTTGTAGTTGGCTCAACCAATCACATCCCCACAATGCTGGCCTTCCTGCTTTTACCAGATACAAGCCCAATATGGCTTGTTGATTGTTATATTTAATTGTTATGTATGTTATTCCCACAGGTGTTAACTTTTTTCTGTGACACGGACACGGCAGGAAAACGAACCCAGGTGCAGGACTCCGACGCGGAGGCAGGATCAGGAGGCAGAATCTCTGTAGTGAGTGTAGAATCGGGACCAGTCAGGACCTGGGAGACTTGGTTTACGGAGAGATACAGGGTTGAAGACTTGGAGCAAGGTTCCTCTCTCTCTGTGAGAGTCGACCAACAATCTTGCAAGGGCTGACCGGAGCTGTTGGAGTCTTATCCTCTGGTGGCTAATGGAAACCAGGTGCTGGTGATTGAGAGGAATTGGGAAAGATTGGGAATCAAGTGTGGGGATTAAGGACCAATTAGGGAGGAAAGGGAAAAGGTCGGAAATTCCAGCCAGGACCATGACATTTTCCAGTGTAAGTTCTTAGATGGATATCTGCAAGCTTCAATTTAGTATCTTTGAAATGCCATTCAAACTCGTCTTTTGTAATAACTGAAACAGCCAAGCTAGTGTCCAATTCCATTTTAATTAATTTCTTACTCACTTCTGGTGTAAGCCATTTTGCATATCTCCTGTTAGTTGTGAGAATGAAGGCTGCTCAGTCCCATGTCACTGTCATCATTATCAGATTTTTCATCAACAGCATGCAGATTAGTACTCTTTTTGAAATTGCAACTTGACTTTTTTTTATCTTTATCACTTTCCTATGCAGTCCATTTATTTTTGTTTGCCCAACATGCTCTTTGTATGTGTCCTACTTTGTTGCATGTTCTGCCAGTTTTGTCTTTAAACCTGAAAATGTCTGGTGTTTGTGAGCCCTACCACAATGGTAACAAAATTTGTTCAACCAGACCTGTTTCTGTTTGGACACTGCAGTTTTGGTCATGAGCACTTTCATTCCTGACTGCAACTCAGTTGTGTCTCTGGTTACTTTTCCATTGATACATCAATGTCAACTGTTCTTTTAAATGTGAGTTAGTTCTACTTCAGTTAAAAGCCATTTTTGAATGCTTTCTTGCATGATTCCACAAACTAAACAATCTCTTGGTGCACCTTTGAGTCCACTACTGAACTGACAATGCTTGGACAATTTCTTCAATTCAGCCACATAAGCTGAAATAGACTCCCCTTCCTTTTGATTCTGCTATTGAAACCTAAAGCATTCTGCAATCAACAATGGTTTTGGTTCTAAATGTTCCTGTATTACTTTTACAATATCAGCAAGCTGATTTTGGCTGGTTAGGTTGGAGCAGTTAAACTTTAAGCAAGCTGTAAGCTTTTCCACCAATTATACTCAGCAAAACTGACATAGTTATTCCATTTTCTTCAAAATACTGCTCAATTCCTTCAGTATACTGTGCATCAGCCAGTTGACAGTTGTACAACTGAACATGTCTATCTTTCTGATGTAGCCAGCTATGTCTGCTTTTTTTCTTTATGATTATTATTACCTGGTACTCACTGTTTATGAACCTATGAATTTCACCCATTTTCTGCCTTTTTTAAAAACTTGACCATTTCTGTCCTCTCCCAAGGAAACTTATGCTGCACTTTTTGTAAAAACTCAAATGCCCCTCCTTGCAAAGAAAAAGATATATTGCACTGCAACAGGTCTTGAGTTCATTTAAAAACTTACTTGGCAGCACTGTTATGTTTTGTAACTCCGGAACATAACACTAATTGAAAGAAAAACACAGGAGCTAGGGATAACATGTATATATTTAGTTTTACTTTAGTGATGCACATACTCATGATGTGGTGGTGTAATGACGTATCCCATTCATGTATTTCTTACATATAACCAATAATAAATTATGTAAATCAAACAATATATCAACAATATTACTCTAATATTACTGAAGTATTATATCCACAATAACTATTGCTTCCTCATGCAGGTCTGTATCTTCAGTCCCCCAGGTCTGTGTGGTTAACTCTTAGTTATCCTTTCTATATATTTTAGATGTGTGGTGGGATTTGGAACTGAGGTCTCTGCTACATCTTCTACTCATCGGTTTCTTCCACTGATTGCAAAACTGGACAGTAGGTCCAATCCAGTGTCAAAGAGTCCTGGTGAATGTTTAGGAGCAGTGGACTTCAGACTTTTTAAACAGCCTCAAGCGAGTTATTTCTGCATTTATTCTGAATTCTGTTGTCATAGAAACATAGAACACAGCACAGCACAATACAGGCCCTTCAGCCCACAAAGCTGTGCCGAACATTTCCCTACCTTAGAACTCCCTAGGCTTACCTCTATTTTTCTAAGCTCCATGTAACACCTAAGAGTCTCTTAAAAGACCGTATCGTTTCCGCCTCCAGCACCGCCGCCAGCAGCCCATTCCACGCACTCACCACTCTCTGCATAAAAAAACTTACCCTTGACATCTTCTCGGTACCTACTTCCAAGCACCTTAAAACTGTGCCCTCTCGTGCTAGCCATTTCAGCCCTGGAAAAAAGCCTCTGACTATCCACACGATCAATGCATCTTATGATCTTGTACACCTCTATCAGGTCTCCTCTCATCCTCCATTGCTCCAAGGAGAAAAGGCCAGTTCACTCAACCTGTTCTCATAAGGCATGCTCCCCAATCCAGGCAACATCCTTGTTAATCTCCTCTGCACCCTTTCTATGGTTTCCACGTTCTTCTTATAACCATAATACCATATAACACTTACAGCACAGAAACAGGTCATCTCGGCCCTTCTAGTCCATGCCGAACACTTACTCTCACCTAGTCCCACCAGCCTGCACTCAGCCCATAACCCTCCATTCCTTTCCTGTCCATATACCTATCCAATTTTACTTTAAATGACAACATCGAACCTGCCTCTACCACTTCTACTGGAAGCTCGTTCCACACAGCTACCACTCTCTGAGTAAAGAAGTTCCCCCTCATGTTACCCCTAAACTTTTGCCCCCTAACTCTCAACTCATGTCCTCTTGTTTGAATCTCCCCTACTCTCAATGGAAAAAGCCTATCCACGTCAACTCTATCTAGCCCCTCATAATTTTAAATACCTCTATCAAGTCCCCCCTCAACCTTCTACGCTCCAAAGAATAAAGACCTAACTTGTTCAACCTTTCTCTGTAACTTAGGTGCTGAAACTAAGTTTACTAGGTTACTAGGTAACATTCTAGTAAATCTTCTCTGTACCCTCTCTATTTTGTTGACATCTTTCCTATAATTTGGTGACCAGAACTGTACACAATACTCCAAATTTGGCCTTACCAATGCTTTGTACAATTTTAACATTACATCCCAACTCCTATACTCAATGCTCTGATTTATAAAGACCAGCATACCAAAAGCTTTCTTCACACCTACCCACATGAGATTCCACCTTCAGGGAACTATGCACCATTATTCCTAGATCACTCTGTTCTACTGCATTCTTCAATGCCCTACCATTTACCATGTATGTCCTATTTGGATTAGTCCTACCAAAATGTAGCACCTCACACTTATCAGCATTAAACTCCTTCTGCCATCTTTCAGCCCACTCTTCTAACTGGCCAAAATCTCTCTGCAAGCTTTGAAAACCCACTTCATTATCCACAACGCCACCTACTTTAGTATCATCTGCATACTTACTAATCCAATTTACCACCCCATCATCCAGATCATTAATGTATATGACAAACAACATTGGACCCAGTACAGATCCCTGAGGCACACCACTAGTCACCGGCCTCCAACCTGACAAACAGTTATCCACCACTACTCTCTGGCATCTCCCGTCCAGCCACTGTTTAATCCAATTTACTACTTCAATATTAATACCTAATGATTCAACCTTCCTAACGAACCTTCCGTGTGGAACCTTGTCAAAGGCCTTATTGAAGTCGATATAGACAACATCCACTGCTTTACTCTCGTCAACTTTCCTAGTAACCTCTTCAAAAAATTCAATAAGATTTGTCAAACATGACCATCCGCACACAAATCCATGTTGACTGCTCCTAATCAGACCCTGTCTTTCCAGATAATTATATATACCATCTCTAAGAATACTTTCCATTAATTTACCCACCACTGACGTCAAACTTACGGGCCTATAATTGCTAGGTTTACTCTTAGAACCCTTTTTAAACAATGGAACAACATGAGCAATGCGCCAATCCTCCGGCACCATCCCTGTTTCTAATGACATTTGAAATATTTCTGTCAGAGCCCCTGCTATTTCTACACTAATTTCCCTCAAGATCCTAGGGAATATCCTGTCAGGACCTGGAGACTTATCCACTTTTATATTCCTTAAAAGCACTAGTACTTACTCTTCTTTAATCATCATAGTTTCCATAACTTCCCTACTTGTTTCACTTACCTTACACAATTCAATATCCTTCTCCTTAGTGAATACCGAAGAAAAGAAATTGTTCAAGATCTCCCCCATCTCTTTTGGCTCCACACATAGCTGTCCACTCTGATTCTCTAAGGGCCCAATTCTATCCCTCACTATACTTTTGCTATTAATATAACTGTAGAAACCCTTTGGATTTATTTTCACCTTACTTGCCAAAGCAACCTCGTATCTTCTTTTAGCTTTTCTATTTTCTTTCTTAAGATTCTTTTTACATTCTTTATATTCCTCGAGCACCTCATTTACTCCATGCTGCCTTTATTTATTGTAGATATCTCTCTTTTTCCAAACCAAGTTTCCAATATCCCTTGAAAACCATGGCTCTCTGAAACTTTTAACCTTTCCTTTCAACCTAACAGGAACATAAAGATTCTGTACCCTCAAAATTTCACCTTTAAATGACCTCCATTTCTCTATTACATCCTTCCCATAAAACAACTTGTCCCAATCCACTCCTAAATCTTTTCGCATCTCCTCAAAGTACACTTTTCTCCAATCAAAAAGCTCAACCTTGTGTCCAGTCCTATCCTTCCCCATAATTCTTGAAGTGAGGCGACCAGAATTGAGCACAGTACTCCAAGTGGGGTCTGACCTGGGTCCTATATAGCTGCAACATTACCTCTTGGCTCTTAAACTCAAACCCACGATTGATGAAGGCCCAATGCACGGTATGCCTTCTTAACCACAGAGTCAACCTGCATAGCAGCTTTGAGTGTCCTATGGACTCGGACCCCAAGATCCCTCTGATCCTCCACACTGCCAAGAGTCTTACCATTAATACTATATTCTGCCATCACATTTGACCTACCAAAATGAACCACCTCACACTTATCTGGGTTGAACTCCATCTGTCTTTTCAATCTTTTCTGTTTCTTGCAACAAATGTCTTTTGATGCTCTTGCAATGTCTTCTTTGCAACATTGATTCTGAAAAGAGACATCTTATTGCACAAATATCCTCTTGAAGGTTATACATAGTTTTCCATATGCTTGCACGTTTTATTGGATTAAGGCATTTTTTGAATCCTTATTTATCTTTAAGAGCACAAACAATTTAATTATATTTGAACACCACTCAAGAAATTAAAACTGTTCTGTTTACCTGGAAGTCACTGTTGTCCTCAAAATATCATTGGGAAGAAATTGGATATTAATGGAAAAGTGAATTTGAATTGTGACACAGTACATTATCAACTTGGATCATTTTAATTCAGAGCAGAGTGCACATCAAATTGTTCCTTTTTTATGTTATTTAATTATTAATGTAATTTATAGATTTTAATGTCTTTGTATTGTACTGATGTCACAGACCAACAAATTTCAGTGTTATTAAAATGGAATTAACACGGTTGGCCAGCAGAAAATACGGCATTCTGCAGATGGAGTAAAGATACTCAACAAAGTGGTCTGCCAATTTACGTCGGGTCTCTCCATTGTAGTGGAGGCCACATGGGGAGCCCTGGACACAGAAGATAACCCCAACAGACTCAACTGGAAGGACTGTTTGGGTCCCAAAGTAGAGGTGAGGGTGGAGGTGAACAGGCAGGTGTAGCACTTCTGCTTGCAGGGATAAGTGCCAGGATGGAGATTATAGGGAGGGACAAATGGTCAAGGGAATCATGGAGCAATCGGTGTGGAAAGTGGAGAATGTGGGGGAGGTAAAGATGTGTTTGGTGGTAGGGTCCTGTTGAAGATGGTGGACGTCCCAGAGAAGGATGCATTGGATGCGGAGGTTCATGGGGTGGTAGGTGAGGACAAGAGGAAGTTTATCCCTGTTAAGGCAGTGGAAAGATTGGGTGAGCGTGGATGTTTGGGAAATAAAGGAGATGCAGGTGAGGGCAGCATCAATGGTGGACTCAACTGCAACTATTTGTCATGATTGTCCAACCAACACTATAAGCATAATTTATTGCCTTAGTATTTACTCAACTTTTATTCCTAACTGCAAATCAAGATAACAATGTAACTTGGAAGCCAAATTATTCCTGCAATTCTTTTTCCTCAGCAGAAATTGTTGGTGACAAGATGCCACATATGTCAACATCTTTCATTTTTCTGATGACTGATACTCAGTGTTTGAAAAGGTATATCAAAATATGAAACTGACAGTTGCAAACTTATCTGTCCTTTAATTATCCAATTTTTTTTGCTTGGCCTTCTTTCTGACATCAGAAGGATATGCTACAGTGTGCAAAGAAGTAAGTTGGACTGAGACCAAATGACAGACTCAACGTCAATCACTGCAAGCTGTGAGTTTGTTCAAGTTAATCAAGGTATTTCCTCCCCACCCCCAGCAAAAAAAATAAGGGCACAATATTTGCTTGTCAAGAGGTTTTAAACAATCTATTATTGAAATTGAAATATTAAAATATAATTAGCCTGCTTCATGGATTCTGGATTTACCTTTGCTACAGGATAATCTTTATAGAACTATTAATATAAGTATTGACAGGGGAAGACAGGATTCAAAGCCAACAATTATTAGGAAACAATGTAATTACCCCTAGTAACAACTATAATTTAAATTTCAAAAAAACCCTAATCTTGAAAAGTAATCTATACCTAGGCTAGCTTGTTAAATACAGAATAATAGAATATACTTCAATAACAAATTTAACTTTTATCACATTTACTACAGCAAAGTTCTTAAATCAGTAATGTGGCAGTTAACTGATTTAGTCATTTGAGTTCTATAGTATTATCATTAACTGGTAAAGTACTTGTTTATCTTCCATTACAATTTGTTCAGTTTTAAGCCATTAAGAAGAGGAGCATAATTGCTTCAAGCCTGGACCACTGCAGAAATCACTTCCTTGTTGACAGAAATGTTTCTCCTCGACCTAAATGTCACAGATTTCTGATTTGTGCAGATCTGTTATGGACTCATCAGTTGATTTACTGCACCTGTCACCTGTGTGCTAGCATACTACTCAGGAGCAATTTACATAACCTCATTTAATGGTTCACAAATCATGCCCATTAAGCCCAGCTAACAGGAGCTGAGGGTTCTAATTTACTCTGCCTTTCACAGCAGGAAATTGGGAGGCTGGAGTCTGTGGATAAAGAAGCAGGTCTTGGCTTTGATTGTTGATTGTGATGGTAAATGTATGGATGATTAGAACAGATTTTCACTTTATTGATTTCCTGCCAAAATACAGCATGTTATAATGCATAAGGGGGCCATTTGCCAGCAATGTTAAAGTAACAGTTGTGTACTTATTCCAGCCCAAGATGATACTTGGCGCAATATAAAATGACAAACATTCAAAATGCTAACAATATTTTGGAAGTGTGCATGAAAGTATAATAAATCTGTGTTTTGTTGGGTTGATTAATTCTATGGTTGCAGTTATATTTTAATACTGATGACTTAATTAGTAAGACCTCTTACTGCCATTATGCAGCTCCATGTAGGCAGGCTTCCATACATAAATGGTTCTGTACCCAATGTATCAAGCATATCCCTGTTCCAAATCATATTGTAACATGGCTGTTTTTACTAGATAGTCCAATTTACTTAGGAATACCTTTTTAATCAGCTTCACCTAGACTGGAACTCTACACTGTAAGATGTCAAACTGGAATGCTCTTTAAAAGAACTATTTGGGCTAAGGGTATGACTCAATGACATGCAAAAATGTACAACAGCCCCCATAGGGTATCAGATGACTGTACTGGAGGCATATAGGGTCCTGAAATGGGATGAATAACGAGAAGTAACAGAATAATTGAAACCAATGTTTTCTTCCTACAACAGTGTTATTTTTATGGCAATGCAATGTAGTGATTTGTTTACTTCAATAAATATTATGGATCTTAAATAATCTGTAAGTTTTAGAGAAAAATGTTAATATTATCAATCTACAAAAGATGCTGCTGAAGAGCTAGAATTGTGTTTGTTAACATATCCAGCAGAAAAAAAAGTGAAGTAGCATTTTGTGAAGAAATTCTCAAACTTACTATTTTTAAAATAATAGCAAATTCTCTATACTGTTTTAAAATGGTTAACACTAGAAGGGAACCAACAATAGTGAGAAGTGCTCTATCAGTTTGACCACAGCTTCAGTTTGACTCACAATTACAGAATTATATGAACTGCAATCATTAGACCTCTAAACTATTCACATACCTCTTATACGATGATTGGATTTCCCTTTTGAATGAAATGCTTTTATTTGTAAATCCTTTAAACTTTCCTTGATATTAAGGTATTGTCACACATGATGAATTATTGTAAGCATGTCACCACATAGTGGAAGTCAAGTATAATTGAATGATACTCAGTCAGAATTAGATTTGGCATGATATTCTAAAAAAAAGGCTCAATTCAGAGTTTCCACTTGCTTCTGCTAAACTTGTCACTTGTAGGTGCTAGAGTGCTTGTTGTGTTAGTTTAATTAGTCAACAAATTGTTCGCCACTTGATTGCATGGTTGATCACATTCTGGATGGAGATATTAAGAGTGACAAGAGTCTCTTACACAGTGAACTAAAAAGATAAAGCTCTTCTATATTGCTTCATTTGGCACTGCAAATGTTTATTAGATCATGTGCCCCGCGTGCCTAAAAATGAGAGGCAAGAAAAAAATCTGCAGAACTTGCACTCATCTGAGTCTAAAAAGGTCACCAAGCAATTGGTGTGTAAGGAGTGTAAATAAGATAAGTGTTTGCTTCTATGATGCCTTAGAAATTCATTATTTGCGACAGTTGCTCCAGATATCCCTTTGAGCTTTTTCACTTAAGGAGAATTTATGGCAAGACAGAGTGGTTCTTGAAAGTACTATAGCAACTGGAGTTGAACACTTATTCTACAGGCTCATTTGCCTGTATTTGTATTCAAAATAAAAAAAGATGCAGGCAAAGATGCTTAAATGTTCAATGAAACAGATAAGTTTGCTTCAACAGAAATGCCATAGTTAATTTACTGTCACTTTCTGTTTTGCTGGAACGAATTACTATGTTAATAAAACTCTGTCAAGCTGATGAATGAGATTCATCGAGTCAGGCATCACAAAAGGACCTCTCTATTCATGTTTTGGCAAGACTTAACAACAAAAGGGAGTGGATCCTTTTCATGTTATAGTTTTTCAAAAGTATCTGAGAATGAGCTCACAGTGCCTCTGCTAAGACATGGATTTTGTTTTTTCCATTCTTCTAAATTAGATGGAAGGTCTTCACGAGTGACAATGTCTGCTGCAGACAGAGTTTATGAACTAGCTTAAATCGCTTTTAAGATTTCTTACAAAATTTTCAACAAGTTTTTGTCTAAATATAACATATGCAATGTTTAATATACAAATGTATGAATATACATATAAAATGCAATATATTTAGTTAAGGTTACGCAGAAGTTATGCATATATTGACATCTGGATCTTGTTGAAGTAGGATATTGGTAGGGTATTTTTTAGGTAGACTCCAGCTGTAAAATCTCTTTAAACATGGCGGGAATTTTTGTACCCCGAAGTTTGTACATTATTTTTTGAAATTTTATCATATTCTGTTTGACATTTATTATTAGAGAACTAGATAGATTAATTTCATTGACGTGCACACATTAAAATAAAAATGTATATTTATTTTAAAATCAGCAATGATCTGTGATCAATGGTGGAAGATTATTCTGGGAAATTTTCTTACATTTGACTTTTATCAAAAACATTAGAAGATCTTTGCAAAGCTGCCTTAATATTGTCTCATTTTACGATAAACTCTCCATTTTCCCCCCTTTTGAGAGTTGGCAATGGAAAAAAAATAAACTGTCACTCATTTTCCTTCTGCAGTTTGATAGCCAGACGCTGCCAGTTGTTGCTAGGGTAGTCATGCTGTTAAATTAGGTCTAATGAACAAGTAATTGCTTTATATATAGTGAACAGTTTCAAAGAAAACAAGGATTCTAATTGATTTGCAATTTGTTTGGCACGTTGCATTGTCTAGTATACTATTGATTAGCCTTCTGTATTTCACACTGCATGTGTTTCCCTTTATTAAGAGAATAACAGGTTACTGATTACTTTCCTCCTGGGTTTAATGTAGCGGTTAATGTCTACTTTGTTCCTATGTCATGTTGCAGGGCAGGCACAGATAATATGCAAGTGGGTGGCCCTTTGCTTGTAGAGTTCCCCACTGGTGTGAGCTGTGTATTCCATGGCATGTTGAAAGGAAAATCACTGAAAAGGGTTAGAATAGCAAGAGTCATAGTTTATGGCCTGTGCAAGACCAGTGCAGGACTGCAAACTTAGCTTTTCACTTACGGTGTCAGTGCAAGCATCTTTTTAAAGATAGTATAATTTGTTGACATACATTACAGGAAAGTGTCATAAAACACTAGAAGAAAATATTGCACTACATGGTTAAGCACATTTAGGAATATTCCTAAGATGTTAAACTTAAAGAAATATTTAATAATCTTTATAATTTAAAAATAGATTATGAAATTAGATATTTAAATGTCAAATTATCACTGTGACACAGAAATTATTTTCTAAACATTGTAAAAATAGGACTTCAGGAATAAACTGCCTGTTGAATGCATAAAATTATTACTTTGTATTTCAAGTGCAGGAAATATGAATGAAAATAATTGTGCAGAATAATTACTACCAAAATACAATGATTATATAAAGTAAACTGTAGTCTGTGAACACTGAATTGCATGTTAGCTAATTGTTAATTTTAGCAAATGCTACAGTTAATTACTGAGGCACACATTGACTATTAGCATGATGCCCCACCACCTGCTTTTTCTTATGAGCAGATTTCTTCATTGCTGGCAGCAGTGCAAGTGGTACAATTATTGACTATCAGTGGGGCAATTCTTCAGCTATTCTTTTGTGTGAATTGAATAAAACATAATGGTATATTTTATAAGAGGGCAAATACTCATTTGTCACTGACAGGAGGTTCATATTTGAGGGATACAAAGTTATCATTGGGAGTGTCAATTCAAAGAAATGAGGCAAATTTGATAGAATTAATATTCATTGTATAAATTCAATAGTCAACTACAGTTCGTCAATATGCTAAGATTCATCTGAGGACCAGGAAAATAAACTTGCCCATCAAAATTAATTTTGAAAGGTATTTTAAGGTTAAAATTGTATTGTTTTGAAAATCAGCAACACTTACATAGAAAACATCTATTAACAAGGACAATAAATATTGCTGAACTGTATGTACACAAAAAATGACCAGAAAACTTTCTCAAAAATCAAAAATCAAAAATATATAAAACTTGTCATGTGGAAAAGCAGGCTGAATTACACCAAGAGTTGAAAATTAAAAGATAAAGTCACATCTAAATTCAGGGAAGTATGCAAATTGTTTTGCATATTTCAGTGGATTTAGTCAGTTTAATTGACCAGAAAAAATCCAATAAGTCCACTCATGGGAATGTAATACACACCAGTCATTGCATTCGTACACGAAACCAGAGCATCACAAGAGGTTTAGAATTCCTGATTTGTCAAACCTTCCTTGCCTTGTAGATAAGAAACCACTTATCAGCTACAGAATTGCTGCATAGTTGACAACTGGGGAACTGCTTATCAGGTGCTTTGAAAAAAAAGGGAAACTATTTTTAAATATTAGTATACAGTATTAGATAATGAAAGCTTATTCTATGATCCCAACCACTATTTGTCATAGATAATAAAGACTGTTGACCTAAATTAATTTCAATAATGAGAGTACAATGAGCAGCCTTAAATCAGGGAAAAACATTGGACCCAAATATTATATAAACATTAATGTTGATTGAATATTGGAGTTTTACAAGGCTCTTAAATAATGAAGCTTGGGGGAGAAAAGTAGCTAAAAATGTATTATTTCAGTGTATCCCTTTATTCATTTGTAAGGTGCTGCAAATACACTCTCATGCCATTTGGACACTGCTACAGGTCTCTGCCCATCAGCACCAGAAGAGACTTGTCCAGTTTTGTGCCTTCATTTAGTCACCTCCCCAACACCCAATTTTGAGAATATAGTATGCACAGCACCTTTGTCAGTAAACAACAGTCAGCTTTATTATGTATATTTGTACTTCAGACTACATCCATTTATTTTTAGTATTTATTGTCTATTGTGAATACTTTATACTGTGTTTAACTATATGTAGTATGCTGTTGTGTATCTTAAGTTCTGTGATGTTGTCCCTACTACTTCAAAAACTAAGTCCCTTACAGAAAATAAAATGATTTTTAAATAGTTAAATTTATTTTTAATAGAGACAGCAGCAATGTTGCAGTTGCTTTCTTTCAGACCACCAAGCTCAACTCCAAATTCAAGTTCAGCTTATTGTCATTCAATTGTACACATGGATACTGCCAAACAAAACAAGTTCCTTATGATCAAGGTGCACAACACAGTACGTATAACACACACACATTAAGTAATATTACCACAAGTAATAAAGTGCGCATTCAATACAAGTTATAAACAGTATAGTGTGACTGGCACTTCATATGTGGTGGCAGGGAGTAGTAGTCAGGGAAGAAGTTGTTTCACATCCTAACACTTCCTGTCCTAATGCTGCGGTACCTTCTGCTTGATGATAGGGGTTCAAAAAGATTGTTGAATGGATGGGAGGGAATCATTGACAATGCTAAGGGCCCTGCATATGTAGCACTCCTGATAAATATCTCTGATGGGTGGAAGACAGACCTTGATGACCCTCTCAGCAGTCCTTACAATCCTTTGTAGGGACTTGTGGTCAGATACCTTGCAATCCCCATACCAGACAGTGATGTAGCCGGCCAGGACACTCTTGACCGTGCTCCTGTAAAATTTTTGTTAAAATGGGGGAAGGGGAGCCTAACTCACCTCAATCTCCTCAGGAAGTGGAGATACTGCTGTGCTTTCTTGACCAAGGAGGTGGTGTTGAGGGCCAGGTGAGACCATTCATTATGCCCACTCCCAGAAACTTGGTGCTCCTAACTCTCTCCACAGACGAGCCATGAATGTGTAGTGAGGAATAGTTGGCCTGCACTTTTCTAAAGTTCACAATCACCTCTTTAGTCTTGTCCACATTGAGATTCAAATTGTTGTGCTGGAACCATACCACCATTCTAACAGAGGCCTACCACTGTTACGTCATCAGCACAGTTGATGATTCGGTGTGAACTGGATCTGGCAGTACGGACATGCATCAGCAGCATGAACAGCATACTAAGAACACAGCCCCGGGGAGCACTGCTGCTCAGAGTGATGGAGCTAGAGATGTTTCTGCCAACATTGATTGACCGTGCCCTTTCAGTCAAGAAGTCTAGGATTCAGTTACAGAGAGAGGTGTTGAAACCCAGCAAGGACAGTTTCAAAGTAAATTTATTATCAAAGTACTGTACTTATATGTCACCATATACAGCCCTGAGATTCCTTTTCTTGTGGGCACACTCAATAAATCCATAATAGAATAAATGAAAGAGCACACCAATTGGACACTCAACCAGTGTGCAAAATGCAAAGAACTATTCGGACCCAAAATAGTAAGAAATAATAATAATACTAAATAAATAAAGATCAAGAAGGTGACAGGAAGAATCCTTGAAAGTGAATCCATAGGTTGTGGGAACATTTCAGTGATGAGACAAGTGAAAGGGACACCACTCCGGGTAGACGTGCTTAGCAGTGGGGAGATTTTTACCCGTGATGGACTGGGCTGTATTCACTATTTTTTTGAAGGATTTTACAATCAAGGGCATTGGGGTTTCCACGTCAGGCTCTGATGCAGCCAGGCAATAAACTCAACCCCACACATCTATAAGTTTGTCAGAGTTTCAGACATCGTGCTGAATCTTCGCAAACTTCTAAGGAAGTGGAGATGCTACTGTGCTCTCTTCATAATGGCACTTAAGTGTAGGGCCCAGGACAGCTCCTCTGAAATGATAACACTGAGGAATTTAAAGTTGCTGATTCTCTCCAACTCCGATCCTACGATGAGGACTGGCTGACGGACCTCTGGTTTCCTCCTCCTGAAGTCAATAATCAGCTCCTAGGTCTTACTGACATTGAGTGAGAGGTTCTTGTGGTACTCTCCCTCCTATATGCTAATTCCTCCTTTGATTCTGCTCACAACAGTGCTGCAGAGGTTTGTAAATTATTCAGCTCCATCTTGGGTACTAGCTTACAAAGTACCCAGGACATCTTCAAGGAGCGGTGTCTCAGAAAGGCAGCGCCCATTGTTAAGGACCTCCAACATCCAGGTCATGCATTTTTCTCACTGTTACCATCAGGTAGGAGGTACAGAAGCCTGAAGGCACACACTCAGTGATCCAGGAACAGCTTCTTCCCCTCTGCCATCCGATTCCTAAATGGACATTGAACCCTTGGACACTATCTCACTTTTTAAAAAAATATATAGTATTTCTGTTTTCTTACATGATTTTTAATCTAGTCAATATATGCATACTCTATAAAGTATACTGAATAAGATTTACTTATTTATTTATTATTTTGTTCTTCTATATTATGCATTGCATTGAAGTGCTGCTACTAAGTTAATAAAAATCACGTCACAAGCCGGTGATAGTAAACCAGATTCTGATTCTGATTCAGATGGGATTGGAGCTGTGCTTAGCCACACAGTCACAAGTATAAAGTGAGTAGAGCAGGGGGCTAAGCTCAAAGCCTTGTGGTGTACCTGTGCTGATGGTAAATTGTGGGAGAGATGTCAATCTGAACTGACTGGGGCCTGCAAGGATCCAATTACACAAGGAGGTATTGAGGCCAAAGTCTTGAAGCTTATTGATTAGTTTTGAGGGGATGATAGTATTGAACACTGAGCTGTACTCAATAAAGAGCACGTATGCATCCTGCATGTCTTGATGTTTCAGGGTTGTGTGAAGAGCCATTGTGAATCTGTTGTGCTGGTAGGAAATTGGAGTGGATCCAAGTGACCTCTCAGGCAGAAGTTGAACACTCTACTGGATGATAGTCATGGAGGCAGGTTACCATATTCTTCTCAGGCACCGACATGTGCAGCCTGCTTGAAGCCGGTGGGTACCTCAGACGACTGAAGTGAGAGGTTAAAGATCTCAGTGAACACTCCAGCCAGGTGATCAGCACAAACCTTTAGTTACTTGGCCAGGTACTCCATCTGGGCCTGATACTTTTAGTAGGTTCAGCCTCCTGAAGGATGTTTGTATGTGGGCCTCAGAGACTGACATCATAGGATCATTGGAGGCTATGGGAGTTCATGATGGTTTCTCCATTCAGAATCAGAATCAGGTTTAATAGCATGGGCATATGTCTTGAAGTTTGTTGTAATGTGGCAGAAGTACATTACAATACATAACAATAAAAAATTGCAAATTGCTGTAAACATATAAAAGTCAAATTAAATAAATGGAGCAAAAAGAAAAAAGCGTAGTGAGGTAGTGTTCATGGGTTCATTGTCCATTCAGAAATCTGATGACAGAGGGGAAGAAGCTATTCCTGAATTGTTGAGTGTGTCCCTTCAGGCTCCTGCTCCTCCTCCTTGATTATCACAACGAGAAGAGGGCATGTCCTGGGTGATGGGGGTCCTTAATGATGGAGTGCACCTTTTTGAGGCATCACTCCTTGAAGATGTCTTGGATGTTTAGTTGGCTAGAGTCCATGAGGGAGCTGACTGAGTTCATAACTTCCTGCAGCTTATTTCAATCCAGTGCAGTGCCCCCTCCCCATACCAGACAGTGATGCAGCCCGTTAGAATGCTGACCACGGTACATCTGTAGAAATTTGTGAGTGTCTTAGTGAAATTTCTTCAAATTCTAATGAAATATAGGAATTTGGCAGTCAAAGCAAGCTTACGAGGCGCTGAGCTCATCTGGAAGCAAAGCCCTGTTGTTGCCTGTGTCATTTGATTTTATTTTATGAGCGGTCATAGCTTCTGAAGAATGAACATATTAAACACTGAGCTGGAGTCAATAAACTGCATCCTAACACGAGGCTCCATTTTCCAGGAGGGACAGGACAGCGTGGAGTGTAGAGACTACACTCATGGACAGTAGCCATCTAAACATCCAAGACATCTTCAAAGAGCGATGCCTCAAAAGGGTGGAGTCCATCACTAAGGACCCCATCACCCAGGAGTGTAGAGACTACGGCATCATCGGTGGACTGATTTGGGCTGGGAAGGGTCCAATGTGGCAGGAAGATGGGATTTAATATGATCGATAATCAGCCGCTCCAAGCTCTTCACTATTGTTGTGGTCAGTGCCACTGGATGGTTGTCACTGAGGCAGGTTACTGTCGTCCTCTTGGGCACAGGGATTATGGTGGTTGTCTTGAAGCCTGAGGCAACTGCAGACTGTTCCAGACAGATGTTGAAGGTGTCTGTTAGAGCCTCAGTTAACTGGGCTACACAGTCCCTCAGCACCTAACCAGGTATGGTATCACGTGGGTCGACCCTGGCTAGGATCTTCTTCACATCAGCTGCAGCCAGACAGTGTGTCTGCTCCTCAGGGGGAGGGGGCCTTTCCTCACCAGCACATCTGCTCTGTGCATCAAACTGAGCGTAAAAGACATTCGGGAGGAGGAGCTTCATTGCTGTTGATGCGCAGGACGGACTTGTAGTCTGTGAAGGTCTGAAAGTCCTGCCACATGTGCCTCATTTCCCCGTTGTCTCTGTGAATAATCCCAATTTGCTTTCCTGATGGTGCAGGATGGCTGAGAGCTGCCTTAACCTGCAATCTTAAGCCAGTATCCCGATCTCTCATCTCTGCCTGGACTGCTGCTGTCAGCCATGGTTTCTAATTTGTCCTCACATTGATGTGTTTAATAATGGTGACACGAGTCACAGATCTCGCATATTCACTGATGTTTATGTGGTGGTCACTGCTAGATGCCTCTCTGAAAATGTTCCAGTCCTTGTTTTCAAAACAGTCCTGTAACGCTGATGCTTTACAGATGCTTCTGGCCAGGTCTTTATCTCCCTTTGTGACACATACAAATTGCTGGAGAAACTCGGTAGGCCAGGCAGCATCTATGGAGAAGAGTACAGATGACATTTTGGGCCGGAGAGAAAAAAGATGAGGAGTCAGAGTTAGGGGGTGGGGGGGAGGGGAGGGAGAAACACAAGGTGATAGGTGAAATGGGGCTGGGGAAGGAAGAGGAAAAGTAAAGATTGGGAACTCCCTTTGAACTGGTCTGACACATTTAATCAGTGGTTGGTATGCATAAAATTAGCATAACAGATAAGTGGTATCTGATATGGGGACGGGGAGCAGTTTTGTTTGCACCAGACTTGTTGGTAGAAACCAGGTCAAATGTGTTCTCACCTCTGGTAGCCAAGCCAACGTGCTGATAGAACGACGGCAGGACTGTTTTTAGTTCAACATGATTGAAGTCGCCAGTAACAATAAAGAAACCATTGGGGTGTGTGGTTTGCGAGTAAAACTCACTCAGCGTTAGCACAGGGGCAGTGGGGGGGTCACTATAACAGTGAACTCTCTCGGTAAATAGAATGGTCTGCACTTCACCATTGAGAACTCTGCCACAGGTGAACATCACAACCAAAATGTTCACACACCAGTTCTTAATAACATAGGTACGAACATCTCACATCAAGTCTTGGCTGAGGTCGCAGGAAGCCCGAAGACCTGGAAAGTGATGAAACCTTCCAGCTGGGTAGCCACTTTGGGGACAGAGCCACGTTTCCGTCAAAAAGAGCGTACAGCTGACCTTCATCTCAAGCTGATCAGTCTCAGACGCAGGCAATCTAGTTTACTTTCTAGTGACCGAATGTTTGAAAGCAGAATCGACGGGAGATCTGGCCTAAGGGGGGTTCGTCTTTAGTCTCACATGAATACCAACATGATTTCCTGGCTTTTGTTTCCTTGTGTACTTCCTCCAGTGGCGCCTCGGCTGGGTGGCTGCAGCCGACGACAACACGGTGTGCAATAAGCCCGTGCTGCAGAGCTTATCTGGCCAACAAATTGGTAGTGAGGTCGACTAGATATTTCTTAATATCTAGCAGTGTCTTGCAATCGTAAGAAGGATGTAAAGGACAAACAATTACACCATTAGTTGAAGCCAGAGTGGCCGCTGTGTCTGGATGCAGCGCCATCTTGGTAAACCTTCTATCCCACACACTGTTGTTACAATACTAGCCTGCAAACAATCCATTTTGTGTAATTCCTAATGGGGTGACACCATTAAAGGAACAATTATTGGCCATGTACCAATATTACAAGCAACCTTTTATGTTACATTTCTTTTATATAATAAAAGGAGAAAAGAAATGGAAAAAATACAGTAATTGTCCAGTTTCAGTAAAGGTTACCATGATACAAAGTCATCAAGATACTGAGGTAAACTGGCCTTGAACTCACTGTTTATCCCAGGCGTGCAGAAGCTTCCTCTCACAACTATTCATTCCCAGGTGAGAGGAATGTTTTACCAAGCTGTTCCATCACAGCTTGGGAAAAATTACCTGTTCACCTCTGAAGAACAGATCACCTAGTTCAATTGTCACATAAGAATATTGTGTGAGAAAGGGTACAGTCCCATTATGTCTCTTTTCATCCTGTTTTGAAAAACTTGCTTCAGATTCACAATCATTTTGTCTGGTAGTCACTTCAATTTCCTGAGTCAACAGTCACAGGGACCAAATATTTGGGGTAGGATTATCCACAAAAGGCAGAGAATGGTAATAGATGGAGGATATTCTGCTTAGAAGTCAGTGCCTAGTCAGTGTTCCACAGGGATCTGTTCTGGGATCCTGCTCTTCACGATTTTTATAAATGACTTGGATGAAGAAGTGGAAGGGTGGGACAGTAAGATATTGTGTATAGTGTAGAAGGTTGTTGTAGGGGACAAAAGGATTTAGACAAGATGTGGACTTGGGCAGAGAAGTGGCAGATGGAGTTCAATTGGAAAAGTGTGAAGTGATACACTTTGGAAGATCAGAATAACAGGCAGAGTACAAGGTTAATAGCAGGATTCTTGGAAATGTGGAGGAGCAAAGGCCCTAGTCCACCGAAATTAATGTGTGGTTAAGAAGGAGTATGATGTGATGACATTCGTTGGTGAGTTCAAATCACAAGGCAATGGAGCAGTTCTATAAAACTGGATGAACCACACTTAAGAGTATTGTGTTCAGCTCTGGTTGCCTCATTATAGGACAGTTGCGGAAGCTTTGGAGAGGTTGCAAAGGAGATTTACCAGGTTGCTGCCTGGATTAGAGAACATATGAGGAAATGTCCAGCATTGCTCTGGAACAACAGAGAATGGAGGTTACAGGATACAACTGTATAATGTTATGAGAGACATAGTTAGAATGGACAGCCAGCACCTTTTTCCCCAATGACATCCATTTAAGGAGATAGGTGGGAAGTTCAGAGGGGATGTCAGAGGTGAGTAGTGGCTGCCTAGCTTACGCTGCCAGAAGTGGCAGAAGAAGCTGATAAACAGGGACAATTTCAAAAGACTCTTAGGTAGGCACATAGATGTAAGGAAAATGGAGGGTTATTGCTGTGTAGGAGGGAAGGGTAAGATTGATTGTAGAGTAGGTTTCTATTGGTTGGAACAACATTGTGGGCAGAAGGGTGCATACAGAGTGTGTAATGTTCTAAGACTATATTGAGCTCAGGCTCAATAGACTCAGCATTTCCTGTGTAAAAGTGGGCTTCACCAAATATGTGCTGATATGCATATCTTTTCCCAGACAATGCTGAATCTCCAAGGCTGAAGTGATGGATGTTTATATTGAATCAACCTTTATGACTTGGTCATTATTGTATCTTTATCTGACCGAGCTTCTCAACTGTAATAGCTCCAAGTGTGACATCTTTCTACTAAAATGAAATCCACGGTATGTCTCCTCTGAATCCGGATTCACCAACTTTTGAAATGATTGCTGGTAGGTTTCATATGCCTCTTTCACCACAATGCTGAGGTTCAAAGACTCTCTCTGGAATCTACTGTCCCCAAACAAGCCTTTGGTGCCATGTGAGTTGTGGGGGGTATGAAAATATTAAAGGGACGATTAAGTACACCAGCTTTAAATTCAAATGCCCCCTCTATACTTTTCTTTCATTCCACGCTTATTCTATTAAATATATAGGTCCTTTGAAGATAAAATTATTAGTTATTTGGGGAAAAAAAAGATATATACTAAAGTTATTTTGAACTCCATGATGCATGTGGGGATCCTCCAATATCCAGGCAATTCTTCTTTCTTTCTTCTTTTTTTCCCCTCTTTTTTTCTTTTTTTTTTAGACAGGGACGTTAAGGGGGAAGGGTTAAGGGGGGAGGGCTAATATTAATTTTTAATACTTTATTATTCTATTCATTGTATGTAATTCTCTTAAAAATTTAATAAAAATATATTTTTAAAAAATCACATGTGACACCATGTCAAAGGCCTTCTGAAAATCTAAGTACACAACAACCACCAATTCTCCTTTGTCTATCCTGCTTGTTATTTCTTTAAAGAATTCCAACAGATTTGTCAGGCCAGGTTTTAAATTAAGGAAACCATGCAGACTTCAGCCCATCTTATCATGTACCTCCAAGTACCCCAAAATGCCATCCTTAGCAGTCAATTCCAGCATCTTCTCAACCACTAAGGTCGGACTAACTGGCCTATAATTTCTTTCTGTATCTCTCCCTTCTTGAAGAGTGGAGTGACATTTGCAATTTTCCAGTTTTTCGGAACCATGCCAGAATGTATAGATTCTTGAAAAATCATTATCAATACAATCTCTTCAGCCATCTTTTCAGAACCATGGGGTATAGACCATCTGTTCCAGGTGATTTATCTACCTTCAGACCTTTCAGTTTCCCAAGCAATTTCTCCCTAGTAATAGGAACTGCACACACTTCTGCTCCTGACACTCTCGTTTGAGCTCATGGGACTTTGATAAGCAGATCCTCATACTTTGATAAGCAGATCTTCACACGGGTCCTAGCATAGAGAACTTGAGGTGGGGCTTGGTGGGTGACAGATGATTTTCTGGGGTCATCACCCCCTTCTTAGATGTTTCGTCAGTTTAAGCCCACCACATCTCCACAGGGCTCAACACTGCGACCTGGTGTCCCTGGTGAACCCCCTTCACATCTGGCCACCCATGGGTCATTTTAGGGCCCAGGTGCCGTCACTCCTCTCATCCATAACCTGTGGCTGCTTCGCTCGGCCACCTCGGAGAATTCTTTTATAGCTTGTCACTGTCCCTGGCCTCGGACGCCCAATCCCTTCAGCAATCAGACTATGGAAGTAGCCACAGATCTTCTGCAGCCAACCTGTCCTGGAAGAATCTGCACCTTCCATCCACGCAGCTTAGCATCTGTGACCAGCTCAGCGTATCTTATATGTTCCAGCTGATACGCCTCACAGACTGTGTCTTCCCAGGGCACCGTGAGCTTTGAGATTCCTACGGCCTTCAGACTGCTGGACCACAAGACCAAATCTGGTCTGACAGTGATAGTGGCTATCTCCAGGGGCAATATTAGCCTTTTGTCAAGGTCGGCGGCCATGTTCTAGTCACGAGCATGCTCGAGTATGCTTGACACCAACCGTGTCACTGAGGGTGGCTCTGTCTGTCCTTGCTGGACAAAGGGGATGGTGGTTCTTCCAGTCATATGTGGCTTAGAGTTGTTATTCAGCCTTTGATTCTCCACAATGGATGCCAAACATCAGAGGGCCTGGCTGTGCCTCCATGTGCATCTTCCTCGAATAAGGCTTACAGCTGGTGTCTTCTACAGTGAAGAATGACGCAAAATACTTATTCAGCTTATCCTCCGTTTGCTTGTCCCATTACTATCTTTCCAGCGTCATTTTCCAGTGGTCTAACACCTACCCTTGCCCCCCTTTTACTCTTTTTATATCTGAAAAAACTTTTGATAACCTCTTTGATATTTTGGCCAGCTTACCTTTGTATTCCATATTTTCTACCTTCACGACTTTTTAATACTGATACATCTGACTTTAGCTTCTCGCTCTCAAATTGCAGAGTGAATTCTATCACATCTATCGCAGAAGAGTTTCTTTAACTTAAGCTCTTTAATCAATTCTGGTACAGTGCACAACAATCCGAGGCCTGTATATAATTCCAATTAGGATCTTTTTACCCTTGCAGTTTCGTAACTCTACCCACAAGGATTCTACATCTTCTGATAATATGTAACCTCTTTCTAAGGATTTGATTTCATTTTTACCAACAGAGCCATTTCACCTACTCTGCCTACCTGCCTGCCCTTTCAATACAATGTGTATGTTGGATGTTAAGCTCCAACTATAAACTTTTGTCAGCTATGACTCAGTGATGCCCACAACATCATACCTGCAATCTCTACCTGTACTATGAGTTAATCTACCTTATTCCAAAGCATTCAAGTATAACACCTTCAGTCCTGTATTCATCACCCTTTTTGATTTTGTTCCCCTCTTACATTGCAACTCATCTCATTGACTGCAACTTTGCCCCCTGATCCTGTTCTTACCAGCAGTTTCACTACTCACTGCCTGTTTGTAAACCAACTGCCCCACCTCAGCACTATCACTCCAGTTCCCATACCCCTGCCCAATTAGTTTAAACTCTCCTGAACAGGTCTAGCAAACCTGTCCACAAGAATATTGGTCCCCCTCAAGTTCAGGTGTAACCCATCCCTTTTGTACCTTCCCCAGAAGAGATCTCAATGATCCATAAATCTGAACCCCTATCCTCTGCATCAATTCCTCAGCCACACATTCATCTGCCAAGTCATCCTACCCTCACTGGCACGTGGCACAGGCACCAATCCAGAGATTACAACCCTGGTGGTCCTGCTTTTCAGCTTTCTACCTAAAATCTGTCTTCAGGACCTTCTTGCCTTTCCTAGCTATGTCGTTTGTGCCAATATGTAGCTGCTCATCCTTCCCCTTTAGAATGCCATGGACCCAATCTGAGACATCCCTGTCTCCGTCACCTGGGAGGCAACATACCATCCAGGTGTTTCTATCCTCTCTACAGAATCTCATCTCTGTTCCTCTAACTATGGAATCTCCTGTCACTACTGCAGTCTTCTTCACCTCTCTTCTCTTCTGAGCCACAGCCCCAGACTCAGTGCCAGAGACCCGGTCTCTGTAGCTCCCCCCACCCTCCCATAGATGGTCCCACTCAACAGTATCCAAAATAGTATACCTATTATTGAGGGGAGTGGCCACAAGGCTGTCCATTTCCCTTCTTTCTCCTGACAGCCACACAGTTACCTGTCTCCTGCAATTTAGGGGTGACTACCTCCCTATAGCTCCTATCTTTCATTTCCTTAGTCTCCCGTGTGAGCAGAGTGTCAGCAAGCTGCAGCTCCCATTCCTTAACATGTTCTCTGAGGAGCTGCAACTCAGTGCATGCAGATGTGGTTATCTGGGAGGCTGTAGGTATCCCAGAATTCCCAATTCTTAAACAAAGAACATAATACTGCCCCTGAAGTCATCTCCTCTGCTCTAGCAGATGAGGAATGAAGAATAAAGAAGAAACTTACCAGATACTTAACTTGCCCAAGCCTGATCTCTTCTAAGCCTGGTGAGCCAAAGCCAAACCACCCCACTCTAACATTGGCCCATTCACACAATGGCCGCTGCGCTTGCTCCTGCCTTGTTTTTATTTGCCCTTGCTAATGAATCCTATTCACTGATTGGCCACAGTTCAAGCTCTGAAAACTGCCATGAAGCACTGCTTTTTTAACCTTTAATCATGGACCTTCTTCTTACGCTCCCTTTGTCCATTCATTCTTCCCCACTAATCTCCCACTTGGCACATATCCTTGCAAGCAACACCTACCCATTTACTTCCTCCCTTACCTCCATTCAGGGCCTCAAACAAGGTGGGGCAACACTTCACCTGTCACAGCATGGGGGCAAGGGTGCTGGGGGAGGACACAAACACGATTTGTAGGGTTAACTAAATAGAGTTTATTACTAGTTACAAGGAGAGCTGTGACACAAGGATAGAACCGAGAGAAATCAAGGAGGGCAAAGTGGAAGTGGGAATAGGCGTAATGGGCAAGGACTCAGGCCCTGGACTATGCTGGCACTCAGGGTCTGGGCTAGGATTTGGAGCGCGGGGATCAGAGCCAGGATTCGGAACATGGATCTTGGAGCCAGGACTTGATACTTGAACACAGGACATAGAACACTGAGCCAGGGCTCCTCCTTAGACACAGGACATGGAGCCGGGACTCTTCTTATTCACGGGACAGACTCAGACACGGGACATAAAACACTGAACCAGGACTCCTCCTTAGACACAGGATGGATTCGGGACTCTTCTTGACACAGGGTCAGGACCCTTCTAGGGTACAGGGCTGGGACCCCTTTTAAACACAAGACGTGGATATGGAGACCACTCAACGATGGATGGTACTATAACTGGGCACAAGTTTGCTCCAAGCAGTGGTGAGCTCCTGACTCACCCTGGTGGGTTAACCTCGCCGGACCCGCTCTGGCAGGGGAAGGCAGCTTGCTGGCACTTGCTTTGGGAGGAGACTTGGCTTGTTCCGGCAAGAAACTTAGTTGGCTCTGGCTAGATGACTTTGACTCGCACTGGCTTCAGTGACTTCATTAACACTCTCGCGCTAAATGGCTGAAGCTGGAGACTTATAAACTGACGGTTCAGACGAGAGTAAATTGCCTTTAATCACCAAGACCGAGGGACATGGGAAAACAGGGAATTAAAGGGAAACAAGGAGTCAACGGTCCGGATCGTAACACAAACAAGGTAAATTTAAAGGGAACCCAATCCGAACCATGACATCACCTGAAAATCTATTTTGGGTCATCTATTGTATCCGGTGCTCCCGATGTGGCCTCCTCTACACTGGTGAGACCTGATGTAAATTAAGGGACTGCTTTGTCAAACACCTTTGCTCTATCTGCCAAATTTGGAATTTCCCAATGGATAACCATTTTAATTTCTCTCCCCATTCCTGTTCCAACATGTTAGTCCATGGTCTCCTCTTTTGCCATGATGAGGCCACTCTCAGGGTAGAAGAGTTCCTCATATTCCGTCTAAGTGGCCTCCAACCCATTGGCATGAACATCGATTTCTCCTTCTGTTAATTTTATTTCACTCTCCTCTTCTTATATTTCCCACTCTGGTGTCTTATTCCTTTTCCTCACCTGCTTATCACCTTCCCCTGGTGCCCTTTTTTCTTCCCTTTCTCCTATGTTCCACTCTTCTCTCCTATCAGATTCCTTCTTTACCAGCCCTTTACCTTGCCCAGTTAGCTGGCTTCACCTATCACCTTCTAGCTATCCTCCATTCCCTCCCCACACCTTTTTTTCTAGCATCTTCTCCCTTCCTCTTATCCTGAAGAATTGTCTCAGCCTAAAATGTCCACTGTTTATTCATTTCCATAGATGCTGCCTGACCTGAGCTCCTCCAGCATTTTGTGTGTGTTGCTCCTGATTTCCACCTGCAGAATCTCTCGTGTTTTTGTTTCCATGGCCTATCTCTCTATAATTGTATAACTCACTGACTGACACATGAGTTTGACAACAAACTTGCAAATTTCACATTGCATTCTTTGAATGAAATTGAAATGGGGAATTAACACTGAAAACTATGAAACTATTAAGAAAAAAAATTTGTTTTACATGACCCAGTCTGGTTTACCCAGGTATCTAATGGCAACCAGTTTACTCTCCATGCTGTTCTGCCTCTCACTGTATCAAACAATAGCAAGAATACTGACGCATATGTTTAGACTCTTACTAATTCCTACAGCAGCTACACTATTAGAGATGCCTGTAAGAATCAGATGGTAACGTATGTAACTGAGGCAATCAAATTGTGCATTTAGACACCAGATAATCTAAAAATTAGTCATCTATTTGTACAAAGTAAAATGAGGCAGGGGACAGAGATGTTACTAAAACTAAGAATATATATTTAAACCAAAACTGGAATGAGTACTTTCTCCTATTGCCTGTTTGCCTAATCCGGCATACAGGTGAAAGCTAGGCAATGATTATATCCAATAAGACCATAAGATTTAGGAGCAGAAGCAGGGCATGTGGCCCATCGAGTCTGCTCCGCCATTCAATCATGGGCTGATCCAATTCTTCCAGTCATTCCCACTCCCCTGCTTTCACTCCATACCCTTTGATACCCTGGCTAATCAAGAGCCTGTCTTAAATACACCCAATGACTTGGCCTCCACAACCGCTCATGGCAGCAAATTCCACAGATTTACCACCTCTGACCAAAGTAATTTCTCTGCATCTCAGTTCTAAAAGGACGTCCTTCAATCCTGAAGTCATGCCCTCTTGTCCTAGAATCCCCTACCATGGGAAATAACTTTACCATATCTAATCTGTTCAGCCCTTTTAACATTTGGAATGTTTATATGAGATTCCCCCCTCATTCTCCTGAGCTCCAGGGTATACAGTCCAAGAGCTGCCAGACGTTCCTCATACCCTTTCATTCCTGGAATCATTCTTGTGAATCTTCTCTGAACCCTCTCCAATGTCAGTATATCCTTTCTAAAATAAGGAGCCCAAAACTGCACACAATAAGAGATAATCTAACTTTAACCCTCTGCTATTCAATGGCATAATCATCACTGAATCCCCCACGATCAATATGCTGGTGGTTCCATTGACCAGAAATGGAACCAGAGCATGTCTGAGGTTAGGAATCCTGTGATGAGTAACACCCCAGAATCAGAATCAGCTTTATTATCACTGTCTTTATATGATCCAAAATTTGTTCTTTTGCCATGGCAACAAAGTGCAGGGATATAAAATTACCATTAATTACTAAATAAATAATTAGTGCAGAAACAAATAATAATATGGTAGTGTTCATAGACAGTTCTCATATCCAAGGGGAGAGGGGAAGTTGTTCCTGAATCATTGAGTGTGGGTCTTCAAGCTCCTGCAACTTCACCTTGATGGTAGTAATGAGAAGAGGGCAGATCTCAGATGTTGAAGGTCTTTATTGATGGATGTCACCTTCATGAGGTACCACCTCTTGAAGATGTCCTTGATGGAGCAAGGGTTGTGCTGACGGAATCTGTAATACGTTGGAGCCTCTATGCCATGTTGACAAGCAGCCAGTAAAAATGCTTTACACCAGACATCTATAGAAATTTCCAAGAGAATTGATGACATACCAAATCTCAGCAAACTCCTAACAAAGTAGGGTCACTGGCATGCTGCCCAGACAGATCCTCTAAGATACTGGCATCCAGGAATTTAAAACTGCTCACCCTTTCTACTGCTGACCCTTCAATGAGGACTGATGCGTGTTCTTCCAACTTCCCCTTTCTGAAGTCCATAATCAATTCTTCAGTCTTGCTGACATTAAGTGTGAGGTTGTTATTATGACACCACTCAACCAGCCACTCTATCTTACTCCTCTATGTTTCATCATTGCCATTTGAAATTTTACCAAAAAACAGTGGTGTCGTCTACGTATTTATAAATGCCATTTGAGCTGTGCTTAGCCGCACAGTCATGAGTGTGTGGAGAGAGTAGAACAGTGAACTAAGGACGCAATCTTGAGGTGCATCTGTGTTGATTCTCACCGAGGAGTTTCTATCACTGATCTGTACTGACTGTGGTTTGCCGATGAGGAAGTCGGGGATCAATTGCAGAGGCAGGTACAGAGCTCCAGATTTAATTCATACAACCATAAGACCATAAAATATAGGAGCAGAATTAGGCCATTAGGCTCATTGGGTCTTCTCCACCATTCAATCTTGGATGATTTATTTTCACTCTCAACCCCATTCTCTGCCTTCTCCAATTACCTTTGACACCCTCACTAGTCAAGAACATATCACCCACTGCTTTAAATGTACCCAGTGACCTGACCTCCACAGCCACTCTATGGATTCACCACTCATTGGCTGAAGAAATTCCTCCTCACCTCCGTTCTAAAGGGAAACCCTTGTACTGTATCCTCTGGTTTTAGATTCTCACACTGTTGGAAACATCCTTCCAACTTCTGCTTAATCTGGGACTTGCATTATTCAGTAGGTTTCAATGAGATTGCCCGCTCATTCTTCTAGACTCTAGTAAGTACAGGCCCAGAGTCAACAAACACGCCATATAAGTTAACCTTTCCACTGCCTGGATCACTCTTGTAGACTTTCTCTGGATCCTCTCCAATGCCAGCACATTCTTTCTTAGCAATGGGACCCAAAAGTGTTCAGAATACTCCAAATATTGTCCTACCAATGCCTTATAAAGCCTTAATGTAGAAGTTTGATGATTAATACTGAAGGGAGTATGGTAATGAATGCCAAGGTGTAATTGATAAGCAAACAAGAGAAAATCTGCAGATGCTGGAAATCCAATAACACACACAAAATGCTGGAGGAACTCAGCAGATCAGGCAGTATCTGTGGAAAAAAGTACAGTCAATGTTTTGGGCGGGGCTTTGGCCAAAGAGTCTCAGCCTGAAACATAGACTGTACTTTTTTCAGTAGATGCTGCCTGGCCTTCTGAGTTCCTCCAGCATTTTGTGTGTGTTGCTGTAACTGATAAACAGCAGCTTAACACATGCCACTCGCTGTTGTCTAGATGCTTCAAAGCAGAGTGGAGAGCCAGTGAGATTGCTTCTGCTGTAGACCTGTTGTGGCTGTAGGAAAACTGAAGTGGGTCCAGGTCCTTGCTCAGGCAAGAGTTAATTTTAGCCAAAACCAACCTCTCATAGCACTTTATTACCGTAAATGTGAGTGCTGCCAGTCAATAGTCACTAAGGCAGTTCACCCCAGTTTTTTGGGTACTGGTATGATTACTGCCCTTTTAAAGTAGGTGACAGCCTCAGACCACAGCGTGAGAGGCCAAAGATGCCAAACACTCCAGCTAATTGGTCATATAGGCTTTCAGTGCCCAACCACATACACCATCAAGGTCTGACCCCTTGTGAGGGTTTATCCTTTTGAAGGATCTTGTTAAAGGACATCAGTCTCTGAGACAGAGCTCATAAGGTTGCCGGATGCTGTGGGGATTTGTGCAGGTCTAGTGTTATTTTCCCTTTCAAAGCGTAAATAAAAAGGGTTGAGCTCATTGGGGAGTGAAGCCTTTCGGAAGCAATGGTAAGCTGTTGTGCATCTGATTGTGACTCTAATTTCACTCAGAATTGCTTTTTCACTCTCACAATGTTGTACCTGTAATTTCTGTGGGATTCTGGATTG
The DNA here is from genome assembly GCF_048418815.1 of Hemitrygon akajei. Lineage (NCBI taxonomy): Eukaryota > Metazoa > Chordata > Chondrichthyes > Myliobatiformes > Dasyatidae > Hemitrygon > Hemitrygon akajei. The sequence continues at coordinate 61,956,112 of NC_133126.1, forward strand.
CCAGTCTTGAATGCTATGGATCTAGCCCTCAGCAGAGTGTGAATCTCCAGCTTCATCCTAGACTTCTGTTTTGGGAAAATTTGGTATGCTCTCAAAAGTATACACTCATCACACAGGCCTTGAAGAAGCTGGGGATGGCTGAAGTATATTCAATCAGATCTGAAGATAAATCCATGACTACAGTTCAGTCAACCAGTGCTGTAAACACTGGAAGTCCTCCGCTTCCATTGACCAGACCTTTGCCATCCTCACCACTGGTGTCACAGTCCTCAGTCTCTGCCATGTCTCTGTGTAACCCTCCTCCCAATTCCCAAAAGCCTGCCAACCATCTCCAAGGCTCAAGTCACGAGTGTGATGGGACTCCCTCCAGTAGATTGAATAAATACAGATTTGACCACACTCAAGATGACACAGGGTACAGCAGCCCACTTGATAGCTCCTGCATCTACAAACATTCACCCACTCCACCACCTACACACAGTTTCTATCAGCTGCAAGATGTACTACGGCACCTCCCCAAAATAGCACCTTCCAAACCCATGATGTCTACCAGCTAGAAGGACGAAGGCAATAAAAGCATGCAAACAGCAGCACCGGAATGTTGCCCTTCAAGCCACACACCATCCCTGCTTGGAAATAATAATCGTTCCTTCACTTTTGCCGAGTCAAGATCCTGGAACTCCCTCCCTAACAGAACTGTGGGTATATGCACACCTCAAGGACAGCAACAATTCACGAAGACAGCTCTCCTCTCCCTTTCAAGGGCAAGTAGGGTTCAGCAATTAAATGCTGACTCAGTTCACAAGGCCCATTACATTAAACTATTTCCACCATCTTAAAACAATTAGTGAAAGTAATCAGTTACACGTGACAGGTTAGCTTTGCATGACTAAAAGGTAGAAGTAAATTGGACGGCTTCTGCCACTCATTCTGACACCTTTAAAAAAATTTTTTTATTGCATTTTCAAATAGGTTACAGAATAGAAAGAAAAAATATAATATCAGCCCTCCCCCTCCCCTTAACCCCTCCCCCCTAACATATCCCTATATATATGAAAAAGAGGGGGAAAAAAAGAAAGAAAAAAAGAAAAAAGGAAGAAAGAAAGAGTGCCTGGATATTGGAAGATCCCCACATGCTCCATGGAGTTCAAAATAACTTTAATATATATATTTATTTCTTTCGCCACATTCTGACACCTGAGCTGAGAGAAGATCCAGGACTATTGATCAAGGACATAACATGATAGCTCATGGAGATCAAGTTTTAGAGTGCAAGCTAAATACCTTGGCAGTCCCTATGGAACTGTACAACAGGGGCAGAAAGCTTATTAACTGTGTACTGAATAAAACAATAATAATGATTTACCAAAACCCAAAACTGTCTGGAATTCTGTATTCAAGTCTAGAAATACACCATATTGCCTTTAGTGCTGTTGCAGGTAACCAATGTTATATTTATGTTGTGACCTGAGTGTGCTAATAAGTGTAAATGGCTACTTAATTATCCAGTTAGTAATTAAGAAGACATTGTGAAAAAAATCTTCAAGTAGTTAAGGGAACAATTAACTAAATAGCCATGGTAGATTGATCAGGTAGATTCACATTGCCACAAGATCAAAATGGATGCATTTTATTGTCCCCAATCAAGATATAAAGATTAGAGATTTACACTGGTGAACGGGTTTTAGATGTTTCAGAAAGGACAGGGAGGGAGGCAAAAGAGGTGGGGGTGTGGCACTGTTGATCAGAGATAGTGTCATGGCTGCAGAAAGGGTGGACGCCTTGGAGGGATTGTCTATGGAGTCTCTGTGGGTGGAGGTTAGAAACAGGAAGGGGTCAATAACTTTACCGTGCTCCGTTCTGGTTGCCTCACTACAGGAAGGATGTGGAAGCCATAGAAAGGGTGCAGAGGAGATTTACAAGGATGTTGCCTAGATTGGGGAGAATGCCATATGAGAATAGGTTGAGTGAACTTGGCCTTTTCTCCTTGGAACGACGGAGGATGAGAGGTGACCTGATAGAGGTGTATAAGATAATGAGAGGCATTGATCATGTGGATAGCCAGAGGCTTTTTCCCAGGGCTGAAATAGTTGCCACAAGAGGACACGGGTTTAAGGTGCTGGGGAGTAGGTACAGAGGAGATGTCAGGGGTAAGTTTTTTACTCAGAGAGTGGTGAGTGCATGGAATGGGCTGCCAGCAACGGTGGTGGAGGTGGATACAATAGGGTCTTTTAAGAGACTTTTAAATAGGTACACGGAGCTTAGTAAAATAAAGGGCTATAGGTAAGCCTAGTAATTTCTAAGGTAGGGACATGTTCGGCACAACTTTGTGGGCCGAAGGGCCTATATTGTGCTGTAGATTTTCTACGTTTCTAACCCTCTTATTAGAATTTGTAAGAACATTGAGTGTAACATTAAATCAATGTACTGGATTTACCCAGTCACCTAGACTCGCCAGCATGCTACCCCCCCCCCCCCCACCACCGCCACCCCACCTGCCCCCCATGTATTTTCCAGACTTATTCAGCTGATCCTTTGTACTCAGGAGAGACCTAACAAAATAGTACAAGGAATTTCAGCAAGTTGACCTTGTATTGTCTAACACAGAGGCCCTACCCTGCTGTGTCCTAACAATCGTTTTCACAGTTTTCAATATCTAATTTTCGGTATTATTTAAAAATTATTACACATGTTTCAGAAAATTTTAAAAACAAAATGAAAACACTAGTAAATACTGAAATAGGTCATAGATAATAAATGCTGCAGCTTACTTTTTCCTTCTAAGTGTTAGGTCAGATATCCCCAGTTGAATCAAGAAGGATTTTGAACCTATGCCAGGTCTGACTGGCTGGTATTGTAGAAGCACATTTTCCTTGTAACGCTAGAAAATACCAGCAAGAGAAAGCTCTCTCACTGGACTCTTTGTGGAGTGCAGCCACAGAACAAAATGATAAATTGCTGACATCTGTCCCACAGCACGTCCCAGATCTAAAGCAGATCTGTGTGAGTCCAAGTAACTGATGATTCCTTTTGGAACTACTACCCTCCACCAGAACACCAGCCCAATGCCTTTCAACTGGTCGCATCAGTTAACCATTTCATTACTAGAACAGATATCAAAAAAGTGACCGAAAGATGGGTTTGAAGCGAAAGTCATATGCTAGACTTTAGCTATAGAGGCCATTACCAATCTGGTATTGTAACTTTTCTGAGCAGTGAGTTGTTACTTAGTGGGTGTTTCCTGGAGTTAGGGGATATACCAAATATTAACTTCAGCAGCCAATCTTCAACATGAAAGTGGATTGTAGATTAAAGTTAGAATGCAGCCCTGACAGTAGTTTCCTGGAGCTGTGGACACCTGTTGATTGAAAACCAGACAATGCTGATTAACATTCATTTTGGGTGTCTGGAGTGTGGGTGCAAAGAAGGTGTGAAAATTATATGTAATTCAAAGGATGCATTGTGGATATATAGTAACAATAGAATTGTCCTGCTGTTACCTTTGATCTTTAGCATATAAAATGTCATGTGGTATTGGCCAAAAAGGCCTCTTCTTCCAAGAGTGTCTCATTTTGTTGAATAAAAGACTTCTGTATCCCCTAGCTACAGTGACTCTCTGGTAACTTTGTTCATGTTACAGCATTTGGGCACTCATCTGAGATACCTTCATGACCCATCACGTGGCCCCCAATTTCAGCAGTCTAAGTGGGTGAGTATTTTCAACATCAGCACTCACACTTGGATCTGTTCAGGTCTGTGACTATGGGATCACGAGGTATCAGGAAAACGGTGGAGAGCTGAGCTAGTAGTGTGGTGTGTGTGCATACATGTGTGTTTATGTAAGAGACTAAACACTGAGTGTTAATTTGGTGAGACAGGACCACCGTTTGCAAAGGGCGGTTACTGACCATTCTGGACGCCAGTGGAGTGTGTGCATACTCATTCAGGGAACTGTATAGCGGCAGACGCATTTGCGAGTGTGCGTGTGATTTAAGATTAAGTCTGTAACCTTGGTGCAATAACTTTTAAATGCAAAGGAATACAAAAGGCATTATGAGTTCAGACGCACATAAGTGGCAGATTGCAGAGTGCATTCTCTGCAGCTTTAGGTGTTTACTGTTTAATTTTTATCCATTGTTTATGCTTTGTGTAGTGTGAGAATTTGTGTGGAGATATTTGAGGGAGAGGTTATCCCCAGATATATCTTTCAGGATGGCACCGATTGAAGTCAGGCAACATCAGGTCAAGAACCCTGATGACCCAAGCCAGTCGTTGACTTTGATTACAACCATCCATAAGCCCTTCACCCCTGGGGAGAAGCCGAGCATTTTGTCAGAGTTGCCCACACTTAAGGTTACCTGTGGGATGCAGAATTCTGGTGCAAGCTCGAGAAGTGATTGAAGTTCACTAGATGAAACCTAAAGATATACACGTGTTAGTAAGGGTGAAGTGCTCAAGGAATATGTGGGACAGTATGGCCCAGGGAGTACGTGGGCAACTATCAGGGAATGCCAGCAATGAAGAAAGATATCACTTCTTTAAGGGGGAAGTGAGGCAGTGGGGGGAGCTGAGAGTAACTGGGCAATAATAATGTCAGTAGCTCAGAGAGCCGATGGGCCTGGCATAGATTTTACATAATCCATAGTAGTGCCTTTGAGTGCTGATCAGTTTATAGAGCTGGTGAGGTCAGACAAATGGCTGACGGCAGCCTCTATTGCCAGTGATGATCATCTACAGATGTGCACAAGAGGCTTGTTAGTGGGCCAGCAGTGTGAAATGTTAGTGTACACAGGGTCATGAGAATAAATTACCAATCAACCCTGCCCATGACTGGAGAGGTGATTTACATTACCAGTGCAGAAGGTGAACCCATGAGGGCAGAGAGCAGTCAGCCCCAGGTACCTGAGCTTGGGGGAGTACATCTCCCTGTAGACTTTTGGGTGTGCTCAAACAATGAAGGTACTATCCTGGGGATAGACATTGAGTAAGACAGGTGCAATCATAGACCCAGGAAAAGGAGAAACAACACGGACAAGACAGAAGCAGCAAATGTGTGTGGCCTGCAATGCAGCTAAGATGGCCCACAGAGAGACAGCAGCCCCAAGCAGGGAGGAGAGACAGGGTGATGTGTGGGAACCATGTCAGGATGTCCCAAGGGGAGGGGACAAGCACATTCAAGGAAGTAGTGCAGCTGCCTGAGGAGGTAGCAGTGACTAAATAAAGGCTTACCAGAGAGGGGATAGTAAGGAGCAGAAAGGGAACGAGTGGGCAGACGTCAGTGTGAGGAGGGCAATGGAAGAACAAGAAGCAGCAGAAATGACCAGTGTACAGGAAAAAACTACAGTGCCAATTTAGTAAGATTACATGGCGATGTGAAGGACCCCTGGGACCAGGGTAACACATTGAGGGATCGAGCAAAGCAACAGCATCAGAGAGAGCCAGAGGGAGAGAAGGTGGTCCTCCCACAGCCAGGTGACCAAGTCGTGGTAAGGGAGTTGGTTGAAAGGACAGGTTTCACTCCCTGGTGGATAGAACCGCAGGTAGTGCTCCGGGTGAATGAGGTCTGTGTTGGGATACTGTCCTGGCAAAGCAGCCAGTGGGAACACTGGACTCAGGTTAATCTTATGGCCCACCTTCTTGTTGCCTTCAAGACAGAGCAAGAGGTCAAGTGTACCCCGTAACAGTGCCATTGCTGAAAACCCAAGTGATGAACACCAGCCAGCTGACCGCAACTAACAGAAACAGACCCACAGCAAACACGAAGGCAGAGGACACCGAGAGAGCGTGTCTGCAAGCTGTGAATAGCCCTTTAAAGCATGACAGTAACTGGACTCTGTTATGAATGCTGGCTGCTTGAGGGGAGATGATAAGTTGCATAGCTCAGAATAGAAAAACATTTGGGAAAAATAGATGGGAAGGGATCCGAGTTACAGCAGAGACATCAGGTTTCACAACTTCAATGGTGTGGCAGACCAAGAAAGAAAAGGAATTACCCACATCTGGGCCTTAGTGGTTCAGTGTGGGCCAGTGATTGGCTGGACAGTTCGGAAGAAGGTGCCACCAGGGTGTGAGCTCCTTGTAATCATCAAAATAGAGACCACCCCAACCCCTCCTGTACATCGATGAGCAGGTCTGAGAGACTAATCATCAAGATTGTGACAACCTTTGGTCATGACATGGAGTGTGAACTGTTCCTATGAGTCTGATACATTCACCTCTAACCAGAGAGTCACACTGGAAGCCACTGCAGAGTTTTAGCTATCAGAGAATGAAGAAGGGGTGAAGATGAAGAAGGGGTGAAGATAAAGAATGTGATTAAACCACAATTGGCCAGCAGGGAGGGAAACAAAAGGCATACAAATGACAAAGCTGCACCTTAAAGACTGTCGGTCAGATTTCTGGAACAATCTCTTCTTAGAGTCCTGTAGGGATGGTAGTGTAGATGTAGATTCACAAGGGGCTCTGAAGTACAGGCCATTTTTGCCGCCTTATTTGTTTAGATCCTCCTTAAGGTTTGGCCTTTCTTGGAACAATTTTACTTTTGTCCGGGAAGGCCAAGAGGGAGTTAGGGTATATAGCAAATATTAACTTCGGCAACCAATCTTCAGACCTGAACATGGATTGTAGATTAAATTTTAAATGCGGCCCTGAACCGTAGTTTCCTGGAGCTGTGGGCACCTGTTAATTGAAAACCAGACAATGATGATTAACAAGTATTTTTGGGTGTCTGGAATGTGGGTGCGAAGGAGGAGGAGGAGTGAAAATTATATGTAATTGAAAGGAAGCATTGTAGATACATTGTAATTACAGAATTGTCCTTTGATCTTTAGCATATAACATGTCATGTAGTATTGGCCGAACAGGCCTCTTCCTCCAAGAGTGTCTCATTTTGTTGAATAAAACACTTCTGTATCCATTAGTTTCAATGTCTCTCTGGTAACTTTATTCACGTTACCAGACTAGTTAATTTAATAATAACGTGATGCAAGTATCTTTTTTGTCCTGCTACTGCTGTCCCAGCTTACATGTGGCTTATGGTGCATATAGCCATTTGTTATGGGCATTTCAAATCGTGATTTGTAGGCTGGAGCTCCATATTTGGAAAAAAAATTCTAATAAAAGCCAAATGCACAACTTTTTAAACTTGGGAAACATGTATTAGCTTGAATATTAACAACATAGCAGTTCTCTTAATTCTTGAAATCAGAATAATAATGGCATCTTCTAATAGAAAGCAAATTTGTTAATCATGCTGTCTACTACGTGATTTTGCAACTTTTCCAACTCATGCTTTGTTTGCAATTTGTGTTCGTTTATTTCCCCCTGTAGCTCACTCATGATAACTTACTTTGTGACAAGAAAACTGTAGCCACTATTTTCTATGACCATAATGTACATAACTGCCAACCTCCTTTGATATAGAGCCCCTCAAATGCAATGTGATTAGCATTTCAGCAAAGCAATTTCATGCCAGTTTGTCTTTGAATTTATTTCATCTGTTGCATTGATGACATCATAAAATACAATGTAGATTGATAATCATAATAAGTGGTCACAGCAAGTTGCCAAGCAACAGTTCAATTGAGCAGCTCTTATGATATCGGCAAAGTCACTTCACTCTCATCACATTATATGAACTATTAAATTATAGCCTTATTACTCACTCCAATCATTCATAATTCCATACTTCTCAAAGTTCACTTTTGACTTTTAGTACCATTATGTAGCAAGCTTGCAGAGTGCATTAGAAGCAATGTAGCTTGGTTTAAAACATGATAAAAGATGATAATGTTAAAGAATCGATGGTCTGCAGCATTACAAAATGACACAAGGCTTCAGCTTCCAAGTCATAGTATGGAAATTATAGTCATCTTCCTTTCCAGTTCTCTGCTAAATCTCTGAGTCTATTACTTGGAAGTATAGACTGGTGAGCATCCTTAATAATTACTTTTGCTTTAATTATTGTGAATTTTCATGATGTATGATAAAGGATTTTTACCTCACAATAAAATAATGAACTTTCTTTGCCCTGTATCCTCTTTCACTGACATACCTATGATATTGTTATATTTTCAACAACTCTGCTTTTGCTTATTGTCTTAAATTTGCAGAGGTTATGAGTACGTCACTAAGGAATACTATAAATAGCTATTGTTACATTTTCTCTGTGCTTTCTGCCTAACTTCTGCTGTAATTCCAAAGGATAATTGTGAAAGTCTCCAATAAATGTATTTATAAATTACTAATCCAGTCTACCGTGAGCAAATTTTGAAAAGGCTCGATAATACTTTAAAATATGTCTGGATGTCTTCCCCCTCCATCTGAAGTAAATTACAAAGCTTCAGTCTCCATCATTAAAAAATAACAGTTATCCTGATTTCCCTGCAAAGGTGCAGAAGAACCCACAAATAACTACAGGGTTTGAATTAATAGACTGTGTATCAGGAAAGATTAATTATTCTGAAACTTCTTATGAAAAAGATGTGGGACGGAGGAGGTTGTTACTTTAACACTGTCAGAGCTAGAATGAAATTGGATCAGAATTCTTAGACCAGTCTAAAATTTGAGCCTTAGGGAATAGCATTTAAGTTTGTGAACATGATAAGAGTGTTGCCGTAGGAAATGCCAATGTTTTAATTTCAAATGGAGTGAATATGATGAAGTCCTATTTGTAATATTAAGAGAATTATTGTAACAAAGCAACTCTAGGAGGACTGAATGAGTAAGCTGTATGGAACAGTTATGATCTCATGCCCAAACATTAATATCCCCATGTTTAAGGTATAATTAAATGAGGGCAAAAATGCAAAAATGGAATATAAAGTCTTACAGCATAATTTATGAAAGACAGCATATCTATTTTCTTATTTTTGACTTTGAAAATTCTGTATTAGTATACACTCAACATTTTATAGCAGAGTTCTGAGGCCACTGTCCAGAAAAAAATGTAAGTAGAATTGCTACAAGAAAGGAGCCAATACCAGTTACTGTGAATAATCATCATTCTTGAATACCTGAACATTATTTCCCATAACTTACATCTTATATGTGGTCAGCGAATAAATTAGGGACACCAATGTCAGGTCTTGTTCAAATTATGTAGTAAGCACCATAATAAAACTACTGTATAATCACAGCTTTTATTCCATTCCTTACTATGCATGGATGCCATTGATGAATTTTATATTTCACATTTTTTTATCTTAATGCCAAAAGACAAACAAAAGAAGGAATCAAGATCGACATTGCCAGCAGATCCCTATCTCCTGATCATGCAAGGAGACAAATCTCAGGTTTCTTGGTTCAGTACTTCATAGCTCCTAAATTTTTCATACAATAATATGCTCTATTTGCCAAAAAGTCTGTAGGATAAACATAGGTATGATTTTAGTTGTGATAATTCTTTAAATCAAATAGTCTCCCTGTGCTTCGTTCTGGGGGTAGTGGCCTCTAAAATGAATTATGTGAGCCTGTAGAATTACAAGAAGCAAGAAGTTAAACAAGGCAGGGGAGAGCTGAGAAAGGATATTACTAACTAAGGTTTTTACGTCTCTACTAAGATTTATCCGTGTTTGAGATAATTAGATCTGATCACTTTCGTTTCAACCATCAACTAACTGACTGTTAGGACAGAACTCCAAAAGTCAAAACAATTAAAAATTCCAATGATTTATGATGACCGAAAATTTCTGATTTCTCTTTCATTAGCACAAAAGGTAACCATTGCTAGGATATCTGATCTGTTAGACAAGTACAGGTTTTTTGTTAAATGAGTTTTAACAAGGCTGGTTAGCACTTTATGCACAGCATTCTATATAGAACAGAAATGTCACTGACTGCACTAAAATAGCAGTTATTCTGCTATGGAGGCATTTTATCTGACCCTTTCTTTAGTTTGATGTCAGTAAATAAGGAGAAGAATTAGTACATCTCCATCGCTTTAAATAGGCTGCTGCACCATCACCTGCAGCTTTTTTATTGGTAATAGTGCAATGGTCAACAATAAAAGAAAAAAAACCAAGGGTCAAGTTAGACGGCCCTTAAGAGGGAAATTAAAATTTTTAAAATGTTGAAATAATAAAGAGAAATCAGCAAATGTCTATATCAGCCATTGGCCCAGTCTGCTGCATAAAGCCAAAGCACAATTAGTCATACACCTACAGTAATTTCCTGATGCTATACAAAATCTCATCTGAAATCAGAAATTGCTATCTCTAAACATTTATTCCACCAAATGCTAGTTAATTGCTGTAACGGTCATTACATAATGAATAATTTTCACTCAGAAAAAGAAAGAAGGGAACATTTTCTCTTTTTATTCTGCCGGGAAGCTCTATTCACTGAATGTTGAATGCACAGCGTTTCACTGAAACATTTTATTATGCTGAGAGGTCAAGTATTACACAGCATCTTGTATTACGCTTTGCATGCTAAGTATTTCACTTCGCCAATTGACCCTTCCGCGTACTTGCTATACAACCGGCTAAAATGCCGGACAATTAGCAATACTTTTGTTACCAGTTAACAAACAGAACTGTCAAGGCAAATGATTGCATTTACAGTACTTTCTTCACAAAATTGCTGATTGACAGCTCAAATCCACATGGCACCAACAGGTATAAAGAGCTTCCTACAAACAATCTTTGAATGTTCATAAACAGTATTCCACCATTTTTGATTTTGAAGTTAAAAGACTAACTGTACATTTTATCCAATTGAAAGCATTTGAAGAAAAATAAGGTGACTCCTTAGAAAAATAAGGTGTCAGTATATTTGCAGTTTCACTTGTAACTTTTATTAGCTGTGGGTTTAGTTCAAACTTTATTATAGGGTTTTATTAAAAGGAAAATCATATTTATCTGGTGGGCTATTTTAAACTTGCCAGTACAGGAATGTATCTTTATCATTCACAATAATAAAATCTTTAAACACTCCACTATAATATTGTTAATGACATTGTATAAAGATGTCTAAAATTTTACAACTTATCAAGTTCTGAGCTGCCGATTATCTATTCTGAAGATTCTCCCACCTACCTGTTTTCTGAGTAATATTTTAATTACAATGTACTTGGCCTAGTAAGGGGGCATATTTTGTCCAACGTTTAAAAAAGGTAATCTTACTTTGCTCTAAATTATCAAACTAATCAAGCTTCCACAATTCTTGAAGATAAAATACAAAATATATGGAAAATAGCCTGCAGACTTTCCTACAAGATCTCCAGGTAATTCTTAAAAGGTATAATTAGCATCAACTAAATGTACTATAACATGGTCAAAAAATACAATGTAGATGTTTCAATTAAACAGTAAATTTACATTTACATATGAATAATAATAAGTTATTGTTATATGCAAATGAATAGCTATTTTCAATTGGATAGATTTCAGGAATGGGTAGAAGACCTCAATGCAGACACAACAGATTTTTTTCACATCAGACTCCATTTAAACAATGAAAGGGGGCAGCATTGTATTATACACTTGTCCAAGTGCAATTTGAATATAAATGAGTAATTCTGTTAATTGAAAATAAATTCCAAAACCCAAATCACATTAGATACATACATTGTATGCATGATTAGTAAGTTATTAAGTTAAACTATAAGTTTTCATTGAGTGGCATTTTTCTTTTCAATTGTGCATTTCATTATATAAAGGTGTTATGCATCACTTCTCATATTCTGCATTCTGTTGGATCTGGTTGGTTTGCCAGGTACTCTAAACATTGCCTATTCATTAAAATACTACCAGTGAATGGTAAATAACAAAACAATGCAGTAAAAACATTTTACATTAAAGCTGAAAAATTTCTCTCCAACTAAAAGCTTGCTAAAATACAGCAATGTCATTAATATAATTTAATTACCATTACACCAACTTTCTCAATAAATGACTACGTTTCTGATAAATAGGTACTCAATTAAAATGTATCAAGTACATTAAGCTGAGAAAATCATTAAGACCAGTGTGTCTGCACACCAGATTGTTTTATTGCCTAACCTTATTACAAAAAATCTTATGATTATCAAATTTTGTTTTTCCAAAAAATATTCACATATATTTGTTTGTTTTTTCAGGTCCATAATTATAAACAGAAAAAATATGATTTTAATTAACAATCTGACAATTTTGAAAGAATGCTTAAAATATTTCACATGTTCACAACCATATTTACAATTGGAAAAGCTAAAAGGATTTGATGCACACCATTAAAACTGCAGCCTCAGAATCTGCTCCAGCCACTTATTTGTGTGATATGGGTGACTAAAGGAATACTTCAATCCTATTTAGTAAAATGTGTGCCAAAGCCAGACTTGGAATAGGTTTCTGCACTGCTTAATTTTAATTGGAATCATCTTAATGGTTTCATCATTAATTCATCAAGGTCACAAGTATAGAAGAATGAATTTTGTGTTTTTTTTGCCATAATGAAGGTATAGCAGTCATATATATCAAATTATTATGATTTTTAAGAATAGTTTAACATTTCATAAATGAAACTGTAAAATCTTAGAAAAACAAATGACTACTGCTGTATTGACTTAGTGACAAATGGTGGTTAGAAAAATTCTTCTTTACATAGCACCATAGTAAATTTCATGTCCATATTAACAAGGATTTTACTTTTGCTTCATATAAAATTACATTATTAAAGTATCACTTGGTTAATGAAGTTAGATTTTAATGTAGTGTTTGAATTATTTACCTGAATGGACGAGTGTTACCAAAATGTCAAACTTATACTTTAATGGTAAGCTGTAAATATATGGAAGTTCATTGTCACATGTAGGAAAAACAATTACAATTAGACTACTGTTTATCTGACTAAATAATACTGCGAAAGCTACATTATTACTAGAAGTGAAAATGTATATTTGTCAAAATAATTAACAGTGGTTAAAGTATATCAAAATATTTTTTTAGGGTTCATGTTTTCATCATGTTCATTTTTTTAGTTTGTTCCTGCTACATATACAAATTTTTTAAAAGTTGTTAGTTAATATGAAAATACATGGCCATAGACATATAAGTTGTTAAGGCTATGCAATACCTCAGTATTTAATTTAAAAGTTTTTGTAAAATAACATTCAGTACTCTTGGAGGATCTAATCGGCAGGAACTTTAAAATTTGCCCCCCTGTTGCAATAATTCACCTGGCATTCATTCCTTCACTGGAAAAAGATAGTTCTTTTGAAACTTTCATTGTTTGAATTTATTTCACGAGGTCAGAAGTGCTTTGGAATATCTGAAATAGATAATAGAACATTTACTAGCTATCACTTTCTTTGCATATAGGCCCAATCTTACAATTTCTTAAATTTCATATTGTCTGTTATGTTTAGTTCTATTCTTGCAATGTAAACAATTGTGCTTTTTTTAAATTTCTGAGGCAGTGCGTTTGCTTAGTTTGCAGGAACCACTATTGTAAAGAACAGTAGATTATGCTTGTTGGAACTTTATGCTGGTGTGTATTGTATCCAAGTACCAAAACAGTGTTGCCACTCCTTCATCCTATGCTTGTGTATCGACCTTTCCAATTACAACAGTAAATCGCCAGACCTTTAAGAATTTCTGAAGTAAATAATGGCAAGACTATCAATGTTTACTTTCATGGGGAAGGAATAATAACACAGCTTCTGGAGTACTAACATGCACAACTATTTGTTGAGCTCCCTCAGGTGTCATCCTGTTACCTATATGGGGCTTCTCCACAGAGGATACTACTGCATTTGTCACCAACAGTGAGATACAAAAAACAGACAAACTTGCTGACAAAAATGGCCACTAGTTCCCAATTAAGAATGATTGAAAAATCCTAGGTCTGACACATTCAAAGAGCAAAAGCTTTAAAACATGATTAACAGCTATACCTCTGGCACTGAACAAATAATTGAATAAGTATGCATTCTTCTTTTCTCAAAAAAAATAATATGGATTGTTTTTCTTTCATCAGTTTTTCTTTCTTTAATCTTTCACCCCAACTTATGTATGCACTATACATATGAACAAGCATTTGGGAGACCAGTGGTATAGATTTGCCAGCTACTGCAGAGTTATGGGCATCAGCAGTCATGTGGGAACTCAGTTCCCAACCACATTTCTGACCCTAAAACAAATTAGATTACAAACAGTTCACAGGAAAAGAACCAAGGAAAGGACCTGTATCTCTTTTCCTTAATCCAACTCTATTGACAATATTAATCTTGCTTTCTATCACGTCCTAATTTGTATGTCCCTTTGTGAACAATATGCCTAGAAATTGTTATATGCTTTAAAAAGTAACACTGTTCTGAGGTTCCATGCTAGATTTATGCATTTACCGAGATTGTACACATTAATTGTAAAAACAAAGTGCTGAATTTTTACCTATGTTTTATAGAACATGATTAATCCTAAATTTAGGGTGCCAGATTGACTGGTTGTAAATCATAATATCAAGATTACTGGAGATTTGAAATAAAAGCAGAAACTGCTGGTCAGGCCAACAGGTTTGATTCAACAGATCAGGCAACATTTATTAATAGACCAAGATTAACACTTGGTTAATGACCTTACGACTGGATAAAAGGTCACCAGATTGCCACAAACATGAGAGATTCTACAGATGCTGGTAAGCTTGAGCAGAACACACAAAATGCTGGAGAAACATCAGGGCTGGTCGCAATGAAGGGTCTCATCATGAAGTGTCGATTCTTTATTCCCCTCCATAGATACTGTCTGACTTGATAAGTTCCTCCAGCATTTTGTGTGTGTTGATCAGATGCTCTGACCTCTTAAACATTTTCAGTACGTTATTTTTAGATTTTTATTTCATTCCATACTGAAAAGTTAAGATACCGTCGAAGGAACAGATACTAAAATTTGAGTTAGCTGCATCATGGTAATGCTCTCAGTTAGCAAGGTTTCTCAGTATGATCAGTAGGCATGGTTATTGTCGATAGTTCTATTCTGTAAAAAGCTATCCACTCAATGCTCCTTCTTGGAATAATGCAGGAATTCTAGAATGCCACACAATGAATGCATTATTTCTGTTTCCTGGATTAGAGGTACTTATGTGTGCAATGATCTTCCTTTGATCAGACGCCACCTGAGGTAGCAGTTTTTTTCTCTCTGCAAATACCATAGGATTAACGTGAAGAAGCTTGATACCTGCATGGTGCCACGTACAATTCCTTATACTTGAGAGAACCCTGTAGTGCATCATTAAAGTGATATATCCTGTGCACACGAGACTGCTTTTATTTGGGGAATGTGAGGAAAGTAATAGTGCTTCTCTGATACAGAATGTCCATGCACTGTCGACCTACTCATTGTATAGTTTTCCTTCAGTAACTTGAAATAGTACAATGGCATAAAAGCCTCATGCTGTGGTAATCTTTTCTTAGATAAAAATATCTCACATTGATTTATATGTTGTCTTCAAGTCACCGTGGAGCAGAGTGCTGTGAACAGTCTTATGGAACAGAGTTGCTGGAAGGAGATCTTCCCAAGTGTGTTAAATTGCATTTGTAGAGATCTATTAAAGTAAATGTACATCACTTAATGTTACTCAACCTAATCACTGTTCCCAAGAAAAGTTTGATTTGATTCTCTGAATATTCTACCTGCTAGACCTGTGGTCATACTTCTGAAAAATCTATTTAGGACACAGTAGGCTTGATGACAGAATTTCTAGCCAAGAAGAGATATGGAGCTATGCAGAAAATACACAAGGACTCAAAAACCAACCTCATTACAGTGCTTCTTCAAAGCACTGTGACAAATGAATAACAATCAATAGTAAATCTAAGAGTGGTGCTCTGCAGCAGTTTAAAGTTTTAACCGATTAACTTAATTATTGGAAAGGGACAATCCCAGCTCTTTACTGAACAATTTATTTTGACTATTGAGGATTGGATTTCTTTATTCATATTCTGGCTCTGGGCATTGCTAGCAAGGCCAATATTTATTGTGTATGCCTGATTTCCTTGGAGAAGGTGAAGGTGGTATTCAGCCAGCATCCTGAACTACAGTAGTACTTCCAGTGGTGGTACTCTCACTAAGAGTATCAAGGTCTCACTCTGTTATGTCCATAAGGTGGCTGATGTGTAATCACCACCCCACTTTGAAATAAATCATGTGCTTCCACTCCACAATAGTAAGTTCAGGGCCTTCGTGGTCTGAGTGGAAAAGCCCAGCAATGGAAGTCCCAAATGTTGCTTTGCTTTCATATCCAGGCACCTCAGATACATCCACAATCATCATTGCCCTGAGTGAGGCACAAAGGATGGGAGATAGTCAGATGAATGAAAAAAAGCAGTGGATACACTCCTTCCTGGAGGAGGAAACCTGAAGGCAAGCATCATCTTCATGGAGTGAGCTTCATTATCAAGAACAAGCTAGTCAGGCATCTCAGCTACTCACCCTGTAAAATTAATGAATATCTTGTGACAAGGGATAATCAATAAAGTTAAGGGGAGGGAGGCCAACTCCAAGGAACATTCCTGACGAAGTACTTGGAGCATAGCTTTGACACAACCCGCACCCTATTTCACTAATGTGTCAAGCATACGATATCATGTATATGCGCTGAGTAGGCTACAGTCAATTATGGATAACTCTGAACATCCTCTACATAGCACCATCCAGAGACAGAGAAGCAGTTTCAGCGACAGGTTACTATCGATGCAATGCTCCTCAGACAGGATGAAGAGGTCAATACTCCCCAAAGCCATTAGGCTTAACAATTCTACCGCCAGGACTTAAGAACTTTTTAAAAGCTGTTATTAATGCTTTTTGAGATAGTGATTTAGATGCATATCATATTTTTTACAGAGTTAAGTATTGTATGTAATTAGTTTTGCTACAACAAGTGTATGGGACATTGGAAAAAAGTTGAATTTCCCCATGGGGATGAATAAAGTATCTATCTATCTATCTATCTATCTATC
Source organism: Hemitrygon akajei (assembly GCF_048418815.1). Lineage (NCBI taxonomy): Eukaryota > Metazoa > Chordata > Chondrichthyes > Myliobatiformes > Dasyatidae > Hemitrygon > Hemitrygon akajei. Next base: position 61,973,045 of record NC_133126.1, read on the forward strand.
TATCAGGTCAGTTGGCTGAACCTGTTAGATGATATCAATGATGGAGCGAGAGATCACAAGCATATTCACATCACCCATTACATGATAATACCAATGGATGCTGGGTTCACCACCACCAAATCTGTCCTATGATCCCCATAAACCAGGCCCTAAAACATCAGCATTAACAGAGGTTTTGGTGGCAGAAATTTTTCAACAAACTTATGAAGACACAGCAACTGACAGACAATCAGCTGAGTCTCAGCAATAAGAGCCTGTGGGCTTACCTAAACTGCACCATAATTGGTATCTGTTCAGGTATCAAAAAGTACCAGGACTGACTTGATCTCAATGACCAGGAGACAGGAGAGCCAATGAACTACAAGCACAGAACAAAAAGGGAGAATGAAAACTTGGCTGAGCGGTGTAATATCAACAACCTCTCATCAGTGTCAATAAGACCAAAGAAATGATTATAGACCTAAGGAGAAGGAAACCAGAGGTCCTTGAGCCAGTAATCATTGGAGGATTAAAGGTGGAGAGGGTCAGAAACTTAAAATTCCTGGATGTCATTATCTCAAACGACCTGTTCTGGACCCATCAGAGAAATGTAATTGTAAAGAAAGCACGATAGTGCCTCTACATTTTCAGGAGTCTTCAGAGGTTCGACACATCTTCGAAAAACCTGGCAAACTTCTATAGAAGTGTGGTGGAAATTGTGCTGACTGGCTGCATTATGACCTGATCTGGGAACACCGATGCCTTTGAACAGATAATCCTACAAAAGGTAATGGATTCTGCCCAGTACATCACAGGTAATACCCTCCCAGCCATCGAGTACATCTACATGAAACATTGCTGCAGAAAAGCAGTATCAATCATCAAAGATCCTCACCACCCAGGCCATGCTCTTTTCTCACTGCTGCCATCAGGTAGAAGGTACAGGAGCCTCAGGACTCTCACCACCAGCTTCAAGAACAGTTACTACCCCTCAACCATCAGGCTCTTGAACAAAGAAGGATAGCTACAGTCATTTAAGGGCTCTGTAATATTGTTATTTCATGCTCATTATTTATCGCTATTTATTTATATCTGCATTTACAGTTTGTTTACAGTTAACAGTTCCTGATGTTTACAGTTTATAGTTACTGTTCTATAGATTTACTAAGTATGCCCACAGAAGAAGAATCTCAGGGTTGTATGTGGTGACATGTATGTACTCAGATAATAAATTTTACTTTGAACTTTGAACCATTCCTGAAGGGACAAGAAACAGGCACCGAAAGAGCAAAGTCTAACAGAAAAGTTGTGAATTAATGGTCAGTTGGCAGTTGGAAAGAGAGCAGGAGATCCAATATCTCAGTGATGTGCAGGGTAATAAGTGCTGTCAGGACCCCATCTCCTGGAAAGCCCAGAGCAGAGGTGAACATATTAAGGACAAAGAGAGACCTCCTTCAAAGAATGTACCCTTGATATGAGCACCTTAGATGCCTCTACATTGCAACTTATTCGATCTAGGTTTGCTACTACTCCTAACCAAAATAACAAAGCATCTGGAGCAAATGTGGCAGTGAATGACTTCAGCCACTGATTCACAACCTCACTGTTCACATCTGGGAAGAGATGGATATACCTTTTGACCATCTTCATGAGGAGACAAATTTGAGTGTGGTAACTACAAAGGGATCTCTTTGCTTTCTGCCACAGTGAGAGCCATTACAGGAATCCTCCTCAATCACCTTCTGAATAAAAAAAATTGTCCCTGATATCAGCTTTGAAATGACCTCCTCTCACCTTAAATGCATGCCTTCTGGTATGAGACATTTCAGCAACTGGAAAAGGATATTGTCTGTCTACTCATCTATGACTCTCATAATCTTAGAAACTTTTATCAGATTCCCCTCCATCTCCACCACTCCAGTAAAGCAACCAAACTATGTCCAACCTCCCATTATAGCACATGCCCTCTAATCCAGGCAACATCTTGCTAAACCACTTCTGCACCTCTGCGAAGCCTCGACATCCTTCCTGTAATTGGGTGATCAGAATTGTATGCAATACTCCAAATGTGGTCTAATTAGAGTTTTATAAAGCTACAACATAACTTCCTGAGCTCAATGGTTCAATTAATAAAAGCAAGCATGCCATATGCGTTCTTAACTACCCTATCAACCTGTGTAGCCACCTTCAAGGAGCTTTTAAATTGGGCCCCAAGATCCAACTGCTCATCAACACTGTCAAGGATCTTGCGTTTGACCTACCGAACTGCAACACTTCCCATTTGGTGGGGTTAAACTCCATCTGCCATTTCTCTGCCTATATCTGCAACTGATCTATATTCCATTGTATTCTTTGTCAGTCTTCTACGCCATCTACAACACCACCAATCTTCGTATCATCTTCAAGCTTACTAACCCACCCATCTACATGTTCAGCCAGGCCATTTATATACATCACAAACAGCAGAGGTCCCAGTAGAGATCCTTGTGGAACACCACTAATCACAGATCTCCAGCTAGAATAAATCCTTTTGACCACTATCCTCTGTTTTCTATGGACAAACACCTTGTTGGTTAATTCACTGCAGTCTGGAGGCTATGTTCTTCAAAACCCAGCTTGTTTAATCAGTGACGGTGCACTCAGAGCTGTCTGGTGATGGACAAAAATGTTTCCTTCCAGAGTACATTCTGCACCATTGCTATTGCCCGTACTTACTGTTGGATCCCGATACTTCTGTGACCCAAAGGTTCTTCGGAAGTCAAGAAAGAGGCATAAAACTTGTTGCTTACAGCTGTTTTATTAAATGTTGCAAGAAGGCAAACAAAGAGAGATTCGAGAAAACAAAGAAAAAAAAAGCAGCCGCGGCTGTCTCACACTCGAGACTAGAGATAACAAAAACTCCAGTGATAGCAATTAACCTACAAAAGAATTTCAGGATATACATCGTTTACATTTCTCAAACATTAAATGTACCTATTGAAACCTATTGAAAATAACCAGATTCAAGTAGTGTGACACCTGCTACTAAAAGCTAAGGAGATTCTGGAAAACCACAGAAGCAATCGTACCATAGTTGCTGGTAAATTCACTGAACAATTACGTGTTCAGTGTAATTATTATGTACTGGTGATTATATAAAAATACAAACAACATCGGAAAGTTAATCTACAAGAAAAATAACAAGTCTACACCTTTTAGCATGGACAAATATGGAGGGAGCAAAAAGTGGTATGAGATCTTCTTACCCATGTTTGACTGATGCAGTGAGATCTCCTGGGGTCTGGAATCAATGTTGAGGACTCCCAAGATCACTCCTTTTTAATTGTATCAGCAGGACACCTCCAGTGGATCCATCCTACCAATGGGTAAGTACAGATTTGTCAGTGGTTGATTAGCAGTTGTGAACAGCTGAAAAGGCATGGCTCTGGAGGAGTGTGTAAAGGTTGTGCCTTGTTGAGAAGCTGCTCAAGGTTCCAATTAATGACCTGATTGCACCTAAAATAAATTGATCAATCTGAGGAAGGTAAGATAAGAATACATATACCTAAATAAAAACTTCATACTGAACAGGATAAGGGCAAAGCTCCATGCAATGGATTCACGGACATTCTTCCCTCTAGCCACAGTGCCAAAAGTGACAAATTCTGTTTTTATTATTCATGAATTTCACTCATTTTAATTTGCTGATTTATCTACATAACACCAGACAAGTCTGTATTTGAGTCAATATGCTTTGAAATACACTGTAATATTTGATACCTTTGAAATGAATACAGGATATATTGCCATAAATAGTGATTGATAGATTTCTGAATAATAGAGAGATCAAGGGAGAGAGGATTAGTCAGAAAAATTGTGTTGAGATACAAATCAGCCATTGACTGATTGACCCTCAATCTTGATACCAAACCTATCATGTAGCAGCTTACTGAACACATTCTGCAAGTAGAAATACAAATGCATTTCCCTCAGTAACCTTCTTTATTCATAAAAAAACACCATTAAGTTAGTTAAACATTGCTTTCCTTGAACAATTCCATGCTGGCTTTTCCTACCAATCCACACTTGCCCATCTGACTGCAATCCTGTCAAGAATATTATTAAATAGTTTCTGGAACTTTTCCCACCACTGAGGTAAAAGTGACTATGCTTAGTTGGTTTATCCCCTTGTCCTTTTTTTGAACAAAGTGCATCGAGTCAATTTTCTATGAGCAGCTGGAATTGTGGCTGCTTTCTGTAGCAGATTCCTAGCAAAGCAATTTGCAGTTAGTGCTCCAAAGGCAGATATCAATCAGGATTATGAGTGCAGTAAACATGCAGAGTAGAAATATTGAGAGAGGGATGCTTGATGAATTTAAATGTCAATTATGCCAGCATTATCTTGCCCATTAATTTTGCCACATTGATTCAATGCTTTAACTTCTGACCAGCCACTTCATTCAGGTATCACTTATGTAATGATAAAGATGAGTAAAATGTGTCTGAACTACACTCCTGCATTAATGGGACCTTTACATAAAAGGTGCAGTGACTAATATTAATACCATCAGAGAATTCCGGAAACAAGTTTATCTACCTGAATCCAATATGTAAATCTTGGTTATTTTTGCTTTATCAGACGATTAGAACAGGGAAATGTTCTTAGAAGGAAAGAAGCTACAGCTGATAGAATATATACAAGTGGGTTTGGGATAAAAGATTAATCTAGTGCAATTTATCCCTGTTCAAAGATCATAACCTAGAAACTGGTTTGCAGAGATGGCAACAGATGCTGGACATGTGGATGCAATAATCAAGTAGGTTCACAGAAAGTGAAAGAAAGAAAGAAAGAGGGAGAGAGAGATGGACAGAGAGAGAAGGGGGGGGGGGGGGGAGAGAGAGAGAGAGAGAGAGAGAGAGAGAGAGAGAGAGAGAGAGAGAGAGAGAGAGAGAGAGAGAGAGAGAGAGAGAGAGAGAGAGAGAGAGAGAGAGAGAGAGAGAGAGAGAGGCGGGGGAAAGGAAACAACTGAAAGGGAACAAAGCAAATGGTAGGGAGGAGCACTCATCCAAACTGAAATCATCAGGTGAAACAAGTAACTGGGAATAATCCATGGGAAAATGAAGAGATTGATGAAATAGGGCAGAGTTGTAGTGGGTAGTTGCTTTCAAGAGCCTCATGCACCCTTGGGCGCATTCAGGCAGCATTTTATTAGACTGATCATCAACTTGCACTTTATCCTTAGTGCAGATATTCCAGAACTGTGTGTAGTTGGGCAATCCGATATTACAAGAATTCTCAAATAGACGTTAGATTTCTTACTTCCATTTGAAATGGGGTTTGTTACTCATTTCAAGACCAACTCAAAGCAGTTCATTTTCTGTCTCTGCCAATCTACAAACACTGCACTTCTGGAATGTTTATGGGTAAGCCATTCACCTTTACTAAGACTTTGACATCATAGCCACATTTGTTACATTCACAAAAGTTTAACCAACCTCAAGGTTCATATTTCTGAAGAAAATCAAAAATCAAGTAAAATCATGAGTTTACTGACTTAAAAGTTTATAGGAATGCAAGAAGAAACAAGAGTTAACAGTCAAATTTTGAGAACCCATAGGTCTAGAGCTCCCACTGTAGAACAATAATTAAATTAAGACTCTGTGATGTAAAGTTGTCAGCATGTTCTGGGGCAGATTTCCATTTTCCTACAGAAAAGATTGCTGTGATTAATTGGTTTGGCTCGAATGTGACTCTAATACCACACTAAGAACAATGTCATCAGGTGTATGGCAAACCTATCAACTTTATGCCCCACTCAGTCATGCACTATCTTGAGCTGGCATACCTTTGTTGCTAGCTCAAAATTGTCCGTAAGCAAAGCATTATGGGAGTACTTTCACATCATGGCCCACAATATTCATAATGACGGAAAGACATTTTGTAAGATCGAAAATATTTAAAGAAGGAATAAAAATGTTTAGAATGTCTACACTGATTCAGCAACAGGGCGAATACACATCATATTTTAAGGATTAAATCTCAAGTTAGCTTTGAGGATGTAAAGGATGTATAAAGGGATATAAGCAGTTTATGAGTGTTCAAGAAGATGACTGATGGAGTATAATATGGATGTGTGTGGGTCCAAGCACTTTGTTAGGAAGAACAGCAAAAAAAGGGTGAAGTACCAAGGATCTTTATGTAGGATTGGTTACAATCACATAGTATGACAACAACCTATTTGACCAACCATGTCCATGCTGATCAGTGGGTACCCAGCTGTACTAGTACCATCTTCTTGCATTTGACTCATAGTCTTCCATGCCTAGGCAGATCAAGTGCTTAATAGATACTTTTTAAATGCTGTCAGCATCTCTGCTTCCACTACTCTCACAGTGTGTTCCAGGTATTCACCACTTTCTGAATAGAAAAAGATCTCCTCTAAATCTCTCACCTTTGACCTTAAACTTATGTTCTTCAGTTTTACTTGTCAATATAGGGAATAGTTTCCTGCAGTTGCCCTCTATCTATACCCCTCATATTGATACGAACTTCAATTATACGCCGTCTTAACCTCCACTTCTCCAGAGAAAACAGACCTAGGTTTTTTATTCTCTCCTGGGGTGTGTATGAAATGCACTATTCGAAGCAAGATCCTGGTGAGCCTCCTCTGCAAACTCCCCCCCCCACCCCATCCCCAGCACTGTCCCATATTTCCTATAGTTTGGTGCTCAGTACAACATACAGTATTCCAGCAAATGATTGACCAAAATTGTATAGACGCCGGGGATCACCAAATTCCTCCTATAGAAACATAGAAACATAGAAAATAGGTGCAGGAGTAGACCATTCAGCCCTTCTAGCCTGCACCGCCATTCAGTATGATCATGGCTGATCATCCAACTCAGAACCCTGTACCTGCTTTCTCTCCATACCCCCTGATCCCTTTAGCCACCAGGGCCATATCTAACTTCCTCTTAAATATAGCCAATGAACTGGCCTCAACTGTTTCCTGTGGCAGAGAATTCCACAGATTCACCACTCTCTGTGTGAAGAAGTTTTTCCTCATCTCGGTCCTAAAAGGCTTCCCCTTTATCCTTAAACTGTGACCCCTCGTTCTGGACTTCCCCAACATCGGAAACAATCTTCCTGAATCTAGCCTGTCCAATCCCTTTAGAATTTTATATTCGGTGCCCTGACCGTTAAAGGCCAATGTCCCATTTGCATTCTTATCCATGTTATCTACCTGTCATATCACCTTTGGAGAGACACAGAAAATAAACACATAGGTATACTAAAGAACTAGGAAGACGGCGGAATATTGCCTTTTATTACCAGTGGAGTGGAAAGAGAAGAAAATATTACTGAAGTTGTACCAGACTTTGGCGAGAGCGCATTCAGATTTGTGCAGTTTTGCTTTCGAGTCTGTCTAGTGTAAACTCGCCCCATTCCTCTGGGGAATTGTTGCAGTATTTCGAAATACTGAATAATAGTGGCTAATGCACACTGGAGTTTAAAGAATGAGAGGCGATCCCTTTGATTCTGAAAGGGCCGACAAAGAAGATTTCCGTAAGCTTTTCCCCCCTCTACTTGTAAAGTTTGGAATACAGGAACATCGCCTCAAGAAAAGAGTTTGGCCATTTATGGCAGGAGTTAAGGGGAGACCGTTTTAGTTCTGCAGTCTATGGAAAGCGCATGATGTAGAGACCAAAATAAAACGTATACAGGTCACAGTGATATTGAATAATGAAATAGTCCATAGTGGCCGCTCCTGCAATCATAAAACTTGTCATCCTTGAGTTCCCAAACCAAGTAAGGAACTAATCCGACAACAATCCGTTTTTGAGGTTAAAGGGGCCCACTACTCAAACAATGCACTTATACTCCAAATTGAGCGACACACTGCAAAGCGATTGGATCGTCGCGCCACCCCAAAATTAGTAATGAATAAATTCTTACTCAAGAGCTGTCCCGAGTCCACGGCAGAGAACACTGAGCTCAAATTCCTCAAAACAGTAACGTCGCATGGAAAGTTAATTTTTGTCACTACAAACCTATTTCGCCAAATGTTGAATTTCGAGCACAACGCAGTTACTTGGGTCCTAAAGAGCAGAAAAGTTACTCTCACTGGCTATACTCCCTTGTCTGCACTAATATTTCTGCTGCACTGATCAATTTATGATTCTGGACCAAGTAGCGAAACAGCCTTGCCTGGAACTAATGTGACAGCATCTGTTGTCACCTTCATCCATGTGCACCTCTCTTTCAGGTGGGTCATATATCAAAATACTAAGAAAATGTTCTGTTGGGAAATAGCCACCTCTTTCTCTAAAGCCAGGTACGCCTGACCGCATTGTCTGTTGACCTTGAGAAACTGACCCGACACGGTAACCTCCCTCATGCTGGCGATTTGGCTTGAACAACAGAAGTGGAAGAAACTTGTGGAGGTTGTGACCAAATCTCTGGCAACGCTGCACGCTGTTGCTGTGACTACCGTGTGGAACCTTGGAGCACGCAGGCGAAGTGAGTAGGGAGGCTGCCCCGCCTGTATAGTGCGGTGTATCCTGGCTGGGAAGAACCGCAGAATACAGACACCGGAGGGAGGCAGGACCACCTCACTTCAGTCATAATAGATACTAAGGTTCAAAATGTTTTCTTATTATTTACAGGTTTTTTTCTGGTTATTTATTATCAGAATCAGGATTATTATCACTGTCCTTTAAGACGTGAACGCGTTGTTTTACGGCTGCAGTACAGCGCAAAGACAGAAAATTACTATAAATTGCAAAATAAATAGTGCAAAAAAGTAATACAGAAACGAGGTAGCGTTCAGAGATCCGATGACGAAGGGGAAGACGCTGTTCCTGAATAGTTCGTTTCCACACCTTTCGATGGATGATTGTCATTAGTTCAAAAAGTTCATCCCACTCTCCAAAATACACAAGTCCTTGCCGTATGAATCGACCAATTTTTTCTGCTCATAGGCTTCTATCTCCTCTATTCAGTCACTCATAAATACAACCCAGAAAGCACCCACCAGAATATGTTTAAATAACTGAAATGCTAAGTAAAGTTTTATCAGTTTTAACTTTGCAGTGTTATACATTAATGGTTTTATAAACTCTAATTTCATAACTAGTCATGTTATTATTAACGGCAATACGAACTTGGGGCATAGATTAAAAGGTGACATTCCATTGGTTTTCACCTGCCACCTTTATTTTCATTGTTGTATTTAAACATATCTTGGTACATTCATATTCCTGTGATGTTGAAGAAGCGTGAAATTAAATGGAGCTATGATATTTTATTCTGGATGTGGGATAAAAAAATGCTGCGATTACTTTGCTTGATAGGACAAGTCAACGCAACTCTGCACTTTTCAGGAAGATGGTAGCCTTCCTGCTGAGTTATAATATTTATTTTCAAAATGTATATGTTTTGGAATAAATGACTATATCTGCAATTCTAATGCGGTATTCCGGTATTGGCCTCTCATTGCATATTTCATTTTCTGTCTTGAACCACTATTTATTGATTACCTCTTTTCTAGCTGCTTAAAATTCAATCTATTTCTCTTCATAAGTGCAAAAGAAATAATGTTTAGAATTTTATGTAATATACATTCAATAATGTACTCGCAATGTACGACTTTAAATTAAAAATGCCAAATAAATGTGATATAATCTAATTATTCCTTCATTGTTCTATTATAGAATCGTGTTGTAGAGGAGTTCTCCATAACAGTTAAACTTTACGCCATTCTAAAAACGTACAAGTGACTGTTAACCTAGATTTCATAATACCATCGTCTTGCAATTCTAAAAGAAACAGCAAGTTGCTGTTATGAAATGGGTTTAAACCAAAACCAACCAACTACAGAAGAATTTTATTAAATCCTAGAAAGTCCTCCATTCATAATTTTGTTCCATTGTATTTTTTAAAATCCGATCGTTAAATTAGTAAACACTACTCGAATCTGTGTTACACTGCCTTCGGAATTAGGGCATTCCAAAGGATCTTAGCAGCACTATATTAAACATTATGCTACATATTTAATAATTAATAGGCGGAACTTACTTCCCTCTGAATGTTTACTTTGCTGAAGAAACGGCACCTCTGCGGGTAGTTTCGGAGATGATGGGTTTGAGTAGAGCGGGTTATGTAAACCAGGTTGAAGACTAATTGATATTCCAAGTTGATCAAAAAACAAACAAAAACAAGAAGAGACGGTAACATTTAAATGTATGATCACCGCAGTGCAGTGATAAGGTAAACCAGTGCAATGAACGCATGGGTATTTGAGACTATGAACTTATGACCTTAACACTTACTTTGTCCTTTTGGGTGTGAAATTCGGTTCAGATATGAATTACTTTTTGTATTGCTTCTCCTGATTTTTTTAAAAAAACTTAAATTCTATGCAAATGATGGAAATGCTATTCGCCAATAACTGCGAACATCGTAATCATTTAGCTATCTGCAGTTTAGGCAAAAAAAAATCCACGTTGCATTTTGAAGACGCGACTTGACATTCTTAGAATAATCAAATACAACTGGAAGAAGAATGTAAAACATATTGAGGCACATATTTCAATATTTACATCTTGGTGATCCATTATTTACCATATATTAAAGTAAGTAAATTACCAGCGTCAAGCACTATTTTATTATTCGTTTAGTCAAGGAGCCATCGCACTTTGAAGAATTGATTGCGCTCTTCGTTACGCTTATTGCAATTTTATACTGAAAATAAAATCATTCGGTTGAGGCTATTAATAATGCACGATACCTAGTATTATTTTGAAGTTAATGTTAAAATACTTCTGCTTTCTTCTTTTGGGCCAATATTATCAATTATAACATTTTAAAATTTATGGTACAACATTGCCTTATTCGTTCCATTAATATTATATCCTTCTAACGGTGATTATTCAATTTTAGTGACAATAAAGTCCTTTAATTTCGGTGGCGATGGCTTAGAAAGCTGAAATGTATATACTCTAAAAATATATATTCCAATAAACGACTTCAAGAGCTTTTCTTGCGCAGAAAAAAAATTATAATGAATAGTTTGAAATATACATTGCTTTTTCCCCAGCTCCGTAGAGAAGTTCATTGCAAAAAGTTTACCTTCCTCGAAGACACTTCTTTAGCGGACTTCCAACGATTCTGGCCATATCTATATGAAACTATACATAATTTTCAAAATACTATAGCGATTATAATATCGAGCTCTAAGTACCTTTGTTGATGTTTTAATAAATGGTATACGATTGCCACTATTGTTCTGCATGTTTAACTCAAAGTTCATTTGATTTATGCAATTGATGAACAGTTCAATACCAATCAAGATTAGGTGGAAACTAATTAATTCTCCCAGTTTTAATATAAAAACAAGATCATTTATCCAGTGAACCACGGAGAATAACGTAAATTAATCTGCTGCGGCTCCAAGCCTCGCGATCAGATTATATACTTTTAAGCATTTCGCTATAAACTATTAAAATATATCTGGTGGCAAATGCGCAGTTTGTTTTTCTAATGGTGTCCTTTTTAATCACCATTCTCGCAAGAGATGCAGTAAAGTCAGTTCCAATTAAACTTTCATACGTTCTATTATGCTTTAAAACTTATTTTGCAGATTGACAGTGGTAACCTTCTTGAGCAAATTGCAACTTGAACGTCTTTGCGTCGAGATTATGTTCTAATTGCATTGATTTTGGATAATTTTGAAGTTTAAAACTATGTGCGAAATCTTTGTCGACCATCTTGAGTTGCACACGCCGCTATTAAAGGGATAGAGATGAGTGCACGCACGCTTCCCACAAGTAATTTCCAATAGTTACAAGCAAACCAAGAAGACCACACAGAGAGTCCAAAGAGATGCAAATATAATCCGTGGTCATTCTACAAAGCTTGAGCAAAACTCCGCCAAAGCTAATGGTAAAGCAATCATTTCTCAATCATAGACTGCTGTTGGATTTTATTTGAAAACTATAGAAGTTGGAACTGTTTTATGCATGTTGGGGGTTGATCTGGCAAAATCACAGCATGGCTGTGACTGGCAGTGATTTATAATGGCTACAGTTTGCCAAAGTATGCAATGCATTTCAGCTAGGGTTTGCTCTTGAACACATGTTGAATATAGCTGTATAATACAGTAGCCATTTTGAATTACTGCCCTTTGAAGACGGTCACGTTAAAATATACTAATTGTCATTAATTTTGATGTTATGACTATCCGAACACATTGATGAATAATCTGATCCGTTATTAAACCAGTCACTATAGACAACCATGCCGGATCAATTGGCGGAAACTAGGGAAACCAACAAACATAGATACAACGAAAGTAGTAAACGTCTGAAAGGACAATCTCGTTGCATGTTTCACGATATCAATTCCTTTGGAAAGAAGAAAAACATAATTTTAACATTTATTAACTCCACAAAATTTAAATACGTGGTACAAGATAATAATGATGAAATATACATGGCACTTTAGGAACCATCGTATAATGTGTACAGCAAACATATAAAATTTCTAAAGTAATAGTTACCATTACATGTCATGGGCAACAATGCCACCAAGGCTAAACTTTACCAAATATGCAGATTATTTTCTCTTTAGAAGCGATTTATGCGATACAACTTTGGTTTAAGATGATTATAATTTAAAACGCGATACAATTGGCCCATAAAATATGAACGAAATTTGTCGTTTGACACTCGAGCAAAGATTTGTCTGGTGTACAAAGGATGGTGTCCCATATCGTAAAACATGGCTGTCCAAACTAAAACTCTTTTTGCTGTTTTTTAACCTCATCCATACTACACACATAATCAAGAAACGAATAATCCATCAACAATGTATTTTTTAAATTAACCGGCAATAAGTTTAAATAAAGTAGTAAATTCAGCACTGCTACTTTAAATACGATAATCGGTTGCTTTAAATCGCATTACATTAACAGGTACTGTACAGTGAAACATTAGTTTGTTCTGGTAAACGTGTCTTTAGAAGGAGTCGTCATACCGTGCTAATGGAACTCTCGCAGATACTAACCATTGGAGACTAAAGTTAGAAAACAACAATATGTATTGAACAGTTATGTGTGAAAAATAAATATTAAAATATGCCCTAAGATTAGATTTGGTAACAGTGAGTTACCAACTAATCTCTTAAAATGCTTGTTTCAGGCTGGTGTTCACTAGAAGGTTAGTTTATTATCTACTTTCTGGCAAGAGGTAAGCATGTGACTATTTTTAGTTATAAAACCTTAAGTATATGTTCCCAACGCCTAACACAACTTTCTATTCTGCATTCATTCTGAATCATTCACTATCCAGAGCTTTCATGATTGCAAATGTGCCTGTTTTCAAATGGAAATAAGACGCAAACTGATTATGTGTGCTGAATCCGAATCAGCCGCTGCAGTCTTCTGAAACCCCGCACTGAAAAGAGGCTGGCTGAAGACCTGTGCAACCGGGCCTTATCTGAGTTGGGTCGATCTATTTTCCAACTTTTGCCATTTATGAGTGTCTCTGCTAGATAATTACGTTGCCATTGTAAATTGTCCAAACAGAACCCAGAGAATGAGGCTCTTCCTCGTCTGGGTCTTGCTACTGATTTTTCCAACAATAGATTCAATGACTTGCATAGAAACGCCTCATTGAGTGAACAAATGGGAGCGACATGTCTCCACAGGGAAAATGAGAAATCATGAGTTTTGAGTTGTTTGTCACTGCTGCAATCTTTATATAAATTTGACTACCATTGATTGTACCCGAACATTTTATCTGCTGACAGAGCTTGATCAGAGAAATAACTCAACGCTCCTTTAAAGGACATATTTGTCAGCTACTGTCAGTGGTATTGAAGTAAGCGACAATCATATCGCAGCCTACTATTCTACCATTAATAAAACTAAATATGCTTTAATTAAAACTATGTACAATTATTTAAAAATAGCCTAAAATCTTACAAATTGATATCCAATCCAATATTTATGTTAATGATTTGGAAACAATTCCATGTGCCTGTCTATAAATCGCTCTATATAAACCAGACAAAACATGCTGTTCATCTTTGTTACTGTATCTGATGTAAGAAAAGTGGTGTCGAACTTCGAGTAAAATGAACATTCCTTTATTAAATACAGTTTTTAAAATAAAAATTGCTACATTTATGAATTTTGAACTGTTGTTATATTTAGTTATTTTTAAATGTCTTATATTTAGTTTAGTTGTCCAATTCAGTCAACAATTTGATAATATTCATGTGAACTTTATTGAATTGGCCTAAATGCTACCCTTTTGTCACAGTGAATATAATGAAATTGTTAACTGAACTATTGTGCCAATAAAATAGAAAGATTATGTTAGTAAATATTGCAGCTATCATAACAGCAGTTCAAAATTTATAAATGCATATAATGTTGCGAGTTGTCAGGGATTTACCAAAGATATTTTTAAATCATGTATTGTTTCAGATTTTCCAGGTGCTTTAATTTGCACAAATGGTTGATACTTACGCTGAATAGTTCACATTAAATTGTAATTAATAATTTAAGAACACCTATACCGAATACTTGGTATCAATCAATAATAACTAATATTACACACTCCTCATTCCCTTCTGATAGTTAGAAGTGATCAGCGAAACCAAATTCAATAGATAATTTAACGCACAGGGCTCCACAGTGCAATTTACACCTGAAGAAAATTTACCAAAAATTCATAAATGCACAGTAGCAAACAGGACTCTCATTTTCACATTTTCTCTTAGGCCCTCAATTTTCAATCAGTTGTTCGTTTCCAAGTCACAGAGGAGTGTTTGCGCACCAATGTCTGTCATTTCCCTTCATTAATTTCCTTACTAAAGCTTTTAGCATTAATTCCTTCTTTGTGGAGCTTTGAAAATTAGCTATTTCACTTCGTTTAATTTAAGGACATAGCCTCAAATGAAGCGTCACTCTTGGAATTATACATAAAATATTTCACTGAAATAAAAAGATTAGGAATATTGTAGGTGAAGATATCCCTTCAATATTTTTCACCTATGCCTAAAAAACAGAAGTTACAATACCATCTTGCGCATGGTTTGCCACAATTTATGTTAACGTAAAATCCATTCGCCTTCCATAAAGCCGGATTTTCCTCGGAGTCCGTGGTAACCCGCCGGTTACTATAAATAACTAAAATAAATGATATTTCAAATCGGAGTTATATTTAATACATTTTCCCCTAAAATGAATACAATTATGAATGGTATTATTACTATAGTGAAATTATATACATGACAATATATCATAGAAAACGCAAAAAAAAAACCACGACCATTAGATTAAACAGGAAACTAATATTCTTTCAGGGTAAGACCTGTCACTAAAGATAATGTAAATCATAAATTTCTGCCTGTTAAAGTGTAATGTATCACCTTTATTTTAAAAGTTATTCGTGTAAAGTTATCTATTCGATAAGATTATACCGATACAGTAGTTTTGTTATCCACATTTTAAATTTCTTTTAATCTTGCCAGCGGGATATTTGATTCGATAATGATTTTGAGATGAAACCATTGAAGTGTAAAAGTTATAATACAAGCAATGTTTTAAAGTAATGTTTGCTAAATTGCTAAAATTCATATAGAATATTGATATAGAATATATAAATAACATACGATATATAAATTCATATAAAACATATACAATACGCTGCTGCGTAACGTGTATACATACACATACAAAAATTAAATATAAGTAAGATCAATTATATCATTTATAGATTTGGGGGAAATATATCCTTGTCTGTGAAGACGTAAATCTGCCACAGTGATATGAATCATTTTCTTTCTGAATGTAAGATTATTAACTCAGCAATAAACTTAAAGGACATACCACTTCCGAACATTATTTTGGCAATGGAAAAGGTGCACGAATTTTTCAGATTCAAATTGTAAACAAAGTATTTCTGGTGAAAAGTTGATGGTAATAGATTTTTCAAATGACCAGTTGTGCTTAAATAAGGAGGCTGTTTTAAAGTGTATTATTTAACTTATATATATCCGCAATGAGTATGACGGCGATTTGGCGGCTTTATCTTCCTGTATAAAGTTCTACAAGAAAACCGTTAAAAATGAAAGATATTCCACCGGTACAATACTTCACATATTTCGTTTCGTTCGGTTTCTCTTTTTCTGTCCTTTAAGTATATTAGATGTTATATGTCATAGAAGTATCTCCTGTGATGCTTCGCCGCTCTAATATTCTTCGTTATTTTGCATTGTTATATTAATGGCTATTTTCGATTCAGGCATTCGCTGCGTGGTTCGGTTAGAAAGTTATCTGTTCATCATTATGTTGAAAAAAATAGAGATATTCGGCAGGTTTTCCATTGCACTGCGATTAAACAGTGCGTTACTAACAGCCGCATTTATAAACCTGAGAACAGCGCAATTCAGGACATTTTATAGAACCTCTGCAAACATCGGCTTGTGTAACATCATAACACTAGTTCATATTTTGCTGTCGGAATACAGCCAGTCTTTCCATTGGCAGTAACATTTTGTGACCAAGTGCAGCCGAACGCACGGTATATTAAATAGCTAGTTTTGGAAGATAACTACCTATAATTAATTTTGATTCAGCTCGAGAAGGGAACTTTAAAATGCATGTCAATTAACATCGGCATTTATCTATTAGCTTAACTTTATTTAGTTAATCCATGCTAATATTAGGTATGGAAGTGGCAAAGATGAGCCACATAAATTAATAAAAACCTCTAAATAATAATAATTGTTATTTCATTGCAATTTATTTCTATTACAGAGCAAAGAGATACATATTTGAAACGATAATAGCCCCAAACATTTCTATAAACTAGAACATGAAAGGGTTTAGCAAAGAGTTTTTTAAATATACGAAACAGTAACAGAACCGCTCTGACCTACCTTAGTACTTGCGAGTTAATTCCTCAGCTTCCATAGAACCAAAGATCTCTAACCTGACGGTGAACTTAATTTAAAGAGCTTCCTAATCAGGCATATTTTTATGTAGACATCAGCGTGAGAAACTTCGGTTAAAACAAATTAATAAGCATTTTTGAAAAGTATCGTCAAATGCATGAGAAATGTAATGTGTAAACGTTCTCTCCGGACACTTCCTGGGAGTATGGAGGCTTTAGTATTTAGTCCTATACTGCTACTGAATGCTATTTTCTGAAGGGCCCAAGCCTGAGCTACCTCTTGAAGAAGGAGCTTTCATATGTTAGACATTTATATAAGGCTCATAAAAAAAAATGACGTTGGTCTTTGAGGCCTGCTTGGTGGAAGTCACCAAGCAAGGGCCCGAAAAATATTAACGTGTGGATTTTAAGGAATTTTTCACATCTTCTCACCATTATCATAACGCAATGTTGCAAAAGAGTCTATTCAAAAAAATGTTTTTCTCTACCTATTCCATTTAAATAATTTTGAGAGAAATTCATAAATATTGATGAGCATATTTTAAATGCATTTTGAGTGACAAATATGTTTATTTCATAAAGAATGCAACATTAACCACATTAGGATATAAGCCAATTGACAGAATGTGCTACATCAAAACGGGCATTTTAAAAGTTTTATCTTCGATTTAAAGGGAATCCAATCCAAAAACTGTATTGGTAACTTTTCTACGAACATCGGTGAGCACAAAGCGAAAGGGCCACTTTACTTCGGTCTATAGCCTCAGAAATTCATTCCTGTTAATAATCAAACATAAAACGACCCACGTCATAAACAATGTGCGCCTGACCCCTCAGAACTGAACATATTTGATCTGGACCCAGACTGAAAACAAATCAAATATTAATTTGAATCAAATTCCTGAGTTTTATTGATCATTTCCTCCCTCCAGCCGTTCAGCCCTATCACACTTTCATTCAGATCGTTATATTTCCTCAATACAAAAATAATCTCAGAATTTTGAAGCTCTTTAAATGGCTTAGATTGTGTAACACCACAACACAGCGGGCTGACGGGGTCAGCTAGTACCAAACTCCTGCCAGCTCTGCGTTTTACTGAGTTTTCATAAAAATTAAACAAGATATGTCAGGTAAACAGATTACTTGAACACTGATTCTGTGAATGTTAATTCCATATGAAATCCGTGCATTTATCACTCAATATTAACACGGTTACTGCGAGTTTTGTTTGAAATTGTCCGGACCTGGCAGCGTAACTCATAAATCTTTCTTTTTGCTTATCGCAAACAACTGAGATTTCCTTAATGCCAAAACAAACAGCGTCTTCCATGGAGAAATCATACTTGATCTTCCTAATTGAAATGCACTTTGGCCTCATTAACTACTTTAACTTTAATTCCCTCTGCGAAATTAATTCAAAATAAACATAGGCGAAACTCTCTGACTTTCAGATTGCTGCTTGTTCGATTTTGGTGCTTACGAGCAGCCACAAATTGAACTTTCTTTGACATCTGTGGACTTCGAACTGTGGCGATACCAGCAGCGCCAGAACAGAACGGGCTATTTCGTCCGCATTTAGATCGCAAGCATTGCACTGCCTTATCATTCATTCACCTCAGAAACAAGCTTTCACTATTACAAAATAAAGCACTGATCTTCAAACAAATTCTCTTCTCAGTAAAAATATGCTACCAGGCTCTCCGCCTATCAACAAGAAAATGCAACAAACTGTTTGGTTCCTTCACTGGGTTGACAGGAAATGGTCAATCTAAACACGGATTTCATCAGCCTTTAGATACCGAACCGGGTCGATCTTGCCTTTAAATAAAATAAGCTGGGGAACTGTGGATGATCCTTCATTAACTTAACATTTTCTCTGCGTCTGTTTCATATCGTTGAAACTACAAATGTCGGATAAATACACTCCGATAAAGTCCGCGACACTTACAGGCAAAGAACAACAGTGAATATCACAGTAAATGTACAATAGTATGCAATAAAATAGTTGTGGGTATTGTGGTTTAGATTTTCATAATTTATTAGAACTATATTTATACCAATTGTCTATTTTAAGTTACAGCAAAAACGACTTTTTACGCCGGCATTAACGAACGAACTATCAAATACTGTACACGTTCAGTCCATCATGAAAACATTTTTTTTCACAGCATATACAAATTGCTAAAAACTCTAAATTCGGCCCAGACGTGTGCATTTTACAGAAATATACACCTACGTTTTATATTAAAACTAAAAAATTCCAAGTCGTGTTAAATAAACCTATTTCTTATCTTTCCGAAGAAAGAACATTAATGGGTGTCACGTCTTTGTTAACACTTTCATATTTCGAACGCCTTATTCTATCCCGTCCAACAGATAAACTTTACTTTTACAGATCTTAGGAAGGGACAGATCTGTATCCTGTAAACTTCAGTCTATATCTGCGAACGGAGAAGTCTTTTCTTTCCCACTGTGATATATTCCAGAAATATGTGCATTTCAAGTCTACAAAACAAAAGAAATTTACAAGGATTTGCTATAATTCAGCGGGAAGCTCCTGTATTGATTCATATGTACGCAAATTAGTATCCAGAACACTCTACCAAAATACAGCAGATATGAATCAATAGAGCATGGTATTGAAACACAAACAAAGTGAATCATTCACCAGGTCCTACCATACAATAAAGTAGAGCATGACATGGCTGTACCATAATCAGAACTAGAAGAGTTTAGGTGAGACAAACTAGTGACGTGGCTTTGGATAGAAGAAGGACTTCCTGAGGTTTGTCCTAATTCCGATGTCTGACCTGCGCTATTTGCTTGCTGACTTGGGCCGTGAGTTGCGCCATTGGTAGCCACAGAGATTGCGGTAGTCGTAGATTGTTGCTGCTGAGACTGAATGGTGGAGATTGGGGCATTGGCACCTCCTTGGCACGGTTTACCATCTTTAACCAGGACAGGTACAGCTACTCTTCTTGGAGATTGTTGCTGTTGCTGGCAAGTGCTGCTGTCCTGCTGCATGTGTTGCTGCGCTGCTTTGTCTTTCGCTTGTCGCTTCATCTTGTAGCGGTGGTTCTGGAACCAGATCTTCACCTGAGTAGGCGTGAGATGGATCATACTGGCCAAATGTTCCCTTTCAGGAGCTGAGAGGTATTTTTGCTGCTTGAAACGCCTCTCTAACTCATAAACCTGGGCTTGAGAGAAAAGCACTCTGCGTTTTCTCCTAGGCGTACTCTGGAGAGGAGCCATGGGTTTGCCAACGTCTCCAAGAGAACCCAGAGCCCCCATTCCGCCCATGTTCATGCCTGAAGACGGGGCCATGAAGCGGGAAACTAAAGAATGGGAATAAAAGAATAAACTCAGCAAAAAAATCTTTGTAATGAGGTAAGAATACATTTTAAAGCAATGTAGATACACTTACTGCAGCATAAATGTATTTATCAAATATCCAAAATCCAATGAAGGTGCGCTCTAACCCCAACCAATTAAATTAACAGTTAGATTACTTCTTTCTGCAGCGAGTTTAAGTGAAACTGACTTCTAAAATGTATCTATTAGCAAATGATCAGAGATTTTGCTATTTTAAAATAAATCTATTATTACTTTTCAAAAAAAGGTTGAAATTAGGAATTAATTTCAAAGTTTGATGTGTACTTCCGTGGAATAAAATGACGCAACGTATTATATTTGTGCAATTTGTGTAGAAATACTATTGCGGTTTTCAAATAATATTTCTTGCCTTTAAATTAGATATATTAACATATGTAAAATATTTATCAATAAAGAGAACAGTACTGATTCCCTCTGCACTGGCCTAGAATATATTTTTCAATTTAGTTCTTACATTGCTAAATCATGATTTAAATATTTAAATAGTTTAATCTGGGCAGGACGGTGCAGCACCTGAAACACAAATAAACTGCTTTGTGCTGCGAGAAATGATTAAATAACCATGGGCAGGTAACTTGAGTTGTTCATAGATTTACTCCACGAATAAAATCCGAGAATAAAAACTAAGAGCGCAGAAATACAACCGAGTACAAATGTCCCGTGCACATTCTTGCTCTAATCTTCTTGAAAATCAAAACACGCTAAACTTAACATTTAGAAATGGAGGTTTTGAAGATACTGAATTTTGAACGCCATTTTCATTATTTTAACACATTTAGAATACCTGAAATATCTTTACTATTTCGACAGCTTATTATTTAACCGATCGCCTTCACCAGTATGCAGTTATTTCACTTACTGGATGAAAAGCGTGGGTCCGGATTCGTCCCGTACCAGCTTGTCGCACTTGCACTGTTCCTCATGGTATCTTGGTAAGCGGGAAGATCGCCCATGTTGCCAATGTTGCTGTTGCAATAGCCTCCCATAGCAGCATGTGAAAGCTGGGGGACCCCGTGTGACATGTGGTAGGTCGCCGCAGGTACCGACGTATTATGTCCGATAGAATGCTGCTGCATTCCCGGCTGGGAGACCTGTGGCTGTCGGTAAGTTGTCAAGTGAGCTCCGAGGTTACCCGCTGCGTCCATGCCAACTTTCTTGTAGCTCTCCTCGATGGGGCTCAAAATATCTGAAACTGAGAAGGGCGTAGTATGCTTGGGGCTCATCGACATGGTTCAGCAGCGAAGTAGGCAAATTTGCTGAACGGATAAACAGTGTTATGTTAGCGCCGATCTTGTGGACGTACACGTAAGAGAGTGATTGAAGTCCGCCTTAATTGTATTAAGTCGAGGCTATAGACCTGCGAGCGCCTAGCTTTTGTTTGTTGTAGCCAGGCGCCAGGTTTTAGACAGACAGGAGAGGCGGGGCATGAACGCAAACGAGCAAACAATAGAACTTAACATCTTGCTAAGATAATTAGGTAACATGCTGATGGCAACGTAAATACTTTCGAGTTTATCTCGCCAATGTATTTTACTTAATGTGAAATATTAAATAACGGAACATTTGAAGGTGTCCATAGATTCAATACGTTATCTATAAAGGATGTGCAATAAGGTTTCATTTGGTACTATCAGTAGTTGTGTTTACGTGAAGGTCAGTGTTTAACTCTGACTTTTGATATCATTGATAAAGCCATGGGATAATTGCACTTTAAGATTTTTTTTCACTATCGTTGAGTTATATACTTAAGTAATGTAAAAGTGCACTTGCTACTTAGGAATAACTAAATATCTTTAGTCAGAGTGTCAGCATAAATGCTTGTTCGCTTTGTGACTGTGCTCGATATTAATGCACAAGGATCATTTTGCTTCAATTCAGGGGCTCTTATTCAATAGCCAAGAAGTCTTTCAGGAGAAAGAAGGCTCCCGCATGAGTTAACATCGTTCAAGTGTAAACCTCTGCCCTGATTATACTTAACATCTCTTGGAGAGGCGAGATTTCCACAAGATTTGATGTTAGAATTTTATTCTTGAATCCACAAGTTAAAAGACTCTTCCCAGCTTTGAAGTATAGAGTACCATCCATGAATCTAGCGGACTCTTAATATTTATCGTCTAGTTGTGGTGCAAAGTCCACGATTTTGGCCATTTTATTTAAAATAAAGATATGTAACTAAATTATCCTAAAGAAAACTGCTTCTTTAAAAAAATATTTGAACAAGATGTATTTCGGTCATTAAACAAATTATTTTAAAATTGCCTTGCATTCACTTAACCGATATCGTGCGGACCATTCTACCTGCATTATGTATTATTACTCAAGTAGTTTGCTGTTAGACTTGATTTATCTATTTATACTATTACAAGATGCCTTAAAGGTACATTCGTATGTCCCGTGTCCTCTATTCATCGCAGTGTCAATAGTGTCTTCTATCAATCTCCATCTATTGTTAATTGTATTTTATGATAGGTGTGATAAGACCATTTATCACAATCACATTTCCTGAATTGCTACTGCTAACTGTGTTCTTGAACATGCGTGGTTTCATCAATCCATTATTTAAAGCTATGTTTCTTTTGCTTTTTATCTTTTATAATTGTTTACAGTACTTACTTTCGAGCCGAGATATTATAGGATAGGATGAAATGTTGGTCAAAGGTTGAAGATGCATATTTAATACTGCAAGTCCTCAAGTCAGTCAACGATAGAATTCCAGCTTTGGGAAGATAGGTAAATAAAAAATAACAAAACCGGATAAATAACGGATAGTCATTATAATTCTGTATTTAATGTTTAGGCATAATTGTGCATTAGTTTATGATTATTTGATGATTTATAACACGCATTTTATTTCAAATTTGCATTATTTTCAACATGGTGTTAAAACTGGTTCTTCTTGAACAACAATGCGTGTAACAACTTGTAAATAAGTACAGACACAAAGCGAATGTATCTGAATGAGATTTTTTGTGCATGAAATATACGCCTGAACTCACCATTCTCTGAGCAGAGAGCGTCGTTCTCTACTCAGTTTTGGAATTAACCAAAGGAAGATCATATGGAAAGTGGAGTTTCATACAATCCTATTTTGAGAAAGGTGGTCCTTTCTATGGATATGTGAATGCCATGGCGGGGAATGAGGAGATTTTTCAAAAGCTTCTGACCTTGCACAATCCAGACGATAACACTAGAGATAGCATACAAATTGTCAGTCAAACAGTCTCATTTTCAAAGCAAACGGTCACGCCAAAACCAAGGTGTTTCATTCATTGATCTACATGAAATAGACTTCTTCTGAAATTTGATTAGCAATATAAATCTTAGAAATGTAGGATGTTTTACAATCAAAATGACTTTTCTTTTATGAAAACATCATAAATTTCCAATAAAATTTCAGTTTGTCTCCTGGCCCTGTGGGCTCACGTATGCGAATCTTCACAATGTAAAGAAGTATGAATTTTAATATGAATCATGACTGTTTGAAAACTAATCCAGCACTTGCTCAGATATGAAATGTATTAAGTAAATATAATATTCTATTAGCTTCAAAAGAATGAGACTGCATTTTATGTTTCACCTGGCAGTAAGCGATCTGAATAACTGGTCGACACAATGGTCAGCCACACAGAACCGAACCCCTTTAATTGCCTTTTAAGTGTAATTAGTGTTATTATAGTGAAAATCGTAATAGCGATGTAGCAGCGTGTTACGTTAATTTAGTTTTTTTGATAGCTGAAACATACAGTGAGCTGCTGCTAATTGTTTAGATTTGTTTTGCTACGCTCCGGCAAAAAGGATGTTCATTTTTACATTTATCTTCTGTTGTTTTTTTACCCTTTCCAGTCAAAGCCCGATGAACACTGAACGCACCATCTTGAATACGGTTGAAAAGTGCAAAGATTTATTCACCGCTAAGATATTCAATTACATTAAATAAGCATTTTAAATATTTGATATGAAGATTTCTTTTCTAAATTTAACTTAGTTTGTCAATCTATATTTTGTCTTATTCTACATCTGCTTAAATGGGAGTGGTGTAGTTGGGAATGATGGTCGGCTCTGAATCGATGGGCCGAAAAGCCGCTTCCGTGATGTATACATTTTACTAATAAAAATGTTTACTACGAAATTATATTCAAATGCGTAAATATTTTTGTCGTGCTAGAGGGAGTAAACTGGTACAAGTCATAGCGAAAGTCACGAGTAATTCAACTTCTGCATCAAGGTTAAATGGTAAAAATTCACTCCATGGAAAATATTTTGAATAGCTATATTCTGAAAATTTGCAAGCTGTATAAATCTGCCAGTCGGGTTGGGTAGGCTCTGAGAAAGTATCCGGCGTAAATAACCAAGCCTTCGCGTCGGCGTTGGACCCAACTTGAAGTCCAGTAACCATTGGGCAGATTTAACAAGCCAAGTCAGCGTGCACCATTTTTAAACGACGTGCCATGACACAATACATTTTTGATGATACTGTTTGAAAGTATTAAGGCCGTAATTTTATCCGGGGACATTACATTGTGCAAAGTTGCAATCCTACAGTGCATCCTCAATAGGTACAGAGCCCCTGTCTATGTCAGTTAACCTAATGTTCATAACGAATAGAGCAGATATACATGGGACGACAAGAGAAAGTTGTTTTGATTGTAAAACATGCTTGCAATAATTAGACATTCTGTACTTGCTTGATGATTAGCTGTAGAAAGTAATATCAACAAACAGCTGAATTAATTAGCGGAAAGTGAAGCCAATAGAAAATATGTACGACAGCGCAGAGCTGTCCAAATCACAACACGTTTAACTTTACGACGTTGAAATTCCGAAGCAACCAAGCAATAATTAGTAACACTGCAGTAGGTTGAGAGCAAACGAGCTGTGCGTTTGAGAGACTCCATTTGACAACTGAACGCGAACAGCGGCCTCTGTTGATGGATTCTCCTCACAGTTATTCGCCGGCTGGGAGGCGGGGAAAGACACTAGTGTGTGGCCAATTGTTCCCGTTCTCCACATCTCCAGACTTTAACAGGTAACTGTCATTAACATTTCCTTTAGTAACAGAAATGGACGAGACGTTGTTCTCTATTGGAGAACAGAGCAAGATGGAGTTGCGATTTGACAATTAGATTAAATCCACGATTTTTATTTTCTAAACCCGATTCAATCCCAGAACCAAAAGGTACGAATTCAGCTTTATGAAGATTATGGATACGTCACCTATTTATCAAAACTGCAAAGTAATCAACGCACATATACTGCAATTTTCTCGCAAATCATTTACAACTTAGATTGAAAGCAAAATGAAACAAATTATTTTTGTGAAGTGAATGTAAATTATTTTGCATCCAGATGCGAGTCTAAAACAATAACATTTACTATACTATCAGAAATATAGAACTTTGACAACATATAGTTCTAAAGCGCTTGCATGAGCCGAGGGTTTTAGTTACCTCCCGAGATTTGCATACATCTTTCCAATTGCAGTACACATCGAGAGCGGTGAATAAAATATAGAGGTAAAGAGTTGAGAATTGGGAAGTTCTGTTGTATTTTAATGTAAATCTGGTCATGCCTTAACTGGAGTGCTGTATCCTGTCACCACACTTTAGAAAGGATGCAAAGATGACGCAGAAAATGATTTAACAAAATTATCCCAGGGATGATGGATTTCACCTACAAATTTGAACATGAGAATCTGGGCTGTTGACCTTCAAAGAGGGTTGACAGGATATCTGACAGAGGTGTGAAAGCTCATAACTGGTATAGCTAGAGTAAATAGAGGGATGATCTTCTCAGGTTGAGTATATCTTTAACAGAAGGCTAGACGATGGGGGAGAGATCGCGACGCGGATTTCTTCTGTTGCGGTCTACGGGATCTCGCTATTTGTGCAAGAGGTGGAGGGAAATTCAGTCTGGCCTTTCGAAAAGGGATTACATAGGAATTGGAGAAAATAATTTACTGCAGTCGGGATGAACCTTGAGTCAATAAACTGAGTAGATACTTCCCACTTTATCATTTAAAACCCCCACCCTTCTCTTTATTTCCCGATTTTCCTATTCTGATTAAAGACTGTCGACCTGAAAAGTTGACCTTCAGATGCTAACAAATATTTCCAGTGTCCTGTTTTTATTTCAGACATCCAGTGTCTGCAGTATTTTGCTTTTGGACTGAATAGAATGCTCGGATGAATGGGCATACAAGATTGCCTCTTTCTGTACCATAGCCATTCTGCGATATTTCTCTTATTGTGCATCTTTTATTTTTTAAAAGTGAATGCCTCAGTTCACAGATGATATTTGTCATGTTGTTTGCCTGCATTAGAGCCTTCTCAGTAGTGGGATCCTTACAAATTTACGAACTCCAATGAAAAAGTAATACAGTGACCACATCAATACAAATCAAACCTTTGATTCATTGTACGATAGTAATGTCGACATATTCTCAGCAGAATATGCCATTAACAGAACTCAACAAACTATTGTTGGTGATTCGATTGAATTTTTAGCCAGACGAAGTTCACAAAATTGTAAAGAAGAAATCTAAAGTTGAATCGAAGCTATTAATTAATAAGAGACAGCGTATTCAGGAATAAATAACGCCTTCAGCGCTGGAAATACAATTCGCAAGATTTCTGCTGGGAAGGCGATCTTTCCACACATCATGATGACAGAAGTGTGCCGCGAGCGCACTAGTCAATTGCTAAATTAAGCGCTTTTCTAAACTATTGCAAAGTAGCTGTCCCTTAATTGAACCTTCGTATTTCTTTTAATATAATGTCATATATGTTCCTTTCCAATTTCATACCGGTGGGAGAGTATTATATTGTCACGCATAAAACGTTCAAAACGGATTTCTTTGAATCTTTGAAAGCGTATCTTTTCACTTCGAGAACTTTAAATGAAAAGGTACAGTCCTTCATTTAAAGAAACAGTGAAAGATGCATTTGTTCGAATGTGCGAAAGCCCCGTGAAAGGATTAAATCCTTTCTCACAAAGAATTGGAGCGATTTGTTCGTTTTAAAAGATTCAAAGAAATACAATTGCATGTCAAAAATTGGCTACTAGAGCGTTACCGGGGGATTACAAATTTCTCACACGGTACCTTGAGCAAAGGACTGTGTTAGATATTTAGAAACGATTTCAGAAATTATTGAATTTATATTAAATGAACAGAAATAGGGAAGAGAATAACAAATGGCTTCGTTGTGTGCCGCAAGTTTATATCTTAAATTGCATTGAATATACAGTACGTAAACCAATTATTCAGTTTAGCTAATCTGCTACACAGAACATGCGTAATTTCACACGAAGGAACAGTTTTTTAATGCTACTTTGCCACATAATTTAGTAGCAGAATACTTTTTTCCCGTTTAAATCCACGCCCAATCTGTTTTTACTAAATACAAATTTTAAATCCAAGATTTACTTTATCTTCCAGTTCAAAGGTTTACTCTACTGATGTGAACTCGCCGATCCAGCAGAATATTATTTATATATGTGTATATATATATATATATATATATATACACACACACACACACACACACACACACACACACACACACACACACACACACACACACACACACACACACACACACACACACACACACACACACACACACACACACACACACACACACACACATTTACATATATAAGGGTTTTAGAATCACCCGAATAACTGCTTTCGTTCTACCTCTACAAAACTCCTGCAACATAACACGAGGAACACACACAAAGTGCAGGAGGAATTCAGCAGGTCAGGCAGCATCTATGAAGAGAAATAAACAGTCGACACCTGGTAATACAACATCATCTCCTTAATACAGACGATTAAATTATCTGTTGCTCAATGTGCCATCGATGGAAATTCTCTGAACTTGAAACACTGACCCTAAACGGATTCGCGGAAATGCGCTTGCGTGTATAACAAATACTGTATTTCCATAACGGTAGTATATTTTCAAAGATCACACCCTTTTCCAGCAAACACTAAGATATAACAGTGAAGAAATCATAATCATTGTTCTTCAAATACATCACAACATACCTGAAATTAACCAAGGGAAAGCTGGTAAAAGAGCGCCGATGGAAAGACATTAGAAGCTTTCATTGCTCTGGAATGATTTGATTGATTTCAGAAGCACCTTGTATATTTTTCCCACAATCTCATGACTAAGTAATAAAGAGAAGATTTCTCAGATCCATGAATAGAAGAGTAAATCTGTTAACCGTTTAATCTATTGGTTATTTGATCAGCAAAACTACTCAAAGATGAAATATCCATTCAGGGCTTGATTCTGTTATGAATTGTCACTGGAAACGCAGCGAAAATGTCAATATAAGACTTAGCACCACTGAGCCTCTCTGTCAGCACTCCATGCTAAAATTTATCTACATCGGCATCCAGGATAAACATGCCCATTGGGATTCAATGTGGCGCATTCTTTACAACTACCCACTCTAGTTCCCAAAGAAGAAGCTTCCAGTTTTCACAAACTCATTTATTGCACCAAGATGGATAAAGTTATAAATGAAACAGGAGAGAGTGTGGTTATGCAGTTCTGAAGTGCTGACAGACTTTCCTGAAGCTTAGAATATCAATAATATCTACAAATACACCAAGGTCCATTGACTTGTGAAGAAAATGATGGTTGTTAACAGCACGGGAGATCTCAGAGGGGAGTCCCTACCCATTAACTGTTAACTGCCAGGTAGATTTGGCAAATTAATAATATTGCTGAAACTTTTCTGCCTAGCTGAAAAATAATAATGTAGTTGGCCACTCCTTGGTTGACATTTCCAGTCCTGTGGTGATGCCATTACATTATTTCATGATGTACAACAAAGTTACATCGTATTTATCTAATACGACAGTGGGTAAGTATTATTGTTGATAGTCCTAATACATTGCACAATAACTTTGAATTGATCTTCAGCCAATGCATGTACATTGATGCATTCAAACAGGACGAAATGGCCATGATCAGAGATATAAAATATGCCTGTGTTTCACTGCAGTAAGCAATATCACAGGGTATTTTATTAAATATCTAGTATTGAAGATTTTCAAATACTCTACCTATAATTTAAAAGCAACTCATTATAATTCAGTATTCTGTGTATGAGAGGGAGATGTACATCAATGGACTTGTTTTACTGCCTTTGTGGGTGTCACAAATGCCAAATGAAATTGTTCCAACTTGCAAAAATCACCTATCCAAACAGAGTTCAGAACTATTCTGAAAAGAGCATAATAAAATCAATGGTGGCATTTTCATTGTTTGTTGAAATTAGATAAAACCTACTTTATAAGTGAATTCAAATTAACCTTAATTTCTGTAATGTCATCTTTAAGGGAACATTCACGTCACCATCTTCAGTAAAATACTCCCACTGATGATTAGATCTTCTATTGCACTTTGAGCTTCATGTATTGTGTAGCGGGTCCAAATATGTACTGGTTCCTGTATAACTTCTCACTAGCATATCTAATATGGAAATGAAAATGTATTAATTTTCAGAGAAAAGTTTAAATGGTAATTCATATAGTTATTTTATTGTTAAGAAGTTAATAACCAAATATTGAAATACTTAATCAACAATTTAACAAACAAAACCTACCTTTTTTATTCTGCATGGAGCTCAGAATTATTTCTGCCACTCAGTTGTGTCTTCTGTTTATGACTTTACCAAACACACCAACAGTTTTGACCCTATATCTAGTATTAGAAATTTGGCTCGGCTTTTAAACTTGAGCAACTATATTAATTCTGTTCAGCATTTTTGTTCCAGAGAGGGTCATATAGTTATCAGATTTGCTGAGCACCACACAGTAGTTAATATCTATGACCATCTGTCTGGTTCAGCACTGTCTTAGCACTTCAAAAGGAAACAAGAGCAACTTAGAACCATCCAGAAAGTTAGGTTGATCTATTTCCATTATAAGATGCAGGAGACAAAACAGTGATCTATTGCCCACCCATAATTACTCTGGGAATGCATAGTTTGTAGAACAGTAGAGCTGATAAAGTCAACCATATAGCTGGGAGTATGGAGTCACAATTATTCCAGACTGAGCAAGGGCAGTCAATTACATGGCCCAAAGGACAATAATGAATCACATTTGGTTCTTAGGCCAGTCTGGTTGTTCATGGTCACCTTTTCCAATCTTCAAAGTTCAAAGTTTAAAGTTAAAATCTTATTATTAATGACAGGTTTATTAACTTAGTAAAATTAAATTCCCTGCTTCTTTCACAGGTATGTGATCCTGTGGCTCTAAATCATTAGTACTGTACTGGGCCCTAGATGAGATATTCATAGCACAGCAGTTATGTTACTTGATTAAGATCAGAGTCCTTGACCACTCATCAAGAGGCATAAGTTTGAATCCCACCATGAGGGCCAGAGAACTTAAATCCATTGAAGTAATTAACTGTGAAATTAAAGCTTGCCTCTGTACTGACAACCATAAAGCCTCCAAATTATTTAAAAACCTTTTCAGGTTCATTACTATCCTTCAGAGAAAGCATTCTGCTCAGCATTCTGTACCATCATCCCCTCAAAACTAACCTTGTCCTCAATACCCCCTTGTGGAATTGGATCCTTGCTTTTCTTGCTTGTGGACCCCAGTCAGTTTGGCTTGACGACATGCCCTCAACGATCTCCATCAAACCAGGTTCACCACAAGGCTGTGTGCTTATCCCCCTCCTATACTCATTTTACGCTTATGACTGTGTGGCTAAGTACAGCTCCAAAGCCATAATTACGTTTGCTGATGACGCCACTGTCATGGGCCGAATAAAAGGTGGTAATGTATCAGCATATGAGAGGGAAAGTGAAAATCTGCCTGAGTGATGACATAACAACATACTCTTACTCACTGTCAGCAAGACCAAGGAGCTGATTGTAGCCTTTAAGAGGGGGAAACCAGAGGTCCATGAGCCAGTCCTCATCAGAAGAACAGAGGTGGAGAGGGTCAGCAACTTTAAATTCCTTTGTATTATTTGTATTATTGTTTTGGAGGAGCTGTCCTGGGCCCAGCATGTAAGTGTGATTACAAAGAAAGCATAGCAGTGCCTCTACTTCTTTAGGCGTTTCTGAGGATTCTGCATGACATCTAAAATTTTGACAAACTTCTATAGATGTGTACTGGAGAGTATATTGACATCACAGCTTGATATGGAAACACCAGTATCTTAGAATGGAAAATCTTACAGAAGGTAGTGAATATGGCACAGTCTATCAAGGGTAAAGCCCTTCCCACCACTGAGCACACCTATATGAAGCTCTGTCGCAGGAGAGCTCTGTCCCTCTGTCATCAGGGACCCCCATCCCCCAAGACATGCTCTCCTCTAGCTGCAGCCATCAGGAAGAAGGTACAGGAGCCTTAAGACTCACACTACCAAGTTCAGGAACAGTTATGAACAAAGGGGAATAACTTCATTCAACTTCATTTGCCCCATCATTGAAATGTTCCCACAACTTATAGACTCACTTTCAAGGACTCTTCATCCCATGTTCTTGATATTTATTGCTTATTAATTTATTGTTATGATTTCTTTCTTTTTGGATATGCAATTTGTTGTCTTTTGCACACTGGTTGAATTTTCAAGTTGGAGTGGTCCTTCATTGATTCTATAATGGTTATTATTCTATTATGGATTTATTGAGTATTTCCACAAGAAATTTAATCTCAGGATAGTATATGGTGACATATATGTACTTTGATAATAAATTTACTTTGAAATTTGAACTTTGAAATCTGCCACCCTTTCCCAATTTAGTCAACATGCAACAGCAGATCCATCTGTGTGGTTGATTCTTACAGCTTCCTCAATTCAGGGGAAATAAGGAAGAACAATAAATACTAGCATTTACAGCATCCACAATTTGTGACGAATGAGTAAGTAAAATACTTTGAAAAGTAGCAGAACAAATAAAATTCCCATAATGTTATTGACATCTGTCTTTAGGTTTATGCAGAAAAGGTAGGGTATTTGTAATGCATTGTAGTGAAGGAGCATGTTTTCCTACCAAGAATAACTAAGTAGTTTGGGCCTGTATTCCCTGGGACTCAAAAGAATGAAGAGTGACCTATTAAAACATAAAAGATCCCAAAAAGGATGTACATGTAGATGCTGGGATGTTTACACTAGTAGGTAAGTCTTAATCAAGAGGGCATAACTATAAGGTAAGTGGCCAATCATGTAAAACTGAAGTACATGGAATTTTCTTCCAATTAAGCATGTGAATCTGAATTCTTTGCCCCGGTGGGTGATAGAAGCTGGATCATTTGATGTAGAGTCAGATAAATAATTCATAGATTAAGGAATAGAGAGGAATTGAGAAATGGTACAAGGAGTAGAGGCAGGCACAGGTCAACCACAATCATATTAAATGGAGATGATTTGAAGCACCCAATGGCTTACCCTTGCTCACACTCTTGAATGTCCTTGTAAATAATAGCAAACAATTTTGTACTTATATGCAAAATAAACAAGAGCGTGAGAGATAGTAAAAGGTAGGAATAAGAGAACAAACATTTTGGAGGCATAGGAGATGGCAGATCCTGGAATTTGGAGCAACCATCTGCAGGAGGAACTCAGTGAGTCAAGCAGCATCCATGAAGGTAAGGAATAGTCAATTTCTTATTTCAAAATCTTGCATCAGGTTGAGAGTGGAGAGAGAAGATGGCCCATTTAAAGTGGAGAGTAGAAGTGGCGACACAGGGCTGGCCTTAAGATCATAGGGGTAATAATTTCTGGAATGCTACCTGTGCCTCGCGCCACTGAGGGTAGAAGCAGGATGATTTGGCAGATAAATGCCTGGCTGATAAGCTCGTGCAGGGGGCAGAGCTTCAGGTTCTTGGATCATTGGGATCTCTTCTGGGGAAGGTATGTCCTGTGCACAAGGGATGGGTTGCACCTAAACCCGAGGGGGTCCAATATTCTCACGGGCAGTTTTGTTAGAGCTGTTGGGGAGGATTTAAACTAATCTGGCAGGGGAATGGGAACTGGATTGAAGGGATTCAGGATAGGATGGACGATAATAAAGCAAAGATAGTGTGCACTCAGACTGTTAGGAAGGGCAAGCAGATGATAGGACAAAATTGCAGCCAGCAGGGTGAGTATCAGTGCATTCGGGAAGTAGATCAAAAAGGGCAGCAAATACAGTAATCAAAGTGTCATATCTCAAAGCATGGAGTATAAGAAATAAAGTGGATGATCTTGTGCTACTTGCTGTGGCATTCACTGAATCGTGGCTAAAAGATGGTTGTAGTTGGGAGCTGAATGCCCAAGGTTACACATTGTATCGGAGGGAGAGGAAGGTAGGCAGAGGGGGTGGCATGGCTCTCCTGATAAAAATGGCATCAAATCATTAGAAAGAGGTCACATAGGATCGGAAGATGTTGAATCCTTGTGGGCTGAGTTAAGAAATTGCAAGGGTAAAACAATGGGAAATAGAAAAGGCATGTTAAAAGGGCAAGTTATGATAGTTATGGTTGATTTTAACATGCAGATAGATTGGGTAAATCAGGTTGGTAATGGATGAATTTGTTGAATGCCTATGAGATGGTTTTTTAGAGCAGTTTGTCATTGAGCCTACTGTGGGTCAGCTATACTGGATTAGGTGTTATGTAATACACCAGAGGTGATTAGGGAACTTAAGGTAAAGGAAACCTTAGGAGTCAGTGCTCACAATATGATTGAGTTAAACTTGAAATTTGATAAGAAGACAGTAAAGTCTGATGTAGCAGTACTTCAGTGGAGTAAAGGAAATTACAATGGTATGAGAGAGAAGTGGCCAAAGTAAATTGGAAGGAGATGCTGGCGGGAATGACAGCAGAGCAGCAATGGTTTGAGCTTCTAGGAAAAATGAGGAAAGCGCAGGGTAGATGTATTCGAGAAACAAAGAAATACTCAAATGGCTGACCAGGGAACTCAAAGCTAATGTAAAAGCAAAAGAGAGGGCATACAACAAAGCAAAAATTAATGGCAAGGTAGCGGATTGGAAAGCTTTTAAAAACCTACAGAAGACAACTAAAAAAATCATTAGGAAGGAAAAAATGAAATATGAAAGCAAGCTAGCAAACAATATCAAGGTGGATAGAAAAGGCTTTTTCAAGTATATAAAAAATAAAAGAGAGATGAGAGTGGATATAGGACTGCTAGAAAATGAGGCTGGAGAAATATTAATGGGGGACAAGGAGATGGCAGATGAACTAAATCAATATTTTGCATCAGTCTTCACTGTGGAAGACACTAGCAGTGTGTTAGGTGTTGAATGGTGTGAGAGAAGAGAAGTGAGTGCAATTACTATTACAAGAGAGAAGGTGCTCTGCACCTAAAAGATACAGAGAAGGTATCTGAAAGATTTAAAGGTAAATAATTCACCTGTACCAGATGAACTGCACACTAGCATTCTGATAGCAGTAGCAGCAGAGATTGTGGTAGATAATGATCTATCAAGAACCATTGGATTCTGGCATGGTTCCAGAGGACTGAAAAATTGCAAATGTCATTCCACTCTTTATGAAAGGAAATTATAGACCAGTTAGCCTGATGTCAGTGGTTGGGAAGATGTTGAAGTTAATTGTTAAGGATGAGGTTATGGAGTACTTGGTGACACATGACAAGATAGGACAAAGTCAGCATGGTTTCCTTAAGGGAAAATCTTCTTTGACAAACCTGTTGGAATTCTTTGAGGAGATTACACCTAGGATAGATAAAGGGAATGCAGTGAATGTTATGTATTTGGGTTATCAGAAGGCCTTTGACAAAGTGCCACACATGAGACTGCCTACCAAGTTAGGAGCCTATAGTATTACAGGAAAGTTACCAGCATGGTTGGAGTATGGTAGGAGGCAGTGAGTGGGAATAAAAGCATCCTTTTCTGGCTGGTTGCTAGCGGCTAGTGGTGTTCCTCAGGGGTCGATGTTGGGACCACTTCTTTTTATGTTCTATGTTAATGATTTAGATGATGGAATAGATGGCTTTGTCGCCAGGTTCGCAGATGATACAAAGATTGGTGGAGGGGCAAGTCATGTTGAGGAGACAGGTAGGCTGCAGAAGGACTTAGACAGATTAGGAGAATGGGCAAGAAAGTGGCAAATGAAATACAAAGTTGAAAAATGCATAGTCATGCACTTTGGTAGAAGAAATAAATGTGCAGACTATTTTCTAAATGGGGAGAAATTCAAAAATCTGAGATGAAAAGGGATTTGGGAGTCCTTGTATAGAACACCTAAAGATTAACTTGCAAATTGGGTCAGAGGGGAGGAAGGCAAATAGAATGCTAACGTTCATTTCAAGATGTCTAGAATACAAGAACAGGGATGTGATGGTGAGGCTTTATAAGGTACTGATGAGGCTTCACCTTGATTATTGTGAAGAATTTTGGGCTCCTCATCTAAGAAAATATGTGCTAGCATTGGAGAGGGTCCAGAGGAGGTTCACAAGATGATTTCAGGAATTAAAGGGTTATCATATGAGAAACATTTGATGGCTCTGGGTCTGTACTCAATGGAATTTAGAAGGATGGGGCGGGGGGAATTTAATTGAAATCTATCTAATGTTGAAAGGCCTAGACAAAGTAGATGTGGAAAGGATGTTTCCCATGGTGGGGGAGTCTAGGATAAGAGGGCACTGCCTCAGGATAGATGGGTGTCCTTTTAAAACAGAAATGAGGAGAAATTTCTTTAGCCAGAAGGTGATGAATTTTTGGAATCTGTTACCGCAGGCAGCTGTGGAGACAAGTTGTTTTGTGTATTTAAGGCATAGATTGATGGGTTCTTGATTGGCCATGGCATCAAAGGCTACGGGTAGAAGGCCAGGGAGTAGGGCTGAGGAGGGGAAAATATAGGATCAGGCAAGGTTGAATAGCAGAGCAGTCTTGATGGGCCAAATGCCCTAATTCTACTGCTATGTCTAATGGTCTTATCATAAGACACAAGAGGAGAATCAGGCCATTCAGCCCATCGAGCCTGCTCTGCCATTCAATTATAGCAGATTTGTTTTCTCATTCTTGTACCTTCACCCCATTATGTCTGATGCCCTTACTATTCAAGAAACTATCACTCTTTGCTTTAAGTATACCCAACGTCTTAGCCTCCAAAGCCATTTGTAGCAATGAATTCTACCAATTCACCACCCTCTGATATCTTGATGCAAGGTTTTAACACACATCTACAATTCCTTTCCCCATAGAGATGCTCCCAACCTGCTGATTTTCTCTAGTAGATTGTTTCATGAAACATTTTAATTATTGGAACAGTTGTAAGGTTAATGGTATTTATTTGTCATAATCACATTTACCATTTTCCTGTACCACCTGACTTACATCTCTGGCAAAAAGGAAATGTCTCCAGTTTCTCAAAACTGCTCCTTCAGCCAATATGATCATGGATGGTCTGATCTCAGTTTCAGTTCCCATTTCTTGTCAATTTTTCTCAATCCTTGACTTCCATACAACGCGAAATTCTATCTTCCTCTTGAAAATTTTCAGAGATTCATCTGTCATATCTATTTAGGATGGAGAATTTCAAAGATTCATGATTGTCAGGGAGAAGAATCACACCCCAGTCTTAAATAAGCATCCCTTATCCTGAAACAGTGCTGCCTATTTCTAGCTTTTCTCTGAGAGGAAACATGGTCTCAGTGAGTACGCTGTAAGCACCTTTAGTAACTGACATGTTGCAATTAGATCACTTTTCATTTCTTTTGATTCCAATAAGTATAGCCCTATCTTGATCCACCATTCATCTTTATGGCAATTTTCTCATCCCAAGCACCAACCTGGTGAATTCCTCTGAACTGTCTTCAATCTGTGCTTAGATTTGAAGACCAGATGATCTGCTGGAGTGTCTCAACAACAGGTGCCAGCTCACGTACAGGTACAGAAAGTTCTACCTGCTTTGTATTTCACTCTCAGCTTTATTGCTGTTGATGTGTGTGCTTTGTTTTTCAATACTTTTAACAAGCAATAGACTTAGATAAGTTGATAATCTGATTTTTATATACTGTATGATTATTCATTGATCACCAGGGTAGCAGTAATTACCCATGTTAAACATGTGCTTCTTAATGTTCTATGATTGCAGATTTGACCTTCAATACTCATTGGAATTTCACATTGTCCACTAAAGCATCAGACCAGACTAACATCCATTGTCAATCTTGTCTTTCTCTCTGGATTTCATTATCAAGACACAAGAAGAAGATGCATTTTCAAGTAATCTATACATTTTGTACTTAATGTGCTGGCAGAATCTTTTCTTAAATACAGTGTTCTTTTTTCACATTGCTCTGTTTTAAATCACATATATTATTTATAAAATTCTTCTATGCACTTAACTTCATTGGTTACACACCATATTGTTAAACAGAACATAAATAATAGTAATGAAAGCAAGAATTTGAAAATAGCATGATACAAAACCTTATTTAAACTTCTAATCTTTATTGTGTCATTTTATGTGTTCATTTTATTTTACTGATAGAAGCAGCCCTAAACTTTAGCCAGCAGTCAGCCTTCTAAATGGAGCAGAAGGCAATACAAAATGCTAAATGCAAGTCTCAGGAGTCAACCACTTATTAGACCCAAATCAGTATGAAGAACAGAAAAGAACAAAAAAAAACTAGCACTTGCAGCTTACAGGCCAGTTAACCTGACCTCAGTGGTTGGGAAGATGTTGGAGGCTTTGGGGGACTTGGAGGCACATGATAAAATAGGCTAAAGCCAGTATGGTTTCCTTAAGGGAATATTTTGCTGACAAATCTGTTCAAATTCTTTGAAAAAATAACAAACAGGATAAACAAAGGAGAGTCAGTAGAGGTTGTTTACTTGAATTTTCAAAAGGCCCTTGACAAGGTGCTGCACATGAGGCTGCTTACCAAGATCAGAGCCCATGGTGTTACAGGAAAGATACAAGCATGGATAAAAGATTGGCTGACTGGTAGGAGACAAAGAATGGAAACAAAGGGGTCCTCATCTGGTTGGCTCATGGTGATTAGTGGTGTTCTGTAAGGGTGGGTGTTGGGACAGCTTCTTTTCACATTGTACGTCAAAGATTTGGATGACAGATTTGATGGCTTTGTGACCAAGCTTGCAGATGATATGAAGATAGGTGGAGGGGCAGGCAGAGCTGAGGAAGCAGGGAGTTTGCAGAAGGACTTAGATAGATTAGGAGAACGGGCAAAGAAGTGGCGGATGGAATATAGGGAAGTGTAAGGTCATGTATTTTGACTGAATGAATAAAGGCATAGACTACATTCTAAACAGGGAGAAAATTCAAAAATCAGAGGCATAAAGGGACTTAAGAGTATTTGTGCAGGATTCCCTAAAGGTTAATTTGCAGGTTGAGTTAACGGTAAGGAAGGCAAATACAATGTTAGCTAGCATTCATTTCAAGGGGACTGGAATATAAAAGCAAGGATCTAATGCTGAGGCTTAAAAAGGCATTGGTATTGTGAGCAGTTTTGGACCCCTTATCTGAGAAAAGAAATGTTGGCATTGAAGAGGGTCCAGAAGAGGTACACAAGAATGATTCCAGGAATGAAAGGGCTAATAAATGAGGAGCTTTTGATGGCCCTTGGCCTATACTCACTGAAGTTAAGAGGAATGAGGGAGGATCCCATTGAAACCTATCAAATATTGGAAGGCCTAGATATAATGGGAGAGGATATTTTCTATAATGGATGAGTCGAGGACCAGAGGGCACAACCTCAGAATAAAGGGATGTCCATTTAGAACAGAGATGAGGAGGTATTTCTTTAGTCAGAAAGTAGTGAATCTGTGAAATTCATTGCTACAGGGAGCTGTGGATGCCAAGAAATTGGGTATATTTAAGGTGGAAGCTGAAGGTTCTTGCTTAGTCAGGACATCAGAAGTTACGGGGATAAAGCAAGAGAATGAGGTTGAGAGGGATAATAAATCAGCCATGAAGGAATGGCAGAGCAGACACAGGATCAATGGGCTGAATGGCCTAAATTCTGCTCCTATGTCTTATGCTCTCATGTAATATGTTTCCCTAAAGCCATTCATACACAATGCAGATAAATAGCCATGGTCAAAACCTCAGTAATTGACAAATCTGCAGTTCATAATGAAATGAGTGAAGAGAACTGATTTGAATTCCCATTTTTATATTTTCAATTCAGTTGGCAAACACTTGAATACCAGCTGAGTTTAAGAATAATCTATCAGTTTATCAGATTATTCATGCAATAGACTAATATCTTCAAAAATTTAACTATCTGTGAGTTTAGGCATCTATTGTCTTTTTTTCTCTTATGAGGATAGATTGAGTGAGCTTGAGCTTTTCTCTTTGGAGCAAAAGAGGATGAGAGTAACTTGACAGAGGTGTACAGGATGATAATAAGCATAAATCGAGTGGACAGCCTGTGACTTTTTCCAGGGCTGAAATGGCTAATACAAAGGAGGTGATTGGTAGAATACAGAGAGAGGATATTAGAGGTATGTTTTTTACACAGAGTGGTGAGTTTGTGGAACATGCTTCCAGGAGTGGTAGTCAAGGTAGATATATTTGGGATATTTAAGACACTCTTAGATAGGCACAAGAATGATAGAAAAATAGGGGGCTATGTAGGAGGGAAGGGTTAGATTGATCTGAGAATAGGATAAAAGATTAGAACAACATTGTGGGCCAAAAAGGCCTGTACTGTACTATACTGTACTGTACTGTTCTATGTTATTACACAAGAAGGTGCACTGTGGTTAGGAGGTGAAAGTAATTTCAAGATAAAATTCAACTACCCTTTTATTAAACTGGGTCTCACTGAATTCATAGAGTCATAGAATCATGCAGAATGGAGACAGGGTATTCTGCTATTCAATAGCCTTCGAAGACTAACCAATTCAAGTGCTTTTCTAGACCCTGCTTCAACCGTGCTCTCAGGCCATGCATTCCAGCTGCTTGCCACTCCTGAGGTGAAGAAGGAGCCCCTCATGTACCCTCTAAATCTCCTCTCCCTCATCCTAAATCTGCATCTTCTAGTTTTATCTATCACTGAAATGGGGGAAAGTTTCCAAAGTGTGTCTTTTCTATACCCCTCTTAATTATATATATTTTGCTTGTGCCCCCTCATAGTGTCTCCAGGAACAGTTGCCCAGCTTCTCCAGTCTTTTCTCATAACCAAAGTACTCCATCCATTAGAGGTAATAACCTTGTGGATCTCCTTTGTACCCGCCCCAGTACTATCACAGCCTTTCTATGTCAAATTGACCCAAACCATGTGGCGTTCTAAAGTTATAGGGCTTTATAAATCTTTATAAAGTTGGATATAAACCTCTGTAAACCTTTATAAACCTCTCTAGTTCTCTATTCAATGTCTTGACTAATGAAGACTAATATCGCATAGGCATTCTTAACCATGTTGTCTAGCTGCGTTGCCACTTTCAAAAATCTATGGACTTGTACTCCAAGGCCTCTCTGATTCTCAATTCTCCCTAAAACCCTGTGATTCATGGTTTATGTTCTGACCTCATTCGAACTTCCAAATTCCATCACCTCACACTTGTCTGAATTAAACACCATCAGCCATTTTCAGCCCATTTCATTGACACCTCTCTGCTACCTACAACTTCTTAACACAGAATTCAGCAATTCCACCAATCTCCACGTCAGCTGCTAAGTTACTTACCTTGTTTTCTGCATCTATATTCAACTCATTCAAGAACATTACAGACACCAAGGATCCCAACACTTATATTTGTGGCACATCACAGGTCACAAGCATTCCATCACAAAATGAGCTCTCTGCCATCACCATCACCATGATGATCTGCCATCATCGTCTCTATTGGCAAGCCAGTTTTGGATCCAGTTTGCCAACTTGTCTGGACTTTTATCCTAACTTCTTAAAGCAATTTCTCATGTGGAACCTTGTCAAAATCCATGCAAATCACATCTACTACCCCGTGCTCATCTTTACACTTTGCCAACTCTTCGAAGAATTCAATCAAATTGGTCGGGCAGGAGCTGTTCTTCACAAAGTCACATTAGCCATCTCTGATTTGTCCATGCCTTTCATTAATTGTCTCTGTCAGAATGTTTCTCAGTATTTTCTTTAACACTGATGTTAGATTCATAGATCTAAAGCAATCAGGTCATTCTTTAAAAGGGGGAACCACATTTGTGTCATACAAATAGATTACTTGGAATCTGCAGCAGCAATGCTGGCAAAATTATCAGCTGATAACTACTGATACTGACAACAGCACACACTCAGTTACACTTGCATATCCAGGCGTTTCTCTCAGAGTTGCCCTGCACCTCCATTGTATACCCTCTTGTAGCCTACACAGCAGTCAAGGCATTGTAGTATTTGAGTCAGAAAGGGTGTTATGCCCTGGAGACTCAGAAATGAATCTCTAGCCTATTGCTCAGTGTGGTTCTAACAGAGCACTGGACTAGTGGCAATGCTGCCTTTCAGATAGGGTGTTCAGCTAAGAAAGCTGAAACCTTAATTAGCTTTCTCCCTCCTCAGATGCTGTCTGATTCGCTGAGTACTTCCAGCATTTCTATAACATTTCTGCGCCAAACTAAGACTCTCTGGGAGGCACAAAGAATGCCATGTCAGTATTATAATCAAGAGCAGCAGAGTTATTCGAGGTGTTCTGACCTTTTATTTCCCATCGATATGATTAAAAACACAATTTTTTGGTTATCCAGTTGCTTGTTTTTTGCATGTTTGTTTCATGTTTTCCACATTCCAACAGTGATGACACCTTAAAAAACGATTCAGCACTCTTGGATAAAATAGAACAACTCAACACAGGGACAAGCTCTTCATCCCATCATCTCTGTGCTGACCATAGACCATAAGATGTAGGAGCTGAATCCTGCCATTTTCCACGGATGCTGCCTGACATGCTGAGTTGCTCCAGCATGTTGTGCATGTTGCATCTGCAGAGTATTTTGTTTTAGCAGGCCATTCGAGTCTGCTCCACCATTTCATCACAGCCGATCCATTTTTTCTCTCAACTCCTATCTCCTGCCTTCTCCCCATATCTCTTTATGCCCTGACGAATCAAGAATCTATCAGCCTCTGCCTTAAATATACATTAAGACTTGGCCTCCACAGCTGCCTGTGGCAACAAATTCCACAGATTCACCACTCTCTGGCTAAAGAAATTCCTCCTCATCTCCATTCTAAAAAGATGTCCCTCTATTCTGAGGCTGTGTCCTCTGGTCCTAGACTCCCCTACCATAAGAAACATCCTCTCTACATCCACTCTATCATGGCCTTTTACCATTGACCATGAGACCAATCTAAACCAGTCCCTTCTGCTTGCACATGAACCATATCCCTCAATGTCCTGCTTGTTTGTGTACCTCTCTAAATAAATATTTCTCAAACATTGTTATCGTAACTTCTTCCAGCACCTCCGTGGCAGTGCATTCCAGGCACTGACCTCTCTCTCTGTGAACTCCTCCATGCAC
Organism: Hemitrygon akajei; assembly: GCF_048418815.1. Classification (NCBI taxonomy): domain Eukaryota; kingdom Metazoa; phylum Chordata; class Chondrichthyes; order Myliobatiformes; family Dasyatidae; genus Hemitrygon; species Hemitrygon akajei. Next base: position 62,015,826 of record NC_133126.1, read on the forward strand.
AGAGACTAAGAAAAGTTTTATGTAAACGCAAGTTATTTTTTCAAACAACAAGCTATTACATATTATTTTCACACCAAAAACAGTGAAAATATTGTGTTTTATTGAATGAGATGAAACAAAGTTTTTAAAGGCAATCAAAATCAGAATTACAGCTTTAAAACATTTCTGAGGCAAAACATCTGATTTTATATTAGAGCATGCTCGAGCTAAAAGTGGTACATTATTTTATCAAATATAAAATGGATATTTTATTAATTTGTTCAAGATATTTCAACTTCTCACTTAAACCCATGTAACTGTCTCAAAATTTATTTTGCTTTCTGTAAAATGCATAAGGAGTAACCAGCCCAGAGTTTGTGGTGAGTGGTGGGTGTTCTATTTGTGTACAGATATGTGGACGGTGTTCTTATTCAGCATGACGATGGGGCAAATTAACCTCAAAGTGCTATCCTCATTCAATTACTGCAACTACGTGCCTTGCTCTTCTAACAGTGGAAGCTATTGATGATAATGAGAAGGGTAGGAGGGCAGCTGCAGAAATGGCTGCCATTGTGAGTAGATCCCTGCATACCAATGTAAGCTTAAGAGTTTGTTTGTGGGTGGTACAACTGCCTCATTGAGTACAGTTCTAGACGTTCGAAATTGATGTACGTACCTCAGCAGTTGCAGAATTTCCTCACACCCTGTTCCAAGACATGGATTGAATGACACCGGCTGTTATTCCTGGCTTATTGTATACCCATTCTAGCTCCCCTCTTACCCCTTCTCTTCTCCTCATCTCCCTCTGGTGCTCCACTTTCTCCAATGGTCCACTCTCCTATCAGATTCCTTCTTCTTCAGCCCTTTTCCTCTAGCAACTATTCCCTCCTAGCTCCTTACTTCATACCCACCTTCCCCCTCAGCTGATCTCACCTGTCACCTGTTAGCTTGCAGTATTTCTCCTTGCCCCAGCTTCTCATTCTGGCTTCCTCCCCCTTCCTTTCCAGTCCTGATGAAGGGTCTCAGTTTGAACTGCCAACACTTTATTCCTCTCCATAGACGCTGCCTAACTCGTTGAGTTCCTCCAGCATTTTGTGTATGTTGCTCTGGATTTCCAAATCGGCAGAATCTCCTGTGGTTGTTATTCCTGCTGCCTTTTCCACTTAATCCTTTCTTCTCTGCACGTCCTCGTGGCACTTCAGCACTGAGAACAGGCTTTTAGACTCCCTCACAGGATTGTGATATGTGTGAAGCGAGAGGCAAGCTCCCTTCCTTTTACACTTCACATGACGTTATTGCAATCTACTTACGTGTCCTGATGAAGGGTTTCGGCTGGAAACGTTGACTGCTTCCACTTTTCCATAGGTGCTGCCTGGCCTGCAGAGTTCCTCCAGCATTTTGTGTGTGTCTTTAGTCTCCTGTACCTCCTCCCTCATGGTAGCAATGAGAAGAAGGCAGGTCTTGGGTGATGGGGGTCCTTAATAATGGATGCAGCCTTTTTGAGGCATTGCCTTTTGTAGATGTCCTCGATGCTGAAGAGTCTACTGCCCATGACAGAGTTGGCTGAATTTGCAACCCTCTGCAGCTTTTCCAAGGAGATCAGCAGTTTGTGAAATACTCAAACCACCCTGTTTGGCACCAACAATTATTCCTTGAAGTCATTTAAAACACATTTCTTCCCCATTCTGATGCTTGATCTGAGCAACAACTGAATCTCTTGACCATGTCTGCATGCTTTTATGCCTGGAGTTGCTGCCACATGATTGATTAGAAATTTGCAATAATGAGCAGGCGTACATTATAATTACATTACCTAATAAAGTGGCCACTGCATGTATGTCAGTGATATCAAACCTGATTCTGTTTCTGTGGAAGTTAACTAGTGCCAGAAACACCAGTAAAAAATAACTTAGTGGTGAATGTTCATTTGATCTATTTTGTAGGACTGGTTATTGTTGAAGATGATTCATTTTTTTAAAAATATCAATGTCATGGACACACACAATTGCTGGCTGTGACAGAGGAATCTCTGAAAAATTTCCTTTCTGTAGCCCACCTGTTTTCATCTCTTCCAATCAATTTTAGTCACTGAATCTACAGATGGCTTTTATACATGGGCAAACACTGACCGTCACTGGTCATACTATCTATTACTGGTGCACTGCGAGTCCAAGATCCAGGCAGGTATCTGCCTTCTGGTTTTTATTCTTATCTATCCAACTATAATGACCTAATCATTTGCCTTGACTTTGATTCCTGCTCACGCACCATTATTTCTGGAGTACTCCCAAACATCCATTCTATTTAGTTTTTCAGTAACTTCACCTGAAAAGATCGTGTCAGGTTCCATATGCACACCAATGGTACCCACCTCTAGAACAGCACCAAGCTCTTTGCTATCTCTGATAACTGGGTATTCAGCCTAGAAGAATGCTAAACTTCCACCAACTGGATGCTGGAAAAATAGTCATTGGCTTCAAAGCCTATTGTAAATCCTTACTATAGTAACACAACCAATGATTAAGACTAAACTAGACAGTTCATTGGCTGGTAACCCTGTCACGATCTTCTAGCCCCAGAATCAATTATCGTTCACCTGCTACCTGCTCATAGGTCCCACTTATTCCCTCAGTTTATCTGCCTCTCAAAGTTTAGAACAAACTATTGCAATGCTTGCCTGCCTGATAATCCATGTGCATCTTCTGGAAATTTAAGTCCATGGCAACTTTTGGTGAATCTACTATAATGTTTGCATCATCACTCAGTCCACTACTGTACATTATCTCTCATTTGGCAATAGTTCAGTCTAAGAGAATCACTCTTTCTAGTAAGTGTCTCTATGTAAGTTTTCACACCCCTTTAATCTAGATGAGAGACATTGATCGTGTGGATAGTCAGAGGCTTTTTCCCAGGGCTGAAATGGCTAGCATGAGAGGGCAAACACAAGGAAATCTGCAGATGCTGGAAATTCAAGCAACACACACAAAATGCTCCTGGAATGTAACAGGCCGGGCAGCATCTATAGGGAGAAGTACAGTTGACGTTTCAGGCCAAGACCCTTCGTCAGGACTAACTGAAAGAAGAGATAGTAAGAGATTTGAAAGTGGGAGGGGGAGAGGGGAGATCTGAAATGATAGGAGAAGAAAGGAGGGAGAGGGATGAAGCTAAGAGCTGGAAAGTTAATTGACAAAAGGGATACAAGGCTAGAGAAGGGAGAGCATCATGGGACAGGGAGCCTAGGGAGAAAGAACAGGGAGGGAGAACCAGAGGAAAATGGAGAGCAGGCAAGAAGTGATTGTGAGAGGAACAGAGAGACAAAAAAGAGTAAAAAGGGGGGGGGGGGAATAAATAAATAGATAGATAGATAGATATAGATAGATAGATAGATAGATAGATAGGTGGATAGATAAATAAATAAGGGATGGGATAAGAAGGGGAGGAGGGGCATTAACGGAAGCATGAGAGGGCACAGTTTTAAGGTGTTTGTAAGCAGGTTCAGAGGAGATGTCAGGGGTAAGTTTTTTATGCAGAGAGTGGTGAGTGCGTGGAATGGGCTGCCGGCGATGGTGGTGGAGGTGGATATGATAGAGTCTTTTAAGAGACTCCTGGATAGGTACATGGAGCTCAGAAAAATAGTGAGCTATGGGTAACCCTAGGTAATTTCTAAGGTAAGGGCATGTTCAGCACAGCTTTGTGGGCTGAAGGGCCTGTATTGTGCTGTAGGTTTTCTGTGTTTCTATGCTTAATCTAGTTACAGCCTCTAGTCTCTGAGCTGTACTAGTCCTGGCTCCTTGTGTTTTCCAGATTTTTGTTGCCCTACAATTACAAGACCAGACCTTCAGCTATCTAACTTCCTTCCCTAGCCACCCTACCTCTCAACCTGCCTTTCATCTTTTAATATAAACTTAGTCTCTTGAACAAGTTTCTGGTCATCTGTCCTCATATCTACCAATGTGACTCAATGTTAAATTTTGTTCAGCAGTGAGGACTTAAATGTGGTGAGTTTTATGGATAAGCACAGATTTCATTTAGGTGCAAGATTTAGTCTTGTAACACTTTCCAAGATACTTTGCATCTTTGACAAAGCTTGTGCATAAATGAAAGGAGTTGTTAAGTCGCCACTTCATCCTGTTCTTTTCAAATATATGATGGCTCAGGATTAGGTAACTTGAGGACCTTTGATCCCAACACCTCTTCACAAAATATCAATATGCTATTAATTTTTATTGCAATAATTGGCCTATATTTTCATATGCAAACTCAGAAGCATTCAACAGGTGTATTGGGATATTTTGTTTCATAGACTTAAACATGTCCATAGGAGATATATTGAGTTTCCACAACAGCTTTCTGTTTTGGTTGGTGCTTCTGGGCTAAAATAACTGTAATTAAAATGATGTTTTTACTGGAGTTATTAAATTATTAATTTCAACAAAGTCACATCAAAATAGTTTCCTGTTATATGAGCCACTAAGATGGTAAGATCAAAATTAATTAATAATTGTGATTTTATTTTTCAGATGGAATTTTAACTTTTGGAAGTGGAAGCACTAATGTTAATGTTAATGATAAAGATCGCATTGTCAAAATCAAATTTCTGCAACTTGTGTCATTGATATTTTACCAAGCTGTGGTTTTAGCATGATAATTTTCTTACTCTGACAACAACAGAAGTAAAATCTTAGACTCCACAATTTTTAGATATTTGGAGGATAACAGATGCATTGTGATGCTAGCCAAATTAATCCCATGTGAATTGCTTGTACCTGCCACGAAGAATCTTCTCTTTTTGTTCTCAGCAAGTGACATCTTTAACCTATTTGCCCCTCTGGTCTTCCAGAGCTGTTTTTAGTCCAAATTTAGATAATAGAATGGGAAAGCAAAATATTGCAGGAGTTGGAAATCTGACATAAAAATGTAAAATGATGCAAATACTCAAAAAGTCAGGCAGAGAAAAACATTCACCTGTTGCCTGCACCCCCTTGTACTTGCAGCACATTCTGCAGACCTTAAAGTAAATATATCAGAGCAAGCTATGTTTTGTCTCAGGGTTCTCTCTGCAAAGACCTCAAGTTAAGGGAAATAATTGGTGCATATGCAAATTATGCAGACTTCCACATGCTGGATATCTTTTAACAGCATTTTCACAGTACGGTAGCATTGCGGTTAGCGTAATGCTATTATAGTGCCAGCAGTAAGATCACAGTTCAATTGCCAATGCTGTCCGTGTATTCTGCTCATGACCACATGGGTTTCTCCAGTTTCCAGTGCTTCAGTTTCCTCCCGCATTCTAAAGGTGTACAGTTAAAGTTTAGTAAGTTGTGGGCATGCTCTGTTGGCGCTGTAAGTGTGGTGTCACAATCCTCGCTGATTTGTTTTGATGCAAATGATGCATTTCACTGTATGTTTTGTTATACATTTGACAAATAAAGCTGATCCCTCTTTCTTTCTCCTGTATAAAACAATTAAAAAATGACCACAGTTTCTAATCAGTGCATATAACAGAGATCCCCACAAAAAAACCAACTGTTTCTATGGTGAAAATTTCACAATTTCTGATTTCTGTTGCTGTCAGCTATCATATCAGAAGGCCTCTGCGCCCATTCGATATGAGTTCATTGACAACATAACCAGAAGAAAAACTCACGTGTTTTAGTTAAAATTTAAAATATTTCACAGTGTGCGAAGTGAAGTTTGAAATATACATACACAATTAAATTAGTAGCTAAAATATGATATATTAACATCAATAAATTTGTTTTACCCTTAATAACACTAATGTTTTGAAATATTTATATGAGGAAATTACAATACACATAAATAAACATGGCTTATTTAGGGCCTGATAACAGTCATGGCTTAACAGTTGAAAGTACGAGCTTCAAGTAACAAAGTTGCAACTAAACAAACTTTTCAAGATATATAACAGATTGATTTGTTCACAAGTACCTTGCATTCATATTGGTTCAACTTCTCCAAGGGTGGAGAAGGCTACAGAAATTGTTATAGATACGACCTTGCTGAATCATTAACAGCAACTTTGGCATTTTTCTATTAACCTGCTGAAAGTTCCTGTCATTTTCATGGACTAATGCCAACAGATGTACATTCAACACCAACACAAATTTTAGACCTATATTTTCAGTATTTTGTGTGGTTGCAACAATTGTACAATAGAGGCCTTAAACGTATCTATCTGATTTTAGACTATAGCACCTTAACACACAGGAGCAGCATTAGGGTATTTGATCATTGAGTCTGCTCTGCTATTCGATCATGGCTGATTTATTATCCCTCTCGACCTCATTCTCCTGCCTTCTCCCTGTAACCTTTGACATCCTGACTAATAAAGAACCTATCAACCTCCGCTTTAAATATACTCAATGAAATAGCCTCTACAGCTGAAATTGGCAATGAATTCCACAGATTCACTACCCTCTGGCTAAAGAAATTCCTCCTCAACTCCGTTCTGTATGAATGCCCTTCTGTTCCGAGGATGTGCCCTCTGCTCCTAGATTCACACACTCTAGGAAACATCCTCTCCACATCCAATCTATATTAGTATTTCAATATTCGATAAGTTTCAATGAGATCCCCCCCCCCCAAAATTCTTCTAAACTCCAGTAAGTACAGGCACAGAGCCATCAAATGTTCCTCATACATTAACCCTTTTATTCCCAAAATCTTTCTTGGGAACCTTTGGACCCTCTCCAATGCCAGCCTAAAACTGTTCACAATACTCAAAGTGAAGTCTGACTCATGCCTTATAAAGCCTCAGCAATTAGATCCTTGCTTTCATATTCTAGTTCTTTTCAAATAAATGTATTTACCTTCTACTTAAAAGAAAAGTCCCTCTACATTCCCACTTATTTCCTCCTACCAATCAGCCAATCTTATATCCATAATGGCATCTTTCCTGTATTATCTTGTTATGGGCTCTTATCTTGTTAAGCAGTTTCATATTCAACCCCTTGTCATAGGCCTTCTAAAAGCTCAAGTAAATAACATCCACCGACTATCCTTTGTCTATCATGTATTTTATTTCCTCAAAAAATTCCAACAGATTTGTCAGACAAGATTTCCCATTAAAGAAACCATGCTGTCTTTATCCTATTTTATCATGTGCCTCCAAAGACTCCAAAAGCTCATCCTTAATAATGGACTCCAACATCTTCTCTATCATTGAAGTCACGTTAACTGGCTGATAATTTCCTTCCTTCTACCTTCTTCCCTTCTTAAAGAGTGGAGTAACATTTGGAATTTTCCAATCCTCTGGAACTATTCATGAATCTAATGATTCTTTAAAGAGAATGAACCCTTGCAAGGCGGAAGGTCCCAATGGAATACCTGGTACGGCTCTGAAAATCTGTGCAGGAGTATTCAAGGACATTTTCAACCTCTCACTGCTATGGGCAGAAGTTCCCACTTGCTTCATAAAGGCAACAATTATACCAGTGCCTAAGAAGAATAATGTGAGTGCCTTAATGACTATCACCCAATAGAACTCACATCTACAGTGATGAAATGCTTTGAGAGGTGGGTCATGACTAGACTGAACTCCTACCTCAGCAAGGACCTGGACCCACTGCAATTTGCCTATTACCACAATAGGTCAATGGCAGATGCAATCTCAATGGCTCTTCACATGGCTTTAGACCACCTGGACAGTACAAACACCTGTGTCAGGATGCTGTTCATCGACTATAGCTCAGCATTTAATACCATCACTCCCACAATCCTGATTGAGAAGTTGCAGAACCTGGGCCTCTGTACCTCCCTCTGCAATTGGATCCTTGACTTCCTAACCGGAAGACCACAATCTGTGCGGATTGGTGATGACACATCCTCCTTGCTGATAATCAACACTGCCACACCTCAGGGGTATGTGCTTAACTCATTGCTCTACTCTGTATGGCTAGGCATAGCTCAAATACCATCTATAAGTTTACTGGTGATACAACCATTGTTGGTAGAATCTCAGATGGTGACGAGAGGGCATACAGGAGTGAGATATGCCAACTAGTGGAATGGTGCCGCAGCAACAACCTGGCACTAAATGTCAGTAAGACAGAAGAGCTGAACTAGTCACACAGTTATGTGTATACAGAGTAGAGCAGTGGGCTAAGCACACATCCCTGAGCTGTGCCAGTATTGATCGTCAGCGAGGAGGATATGTTATCACGAATCTGCACAGATTGTGGTCTTCTGGTTAGGAAGTCAAGGTTCCAATTGCGGAGGGAGGTACTGAGGCCCAGGTTGTGGACTTCAGGAAGGATAAGATGAAGGAACACATACCAATCCTCAGAGAGATCAGAAATGGAGAGAGTGAGCTGTTTCAAGTTGCTGGGTGTCAAGATCTCTGAGGATCTAACCTGGTCCCAACATATCAATGCAGTTATAAAGAAGGCAAGACAGTGGCTATACTTTATTAGGAGTTTGAAGAGATTTGGCATGTCAACAAGTACACTCAAAAACTTCTATAGATGTACCGTGGAGAGCATTCTGACAGGCTGCATCACTGTCTGGTATGGGGGAGGGGCTACTGCACAGGATTGAAAGAAGCTGCAGAAGGTTGTAAATTATTCAGCTCCAACTTGGGTACTAGCCTACAAAGTACCCAGGACATCTTCAGGGAGCGGTGTCTCAGAAAGGCAGCGTCCATTGTTAAGGACCTCCAGCATCCAGGGCATGCCCTTTTCTCACTGTTATCATCAGGTAAGAGGTACAGAAGCCAGAAGGCACACACTCAGCGATTCAGGAACAGCCTCTTCCCCTCTGCCATCCGATTCCTAAATGGACATTGAACCCGTGAACACTACCTCACCTTTTTTAATATACAGTATTTCTGTTTTTGCATGTTTTTTTAAAATCTATTCAATATATGTATACTGTAATTGATTTAGTTATTTTTATTATTATTTTTATTTTATTTATTTATTTTTCTCTTCTATATTATGTATTGCATTGAACTGCTGCTGCTAAGTTAACAAATTTGATGTCACATGGCAGTGATAACAAACCTGATTTTGATTCTGACTAATGTCTCCAGAATAGCTTCAGCAACCTCTTTCAGAACCTTGAGGTGCAGTCCATTGGGTCCAGGTGACTTATCTATCTTGAGACCTTCAGCTTCCCAACAACCTTCTTCTTTGGAATAGCAGCAACTGACTGACACTTTTGAATTTCTAGCACATTGCTAGTGTCTTCCACAGTGAAGACTGACACCCATTACTTTGTCCCCCAGTACTACCTCTCCAGAGACATTTTCCAGTGATCCAATATCCATTCTCACTTCTCTTTACTCTTTATATATCTGAGAAAACTTTTGGTGTCCCCTTTTATATTATTGGGGAGTTTACCTTCATTTTTCATCTTCCGTCTCTTATGTTTTTCTTAGTTGCCTTCTGTTGATTTTTAAAAGCTTCCCAGTCCTCCAACTTGCCACTAATTTTTGCTATATTTTATAACCTCTCATTTGTTTTTATGCTGTCTTTGACTTCCCTTGTCAGCCGTGGTTGCCTCATCCTCCCGTTAGAGTACTTCTTCATCTTTGGGATGTATCTATCCTGCACCTTTGAAATTGACCCCAGTAACTCCAGCCATTGCTGTTCTGACATCATCCCCACTACTCTTTCATTCCAATCAGTTTTGGCCAGCTCCTCCCTCATGCCTCTGTAATACTGATACTGCACATCTGACTTTATCTTCTCCTTCTCAAACTGCAGGGTGAATTCTATCATATTATGATCACCGTGTCCTAAGAGTTCCTTTACCTTATGCTCCCTAATCAAATCTGGCTCTTTACACAACAGCCAATCCAGAAATGCATTTCCCTTAGTGGACACAATCACCGGCTGCTCTAAAAAAACTATCTTCCTCTCTTTGGATCCAGCAGCAACCTGATTTTTCCCAATTTATCTGCATATTGAAATCCACCGTGACAATTGTAACATTGTCTTTTTATATGCCTTTTCTATCTCCCACTGTGATTTGTATCCCACATCCTGGCTACTATTTGGAGGCCCGTATATAATTCTCATTAGGGTCTTTTTACCCTGACTGTTTCTAACTCTACCCACAAGGACTCTACATCTTCTGATCCTACGTCACCTCTTTCTAAGTATTTGATTTCATTTTTCACCAACAGAGTCACTCATTCCTTCTGCCTATCTGCCTGTCCTTTCATTATAATGTATATCCTTTGACATTAAGCTCCAATGAATACCAACCAACCAGATTGTTAAGGTATATTTGGGAACATAGGGATCTATGGATTGGTTACCCTAACATCAGTAGCAGAGAAATGCAAAGGTCTAATATAAAGTGATGATATATAAAAGGAATATAAAGGGACACTTAGGGAACATAACAAGGATTAGACAATTTCAACATGGATTATGAAAAGTATTTGAATTTGAATTGACTTTATTACCTACATCCTTCATATACATGAGGAGTAAAAATCTTTACGTTACATCTCAGTCTAAATGTGCAATGTGAAATTTATAGTAATTTATAATAAATGGTATGTACACCAGATAGCCAATATAACATAGAAATACAGTTGCATCAGCATGAGTTAATCAGTCTGATGGCCTGGTGGAAGAAGCTGTCCTGGAGCCTGTTGGTCCTGGCTTTTATGCTGCGGTACCGTTTCCTGGATGGTAGCAGGTGGAACAGTTTGTGATTGGGGTGACTCAGGTCCCCAATGATCCTTCAGACCTTTTTTACACACTCGTCTTTGTAAATGTCCTGAATAGTGGGAAGTTCACATCTACAGATGCACTGGGCTGTCCGCACCACTCTCCGCAGAGTCCTGCGATTGAGGGACATACAGTTCCTATACCAGGCAATGATGCAGCCAGTCAGGATGCTCTCAATTGTTCTTAGGATTCGGGGGCCCACACCAAACTTCTTCAACCATCTGAGGTGAAAGGTGCACTGATGTGGCTTTTTTCACCAGACCGCCGGTAAGTACAGATCATGTGATGTCCTTGGTGATGTTCACCGTCTCAACCCCAGATCCACTGATGTCAATAGGGGTTAGCCTGTCTCCATTCCTCCTGTAGTCCACAACCAGCTCCTTTGTTGTTGCGACATTGAGGGAGAGGTTGTTATCTTGACACCTCTGTGTCAGGCTGATAACTTTGACAAAGTTATGGGAATCTTTTGAGAATGTAACTCATAGAATAGGCAAGGAAGAACCAATGGATGTACTGTACTTGAATTTTCAGAAGTCCTTTGATAAATTTCTACAGAAGGGTGGCATGGTAGCATAACGATTCATGCAGTCAGCTGTAAGATTGGGTTTTGATTCTTGCTGTGACCCCATGAGTTTCCATCACATTCTGATCTGGTTTCTTCCCACATTCCAGAGAACTATGGTTAGGTTTAGTGAGCTCTGGGCTGCTATGCTGGCACTGGAAGTGTGGTGACACTTGCAGGCTGCCCAGCACAATCTTTGTTGATTTGATTTGATGGAAAATAATGACTGTTTTCACTGTATATTTTGTTTTACGTGTAGCAAAATAAATATGAGAATACTGTGCCAAATAGGATGGGGTCAGAGCGAATTAATTAATGGCATGGACTGGAAAATATCCACAGAAGAGTATGGAGGTTGAGTCTCTGATTATGTTTAAGAAGGGGTGGATGGATTTCAAGATACAATAGGTATCAATAGGAACGGGGAGAGAGTGCGAATATTGCACTGAAATAGTAAATCAACTAGTATTAAATTATAGAGCAGGACAGAAGAGCTGAATGGGCTATTCCTGCACTTATTTTCAATGTTGTTGATATATACAGTCTGAATATTTAAATAACAACAGAATATTTTCAAAACAGATCCAAAAGGATGCCTGGTAACCCTTCAAAACCAGCTAACATAGAATCATATCCAATGTGATGTATTACTGGGTTCTGGGTTCCAGGGTTCTGAAAGAGGTGGCTGAAGAGATCATGGAGACATTAGTAATGATCCTTCAAGAATCAATTGATTCTGGACTGGTTCCAGAGGAATGGAAAATTGTAAATATCACTCCACTCTTCAGGAAGGGAGAGAGGCAGAAGAAAGGAAATTATAGGCCAGTTAGTGTGACTTCAGTGGTTGGGAAGATGTTGGAGTTGATTGTTAAGGATGTGTTTCTGGGATGCTTGCAGGCATGGTTTCCTTAAGGGATTTGCCTGACAAATGTGTTAGAATTCTTTGAAGAATTAACAAGCAGTGTAGTCAAAGGTGAATCAGTAGATGCTCTGTACTTGGAATTTCAGAAGGCCTTTGACAAGGTGCCCACACGAGGCTGCTTAACAAGATAAGAGCCCATTGTATTACAGGAAAGATACGAGCATGGATAAAAGATTGGCTGACTGGCAGGAAGCAAAGAGTGGAAATAAAGGGAGCCTTTTCTAATTCGCTGCTGGTGACTAGTGGTGTTTTGCAATGGTCTGTGTTGGGATTGCTTTTTTGTATGTCATATGTGAATGTCTTGGATGATGGAATTGATAGCTTTGTGGCAAAGTTTGTGGATGATACAAAGGTAGGTGCAGGGACAGGCAGTTTTGAGGAAGTAGAGGTTAAAGGAGGACAGATTATGAGAATGGGCAAAGAAGTGGCAGATGGAATACAGTGCTGGGAAGTTTATGGTCATGCACTTTGGTAGAAGATGTAAAAGGGTAGACTATTTTCTAAATGGAGAGAAAATTCAAAAATCTGAGGTGCAAAGGGTCTTAGGAGACCTTTTGCAGGTTGCAGGTTGAGTTGGTGTTGAGAAAATCAAATGTGATATTAGCATTCATTTCGAGAGGACTAGAATACAAAAGCAAGGATGTAATGTTGAGGATTTATAAAGCCCTGGAGCGGCCTCACTTGGTATGTTGTGAGCAGTTTTGGGCCCCTTATCTAAGAAAGATGTGCTGACATTGGAGAGGATTCAAAGGAGGTTCATGAAAATTATTTCAGAATTGAAAGGCTTCTCATATGAGGAGGCTTTGATGACTCTGGGCCTATATTCACAGGAATTCAGAAGAATAAGGGGTGATCTCATTGAAACCTATTGAATTTTGAAAGGCCTTGAGTGGATTTGAATAGCATGTTTCCTACTGTGGGGGAGCCGAAGACAAGAGGACACAGACTCAGAATAGAGGGTCATCCTTTTAGAATGGAGATGAGGTGGAATTTCTTCAGCAAGAAAGTGGTGAGTCTGTGGAATTGATTGCCAAACGCAGCTGTGGAAGCCTAGCCATTTGATATATCTAAGGCAGTGATTGATAGGTTCTGGTTTAGTCGGGGCATGAAAGGATACAGGGAGAAGGAAGGAGATTGGGGCTGGAGTGGAAATGGATCAGCCATGATGAAATGGTGGAGCAGACTTGATGGGCCAAATGGCCTCATATACTCCTATATCTTATGGTCTTATGGATTACATTGATGAGAATGAAATGATCTCCCATAGTGACTGCCCATCTTGTCTTCCTAAAATCACATTTGGCTTAGACTACTATTTTGCTTTCCTTGCCACGTGGGAGCCATTTTTCTGTAACATGAATGCTGCAGCATGAATATATCTGAAGTGTCTACAATACATGCTATGGAGCAGAGTGAACCATGGAATAAAGAGATTTGGAACAACATTGAACAGGAAGTTCAGATCATGTAGTGAAGTTTGGGAGTTTTGCCGTCTTGAGATTTGGTGTCAGAAATAAAGGGTGGAGTAGAGGAAAAAGGTGATAGCATCTTTTTGGAAGTTTTTGGTGATGTCACCAGGTCATTGTTACGCTTAGACATTGGCACCAATTGATTGTAAAAAGCATCTTTAGTATGCTCTTTATACAATCGTTTCACTGCAGATTCAACACAATCATTGGATAAATAAAATAACACCAAAGAAATTCCATTATACTAAATTACATTGTTGCCACACACTAATAATAATAATACAATATTGATAACAAGAACAACCAGGTCAGAAATTTCCAATGTACTACAATCTTCATAGTAAAATTGTTAATTACACTTGCTCTGAATGCAAATGCAATGTGGAATATACACAGAACAAATTCAGGCACAGTTTATGGGAAAACAAAATCTGCTCAAGATAAAAATTGTTCTTCATTATGAACTGATGAACTATCTCCATTTACTGAAGTAAAATATAGAGAATATATTTTTCACCACAATATTAATCCTCTCCTGAGACATGGTGTTGTCAATATGGTCAACAGAAAATTGCAATAAAATACTCTCAATCATATTACCTTGACGTGCAAGAAAATACAAATATTCCTTGAAAATAGAAAGTTAAAATGGTATGAAGAAGGAAATAGGCCTTTCAGTCAAAATTACTTCACCTTACAAGTCAAGGAAAGGAACATTATCTCTGGGTTCTACACTGTTATGAAATTTTATTCAGAAGAAACTGCTGCTGCCTGAACAATGTTAATTTCACTTCCAAATGTCAAAGCTAACTAAAAGCCTATTACAAACCCATCCATAAATCAGCTTGAAAAGGTAATTATCATCCTACCATCAGGAAATTGACAGGGAACATCAGACCAGACTGAGCCTCTATTCACCTGAGTTTAGAAAAGTAAGAAAAAATCATATTGAAACATACAGAATTCTTTCAGGGCATCACAAATTGGATGCAGGGATGGTGTTTTCTCTGCCTGTTGTATACTTTGTTGCAGCAGGAATGATCTTTAACATGAAGACCTTGAAGCTTTGAAGCTACTTAGCTTGAGCTCACCAACTTACCATCCAAAAGTACATCTGCTTTGGCTTAAATATTCTCGATAACCCTGTGTTCACAGGTCTCTGGGGTAGAGAATTCCAAAGTTCACAACCGTCAGTCAGGCTCACTTCTGCCCTAAACCAGGGCTTCTGTCCTGTACTGGGGTGCCACAGTATCATAGCGGTTAGCATGACTCTATTGCAGCTCAGGGTGTCAGAGTTCTGAGTTCAATTCCAACGTCCTCTGTAAGAAACTTCATATGTTCTACCTGTGCATGTGTGGGTCTCTTCCGGGTGCTCCGGTTTCCTCCTACAGTTCAAAGATATACTGGTTAGCAGGTTAATTGGTCACTATAAATTGTCCTGTGATTAGGCGATAGTTAAATCAGTTGCTGGGCGGTGTGGCTCAGTGGGCAGGAAGGGACTGTTCCATGACACATCTTTAAATAACTAAAAATAATTAAATAGGTGACCCCCAAGACACAAACATGAGGAAAGGTCTTAGCCCGAAACGTCGACTGTATTTCTTCCTATAGATGCTCCCTGGCCTGCTGCGTTCCACCAGCATTTTGTGTGTGTTGACCCCCGAGACAGCTGGATTGGTCAAGAGTTATGGGGAATAATTAAGAAAGTGAATCTGAAGCCAATGCTCGATTATGTATGATCTTATTCATTGGTGGATCCTGCTATAGGAGTTGTATAGCCTTGCATGCTCTAATTTCTATGCTCTTATACTGTTACTATATAATTTACCTAAAGCCTTCCCAAATCCATTTTGAAAGCCCTCAGTCTTTGATTCTATCACCCTTGCTGCTCAATTCCAATCTTTGCTCTCTTGATTCTAAAGCTTTCCATTCCTCCCCTTGTATATTTTTTTGCTTACTGTTTATAATCTGTACCCCTTTAGACCTTGAACTATCTGCTAATAGGAATAGCTTCTCTCCACTCACATTACCTGAAACCTTCATAATACTGCACTCTGCCGTAAATCTTTTTTTCAACCTTCTCTGCACCATGAAGATTAGTTCCAGCTTCCCCACTCTAACCCTGCGCTGAAATTTCTCAACTCTGGATCCTCCCAATAATTTTATTTTCTGACTAAGATATCCGACAATAGTTTTAGTGGAAATATAAGGGCAATAATTAATATGTTTAACATAATGAACACAATCAATAAAAAGAGCTGCTGTTGTCAGGCAATGTAGAGGAGGCTTAACCCAAAAGCAGAGCAGCAGAGACAATTCAGCAATGAACAGTAACCTTAATAGTTGACTGTGAAAATAATATACCATGAGGGAGTCACAAAATGAGACTGAACAGTTACTAAACACCCCAGGCAATGAGATAACTGAAGGCTAGAAGCAATATGTTGAGGCTGGCTGGTTCAATGTGTGAATAAGGGCAGTAGATAAGAATTGGGTTTAAATAGGCTGCAGGTGATGAGTAGGACATGAGTGGCAGGTTACTTCTGTTAGCTGGATGAAAACTGGGAGATGCCTACCTGTGCATGCCTGACAGGATCACCCCCTCCTGTCAGGCTGGCATTTCATGGCCCAGGACAATCTGGATGAGTCCTGTGGAACTCCTCGATGACCAATGAAGGTGAAACCGGATGGCACCCAAGACCTCCCCTCTAGTCTGTATCCTCCCTAGTTGACTAGGTACTGCACATCCTACCCATGAAAACATCATCAGCTGATGAACTGTGTACACCAGACCACCTTCAACCATCCTAAGTTTCAGAGGTGCAGGCTCAGGTGGGTTAAGTGGTCCATGGGCTTGAAGCAGGACACGTGGAAAGTAGGTGTTATAGTGAGGGATGATGGCAGCTGGAGATGGTAAATGATTAGGTTGATGCAATGGCAAATCTCAAATTGACCCATGAACCAGGACCAGAGTTGTGAGAGTCAGTGAACAGGGGCAAATCTCAGGTGGACAGGCGGAAACAGTTCCCAGGCCAGAGTAATCTAACTGGGCACTGCCTGCAGTAGACAGAGTTGGCAGCCAGAGTGGCCCTCCACGCCTTCTTCCAAGCATTCTTGCAGCACAAAACCAGGGCCCTGGTGGGTGGGACCACCACCGTTGGGTCCTCTGTGGGAAACAATAGGGTTGGTAGCTAAAGGGTGACATACCAGCGGCATAGGAGGTGTGTAGATTGTGGATACAGCTCCACCCAGAACAGATACTATTTCCATGTGGAAGGGTAGAGGAAGGGGAGCATTGCAGAAACTTCTCTACTTGCTAATTGACCCTTTCAGATGAGGTGCCGAGGAGGGAATAGAAGGCTTGCCAGAGGCAGGAGAGAAATTGTGGGCCATGGTTTGACACAATGTCTTGAGGGAAGCCGTGGAGGTGAACTACATGTTGTAGAATCAGGTTCATCATCTCAGTGGCTGGAGGAAGTTTAGGCCACCTTGGAGAAGTAGTCCACCAATATCATCATCACCGTGGCCCCATTAGAAGGTTGCAACCCTATAATGAAATCCATGAGGTGGGACAACAAGCGTTCAGGTGCCCAGAGGGATGCTGGTTGGAGGAATTGGACTGGGCATATTGACATCAGGCAGCAATGAATTGATGTATATCTGCAATCATAATGGGCCACCGGAACTGGCATTGCAGAAAATCCAGAGTCCTTCATGAGCCTGGATGACCGTGGAGGAGTGAGGAGTGGGCCCACTGAGGTGCCTAGCAGTGCACGGCTGCTAGCAAGTACATGCGGTTGTCAGAAGTGTCGTCTGGAGCAGCTTTGTGCTGTGGGGCCTGGCAGATCTGGTTCTCAAGGTCCCAAATGATCAGGGCAAGGATTTGAGAGGATGGAATGATGGGCGGAGGGTCGATCCCTGTTTCAATTGGGTTGAACTGTTGTGACCGCACATCCACCTTCGTGTTCTTAGAGTTGGGTCAGTAGGAGATGAGTTGAATTGCTCAAAGAAGAGGGCACAGTGGACTGAGGATGCGGATTGAGTTGGTGGGTCTGTTGTATGGATATGTGGTGTTGGTAGTCAGCCCAGATCAGGATGGCCCCAGTGTTTCCCATCAGCCAATGTCTCCATTCCTCTAAGGCCCATTAAGTAGTGAGTAGATCCCAGTCTCCCACTCCATAATGGCACTGTATAGAGTTGAACTTGCACAAGAAGAAGGCATAAGGGTGTGTCTTCCTATCTAGCCCTCACTGGGAGAGCACGGCCCTGGCGCTCACGTCAAATGCATCCACCTCCAGAGGGGTTTGGATGGCAGAGAATGGGAGCTGAGGAGCAGCATCTCTTAAGCTCCTCAAAAGCAAGTCCCGCAGCTACAGAAAATGTTTTTTGTGAGGCAGGTGACTTGGTCAGGGAGGTGCAAGGAACAGCAATTTGGTCAAGTTCCTGATGAAAGGATGATAAAATTTGTTGAAGCCCAAGAAGCACAGAAACTGCTTGAGGGAGTATGGTTGGGCCACTCAATGACAGCACAGACTTTCTCTGGTCCATGGTTATGTCTTGGGGTGAAAGGACGTAACCCAGGAAGTAAATGACTGGGGCGTGGAACTGGCATTTCTCTAATTTACAATACCGTTGGTTTTTGAGGAGACACTGAAGGACTGAATGAATGTGACAGTCATGGTCTTGGGGGTTCCTGGAGAAGATGAGGATGCCATTGAGGTAGAAGAACACATACCTGTGTAGTATGTCTCAGATGATCTTGTGAAAGAAAGCTTGGAAAATGGCTGGAATGTTGGGAAGTCCAAAAAGCATCAAAAATATTCGTAGTGGCCAGTGGGTATTGTGAAAGCTATCTTCCACTCATCCCTCTGGCAGATGCGGATCAGGTTGCACCTACTCCACAGATACACTTTGCTGAAGATCTGAGCCTAGTGGTCTGTTTCAAGTGCACTACCCGTCAGAGGAAGAGGGTAGTGGTTCTTAATCGTGATTTTGTTGAGTGCACAGTGGTCAATGCTGTGATGGAGACCCCATCTTCCTTTTTGACAAAGAAGAATCCTGCACCAGCTGGGGACTGGAATGATTGTACGAAGCCATGCTGTCGTGCTTTGGAGATCTACTCATTCATGGCTTGGGTGTCAGGAGTGGAGAGGGAGAACAGATTACCTCAGGGAGGGGTGGTGCATGGAGGACATTGATTGCACAGTCGTGTGGTCTGTGAGTAGGATGTGTGCTGGCTTCCCTTTCACTGAAGTTGTGGTATTCCTCTGCAAGTTTGGTGAGGTTGAGGCTTCCCTCCATCTCTATGGATTCATGGGGTAAAGTCAGCTGAGGTTGCAGGCAGCTGATCCGGCAGGTTGGTTCCCTAACACACCAGTAAACCTGAATGCAAAGCCAAGGGTAACCCAAGATGAGAGGAGTGTTGGGTGAGTTGATCAGAGTGTAATCGATGGACTGGCAGTGTTCTGCGATGCTCATGTGCAGAGGCCAAGTGCCCACTCTGACTACCCCAGACCCCAAGGGACACCCATCAATGGCCATGATGGGCCATTGTGAAGGGTGAGAGATAAGCTCGGTTGGGAGTCCAAGCTGCACACATAGAGTCTGGTCCAGGAAGTTGCCTGCTGTGCCGGAATCCACAAGAGCCTGCTGTGTGCCTAGACCAGTCAGAATGTGCAGGAGGACAGAGAGAGTGAGTTGGGTTATGGTGCAGGAATGTGGGGTGGGGGGAAGTATGAGAGAGGAGGCCCCACCCTCTACCTGGTGGTGGTATTTCCCAGGTGTAGTGTACATTTGATGATCAGTTGCTCCACAGTAAGTGCACAAGTTGTTTCGCAACCGACGCTCATGCACTTGGCGGATTAAGAGGGCTCTCCCTAACTCAATGGGTTCTGGAGGCATTGCTGATGGGTGTCCTGCAGCCTGAAATGGTTCTGGGAATAGACCTGGTTCTGGCTGATCACCTGGAGGGTCATTTCATAAGAAGTTTGTCAAGGCAGAGAACCAGAGTGGTGAGACTTTCAAAGAAGGTGGGCACCTCCCAGGTAGACAGCTCGTCTTTCAAGTGCTCCAAGAGGCTGTGATGGCAGCTCTTCTGCATTCCAGCCACACTCTGACACAAGGGTCCTGAATTCCACAGTCTACTCCAGCAGAGAGCATGAGCCTTGACGCAGGTGAAGTATCCGATCCACCGCCTCCCTTCCAAATCCCAGATGGTTGAAAATCCAGCACACGTCAGCAGTGAAATCCTCAATTCTGTTGCAAATAGTGGCCTTATTGTCCCAATTAGTGGCGGGCCAGGTCAGAGCTCACCCAGTCAAGGGAGAGATGACAAAGGCGATCTTGGCTTGGTCTGTAAAATACAGAGATGGCTGGAGCTCAAAGTGCAAGACACATTGGGACAGGAAGATGTGAGTTTGGGAATTCATCAAAGCGTATGGGCACCGGAATCCAGGGCTCCGAGGGAGGAGGTTGATTGGTGTGGGGTTGCTGTATCAAGACAGAGAGTTGGTTGAGAGTGGCAACCAGATGGTCAGTGGTTTCCTGCTGACTCTGGATCATGTGCTGTTGTCGACAGATGACTTTCTTTAGGTGAGCAAACTGCTGGGTCAATCACTAGTTCATCCATTCTGTCAGGAAATGTAGAGGAGGCTTGACCCAAATGCAGAGCAGCCAAGATGACTCAGTGATGAATAATAACTTTAACAATAGACTGCAAAAATAACTTGCCGCTAGAGGCCACAAAATGAGACAGGCGGATACTAAACACCACAGGCAACAAGCTAACTGAAGACTAGGAGCAACTGATTGAGGCTGGCTGGTTTGATGGGTGAACAAGGACTGTGGATGAGCAGTGGGTTTAAATAGGCTGCAGGTGATGAGCTGGATACAAGTGGCAGGTGACTCCTGTCAGCTGGGTGGAGACTGGGAGGTGCCTGCCTGCGAAACCTGACAGCTGTAAGACTAATTCTCCCAAATTCAACTTGCTACACAAAGCTTCTCCATCTTTACTGGTGTGGTCCTGCATCATGGGACAATGGATAACTTCTTTAACTCCTGTGAAACATGCCGTGGCTGAATATCATCTGCACAAAATATTTGTCTCTTCAAAAAACAGATGGATGGTTTGTGACTATACAAAACTTTTTGAAACTTTGTACAATTACGATTAAAAAGTGCGTTACTCACAATAGAGTCATTGAATAGACTTTTCTGTTTTGCGTACTTCCTATTTTTGAGGGTGATTGGAACCAGCTGAAGATAGCTCACATGAGTTAAAGCTGATCAGCACTAGCTGTGCCTCTTAAGTTGCAGATATTCATTGGCACCTATCACCACTGACATTTATTAAAAAATTTGTGAAGTTTGTCTGTAGCCAAGAGTGAATACGGCCATGTGCAACTATGAGCCAGCTGACTTTGAAAGAGCATCTTTCCATTGGTATGGTTGCAGTCACAGTAAGCAGTAGTAAGACAGGGAAAAATGAATATAAGGGAGCAGTAATAGGGTAGACAATGATGATTAGTCTTTGACTTAGTCTTCAGTCAAAATGGTGCTGGTGTACACTGGTGACTCTCTGTGGGCTGCAGAAAATTGTACCAGTTTTCCTCTTAAATATACTTCTTTTGAGTTACTTTGGCTGTAATCTGCAGCATGTACAATAAATTTCCTCTTAACAATGGATTACAAAATTACATCAATGATCATCAGTTCTCCCGATGGACGGTTAAATGCGGAGCAGTTAAGTGCGGCGCCTTTAAGGGACAATGCAATGGCCCAAACCGCAGCAGGAAAGGTGGAAGTCAAACCAGGCGGAAGTGCAAAGGGATGAGGCCTCCTCCATCCAGCATCTTGTTGGCAAATGTGCAGTCGCTGGAAAATAATATTGATGATCTCAGGGTAAAGCTGCTGTATCAGAGGCAGATAAGGCTGATCTCAGTTGTTGATGCATTGAGACTTGGTTAACAGTGAATACACCTGACAGAGTACCCAAACAGAAAGGTTTACAATTACAGTATGGATCAAACCATGAACTCAGGTAAGAAAAAAGGTGGTGGCGTGGTGGCATATGCTTTTTAGTCAATTCTTGTTGGTGTATGGACATTGGGGTTATGTCAACCTCTTGTTCCCCTGACATAGAAGACCTGATGATTAAATGTAGACCATTTTATTTGCCTCAGGAGCTCTCATCTGATCCTGAACACAGTTTACATACCATCAATGGCCAATGATAAGCAAGCCATCTGAAACTGCACAATGTCATCCGCAGGCAAGAAGCAGCCCTTCCCAACATATTTCAAATTATAACTGGCAACTTTAACCAGGCCTGTGTGTAGAAAACACTACCCAATTATCACCAGCACACAACCTGTCGCACTAGAGGTCCCGACATATTAGACCACTACTGCACTATGATAAGGAATGCCTATTGCTCCTTTCCGAGGACACATTTTGGCAAATTGGACCATTTGGCTGTACTCTGACTACCTGAGTGCACCTAAAAACAAGGCTCCAGAGATCAAGACGACCAAGAGGTGGTTGTGGGAGGCTGAGGAACATTTACAGGATGGCCTTGAGTCAGTGGACTGGGCTGTGTACAAGAACTCATCTGAGGATCAGAATGACTACACCAGGATCGTAACAGACTTTATTAATAGAGCTGTAGATAAGTGTGTCCCCATGAAATCATTCAGGGTTTACCCCAATCAGAAGCCCTGGATAAAGCATGAAATCTGGAATTTGCTGAGAGCCAGATCAGAGGCATTCAAGTCTGAACATCAAGAATGCTACAAGAGCTGCAGGTATGAACTCTGGAAAGCCACCTTTCAAGCAAAGTGGAATTCCAGACTAGCCTGGAATCAACGAGGGAAGTTCGACAGCTGTGGCAGGGTTTGAATGCCAAAACCTCTCACAAAGTTAAATCTTCCAGACAAGCTCAATGCCTTCTATGCTGGCTTTGAATCACCAGAACAGGGAGGAACCATCACACAGCCCCATATCTCCCGATGATCCTTTTGTCTCAGTATCTGGAGATGATGTGTGGGCAGCTTTGAAGACAGTGAAACCAAGGAAAGCATTCAGTCTGGACGGAGTACCTGGCTGAGTACTGAAGACCTGTGCTGACAAACTGGTGGTGTGTTCCACAGATATCTTCAACTTCTCTCTCCTGCATTGAGTGGTACCCATTTCTACAAGCAGGCTTCAATTTGGGAGTTGAGTATAGGAGCAAAGAGGTCCTTCTGCAGTTGTACAGCGCCCTGGTGAGACCACACCTGGAGTACTGTGTTCTGTTTTGGTCTCCAAATTTAAGGAAGGACATTCTTGCTATTGAGGGAGTGCAGCGTAGGTTCAGGAAGTTAATTCCCGGGATAGCGGGACTGTCATATGTTGTAAGACTGGAGCGATTGGACTTGTATACACTGGAATTTAGAAGGATGAGAGGGGATCTGATTGAAACATAAAAGATTATTAAGGGATTGGGCACGCTAGAGACAGGAAACATGCTCCTGATGTTGGGGGAGTCCAGAACCGGAGGCCAGAGTTCAAGAATAAAGGGTAGGCCATTTAGAACGGAGTTGAGGAAAAACTTTTTTCACCCAGAGAGTTGTGGATCTGTGGAATGCTCTGCCTCAGAAGGCAGTGGAGACCAATTCTCTGGATGCTTTCAAGAAAGAGTTAGATAGAGCTCTTAAAGATAGCGGAGTCAGGGGATATGGGGAGAAGGCAGGAACAGGGTACTGAACATGGATGATCAGTCGTGATCACAGTGAATGGCGGTGCTGGCTCGAAGGGCCGAATGACCTACTCCTGCACCTATTGTCTATAATTGTACTGGTGCCTAATAAGAGCATGCCTCAATGATTATCGCCCAGTTGCACTTACATCCACAGTGATGAAGGGTTGTAAGAGGCTGGTGTTGAAGCATATCAGCTCCTGTCTGAGTGGCAACTTGGGTCTGCTCCAATTTGCCTACTGAAGCAACAGATCTACAGCGGATACCATCTCATTGGCTCTTCACACATCTGGACAGCAAATCTGCATACATCAGGATGCAACTTATTGATTACAGCTCAGTATTTAACACCACTACCCCCTCAAAACTAATCAGTAAACTCCAAGACCTAGGCCTCAATACTCCCTTGTAAATCTGGATCCTGGATGTCCTCACTTGTGACCCCAGTTAGTTCAGATTGGCAAAAACATCTCCATCACATTCTCCATCAGCATAGGAACACCACAGGGATGTGTATTTAGCCACCAGCTCTACCCGCTTTACATCGACGACTGTGTGGCTAAGTACAGCTCCAATTCCGTATACAAGTTTGCTGATGATATGATTGTTGTGGGCTGAATCAAAGGGGTGATGAATCAGCATACAGGAGGGAGATTTTAAATTTGGCTGAATGGTGTAATAACAACAACCTCTCACTCAATGTCAATAAGATCAAGGAGTTGTTTGTAGACTTCATGAGAGGGAAACCAGGGGTCCATGAGCCAGTAGTCATTAGGGGATCAAAGGTGGAGAGGGTCAGTAACTTTAAATTCCTTGGGGTTACTATCTCAGAGGACCTGTTCTGGACCTATCATATGAATATTATTGCGAAGAATGCACGAAAAGCACCTCTACTTCCTCAGGAGTCTGCAGAGTTTCAACATGTCATCAAAAACCTTGGCAAACTTCTATAGATCTGTGGTGGAAAGTGTGCTGACTGGCTGCATTATGGACTGTGCTTTTGAGCAGAAAATCCTACAAAAGTTAGTGGATTCATCCTAGTACATCACATGTAAAGCCCTCCCAACCATTGAGCACATCTACATGAAATGTTGCTGTAGTAAAACAGCATCCACCATCAAAGATCCTCACTACCCAGGCCGTGCTCTTTTCTGACTGCTGCCATCAGGCGGAAAGTACAGGCGCCTCAGGACTTGCATCACCAGGTTCAAAAACAGGTACTCCTCAACCATCAGGCTCCTGAACAAAAGGGGTTAACTACACTCATTCTATTTCTGGTGATCACACAACTGAGGGTCTCACTTTAAGGATTCTTTACCGTGTTATTTCATGCTCATTATTTATTGCTACTTAGTTATATTTGCATTTGCACAGTTTGTTGTTCATTGATCCTGTTCACAGTTACTGTTCTATAGATTTGCTGAGTATGCCTGCAGGAAAAAGAATCTCAGGGTTGTGTGTGGTGACACCTATGTACTCTGATAATAAATTTTACTTTGAACTTTGACTGTGTGGTTTTGGTTTTGATTGGATGTATAAATATTGTCAGGAGTGATGATTTGGTTGGATATTTTATTCATGAATTGTGATAAGCAGACACTGAGATAATCAGCTAGAGAAGGAATGGTGGAATGAAGAATACTTGTTTCCCTTTATTCACTTAATGAATGTGAACATCATTGCAAGTCAGCAAATAAACTATCATCCCTAATTGACCTTGAGTACTTAGTAGGAAGCCGCCTCGTTTAGCAGCTTTCAATGCCAGTGGTGAAGAGAGCCCTGTAGTGCTGCTTGACTGAGTTGCATCATGCAATCCAATCAGGATAGTGAGTGAACCTGAGGACGGATATTCTTCATGTTGTTACTACCCTTGTCCTTTTGAGTGATAGAGGTCATGGGCCATCCAAGTGGTGTTGAAGAATCCTGCTGGGATGCTGCCATGCATCATGCAGTTGGTACACACTCCAGGCACAGTGCTCTGGGGAATTAGTGTGCTTGATGTGGTGCCATTCAAGAATGCCATTTTGTCCTGGGTGATATCAAGCTCCTTAAGTGCACTTCTCCCAGTAAGTAGAAAATATTCTTAAGTGTCGTTGAAGCAGCACTTACCGAGCAAGGGGAAAAAAAAGTTCTTGACTGTTGTTGGAGCCATGCAGGCCAACGGAATGTTCTTCAGTGTTGTTTGAGATACACTCATCTAGTCAAGGATACTTTTGGGTCTTGTATGATCTTCATTCATAAAATCGAGTGGACGATATCATTGAGAGTTGTTGGACCTGCATACATTCAGGCAACTGAAGAACATTCTCGAGTGTTATTGGAACCGCACTCACTCAGACAGGAGAATAATATTTCATAACATTCCTTACGTGCCCACAGCTGCAGAAAAGCATTGTACAATGAGGAGATATTTCACTCACTAGACAATACACAAAGACATTAACACCAAATGTCACCATAGGGATCTGTTCCAAAGTTAACACACCTAAAACATGTAAAATTCATAGAACGTTTAACAAGGTGGAGGCTGTGAACCAATCACAAACAATAGAAAATCTTCAGATGCTGGAAATCCAAGCAACACACACAAAATGCTGGAAGAACTCAGCAGGCTAGACAGAATCTATAGAAAAGAGTAAGCAATCAATGTTTCGGTCTGAGACCCTTCAGCAGGACTGGGAAAAAAAAATGAGAAAAACAAGGCTGTGAAGTTGTATACCTTGGATGTAGAATCAGAAGGTAGGGCCATAATCTAAGATCTGCTATACAGTTGGCCCTCCTTATCCGTGAGGGATTGGTTCCGGGACCTTCACGGGTACCAAAAAGCACAGATGCTCAAGTCCCTTATTTAACCTGTTTCAGCACAGTGGTCTTTAGGACCCAGAGGAACCCCGGACCTTATTTAACCTGTCTCAGAGCTGTGGTCTTTAGGACCCAGCGGAGCTCTGAATTCATAGTGTTTCTGTTCACGAAAATAATCATGATCACGATTGAAAATAAAGTGGAAATAATAAAGCAATCAGGAAGAGGTGAAATGCCATCGGTCATTGGAAAAGTGTTAGGCTACAGTCAGTCAACGATTGGAACAATTTTAAAGGATAAAGTGAGAAAGGCCCTGTCCCGATGAAAGCTACAATTATTACTAAGCAATGCAGTGGTTTAATTATTGAAATACATACATTTCTTAAGTGTTTTATATGCATAGAAAGGTAAAATATATACTATTTTCTAAGACAAACATTTGACTAACTGACGCTAAATAATACTGGATGTAGCTGTTCCGACTTACTTAGTAAGAGAACTTCTGATTTTTTTTGATCCTGATCCACAATAACCCACGCACATCCTCCCGTATACTTTAAATCATCTCTACATTACTTATAATACCTAATACAATGTAAATGCTATGTAAATAGGTGTTATACTGCATTGTTTAGGGAATAATGACAAGAAAAGAATGTCTGTACATGCTCGAAGAACAAGTGCTGGAAGAGCACTTCCAGGTTTTCTCGATTCGCGGTTAGTTGAATTCACGCATGTGGAACTCACGGATAAGGAGGGCCGGCTGTATTAGGTTGAGATTGAACCAATTTTTTTCAATCAATGAATTGAGAATCTTTCCCATTCTTAGTCCCAGGCGGCTGATCAATGAGTACATTCAATACACATAAATTTTTAGTTCAATATATTTTTGAGTGCTAAGGGAATCAGGAGATATGAAGATAGCTTATAAAATTAATTGATTTGAAAATTCAGCTACAATCTTATTGATTGGTTAAACAAAAACATTCTGTAGAATATAGAAGAGTACATCACAGGATCAAGCCGTTTGGCCCACAATGTCTGTGCCAATTATGATGCCAAGTTATACTAAACCTATACCTGCGTTTGATCTATATCCCTGCATGTTCAGAGAACATACACTTAGTGGCCAATGTATTAGGTACCTAATAAAGAGGCCACTAAGAGTATGGTCATGTTCTTCTGCAGTGGTAGGCCATCCAACTTCAAGGTTTGATAATTGTACATTCTGAGATGGTTTTCTGCACACCACTGTTGTAACATTTGGTTGAGTTACTGTCATCGTCCTGTCAGCTTGAACCAGTCTGGCCATTTTCCTCTGACCTCTCATTAACTAAGCGTTTCCACCCACAGAACTGCCACACGGTGTTTTTTTTCACACCAACTCTGTAAACACTAGAGTCTATTGTGTGCAAAAATCCCAGGAGATCAGCAGTTTCTGAGATACTCATAACACCTGGTCTGGCACCAACAATCAATCACAGTCAAAGTCACTTAGATCACTATTTCTTCCGCATTCTGATGTTTGGCTGAACAACAACTGAACCTCTTGACTATGTCTGCATGGTTTTATTCATTGAGTTGCTGGCACCTGCTTGGCTGATTAAATACTGGTGTTAAAGAGCAGATATACAGGTGTATCTAATAAAGTGACCATTGAGTGTAGCACAGAACAGGCCCTTCAGCCCATGATGTTGTGCTGACTCTAACCTACTCCAAGATCAATCCATTTTTCTTTCATCCATGTGCCCATTTATAAGTCCATTACATGTCTCTAATGTACCTGCCTCTAACACCACTCAAAGCATATTCCATGCACCTACCACTCACCGCATAAAAAACCTGAACTCTCTCGAGCTCAGTCCCACAACTAATGAGGGCCAATGCACCATGCACCTTCTTAACCACTTTGAGGGTTCTGTGGGCAGGAAGCCCAAGATTTCTCTGGTCCTCTACTTTGTTAAGAATCCTGCCATCAACTCTGTATTCTGTTTTCAAGTTTGACCTTTCAAAGTGAAATACTTCACTCTTTTTCATATTGAACCCCTTCTCGTACTTCTACGCCCAGCTCTGCATCCTAGCAATGTCCTGTTGTAAGTGTCATTAGTGTGATGCTATTACAGCTCAAGGCATTCCAGAGCTGGAATTCAATTCCAATTCCACATGTAAGGAGTTTGTACATTCTTGCCAAGAACCACATGGGTTTACTCTGGGTGCTCTGGTTTCCTCCCACAGTCAGTTAGTAGGTTAATTGGTCATTAGGCTAATATTAAATAGGTAGATTGCTGGTCTGTGCAGCTTGTTGGGCTAGAAGGGACTGCTCAGCGTTGTACCTCTAAATAAATTGAACAAGTAAATAAATAAAACTTCTACGCTATCCACAACACAACCAATCTCCATGTCATTAACAAACTTACTAGCCCGCTCTTCCACTTCCTCATGTGTTAGTCTAAAAGGCTCTTGAACAGGGTTGCTTCCATTACCATCCCTACCAGCACTTTCTAGGCATCCCATTACTCTCTCCGATAAAAAAAACTTGCCCTGCACCTCTTTAAACTTTACCTTCTCCATCCTTAAAGCAGAAGGCCCTGAAGAAGGGTCTCAGCCTGAAACATCGACTGTTTATTCATTTCCATAGATGCAGCCTCTCCTGCTGAGTTCCTTCGGCATTTTGCATGTGTTGCTTTGGATTTTCAGCATCTGCAGATTTTCTCATATTTATGCTATGCTCTTTAGTATTTTCCATCTACCTTATCTGTGTCTCTTGGAAATTTACATACCTCTATCAATTCTCCCCTCAGCTTCTGATGCTCCAGAGAGGAAAATGATCTAAGTTTATCCAATTTCGCCTTCTAGTTAGAGCTCTCTAATCCAGCTGGCATCCTGGAGAACATCCTCTGCATCCTCTACATTCTTTCTGTAATGGGACGACTGGAGCGCCACACAAATACTGCAAGTGCAGTCTAAGCAGAGTTTTCTACAGGATGGGTGAAATCATATACTCATGTTCCAACTTGAAATATCCCAATGTTGCAAATCTTATAGTAAATCCAAAATATTACTATTATTTGTCACACTTTCTAGATGCTTTTAATTAGGTAGCAATTTTAACATGGCCAAACATTCTGAGTTCTGTACTTCAGGCAAATATAATGTGTATTTTCTTTCTGTCACTTTTCTTGAATCACTGAGCATGAGGCACAGTGTCATGAATACTATCCAATGCCTGGATCATGGAGTTATTAAAGGACATAAGGAGGCAATTGCATGTATCAATTGCATTTTCCAGTTATGTCTCCATGTCTGTTCCCTTCCCCCGCCAAGTTTTTCCTCATTTGTTTTGAAAGCTAGAGTTGAAATTGGCTTCCAAGATCCTTTCAGGCATTGAACTCAAGAATGTAAGGGCACAGTTTGTTTTTGATTATTCTCGGGTCAATTCTAGTTCTTCTGCCAGGCAACATTTTCTGGATCTTTTAGTTCTTGATCCTTTTGCCAGTGAAAATACTTTCTCTTCATTCATTTTGGCTTGACCGTTCATTTTTTAAAATTTCTATCATGTCAACACTTAAATTTCCGCTCTGAGGAAAGCAACCCCAGCTTCTGCTCAATAGTCTCCCAATAATTTCTGTACCTTTCCTAAGGCTGCCATTGCCTTCCTATCATGCAGAGGTTTTATGAATCATCTTAAAATTAAAACTGCTAATTAGAAATCAAGAAAAACAATAGCTCCAGCAGTCCTTGGGAATACTACTGAGCACCTTGTTCCAGCCCTGTCTCTAAGCCAATGACTTATCCATTTCATTACTATCACTTTATCCTATGGGTTACAAACTTATCGATGCCTGCTATGTGAAAAGCCCTTCTCTTCAACCAACTGCATTGGCCTTGTTGTCCATCTGTGGAGTCCTCCCAGACACTGGTATCCCTAATGTGAGCTTTGATCCGATGAACAAACAAACGGGCTGGTAGGAGTGATGCAATAAGCTAAACGAAGCCCAATACCAACAGGAAAGGAAGCCCAGCTACATCACCATCTCTAATCCATGTGCAAATAAAATTCCTTCCTGCTGCTTGCTTCAAAATAAAATGGTAACTAAACCTCAGATAGTCCCTGTGTAACATTGTGCAACAATCTGATAAAATCTGCAACCAGACTGAACAAAAATTAGCCAAAGCCCTACGTAGTTTCTGTTTTCTAACCAATTAACTTGGTTCACCCAGACTGGGACGTGTTTTCAAAGGTTTCAAAGGAACAGTTAATGTCAGAGAAATGTATACAATATACATCCTGAAATGCTTTTTCTTCACAAACATCCACAAAACAGAGGTGTGCCCCAAAAAATGAACGACAGTTAAATGTTAGAACCCCAAAGTCTCTCCCCCCCCCCATTCCCAAAGCAATAAGGCTTCACAAACATGCTCCCATAGAAAGATGAAATTATACAATTTACCGGTGTGCGATTAAAAGCAAAAATCCAAACGCAGAGAAGTAAGTTGGTCTTTGTATCATAGAAGTAGCAAGAGAGCAAATATTCAAAGAAGTTGCTGGCCAGGTTCGAGCACATAACTTCTGGAACCAATCCTAATATGAACAGATAAACATATTAAATATAAATATATATAACATGAGTATATAAAATATAATGTAAAATGCCGAGTTTCTCCAGCATTTGTGTGTGTTGCTAATATGAACATTCTTGCACACCAATACCCCGGTCGATCGTTGCTCGCGAAATGAAACCACCTGCAAATTTAATAAAACAGCGACGCCAACTGCTCGCTGTGAAAAGTCGCCCAGGCTCTATCGCAGCAAACCGTGCCTGCAGGTCGGTGCAGGTAGGTAGATGTGCTAACTAACAATTACAGCTGGCGAGGAAGAGCATAAGGTTACTTAATAACAATTGAGGTAAATTTATTTCAGAAATACGTCCAGCGCTGATTTGGATCCGAACTGCACGATAACACGCGGGGTCTGTGCTGTCCTGAGGTATTTTTGTGGCAAAATAAACTGCAAACAATGACAATGTTTTAAGTACAAAGCAAAGGAAGAAATTGAGATACAATCATCTTGACAACTCAATGTCGCCCTCTTCTGGTCTGCTTTCCGAGACAAGTCACTCAATCCCAAAGTGACCGGTTGCATGACAACCGTTACTATAAAATAATTCTGTAAAAGTTTCCAGATTGCCGCTACCTGATATAATTAGTTCCCTCGTGCGCTATGCGGTGGACCAATTCTAGTTTAAGCAACCACAAGACCCTGACCTTTACCCTATGGAGGCATTTTTTCCACCTCTGGTCTTCCATCCCGAATCCACTTTATGCACGAATATGCCTGTTCCAAAAGAAAATGCCTAAAATTATTCCTAGATTTGAACCTGTGCGGTCCATTCACGTTAACGGAAAACTAACAAGAAAAACTGTTGGAAAAAAGTAAGTATTTGTTCAGTTCTGGTGTTTGATACACAAATACAAATCTATGGGAAGAGGTTACCTTGTAGTCCAACGTTCTTGTGCGTTGTATGAACAAAAATCGGGAACTTACTGCGCGGATCGCGTAGTCTGCAATTTAGTTTTAGGATTCCCCTATGCGTCTCTACAGGTCTCGCTGTGAGCAACAACGCACATCTGGATGCCACTTCCGGGATTTTCATTCGCCATCTGCAGGCCATTCATGCAGGAACAGATTCCCAACGTAGTGTGGAGCAAGCTTTTGTGGAGCAGAACATCTGGATTGTGAACACGCAGACTAGGCAACTCTGTACCTCATTAATCAATCAGACTGAAGCATTGGGAAATTAACAGCGCAAGGCCAGAGCATGGGAGTATAAATTATAAAGGTGAATTCAATGTTAAGTCGGGCACAGAAAGTGAAGTAAAAATGTATGAGCACCAGAGAGGAAAGGAACAAGGAAACACAATCTAAAAGAAAACAAGTAAGGTGTGAGGGAATGAGATCCTACATCATAATGATTAACTTGTAATACCAGATATATTGACTTGTATCTCCTGAACTCAAGTTAAATGTGTACTTGAAGTGTCCTGACGAAGGGTCTCGGCCTGAAACGTTGAC
Organism: Hemitrygon akajei; assembly: GCF_048418815.1. NCBI lineage: Eukaryota > Metazoa > Chordata > Chondrichthyes > Myliobatiformes > Dasyatidae > Hemitrygon > Hemitrygon akajei. The sequence continues at coordinate 62,048,069 of NC_133126.1, forward strand.
TGCTCATTTCTACGGATGCTGCTCCAGTTCCTCCAGTGTGTTTGTATGCGTTGACACGAATTTATTGACTGGTGAGTTGACTTCATGTCTGCCCCACTGCTCCCATGCACTTGAATGGCAAGTGAGACAAACTGATATCACCTTTCATTGGCTAATGGCAGAAAAACACACCCAGATAACAATTTACTAATTCCTGCATTGAATCATTTCCCTGACCTGTTTCTATACAAGTAGCAATGGGTGCTACTGGTCAATTTTGGAGCTTTGACATGCATCAGGAAGTACAATATTCTTATCACATTGTGTCCATAAGGATGTGTAAGTTAAACAGTTTAAGTTATGGGAAATCCATTTACTCTCTTGCCCACAACATCCTCTTGACTCTTGTGGGGAACATGATGATCGAGTTTAAATCAGGATCCGATAAAGTCATTGGCAGCCAATGACCTTGTTATGTTATATTGATGGAATGAGAGGAAGGTCCTGATGAAGGGTCTCGGCCCAAAATGTCGACTGTACTTCTTCCTATAGATGCTGCCTGGCCTGCTGCGTTCCACCAGCATTTTGCATGAAGGTTCTAATAAACCCACTTACCAAATCCTCATGGGACCCTTCTGCAGGACTGGAGAAAAAAGACGAGGAGTCAGAGTTAGAAGGGGGGAGGGGTCCTGATGAATTGTCTCGGCCTGAAACGTCGACTGTACTCCTTTCCATTGATGCTGCCTGGCCTGCTGAGCTCCTCCAGCATTTTATGTGTATTCCTTAGATTTCCAGCATCTGCAGATTTTCTCTTGGCCTGCTTCACTCCAGGGGGGAAAGTTCCAATCTATCCAGCCTCTCCTTATAACTCAAGACCCTCAATTCCAGTAACATTCTTGTGAATCTTCTCTGCACCTTGTTCGGCATAATGACATTCAGGTATGCTTGATTTTCTTTTGCCTTCTTCAGTGTATTGTGAGCATCTTTTTTTATTCTGAATAAATGTATAGTTGACAAAAGAGCGGAAGCAGCCCCAAAAGAAACAGAACTAAGGGCTTTTCTCACAGAGCAGAAGCAGGGGATGAAGACAGAGTTGAGACACTGTTCACTGTGAGCTGCAAAACCTCAGGGTCCCTAGTCTGAAGATTACTCCCATGGGCATCTCAGAGCACTGTAGTACAAGACTGAAATCTCAGCACACTTTATCAGCTTAATACTGTGGGATCACCAGAAACATCAGAAAGTACATCCTTGGCCTCATGAACTTAAGTCTGGGGCTCCCTGCAAGATACCACTAATATTGAGGCTCATATAATGACGCGTGCGGCTCAAACAGTGGAACTAATACTGAAGATGGAGAAGGCAGAGAGCGGGAAGAGGCAACACCTGATAAAGAAACCTTGCATAAAAGCAAGGGAGAATTGCATGACGTAGGACATTACAATGCATGGCGGTGAGAGTGTTCATTTCCAGCTTTGAATGACCAGCTCTATAGCTATTCTTCCATTTATTTATTTACTTACTGCTCTGCTCTATGCACTCAGTTGCAAAGTGAACTAAAGCCTGCCAGTGCTGCTCCCTTCAGCCTGCCCTTCACTTCACTCTGTGGACATACTATGTTGACACCGGAAACGTGGTGATATTTGCGGGCTGTGCAGCACAATCCGAGCTGATTTGCTTGCATGCAAAACAATACATTTCACCGTATGCTTTGATGCACCTGTGACAAGTAAACCTGATCTTTACAGTCAAGCTAACTGTTGTAGAATTGACATTCTCACAATGAATAGTAGCTTGCTTTAACACAACAACAGTGAAAAAATTAAATAAGTTACAAACATAATACTAAATAAAACCTGTTGCTGCAATAGTGATAAAAAGTCTTAAGCAATATTTGATACTAGACTATAAGAACATACTTTAGAGGGAGCAAATCAAAAGAAAGAGAAAAGGAGCAACAAGATCTAAATCTGAAAGGCTTAGCATGGGGTTTGCCAAGCTCAGGGCCTAAGCTACCTCCATCAGCGGTAAAGCAATGAAAATCCAAGTGGCAGGTGCAGCCAGAGAAAGTTAGAGATCCCGGTGGATTGAAGGTGAAGGCCACTGACAGAGGAGCAATCTCAAGGCAGAGTGCCATTTTAGGCCAGAGGCTTCTCTAAATGAGCAACGGGTGAAAGGGACACTGCAAGTTCGAGCACACCCAAAGGTTGAGCGCACAGAGAATTTCTTCAGTCTACTATTACTGGTTCCTGGGAGCCTTACTGATACGGTGGAATGTTGATGTTGAAGATTCCATCAATAGAGACATTTATATGTTTTTAGTTTTCAGACAAAATGCAGAGTTGAGCCTAGAATTTTCATGGCAGCCACTGAGCTTGTAATTGAGCGTGACAGGATATGAATAGGGCAGGGTCCAACTGCAACACTTCCTCAAAATCGAGTCATAGATTTACATATTTGGCAAATAGGCCTTTTAGCCCAAATCATGCATGTCAAACAAGATGTCTATCCATGCTTGTTCCATTTGCCTGAGTTAGGACCATATCCTTCTGAACCATTTTATCCATGCACCTGGTTAGATGCTTTCTAAGCAATGTAATTGTACCCACTTCTACAATTTCCTGTTTCTCTCTCCCCACTCCATCTCTCAACTTCAAGTTCAAGTTTAATTGTCACTTGGCCATACACATGAATACAGTCAAACAGAACAGTGTTCCTCTGGGGCTAAGGTGAAAAGCACAGTAACAACAGGCACAGGCAGCACACAATATATACAGCACATATAATTACAATAGCAGAAAAACATAGTCACAAAAAAATAATATAGCCCAGATCCCCGAGTGTCATGGCCTGTAGCTTGACGGTGCATGAGATATTGTCCTGGATCCAAGTTTCTTGAAGAACGAGGTCGCAGCAGTCTTCATCACATGCTAGTGCAGCCGCAGATGAATGCAATTCAGCTTGTCTTTCAGCAAATGAACACTGGAGGGCAGCACCAGTGGGAGGCTCCAGCCCGGCACAGAATCCAGCAGTGCTCTTGCTCTTTCTCCACCACCTCCGGTGTCTCCTTCCCCGGGTGGCTGCAATGGGCGACCCCATGAGGGCCTGGTTCGCACAACAACCAAAGCCACACGGTTCCCACACCAGCAGTCTCGCCAGTGAACTGGACTTGCAGTATTCTACATTACCAATGTCCAACAGGATCTTGCATTCTCAAGAAAAATGTCAAAGACAGCCATTTCTTCTCTGCCCAAGTCACTCTCTGTGACTCTCAAGACATTGAAGAAATATCTAGAAAAACACCATATTGTGTCCTGTTTATCATATGATCTTCAGATTCAACAGGAATCTGAATCTCATGTGATCAACAGTGAGCCAATAGCTGATTGGATGCAGTGAAACTTCAAGAACAAGCTCAGGACTTCATACCCACTGATCCCTCCTGGCTAATGAAGTGTTGCCTGTCCAGTGAATCTACTCTGTTGATGGGCCAGGACACTGCCAGAGCTTATTTCAGAAAGTTATTTGAAAAGTATATTACTGTTTCTGTGACTATGTCAAGTTCTTCCTTGCAAAGTATTCAATTAGTGTTGCATTTTCTCTGCCTCCTTGCTTTAACACCTGATGAATTCTACCCTTATTTTCCCCATTTGATCTTGTTGTTTGCACATTGAAGACATTTTGATTCCCCCATTCTTCTCTTCTTCCTTTGTATTACTCTACATCTTTTTTTACATTTGGCCCAGTAATACTTGTGCAGTAAAACAGACATCTCTGCCAAAATCTTTTCCTGCACCTTATTGTCTCTCTCTTTCAGCACAGGCAGTCCTCATTTTGCATGCCCTACCTTTGCCCTTGGATGGAATAGGCCAAAACTGTGCTGGAATCATCTCCTCTTTAGATGCCATCCATAAATTAATTGTAGTTTTGCCTGCAAATTTTAAAATGCATGATCCCTTTTCAAAATTGGAACATTACCAATTAATTATTTTACCCTCTTTTCTCATTATCCTTTTCGGTGGTTAACGTAAACCTCCTGATGCAACAATCATTGTTCTATCAATATTTCCCCCACTGACATTTGTGTTTTTTTTTACCCTCCTTGCTCCACAGACCCTGATCCACTAATGCCCCTTTCCTCACAGGCTGGTAATTTAACAATACAGAAAAATTATCTGAATGGATCAAAAATTTGTCCACCTCCTTCTTCATTACATTTCCCTAATTGAACATGGCTGAAACTCATTATCACTTCTCTATGGATTTTGCTCCTCTGCAAATATGGCCTCCAAAACACACAAAAATGAAATGACCCCCCCCCCCCCATTTCTTAACTCTTGTAGGTTGTTTTTCTTTTCCGGGCCTTGTGGCATATTGAGCCGTAATCTTACCATTTCTTTAGGATTTTTGACTGTGTTATGAGGCCAAGTTGCTAGCTTGATGCTCAACCCACACGGATGGAAGGCGTACAAGGAGGAGCCAGCTGGAAACCGGGACCTCTCACCTTAAAGTCTGGTGCAGATGCTACTGCACCACTGGCCAGCTGCTTTGTGGATTGGCGTTCATAATAATCTGGACAGCTACACCTTCCTTTCCTTAATTCTCTTTCTTTGTTGAACACTGTATCTTGAAATACTGTATTCAGCACCTAATTCTGCAGTTTTGAGCTCGGTCTCTCTTAATACCACTAGGTCATAAACCCTTGTGTTTATTTGTGCCAACAGCTTGCCAAACTATTTTACCCTGCTTTAAGCATTTACTTATGAAGTGCTGGCCTTCCTACTGACACCCACAGCTCAAAATGTGCCTAAACTACGAAGTTGCATTTGTCTGTACCATACCCCTATTTCCATGCTCAGCAGTGAAATCCATTGGCAGTAAATCAGGGATAACAATCTTTTAATCCTATTCTTTCAGTTTTTTCTTTGACTTCTACTTTTTACTTATAGAACTATGTTATTCTGCCAGTGTCTATCTTTTATGCCATATCGAGCAGAATGACCTCTGTTGTTCTGTCAGCAACTTCTGAAGCCATCTGGAGATATCCTCGTGTGGCACTGCTGAATTAACATATGAATCTTCAATCAAATTTGCAGCCATAGAAATATCAATCTGACTCTCAGACCATCGGATTCATTAGCATAATAACTTCCCAGAGTATTGCTCCCCCACCCCACCCCCCTCCATTACAGCTTGGTCAACCATGGTTCCACAGCCTCAGCTCTGGCTTTACTCCCCAGAAGAATGAAGTCCCTTATAAGTGTTTGGAACTGAATATTGTCTTGAGATGGAGATACACCTTCTGGACCCTTGCACTTTCTACTTGATCTGCATTGACTGCTCAGAATGCACCCATTGGCTTTTCTACCTGTAGATCGAGCTCCTCCTGGAATGCATTGTCCATGTCATTCTGAGTGCGGGCAATGCACCCTAGCCACACCAGCACCTATTCGAGATTCAAAACATGAATGTTTTCAGCAGCTGTCATTTCCTCTGTGTGGTTGTCCAAGATACAATTATTTACTTATACTTAGCAGTTCTGCATCACAGTATTGCAAAAGTGTTGGACCAGAGGTTTAGCTGATTTTTTAGTTGGTAGTCTGGTCCTAGGTAGTGCTCATGGTAAAACCTGGGCATTCAAGTTTTACCATGAGCATTCCCCAGCACCAGATTGCTAACTAAAATCCTACAACTCTCTGTTCAAGAGTTTTGTAATACGAAGATGCCAAGCCATTGTGCAATTTAATGAGTGTCAAGTTTTCATTAATTTAATCCTATTTATTTATACTGAATGTCTCAGTACAATTCCTTTGTATCTGTCTGAAGTTCATGCTAAGCAATATAGAGCGACTCCTTGACCACCACAAAATAAACGTTAAACCATTTTTATGAGTTTGTTGAGGATATCTGCATCATGATACAAAGTGAGAATTTGAACACTGGCATTGGACTTTTCACATCTGGTCTGAAGGATGATGTCTCACAATGCAGTAGTCATGCCAAACCACATCTTTGGGTAATCTTCTTCCAGCTAATGAGCATGGTGTAACCAAGCTCCCAACACCACTTCGCAAAAATTTCAGCAGCGGTATTACATTCAAAGAACAGAATCAAAATCAGGTTTACTGTCACTGACATGTGTCATGAAATTTGTTGTTTTGCAACAGTAGTATAGTGCAACACATTTAAAAATCGTATAAGTTACAATAAGAAATATAAAAAATAGGTAGTGTAATAAAAAGCGCAAAATAGTGAGATAGTGTTCAGGGGTTCATGGACCATTCGCAAGTCTGCTGGTGACGGAACAAAGCTGCTCTTAAAATGTTGAGTGCAGGTCTCCTCCCTGATGGTAGGAATGTGATGAGGGCATGTCCTGAGTGATGAGGGTCCTTAATGATGAATGCTGCCTTCTTGAGGCATTGCCTTTTGAAGATGTGCTGGATAATGGGGAATCTAGTGCCCATGATGGAGCTGTCTGAGTTTGCAACTCTACAGCTTTTTCTGACCCTGTTTATTGATGCCTTCATACCATACGGTAATGCAACAAGTCACAATGTTTTCATGGGGGCGTCTGTAGAAATTTGCAAGAGTCTTCGGTGACATATGAAATCTTCTCAAACTCTTAGTAAAATACCGTCACCGATGAGGCTTCTTCATAATCGCATAAATATGTTGGGCTCTGGGTAGATTTTCAGAGACGTTGACACCCAGGAACTGGTTTCCCCTCGCAATGAGGACTGCTGTGTGCTTTCCTGAAGTCCAGAATTAATTCCTTGGTCTCGACGTTGAGTGCAAGGTTTTTTTTTGAACACTACTCAACCAGCCTAATTATCTCACTCCTGCGCGCCCCTGCGCCCCTCTTCGTTCTGATATTCTGCCCACAGCAGTAGTGTCATGGGCGAATTTTCAGATGGCGTTTGAGCTGTGCCTAGCCACACAGTCATGGGCGTGGAGAGAGTAGAGCAGTGGGCTAAGTACACATCCTTGAGATCTGCCGGCGCTGATTGTCAACGAGCTGGAGATATTACTTCCGACCCGTGCTGACCGTGGTCTCCCGATGAGCAAGTCAAGGTTCCAGTTGCAGCGGGAGATCCAGAGGCCCAGGTTTTGAAGCTTGTTGATGAATACTGAGGGGATGACGTTGTTGAACGCTGAATTGTAATTAATAAAGAACAACCTGCCGGTGTAGCCAGTGAGATCGCATCCACTGCAGACCGGTTGTGGCGGTAGGCAAATTGCAGCGGGTCTCGGTCCTCGCTCTGGCTGTTCATTCTAGCCCAGACCAACCTCCCAGAGCGCTTCATCCCGGTGGACGTGAGTGCCACTGCGCGGTAGAAGCTGGAGTAGTTCATCCTGCTCTTCCTGGGCACCGGTATGATCGACACCCTTTTTGAAGCAGGTGGGAAACTCAGATTGCCGCAGGGAGAGGCTGGAGATGCCCTTGAACCCTCCCGCCAGTGGGCTGGCACGGGTTGCCAATGCCCGGCCAGGTCCACCAACAGGGCCTGACGCCTTGCGAAGCTTCACCCTCTTGAAAGGTGTTCTGACGTCGCCCCTGAGACAAAGGTCACAGGGTTACCAGATGCTGCCGGCATTCGCACAGGTATAGTTCTATACTCCCTTTCAAAGCTCGTTCAGCTTATCACTGTGTTAGGTTTCGCCTTATAGGAAGTAATGGCTTGCGAGCCCTGCCACAGCTGACCTGTCTCTAACCTGATTTTTTCGCTGTTACGATAGCCTCCCGCAGATCGACCCTGGACCTTGAGGAGCTCCGGATCGCCTGCGCCTTTGCCACTTCGGCAGCTGCTGATTTGAATCGGATTATCGGAATGTCGCGAGCTTTCTCCCCGAGCACTGCGGCGGCACGAACTGCGGAGATGCCCCGGTTTCTGCGCACCCTCACTCGGTACCACCACAGACAACCCAGCCTCTCCTTCCCCCGCTCCTCTCCTCACTTCTTCAATTAAATCGTGACATCTGAAGTTTGAAATTTCAGAAAGAATGCTTCTCATCCACAAATACTTGACAAATTACAAATCTATCAAAAGAATACGTAATTAATGTGCAGTTGCATTGTGAAGACTCTCCGTAACGGGGCTTTAAGTGCATTGCCATTAGCTTTCAAGAAAAATCGTACAAATCATCGTTTTGTTTAACTGCGGTATAAAGAGAAAAATAATGACGAATTAATCGGCGACCGAGCTGCGGACAGATGTGCGTACACCTTCAGTTAAATAGGGGTAACTCTCGTGGGGATAGAAATGGTTAGCATATTGTTTCCTGATGCAGGGAATCGCTACTTCAAAAACTGCATGTTTGCAAAGGAAGGATAAACAACTTGAGCAGCATTTACGATTTGTAGTGTTTAATGCTTCTCAACACTTGCTTTGTGTAAAATGCGTCAGTGCCATGACAAGGCATGAAAAATAATCATGCTAACAACCGGATTAATTTGGTATTTTTGTCCTTAAATGTTCTACAGTTTAGCAAATAGTCCTAATGGATACGTTTAATTCCGCACAAATGTCCCATTAGGAACGCGGATTTCCAAAATAGTTGTCATCGCATCAGAACCGTGTCTTTTGTCTTCATGAAGGTTACAATGTTTTAAAAGATACCATTGTGCCTTCCGTAAACCATAAAATTGTCACTGGGGACTGATTAAAAAGTTCTGAATTGAAACACTACGGAATTTGTCTGCATCCTATTCAGAGCTGACAATGCTTCATTCAACCGAGTACACAAAAAGAGTTTAATGGGGATTCTGTTGGAGATTCTCCAAGCCGAGCTGCATCCATATGGAATACTGGTAGGACATCAGTACCGACAAAGGGCCCAGGTGACAGTGTCAGCCCCATCCTCTGCCCAACAGGCAGAGCAGACAACACAGGGTCGAGATATTGAATAACTTTCATCAAAATGCACGCCTCTTACATTTTACTTTCTCTTGCCAACAACTTTCCCTTTTAGCGCCCGTTAATGGTTATTATGCCGATATAAACTGTTTAATTTCCTCATACATCCCCCCCTGAAATCTACGATTCCTGATAGAACACAATAGATTACTATATATATCATGATTGTCGCAACAGTATTAACACCGTTTATTATAACAGACGCTTCTTAAAACACGTGAACTGAAATGCTTACATTTATTTTACCTACAACGATTTAAAGCGATCTGGCAGACAGTTTCTATCAACACAGTCCTTCACCAAGGTTAATATAGATTTTATTACTATAATATTTCCTCGTGCGTGAAAACCGACGTTTTAGGGTCGGAACAAAATTTATACCCCCTCGTGTACGAACTTTGGATAGTTTAGTTAAAATCTGTGTGAAGTGACGCATTCTTGAAAGGAATTCTAACATTCAGTTGGTTAAAAGTTGAGGAGGGGGAGGGAAGAAAATATCAAACACAAAGGACTACTGGAAAGAACATAATAGTTTCGCCTCCAGAATTCATATAGACACAAGCACACGCTGATCCTAAGATATTTCAGAGTCAATCTTTCTCTCCATCTTGAACATACAAAATCGTTTGAAACGTTTGACCATATTTCAAATGGGACATTTTTCTCCCAAGTTTCCACCCCAGTTCCATCCCGCCATTCCTTCAAAACTGGAAACTTTCTGGGGCTTTTCGTTAAATTCTCAAAAACATTTGATAAACTGCCTTGAACATACTTCACAGCTCCTTATTTGATAGAAACATCTCGAAGCTTCTGCAGCTTGGCAGAAGCACGACTTGTAATTATTTGTGATGTCCAATGGTAATCTAATTTACTAATGAATAACTATTTTGGGCGTGGCTGTCTTTATAATGCAGTGAAAGTAGAACATGTAAAAACTGTCCCGAAGTTGTGTTCCATTTTCCTACTCGGCAACCTTTACTTGATGTTCTATCAAGGAGAGTGCGTCGACTTCCTCTCGGAGTGTTCAGTAAGGGAGGAATATAACGGCATTAAAAAAATCAAATCCCCATAATAAACTCCGTGTTTCTCGCTTCCACTGCTGGTCTTCTCGCGAAAAGAACAGCAAATCATCTTTATCTGTGGGCGCTACTCTGGCATTTTCATTTTTTTTTGCAGGGTCCTTTAATAATTATATTTAATCCGTGCGCTGGCGGTCTGTTATCCTTACTATGGCCTGCGGCTAATTGCGTCGGTCAACTCTGTGCCAATGTTTATAAATTTCCATTCCAAATGACTTTGTGTTGAAATGCATGTAACACCTTCGCGGAAAATAAAATCCAAAAGAAAATCCTCTACTCGCCTCCATGTCGTAGAATGCTGTAACTGGGATCAGATTAATTCTGTGTGTTGTGTAACTTAATCCGAATCAATTCAAAATAAAAAGGTTTACGATTCGGTTACACCAAATATCCAGCTCTCAGATTTAAAATGAATGGTGTTCAAATAATCACAAACTCAGAAGTTAAGCACTTTAATTTTATTTTTACACTGGTATCAAGTATTTTGTTGCTAGTCTTCGAGAATTAAGGTAGAATTTTATTTTTGCGTGCCGACGAAGTTTTTCATTGCAATGTGCTGGATTTACCAGATAGAACATACTCAACGATAACTAGACACAAGTACTTCACAGCGTCCAAAATCCAGAAAAAGAATTAAGTGGCTATTGTACGATATTAATGGCCCTTCGCTATGAAAAGATACCACCGACATGTTCATAATAGAGAGGATGCTTTTGGTTTACAGTATAGTGTCATCGTTTTACTGAATTCCTGCATTATAAACAAAACTGTTTAATGTCAGAAACAGAACTGCTGTTTTAACGTTAATGGTTAACTTTTGTACAGTCGAAATATTTTAACCTGTAGAAGATTAAGAGATTCAAGGTGTCCAAATGTATAATGTTGGCACTTAAATTTCAAATTCAAATTAATTAGAAATAGTCTCATTTTCCAGGCTGAACATTAAAGTAACAACTGTTTCATAATTAATTTCTATCCACAAAAGAGACATTCGTTCTAACAGCTAGAACGCCAAGTTTCCCAGTGAAAATGCCGAAAACAGCAAACAATAAAATTCTGTTCCATCTGAGGTAAATTGAAAGGGTTTGTAAAATTTTACACTCGCTTTAGTTTATTGCGTTGGAGCTGATTTAACTAATCTATTGCTACATTTAATCAGAATGAAGGGTTAAATGTTTCGAGCATCAATGAGCTATTTTACACTCCCTTTGATAAAACACTTTAAATGACCAATAACGCAATGGCTCATTGGCCATTAAGTCTAATACTAGATACAAAATACATTGGAAGATCTAAATTGACACGTTTTCAAACTAGGATTAAAATAATGTAAATTGTAACTATATCTTACTCCTTAAGACACAAAACTACAGTGAATGAAACAAATTGTGCAGTTGACATGTTTATGTGCTTGAAAACGTACAGTAGACTTCAATGGTTTTGCGTTTTACAAATTATATTATATCTATAAATTAATGTCTTGTTTTTAAAAAGAGATTGCCCTTTGGAAAGCAAGATGTGCTCTTTTTTGAAGTTTTCAGCCATTCTCCTAGAAATGATCAAAGTTTAGCCAGCGGTTTAGAAATACAATATCTATGAGCACATGAAAAGGGTAACCAATGAGAAATGCCGCTACTCACGAACTTGCTGGACCATAACAACAATAATAACATAAAATAACGGTATAATTTATTGTAATTCACAGTGTCTACAATTCACCAGTTCCACTCTTGTCTTCGCACTACAGGATGTGTGAGGTGGTGATAGCTCGGGAAGATACCGAATGGTCCAGCGTGCTGCACCTGTTGAAAGCCATGAACCGCGAAAGCAGTGTAGGAATTACTAAGGTGAACAGCATCTCCGGGCTTGTCCTGGATCTGTATGGACGTAATGGAGCAAGTATGACAGGGTTTGCCATCTTTGACCAGCACTGGCACTGCCACTCTGCGAACCAGTTGAGGCTGATTAACATCCAACTGCAGGCTGCCTTCTACCTGAGCTTTCTTCATTTTATACCTATGGTTTTGGAACCAGATCTTCACCTGAGTTGGAGTCAGACTCAAACGGTGGGCGAAATGTTCACGCTCAGGGGCAGATAAATAACGTTGTTGTCGAAATCTTCGCTCAAGTTCAAACGTTTGAGCTTTGGAGAACAGGACACGTCTTTTCTTCTTCTTCTCCTCGTTCATCGTGATGGAGGACGAGACTTTTCTTTGGACACGGTCCTCAGAAGGTCTATCGATGCTGCTTTCATCAGATGCTATAACGAAACATGTGCCCGGTCAAAGATACTGAATATGAAACCAAGACAGCAAATCGGCATCAAGCACCTACATCTAATTTCGATACTTACATATTTTGTCAGAACCAAGCCACCCAGAATAAGGCAGCTTGGAATAGTCTCGCTGCGATCGTGGGTCTGCTTCGCTCCTTATCACAGCTGATGGGTTTACTTTTCCATTCCCTTCATCCCAGTGATCAAGATTGTCCACTTCCTGTTGATCTGGCAAATCTAAAATTCTGCGAACTGTAAAGTTGGTTCTCGCTATCGACATGTTCACGATTATCAATTGCTCGCCTAATTCCTGAAGAAGAATATACGTTAAAGGGGCAGGAAACGTTTTCGAAGAAGGTGGAACAATTATATTTCCTGCATATAATAGAGAAATAAGAGGAAGCGTCCTATGTTTATATAAACAGTCCTCTTCCCGCAAACAGTGACAACCTTCAGATCCTGCCTGACCATAGGACACCAAGTACCTGCATCAGTCAAGTACCAAAGCATTAATGTGAGTAGGTGTAACCCTAGCAGAGAATAAGCCGGCACTTCCCAAAAACAGCAGGAAACTGGATTCATCATTACATATTCTGCGTGATTAGCAAAGAAAGTAGCCAACAGATAATGGTAATTGTGTTAGTGAATTAGTGAATTACATCTTGGGTGGTTAGTGGGAGCACAGCCCTTCCCCCTTCCCATTATTTGCATACAAAGTAAAGAAGCAGTGGCAGGTTTCTCTAGTCCAGTTCATTTAATTACTTATTCATTTGCTACAAACTCATTTGTATTATTAAAGGGAACTGAACACGCTGCATTTATCGCACTTAAATGCAAAAGGTGAGTATTTCCCCTAAATCCACTTCTGTGACTTTACTCCTAATAGAAATTTCCTTGGCAAAATTTACAGTGGATTTGAACATCCGATATCGCGCTAACGCACAGGTCATCGGTAAAGAGGGCGCAAAACGAGCAAGACTGATTCTGACGACAGAGGTACAAGGAATAACATTTGCAAGGTCCGCCTGCTTCAATGACTTTATATTTTATGTACAATGTGAAGAAATATACAACTATGTTTATACTTAAATACAGTTAACTGATCAAAAGGTATCTTGCACGGCATTATAGTTTTATTTCAAAACATTCAGTGAAAACTATAATTATAACATGACGCATTTTTGGTGACGTTACCAGCAAACATGGCACTAATCCCGAGTTGACCATCTCTCTGAAAGTTTCTGTACGCAAATATTCCCATGCCATGCCTGTTTGTGCCACCTATCAAGCGTGCTTGTGTGACACTGTTCCATGCTCCACAAACTCCCTCACAACGTCCTGGGTGGTCGAAACCGGGAGAACACAAATACATGCCAACTGCTAGGCTGCGAACAATGGAGGAAATGTAGACCAACGTCGCAGACCTGTTGGAAGCATTTGTTCCAGTCAAGATTTTGCATTTGTTCAGTCATCAAATAATAGATGATTGACGCCTCAGCACAATGTGCTTTAACTTTTTGGGATAAGTCCGAGTTTGTTCCTTGTTGTCATGGTTTTCAATGGCATTAAAAGGGATTTGCCTGCTATCGACTTCGTTCCACATCTAATACAACCAAGTGCATGAAAAGTTGTTACTTCCATCGTTTAGAAACAAACAGGATTTCTTAAAATGTAAAATCAGAGGATAATTCACTCTCGCGGGAAAGATGGACTATCTATTCCAAATTCAATTTTCTCCATATTAATAGCCTAACATTTTCAGAGCAGATGCAGTTCCTGGAATTGAAAAGTACCATAGGAAGAGTTGGTTTCGAAATTCAGGAAACGGGTCAGAAAATGAAGCACGGCAAACGTTTGCTTCGATGATCGAATGGAATAGTTACAAGGTTCATCTGAATATTTCACTAAATTGGTACTCGATTATAATGCTCCACATTCGTTGTAGTGTAGGTAATTATTGGAATGATTATCAGTACCGGAATAACGCTTCTGACGCAGAATTAGTCTCCGTGTTTATGGTGATTGTGTTTACATTGTAAACTTATTGGAAGTAGACGCTGTAAAAGAGATGCACGGTAGTTTTCTGAAGTTGTAGGTTATAACGATATACTGTTCATTTTCAGCAACAGAATCGCTCTCTGATTCACCACACATGTACATTGCATGACTGTTAAACGCCGCTCTAAATATAAAAATCCCCATGGATGACTGTGTAACTAAGAGTAAAATATACTGCTGTATAACTTTACCAATCATTGCCCAATGTAAACGCAGGAGGAGTTCGGCTAGGGTAAAGCAGATTTTCATCCTTAGTGACCTCCTGTAGCCTCTTAATCTAGTTAACATCTGAAGACTACAACGAAGTGTAAAAATAAGTAAATAGAGGCAATTACACGCTTAAGGGCTCTTCACTGTCAAACGTTTGCTTTCGTTTCTGGAAGATTTCAGTAGTATGAATATTTGAAAGCAAATTACACTTGATATTTTGCAAGAGCGATTTTTAGTGCCGCCTCGTTTACTGTGCACAGACAAAAAGCGCAATGAATACTGGATATGAAGTGCCAGAATTACATTGATTAAAGATTGAGTTCCAGTTCATTATAGCCTTTGTTGTTAAAAAGCCAACATTTTGGCGATTAATAAGGATATTTTAAGTAACGTTTTCTCTAGATACCCACAATAATCTAAACTTTATTCCTTCAATTATTTGTAATATTTTGCAAACTTTATAAGCTTGATTTCTGGTAAACGTATTTTAGTGTATATGATACAACTACAATCGCGCTGCTCTGCAAAAACACGTAGTAAATCCGATACTACTTTATTTCCACGTAATTCTGAAAATGGAATTAACGCCAACGAGAAGACTCACAAACTCGCAGGAGTTCCCAATTTTTTTAATGCCATGAACCAATACTACTAAGCAAGGAGTCCGTAGACCCTAGGTTGAGAACCCCTATAAATTAAGAGCATGGACAAGCGTGGGAGTTTATACTGGAAGCAAGGCCGGATATAACTTTAAACCGCTCTGATGAGTTAGGAGATCAGGCCTTACGACAGCAGAGATGACGAACAAAGTAGCAGATTACCCTTGATGTGCAGAATGCAACTTTAAATTTCACTGCTACAGAGAATATAAATTCCGGGTTCTAAGAGGTCACAGAACTCAATCCACCATTATCTCCTTATGGACAAGCATTTCAAATTCTCTGCTTGGACCAGAGGTCGTCATGCAGTTGCTTGTCACAAAAGGGAAACAATGTTTAATACTTGTGAAGTGATTACACCTTTAGGGCAGTTCAGTTTCATAATTAAAGCAAAAATAAACTCTTGCATTGCAGCTTCTCAGTCTTGGCTGTGAATCATTCGATCAGATTTATGAATATAGTTCAGTGGAGTATTTCCAAATCATAGCTTCCTAGTCTCTCAACTCTTAAAATCTCTCTCTCAACCTTTTGGCTTTTGTTGCTGCCCACAGAAATTCTCCATCTTATGTTTGCTTCAGGATAGTATGTAAACCACAATCCTAATGAACATGCTCACAACAGAGCCAACTCTATCAAAACCATGTCATCCAAGGTCTCATCACTTCTTTCAACTTCTCACAGCAAAGCCAGTCCTCATCTGCAACAAACTTCCCACAGGAGTGTATGGAACCTTCAGAGCAAAGAGTAAGCTAATCAACCAACAATACTTACGGGGCAGATCCAAGATCACCTGAACCACATCTGGAGAGCATGCAGATGACATTCAGAGAGGTCCACATTCAGAAGCTAAAGCACATGAGAGGGTAGGTGGTACTCACAACATCCACAAGACTGAAGTCCTTTTCCCTTGTCCTTTGTCACTGCTTACAATGCCATTCACCAATAATTGGGTACAGGGAAGACTGACACTAAAGATAAAATTCACCATTGCCTTCACTGCAGTAGCCTAGTCTTTGGGTTATTAAGGAAAGGAGTTCTTGTAGTTCAAAGTTCAAAGTAGAATTTATTATCAGAGTACATACATGTCACCACATACAACCCTGAGATGCTTTTTCTGTGGACATACTCAGCAAATCTATAGAACAGTAACTGTAAACAGGTTCTGTAAACTGTAAACAAACTGCAAATGCAGATAAAAAATAAATAGCAATAAATAAAGAGCATGCAATAACAAGATAAAAGAATGCTTAAATGAGTATAATTATCCACCTGTTCAAGAGCCTGATGGTTGAGGGGTAGTAACTGCTCTAGAACCTGATGGTGCGAGTCCTGAGGCACCTGAACCTTCTACCTGATGGCAGCAGCGAGAAAAGATCATGGCCTGGGTGGTGAGGATCTTTGATGATGGACGCTGCTTTTCTATGGCAACATTTCATATAGATGTGCTTCATTGTTGGGAGGGTTTTACCCATGATGTACTGGGCCGAATCCACTACCTTTTGGAGGATTTTCCACTCGAGATCGTTGATGTTCCTATACTGGGACATAATGCACTTTTCACTACATATCTATAGAAGTCTGCCAAAGTTTTTGAAGACATGCTGAATCTCCACAGACTCCTGAGAAAGTAGAGATGTTATTGTACTTTCTTTGCAATTATATTAATATGATGAGTCCAGGACAGGTCTTCCAAGATAGTGACACTCAGGAATTTGAAGTTACTGACCCTCCCTGATCCTCCGATGATTACTGGCTCATGGACTTCTCCTGAAGTCTACTATGAGTTCCTTGGTCTTGATGACATTGAGTGAGAAGTTGTTGTTATTATACCACTCAGCCAAATTTTCAATCTCCCTCCTATATGCTGATTCATCACCACCTTTGATACAGCCCACAACATTGGAATCATCAGCAAACTAGTATATGGTGTTGGAGCTGTACTTAGCCACACAGTTGTAGGTGTAAAACGAGTAGAGCAGGGGTCTAAGTCCTTGCAATGTTCCTGTACTGATGGAGATCATGGAGAAGATGTTTTTGCAATCTGAACTGACTGGGGTAAAAGTGAGGAAATCCAGGATCAAACTGGACAAGGGGATATTGAGGCCCAGGTCTTGGAGTTTACTGATTAGTTTAGAGGGGATGGTGGTGTTAAATGTCGAGCTGTAATCAATAAAGAACATCCTACTGTCCAAGGTTGTGTGAAGAGCCAATGCGATGGCATCTGCTGTAGACCTGTTGCTTTGGTAGGTGAATTAGAGTGGATCCAAGTCACCATTCAGACCGGAGCTGGTCAGTTTGGGAATTTGCGCAATCCCATTGTTTGGATGTCTTTGTTAAGCCATCAGCTAAATAATTTGCAGAATCAGCAAGTGAGCTTGTGGCTTGGAGTGTTAAATTGAGCACAAAATTGTCTGAGAATGCCTTTATCTTCAACACCAGCTTCTCAAAACACTTCATCACTGTGGATGTAAGTGCCGCTGGGCGATTGTAATTTCGACAGATTACCACATTCTTCTTGGGCACCGGTTCAATTAAAGTCTGCTTGAAGCAGATCGAAGATATCTGTGAATACACCAGCCAGCTGGTCGGCACAGGTCTTCAGTACTCACCAGATACTCCATCTGGATCAAGACGTCAACTCTGGAACAAAGCTGGAGATCCCTGTCCCTGCTTACTGCTGAGATATGGATCACCTGTAGCTGCACATTAAGACACTTGAAAAATCCCACTGACACTCGCTGCAAAATCCTTCAACTCCATGGGAAGGATAAGCAAACTAACATCAGTGACCCCTCCCAAGCCACTATTCCCAGCAGTGAGGCCCTGAGTACACTCCATTTACTTCACTGGCCAGACCAGATTTATTGAGTCTGAAACAGACTATATTCAATGCTCTATCATCAGAAGTGATTACCAGGTCAACAAAGGAAATCTACAATGCCTCATTGAAAGGATGCAGCACCTCTGCTGACTCTTGCGAATCTATGACCAATGAACAGCCAAAGTGGAGAAGGAGAATCTAAAATAGCACTGAGAACTTTGAATCCATATGTTGAAAGTACACAGGTAGTCTCCTTAAGCAGAGCACAGTCTACTCACTCACTGTCTGTGGAAGGGTCTGCAGTTCTCCTGTTGGCTTCAGGAGCCAAACTCATATCCTCTGTGGCAAGGTGAAAGCAAGTCATTGTTTGCACTGAATTACATCTTTGACGCTGAAGAACAGCCAACAAGGACTATGAGGGTTGGGCATACTAGAAGGGAGCTCCCAAAGAATTTGTTAGCATTTTTATTGATAAGGATAAAATACAGATTACATCTCAACCACAAATACCATTCATTTCTCTGTAGGACTGAGATTTGAAACATTAAATATACCAAGATTTGGCTGAGCACAATAAAGATTAGACCATAAGATCATTAGACATAGAAGTATAATGAGGCCACCCAGCCCATTCAGTCAGCTCCAGCATTCCAGTATGGCTGATTCAATATTCCTCTCAACCCCAGTCTCCTGCCTTAACCTTTGACACGTTGACTAATCAAAAATCTATCAACCACTAAATGTACTCAATGCCTTGGCCTCCACAGACATCTGTGGCAATGCATTCCACAGATTCACCATCCTCTGGCTAAAGAAATTCCTCCTCACCTCTGTTCTAAATTAATGCCCCTCTATTCTGAGGCTGTGCCCTCTAGTCCTGGAAATACCCTCTGTACATTCACTCTGTCTAGGTATTTCAATATCCGATAGGTTTCAATGAGATACCCCATCATTCTTCCAAACTCCAGTGAGTACAGGCCTAGAACCAACAATTGTTCCTCATACCTTTTCATTGCATCCTTTCATTCTCAGAATTGTTCTTGTGAACCTCCCCTGGACTTTCTCCAATGCCAGCACATCTTTTCCTAAATGAGGGGCCCCCAAACTGCTCACATTCCTCTAATTGTGGTCTGACCAATGCCTTATAACGCCTCAGCATTACATTCTTGGTCTTATATTCTAGTTGTCTCAAAAAGAATGCTATCATTTCATTTTCCTTATCACCACTGACTCAACTTGCAGGTTAACCTTTAGGGAATCTTGCACAAGGACTCCCAAGTCCTTGTGCAGGACTTATTTTTTAATTTTCTTCCCGCCATGATGGGAGGTAGGAATAGGTGCAAAGGAATTGAATTTACTGAGGAGGGTGGAATGCTGTTGAAGGACCGATCAGGCAGTCATGGTGTCAGGAATAAAATCACCTGGCACTCATAATGGCTGCCTGTATACCAACTCAGCTGTGGACAACTGCAGGCCCTCTTTTGGAGCTGTTCTAAGCCCCAGCATTCTTGCCCACTGGCACTCCACACAGACTGTAGTCCAATCACATATGTCCTTTCTAAGGCCATGCCACACAAACTTTAGATAGATAGATAGATAGATAGATAGATACTTTATTCATCCCCATGGGGAAATTCAACATTTTTTCCAATGTCCCATACACTTGTTGTAGCAAAAACTCATTACATACAATACTTAACTCAGTAATAATATGATATGCATCTAAATCACTAACTCAAAAAGCATTAATAATAGCTTTAAAAAAAGTTCTTAAGTCCTGGCAGTTGAATTGTAAAGCCTAATGGCATTGGGGAGTATTGACCTCTTCATCCTGTCTGAGGAGCATTGCATCGACAGTAACCTGTCGCTGAAACTGCTTCTCTGTCTCTGGATGGTGCTATGTAGAGGATGTTCAGGGTTTTCCATAATTGACCGTAGCCTACTCAGCGCCTTTCGCTCAGCTACCGATGTTAAACTCTCCAGTACTTTGCCCACGACAGAGCCCGCCTTCCTTATCAGCTTATTAAGACGTGAGGCGTCCTTCTTCTTAATGCTTCCTCCCCAACACGCCACCACAAAGAAGAGGGCGCTCTCAACAACTGACCTATAGAACATCTTCAGCATCTCACTGCAGACATTGAATGACGCCAACCTTCTAAGGAAGTACAGTCGACTCTGTGCCTTCCTGCACAAGGCAGGAATGCAGCTCGTTTCTGTGAGACCTTCCAGCCTGAATGTGAGAGGTCATGTCTGGAGTCAAAAACAGTCCACCTCCAGTTTGTGGGCACTATGGGGCAAGGGCGACCGGTTGAGACATCGCACAGAGAGAAAACCCAGCTTCCCTGAACTTAATGTCAACTGCAGGCCTGTAACTGCTCTTCAGTAAGCCTGGACCTCTGGGTCAGTAGATTGGTCGGCTGCCATGTTAGTGCAGTCAACCCTATCTGTATGGCCTCAATGGATGGCCCTGAGAGGCCATCAGCCACAGTATTATTTTACCCCTTGATGTGTTGTATAACATCTGTGAACTCTGATATATGTAGGCCAGGTGGCATTGCTACTGTGCAGACCATATTTTGGCCATCTTGTGCTCAATGAACGCTATGACATGGCGACCCTCTGGAAGACAACAAAACTGGCAATCAGCCAACTAGAGACCGAGAAGCTCACGGTCAAATGTGCCGTACTTCCTTTTGTGGGGAGGGAACTGCTGGCTGAAGAAGGCAAGCAGCTGCCACACGCCTCTGAACCACAAACAGTTCATGCACAGCACCCAAAGCATAGTCTGAAACACCAACAGTAATGGTTAAAGGTGCGCCAGTGGGGCTGCATTGGAAAGAGCTTGTTTGGTGTTGTCAAGTGCCCTGGTCTTGTCCGCTGACCAGTCCAGCATGTGCATAGAGGTATTGCATTTAAGGGCATTATACAAGGAAAGCATAAGTTCAACAACTTGCGGAAAGAAGTGGTAATGGAAATCAACTGCACCAAAAAACTCCTGAAGATTTTTA
The DNA here is from genome assembly GCF_048418815.1 of Hemitrygon akajei. Lineage (NCBI taxonomy): Eukaryota > Metazoa > Chordata > Chondrichthyes > Myliobatiformes > Dasyatidae > Hemitrygon > Hemitrygon akajei. The sequence continues at coordinate 62,069,073 of NC_133126.1, forward strand.
GTAGTGCGGGACAGTGGGAAATCCACAATTGCGGCTACTTTTGATGGGAGGGGTTTCACACCTTCTGCAAAGACGCAATGGCCGAGAAAACCAATGGTTGACGACCCATATTGGCATTTAGCAATGTTAGTAAACAATTTGTGTTGGCTTAAGCGCTCAAAAAGTGTGTGGAGATTAAATACGTGTTTGGATTTGGATGCACTGGCAACAAGTATGTCATCCAGGTAAACGAAAAGAATGACTGAGTCTTTTAATACAGAGTCCTTCAGCCACTGAAAGACTGTGCTGCATTTTTCGGTCCAAATAGCATGTGCAGAAACTCAAAGATGCCAAACAGGGTTATCACAGCTGTCTTGTGAATATCCTTCGAGCACACAGTCACCTGATGGTAGCCCCTAACTAAGTTGACTTTGTAAAAAATTAACTTTCTGCTAAACGTGCTGAAAAGTCTTGGATGTGTGGGACTGGGTAATGATTGGGTGGTGACCTGTAATCACCACATGGGCGTGTTACGAACTGTAATGTTTTAGGCACAAATCAGCAGCAAGAGATTTCACACTTGGAGTCCGGTTTTGATGTTAAAACTACTTATAATATAGTAACTTAAACCAAGATAAACAAAAGTTTACAGTGTTATGTGTATCTATGTGGGTAAATATAACTCCTAACTATTGAGCTTGGAGGAATAAGGCTTAAAGTCTTGAGATGATAAAGTAGGAAAGTTCAGTCATCCAAGGAGTAAATGATGGGAGAGAGATATTTGTAATCCACGTTGTACTGGAGAAAGAAGGTAAGTATGAAGTATTCCACAGGTTCCACGCTGGTAAAATGAGATAACAGTCACCATAGACCTTGTCTGTCGTGACGTTCCAAATCCACATATGAATTATCACCAAAAGTGACCTGTCACAGGAATATCATCATCCTGTGGTTACCACACAACATACCCAGGTAAGGGCTACACAAGTGGTCCCACAGATATCCCTAAAATCCACTCCTTTTGATTATACAAAGTGACAGTCACACCTTCTGGAGCAAACTTGCCCTGGCTGTTCGTAGTTCCAAGTCTTGCAAAACTGCAAGAATAGCTGGGGTTTTTTTCTTTCTTTTTCTCTCTCTCTCTCCGTATTTTAATCTGCACAGACCGCGACAGCCTGCGACTGATGTCATAGACTCGCCTCACTCAGGCGCTTGAAGTGACAGTCCACAGTAAACGAAACCTGTGGGTTCGTAACAGGCGGCAACCACCATCGGACTTAGGGACCAAATGGAGGGGTGAAGCCCAGGGGCTATTTGATCAGTGTACAATGCCAAGTTTTTCAATGTTGGCAAACTCAGCCTTTGCAGTGGCCAGCTTTTCTGGGTCCAGTCTATGCAGGCAGGTATGGACTGGTAGGCCAGTGTGGAAATGTGGTGTTCAAACCCATGTTTTGTGACTGTAGTGGAGAAGGTGGGGTTTGGGAATTTGACCAGCAGTCGAACAGTCACACTTATCAGTGTGAACCAGGAAATTTTGTAAATGCTTGTAATTTTTGACTTGCAAATCTTGCACATCTTATTTTTAAGGTAACTTATTTTTTGTTCTTTCTTACTACTCTCCTAATATTTATATATCTGTGCACTTGTAATCCAACTGTGACACTGAAATTTCCTTTGGAATCAATAAAGTATTTGTCTACTCTATCTATCTATCTAACCTCTCATGTGGTGGTGCATGCCCTTGACTGTCATAGGGAACTTACTGGGGGAGCAGGGTAACGACCCAAAGTCCTTGACCTCCACAAGCCAGCAGTTCAAAAGATCATCTAACTAGTCCTTGGGCACACAAGAAATCTGCTCCAAGCAGAGGTGTAGCCACTTTAGCCAGGACAAAGTCTCGTGTAACTTTGCCCATTGAAGCAGAGTGTCATCCGTCAGGTCCTGTAAGTTTGGATCCTGTTGCCATTGGTGGCCTCCAGTGAGATTTTGTTGCTCTTTGCCTTCTCATCGGTTTACCAAAGTAAGCACAGTAAAAACACAGGCCCAGCTATGTCTGTTTCGCAGCTGTGGGCACCTTTATGTTGGGGGCCTTGCTGACCAGGCTTATTGAGGCAGGGAAAGGAGAAGGAATGATGCACCGCTGTCTGGCTGAGTGTAGACTATCAGCCACTTACCAAGCTCCCGATGGTCCTTCACAGATGCCTTAGTGAGGGCTATGTGAACTTGATCAATGAGGGCTGCATGAAGAGTTCTTCAAAAGTAAAACAAGGTTGGTGATTTGCCAGGAGAGACAGCATATGGTCCATTAGCTCCAATGGCTTAACATCTCTGAGGCTGGGCAAGGAGAGCAACTGTTTGGTGCACTCAGACTCTGATCATCCAAAAGTCTGTAAAAGGTGAGTTTTCAGCGATCGGAGTTTATTGTGTCCAGGTGGGTGTTCTAGTAGACTCACCACTCTCACAGCAGCGGAGATGCTGAGCAACACTACCTCACAGAAAAGTTTGGTGCCATTGGTGGTGATTTGTTGCAGCACAAATTGGGCCTTGACTTGTACAAACCAAGCAACAGCACTTTTGCTCACAAAACTATGGCAGTTTCAAAGTGACTGTGTTGGCCAACATGTTCAAAAGCTCCAGAATCAACCGAGAGCATCAGGGCCACAGGTTTTCACAAATAGAACAGTGTAAGGTATTTTATATTTAAGAAAAACTATAACAACTCATTAATTGCAGTCCAAACACAAAAAAGCGCAGTAACAGAACTTCCTGTAATATGTCATCACATCAGAACAGGCTCTTAAAGTGAATCCCAACTCAATATCGGTGTTTGTGAATTATCAGTTACATTACCCTGCACACCTAATCCATATGATTTATCTACCTTCAGACCTTTCAGCTTCCCAAGCATCTTCTCCTTAATAATAGCAACTACACTCACTTCTGTCCCCTGACACTCTTAAGTTTCTGGTATACCGCTAGTGTCTTCCTCAGTGAAATCTGATGCAAAATACTAATTAAGTTCATTCACCATTTCTTTGTCCCCCATTACTACGTCACCAGCATCATTTTCTAGCAATCCAATACCCACTCTTGCCTTTCTTTTACTTTTTACATATCTGAAAAATGTTTTGGTATCTTCATTGATATTATTGGCTAGTTTACCTTCATATTTCATTTTTTTCCCCTCTCCTTATGGTTTTTTTTGTTACTTTCTGTTGTTTTTTTAAACTTCCCTATCCTCTAACTTCCTACTAATTTGTTGCTATAATATCTGCATCCTCTTTTGCCTTTATGCTGGCTTTGACTTCCCCTGACAGCCAAGGTTGCCTCATTCTCCCTTTAGAACACTTCTTCATCATTGGGATGTATCTATCCTGTGCCTTTTGAGTTGCCCCCAGAAACACCAGCTATGCTGTTTTGCCATCATTCTTGCCATTGTTTTTTCCAACAACTTTGGCCAACTCCTCTCTCATACCTCTGTCATTCCTTCCTTTATTCCACTGTAATACCGATACTGTACATTTGACTTTATCTTCTCCCTCTCAAACTTCAGGGTGAATTCTATCACATTATGATCACTTCATCCTATGAGTTCCCTTACCTTAAGCCCCCTAGTCAAATCTGGTTTATTACACAACACTCAATCCAGAAGTGCCTATCCCATGGTGAGCTCAACCACAAACTGCTCTAAAAAGCTATCATGTAGGCAACCTACAAATTCCCTCTCTTGGGATCCAGCACCAACCTGATTTCCCAATCTACCTGCATTTTGAAATCCCCCCATGACTATAGTATCATTGCCATTATTTCATACCTTTTCTACTTCTTATTGAAATTTATATCGCACATCCTGGTTTTTGTTTGGAGGCCTGTATATAACGTCCATCAGGGTCTCTTTTACCCTTGCAGTTTCTTAACACAAGGATTCTACATCTTCCAATCCTCTGACATTTCTTTCTATGTATTTGATTTCATTTTTTTATCAACAGAGCCACCCCACCCCCTTTGCCTACCTGCCTGTCATTTCCATACAAGGTATATACTTGGATATTAAGTTCCCAACTGTGATCTTTCAGCCATGTCTCAGTGATGCCCACAACAACATACCTGCCAATCTCTATCTGCACTACAGATCATCTACCTTATTCTGTATACTGTGTGCATTCAAATATAGCAGCTTCAGTCATGTATTCATCACACTTTTCTATTTCTCCCCCACGTTACACTTCACCTCATCCCACTGACTGCAATTTTGCCTTGTTATCTACCTGTCCTTCCTCACAGTCTCACTACATACTGCACCGACTATTCTTACAAAAATGTTTTGAATTTACCAACATTACTGAATGTCAGAAGTCATTAGTAATATTATCAATTAATAACCTGTTGAGCTGAAACTTCAGGTGTTTTTTTTATAGTTTTGGTATTTAACATATTGAGAGTTTTAATAAATTAACAGATTATGAATTTGCTTATCTAGTCACCTCAGACAACTAATGATCTAAATTATTTGGATAGCTTCTGGAAGCACAATATAGCATTACCATGAAAAGGTTTTATTTTTCGTGGTTCACGGCACATTATGGGAATCAATATTTTAAAGGTATTTTTATTGACTGTTGAGTACTCATTTTTATTCAAACTTATACAGTACTCCTAAATATTGAGATAATGGGAGATGTTTAAAAGTGATGAAAGAAATGTTATACAAAGTGTATCAAAATTGGCTTTATACATTTGAAATTAAAAATGCAGGACATAAAGTTATTTCAGTTGAAATACTGTTGAAGGGATTAAGCAATTTAAAGTATTAGGAGATCAAATTTATATATTTTTCTTTTGTGACTGGTTCAACCTCCTATAGATATCTCAAGCAAGAAATGATGAGTCGTTACTCCTGGCTGCTAAAGTTGTTCTAAGAAGCTAATTCACACCTTTGTGCTTGCAGAATTCTCATCTGCTGAGTTACAGCCTTTGAGTGAAAATGATGTAAAACATTAACTATAAAGTATTTTGCCCCATTAAAAAATCTCCCTGATTTTGATTTTGACTCTTATAGACAAACACCACATATTTATTCGAGTGTTTATGACACCCATCTTAAGAGATGTGGGTTTCAATATTTGGCATGTTTTACATCATAATGAGTTTGTGTTATATCTAGATATGGCATTCTTTATAAAAGTCATGACAATATAAAAAGACTATGCATATCATAAGTCCCGGTTATGCAACCACTGATGCTAGGCAGACAATCTCTGAAGAGTATTGATAATGGCTAGGTTTTCCCATCTTGTGAAGACACTGCCCAGAAAAAGGCAATGGCAAACCATTTCTGTAGAAATTTTGCCAAGAACAATCATGGTCATGAGACCATTATCACCAGCGTCATACATCATGGCACATGATGACTAAATATTGCTTGGATGGAAGAATTGACACGTTTATTTTGTACTTATTTTCACCATAGAAAGCAGTCAGAGCAGAGATAGTGGGAAGTAAAACATTTGAAGCTAATTGTTGTGCCTGAGCAACTACATATCAATTAAATAAAGGCACGCACGTGGGAGATGGCTTAAACTAGTGTATTGAGAGTGCAGTGAGAGTGACAGAGAGAGAGAGACAACAATGTGCATGTGTAGCCAACCAATCAATAGGCATGCTGAGACAACAGATCAATATGTAGTGCTAAGGGGAGTCATTGCTTTAAAAGAAATAGATCCATACATTACACTAATGAGGTGCTTTAAGGAATTTGCGTCATGCTGTTTACAAATGTTCTGGAGAATTTGAGGAGTAAAAGCTGAGGGATCCTCTGAACTGATAAATGCAACCCAGGATCTTCAAAGAGAAAGTAGCTGCAGAAATATTGGATACGTAAGTGATTAACTTCCTAGGTACTTACATTCTGCAAAGTAACAACTATTACCTCACTATCTGAGAATAGAGAGAAAATAAAAAACCTTGGAGCAGTTTTAACCATGTCATTATCCATTGTTGAGATTGTGGAATAGGGCACTGAGGAAAAGCATGAAACAAAAAATCAGTAAATGCTGGAAATACTCAGAAGGATCCTTGAAGAGACAAACAGAGTTAATGATTCAGGTAAGTAGCCTTTCACCTGCAGTTTTTTGTTTCTTTTTGATAACTTAGAACAACATGATTTTATGAAATATATTGTTTATTTGGTATGGCTAAGAGCTTCCGTTTAGAGGGGGCAACTTAATGGGATAGATCAGGGGAAGGGGGTTATTTTATTTGTGTTTTTTTCCATTTTCAGGGTTTGGGGATTGTTGGAAAGGCATGCATTTATTTCTCATCTCTAACTGCCCTTGAAAATGTGATGATGAACTACCTTTGGAACTGCTGTTGAAGCAAAGTACCCCCACAAGGCTGGGAGCTCCAAAACATAGAGCCAGTAACAATGAGGGAAAGGTGTTACATTTCTATGCCAGTGTGGTGTACTGCTTACATCTTTGTCTTCTTTGTGGTGGTAATCTGTGTTTGGGGAAGATGTTGAAGGACTACTCTTGGAAAGGACTTCCTGCACATGTTGTAGACACTACAGGCTACAACCACTGTGCCACGGTGAAGGCTAAACAATTTAAAATGGACTTTTGAAATCAATATAATTAAAGGTTCCCAGTGTTGGGGATAACATGTTGACATAATGTTTAGATCATGCATTTGAAAGTTCAGATACCACTGAGATACATACAATGAGTGGCAGGGACCTGAGGAGTGCAGCTATCCAGAGGGACTTCGAGTTTCCAGGTTGATAAGGTAGTGAAAAAGACATTAAGTAGGCTTGCTGTCATAATTTGAAGCACTGAGTGTGAGAATAATGATGTCACGTTGCAGCTGTATACATGACGTTTCAGGCTGAGATCCTTCAGCAGGACCTAAGTGACTTTGACCATGGAACGACTGTTGGTTTGAGCTTCTCAGAAAGTACTGATCTCCTTTGACTTTCACTCACAACGGTCTCTAGAGTTTACAGGAAATGGTATGAAAAACAAAATAAACCCAGTGAGCGGCAGTGCCGTGGGTGAGAATACCTTGTTAGTTAGAGAGGTCAGAGGAGAATGGCCAGTCTGGTTCAAGCTGACAAGAGGGAAATAGTGATTCAAATAACCACAGGACACAACAGTGGTGTGCAGAAGAGCATGTCAAACCTTGAAGTGAATGAGCTACAGCTGCAGAAGATCACAAACATGCTAGGTACCTCCTGTACCTAGTAAAGTGGCCACTGAGTACGTGTATGTCATATCAGATGCAGGCACTTTGCTGCCTGAAGATCACAGGCTGACTAACCCTGAGGACTGGTGTTTCTCCCTGAGTAGTTCCCAGTGCAGGCTTCCACTGGGAGGCCATCACATCACAAACAGCCACGTGCACTCACCCAGTGGCTCTAATGGAGGCTGAGGTCCTCCCAGGGGTGAACGCAGTTTATAGCAATGCCACAAACACGGCATCAGCTGCTTCTTCACCAGTACACCAACCTCTATCAGCTTACTTTCACAAAGACACAAGAGACTGCAGATGCTGGAATCTGCAGCGAAACACAGAATGCTAGAAGAATTCAGCAAGTCAAGCAACATCTCAGAGGGAAATGGGCTGAGAGATTTCTCAGGCTGAGACTGACTGATGTCCCTCTGCAAACGTTGCCTTATGTGTCGTGCTTCACCAGCATTCTGGGTGTTGCTACAGCTTGCTGCAACCACTGGATCCTCACCAGAGGCACAGTGGTGGCGACAGCTGTCACTGCTATTGAATGAATTTAATTTCCTCAAATAATTAAGATTGCTCAAGAGCTGTCAAAAACAAAACGTATGATAAAAATGGACAAACAGACCTCTCTCTGTCACACACACACACACACACACACACACACACACACACACACACACACACACACACACACACACACTACACACACACACACACACACACACACACACACACACACACACACACACACACACACACACACACACACACACACACACACACACACACACACACACACCTATCTTTACCTTTCTTCCAGTTGCTATTCAGTTTAGCAGGGCCACACTATTTAAACCACATTTACCGGTAATTAATTCCAGAGAGCTGGTAAATCTCTGCAAGTTGGCGGTGTGCTCCTGATGTACTGCAGAGTTTACTATGGCAGAATGAATGTCTGTGACTGAAAACGATGAGCAGACCTCCCCCCGACAGCCTGTGCCTGACCACAGCCCAGTCACAGGCTCTGCCAACAGCACAAGAGGGTACATTCCAGCAGGCGGTCTCCTCAGAAATACGAATGTGAAAATCAGATGAGAGAATGAACAGGAGTTGAGGCCATGGATTTGGGCTACACACACACAATGCTGGAGGAACTCAACAGGCCAGGCAGAATCTATGGAAAAGAGTAAACAGTGGATGTTTCGGGCCGAGACCCTTCGTCAGAACTCACACAGTCCTTCATCCATAGATGCTGCCTGGTCTGCTGAGTTCGTCCAGCATTTTGGATTTCCAGCACCTGAAGATTTTCTTGTGTTTATGGATTTGAGCTGATGTTTGATGCCAGTAATCCTTATAAGCAAAGAGAAATTTGCCACTGATATCTGTAATAGTGACAATACCCATTACCATCTGTGGAGCATAAACTGAAGGAAGCATTTAAAATGGAATCATATGTGGTTGTTGGAGGACAATACAAACAATGAATGAAAGAGCTATCTGAAGACGTCATTGTGAAGAAGAGAAAGGTTCTGCATTGCCCCAGGCTCCATACCCAGTTCTGGGAAATGTTGAGCCTGACTTTGTCAATGATCCGTGCTGCAAAGCAAAAAATTCACCCAGTTTAAAGGAACGCTGAGTCTCCTTCTGAATTCAAGAAAAATCTGTTGTTCTTTCCAAGGCAGCTATTGTGTTCTCCAAGGCAGAGAATAGAAAATCACTGCCTGTAATAGGACCATAAGATCATAAAACATAGGAGCAGAATTAGGCCACTTGGCCCATCAAGTCTACTTTGCCATTCCATCATGGCTGATTTATTATCCATCTCAACCCCGTTACCCTGCCTTCTCTCCAAAACTTTTGATGCCCTGACTAATCAAGAACCTATCAACATCCGCCTCAAATATACTCAATGACTTTGCCTCCACAGCCGGCTATGGCACTGAATTCCACAGATTCACCATCCTCTGGCTAAATATATTCCTCCTCATCACTGTTCTAAATGGATGTCCCTCTGGTCCTAGTCTTAGCCACTTACCCATCCTCTGCATAGCTACCCTACCTCGGCCTTTCAATATTCAACAGGTTTCAATGAGAGTCCCCCCTCAGTCTTCTAAATTCCAGTGAGTACAGGCCCAGAGCCACCAGACACTCCTCATATTTTAACCCCTTCATTGTTAATCTCCTCTGGACTGTCTCTAATGCCAGCACATCCTTCCTTAGATAAAAGGCCCAAAACTACTCAAAGTGTGGTCTGACAATGTCTTATAAAGGTATCACATCCTTTGTCTGCTCTATATTCTATTCCTCTCAAAATGAATGTTATTATTACAGTTGTCTTCCTTACCACCGACTCAATTTCCAAGTTAACCTGTAGGCAATCCTGCACAACGACTCCCAAGTACCTTTGCATCTCTGATTTTTAAAAATTTTCTCCCCATTTAGAAAACAGTCTGTTCATTCCTACTACCAACGTGCCTGACGATGCACTTCCTGACATTATATGTCATCTGCCACTTCTTTGCCATTCTCCCAATCTGTCCAAGTCCTTCTGCAGGTAGACTCCCTGCTCCCTCAACACTACCTGGCCATCTACCTTTCTTTTTATTGTCTGCAAACTTGGCAACAAGGCCATCAATTCCATCATCTAGGTCACTGAAATATAATGTGAAAGAAGCAGTCCTAATACATACCATTGTGGAATACCACTAGTCACATCAGCCAACCAGAATAGATCCCCTTTATTCCCAATCACAGAAGCCCTCGCTAGTCAACAATCTTCTATCTATACCGGTATCCTTCCTGTAACACCATGGGCTCTTATCTTGTTAAGCAGCCTCATCTGTGGTACGTTGTCAAAGGCCTTCTGAAAATTCAAGTAAACAACAACTACTGACTCTCCTGCTTGTTATTTCCTCAAAGAATTCCAACAGATTTGTCATACAAGATTTCCCCCTTAGGAAACCATGTTGATTTTGGCCTACTTTATCATGTGTCTCCAAGTACCCTGAAACTCATCCTTCATAATCGGCTCCAACATCTTCCCAATCACAGAAGTCAGGCTAACTGGCCAATAATTGTCTTTTTTCTGCCTCTCTCCCTTCTTAAAGAGTGAAGTGACATCTGCAATTTTCCAGTCCTCTGGAACAATTCCAGAATCTAGTGATTCTTGAAAGGTCATTACTAATGCCTTTGCAATCTCTTCAGCTTCCTCTTTCAGAACTCAGGGGTGTAGTCCATCTGGTCCAGGTGACTTATGCACCTTCAGACCAATCAACTTCCCAACTACATTCTCCTCAGTAATAGCAACTACACTCAATTCTGCCCCCGACATTCCTGAACTTCTGTCATCCTACTTGTATCTTCCATAGTAAAGACTGATGCAAAATATGAATAAAGTTTGTCCGCCATTTCTTTGCCCCCGTTACTATCTCTCTGGCATCATTTTCAAGCTGTCCGATATCCACTTTCATCTCTCTTTTACTCTTTACAGGGCCGGATTAACCTAGCAGCAAAAGTACATATGCTACAGGCCCTGCATTTTTGAGGGCCCTGCACTAAATGCTTGCAAGCTGCAGTTTGGTGAAATTGGCATCTCTTACCATATTCTCATGATGATCTGGTTTCACGTTCGGGGGAGCTGCATGCTGCACGGTACGTGTGTGCAGTGTCGTGGTGACCTTTGTGCTATCTCCCAGCGTGCGCTGTTACGCCGCTGGAGGATGCACCGCCGCGGTGAGCCTGCGACAAGGGATGTGCAACTCAACAGTTTTATGTGACCCAGTTCATGATTCCTCATTTTTTTCCTGATTTTAGGTAGTCCGAACCAGCTCAGGAACATACAAGATCGGATTAGACTGCAAGTTTCAACCTGTATTTCCCGATTGAAATGAGTTTCAATAAGCAACTAAACAGATTATTTTCAGAACACTATTCCTAGTTGGTTGTTGAGTGCATGTGATCCACATGTGCTCATAGCCACAACAGTCACATAAATTTGTTATTGTTCACTAGTCTTTGTTGATACTGCTACTTAGCTTTTGTAACATAAACTATTTGTTTTTAAATGCATATTTCATTTGCATTGGTGAATGGCCAAACATCCTAGATGTTTGTGATCGTGAATATTGGATCGCCAAGGGAAGTGATGAATGTCAACATGCTGACAGTGTCTTCTCTTCATCCATGCGATTGTATGACAATGAAAAAAACCTCAGCACTGTCAAAAGTCTTATTTTACATATGTTCATAAACCTACAAACAAGCAACATGCAAGAAATTGGCTATGCTATTCAGAAAGCAAAGGAAGCCTATTCTGTTTCCCATGCAAGGTTACGACTTCAGGATGTTCATCAAAGTTTAGTGAAGAGGGGTTTAATGACTGGAAAAATGCAAGCAATCTATTACATCGACATGAAGGAAGTTCCTCATGTAGACAAGCTTTAATTTCACTGTTGATGCACAAAAGCAAAGCTCAACATGTCGATTCCCACCTTGTGAAGGTAATGGAGACTGAACAAAAGTATTGGTGCACCATTCTAGAGCAAATAATTAAAGTTGTAAAGTTTTTAGCAGAACAAGGTCTTTCATTTCATGGTAGTGATGAAACTGTTGGCTCTCCTTATAATGGAAATTACTTGGGGTTGTTACTGGCCAAGTTTGACCCTTTTCTGGATGAGCATACAAATGCTCATGCAAACAAAGGAAGGGGACACAAGTCATACCTATCTAGAACAACATGTGAGGAATTCATCAATCTGATTGGATCCAGCATACTGGATCACATTATCGGTGAAGTGAAGAAATACAAGTATTATTCTGCCTCATTGGATTCTGCTCCAGATGTATCTAATGTGGACCAGCTGACTTTGACTATGCACTGTTTTGCCGTCTGGACCACTTGAAAGATTTGTGAAGTTTTTGGATATGGAAGTTCATAGTGCTCAAAGTTTACTTGACTTTTTAAAGGAAAATAACATTAATATAAAAGACTGCCGTGGTCAAAGTTATGACAATGCCAGCAACATGAGTGGCAAGTACAGTGGCTTACAAGCACAAATTAAAGAGCTGAATGAGTCTGTGGATTACATTCCATGTTTTGCACATTCCTAAATTTGGTTGGAAAATTTGCTGCTGAATGTTGTCAAGAAGCATTAATTTTCTTTCAATTTGTAGAAAGCCTGTACACATTTTTTTCTGCTTCTACTTATCGGTGGGATCTCCTTTCTGCTGCATTATCTGATGGTGGTGCTCATTTGCCCATTGTGAAAGAATGTCCGATACCAGGTAGTCAGCTCGTGCAGATGCAACGAAAGCACTTTTACACAGCGTTTCTGCAATAAAACAAGTCCTGGATGACATTTCAATTAACAATGATCAGACATCAGAGTGTCGACAACAGGCTCATGGACTACTTTCAACCATGATGAAGTTGGAAACAGGAATAATGGTCATATTGTGGGATCAAGTATTACAGTGTTTTCGAATGACCAGTGCTTCTTTACCGGCCAAGATTTGAACACAGCTTGTGCACTTGATGATATATACTTGCATGGATATATTCAAGCTATGCGGTCTATTTTTTGAGACATTGAGCAATAAGCCAAGGAGCTGACTAAGTGTTAAGATCATCAACAGCAAACTCAAAGAAAACACAAACAAATGTGCGTATGATAATTTCAGTGGTTCCTACACTCTTGATCCACTTGTTGAATCTTAAATGCCTTCTCAGAAGTTTAAAAGCCAAACATTTCTTGCCATTATTGACAGCTTGCTTTCTGCCCTGTCAAAAAGGCAGAAAGCTTATCTAAAGGTGAATGGTGTTTTTGGATTCCTTCATCAGTTACAGTCGTTTACACCTGAAGAGATTGTAAAAAGGATATCAAATCTTATTAAATCATATCCAGAATATCTGGAAGGAAGTCTTGATGAAGAATTTGTGCAGTTTACTGAACTGTTGAAAACTCATCTCGGCACCAAGCAAGACCTTGTAGAGTTACAGTTGTACCGTTTAATAACTGAGAATTCTTTGGAGTCATGCTTTCCAAATGTCGAAAATGCCTTTTGCATCTATTTGTCACTCATGGTTACCAACTGCAGTGGAAAACGCTCATTTTCAAAACTGACACAAAATGCTGGTGGAACGCAACAGGCTAGGCAGCATCTATAGGGAGAAGCACTGTCGACGTTTCGGGCCGAGACCCTTTGTCAGGACTAACCGAAAGGAAAGATAGTAAGAGATTTGAAAGTAGTGGGTGGAGGGGGAAATGCGAAATGATAGGAGTAGACCGGAGGGGGTGGGATGAAGCTAAGAGCCGGAAAGGTGATTGGCGAAAGCGATACAGAGCTGGAGAAGGGAAAGGATCATGGGACGGGAGGCCTCAGGAGAAAGAAAGGAGCGGGGGGAGCACCAGAAGGAGATGGAGAACAGGCAAACAACTAAATATGTCAGGGATGGGGTAAGAAGGGGAGGAGGGGCATTAACAGAAGTTAGAGAAGTCAATGTTCATGCCATCAGGTTGGAGGCTACCCAGCCGGTATATAAGGTGTTGTTCCTCCAACCTGAGTTTGGATTCATTTTGACAATAGAGGAGGCCATGGATAGACATATCAGAATGGGAATGGGACGTGGAATTAAAATGTGTGGCCACTGGGAGATCCTGCTTTTTCTGGCGGACCGAGCATAGGTTTTCAGCGAAACGGTCTCCCAGTCTGGGTCGGGTCTGACCAATATATAAAAGGCCACACTGGGAGCACCGGACGCAGTATACCACACCAGCCGACTCACAGGTGAAGTGTCGCCTCACCTGGAAGGACTATCTGGGGCCCTGAATGGTGGTGAGGGAGGAAGTGTAAGGGCAGGTGTAGCACTTGTTCCGTTTACAAGGATAAGTGCCAGGAGGGAGATTGGTGGGAAGGGATGGGGGGGACGAGTGGACAAGGGAGTCACGTAGGGAGTGATCCCTGCGAAAATGTGTTTGGTAGTGGGACCCTGTTGGAGGTGGCAGAAGTTACGGAGAATTATACGTTGGACCTGGAGGCTGGTGGGGTGGTAGGTAAGGACAAGGGGAACCCTATCCCGAGTGGGGTGGCAGGTGGATGGGGTGAGGGCAGATGTGCAGGAAATGGGAGAGATGCGTTTGAGCCTGCTATGTTCCACCAGCATTTTGTGTGTGTTGTTGTTTGAATTTCCAGCATCTGCAGATTTCCTCGTGTTTGCTCTTTAAATTCACTACTGCGAAGCCTCTGCCAGTGATGCCTACACTGAAGAAGTTTAAATCTTCTCTTCGACGGGAGTTCAGTGAAACCCTCTCTCGCCGCTCCCCATCTATAATTCCTTCGGCCCTTCAACTTTTCGATCATATTTTGACCCACACCTGCTATTACAGATCATTTTGCATTTCCCCCTCCCCCCACTACTTTCAAATCTCTTACTATCTTTCCTTTTGGTTAGTCCTGACGAAGGGTCTCGGCCCGAAACGTTGACAGTGCTTCTCCTTATAGATGCTGCCTAGCCTGCTGTGTTCCACCAGCATTTTGTGTGTGTTGTTGTTTGAATTTCCAGCATCTGCAGATTTCCCCGTGTTTGCTTTTCAAAACTGAACAGGATTAAAAATGAACTGAGGATCACCATGGCTCAAAACAGATTGAACAATCTCACTCTAATGAACATTGAACATGAACTTCTGCGTGAAATAGACACTTTCAGCATCATCAACAAATTTGCTCATGCTAAGTCTATAAAACATAACTTTTAAATTGTAGTTTTGTTACGTTTGACATTTGAAATTGATACCTACATGTAAGTAATACTATTACTGAAGTGTCAGACATTTGTCATATTATCTGGCTGTATAGCAAATGAAAAAATGGAATTACTTTACTATGCAAGTAAATAATTTATGTTTTAATACTTATGTGCATTTTTAAAATTTAGGGCCCCTTTATAACATATGCTATAGGCCCCGCACTAGCTTAATCCGGCCCTGACTCTTTATATATCTGAAAAATCTTTTGGTATCCTCTCTTATATTATTAGTTAGCTTACCTTCATATTTAATCCTTTCTGTCCTTATGGTTATTTTTTCAGTTGTCTTCTCAAACTACAGGGTGAATTCTATTATATTATGATCACTGTCCCTTAAGGGTTCCTTTACCTTAAGCTCCCTAATCAAATCTGGCTCATTACACAACATCCAATCCAGAATTGCCTTTCTTCCAGTGGGTTCAACCACAAGCTGCTCTAAGAAGTCACCTCGCAGGCATTCTACAAATTTTCTGTCTTGGGATCCAGCACCAATTTGTTTCCCCCAATCTCCCTGCATATAGAAATCCCTCATGACTCTTGTAACATTACTCTAGTTACATTCCTTTTCTATTTCCTGTTGAAATTTATATCACACATCCTTGCTGCTGTTTAGAGACCTGTATATAACTTCCATCAAGGTCTTTTTACTCTTGCAATTTCTTAACTCTACCCACAAAGATTCTACATCTTCTGATCCTGTGTTACCTTTCTAAGGATTGGATTTCATTTTTTTTATCAACAGATCCACCCCACCCCCTCTGCCGTTCCTTTAGATACAATGTGTATTCTTGGATGTTAAGCTCCCAACTATGACCTTCTTTCAGCCCTCAACTTCATACTTGCCAGTGTCTAACGGTGCTACCAGATCATCTACCTTATTCTCTATTCTGTGTGTATTCAAATATAACATTTTCAGTCCTGTATTCATCCTCCCCTTTAGAGTTTGTCCCCATGTTAGACTTTAATCATTCCACTGACTGTAATTTTACCCTATTATCTGCCTGCCGTTCCTCACAGTCTCACTACACCATGCACCAAATTGCATACAAATTGTCTCATCGTCAGACCTATCACTCTGGTTCCAAACGCCTACCAAATAACTTAAACCCTCCACAACAGCTCTAGTAATCTGTTATGTCAGATTTACAGTTCATATTTTGCCTCACATCAACCAAAACGAAATTAAATTAGGGAAACGATACTTGAAAGTCAAAAAGTTGCAGATATTGATATAATACCAGAAAATGCTAAAAACGCATTTTCTTCAGCACTGGGCAGCATCTGTGGAGAGAAAAACAATTAATATTTCAGATCATTGACCTTGGGAATAGTGAGAAATCAAACAAGATTTAAGTGCAGAGAAGGGAAAAAGGTGAAGAGACCAAAGGGAATATCTAGTCATGGTCTGGAGGGAAGTATGAGGATATTGAACTGATACATGGTCTCCTCTAGAAAAAGTTAGTTCACCGAATAACTGGAGCACCCTTGTTTACTGGATTGAGGCAACTGAGGTTGGACTTCAGCGACTAAAGTGCTTCAGCTAAAGTCAGTGATGTAAGGGCCCAGAGATTGATTTTACCTTTAAAGTGGGGAACTGTTAGAGATTCTTGTCTGGAAGTTGCTTTTGTCCCATTGGGAGCACTATGTCTGTAGTTCCCATGTGTACTGCCGGTGGGCTTGGTCATCCAGATATGTATGGCTCTGCTTCAACTTGTAGACGGTCACACTCCCTTGATGTTGGTGTTCTCTTCTTCCCGAGTTTCCTGCTTCAGGTGCCTGTCCAAAGCTCCAGATGGGTGTAGTACACTCAGTGGGACCAGTACAACAACAGCACCTCAAAGACGTTTCTTTCTCAGGCAGTCCCTCTGTGTTGAATAACTTAATTGCACTCTAATTTTAGAGACTTGCAGCAGAGAAACAGCCCCTCAGCCTACTTAGTCCACACTCTCCACCAAGCAGCCATTAATGTGGCTCCTGTTTAATTTTCTCCACACCTCCCAGACTCTATCACTCACCTACGCACTGCTGGCAATTTATGGTGGCCGATTCACTTCACAACCTGCAGAACTTTGGGACTTTGGGGTGTGAGAAAAAATGGAGCAGCTGGAGATAATCTACTCAGTAACGGGAAGATTGTGCACCTACGCCACTAGAGGTCAGGATTTAGCTCATCTTTCCTGGAGCTGCGTTGAAGTAGTTCTTACAACTGCCCCACTTTGCTGTGGCCTTTTCTGGAGGCAATGAGGTGATTGAAATGGCCCATGTGGTATCTACAGACTCTGCAGGGAGTGGGTAGGTGGTATTTTGGGAAGTGACACACCTCTGCCAATCACTCTGGCCTTCCATGAGCTGCAGCACTACCAGCCCATTTGTCCATCCTCCCCTTTCTTTCAGCAGTCATGGGCTAGAGATCGTCACATTCCTGTGGGAACATGACACCATTTTTCAGAGTACTGCGTAAACACAACAGGAGCATTCCTGTGCAGGTCCTATAAAGATTTTTGAGGGGAAACCAAGTTTCTATAAAAGAAAGGTACGGCCTAGCAGAGCAGTCATCAGCAGAGTAGTCTGAGACAGAGTAGTATGGCTTTGGTTCCACAAGGTTTCAGCGAGAACAGGCAGAGGCAAGGTAAGTAGGTAAGTTCATTCCTTATTTAAATCTTGAGAGAAAGGGAGTATGTCTACAGAGCCAGTGTTCTGTTCTGGGTGTCAGATGTGGGATTTGCGGGAGACTCCCAGCCTCCCCGATGGCCACCTCTGTGCCAGGTGCATCATGACCGTGTTAGTGAACTGGAGCTGCAGCTCAATGATCTTTGGCTTGTTAGGGAAAGTGAAGCAGTGATAGACAGGAGCTACAGGGAGGTAGTCACCCCAATGCTACAGGAGACAGACAAATGGAAAACTATCAAGAGAGGGAAGGGGGAAGGTGATATAGTGGAGAGTACCCCTGTGGCCGTCCCTCTCAACAATAAGTACTCCATTTTCTGTAATGTTAGGGGTTACAACCTATCTGGGGGAAGCAACAGCGGCCGTGCCTCTGGCACTAAGTCTGGCCTTGTGGCTCAGAAGGGTAGGGAAAGGAAGAGGATGGCAGCAGTAAAAGGGGACGCTATAGTTAGGGGGTCAGACAGGTGATTCTGTAGATGCAAAAAGGAAGTATGGATGGTAGTTTGCCTCCCAGGTGCCAGGGTCTGAGATGTTTCTGGACGTGTCCACAATATCCTGAAAAGGGAGGATGAGCAGCCAGAAATGGTGGCACATATTGGTACCAACAACATAGAAAGAAAAAAGGAGGAGGTCCTGAAAAGAGAATACGGGGATTTAGGAAGGAAGTTGAGAAGCAGGACCTCAAGTGTAGTAATCTTGGGGTTACTGCCTGTGCTATGGTGGCAGTGAGGATAGGAATAGAATGAGGTGGCAGATAAATGTGTGGCTGAAGAATTGGAGCAGGGGGAAGGGAGTCAGATTTCTGGATAATTGGGGCCTCTTCTGGGCAGATGGGACCTGAACAAAAGGAATGGATTGCACTTGAATCCGAGGGGGTCCAATATTCTTGTGGGCGGATTTACTAGAGCTGTTGGGAGCGGCTTAAACTAATATGGCAGGGGGATGGAACCAGTATGATGGAGCTGAGGATGAGCCAGCAGGATTACGAGTAGATGATGGGTGTAATATGAATGTAAGGAAGGACAAACCAGTGATTGGGTACAAATGCAGACAGAGCAAGGAGTTAAATTTTACTGCAGAGGCAAAATTCAAAAGAGCAAAGGATGCTCTTTAGAAGGTGCTGTATTTAAATGTGTGTAACATCCGGAATAAGGTGCATGAACTCGTGGAGTAATTCGAGAATGGTCAGTATGACGTTGTTGGTATCACTGAGTCATGGCTGAAAGAAGGCCAAAGTTGGGAGCTTAACATCAAAGGATATACTTTGTATTGAAAGGACAGACAGGAAGGCATAGGTGGTGGTGTGGCTCTGTGGGTTAGAGATGGAATTGCATCTTTAGAAAAAGGTGATATAGGGTCAGAGAATGTTGACTCTTTGTGGGAAGAGTTAAGAAACTGCAAGCGTACAAAATCCATTATGTAAGTCATATGTAGGCCTTCAAATTGTAGCCAAGATGCGGGGTTAAGATTTCAAAGAGAGCTGGAAAAGGTATGTAATAAGGGTAATGGCACATTTGTAATAGCGGATTTCAACATGCAAGAGGATTGGGAAAATCAGGTTAGTGTCGGATCTCAAGAGAGAGAATTTGTCGAATGCCTATGAGATGGGTTTTTAGAGCAGCTTGTGTTGAGCCCACTCGGGGAAAGGCTATCTTAGATTGGGGGTTGTGTAATGAGCCAGATCTTATTAGGGAGCTCAATGTAAAGGAACCCTTAGGAGTCAGTGATCATAATATGATTGAATTTATACTGCAATTTGAGAGGGAGAAGCGTAACTCACAGGTATCAGTATCACAATGAAATAAAGGGAATTACAGGGGCATAAGTGAGGGGCTTGCCCAGGTGAACTGGAGGAGGATACTGCTGGGGATGACGGCAGAGCAGGGATGGCTGAAGTTTCTGGCAATATTTCACAAGATGCAGGATAGATATGTCCCACAGAGGAAGAGATTCTCAAATGGCAGAGGCAGGCAACCATGGCTGACAAAGAAAGTTAAGGACTGCATCAAAGCCAAGGAAAGGAAATATAAGGAAGCAAAAATGAGTGGGAAAATGGATGATTGGAAGCTTTGAAAATCCAACAAAAGGCAACTAAAAAAGCAAAAGGGAAAAGATGAAATATGAGGGCAGAGTAGCCAATAATATAAAGCAGGATATCACTTTTTTTTTCAGTTATGTAAAGAGTCAAAGGGAGGTAAGAGTTGATATTGGACCACTGGAAAATGATGCTGGTGAGGTCGTAATGGAGGACAAAGGAACAGCAGATGAAAATGGTACTTTGCACCAGTCTTCACTGTGGAAGACACCAGCAGTGTGTCAGAGGTCTGTGAGTGTCAGGAAGCAGGAGTGAGTGCCATTGCTATTACAAACAAAATGTGCTAGGCAAACTCAAAGTTCATAAGGTGGATAAGTCTCCTGGACCAGATGGGCTACATCCCAGAGTCCTGAGAGAGGTTGCTGAAGAGATAATGGATCATGATCTTTCAAGAATCACTTGATTCTGGCATGGTCCTGGAGGATTGGAAGATTGCAAATGTCACTCCACTCTTTAAGAAGGGAGGAAGTCAAAAGAAAGGAAATTATAGGCCAGTTAGTCTAACCTCAGTGGTTGGGAAAGTGTTGATGTTTATTATTAAGGATGAGGTTTCAAGGTTCTTGGAGACTAATGATAAAATAAGTCAAAATCAGCATGGTTCCTGTTAAGGGAAATCTTGCCTGACATATCTGTTAGAGTTCTCTGAGGAGGTAACAAGAAGGGTTGACAAAGGAGAGGCAGTGGATGCCATTTACTTGGATTTTCAGAAGGCGTTTGGTACGAAGCCACACACGAGGCTGTTTAACAAGATAAATTCCTATGGCGTTACAGGAAAGATACAGGCAAAGACAGCAGAACGGCTGACAGACAGGAGGCAGCAAGTGGGAATAAAGGGGCCTTTTCTGGTTGGCTGCCAGTGACTAGTGGTGTTCCTCAGGGGTCGGTATTGAGGTCGTTACTTTTCATTTTGTTGGTCAGTGATTTAGATAATGGAATTGATGGCTTTGTGGTGACATTTGCTGACAATACAAAGATAAGTGGAGAGGTAGGTAGTGCTGACGAAGCAATGTGATTGCAGCAGGACTTAGATGAATTGGAAGAATGGGAAAAAAAGTGGCAGATGGAATACAGTGTGGGACATGTATAATAATGCATTTTGGTAAAAGGAACAATGGTGCAGACTATTATCTAAATAGGGAGAAGGTTCAAACATCAGAAGTGCAGAGGGACTTAGGAATTCTCTTGCAAGACTCCCAGATGATTAATTTACAGGTTGATCTGTGGTAAAGGCGGCAAATGCAATGTTGGCATTTATTTTAAGGAGAATAGAATATAAAAACAAGGAGATAATGCTAAGCCTTTATAAGACATTAGTCAGGCCGCACTTAGAGTAATGTTAACAGTTTTGGGCCCCATATCTCAGAAAGGATGTGTTGTCATTGGAGAGAGGCCAGAAGAGGTTCACAAGGATGATTCCAGGAATGAAGGGGTTAACACATGGGGAGCGTTTGGCAGCTTTGAGTTTGTACACACTGGAATTTAGAAGAATGTGTGTGGATCTCGTTGTAACCTACCGAATGTTGAAATGACTAGATAGGGTGGATGTGGAGAGGATGATTCCTATGGTGGGGCTATCCAGAACGAGAGAGCACAGCCTCAAAATTGAGGGGCAACCTTTTAGAAGGTAAGGAGGAATTTTTTAGCAAGAGAGCAGTAAATCTGTGGAATACTCTGCCACAGAATGCGGTGGAGGACAAGTCTGTGGGTATATTTAAGGCGGAAGTTGATCATTTTCTGATCGGTCAGAGGATCAAAGGATATGGTGAGAAGGCAGGCGTATGTTGTTGAGTGGAATCTGGGATCAACCATGATTGGATGGTGGAGCAGACTCAATGGACTGAATGGCCTCATTCTGCTCCTTTGTCTTATAGTCTTACCATTTCAAGGAACCTTTGAACATTTCCTCAAATCTTTTCCTTAACATACTTAGCTTTTTTTTTTGTTTTTTTGAGAGGCAGCTCAGAACATAGAATCATAGAACCACACAGCAGAAAACCCATTTTGTCTATCCTGACCATAATGCTGACCAAGCCTCATCTTGTTTTCCCTAACGATCTCTCTGTCCAAGTACCGTCCAAATGTCTCCGGTTTCCTCCTACAGTCCAAAGATGTACCGGGTAGGTTAATAGATCATTGTAAGTTGAGTTGTCATTAGATTAGGGTTAAGTCGGGTTGTATGGGGCTGTTGGACGGTGTGGCTCAAAGGGTCCCAGAAGGCCTGTTCTGTGCTTTATCTCTGAATAAATATAAAATAAATAAATGTTGTAATATATTGAGAACGTCTGTGTTGACAGAGGCTGTGCAGATGACCTCCAGTGGAGCCAACTGTCTGGAATAAGAAACTTACTGCTGGGGATGATTGCCTGAGAGAAGATTTTGCAAAGAAATAATAAAAGGAGAAATGACCACGGTCACCATGGAAATTTAAAACAACTTTTTGATACATCAGCCAGCTTCCTGAGATCCCTACAGTTATAGCAGATGCAAATGCCATGCGGCTGAGCTGAACTTTTAATTGCATAGCTGCAGTGAATATAGTTCTATAAAAGGTTTAATGGTTTACTAACAAAGGAGGTGGTCTACATCAAAATCAAGCAGGAAGAGAAGCAACAGATTCATTATTGGGCTGTAATGAATCATCTAACACTAAGGAATAGATGTGCTGACGGAACACTGCAATGGTGTCTGTTCAGCATTGCAGAAAATTGATCCGGTGCGCTCAAATACAAAATCCAATCTGATGAACAGCTGTCCCATCAACCCATCCTCGCTCATAAGCCCAGTGATGGAATCTGGCATGAATACTGTCATCAAATTGCTCTTAATCACAAATTGTTGCTGGGCTTGCTCATTCTGGGTTCCTCCAAGATGCCTTGACTCCAAACCTTTGGTCAGTTTTGAGTGTGGCATCTTGATAAAAGTAAAGTCAATGGGGGTCCAGAGGAAAACCCTCCACTGAATGGGTATTTTGCTCTTACAAGCAATTGACACTCTATCTGTGCTAAAAGAAAGGATCTCCCAGTAGCTATCCATTTCAATTTGACTGATAATGAAAGGTTGAACAGGCTGAACTGGTATCCATTGGAGTTTAGAAATGTGAGATTGGACTTGACTGACACAAAGGATTTTGAGTGTCTTGACAAGGTAGACCTGGAGAGGATGTTCCCTCATGGGAGACCGAGACTCGGGGCCACTGTTTAAAAAGATGGATACCCACATAACCCTGAGAAGAAGCAAATTTTTTTCTCAGCAGAAGCCTTCAAAATAGTTTTTCAAAGGGGTTGGAAACAGTGCTTTTGAGTATTGTTTAGACAGAGGTAGGTGTATCCTAGATAAGTCAGCCTGGGGGTGGTGAAAGATGCTCATAGGCAGATAGGTATGCAGAACAGAAGTTGTTAAGTGATGTTATTCAATGGCAGAGGGTCTTGAGGGTCTGAGTGATTCCTAAAGCATGTGCTTGTGTGATTATATGGCATGTTTAATGGAGGTAACATTTTAGGCAGTTGTGATTTCACTGCAGCCTTGGGGTATTGCAATGAAAACACCTGAGAAGAGTGTCCTGTACTGACCAATCCCTGGTGATTTTGGCATTGACCTTCCCTTCATCTTTAGATCACTCTTCTCTCCTCCACTCAGAATGATCAATGATGGCTAATTGTAGATAAGGACAACAAAAATAAATTTAACTATATAAACAAATTAAATGTTTGCCTCCTTCTGGGCAATTAGGAGTGGACAATAAATCCTCTTCTTTCCAATCTGCCCATGCACCTTGATGGGATAAACTAAGATGTGTAATAGTGCTGAAAAACCTTTCTTCAGGTTCCGTGATCTTTAGGAGAGGAAGAAATAAATAAAAGAAAAACTGGATGCAATGCTTCATGAACCCATTAACCTTTGGGTGGTATCTTAGAGAATGGTTACTATTTGCAGACTGAAAGCTTAGCACTGTAATTTATAGAGAAACTGAACCTCAGTTTTATGGAGAATTTGAGCTTCTGAAAAAAAAACGAGTGATGTTTCCTCTTTGAAAGGTTAAAGTGAATTACAGGGAGATAATTTTTGCTGAAATTTGTTAAAGATAGGACTGGGATTAAAATGACAAAAAGTCAATAGGGATTTCTTTAAGGAAAATCATGCTTGACCACATTGCTTGAATTTTTTTAAATGATCTAATTGATTGAATAGATTCGGGAAAACCAGTGGATGTATGGTGTATTTGCATTTTTAGAAGGCCTTTGATAAAGTACCACATAAAAAGCTAATGTGTAAAATAAAAGCACATGACATTGGGGTAAAGGAGTCATATGGACTGAAAATATGTTGACAGATGTGAAACAAAGAATAAGAATAAATAAGGCAACAATGGAGTATTGTACTCAGGCCTTAGCTTTCCATGCACATTAATGATTTGGATGAGGAATCAATGTAATACTCTAAAGTTTACCAATTACATTAAACTGGGTGGGATTATGACTTGTGAGGAGGTTACAAAGAGGTTTCAAGGCACATCACAGGATGGCAATTGAGCAAAAATGTGGCAGATGCTACTACAGTATTATATTTAAATAGAGACAAACTGGAAAATGTTGATATATAATGAGATTTGGGTGTATTACACTCCAGTCCGTGAAAGCAAACATACATAAGACAGTTAAGTTGGGAAATGATATATTGACCTTCATAGTTAGAGGCTTTAACTTCAGGAGGAAGGATGTTTCACTATAATTATACATAACCTTAGGAACATTATACTGAGAGTATTGTATGTAGTTGTGATCTCCTGAACTAAGACAGGAAATGCTTTTCATTGAGGGGGTGCAACGAGGCTCACCAGACTCAGCCACTGGATGGCAGGGTGCCATCTGAGAAATGATGAGGGCAACTAGGTTTGCATTCACTGGAGTTTTGAAGAATCAAAGGGGCCCTAATTGAAACGTTTGAAATTCCGACAGGACGAGAGCCTGTCGCTTACAGGTGAAATGATACAGGAGAACTTTCTTCACTTGCAGCGTGGTAAAATGTTCAAATTCATAACCATAGAGGGCTGTAGAGGAGACTGGGTAAACCTTTGGATGCAAAATGCAATAGGAGATGTGGGAATAGAGCAGGAATATGACACTGAGAGAGACAACCAGGGATGATGGCATTGAATGGCAAAAGAGGATCAAAGGGAGGAATGGCCTACTTCTGCTCCCATTTTCATCACGTTTAAGATACATTCAGAAATGATTAAATAATTCTTTACTGCTAATTATATTTGGGCATAATAACTTGTGTATATTTATGTTATGTGTATTTGGGGAAAAAACACGTTAAATCCTTGTAGCTAGAAATCTGAGATTGAGGATATGTAAATTAGTGTAAGGAAAACTTGAGAAATACCTCACAATATTCCTTCAAAAAGAGAGAAAATCATCACTGAAAACTTACATATTTGTGAATTTATTACATTAAAATATAATTACATGAAGCTTTCTGAATGTACTTTGGAAATGTAAAGGTGATGTAACTTTCTGATCATTGAATACCAAATTATCTGCAGCACAATATCAAATGGTATCCGACAGTCCAATCCAACTGACAGTTGTATGATGAAATCAGTCTGTTTATAAAATGGTTGTATATACCTGGGCCTTCTCATTGACTTCCGGGCACAGTATTGCATAATGTCAGCATCTGTAACTAATCCCAGATTGTAGAGAAAAATTTTGTGCCGTGCTAAACAAGGTACATATGTAATGATGGCAGAACTTGGGTGACATTGTGAGAATCACCTGGTGAGTTCTGCCTGAATGTTATCTGTGTTTATCTGGAGACATAACTGCCAGTAAGCTAAAGGTTAATATGATATAAATGCTCCTCAGATCACCTTCTGTGAGGAATCAAATGTAGCGGATTTTCTGTGCAGGACATTCTAATGGCTAATGTGTGGCAATGCAATTGACCACATATGATGTTATTCGTTACTGATCATAAATGCGGAATTTGATTTCCTTTAATATCAGAGCTTGTGCTGACTTTTTCTTTAGGCTTTAAATTACTTCCAGAGCCAGTGTAATTAGGGCATGAGTGATGTCCTTTTAAGCAAGAATTACCCTTTCCATCTGTGTAGAAACAGAGTTTTCTGTCACCCACTATTTACCCAAGGGAAGACATTAATATAGTTAACCGCAATCAGAAAATACACAGATTTCATCTTGCAATCTTTGTTACATCATTGTAAGAAATATTTTGGTTGCTTCATTTTCATCTAACTCTGAAATCGCAATGCTGACCACATGTTGTGGGCGCAGATGCAGGAAACACTAAATATTCATCCAATTTGGAAAAGGCATACAGCTGGCACGAATCTTTAAGTATCTACTTACTATATTAAGAAATAATCTCCTGTTAAGTTGACAAGTTGCCAGACAATTTACTTGAGGGCATCCTACGTATCGCAAAATTCTCTGAACACCTTCTTAAATGCTTGAAGACATGCTTCAGAACTTTTTACGGGCACAGAACAATGACTTTCTCCCATCACTTGATGGGGGAAAAAAAGGTTGAGCATATATTAAACTGATCAGGGGTAGCTTTTTCAAGTCTGCACTGTTAGTGGGGAACCTTACCCATTAGCAGCACATATCAGAAATTCAGGCACATGCTGCAATCATTTCAGAAAAATCAGGACATTAAGTGTCTTTCTAATAGGCATTGCTTACAGGCAAGTTTCCAGCCAGAAGTGCATACTTGTAAATTAGCCCAGAGTTACATAGAAGGTGCAAGCATACTAATGGATTTTCCTCTGACTAACATTAAGCAAGGATTTCTGAAATTGAAAATCACATGGACAACAACCTTCCTCAACATTCCCAAGTGAGTTCTGGCCGAAAGGATGCAAAAGTAATCTTCACATAGGTGTTGAAATCGAGAGTATTTATACCTATCTGATAGATTACTTCATTTGGTAGTGGGGCTAGCTAAATTTTGCTCCACTTTTTAAAACTGCTTTTTTAAAGTTAATAGAGATGAATGCATCTTCAATTGTTCGTCAAGGTTTGCTATTCATACCTGCTTCCAGAAAAAATAATGCTCAAACATCAACACTCAGGGATATTTCTCACCCCTCTATCATGTATCTTGTAATGAAAACACGGGGACATAACAGACAATATCCTTTCACAAATAGTTGCTATGGAAAACCCGAGAAAGATTTCAAATTAAGGAATTAACTGCCTAATACTATTCTCACCTCAGTCCAATAGACTACTACATTCAAGCAAGTGCAATCAGGAAGTTTCAACCATCAGTAAGAGTTAGTAAGAAATGGATGGAATATTTGGAGATCTGATTGATCATACAACTGTCAGTTTGATCAATGAGGAGGAGTACAAAGAATCCTCCCATCTTATAGAAATGATTAATGTTAGGCCTCTACTTACTCAAGGGTAGTTAAATATTTTGGGAGGTTCCCAAAATCCCTAACTGTTTCTCAATCAAGTTCTGTTCTGTGTTCTTTTACTATAAAAGAATCATGTTAATGCAACACGATTTCCTACAATATCACCAGGTGCACTGAAGGGCATTCTGGCCTAGACTCCAGGGACAACATTGACATTAAGGAGTAGGATTAGGTTCTGAATTGCTAACATTTGGGCTACCTCTGGACGTTGCAGAATGCTGCCAATTCCTCACACATCCTGTCAAGAGTTCTTTCAGAGAATGTAGAGAAATTCATGTGATTCCTTGGTGAGCAGCTGCTAGCTTGGGTTTGATGTAGCACCATAAATATGCTCAAAAAGAAAATAAAACACATTAGCTTTCAACACATGTTCATGAAGTTATGTCAAGCTATAGGAAGTTTCTAATTTATCTGAATAATAATTTTTTTAAAAAGTCTCCTAAATATCTTTCATTTTCTCTGCCCTCTGACATTGCTATTACCTTTAAGTGCCATAAAGCTCCAGGACATTATTCAAGATCATTAGTGCACCCGGGATCTGATGTCATGTCTGTCATTATTAATGAGGTCCAACAGGAAATCTTGGCCATTGGTGCTGTACACTGGACATACTTGACTTTTGGTCGTTGTTGGAACAATGTTTATGGGACAGATGAGCAGGCTGAACTGAGAAGCCTGCAAATTTATGATTCATCAAACAGGCTTTCTGATGACTGTCACTCCATTGTAAAAGCACCCACTCAAGCCTTAGTTTTGAACATAGAGTTTACAGGAATAAATATTTTACACTGCATGTGAGTGCAATAGCAGACATCAATAGCTAAGAAATTCTCTACAATTAGCGGTGAATGGAATTTTAACACAAGATTATTAACTGTAACACGATTACTATAAGAAATAAATCACCAGCAAATAGGTCAATTGCTATTATTTAGAATCAGCTTGATTTTTATAAAATAATTGAAGATTTTTCAAGGGGAACTGCATTAATATATTCATAAGCACATTTCGTAACAACACTACTTACCCATTGCTTCAACCAAATCTAAAAGAGAATACTTCTAAACTTCCAGTTTTCTGTTTTTATTTAGTAATATGCCAGATTTTACCGTAACACTCACTAGATCACTAACACATTTTCATTTTTATTCAGATGTAAAATGCAAAACATGTGTGGGTGGAATCTTTTTCTTTGAACCAATTTCAGTCTTGTTGTGTAGTTATTGTTCCAATTATACTGCTGAAATATCATCTGAAATGCATTGAGTACTTAATAAGATTGAAAACATTTTAATAAAATAATGTTCCTGCAAAGTCCACAGATAGGTGTGTCTGAGTGATATCAGATTAGAGTGGAATCTGCAATAAACACCATTTGAAGAATCTTTGACCTGCAGTCCAACAACATCCAAGCAAGTGGTACGAAAGCAGATAGAGATATTTTCTTATAAATTACTTCAACAAAGTTTTAAATCGCATACAGATAGCAAAATACTTAAAATCCAGCAATTCAGTGAGTCAGCCACATTGTGCAGTTCTGATTTCCACAATGTTACTGCATTTAACTTTAAAGTTACTGTTATGCACAAAGTCTTGCACCTTATGCACTATCATTAAGGATGCTCACCACCTCGGGTGTGTCCTCTTTCTCACTGCTACCGTCAGGGTGGAGGTACATGAGACTGAAGACCCACACTCAATGTTTTAGGAACAGCTTCTTCTCCTGTGCCATCAGGCTTCCGGACTCGAGAAGACTACCTCATTGTTCTTCCTTTGCTCATTTGCTATATTCATTTTTTAAAAATTGTAACCAACAGTGATTTTTATGTCTTGCACTGTAATGGCCACCACAAACAACAAATCTCATGGCATAGGTCAGTGATAATAAACCTGATTCTGATGATGTCTTGTATTGCACTAAACACCTGCAGGCTACCCACTCTGCTCTTTTAATGCCCTGTACAGGATGTTACAATGTTTAAGCATGTGTGTGAGATTGCTCCCAATCTATGGATGAATGGAAGATTTTACATTCACGAAGACTCACAACTGTAGCGATGGCATTCGCTACTCCCATCTTTTGACTTCGTAGAGGCTACAGAACAGAATGATAGAAGAGGTTTTCAAACTGTCAGATAACACCTGGATGAACCATCTGACCATCTGTTGGATAGACAATTAAAATTTCCTTCCATGGTATGTGGGCATTGTGATTCTCTTCTGGGCCAGAGGCAACCTATACAAGAGGAACAGATTGCCCTTGAACCTACGAGAGATCAATTTACCTGCAGGAAAATGTACTAATGCTACACAGGAGGTTTAAACTAGAATGGTGGGGGGGGGGGGGGGGGGGTAAGGGGAGGGTGCGCTCTGAGAAGGAGGAAGTCATGGGATAAAGTAGTAGCCAGCAAGAGCAAGTTTAGCAATTGCCAGGAACACAGTAAAGAGACAGAAATAAACACTCATTTAAACTGCATTTATTTTGACGCACGAGGTTTAACAGGTGAGGTGGATGAACTCAGTGTGTTTTGCTTCAGTGATCTGTAACGTTACAGCCTTAACAGAAATGTGGCTAAGAGGAAGGCTCAATATTCCAACATACGGATGCTACAGTCATGATAGCAATACAGGTGAGTGAGGAAGGGCTGTAGCCTTTTTGTACAAGATATTAAGAGGAATAGATAGAGTGGATAGCCAGCACCTCTTCCCCAGGGCACCACTGCTCAGTACAAGAGGACATGGCTTTAAGGTAAGGGGAGGGAAGTTCAAGGGGGATATTAGAGAAGGTTTTTCAATCAGAGAATGGTTGGCACGTGGAATGCACTGCCTGAGTCAGTGGTGGAAGCAGATACACTAGTGAAGTTTAAGAGACTACTGGACAGGTATATGGAGGAATTTAAGGTGGAGGGTTATATGGGAGGCAGAGTTTGAGGGTCGGCACAACATTGTGGGCCGAAGGGCTTGTAATGTGCTGTACTATTCTATGTTCTATGAAAGATGTAACAGCAGTTCTTAGAGATGGAGATCTGGGAAAAATGTCTAATGAGGCCATATGGGTGGAACTTAAAGGCAAAAAGGAGAGTGTCACTCTAGTGGGGTTGTATTATAGACACGCCAATAGTCAACGGGAAACCATGGAGCAGTTGTGAAGACATGGAAGCAGTCGATAGATGGCCGTATGAGTAACTGGTGTATATCACAAGTCCTGGTTATGCGACACCTGACACCAGGTAGACAATTTCTGAAGAGTATTGATAATGGCTGGGGCCACCTGTCTGTCCAGAAGAAGGCAATGGCAAACCACTTCTGTAGAAAACTTTGCTAAGAACAATCATAGTCATGGAAAGACAATGATCGCCCACGTCATACGACACGGCACACATCCAACCAGCAAACCCAGAGTGCTAAGGGGATGGGCATGGCGGGATTTGTGAAACGTGTTTCCTGAGTCAATATTTAGAAGACCCTATTCGGGAGGGCGCAATGCTGGCATTCCTCTTAGGGGACGAAGCAGCACAAGTAACTGAAATGGATGTCAGGGAGAACTTTGGCTCTAGTGACTATAATTCTATTAATTTTTAAATAGTGATGGAAAAGGATAGGACAAATCACAGGTTTGGATTCTAAACAGGAACAGGGATCATTTTGGGGGAATTAGGATCTAGGAAGCATCGATTTAGCATTAAGAGGGGAATTTTTTTTTTCTCAACAATTTTTTAATAAAAATTTTTTAATAAAGAGAACATAGTGTAAAGGAGAACTGTGCAGTGCATAACAAATATACAATTCACATTCATGAAAGAGATGCATCCGTAGTACAAACATTATCACCCCACCCCTCCCAGTCCCCAACTCCAAGCCATCAATGCATTGGCAAAAAGGGCTGAACAGAACCTTTGTCCCCACAGAGCTGCATTGGTATAGAGAAGGTGTATTTTTCTAATACATAGGCTGTTGTATGATAACAAATCTGAGTCCGAAGAGTTTTACTGGAAAATGCTGGAGGCCAGGGATTTATGTGCTGGGGAAAGGGAGAAAGAATGGACCTTTAGTCTGGCTGGGAATCTTGAAAATATTCAAGAAAGGGTCCCCACACCTTTTGGAACTTTATTTCCGAATTGAGGATTGAGTAGTGGATCTTCTCAAGGTGTAGACTGGACATGATGTCCCTGAGCCAGTGAGCGTGGGTGGGTGGGGCAGCATCCCTCCACTTGAGCAAAACTGTGCGCCTGGCCAACTGAGAGGCAAAAGACAGTGTGCGACGTTTAGTCGGACTGAGGTGCGTGTCCCCCTCTCCGGAGGTGTCGAAAAGAGCAACCAAAGGGTTAGGTTCCAGATTGTAATTAAGTATTTGATATAGAGTTTGGAAGACATCTTTCCAGTATTTTTCCAAACTAGGAAGAGGGGAATGTTTTAAAAGGGACTTGAGGGGCAGAGGATGGTGAGTATGTGGAAAAAGATGCTCGAAGTGGTAGCAGCAGGTACAGCAGTATCACTTAAGAAATACTTGCACAGGTGCTTAGAGAGGCAGAACCTAGAGGTGATATGGGCCAAATGCAGAAAACTGGGGTGAGCTGGACTCATTGGGACAAGGGCCTGGTATCTGTACTGTATTATCTATGACTTTGACACTGTCATTGAGACCTTGCAGGAGATACCTTCCCCCATCCAAGCTGCAACCACTGGGGTAGCACTGCACAGGACTGCGAGGATAGAGAAAGGCTGATGGAAGACAGGTACTGGAGAATGCGCAGTAATGAACAAAAGGTATAATTGTGTGTGACTGAAGGGAAATAGATGCTGGGTGGCTGATGAATGAAAAATTCAGTTGACTTGTAACGTAATAGGGAGAGTGTGCACAGGTGGCCAGAAACAGGTTCTCTGACTTGCTGCTTCCTTGATCTCTTCCTTCTGCCGGCGGCAGGGCTGAATCCTGATGAAGGCAAGATTGTGCTGCATGCAAAAGACAACTCAGATCTTGAAGCCCACTCTGCCAAATACTGCAATTCTCCCACACAGCAGTTCAGGTGGTGGAATTACTGTTTAAGTGGCATAATTGACTGCTCATGAGGCTCACTGTATGAATGGTGACCACGTGTTCATGTGTTGGCATTGGACTCAAGAGCCATTTTGTTAGCAGATTCTTCTCACTCACTGACTGCTTTCAATTTGTGATAGTCACTCTAATGCAGATGACAATGGATTTTCACAGGATAAAGGCATGATGATTAATACCAATGAACTGGAGATGATTTTATGGCAGCTGTGTATTGCTGGGCACTGCAACAATGGAAATGCTTTTAAACATATCTTCGAGTTGATGATACAGCAATGTGCTTCCAATCAGTGGCATTCTGCCCCATAAACATACTGCCATGCCTGAATAGGGAGGATCAGTGATGTCTCTCATGCAATAAAAAACATGAGACGCTTGACCACCTACTTTTTTTTTGCAGAATAGCAAATAAAGTTAAAGCATCCAAATGAAATTAAGGTAGAAGCTGAAATAACCATGAACCATTTTTATGAAATAAATATTTTAACATGCTTAAGTCCATTTAATTTTGAAATAATACATGAGGAAATGTCAATCCGCATAGATAAAATTAAAATTTAGAGCCACCATGACTACTAGCCAGTACTAATGTGCATTAATGACTCAATTTCACCTTATTAAACAATCCTAATATTTTTAGAGATTTTCCGTGGTGAAAATGCCTTTCAGGTGCCTGCATTTATCCACAATTTCTGAGAGATTATGTTCAAATAAACCAGCCTCCCTTCCATGTACTGTATCTATACTTCTTGCTGCTTCAGTAAAGCAGCCTGTGTAATCAAAAACCCCCTTACCCAACACATTCTCTCTTCTCCCTTCTTCCATCAAGCAAAAGATACTAACGCCTGAAAGCACATACCATTGGGCTCAAGGACAACTATTCATTGTTATCAGACTCTTGAGTGGACCTCTAGTACAATAAAATGGACTCTTGACCTCACAATCTACCATGATCTTGCACCTTACTGTCTACCTACACTACACTTTCTCTGTTGCACTTTATTCTATATTCTGTTATTGAGTTACCTTGTGAAGTACATAATTAATTGATCTGAATGAACAGTATGCAAGACAAGCTTCTTACTGTATCTCAGTATATGTGACAATAATAAACCAATTCCAATTCCATTTCCAATATTGTGAACCAGCACACCCTGGTAAGGAGCAGGGAATGACTGAAAGCAGCTGCTGGAAACTCACACTTATCTGTGCATGTATTTTCTTCAGATATTGTTGTCTGATACCCTCCATTATAACTGTGAGCATGGCCAACTACTCTATTATTTCTCATTTTTCCTACTTGCTTGATAGATTGTCTTCCAAATGACTGAATTTCACCCTCTTCCAGCTGAGTATCTTCAACAATAATTGTACTTTTCATTACCACTCTAATGGTCCCACTGCATTTCTCAGAATTAGTTCTAACATGTTTCTTCAGTACACATTGCAATGGTATTTTCCAACTGAGTAAGTCACCCTGCACACACAACATCCTTGTCCATATGACTCCTGAGTCCATCTCCTATCCTTCTGCCTAATGTGTTCAACCCCTTTGCTTCAACAGACCAGTGTTCTGCTTTTATGCTGTTAGTGTCTATTTAGGAACAACAGTTGATCTTCAGCAGATCGTTTATGGACCAGAATTGACCCCAATACCTTCTGATGTCCCCTCACTCTATAACCATTGTACTGTAGCTAGATGTTAGTATATTCACTGAGATGTGCATCAAAGCTAATCCAAATATTAGCAACTTGAGCCCCTACTTTTTAGTATCTTTGCTAACTCCTGAAACTCCAGTAGGAAAACAATTTAGATATAGCTATGCACAGTTAAAAGTAAACAAATCATATGCAGTGTAATTACCTTGATTCATCTGCAAAGCACTTTATTGGGATTATGCCAGTCCAAACTATTTTAAAACCATGACTTAAAATTATGACATACTTGTTTACTAATGGTTCAAAAATATAAGATACAGCAAATCATTTGCGAATTGCCCACACTGACTTGGCAGTTAAGTATGTACAACAATGAAAATGGCTTTGTTTTAATTCAGGAAGAAATGCCGCCACCTTGTCTTGTCTTATGGCCACCTAATCTGCATCTTGGCAGGATGAGCTCGAGATGTGTTCACAATTTCTCCCCACTGCAATCAGAACCTATTCCATAAGAAAAGGCACATAAATGAATCATAATACCCTTTGGGATGATTTACACATTCACAAATCAGACAAGGTTGTTGGTCAGAATTGGAAATATATGTATTTTTTATAGCTGATTATAGAGTAAGTGATACTCAGGTGTGCATGGAGAATCAGAACAAACTGATCATGAGATGTGACTTTTTAAATGCTGGTACATTCATTTTTGTTTAAACCATATGATTTCAAATGTAAATCTGTCTCTGTGGGCCTCATCCACTGATCATAAATTATACAGTATACTCAGGAAAGAAAACTACATATCATGTTTTGGTGACGTCCCAAGGTGGTACTACTGCCAAAAGCTATTGAGATTCCTAAAAAGTTACTGAAAACTCATGTTTTTAACCCCTCCAAAGAAGTGTATACTGACAGATATAGGAAACTCTATTTGGACGTAATCTCAAAGGAAGAACTAATCTTGGTATGCCTCACAATAAGAAAGCGATTATGAAAACCTCAAAGGCTATTGGGAATTTTGGATTCCAACTAAATTGCTGAAAGATTTTGAACTGGACAAAATCAGGCTGATTTCAATACAAATTAAATACTTTTAGATGATTGCCCTTTTTATTAAAGATGTGGGAAAATATTTGCGGGCTGAGATAGCATCAATCACAATATTTCTTGCATTAGTACAGAGCAAGGTTCAGTAATTTCAGAGGTCCCACACATCGGATGAAACCAACCTGTGCTATGAAACATTAAGAGAAATCCCACCTTGTGGAAAAGCTCACAAATTGTTCTACATCTCATCACTCATCTAACAACAATCTTTCAATCAGCATGCATATTATTCATCTTTCCAATTATACGCTTCCTATTCCTCCAGCATTCAGATACATTCTTTGGGGTTTGAAATAACTAACCAGAATGATTGTGGACCTTTTAGAATGGTTGAAGATCTTCTGGTTACTGCAGAATATAGTGAATATCAGGATAACTGAAGACATCAAAGTATTCAATTCTGTTGCCTATATTTTAACAAAGTGTCTTCCTGTCTGGATTTTTGGAAGTCTATCTCCACAGGAAATAAGTGCTATTGCTGAATAAAATTTCCGCATATATCAGCAGTACTTTTAGATTCAAGGTTAGTTGATTTTTATTGCATCTTTTGTAAATGAGTATCAATTTCACAAAGTAAGCTGATGCATACTTTCAATCTAAGTCAACACACTAATAGAACACAGGAAAGAGGAACAATACACCACAATGCAAGACTCCTGGCCCACAATACCTGTACTGACCATAATGCCAATTTAAATTAGTCACAACTGCCTGCACATAGTCTTGAGCCCTCCATTCCCTGCCTGTTCCTGTGCCTGTCTCAATACCTCTTAAATGTTACAATCACATCTGATTCCATTACCCCCTTTTGGCAGTGTGATCCAGATATCTACCATTCTCTATCTAACAAAAACTTTCCCCTTGGGTCCCCTTTAATACTCCTTTTTTCCTCACCTTAAATGTTCTGTATGCCCTCTTGTGTTTGATGCCCCCACCATGGGAATAAAGACTCTGGTCATCTACCCTATCTATGCTTCAAATAATATTATATGTTTCCATCAGGTTGTCCTTCAGCCTCCTGCGGTTTAGAAAAAACCAATCAAAGTTTGTCTAAACTCTCATTATAGTTCATGTTCTAATTCAGGCAACAGTCTTGTGAAGCTCCAAAACCTCCATGTTCTTCCTGTTATGTGGAGACTAGAAAATACTCCAAAATTGGACTAACCAAAGTTTCATACAGCTTCAAATGTTCCAGAAGGATGTCCACAATAAAATATGCAACTCAATTAAGTTTATTTATTCAAAAAATACTGAGATAGAAGCTTGTTTCTGGTAACTAGAAACAAGTAGCAGGAGAGCACCAAATGGTTGTTATTTCAAAGGCAGAAATAATGTGCTGTGTCGCAAATCTGAAAGAAAATCAGAAAACACTGGAAATACCCTTGAAGGGAGGAAGTTAACAATTCAAGTCATGTTTATCTTGGTGAGAACTCACTTCTATAGCATTTGCAAGGAATTGACAAGGTTGAAGTTCATTAATGATAATATCTAGTTTACTTTCCAGAGAAGAGCGCCAATAGATAAATTTCATATACTTCTTGGATCATGGAATTTACTAATTGAAGAAGGGATGACAGCTAAAAGGCTTCAAAAATTGTCTTCACTCAATAATTCAGTTTGCTATCTGGCATAGTTGATAGAATTAGCTATAGAAGGGACCTGCAATAATCCAGCACCTTTGAGTCTATGGTAGTGCTGAACCAGCAGGTTTACCCTCTATTGGATGCTACTCCTATCAATACACAACACACTTTTACTTCATTTATTTTATTTGTTATACAATGATGGAATACATTTTCTAGTGAACCTAGCGAGTTTGATGTGAGTGGGAAATATAT
Source organism: Hemitrygon akajei (assembly GCF_048418815.1). Classification (NCBI taxonomy): domain Eukaryota; kingdom Metazoa; phylum Chordata; class Chondrichthyes; order Myliobatiformes; family Dasyatidae; genus Hemitrygon; species Hemitrygon akajei. The sequence continues at coordinate 62,105,958 of NC_133126.1, forward strand.
AGACAGTCCTCAGCTCTGACCACACAGCTTGATCACAACCCTGGGCCTTGCGACACATCTCCATTTAATGAGTGAGTTAGTTGCCAAACCACCAGAATTCCTAAACAATCAGATGCCAGATTATTCAAAGTTGAAAGTTCAAAGGATATTTATTATCACTGTAGCTTAGGAGGAATGATGGTGCCTAACGGCGACTCCTTTGCTTGCATCTTCGGAAACAGCTCTATTTCTACTTTTAATATCTTTATTTTTTTCCTTTCAGGGTTCTTTTGAAGACTCTGACCTGGAGTTACACGCAGGCTTCGGTTCTTTGCAGGAATGACTGGCCACCATTTGACATGCCAAGGGTTTGGCCCGAGAACCTCGATCGTGTTCAGATGCCTAAGATCTCAGGGCTCTGGAGACGGGCGGATCGAGGGTCAGTGTCATGGCAGGAGACTCGTGTGTCATCGGGGGGGAGGGGGCGGACAAGCTTTTGCTGCAGGCCCAAAGACCCGAGGTCTTTGCGATCTTTGGATACGGAGCTCGAAAAAAGCAATGAAACAGTCTTTTAAGCTTGTAAACCAGCAGGTTGTTGTTACATCTCCCATTCGCTATGAAAATGCAGGACACCTCCCTCTCCCTTGCCAGGGAGAGAGAGAACCTGTGGGTTGTCGAATTCAGATGAAATGTGAAGCTTTTGAGGTAACTTTGGTCTATGTCTTTGCTATTGCTTAGCACATGCTTGGGCTCAGTGATTGTACTGATGCACGTTTATATTTGGTGGTGGGGGCAGGGCAGATCGTTGCTCACTGTCGCTTACACGCAGGAGGGGCAAGCTGGGGGGGACTTAGGAGTTCTCACGTTTCACTGTCGTTCATTCTTTAGAGCACTCCTCTGTTTTCGTGGATGCTTTGCGAAGAAAAAGCATTTCAGGATGTATATTGTATATATTTCTCTGACATTAAACTTGACCTTTGAACCTTTGTATGTATACTATGTACAACCTTGAGATTCGACCCCTTACAGGCAGCCACAAAAAGAAAGAAACCCAATGGAGCCCATTAGGAAAGAAGACCGTCAAGCACTCAATATGCAAAAAAAAGAACGAATTATGCAAACAATAAAAAGTAAGCAAGTAACATTCAGAACTAAAGTTCACAAAAGTGAACTTGCGCCCACGAAGCCAGTTCATTACTGCAGCCAGTCCAGGAGCCTGTTTGATGTAGGCTACCACCTCAGTTCAGAGCAGAGGCAAGTAAACCTTGCTGAACAGTGAGCTGAACACTGGCCTGCCTCTCACCTCTGACCTTTTCAATCCGACCCAGCACTTAAGCTGGCCAATCATCGGCTCGTTCCTCGCTCTCGATTTAGCCCGTACCTGCTATGCCACAGCCTTTGAGACTTCAGTTCACACTGCAAAAATGCCAAGCCATACCAGCAGTTCAAAAGCTCAGCTCTGAGAGGGAAGTTACAGGCTACTGATTGCAGTGATCGTTCTCCAGAAAAAAATGTGCTTACTAAAGTAGTTTGTCGATTCATTTGCTGCCAGTAACTCGGCAACATCTTAAACCTGAGTTTTATTGTATTCTTACATTAATTTTCAATTTAAAATTCATTCAGAATTAACACTAGATATAGAATTCACCAGGATTTATAGGTCTCAAATATATATTCTGTTCATAACTGATTTCTAAAGTTTACCTTTGATGATGATCATCAACGTGAATTCTAAAGACACAAAGAATAAACTAAATTACATTTAGATTCTTAATGTCCCTGTAGAACTATAAAGGTTTTAAACTATGTACAACAACTCTGACAATGTTTTGAGCACTCCCACTTTATGTTCCATGGATACATGACAGTCCACTTCTTATTGTTTTTTTCTAACAACTAAATGGTTGCATTTACAGTGACTACACAAAGTATTCAACCCCTGGAAGTGTTCATGTCTTACTGTTTTACAGCATTGAATCACAGTGGATTTAATTCGGCTTTTTTGACTCTGATCAACAGAAAAAGACTCATTTGTGTCAAAGTGAAAACAGATCTCTACAAAGTGATCTAAATTAATAACAAATATAAAACACAAAATAATTGATTATATAAGTATTCACCCCTCTAATATGACATAAAAATCATCACTGGTGCAGCCAATTGGTTTTAGAAGTCAAATAATTAGTTAAATGGAGATCACCTGTGTGCAGTCAAGGTGTTTCAATTAATTGTAGTAAAAATACACCTGTATCTGGAAAGTCCAAACTATTGGTGAGTCAGTATCCTGGCAAAAACTACAGCATGAAGACAAAAGAACACTCCAAACAACTCTGCGAAAAGGTTATTGAAAAGCTTAAGTCAGGAGATGGATACAGAAAATTTTCTAAGTTGCTGAATATCCCTTGGAGTACAGTTAAGTCCAAAAATGGATGCTGTGATGTGTTAATGTGGTAGTATAGTGGGTAGTGCTTGTCGCTCCCACTTTCAGCTTCCACCACTGGCTAACAGTCTCACGAAAAGGAGGTTCAAATGCGTGAGTCTCTCCCTACCAGTACGTAGCCTCTCCAACAGCAAGCCTCATGTAGTGCCTCCTCACCGGCGACACACCGAAACTGAACGGTATTCAGACACAGGCTGAACTACAGAGGATGGGGAGGAGGTGTGGCCCCTGCACACGTAGCACACAGGCCCACTGGTGCGTGGACATGCCCTGGTGCTCATGAACCAGATCCCCAGCTATGGGTAAATAGCCTCACTACCTTGTGAGCAGCCTCAGGAAGGCTACAGAAGTAAACCCAGACAGCAAATCTGGAGTGGAGCCCCCGAGGTGTCTGGATGTCATTGAACATCCTTCCAGCAGCTCCTGCAACCAATCTGGTGCCAAATGTATTGCTACATAGTTTTCCTTTGGTGAGGCCGAGAGGGGAATCTTGACAACTGGACATCTCAGGATCTCCATACCTTACGCCCAGGCTCATCATCACCCATTGTTCTTTGAGACAGAGGGAAATCATCAAGAAATGGAAAGAATATGGCATCTGCCTAGAGCCATCCTCAAAAACTGAGAGACCGTGCAAGAAGGGGACTAGTGAGGGAGGCCACCAAGAGACCTATGACAAGTTTGGAGGAGTTATAAGCTTCAGTGGTTGAGATGGGAGAGACCGCACATACAACAACTGTTGCCCGGGTGCTTCACCAGTCACAGCTTTATGGGAGAGTGGCAAAGAGAAAGCCACTGTTGAAAAAACTCACATGAAATCTTGGCTAGAGTTTGCCAGAAGGCATGTGGGAGACTCTGAAGTCAACCTGAAGAGGTTTTATGGTCTGATGAAACCAAAATTGAGCTTCCTGTCCATCAGACTAAACGCTATGTTTGGTGTAAGCCAAACTTGGCACATCATCAAAAACACACCATCCCTTCAATGAAGTGTGGTGGTGGCTGCATCAGGCTGTGGGGATGCTGTGATGAACTACATATACCTGTCTGGACACGCCCCCCTGCTGACTGCTCCTGTGGCTCCTCCCACAGACCCCGGTATAAAGGCGATTGGGGCCTGAGCCCTGCCCTCAGTCTCCAGGATGTAGCATGGTGGTCAATCGCTGCTTGTTCTTTCTTCCAGTCAATAAAAGCCTATATCTCGCCTCACATCTCAGAGAGTTATTGATGGTGCATCAGATGCTTCACTGCAGCAGGCCCTGGAAGGCTTGTGAAGGTAGAGGGTAAAATTAATGCAGCAAAATACAGGGAAATCCTGTAAGGAAAACCTGATGCAGTCTGCATTAAAACAGTGACTTGGGAGAATATTTGTATTCTAGCAAGACAATGACCCCAACCATAAAGCCAAAGCTACACAGGAATGGCTTAAAAACAATAAAGTTAATGTCCTGGAATGGCGAGGTCAGAATCCAGACCTCAATCCAGTTGAGAATTTGTGGAAGAATGGGGAAAAATTGCAGTCTCCAGATATGCAAAGCTGATAGTGACCGATCCATACAGACTCAAGGCTGTAATTCCTGCCAAAGGCAGATCTACTTAGCACTGACTTGAAGAGGGTGAGTAATTATGCAATCAATTATTTTGTGTTTAATAATTATAATAAAATAAGACAAATTTGTGGAAATTTGTTTTCACTTTGACACGAAAGTGTCTTTTCTGTTCATCAGTGTCAAAAAAAAAGCCAAATTAAGTTCAATGTTGTAAAACAATAAAACATGAAGACTTCCAAGGGGTGGTGAATACTTCTTGTAGGGACTGTAGTTATTAGTCTGTATTAACTGAAGCAGGTGCACAGTTGATTATTTATCTTCTCTAATTAAATATAATACTTCCCAATCATGAAAGCAATGGAACTTCAGTTGAAAATTACATTCATATAAATGTTTGTAAACTGCTTAATATTTTACAGCTGTCCTTCCTCTAATCTTCCGGGAATCATAAGATCAAACATGATGTATTAGTACTAAACAAAAATGTTCAGTTGTTTTGCAAAACAAGTTTGTAGCAGATTCAACACCTAAATTTGTGTTCTGTATTTACCGTCATCAAATTCCAACTTTATTCATTGACTATCCAACTTAACACTGAAAGGAACCTAATTAAGAAAATACTGCACCAGCACAGTCTCAATGGAAATGGGAAGGAGTGGTTCATGAATAAAATTAGGCTCATGTCTATCCCGTACCCAGCATATTGATGCAATTACAAAGAAGGCATAACAGCAGCTATATTTCATTAGGGGTTTGAGGAGAATTGGTATGTCACCAAAGCCAATTGCAAATTTCTACAGATGTACCATGGAGAGTTTTCGAACTGGCTGCATCACCATCTGGTATGGAGGAGCAATTGCACAAGATCAGAAAAGGCTGCAGAAAGTTGTAAAGTCAGCCAGCTCCATCACGAGCCTCTCCAGCATCCAGGGTGCCTTCAAAAAGCGATGCCTCAAAAGGGTGGCAGCCACTATTAAGGACCCCCATAACCCAGGACATGTCCTCTTCTCATTGCTACCATCAAGGAGGAGGTACAGGTGTCTGAAGCTGCACACTCAACATTTCAGGAAGAGGTTCCTCAGATTTCTGAATGGACAGCGAACCCATTAACACTTCCTCGGTATATTTCCCTCTATTTTTGCACTAATTTATTTTATTTTATATACTGTACTTACTGTAATTTATAGTTTTTATTACTATTTATTGCAATGTTTTGCAGCAGCAAAACAATAAATTTCACAATATGTGCCACTAATATTACACCTGATTCAGATTCAGTGATAGATAAAAACAAATGTTTTATATCAACCTCAGGCTTAAATTCACCCATACCTGGAGCAAAATTTGCCTCGCATGCCATGCAATCTTTACCTGATATTATGTCTTCATTGCATAAGGGTTTCAGTTCTTACTACTGTTTGACATTACCTTCATTTATAAATGTCTTCAAATTCCACAGAATTTACAATTATGTCCATTGGCTTTGCAGCAGTGTTTTTTTAAAAAATAATAACACTGGTTCAGTTTATTTTCAGCTACAAAGCAATTCTCAGCCTATCCTGTGGTACTTTGTTCTCATCTCCATTTTACAGACAATTGGTTCACAAAAGTGTGAGAATTTATTGAAAAACTATTCTCTATTCCTAACTTATACTTGGTTACCCAAGTTCTGCATTTTTGGACTTGTACATTATAGGAGCAGCCATTAAGAATAACTCTACACTAGATTCTCATCTTGTTATAGATGTGTTCTGAAATATTTCTCCATATATTTGTTACAGCATAATAGTTACCTTATTTCCATGTTTAGTTTAAATGCACATTTTACATCTTTGATCCAGATGGGAAAGAGACATCTGCAATGCCTCTCTGCTTCCATAGAATATATAGGAAAATCAATCCTTCATTTATCTATATCATCTTTGGCACAGTTTTTCTTCACATTTCTCTGTGGAATTAATGTAATGAACACTGAATTTTCGCTTTTTCTTCTGCTCATTCCCCACAGAGATCCTTCTTCCCTTCCTGACTATAATCTTACATTACTCACTGGCTTCCAGCCATACTTATTCAAGTGGAACAATTCATGCAGTTTTCTTGAAAACATATCAGTCTGGATAGCTATTTTTAACCACATGTCCAACATAATTAGTTAGCGTGTTCATGTAGCTCACTGGAATACTTTGCAGAAACCTCTATCCCAAGTGCTATGCCCAGATTCAATCAGTGTTTTTTTTCTGGGTTACTAGATTGATATCCATATTGTCTTCAAGCAGCTTCTATTTACATCAAGGTATCTGCCAACTCATATACCTCAGGTGGTAATCTCAGTTCCACCATGAAATGATGATTTTTTTTTTTACCATACTTTTGTTTCCTCCAGCTATACAGGAATTGTTCTACAATAATCTGTACCTTCAGGGTTGGATATTTCCTTGGACTAATTGCTTATATTGTTCTGATTTGAATTTGTGTGATTAGATTTTTAACGAATGGGCATGTTGAAAGTTCAAAAATACTCATCTTCTTGAAACTCATTATTTGTTCATTTGCCACAAAATAAATACGCAACTTTTACAATGTATTAATTCAGCCACAGCAAATAAAACACTCTGTAATCTCCTCAACAAATGACATGACAAATAATTCAAGAAATAATGATGCTTACTACAGAAGAAGACAAACTTTGCAAAATGTATTGTTGGTAATCATCATCAGCAAAACATTTTGTCTATTAAACGTTACATGGAAACTATAAACCAGTCAGCCTAACATTTATTCCCATGAAATTCCAAAAGCCCATAATTAGTGTTGGTGATCATACAACTTGAAAATTTCCGCTTGAACAGAGAGAAGCATGAAGGATTTTTAAAATCTTCATTATCTACAGCCACATCATTCCCTGTGGGTAACCATTTCCATGCTTTATCTGCATATCACATTAGGACTAGGATTAGAGGAAATGCGAATTAAGCACACTTCACCTCATGTCAACTTGTTTCTAGCAGCCAATCCTTCCTTCTCAGCTTCTCAATAAGGAGAAGAGGAGCGATGATATTCTATCCCCCTGAGGTACTTAGCTGTACAACTTCTGGGTGGATTGGCCCCAATTACCCTCTTTCAACATTTATCTTCCTTTTCCCAAGTTACCCACTGCAGGGAAGGAGGATGGAAGCTCAGAATGCATGTACATTACCTCTTTAAGTTGAGACAAAATGAATATGGTGTGCCATCATAGAATACCAGGGGAAAGTGTTAGATGCCCAGTGTCTGATCTAACTATATCTTTTCAACATTCTGTCTCCGGTAGGCAGGCAATGCTGAATACTAAAACTCTAATAGCTCAGAAGTAAATAATATGTGGCATAAAAAAGTTAAGTACAAGTATTGAAATGGACAATTAAAGTAGAGGAAGGTGTTTTAGCATTGCTTAATTCAAGAGATTGTTCTAGAAATACAACTTTGAAAACGCAGAGAGTGACTGGTGGTTTGTGAGGTAAAATCCATCCAGTAACCTATCTGACCTGCACTGGTGAGAATGGAAAAGTTCTTGCAGCCTGATTCTGCAATCCTGGGTGGAGATATTCATTGATTAATGCCATTGTTACTGTTTTCCAGACAGCATGAATGAAAATTTAAGGCAATGAATTGTTTCATCCTATTTTCAGTGATCACTGGATAGGCTTTGAAATCTGAATGAATGAGATTATACAGTATTTTCTTCCACTTTCACTTGGAACTATACCTTCTGAACACAGATGCTGTTTGATAATTTGGTAATCATAATTCTGCATATTCTAAGACATTCAGAGAAGTTGTTTGAGAGCGTAGTGAACGAGGAATGCACTCTTCCACCCTTAGTTGTTCATTTCTACGCCTTTCACTAAGATGCTTTTGAAAAGGTCATGCAGAGTATATGATTGTCATTGATTAATATGTAAATAAACAGACCCAGGAACTGTGTGCATCTGCCTATAGAGGACACCAATAAATTGAACATATTTTTAAAAAGTAATTCCAAAAACTCTACTAAAGTCAAGCAGGTTAAACTTCTGAGAATGTTAGGACTTTTAAAGCTATGATCAATTCCAAAATATGACCAGCTTCATTGTTATAATATCTAAGCTAGAAAAATTCACAACTATTTCTGGCAGATGTTAGTTAATTGGCTCAAATATGACTCTCATTAAATAAAATTACAATCAGAATGAAATTATCAGAAAATAAATAGCAGATAAGTTCAGATTTAAGCAAAAAAATTTGTAAGTTAGCAGCCAGAACAAAACTCAGCAATGAAATAATGAGCAGAAAGTGAAATCAAATAAAATCACTCCAAATATTGTTTGTTCAATAAGCTAAGGAACCAATATTATTAAAAAGTTTTCAATATCATAAACACTTAAAATACTTAATTCACAAAAGCATTCTGTTACTCATCAACTTTTGAGAAAAAGCTGTCTACTTTAATGTCAATGACTTCCATGGACACATTTCCTCTGCCCACTTGTTGTAATGAATATTCTGTTGATAATAACATAATAATAGTTACAGGACTAAGCCATCCCAGCCTGTCAAGCTGGGTCTGCCATTTTCCAGAATCTATCTATTTTTTAAGTTACTTGCCAGTTTTCTCTCTTATTTTGCCTCACCTTTTTTTTAAATCAATTTTTTTTGCTGTTTGCTTTGTTCTATGATGCTTCCAATCATCAGGTTTACTGAACTTTATGACAGCTAAAAGCCTCTTCTTTTGATAGAACACTGCCTTTAATTTTCTCCTGTGGAGAAACTGGTGACAAGCAGATACATAAATGAACTAAAACGTTCTTCCATATACTAAAGAGACTGCTGACTTCAAATTTGGCATGCCCCTGTCAACGTTTGCCAATTTTTATTGTTGCTCCAGAGGAAGTATCTTATCTGAATGCATAATGGCTTGAGATGTGACCCTAAGAAACTGCAAAGAGTTGTAGACACACCACAGCTTATCACAGAAACCAACATCCCTTCTTGGACTCTGTCTACACTTCTCACTGCCTCAGTAAAGAAGGCAGCATAATCAAAGAGCCTACCCATCCCTAAAAACATGCTCTTTTATCCCCTCTTCCATCGGGCAAAAGATCCAATGGACACAGCACCTGGTCCAAGAACAACTTCTGCCCTACTGGTATAAGATTAGTCAATGGTTCCCTAGTACTATAAGATGGGCTCTTGACCTCACAATCTACCTTGTTAGGAGCTTGCACTTTACTGTTTACTGCATGTTCTCTGTAGCTGTTCACTTTATTCTGTTTTTATTTAACTTGTTCAACCCCAATGACCTGATCTGTATGAACAGTGCGCAAGTCAAGACTTTCACTGTCTCTCAGTACATGTGACAATAATAAACCATTTCCAATTCCAATTCAAATTGAGACCTTTACAGGAGAAAATATAAATTAAGCAAATAGAGGTTTGTCAGCAAGATTAGAATGCGTTGATATTGGGGCTAATGTGCTAGGGAGGATTGAGAACTGGATAGGAGACTAAAAGCAAACATTGGAATAAGATAGTTTTGGAGAGAAGGGGTTGTCCGGTTGTGAATATTGAGGTGCAGTGCAAATCAGCTGTTCACTATCTATAACCAAAGAGGACAAAATGTAATATTCCAAAGCTGGCTGATGATTTCAGCAGATAAGCTTGCTTAATCATTTTGTGTAAGTGTCTGAAGTATCCTGCAGTGTTGCTACTGGTGATCTACTTTGCATGCACAGTGTGCACAACCTCTAATGTGCTACTTAAGCTTGTGGCATATTTAAACAAAATCGCATTCTGAAGCAATAACTCATCAGGGTATTTTTGCCTGAATGCATGTGGTAACAGGTTGATATTCATAAAGCTTTCCTTGGACATTTTCTTTGCAAGGTTCATCCTCTCACTCTCAGATTTGGAGCAAGTCTAACCAGTGTAACAATTATTAGGATTGTCCAGTGAGAATATTTGTAAGCAAATTAATGCTTAAAGTTTTAAGCACTGATCTCACTTTTACAGGAAAATAATAATACATATAGCTAGCAATGAAAACTTTGTGTGGCATAAAACAGGAAACAATTTACTTTGAGCTTTATTGAGATATATGTAGCAGGAAATAGAGAGCAATTACATACATTAGCTGAAAATAATGGATTGCTAATAATGGAAATTGGAAATCAAAATAAATATGAAAATTCTCATACTACTCTTGAGCAATGAACGTCTCTTTCATCTTTACATTGATAAACAGGTTTGCTGTGGAGTTCAGTATATAAATAGTCTCTCACCTCTAATCAGTCCAAGATGTTGCATCATCATGGTGTTCAAGAGAGAGATGTTCACAAGCTGATGAAGTTGGAGTTCCCGTACATCTGGGGCTGGAGAGTGAAGGGGTGTGAAGCCTTAGATTCCAGCTCTCATTCCTTAAACAACCCTTTCAGCTGTACATCCCTCTTGTATAAACTTTGAGAGGTTTTTTTATAGTTTTGTTTACACAACTATAAAGATTTTTTTCAGTAACAATGAGACATCAGTGCACAGGCAACACGTAATTAGCAATAACATTGCAGATCCAAGATTGTTTAAAGTCATTTCCCGTACAGAAGTGTAAAGGAGAAGGGAATAATTATTACTTCAGATCCGTGCAGCACAAAATAACACAATTAGATAAGGAACACAATAATACTAATAAAAACACAATAAATATGAATACATAAGAGAGCATATATAAATACAGTAGATTGATTGTATGTCTATAAAGTGACACTAAGCACAGGAGTGTCTGTATATAAGGTGACTGAGAGGAAATGATATAGTAGTGGTGACTGGGTTGTGGAGGGGTGGGTTAGTGAGTGGAGGTGTTGATCAGCCTTACTGCTTGGGGAAAGTCCGAAACACAAACAGCTGATTGTGGATTTCAGGAGGACCAGAGACAGGCTTGGCCCGATCAACATCAATGGGTCTGCAGTCGAGAGGGTGAGTAGTTTCAAGTTCCTCGGTATACACATCACCGATGATCTTCCCTGGACTGTACGCACCGGCTTTGTGACAAAAAAAAAGCACAGCAGTGTCTCTTCCACCTCAGGCGGCTGAGAAGTTCAGCATGAGCCCCCAAATCCTCAGGACCTTCTACAGGAGCACCATTGAGAGCATCCTGACTGACTGTATCACCATCTGGTACGGGAACTGCACCGACTTTGATTGCTGAGCACGGCAGAGAATGGTACGGACAGCCCAGCACATCTGTGGATGTGAACTTTCCTCCACTGAGAACCTTTATAGCAGCAGGTGCATAAAGAAGGCCTGGACACCAGTCACCCCAACCACAAACTGTTTCAGCTGCTTCTGTCTGGCAAACGGTACCACAGCATTAAAGCCAGGGCCAGCAGGCTGCGGGACAGCTTCTTTCTACAAGCCATTAGACCTTTAAATTCACATGCCTGTACATTGTAATGGAGACATGACGCAAAGAGCTTTACTCCCTCACGTTGTGGGATGGATGTAAGATTCAAATATATTCTATTCTATTCTAACTGTTTTTGAGTCTGGTGGCCCTAGTGTGGGACTCCATAGCCCTCTCGCTAATGGGAGTGGGATAAACAGTCCACGCCTAGGGTGGGTGGGATCCTTCATGATGTTACTGGCCTTTTTGCTGGCTCCCTTTTGTATATTTGTATTTGATGTCAGGTAGGCTGGTGCCAGTGATGCATGAGGGCAGTTTTGACTACCTGTTGTAGAATCTTTCTGTCTGCTACAGTGTAGTTTCCATACAATGCAGTGATGCAGTTTGGTACGATGTTCTCTACTGCATATCTGTGGAAGGATGTGAGTGTAGGTGTGCACAGTCCAGCTCTCTTCAGCCTCCTCAGAAAGTAAGAGGCATTGTTGAGCTTTCCTGACTGTGAAGGATGTGTTCTGGGACCATGAGAGGTTGTGTGAGATGTGTACTCCCAAGAGTTTGAAACTGCAGATTCCACTGTTGTGCTGCTGATGTAAAGAGGGACGTGAGTGTTGTGAGATCTTCTGAAGTTGAAAGCCATCTTCTTTGTCTTGCTGATGTTTGAGGGAGAGGTTGTTTACCTGGCACTGGGCCTCGAGCTCTTTCAGCTCCTCTCTGTAGGCCATTTCAGTGTTGATGGCAATGAGCTCCATTGACCACTGTCGTGTCATTGACCAACCTGACAATGTGATAACTCGGGTGTTGTCTGTGACCAGAGTGTACAGCAATGGGCTCAGCATGCAACCTAGAGGGCACTCATGTTGAGGGTGATAGAGAAGGAAGAGTGGTTGTGTATCCTGACTATCTGAGGTCTGTTGGTTAGGAAGTCCACATTCAGTTGCACAGTGGTGTGTTTAGACCAAGGGTTAGGAACACATCAGATTTTCTTCCAATGCCTATTGAAGGATTAGCTAATCTCTTAATTCTGGTCCAAGAAATTTTTGATTTTCATCCTTATTACAAGAGCTGTCCTTTTATTGTGTAACCACAAAGCTGAACCATGAAACAGATATCAATTAGTAATTCTGTTCATCAACCATTTAAATATTAGATACTGGAGCTATTTTGTGGAAGCAATGACTCAAGAACCAATCTTTGTTTAACTTACTCATCGCATTGCTTTCATATGTTCAGTAAATAACAAATTTCCAGTGAAGAACTTGTTTTTTAATCAAGCTTTCATAAGTGAAAAACACTTCCAATTTAGAAATTTAAATTTTCATCAACAGAAAATGCACACACGTGACAAAAAGGCTAAAGCCTTAACCATAAACATACGTAATAGTATGTTTTAGATGGAATGAAAATTACTTTGAAATTTATGAAAGTGGAGAACATATTCAAAAGCTGCTTTATAGAAACTTGACACTGCTTGGGGGGCTTTTCTGTTTAGTAGAAAGGATATCAGAACTAGCATATCCTGCTTTTGTTTATTATAAAATCATCAATGTGGCATTAAAATTAAACAAAGTGAAATTTGGTTTCACAAGAAAAGCTGCACATCAGAATAAATACTTACTTAGAATTAGATTACATGCTCTTCTTCATTCACTCTAATAATTACTGCTTAAATCAATAACTGGAAAAGTACAAAGGAAGATTAAATGAAGACTGATGCACAATAAATTTATAAAGGCCAAAAAAAGACTCTTTTAACTTATAATTTATTACAGCCTCCTCTGTGAAAAATATTGAAATATATAGAAGTATTTATCAACACAAACTATGAAAAAAAGATTGAAAATCCACAATATCTGGTAATACTAACTTTTCATTATGATTTGTTTTACCAATACAATACTGATCTTAGCCTCTTATCTGATATTTCACTGGAAATTTCCCTGAATTCATTTTATTACAGTTTAAATCTTAAATCACAAATTTATTTTGCGATATTTATTCTGCAATCCCCTTTTGGGGTTTCAACATTGTAACTAAATATCTTTTACTGACGAAGTACACAGATAATTTTAAATACTATCGCGAACTAAGATTTTCTAAATTCATTCAATGTGCAGTCTACCGTTTCCTCTAAGCTGCGGGTGTGCATGGCTGCTCGGTAACTGAAATGCTCCCGTGGATGTAGGCTTTGCGGCTGCGCAGCTGGAATTGGACACAGCTAAAAAACGTTTACAAAACTTGAAATATTTTCTTTGTTGTAATGCATTTCATTATATCCTTCAATTAATAAATAAAATCAAAAGTATGTGATTTTTCAATTTTTATTCTGAATATTCAAAGTATGCATATTACAAAAAAAAAATATTCCAAGTGCCGCACAGTTTTCAGGCCATGCAAAAGTTTCCAACTTAGAGCAATGGTTGGTCCACACAGCTTAAAAAATTTAGTGGGAAGGTTGGTGCAGTCCACAAAACAAAATTGTATACATCAAAGAATAGGATTGTATGACATCATCTTTAATACATTCATCTAGTTTTGTCCCAAGTGTCAGCTGATTTCCCTGACTGATTGAACATGCACAGATGTTGCTTCTCTACAGTATCACGTTAAGTACACAAGGCTAGAAATTTATTCACATTATTCCCCAAAGTGTGCAGCTGAAATCAGTTACTCTGGAATAGGCCAATTCTCCACACGTTTCTGGCTCCATTACACCCACTGTCTACTGATATTTCACCAAGTTTCATTTTCTTTAGTCCTTTCCTTCCCACACAAAAACACCTTCAAACATACGAAGTTCATCAGCTGTGGGATTTTCAAACTCAGTGGTCATAAGAAAAATAATTCTCATTTACACATAGACTGCCTTTTAAAATCATTCTTTCACTGGAAAATCTGCTTTTTAAAGGAAATGAAAATTTTGCTCTCACTGACCATTGACAAATTACTAACTTTGCTTACTCCAGTCTAATCCACTGAGGAGATTCACCAGACTACCTACTCAAAGGACAACCCAAGGGAGAACAGACAGTGATGCTGGCTTACAGGCATTAAACCAGAAACATGTGAGCACTGTACTCATGCCCCTGAGATGGTATCTGGCTGGAGTTCTAGGTCTTGGTGACCCCATACACAAAGAAACAATGATGACAGTGAGTGAACACTGTTCTTCAACAGCCTTGCAGGTCTCTCTGAGTCCCAGAAAGAGATGCCTACTCATTTGCCCACCCCACTTCTAATCATTCCTTGGCAACATTCCCTCATAGTCAGAAGAGTATTGCTTGAATAGTGTTGTGTCCTTCTGAGAGCTGACTGCCAGGATCATACCAGCTATGCCGCATTGTTCCAGGAATGAGAGTTTGCAAGATATCATTGAGAACATCCAGCTGAAACCAAGAATGTCAATTTCGGCTCAGAGTTACATAGAGAATCTTGCGACTTTTACAAACAAGATTAGAGTGACTCAAAAACATAGTTTGTATACCAAAGCAAACCAGGCATGGAGCCATTTCCAATCTGCAATGTGTACATTACCAAGGAAGGGGGAAAATAATAGGGTCATAACTAAATTCCTATAATAACTGCCAAAATGTTGAAAATAAAGTTCACTGTTGGATGAAAACAATAGAGTTATTGGTTTTGTCAAACCTCACCCAGAAGCATTCCCCCTGCCTTCATTGAATATCCATTCTGTAAAGTGCAGTTTTAGGGCCCAGAGTGGGAGCAGAGTGCTCGTGTGTCGGGTCAGCGAGATACAGAGATGTGAGGAGCGAAAACTGCTACTGCAGGTTCAGGGATGAAATCATGTGCAGCTCCCCAAGTAATCAGATTGGCACAGATCAGTGATAGAAGTGGCTGGGAGGAGAAATTACCCTTTTTATTCCATGTCCCCCCAGCACACAGCATATTCGGCTCTGGTCAAGGCCATTGACCTGAGATGATCTGCCTGATCTGATGGACATTTCCAGCATTTTCAAGTTTTACTTAAGATTTTTCAATGTCAGAATGTGTTGCTTTTGTAAGTTTTTTAAACATCTTAATTTAACTTCAATCATAAAACCACATCTTGATATATTTGGAGGTTTGTTTTAATTCGGGGCTTTCATAAGTCACCAAAACCTTTAACTATTTAGGGTATTGGAGCAGAATTTTAAACCATTCAAAGTAACTAAATTACATTTGGTTACTACTTGAGGTACAATAAATCAAATAAAGATGTCAATCATTTCCAAGGAATTATTTCAGAGACCTGTACCTGGAGTCAAGAAAACCACATCACACCTGATGTACTAGCCAGGTATAATCATATTTCAAAAGTGTCCGGGAGTTACAATTTAAACAATTGTTAACCTTTTAACAATTGTGTCAAGGAAGGGTTTCATTCTTTTCAGTATTGTTGTTGGTCCACTTCTCCAGTTGGACAGGAATGGCTAAGCTGCAGATGCTTTGCTGCACTGTTTGAATCTACTATCTGTGCTGCTGTTAATTTGCCAGTTTTGCAACAGAGAATGATAAATTCACTGGATGTCGCGATACAAAGAGGGTAGTACAGTTCATGAGTCAAACACAGGGATCATCTAGGGACTTTTAAAATGTGGCTTGGCATTCTGTTGGAGATATTTTATGCACTGTGTAGAATCCAAACACTCTTAATGTTGCCAGCCTCAGAATTCTAACATTACTATGCTAGTGATTGGTTCCAGACCCTCAAATAGTTTATGTTTTCAAATAATATCCATCATTGTGGAACTGTTCATATAATGGCACTTCTATATTCTACTGTTCTGGCAAGAGTAATGCTAACATACAATTAGACAACTTGATTTTAATTGCATCCCCATATTTCCTTGTTTGATGTGTCTAATATTAGTCTCAGATCTATTTTTTTGCATGACCGAGTTAGAAATTCTTGGGGTTATAGGAATCAGAAATATTTGGGCCCTTTCCATCCGTAAAATACAATCGTGTAAGAAGCTGCATGAAGGATCACTCTATTATGGTGGACATTAATAACTAGGCAAATGGCATCGCGATGCTCAGATGAAGGAATCCTGGCAGGGATTGGACAAAGGTCTGGTTTGCTTAGCTTTAATCGTTTCAGCTTTTCAATCCTCTTGCACCAGTTCAATGCAGTTGTTAAGCTGGTCCTTGACATTTCAGCATTACACAATACATTTTGTGTCTGTCCAATTGTATGAAGAATAATGCTATGGAATATATGTTGTAATATTTTCTGCCCAGACTACTCACCCTAACTTCTGTGATCACCAAATGCATTTTCTATTATAATCAATTTCTTCATCAAAACTAGACTCTGCATTAGGAAATCGAGAATGTTTCTTTTCTTTCCTTTTTGTGTTAGTTTTAAAAATATTAAGAGAGATTTAGGTAGTGTAATTATGAACTTTCTGATTTAAATTTATAAACACAATTTAAATCACAGCTTCAGTACTTATCAATGTAATCATCAAGTGGCACACAGAGGTTTGTCTGAGTTACATCGACACTCCAAAACTTAACGTAGGTTGAAGATTTAATTATCTAAGTTGAGTATTCAACTATACAAGCGAACAGATGGCTAAACTGCGAAAATCCAATCACTCTTACAAAGTAGAATATGACTTTCGAAGCTTAACCAAAAACGTCAGTTTAGGAAATAATAGTTCTTTGTCAGCTTTGGGTCAAGGCTAACCCCTTCAGTTCCAGGACTTGAAATCTCGGTAGAGAGTGAGTGACACTGCAGCACGGAACCAGAGGTGCTGCGTTCTAGATTTGAGATTAAAATAGGCTGCGCTGTGTGTTCACATATAGAAAAAAGTATTGCATTTCTTGAAAGAAGGGCATGGTCTTTCAAGAAATTCCATCGCGCTTCAAGCCAATAGCCATCTCTCATTTCAGAGCGCGGATGATGTTATCTGGCCGTTCAGCTCAGCATCGTTTTTTGAGTTCTCTGCGCAAATTGACCGTAACCAATTCAATGTTTTTTTTTACTGCCGAGCATCGCAGGGAACTGCGAAATACAGCAAATAAATGGATATTACTTATTTATAAAGCTAGGCAGAAACTTGCCATAGATATAAACCTCAGTTCGGCTCCTGTGTGCGATGCTGAATGCAGGTTTTTGTGGCTATTTCCTGTCACCGGCTAAACATTGCGCATTTAACCGAGCTTCTAAAGGACATCAACAAAATGGATATTGCATCCTGAAAAGCTTTTGGGCTGTTTATAAACTTGTTGGAGTATGTAAACTTCAACAGGCGGGAACTTCCATCGAGTTTGAATTCAAGTACAATCTAACAGTGGTGGCAAAATTCTGCGTAGTTGCAACAGTCATTCAGGTGTTGTCTTTATAAGCATCAATCTGAAAGCGACAACACAGAAAAAAAACGGACCACGTTTAAACGCTTGTTTTTACCCCACTCTCTGACGGGCAAATAAACAAACTGAAGAATTGAGCGTATGTAACTGATCGGAATCCAAACGAATAATCTACCAATAACACCGAAAAAAATGAGTAGTCCCTCTCAACAACAGAAAATATAAAACGATTTACAATTATCATAATACTGTCAAGACGTGGATTTTTAAAAAAAAATTCGAACATATGGAAAGACTTAGAAAGTGTTTGAAATATTTTGCAGTGGGCGATAAATGTCTCTGTTGGCCGATTTTAAATCAAAAACACCAGGCGTAACATTGCAAACTCATCACTTCAAAAACAATAATTTTTCAAATTTCATCAACATGAAGCGTTCTAAAATTGTAGGCGGTGAGAAAAGAGGCGGCGTAGAGATAGTGTTGGTTCAGTGTACTGTGAGAAGGAGATGGGTACACGTAAAGTGCGTGTATATTCTTAATGTTCTTAATAACCATAAACATTTCGTACACATTGTCTATCTCCTACTGAGGGAGAATAGCGAAGATAACAAACTTATAAAACGATTGTGTTATTGATGAACGAGTTTTAAAAGGGCGTTGCAGAAAATGTTTTCTCAATTGGCCCGGCGATATTTTCTCCGTCTGCTGATAAATAGACGCAAAACCAGTTCCCAACCCTTTACAATATGTAATTAAAACGAATGGCCTTACACTTCAATAGAAGTGTTACGCACACCTCCGTACAATCACCTGCCTAGCACTAAGCTGAATATATTGTTGCTTCTATCCAGATTGCATCAGATTTATTAACAATTATTAAATCGAAATAATTCAACAGCGCGATTTAAGTTTAAATATCTACATAATTCTGCGATAAAATACTATTTTCAAACTTAGGGCGAAGTAAGATTATTATTACTGAATAACAGTGGTGCCGGCATTTCACAAAAATAAAACGGCGTGGGGGAAGATTTGGTGAAAGTAAATTACGTGTTACGGCTTTAAAAAAAATTATGTTGTTAACAATAGCAAATCAAGCTTCTTGAGATTCATCATGTAATCGGAATTTGGGTAAACTGAAACACAAATCTAAATGACCATCCGGAATTTTCGAAATATATGATTTTAGGTGCGCCACCTTGCCTTGTTTCTAATTCATTAAATAAAAACAAATTGTCGTTGAAAAGGCAAAACAATTATAATACAGTATTCTGATAAAATGTCGCCTTGCCGCGTTATTCAGTCATAGAAATGAACATTTGAACAATTTACGTAGAATAGACACTAACGAATATTGTCTCGGATAGAAATGGGTGGTCCTCTTTGGAATTCCAATTATTTTTCATAGTTCTATATATTTATTATTTCATTAAACTAATAATACGTATTTTCAAAATTATTAAGAATAGTTTATAGTTTGTTCACTGCACTGCAAGCACTTTCAATATCATTCATACCTGGTACCGATTGACAGTAGTTTTAATATTATGGTTTGAAAAAATGCTAACTAGTGCTGGTGAACACTGACTAGATTGTGCGATGACTTCTGCACTTACTACGATGGAACGGCGATTTCTTTTTCCTTACCTGCCAGCTGTAATCAGGAGGTGGCGCCAGATCCCAACAGGGTTTCTTTCAACTCAAACGTCGCGTTGGACACAAGCCAATTCTGCGGTTTTAGAACAAAATTGACGGTAGAGATGATTTTCAATTAAAAAATGAGATAGTTTAAGAAAAATCTAAGTACATATTTAAAAAGAGAGGGAAAATAACAGAAACAGTTGATGCTGTAATCGCGGGAGTGAGCAACAGTTGTGCAAGGGAGCATATATGTCTTTATAATTCCAACGACGTTATCATTTAGAATAATTCATAAACATCTTGTTTTCTAAAAGGAGCGATAAAAAATAAGCATTGACTGTCGAATGCGAGCATGCTAATATAGCTTCATTTAATAATTGGGCAGTCGTTTGGGTAAATAAGATTCCAGCAAATTGTGGAAGATTTGCTGAAAATCGATCCTCAATTCACAGTAAATTTATTTTCAAAATATACATATGTCACCATATTCAACTATGAGATTCAATTTCTTGCGGGCATTCACAGTAAATATAAAGAAACACAATAGAATCAATGAATGATCCCAGACAACAACCACTGTGCAAAAGACAACAAACTGTGTAAATACAGAGAGAGAGAGAAAACAAAATAATCGTTAGGGTCAGTGAGAAAGGGACACGTAATTCAAATTTACATAGCAATATAATCCTGATAGTCCAAAATATTTACAGAATACTCGGCTTCCTATTCTACTCCTTTGCGAAGTTGAGGAGGAAATGCAAGATTTTCAAGAAATCAAATTCTCTAGCTCTTACTTTAAAACTTCAATAGGTTCACTCCGAGAATTTATTTTTAATTACGATCCTTTCATATCAGTGTTATTGGCTGGTAGTTTTGTCTATTTTGCACTTGGTAACTTAGATTTATATATATATATATATATATATATAAGAGAAAGAGAGAGAGAGAGAGAGAGAGAGAGAGAGAGAGAGAGAGAGAGAGAGAGAGAGAGAGAGAGAGAGAGAGAGAGAGAGAGAGAGAGAGAGAGAGAGAGAGAGAGAGAGAGAGAGAGATCGTTATACATAGTCACCATTTATAAAAGTATATATATTTCACAATTTTGTTATACCATTAGGTTACTTTTAATAAGACAAGTTTTCTGTGAAAAATTTGGTTCCATAGAAGCAGATAATAAATATATAACCATATAATTGTGTTCTGAATTACTGGGGGGTCTTTCAATTATATTATAAAAACTAATTTACTCCGTGTGAGATTACATAGCAAAATCTTCAACTGCATAAATATCAAGGTTTTGTATATTTGCAATTTATATACTTTTGTTCTCCCTGTAAGATCCATTGGCTCATTTTCTCTGGAATATGTTTTCCATGTGGTTTTCCCTCTGTGTCCATCCATATTCCATTATATAAACAATGCGACTAAATTGTACGGTGAAAAATTTTAGGTATGATCGTTTAAGTTCCATTTTCTTTTGCTGATATGGGATTGTAATATTTTACATACAATGTAAATATTTTTTATGGAGATTGCCAGTGACAAGTTACAATTACATAAGTGTCAATGCAACGTCCATAGAACAACGAACAGTTTAATTATTCGAAAGTCAGTTTTATCTTATTCACAAATTCCACAAAACTTACTTTCAAGAAACTTATTTCCTGTCTTTGTAAATAGAAACACGTCTTAATTTCTTTTAAGTTTAGTGCTAGAATGAATAACAAACTCAAAGCATTTGCTGAAAAACTGTCTAAACATTAGCTAAATCAACAGATTTTTAAAAAGACAGAAACAAAAGTAATGAGTTCAATATGATCTGTTGAGCACATGGAACGTTTGGTTGAAAAGCATCAAATGACCAGTTCGAACCACATTCTGACAATAGAATTTTTTTGAACAGAAAAATTTAAAGGGTTCCCTTTTTTAAGTCGATGAGCTGTAACTTAACGCGTGGATTTTGGTTAGTTAGCCATTACCTGAATCACGAAAACTACAAGTGGCAAATAATGTATGTAACACACTGTACATGTCCAATTGAAAACGGAAATTTGGCCGGTTTTGAAACACCATAAGTTATAGATAAATATAACTATTTTATGGCAAATATTTGTTTATAAGATTGTGTTTTTTTTTCTCTCTAACACGTCCTCAGTGGCTGGCAACTTCAAGACATTCGACTTAAAGACACATGCCGAGTTACACTACATTTCTTTCCGGATCCAAATTGAGCGTTTAGAAAGGTTTTGTGCTAATTTGGTAGAGTCACAGTCATGAACCAGTTGCTTTAGGTTCCTGGTAATTGCAGCAACAATTAAGCTCATAATCTCTGATAAGTGCAGCGCAACATCATTTCAATTTTACAGAGAGATCCTTGGAAACGTAGTCATATTTGTATTAAATTTAAAAATGAAGATAAAATGTGAATACAAGAAATAAATTACTAATTCTAGAAAACAAACAAGATCCTGCCTGCATTTTAAATATCAGATAATTTCCAGGCCTTATGCACGTCCGTGGCGTTGAACTTGAGAAGCAGCGTCATTGCAGTTGGGCATCTTCCACCCTTTTGTACAAAAGAGAATTTGTATTTTCAATGCCGCTTCACAATACTCTCCGTATTCATTCCAAGAACGAAGGGGCTTATATGATGCGCGATGTATTGTTTTAATTAACGCAATCTGCATTATGAAAATACGCTTTATGAATTTATCAAGAGAATCACTTACTGGCCCCCAATCGAAAAAAAAGTTTACCTACTTAGCAGTTTGCACCCACAGACCACGAGATAATATGCGAATTGCATGCCGTCATGTTACGATAGTTTAGCCTTTTAACTAACCTGGGGGGAAAAAAAACTGATTGCGGGGTGTTCTGGCTCATTTTTGTGAATTTGTAATTGTAACAACATTCTCCTGGCTCTTATTTTGTGCAATGGCCCCAGTTGATTGAAATCGTTGCATTGTATAATTAACCGGGGCATTTATGGCAATAAGAAAGTTATCTCTGCTGCGCTTCCTCCAGTTTGTAAAATAGTTCATCTGAAATGGCGAGATTCGGTCATTCGTGTCTAATACTCAGCACTAATATGGTTGGTATGCGCCGCAGATCACATGGCTGGCGTAGTAAATATTTTGTAACACACTTTTTCTCACTGTTTACACTTTAAATACACGCTTTTATTTTAGGGGATCTCGTACTGTTTACATACCCAACAGCAACATTTTCCCAGATTATAACATTATAATTGTAATGTAAAAATTGCGAATTTGACTCTCATCCAATTAACATGTACGCAAATAATTTATAAATCCAATTAATTATAAAAAAAATCTTTAAAACGTCTTTAGTTAAGAAAGACACCATTTTGAAGCTTGTAGGAACCGAAATACAAATATACAGGGGTATTCACTGAAATATGAACAGATATGAATAACTTTCCGTAAAGGCCCTTTGGATTGTGTAGACACATTATTGAGCTAAGCGATATTTGTAAGATCAGGCTCAACCTGCATTCGATCTTTTTTTTTGCCTCTGGCTTTCAAGAACGATATGCAGGTACTGAAAGGAGCAAATGTACATGGGTGTGATCTAGGAAATGAGGG
Source organism: Hemitrygon akajei (assembly GCF_048418815.1). Taxonomy (NCBI): domain Eukaryota; kingdom Metazoa; phylum Chordata; class Chondrichthyes; order Myliobatiformes; family Dasyatidae; genus Hemitrygon; species Hemitrygon akajei. The sequence goes on from NC_133126.1 coordinate 62,128,893, forward strand.
GTATTTAAACGGTGATCTTCAAAATGACAATTCTATTGAATAAGCACAAATTGAGGAACTTGGCATTTAATTTGAGGAAATATTTGCAATTCATACTTGACTATTGAATTATTTCTAAAGCTTTTTTATGCTAAAATTAGGTATGTAAGTTATCTTTCTACAAATTTCTGCTGCCCTCTTCTGCTAAAATGTGTATCTGTTTTTCATCTTAAGCAAAGCAAAGAGGCAAGACAACCAGAAAACTTGTCATTTGCAGTGAAGCAGAGCCAGGTTTCCACATCACTATTTAGATTAAGTGTGAGAGAAGTGAAACAAATGACCAGGTTTCAAAAATCCTCTTTCTTTTATTTTTCTTACCTGGTCTCACCCTTGCCTGACTCCATAAACACCTCTAGTGCCACAGTCCAGCTGCTTCCCAACCCCATTAACCAGATACTTGAGCCTCACCAATTTTGATCTCCTCATCATCTTCAATTTCAATGGCTGAAGTATTGGTGGTTCAGCTTTCATGTGGTAAAACCCTGAGATGTGGAATTTCTTGCATTTGGCATTCTGCATTAATATTAGCCAACATGATTACATATCAAATGTTGTTTGATAATGCACTTCTGAAATATTACAAGGCTTCATCATATATAAAGTGCCACATAAATACAAGGTGTTGTTGTCGCTGCTGTTTAGGAGTGAAATTTGGAAACACATTTTTACTACTTGGAATTTTCTCCTAATAAAATGACAATATATTGATTACATTTTCAAGGCTGAGATGAGTAGAATTTGAGGAATTAAGCAGACAAATTAAACTGAGATACAAATCACGCACAAACTCATTAAAACTGGAGAGGTAGGATAAGCTGTTGCCATTTCAGGCAGCTTTATAATAAATTATTTTTAAAGTAACAGCCCTGATATGAATGTATCTCAATAAAACTAACTCTGATGAAATTATTTACTTGATTTATTATGCATAGAATATAAAATGCAATTAGGCCCTTCAAAATTATTCATTTTCAGATCATCTGAAATTGTTTTGCTTGTAGAAAATGTTTTACTAATATGATTGTTAGGTATCTACCTGTAAATGGATAAAAAAATAACATTTAGTGTAACCTTCTAATATATTCACTTCCCCTTTCACATTACCCAAATAGCTGAAGTTAGAAACTTAACTATGTTTTGCAACAAAGCACTCTGGATGTTCTACCTGTCTTCTTTTTTGAAAGCTAGATATTACTTATTTAGGCAGGAAGAGGCAGTAAGAGTTTGTAAGGTTCTTCACACCTATTTTTGAAAGTTAGATCACCATAGAATTATCTCAACAGTAAACAACATCTTGCAAATATTTCTTCAAAATACACCAAAACTTGCAACCACAACCTATGGACTCACTCTGAAGGACGCTTCATCTCATATTCTTGATACTCATTGCTTATTTATTTATTGTTAGCATTTATTTCTTTATGCATTTGCACAGTTTGCTGTCTTTTGCACACTGGTTGAAAGCACAAGCTAGTGTGGTCTTTCATTAGTTATTATTCTATTATGGATTTATTGAGTATGCCTACAAGAGAATAAACCCTAGGGTTGTATAAGATGACCTATATTTATTTTGATAATAAATTTACTTTGAACTTTAAAAAGAAGTTTATTTCAGTTTTTCAATAGCTTGAAGAATTGCACACTAAACATTTGTCAATTACAATTTTGAATCAAAAAGTGACTTTGAAAAGTGTGACATCTGCTTGTTTTTAGTTTATATCTAAATTTTATACGTCACCTAACAGAAAACTAACATCTTTGTCTTTTTGATAATTACATCCTAATTTTCTCAAGAAAAAGAATCAGAAATACTTTGAGTAAGGAAATCAAAATAATATGTAAATCCGTTCTTCGGTGAAAAAAGACAAATAACTGTAGTTTGGAATATCGACCATTAGTATGAAATTCATCAGCATAACTATTTTACCTAATGACACTAATTGTCAATGATTATTGTACTCCTTAAGAAATTTGGATGTTAAATCTTTAAGGATAATCCATTGGTAATTGAACAGCAGTAGGTAATAATAAGCAGTTTGAACTCAGGAAACTACATTTCGAATTAAGATACCGTATTTGATGCAAATATCACAGCAACATAACAGATAAAAACTAGAAACATTGAAAGTACATTCATTTTGAAGAGACGTACTCGTGAATAAAAGACTGATTTGCGAAATTAATTATATATGAAGGCATTTTGTATTTTAAACAAACTTGTTCTGAAGTGGAACGGTCAAGCTGAAAACGACTTAACGTTTGTTGGGGAAAACAATTGCGGATTCATCCCGTTAGTGCTCCTCTGCTCTTTAATGGGCCAGTGTATATCTGACCTTTCTTATTCAAGACACACTCAGCACCTCAATGGAAACAAGTTAAGCACGTACGGCTGTGGTAAACATTTATCTTTTCCACCAGAGACTAGCCCTGTGCAAACGAGCTCTTCCCACACTGAGGGTTCCAGCCTCACATGCGGCGCACAGATTGGAAGGAGAGAGAGGATGAAGTTCGGGCAACGAAGCAGACCCGAATAAAACAGGAATTGTGGTCTATACAGACGAAGTGTAGGAATAAGAACATGTCCTAAAGAAAGTGCGGAAATAATCAGAATGGAAAAGAAATGAAGACGAAGCTAAAAGATTTTACCGGATTACAATGAAGCTCGTAGGATATCAAAGACAAGCACTAGAACAGAAATGCTATTTGATAACTGAAAAAGATACTGTACCAGAGACTGGTAGGTTGAGCTGTCCGTTACTATCATAAAAGTTGCTATCTTTGATACATTGGTGCATGCAGTAAATAAAACGGCAAATACACTTCTCCGTCAAATCCATTAAATAACATAAAATAATCATTGAAACAAGCCGACACTATTTTTAGACTACTTAATTTTATTGGCAGGAAACGGTTATATATCTTCAACATTGCATAACCAAATAAAGACTGAGATCTAACATAAATATTTATCCTGAATTAAAATGAAGCATTTGACCTGTACGTTCAAATAAACATTTTAAGTTCAAAGTTCAAAATAGAATTATTATCAAAGTACGTATATGTTACCATCCATTGACCTTATTTCTCGCAGGAATTTACAAGGAAAACAGAAATACAATAAAATCTTACGGAAAACTATACATAATCAAACACTGACAAACACCAATGTGCAAAAGACATACTGCGCAAAAAAATACCGAGAACATGAGTAGTAAATAGTCCTGTAGATCGAATTTAGTATCGAACTGAGTATTTTAGGGAAGTACTCTAACTTTGAGAACTCAGAAATCACTTCAAGTTTTATTTTATGGTGGGTTTGGAACACATCTTAAAACGCGAAAGCTAGGACGCATAATTCTGCAAAGGTAAATAGATACAAAATTAAAATCATAAATTTCTTCTTGTTTTGAAATGGTTCGCAGCAGTGAAACAACATAAATCCAGGATTGATGTTCGATGTCCGATTTTTGTCATTTAGAGAAGACTTTTACCATGATTTTTATTTAAGAAAGTAATTTATCAATTGGATGTCACAAAGGTCAAATACAAGAACAAACTCCTGGAACAAATGGACAAGGGCGTTTTCTAAAACCTCTTACCGTCAATTCTCTTATCAGGAACATGTTCTGTATATTTTGATTTTAAACCACACCGTGATGCAAACACCACCATTAGTATTTGTTTACAAATTACATATTTTGACATTTATATATTATGGAAAGACAATGATTATTACTTCCCACATTACACCATGAATGCATTCTCCGTTTTAATCTATATCGCCCGAGCTCATACCTAACACATTAATTCGGAGCAATATTACATAATGATTTATTCAGATTGTCATTTCTTTAATTTTAAAAAAAATGCTAGCGAATGTTTTTTGGGGACGGTAAAGTAACTTCGCAACGGGAACTTACCTACAGCATGACCTATAGTATTCCATTTAAAATAACAATCATTTGGTACAATTTATACTTTATTGAACATTTCTAAGGTAGTATTTCTTTCATTTAACAGTCCACCAGAAACCGCCAGATGTCTGTCAGGCCGATACGAATTTGTGACCAACCTCCAGGTAGTGTTGCCAGGTCACGTCCGTCCACCAATGGCGCAAAGAGATTTTCCCCCTCCCGCCCTCTGACGTCATTGTCACGGGCGCGTCCACGGTGATTGACAGACAAAGCGTGTAAAATCCATTTCCCATGCTGTGCTTTGAAATGCAGATCCGAACCACCTCTCCCGAGAAAAAGGGACGCACATATATACTCTAAAGTTCTTCGGCAACTTCGAAAGTGAAATCAGTTTTTAAGCAGCATTTACAAGCGGACCCCGAATAATCTGCACTGCAAGGGATTTTATTTCTGTTTGTAAGCGTTTCACATTCAGGCAGTAGTATTGAGGATCGCTCTTGTATCTACCATCATGGGTAAGTAGTTACATTCTGTACATTTTAAATCGCTATCAGCAAAGGCACCACTGATCATGATCAAGCACTAATTCATTTTCTGCCACTTATCAATTGCAAATACATGCAATAAATCAAATAATGCTTGATTGCCTTAAGTGAGCAAGTAGACGGAACTTCTAGTGGTATACCGAAAATTGTTTTCCATACGAACATGTGACGATGAACTTTTAAACGATATCTACAGCGTTCAGCTTTTAGAGCGTTAATGAACTCGTGTATGGAGCTGTGCTGAATGAAGAGGAAGAGCAAAATGCTCCACGTAACAAACGCAGTAAACCGAAAGAGAGTACAATTAATAATACTCTCGGGAATGTGCGTTCCTCCTCATGAAAATGGCAGATAAATGCAATCCGATGGTAAATAAACGTCAGTGTCTAGGGTGCTTTCAGTTCCTTTTAATTAATATAACTACTACATTTTCTACTTGTTGAAAGAGAATAAAATTGAAATTCAAAAATGCCATGTTAAATTTGGTTCTGCAGTGCTGTGTACTAAAGCAACAGAAAGCTTCGGAGGGTAAAGGAAATAGTTTTACTTCAAGTTAACTCAGAAGTGAACCTCGTGCCGTTTTCAAGTCGTTCGCATAAAAATTCCTGGCGACTAAGCGGTTTTTTTTGCGAGTTCATACGGTGATCACAACTTGATCAACTGTGTCTGGTCTTCTGTTAGAGAGTGTCAGGAACTGTAATATTGGTCGAGCTTGAAGCGTATGCGAACATCACAACAGGCCCAGGCGACGGATACGCTCCATAAACGTAACAAACTAGAGCTTGTCAGATGCTGGTTCACAGAACACATATCCGCTGCCGAGTTAGGTGCTGTGTTGTAAAGTGAAACTGCAGTTGTGCCTTTTTTTCCCTGAATATATCCTCTTGTTCTATTCCATATCCAGAGCCAGCGTTTGGAGAGGTAAACCAGTTGGGAGGTGTATTTGTCAACGGCAGACCACTGCCTAATGCCATTCGACTGCGGATAGTTGAACTGGCCCAGCTGGGAATCCGACCCTGTGATATTAGCAGACAGTTAAGAGTTTCACATGGTTGTGTCAGCAAAATCCTAGCTCGGTACAACGAGACTGGTTCCATATTGCCCGGTGCGATCGGTGGGAGCAAGCCCAGAGTGACAACCCCCACAGTGGTCAAACACATTCGAGCATACAAGCAGAGAGACCCAGGGATTTTTGCGTGGGAGATCCGCGACAGACTCTTGGCAGATGGTGTCTGCGACAAGTACAACGTTCCCTCCGTCAGCTCCATCAGCAGAATCCTTCGGAACAAGATCGGGAACTTGTCCCAGCAGAATCAGTACGAGTCGAGCAAGACTCCGGCGCATCCGCCTCCACAGTCGGCTCTTCAGTATAATGCAATTTATTCCTATTCCAGTCCCATCACAACGGCCGCTGCAAAAATACCGTCGTCGCCCGGTGTGCCCGCCATTCCAGCGCACATGGGAATTCACAGGACCTGGCCTTCATCGCACTCCGTCTCCGATATTCTGGGCATCAGAACGTTAATTGAGCAGCAAGGTAAGCCGCGGAACTCCATTCTAAAGGCGTAAAGGAAAGGAAAGGCCGCGCCGAAGCAGCTAACACTACACGTCTTTTGTCTGAAGTTCAGCACTCACAAAATCGGCTTATCAAATAATATTCTCCATTTGCTAAAAGGAATCGAGCTGTTCCAGTCGTTAACCCCACTCTTCCCTGTAAATCTAAATTGGCCACACTTTCCTCTACATAATATCATTTTGCAGAAATCAGTAAAAATTAAAAGCTGCGTTTTTCATTCTCATCAGTGACCACTGCACTGAAGCTCAGCAAAACTAAAGCTTCACTCCAACTGCTTTCATGCTTTGTTAGGCGAAACAATTTCAAAATGTTCACCGAGTTAAATTTTAACTTTTCATTAGATGGGGGCTGAACGCTTCATTCTAGTTAATTACTTAAATGTTGCTCACTCCTTTCTGACGAAATCAGTTTTCCCACTCAACAATACAAAATAAAGCCACGTCGCTTCTTATATAATTATTTCCTCTCCCACTGATCGACTGATTAGAATGGTCTGCTATTTATGCCCCGTAGGTTTTGTGGGAGAACATCGATTATAATTATTTTTTTCGAGATAATTTCACGTTGGTAGAACTTCTCTCAATATCTATATTAATTGCAAAATTGATGTATCGATTAATTACTGAATATAGTATATTATTCCGTTGGTTCTCAAACAAAACATAATATATTTGGCAATTAAGGTATAAAGCATTTTGAGGCCCAGTTTGCTGGAAGCCGCTTGACGCTCCTAAATCTCAATATAAATATTTTCTTTGCGCATACAATGAAAGCCAATGAACCCCATTGTTGGAAATTGCACCCATTGTTATGCCAGTTTCCGGAAATGCCCGGAATGCATTCAAACATATTTTACAGTGTATTATTTACACGACTTTTAAATAATTCACGTATGTAATGAAAACAACGTGGAAGAATAACTGACTACTATCAGTTGCTAATGCCAGTTTTTTTTAAAAACCACGACAAAATATCTTGTCCTGGGTCAAAAAGGAAACACACAATTAAACCACCAATTGCATTTCCTACATAATAATGCACCGCTTCGGGCTACAGAGCAATATATGAGCAGAAAGTGCATAAATGAATTCTGTAGATATGATGTGGGAAAATCAAATGAAGCTTAAGTAGGAGGATTAGTAGCTCATTTCCAGTACAAACAATCATGAACATAAAGGTTAGGATTTAGTACTGACCAGATCAACTTACACTAACTAGAGCCATCCTAGAAACATTAATCGAAACATTATTGTAATGTGCGTTTTAATAATTAGTTTAATAAATCAAAATCAACGAAAACGCTGCTTACGCGTTTAAAAGATGTTGACGCTTCAAAATGTACTACTGGTAAGTATCAAACATTAGAAACAGTTTTGAAATTGTGATAGCAAGGCACTTTGTGGAAAAGTTTATGTGCAAGTGTTGGCTTGCACACTCACTAATGCATGACGTATCCGATTGAAATGCAGACGGCTGAGATGCGTAAACCGGACTTGATCACGTCGGATGGGGTTAGCAGAAATGAGTCAATCCGTTGAATTGTTCTCCAAGAAAGTTTATCTGGCCGTCTGGACCAAATTGCACAAAATGCTGGAGTCACTGGTCAGAAATAGAGAAGCAAATATCATGTCTGCTACAAGTATTCAGATATAAGTCATGTCATATAAATATTTTTGTTGTTAGGTGCTATTCCCATTAGTGACAGTTCTTCTTATCCTACTAAAGTGGAAGAATGGAACAGTATAAACAGGAGTCACTTCCACTCCTCAAACCAGTCTGCAGTGAATGGACTGGACAAGTCCCCACTGGAGCAGGAAGTCAAATATACTCAGGTAATTGTAGCTTGCCTTTCCTCTCAACAAGACAGATTACAGCGTTTACAGAACTCCAAACTACAAAAATAAACACCTTTCAACAATTACAACCCATATGTAATTAGTATTCTAAATTGCAATGACTTTTACATGTGGGAACCTCTAATTAATTTGCAAAATTAAGATCGAGGGAAAAAATTGACCTCTTTAAAAATATAAAGAAGATTATACAAAGTCCTCTCTAGTTGGTATTTTAATACGTGTATGTCTAAATAACTTTCCATAACTCAGACGGGCGAAATGCTATATCGCAGAATGAGAACAAAAAACTAAATAAATACAACAAAAGTAGAGAGTAAGAAATTTATATACAATTAATTGTTTTATTGGCCACCGTGGGATTGTCAATTGCAATCGACGAAATCCATGATTTATTGCATAAAGTAAATTGGCAAGAAATGCGTTACGGGGAAATAATCTGTAATTCTTTATGGTGGATAATGATAAAATTTCTATAATCTAATACAATACATACATTTTTAATCGAACGAATATGGGAGATTGAAATAGATCAATACAGAGCCATTTCCCCGTGCAATTCCGGTTTCTTTCACAAATATCTTTTTGATGTTACTACCCCTTCTGTTTAAAGTTGACCAGTCGTCCCGATGAGACATGTTATTTTTAAGAAAATATTATATGTACCCTGTATGTTATAAAAGTAGGACTATGGAATAGGACTAGGACCGGAAGAGAACTTTAAAATGATTACATTGAGAAGTTAAGTAATTATTTGAGACAAACTGTGCAAGAAATTTAAATGTTTTTTTTCCACCGAGTTTATTTGACCCTTATCCCGGCAAAATGGTGTCTTATCTTGATAAAATGTAGTAATTAAAAGTTTAGTTAACTGAACCTCATCATGATAATGTACGGGGGGAGGGGGGGGCGGGGAGGGAGATAGAAAGGCATTGAGCGTATGTCCCCAGGAACACAAATAATACATATTATTGTCAAATGAAGAACATTTAGTTCCGGTAACAAGGGAACATTGCTAAATAGTTTCCAAATTAAACAAAAAAGTTCGAAACACACACAAGGCCAAATCTGTGGGTTTTATCAGCGCTCGAGATAGGTTAACAGGTTTGGAGGCATAAGTATAATGTTGAATTTAATTTAACAAATTTAATAGATTTACCAGCTATTATGAACGAATTTAATTACAGAATCAAAAATACATGGCGCTCTTTCAAATGTCGATAGGAATGATTAAATCGCCGTATTTACATGCAATTTAGACAGGTAGTGTTGTGGTAGGGTTAGAGCAGTTCCAACACTTGCTATCTTTGTGAATTGTATATTTTTATCGTACTATATAAATTCCAATTCCGAACACACACATCTTAAAACATAGACCGTGAGAGTATAGTTAGCACGTGTTGGGTTCACATTTTATTTTGAGAATACTACATTTGGAGCATTACTGTCAGTGTCCATTTAACTTTGTGTTGGCCTTCACCTTGTTATTATGTGTATGTGTATACGTAAATATATATATATATCATTCTGCGTGTTAACTGCTTTGATTCACTGATGACGCTGAAACATTCATTGCACATTAACACGTGTAATGTGTAACATGTGCCAGTAGCACCACGACTTTTTAAACTGGCAATCTTTTTGCTGGATATCTCAAACAAATAATATCAGTGTTTAATCTTGGCACATCTTCCTATTTTGTACATTTACTTAATACAATTAAATTATATTTAACGTACAGCAATATTTTTCTCCATTTTTTGTAGAATACAAAATTCACGTTAAAATATTAACTTTAGTTAAATTCAACCGGCATTTGCACCAGCTGAATGTGAATGATACACTTCTGGCACACTGTTAAGATATTGTGGCCATTTTTTTACTTTTGGGGTAATTCCACACTTGATCCGTTGTTCTGGTTTATGATTAATTTTGCATCCATCAAATGTAAATTATGAGTTTAGTCTGTTGTATAGCAATTTAATTTTTTGCACTTGAGGGTCACTCTGCTAATATAACAAAGAATATATCGAGATTTTAGTTAATGATGTTTAGCTTTAAGTAATTTAACTTTTTTTTTATCTTCCAGGGTCCCAATGGTTTGCCTGCAGTTAGCAGCTTTGTTTCTGCTTCAAGTATGGCTCCTTATCCTCCACCCACACAAGTATCTCCCTACATGACATACAGTGCAGCTGCTTCCAGCTACATGGCAACCCACGGCTGGCAGCATGCGGCGGGCAGCACAATATCAACGCACAGTTGCGACCTTCCCACACCACTGCCATTTAAAAGCATTCAAGCAGCTAGAGAAGGTAGCCATTCGATTGCAGCCTCTGCATTGTAGTGCACATTTAATTACAATTCAGCGTCTTAATCCCAGCATCAGAACAAACATAGCGATAGCTCTGATAAACACAGACAAAAGGAGATGCCTGATGTGTGGCAATTTCAATAACTTTATTTAGTTTTCTCAAGTGAGCTATTGGATTTTGAATCGGCATGAGACAAAACAAAACCCACCCCACACTTTATGCCTGTATTTATGTCTTCCATGGAATGCAGATGGTAATATAATTGTCATTTTGCAAGCATAATAAGGATCGAATCACACTTCTGTAACCATCCAGAGATGATGAAACCAAGAGCTACTTATCACATGAGAATAATGCTGAGTGGAATTTAATGTAAGTCATTTCATTTAAAGAGATCTCAGATTCTTAAACATTCCTCCTCTTAGCCACTGGTTCCTAACATTTAGACATAGAACAATATTGATTGCAGGCCCATCAAATTATTGTGGTTTGGACTGTTCCAAATGTCTGCTTGAACAAGATATTCTAGTGGCAAGTGGTCTCTTTGGGAGCAGGTAGCTGCAATCATTGTTCAGAAAAGTTATATTTCAGTGGAGTGGATTCTCCAAAATTCTAGTTGTCAGTAATATTAATATTGATTAATTAGTACAACCACTTACATGTGCCAACTACTTTTCATAACTGTAATTTCCAAAATAAAATTAAGTTCTAAGGATTTACTATCATTAGCTTACTTCTGAAGATAAATTGCATGCTGGCAGCTAAGTGGAAAATACTCTAATGTGCTTATTCTCTCTTTGAATAGAGTGAATCATTCAAATCATTTATATCTTCACAGAGTTAATATAAAAGTAAACTGAAATATGCTGCCTTGATCAGTGCTTAAACATTTTAAAAAGACTGACAAATTTTAAAAGCCTTTTATAAAATTTTCCTTACAACAATTGAAAGATCTTGCCTTTGGTGCACCCTTTTCAAAATTCAACAATGATAGAGATGTGAATACATAAAGAACCGTCCTCCAACAAACGAATTATATTGAAGTAACTAAGATAAAGAGGCAAATTATTGTAATTTAGTTATTTGGTGAAGAAATAATCAATGTTAGGGAGGACTGGTTAATGGAACAGAAACTATTTTTCTTTGTAAATAAAAATAAAATGGTCATGTTTATTTTCATATTAACATGTCAGGCTTTTCTCCCCGAATGTTGCATTTGACTCTCCAGAAAACATATTCATCAGCTAAAGGATGCCTAGCCACTTGAAGAATAAATCAAATGTCAATATTATGTACATATAACAGAAAATTTCACATTTTTTTATGAAGGATGTTTCTTTTCTTCAGCAGAGGACACTAAATCAAACAACCCGCCAAATAAATCAACATGATTCTATACGCAAGCTCAAAGGGTCATTCAAAAGTCCAAACGCAGCTAGGTATAAAGTTAGTTTTTTGAAGACCTGAAAAAAAATGTTTTTAAAAGTTGATCAGACAGTTCAAGCTTATTGTGAAACCTAGAAATGGACTCATACAATGGACTTATAGCAATAACCACTGTGAAAAAGCAACTCTGGTTTGGTTATAGCACTGCCCCTGCAATTATGGTAAATATTAACATGTTTTTCTGATCGTTTCAAGGAAGTTTCTGTTTGAAATGAATGTACATCTGCTCGCTGTGAAGTTTATATCCATGTAAATAATCAATTTTATTTGTAGGTATAATGGTGGTGGAAAATGTTATAAATACAAAATTTATTTAATGGCAATTAGTACTTCATGTAGCAAATATCCATAAATTAGGCCACAACTGTAATTGGGTAGCCATGCAAAAACCTGTACTCCATGAAGATGTAAAAAAACTGTTTAATTTAATTCATAAACATTTTTCAGAAAATGTACATTATATGTTTCAGTTGTGAGATTAGTTCACAGGTCTCACAGCTCCTCTCACTAAAGCCTTCTATTAACCTGTTAAGTTCAGGAGCAATGTACAGAAAATTAAATCCTTTAAAAAAGGACATAGATCAATAGCTGTACTTGTATATATCTGTAAGAAAACATTTTATTTTTATAAAATACCTAAATTAAAAACATGAATTACAAAATATTTGTTTAATTCAGAAATGTAAAAATTGTTAATCATTCTGGGTTAATTTATTGACAGGAGAAAATACTTTACATTTATATCACTTTGCTCTGAATACAGACTTAAATGAACTTCTGGAAAAATAATATTCTTCCTGTTTACACAGGTTTATTGAGGACAATGTAACATGATGTTTTTCTAAAGAAAATGCAAGTGTTTTAGTTATCTTTGTTCTGTTTGAATCAGAAGTTTTCCTGAAGCCAGGCAAAAGAATATTCATAAACCAAGAGCATAACTGCACCTCCTGGGATGAAAACAGAGAAAGTGATCAGTACAACTTAGTAAGGGATGTTAAAATGCAAATTATTAAAGGAAGTAAAAATGTTTAAGCTAACATGGTTGGTTCATGTATATGCAATAAACATATTGGAATTACCTGGCCCTAGCCGCATGACCTTAGGAACCAAGCCTTTGTACAATGCAAAAAACCTATCAAATAGAATATATATATATTTGTTAACATAAAAAGCAAAATACTCAAATCTTTGAAAATAGATTCGAAGAAATAAATATTCATCTATTCAATCTTGTTCCCCTTTGAAATACATTTTAAACAAAAATTAATTCTGTTTAATATGCTCTGAAAAAGGCATCATTGCCTAAAGAAACAAATTATACAAGACAATGATAATATGATGGTGGAAATCATGAGTCAAGCCATTTTTACAATTTGTTTCTATGTTATAATTTCTGAACAATGTAGCATGTAAGGATTTTCACACATTAAATATATTTTAGAAATATTTGACTAAATTATACTGATGGGAATTACATTTTCTAGCAATCAAGTACAAACTTGTCTAAATTAATTTTTTCTTCAGCTCAGATACAATTAAAATTATGTAGATTTTTAAAATCTCGGTTCAGGTCCTGTGATGTAAGTTCCAAGAGATTCCGTCATTTTGCCTAAAGAACTCTCGGCATTAGAGGAGGCTCTCTAATTTAAATTAATGGTGAATAAAAACCCACTCAGATTTCAGATACCTTTACAGCATGGCACAAGAAGACATGGTCCAACCATGTCTGTTCCAGGCCTGCAACTGAAATAATTACTGCAGCCCCTCTCTGTACCATGACTTATTTTTATGTGAGATGCTTCTAAAATTAGAATTAAAATCTGAAAATAAAGTCTAAATTTTTGGACATTTTTGTGAATTCCCATAGCAAATAAAGGGACATCCAGGGTCATAATTTTTACCATGTTGTTAATTGGATGAAAGCTTAAAACAAATGTTAAAAGGATTCAACTGTCAAACTAAATAAAAAGACTCCTACCCTTCCTCCCTGTGGATGGTTTTGATAGTGCTGAAACATGTTCTGTACTTAATTTCTCCTTGCTTGGGCTGTGGTCCCTGGATCCTGCTCTTTGCTACATCGAAAGGTATATTGATACAAGAAGCAATCGTTCCTGACAAAAATCCAATCCCAAGTTTTCTCAGGAATTCAATTGATGGGTCCTAAAACGAAAAGAGGAACGTAAAATATGCCTTAGGAGAAAAGAATACCAATTAATCAAAAATCTGCACGGTTCTTTTTTGTTATTCTACCTAAACACATTAAGGTTCCCCAAACTCTTGCTCAGTTTCTTGACAATCATACTGTTAGTGTTTTTACACATGTTCTAAATCGTTGAAACACACATTTCCTCACACAGGATTTATAAACAAAGTTCTTAAAAAAAGACTGCCTTGGCATATGGGGATGATTTGTATAATTAGACCTTACAATGTACTTAGTATTACTGTATCAAAACATGAGAAATCCAAGCAACCATATTAGCTAATTGACCAGAATACTTTACAAATGACAGTAACTTCCACCATTAAATTTACCAAAATACTGATTTATACATGAGATCTCACTTGGTTAAAAAAAAAAATCCTGATTCTAGTGTCCTGTGTTTTAGTTCTCTTTCCTGCATGCTTTTCTTTCATGTCTAAACTATCCAGTCTATCAAGAAGTAGAAGTTTCCTGTTATTAACAATCCACATTAGTTCAATTATAGCAGTGACTGAAGTCTCGTCTTTTTGGAAAACAGCAGCAACTAATTTAATTGACTTGAAGTATTTTTACAGTACACCACTACTTCAAAATACTGCTTGTCTCAGACTTGTCGTGCACAGATCTGCACTGTAGACATTTCAATAATGTTTTATGTTGATATATTTGAATCCACACTTCCTTCTGTTTTACATTAGTAATTATTTATGCAGGCCTGCCATCCATTGCAGTTTGATGGATAATTAAATATAATAGCGTAATGATTTACACTTGCAAAACACTGAAGTTGAATATAACATTAGTTATGGGCAACTTTTTGGGAGATTAGTAAACTACATGATTGAAAAGGAAAAGCTATGACAGATGGCCAAATGATATATTCTTCCTGAAGCCCAACATAATTAGGGCATTGTGACATATGTAATGCCTTAGCTTCAATTGAAGATTTGCATGAGGAAATGAGCTGAACTAGAGCAAAAGCAACATGAAAATCCACTGAATAGAAATGTACACTAACAGTTCCTGGTTTCTCTTACACTATTTCATATTGGCTATTTATTCAGATCAAATAATTACCTTATTTGCCGGAATAATATTCTTCACATTGAAGTAAAATCCAAAATAGATCATGTTAAATACACCATTCCGACCTAATGTTGCTGTCAGACCCTTGTTGAGGCCCCGTAGTCCAAAACCCTGAGTTTGGATTATTTCACGTGCGTAAGCAAATGTGGATGGCTGCTGTATAGAAACAAAAGTCACATGCCATTATTTTCAATCTAAATAAAATATTTAAAATGTAATTACCTCATAATAACTTTGTATTCCTCTTAAAATATTTGGAAAGAACCCCTGCAGTGCTGTTTATTATGCCAGCTTGGAGCAGAGGAAAAGAGAAGCGGGAGTGGGCTGTGTGCGGTTGCTTCTGTCCCGCCTGACATAGTAACATGGCAAAGCTTCAGTTTTCATTCTGCTCCCCGTATCTCTTGATCCCCCTTGGTGTCCAAAACTCCAACAATTACAGCCTTGAATATATTCAATTGCTAAGCACCCACAGCCTTCTGAGGAGAGAAAATATCACAGATTCACAACCTAAATTTGAATTATTCCTCCACAGTTCGGTACTAAAGAGTGAATGTCTTACTCTGCAATTATGGTTAGAAATTTCACGATAGCTTCTTTTCTTACATGCAGTGAGAAAGAGATCAAATTATTTGTGGTGCATAAATGTGGCTAAATAACACAGATCATGCTAGATGGATAGCCATTCTTGGCTTTTCTGTGTATGCGTGATGTATTTGCATATGTAGCATATGGAACATGGATAAAACTCATAAAACCCATGCAACACGTATTTAGATCCTTAAGGTTGAAGTTCAATGGTACATTCTGATTAATGCATCATGAATGCTACTTCCAGGAAATATTGATAACATACATGTCAACAACCATAGCTTTAGTGGAGGGTCAGATGCAGACCAACTCAGTTCCTTCCACGAATTTGAAATTGTTGCTTTAAGTTTGATGGCAGTCTGGTTGAGCAATCTTGTTTTCCTATAGAACTGACAGCACATTGAGGTGTTGGAGAAATTTCATGACAGCTTGACTTGAATCCAAGCCAGACTTGTCAGAGGAAGAAGCAGGAAGGAAAGAAGGGATTTTGCCATATCAGTCTGTTAGCCAACAGTGCACAGGGAGTCACACCCCACCTTTAACTCTTCAAAAGCTAAGGTTTATTAAATCAGTGGTGTCAGAAACCTGTCACCTTTTCATGCAGAACTCCCATTTATGCACCTGTCCCTGGAGATGTGAAGGCGTGGTTACCCTAACTTTACCTTATGGATTGTTCTTGGTACAGTTGTTAGTTAATGATATACTTCACAGCGTGCAGGAAACCACTGCATTAAAGATATCACTGGCTTGCACCATTCAAAGAGAACAACCTTCATCGTAATGTCACCATACAGACACCAGCTGATGCTGTCAGCATCAGGTTTACCAGAATTACAGGATTCCCGAGGTTCAAAGATAGATAAGTAACACTCACGTAGCATTTGGGATTTCTCATGTGATTCTGAACTCTTAATGTTCTGTCTGATTATTCTTTTGTATTAAACTTCTCTGCAACCATAAGGTGAAATTCTTCATGATGAGTATCATAAATCCATGAAGAACACTTAACTCTTCCATTCCCAGATAGTTTGCTGTGTCCAACATATCTCAACCATCGGATGAAGTGGAAGGCTTGCTCTTGTGGGACAAACACTACCCACTCCCTCCTTAGTCTTCAATTGCATCCATCTGTCACACCCCTCCCCATTGTACAATGGACAGAGCAGGTAGGAGCACAGAAGAGAAAGCTATTGGAATCCTCACTATGAAATTCTGGTGATTGGGGCATAGAAGGAAGAGCTTTAAAATTCATTGTCATGAGCTGTATGCTCCAGAATCTGGCATCACTAGGATACAGCCTTTGCCTGTGTAGCAAAAGCAGAAGACACAGGAATTTGTGCATGAGGAGGAAGACAAGGCTGGTACTTGTCAACCATTAGAATATGATGGGACCCTCTCCAATTTACTGCTGCAAGTAGCAATTGTTAGGAACCTTCTCCTGCCCAGGACCATGTTGCAACTGAATGTGTCTTGATATGTATGCCAAGGTTGAGTAACAGTGAATGCATGTGAGATATAATGAGTAATAATGAGGTCAAGATGGTGCTGATCTGAGGTCTCCATTGAATTTGTGACTGCAACAGTTTTTTAGGTTCATTTGGATGATTTTGGAGACAAGAAGGGGAGTTAGGAGTCAGGTTAGGGCTTAAGGACAGGGATGTGGGAGTTGGAAGTCAGGATGGAGTTTAGGCCTCTGCTCCATATTCCATGTTCGAAGGCCAGCGACACAGATATGGTGGAATATTGGGCCAAGGATGAGGGCTGGTGGCCCCCCCCCCCCCAAGGTCAACAAATCATTGGCGGGTTCAAGGATCAGAGTTCCATGTGGGCAGGGGGCATTAGGGCTGGTGATACCTTAGGTATATTAGTCGGTGAGACCGAAGTTCATGCATTATGTTCGGGGTCCTGGTCATTTGATGTCCAGGTGTAAGGTCTGGAGTTCAGAATCCTCATTATTCATCACTGGCAAGTCCTATGGTCAATATCAAAGACTAAAGCCAAAGGTTGACTGGAAGTCAAGGGCTGATGGCTGGAGCTCTGGGTCCAGAAGTTTATGGATCCACTAGGAAAGTTGAAGGCCCGATGTCTGTGAGTCTGCATGTCCACCGGTGGCTGGAGGCCAGAGGTGGCTTGACCTGGGACTGAAGGCTGTCTTGTGTGTGTGCATGGGTGGGTAGGTGGGAAGGAGGAACGGAGCTTATTCTGCTGTTGTTTTGTCGCTGATGTTCTGTAGTTGTTGCTTTTTTTGCTGCTTATGTTGTTCTGTGACTATCGTGGGCATGTGATATTGGCGCCGGAATATGTGGTGACACTTGAGGGCTGCTCCCCAGCTGATACTTAGGTTTTGTTGATTGTTAATGTGCACAACACATTTCACTTTATGTTTTGATATACAGTAAATGCGAGAAATAAATGAATCTGAATCCATGAGATGCCTGTGAGTGATACAGTGATGTTAAGGTAAGTGTGTGATATTTGCAATGGCAGAATTATTGTAGATATCTGAATTGAAGCAGTACATGAGATAGAACCTCAGCATTTGTCACAGGTACTGAGATACAGTGAAAAGCTTTTGTTTGTATGCCATCCAGAACAAATCAAGTCACGCTTAATTATATCAATGCATTCAAAAGAATACAAAATCTGGTGCTGCAGCTACAGGTGAACTGCAGCACAGGTAAACAATATAAAGTGCAAGGGTCACAACAAGGCGTGGGTATTGGTTTACTACTGTCACATGTACAAGACACAGTGAAATGCTTGCCTTGCATACTGTTCGTACAGATCACACCACTACATAACACAGTGAGGCAGAGCAAGGCAAAACAATAACAATGCAGAATGAAGTGTAAAAGCTACACAGAAAGTGCAGTGCAGGTAAACAAAAAAGTGCAAGATTATAATGACGTATATTGTAAGGTCAAAAGTCCATTTGATCATGAAAGAGGTCCACTCAAGAGTCTGATAACTGAAGCTGCCCTTGAGTATGGTGGTACGTGCTTTCAGGCTTTTGTATCTTCTGCCCAATGGGAGAGGGAAGAAGAGAGAACACCAAGGGTGGGTGGAGTCTGATTGGGTGGACAGCTTTACCGAGGCAACAAGATGTATAGACAGAGTCCATAGAGGGGTGGTTGGTTCACATGATGTGCTGAATGTGTCCATAACTCTGCAGTTTCTTGCAAACACCTGCAAAGCAGTTGCCATGCCAAACGGAATACCATATCAGTAAAACTTGGTAAGGGTCAGTGAAGATGTGCCAAAATTCTCAAGCCACCTGAAGAAGTAAAGGTGTTGGTTTGCTTTTTTGGCCATGAAATCAATGTGGTTGGACCATGATAGGTTATTAGTGAAGGTCACCCTGAGGAACTTGAAGATAATAACAAGAGCATGTGCACACAGCTACCAATTCCTGAAATGAATGACCAGCTCTTTTGTTTTGTCTCTCAGGTAGACTGGAAGATCAACAATTCATCTTTACCTTATGAGAGGTCCAAATCAAGAGCTTGACTACAGCATCATAGAAGCATCCAGTGAGTCTGGCTGCACATTCTTTCAATCTTTTGCATCTTCAGTCCAATAAGAACAGAGAATGAGTAGAGGTGGGAGGAGTTCTTGTTTATATTGGCTATCCTGAGACAGTAGGAGGTGTAAACAGAGTTAATGAAGCAGAGGTTGTTCTGTATGATGAACTGGGGTGCATCCACAATCCACTGCAATTTTTTGCAGTTTTGGTCAAAGCAGTTACTATATCAAGCTGTGATGCATCTGTAAAAATGGTAAGAACTGTACCACTAACTTTGATGGAGGAAGTCATTACATTTTTTTCTACTAAGGGCTCTAATCTGCAATGCCTCATTTCCAGCACCGATCTTTCGGCCATTTCCTCCTAGGTTGGAGGAGAGGGGCAGGGGTGTCCACCTGACATCTGACTGTCAAACTGCTTTTGCAGCCCTTCACCAGGATATCCAGATTGCCATTTTTACAGATATTTGTTAATCCTATAGAACCTGCAATATTTTAATTGACTCCAATTTTGAAATAGTGAATATTCTCCTTTAAGATTGATGTTTCAAGCAACAAGTGGTTAAACCACACTAAAGGGGAATTTGCAATGCTTTGTGTGTTAATATGCACATACTCCTGCACAAGGAGCGTGACTCTGGGTCCAAAAGGCCCAAGAGCCTGCCCAATTCCATTTTAGTGGATGATTATAAAGAACTGAAGACTTCCAAAGCCTTTGGCCCTTGGTTCTAATATTTGTACTACGAAACAGATTTGGAATCATCATGTCAGCTCAAAATAGACTGATATTTTAAAATAGTCTGAATAATTAAAGCTCATTGTAGTACTACAATAATGATTGTTTCAAGGTGTTTAATGATTTTAGTCTAAAAAGGAAGTAATATGGATATTAGCATAGCTCCACAATAAATCTCTCCAAACAATTATTTTAGTAAAGGTGTTCAACCTTTTACAGAAAATATGGCAAGGCTTCCACTCAATTAGGAGAGAATGAATGAGCAGATTGAGCAATCAGTCACCCTGCCCTGAAATTTCCATGGGGAATTTTGCTAATCATCCACAGTGACAAATTGAAAATTGATGTGAATTGTCATATGATACATTTTTGCAAGAGTTTGTCAGTTTATTACTGACCGAGTTTGACACAATCTCCATCTGCACAGATGCATCACAAGGCTATGTGCTTAGCCCCCTGCTTGTCTTGCTCTATATTAGTGACTGTGAGGCTAAGCATAGCTCCAATGCCATATTCAAATTTGCTGATAACACCATCAGCTGAATCAAAGGTGATGATGAATCAGCATATAGGAGGGAGATTGAAAACCTGGCTGAGTGGTGCTACAACAACAACAACTTCTCACTTATGTTAGCAAGAACAAGAAGCTGATTATAGACTTCAGGTGGAGGAAACTGGGAACTTATGAGCCAGTTCTCTTCAAAGGATCAGAGGTGGAGAGGGTCAGCAACTTTAAATTCCCTGGTGTTATCATTTCAGAGGATCTGTCCTGGGTACAGCATGCAAGTGCCATTACAAAGAAAGCACAGCAGCACTTCAACTTACTTAGAAGTTTGTGAAGATTCAGCATGTCATTTAAAATTTTGACGAAATTGATGTGTTTGTGGAGAGTATATTGACTGTATCATGGCCTGGTATGGAAACACCATTGGCCTTGAACAGAAATACCTACAAAAAGTAACAGATATGGCCCAGGCCATCACAGTTAAAGCCCTCCCCAACATCTACATGGAGTAGTATCACAGGAAAGCAGTATCCATCTTCAAGGACTCCCACCATTCGTGCTGTATTCTTTTCTCACTGCTGTCACCAGGAAGAAGGACTCATGCCATCAGGTTCAGCAACAGGTATTACCCCTCAGCCATCAGGCTCTTAAACCAGAGGGGATAACTTCACTCAACTTATCACTGAATTGTTCAAACAACCTATGGACTCACTTTCAAGGACTCTTCATCTCATGTTCTTGATATTTATTACTTATTTATTGTTAGTTCTTTTATTTTCTTTTTGTATTTGCACGGTTTGTTGTCTTTTGCACATTGATTGTTTGTCTGTCCTGTTGGGGGCAGTCTTTCATTGATTCTATTGTGTTTCCTCTACTTACTGTGAATGCCTACAAGAAAATGAATCTCAGGCTTGTATATGGTGACATACAGTACCTATAAAATGTATTCAACCCCTCCCCCTTAAGTTTTCATGTTTTATTGTTTTACAGCATTGAATCACAGTGGATTTAATGACACTGATCAACAGAAAAAAAGCTCTTTCATGTCAAAGTGAAAACAAATTGGTCTAAATTAATTACAATGATTAAACACAACAATTGACTGCATAATTACTCTCCCCCTTCAAATCAGCATTTAGTAAATATATCTTTGGCAGCAATTACAGCCTTGAGTCTGTGTGGATAGGTCTCTATCAGGTTTACACATCTCATCTGGACACTGCAATGTTTCCCAATTTTTTTTTAAACAAAACTGCTCAAGCCTGTCAAATTGCATGGGTATTGTGAGTGAACAGTCATTTTAAAATCCAGCCACAAACTCTCAATTGGACTGAGATCTGGACTCTGACTTGGCCACTCCAGGACATTAACTTAGTTGTTTTTCAGCAATTCCTGTGTAGCTCTGGCTTTACACTTGGGGTCATTTTCTTGCTGGAAAACAAATCTTTTCCCAAGTTGCAGTTCTCTTGCAGACCGTATCAGGTTTCCCCTCCAGGATTTCCCTGTATTTTGCTGCATTCATTTTACCCTCTACCTTCACAAGCCTTCCAGGGTCTGCTGCAGTGATAGAGATATAGCCTCTATCATGCTTCAAAGTAGGGATGGTGTGTTTTTGATGATGTGCAGGCCAAACATAGTATTTAGTCTGATGGCCAAAAAGCTCAATTTTGGATTAATCAGTCCATCGAACCTTCTTCCAGCTGACTTTAGAGCTTTCCACTGCCTTCTGGCAAACTTTATCCGAGATTTCATGTGAGGTTTCTTCCCCCATCAGTGGCCTTCTCTTTGCCAGTCTCCCATAAAGCTGCAACTGGTGAAGCACCCAAGCAACAGTTGTTGTATGCACAGTCTCTCCCATCTCAGTCACTGAAGCTTGTAGCTCCTCCAGAGTTGTCATAGGTCTCTTGGTGGCCTCCCTCACTAGTCCCCTTCTTGCAGTCACTCAGTTTCTGAGGACTGTCTGCTCCAGGCAGATTTACAGCTGTGCCATATTCTTTCCATTTCTTGATGATTGACTTAACTGTATCACAAGGAATATTCAGTGACTTGGAAATTTTCTTGTATCCACCTCCTGACTTATACTTTTCAATAACCTTTTCACAGAGTTGCTTAGAATGTTATTTTGTCTTCATGGTGTAGTTTTTGCCAAGATACTGACTCACCTGGACCTTCCAGATACAGGGGTATTTTATTACAATCAGGTGAAACACTTTGATTGCACGCAGGTGATCTCTATTTGACTAATTATGTGGCTTCTAAAACCAATTGGCTGCACCAGTGATGATTTGGTGTGTCATATTAAAGGGTGTGAATACTTAACGCAATCAATTATTTTGTGTTTTATATTTGTAATTGATTTAGATCACTTTGTAGAGATCTGTTTTCACTTTGACATGAACGTATATTTCTATTGATCAGTGTCAAAAAGCCAAATTAAATCCACTCTTAATTCAATGTTGTAAAACAATAAAACATGAAAATTTCTGGGGGGGGGGGTGAATGCTTTTTATAGTCACTGAATAAGTACTTTGATAATAAATTTACTTTGAAATTTAAATATAGAGAAAAAGCATGAAAACATTTTACAACAACTTTAGCTGTAGCTTTAAATTCGAGTCTGATGTTTTTTGTTCTTCCCATACCTAGTGGAAGGCAGACTGCATATAAATGATTGAGGTTCAGATTTATTTATCACATGTACATCAAAACATACAGTGAAATGCATCATGTACATTAACCAACACACAGAAGAATGTGCTGATGTACACTTTATCTGCAATAATCTGAGTTTGTCAGTACTTTTAATTGAAATGATTGCCATAACCCCAATGTGGCCCAAAACATTTAATCCTGTCAAGGCTTTGCACTTATGCAGGTGGTATAACAGCTGCAGCAGCAAGCTCAAATACATGCACCAACAGGAATGGTCACTGCCTACAGTTACTTCTGGCAGCTGTCCACAAACAACAGCCAGAAGGCTCCAGCCTGAAGACAGACAAGAAAAACGTAGAGTTTCGGTATCCACATTTAGTTCCACCTAATCAGCTTAGATACTGAAGTGCTGAACTGAAACTGGGCTAGAAACAAAATCTACCAAAGTGGCCCAAAGTTTGCAGTCAGTAGTTAAGCAATGGTGCTCATCAGAAAGATCTCTGCAGTTTAACCAATCACACAAGAAATTCTCACAATCAGCTCACTGGAAGCAAAAACTACTATTTTTCTCCCTCTGCTAAATAAAAACTAAAGTATAAACATAGGGATCATAAATAAATAGTTCAAAAATAGTTTTTGTTTTAAAATGACTTTGCCTAGAATTTGGATCATGTACAATTCTGATGAAGTATTAATTGTCTCTCTATCTACAAATGCTGCCTGACCTGCCAAATGTTTCCAGCATTTCTATTTATATATTAGGGAAGTGAATGATGTTCTGTACTCCAGTTTTCCTTAAGCAGGCACAATGAAACTGAGTGGTTATGCAAAGAACAGTGCCAGATTAAATTTTGTACTAAATACTAGCTTATCATCTTGGTAATTTGCCTTTGAATGCTTTCCAACTGGACTTCTTGGAGCTAGTATGGAACACCATGTCATTTTGTGGTTTTGCCAGCCTGGTGAAGGGCTCCTTCTTTTCACCTGGGTGAACTGCAGATGCCAATGATGGGACATCATGATGAGTTCCTGTCCTGGAACAGCTGGCTGGTGATTCAAAGTAGAGATTGTCCCCTGAGTTACAGGCAAGGGCATTGTCCAAGAATCAGTGCCAGGAAGAGAAATGGTCCCATCCTGGGGGAAGGCAGCAGTTCCCTGCTCCACACTGAAACTGGAACTTATGGGATTGGACAGATGACAGGCTGCTGTGTTTGCTGCATGAACCCTCACCCTCACCACCATCTAGGGATCCAGACAGCCCATCCAGGTCAGACAAAGGCTTACATGCACCACCTTTGGTGCTCTCAATGTGGCCTCTACTACTTCAGTGAGGCTAGGTTGCTGTTTTGCTGAGCGCCAACATTCTGTTCACAGTGCTTATCCAGGCTTCCCAGCAGCATGCCATTTTGACTTCCCTTCCTATTCCCACACTGACTTGTTTATCCCTGGCCTTCTCAATCGCCAGGATGAGGCTCAACATTAATTTAAAGGAACATCAACTTTCTTCTGCTTAAGGACTACAACCTGATGGAACATTAAATTTCTATGATCTCTGTGCTCCTTCTGGTTGCCTACCCCACTTTTCCTTTCACCCAATTTCATTCTTCTCCCCCAGTTGGTTCTATCTGTCCCTCATCCATTCCTCATCAGGTTCCACATATCAATTCCTTTACCTATCAGATTGTCGCATTTTCAATCTCGCTTTCACTCAATATCTTCCAGCACCTGTCCCTGCTGCCACCTTCTCCTCCCTCCATCTACCCCTATCTTCCCTTTCCCTACCTACCACCCACCAGCCACAGTCTCCGGACCCCAGCCTCCCTCATTTCCCTACCCCACCTGACTTCATCATCTCCCCATTCATCTGGTTCCACCTATTGCCTGCCTCCCCTCTTTATTCTGCCACTCTTTCCTGTAAACTCTATCATGATGCAGGGTCTCAACCCGAAATGTTGACTATCCCCTTGACTCCACAGATGCTGCCTAACCCACTGAGTTCCTCTGGCAGTTTATTTAAAGCTGTGATCCAGACTGGACAGCAGGTATTAAAGTCTCCTAATCCATGCCAATACAAATTATCTGGGCCTACAAGGCAGCAAGCTGTCACTTGCTGGCAGCAGCATCCTCCTGTTCATCAGTTTTCTGTGCTTGCAGAACAGTTATCAGACATTTCAAAGGTCTTCTTATTTCAAACAAGCACCAAAATTCTCCTGAAGTCAGCAAAAGAAAATGGCTCTTCCAGAGTAGTAGAAGATGTTGGATCACCTCCAACTACGTCTCCAGAGAAACAGAAACCTGCCTGTGTGGCCACTGTCAGGCCCAAGTATTACTAGTGGGCAGCACAGAACTCCACAGCAATCCCAGAGTAAAAACGATGCAAAGTTGCAGACAGATACTCCTGAAATCTTTGAAGCCTCCTGCATTTTGCAAGCAGGCCAGTGTGGTAAATATCCTATATGTATATTTACAGATACAGCATGGTAACAAGCCCTTCCTTGCCAACAAGACTGTACCGCCAAGTTACACCCATGTGACCAATTAACCTATTAACCCATATGTGTTTGGAATGTGAGAAGAAACTGGAGCACCCGAAGGAAACACATGCAGTCATGGGGAGAGCATACAAACTTCTTATGGACAGTGGTGAATTGAACCTGGGTCTCTGGCACTGTAACAGCATTACTCTGACTGATGTTGATAAGGTATGCGTTGTCCCTTTGCTGTGACAGGGGTGGGGGGGGGGGGGTGGAGGGAAAATACAAATGGTCAAGGTCCAGGCACACAAGAGAGATTCGAGCTTCCTCAACCGCAACAGATGCTGTGGCCCTACAGCATCAATGTCCCTCTGGCGGAGAGCACTCTCCTCCAATATGCTGATCTTCTGGTATAAGAGAATCCACATTCACTTAGAAGTCAAATAGAAAATGAATTTTACATTACTAACGCAGTTTATGTGTATCTCTAAAGTGTTTGTTCTTGTGCATGTGCACTAACCATGATGTGTCTTGTAAGGGCAAACAGTCATAGTCATACAGTACAGAAGTAGGCCAATCAGCCCAGCACATCTGTGCAACTATCAAGTATTTATTAACACTAATTACATTTACCAGCACTTGTTCTGTAGCCTTCATTGATGATTTAAGTGCTCATCCAGATTATTAAATGTTGCAAGTTTACCTGCCTCAACTACCCCATCAGTAAATGCATTCCAGATTCAAACCATCTTCTGAGTGAAGAAGTTCTTCCTAATTTTGTAGCTTGGGAAAATACAACAAATACTTTATCAGGTCTTAAATTCTTTTACCTGTTTTAGATGTTTTATTGCAGAAAGAGGGTATCAAAATAAAAACAACAAAATGAATTGAAAAAAAAACAGTTCCAGCTGTTACAGTCTCAGCTCAACTCTCACACTCGTGTATCAACTAGTTACGTATGCAGTATGAAAAAATAAAACAAAATATACAAAACCAATAGAGTAGTGGCAATTTTTGGCACATACATTTCTAACTTCCAAACACATATTGGCTAGAGCCTGAAGTAAATTCTCTTCACCCACGCTACAAGGCCAATAAGGAACTTCGCACAATTGTGCTATCCAGCACTGATACCTTACTCGTGAAAATCTAGGGGCAAGTAGCCCTCAGTACTCAACGTTCATTCTCGAACATTGAAACTCTTCTTTCTATTCTGCACGTACTTAATGACATCACCAAGACACAGGCAGCTACTTTATCATTACCAGGGTGAATACCTAAGTGCGCTTTAACACTAAAAATAATTTTCAACGGTCACCTGGTTACACTTAGATCCTCCCTAAGCCGAGAGGCCGTTACTCTAAACCTATGACCTCTGATTTTAGATACCTCTAGCATATAGAAGAGCTTCCTACCATCTGTTCTATCACTGCACCGTCTCCTGCAGTCTAAGGAAAGCAAATCTAACTGAGCTAACTTCTCCTCATAAGTGAAATACTCCATCCTGATAAATCTCCACAGCACTCTCCCCAGTGCAGTCAGCTCCTTCCTGTAGTGTGGCAATGAGAAACATAAACAACACTTCATCTGTAGCCTAACCAGCATTTTATACTGATGTACCATAACCTCCCTGTTCCTGTATGTGTGCCCTGGCTAATAAAGACAAGTTACCCCTTATTCATCTCTTTCACTGCTATCTTTAGGGATTCTTGCACATACAAAAAGGTGTCTCTGTCCTCAATACTCCTCTTGCCTACCACCTGTTAGACATAGGAACAGAATTAGACCATTGAATTCCTTGAGTTTGCTCCACTGTTCAATCATGACTGATAGATCTTCCCTCTCCATCCCATTCTCATGCCTTCTCCCTGTAACCTTTGACACCCTTATGAATCAACAACTTACAAACCTCCACTTTAAATATATCCAATGACTTGTCCTCCAAAGCTACCTGTGGCAATGAATTCCACACAGATTCACCATTCTCTGGCTAAAGAAATTCCTCCTTATCAAAAGCTTTAGTGAGGTTCATTTGTCATTTGCATTACCCACATCAAAACAGTACCAGTTAAGGGCTGGTACCCTTCTATAAGTAGTACTGAAAGATGCCAAGAGGTGCATTAAATTCAAGGAGCAATTGCTCGGACCCACGCAGATAGCCATTTAAGGAAGAGCTAAGCAGAGCAAATATGGCTCCATGTTTCCACCATGTATTCAAGGATGAACAACAATTATTTCACCATCATTACCATGGCCATTATCTTTCTGCCCCCTCAGTGAACTTGATGGAAAGTGAGGCAAAAAGACCACTGCCATGAACAGCTCTGTACTGTTACTCTGCAGTCTCAGCTGGTCTTTGCTGATGTTTGTTGCAGTGGATTTACCGTGCTACTCTTGTTCTTTGTGAGTCCTAGGAGAGCTCAAAAGGGGCAGAGACGCAGATATCACTGGGATGTGCATATTTGTTCCTAGTAGCTAAACGTTTACTAGAACTTCCAAGTAAAATATGAATGACAAATCCCAGTGGTCTTTCTGGTTAAGCAGCTGAACAGAGCAGATATGCAGATTCCATGCAGACTAAGTTAACCATTGTGAAGTGTTGTGCAGCAGTTAAATGCCTCAGGCACTGGAGAGCAAAAGTCAAAAGTTTCTTTATCTTCCTGCAATTATTTTGTTTAAATACGAATATCTGAGAAAATGCACAGTTGACATACAATAAGCAGTGCAACCTTGCACAGCTGTGTTCCAGCCAATATATTTCATTACAGACAGTACTTAAGTATTTACCTGACAAAGTGAAAAACTGCCCCTGTATGAATGTCACCACAAATGAAAATCTGGAGGAGTGTAATCTACTCTAATCATAATCTATCAACAGAGCAATGCAAACCCTGGTTAGCTCTGCAATTAAGTAACACAGGCTCACGTATATACTGGTCATGGGTGCTCATTTTGAATTTTGGGGGAAATACTTCACTCTGAACTCTTCCAGCCCTCTTCCAAATTTGAACGAAAGAGATGAATTCCAGAGTCAAGTTCAACCATGTAGACGTACTGGCCAAGAAAGTACACCAGCTCCTCTACTTCCTCAGAAGTCATGTATGTGTGACAATAATAAGCCAATTACTGATTACTCTCCAGTCTTCAAGATTATCTCAAATAAGAATGAACTATCATTCTCAAACAAAATATTGCAGACACTGAATATACTCAGCAACCCAGGCATCAACATAAAATTTTAATTCTATTCCTCTCTCCACAGATGCTGCCGAATTACTAAATATTTCCAGCATTTTCTATTTTACTTTATAAGAACCACATGAACTTCAATTTACTTCTGAATAAATTAAAAAACTGACCAAGTCCCATTTGACTGGGTTTGGCCCATACCTCTCCAGATCTTTTAACACATCAAGGAGAGAACAAGTGGTACTTTTGTCATAAACACATAATGACATCATTTTGCTGTATGTCCAAAGTATCATAAATAAATATACCACAGACTATATGGATACAGAAACAAGAGATGCAACAGATACTGAATAATGCAGGTCCTGGAAATTTGAAATGCATGAAAATACTGGAAGCTATCAGCATCACCAAGGAGAGAACCAGAGTTAACAGATTATGCTGAGGACCATTCATCAGAACTGTGGAAGTGAATAATTGTTTCTCACGCTGTCAGGAACGGTACAGAAGTGATCTTCAAGGCTTTTATTGGGCACACTGTTCTGATAATTTACAGAAAGCAGGATATAAATTTAAAGTCTGCATAGGTCATACTGGGAAATACCACATATGACAAATTATGGATGACGTAGCCAAAATGGTAAAAATTAATAGTCAGAAGGCAGATGATTCTTAATACAGAGCTTGTGTATTTTGGAGGAAATAACGTGGAAAACTGGAAATCCTGAAGGGTCCTGAAAGAGTGGCTGTGGAGAGAATGTTTCCTCTTGTGGGAGAATTTAGAACTAGAGGTTATTGTTTCAAAAATAACATGCAATCCATTTAAGACAGATGAAATATTTTCTCTGAGAATTGTCAGATTTGTATTGCTTTTCTTCAAAGGGTTGCCAAAAGAAACAGAATCTTTGAATTTTTAAATACAAAATTAGACTTTAAGTAGGGAGTGAGAAGTTACTGTGGGTAGATGGGAATGCAGAGCTTTTGTAGCAGTTAGTTCAGCTATGATCTTGTTAAATGCAGAGTAGGCTTGAAGAGTTGAATGGCCTTCTCTAGCAATTAATTTGTATGTTATATGTACGTATATAAACATAATATTAACATGAGGACAGGAATAAGTGGGGGTAACAGAAACAAATCTTTAACATGGCAGGAAATTTTTGAAAAGTTGATTAAAATTACAAGGGATCCTTGGTTTTATTAACGGAGGAAAAGCAAATAAGTTACAATAAGTCACAGAATGTTCTTTAGGCTTCAACAGAAGTCAGCAATTTTGAGTCCTGCACTCTAGGTAGGATGCCAATATCTTAACAAGGTGAAGGAAAGATTGACTGGAATAATATGAGGGACTGGCAACTTCAGTTACATAGAGAAAATGATGAAGTTGGGATTGGTCTCAGAGAAGAAATGGCTGACAAGAAATCTGATAGAGGTTTTTCAAAACCACGAATGATTTTGAAAAAGTACCATGATATCTCAAAAGGGAGGTGAACAATGCCATAAGCAATTGTGTAGCTTCAGAGTGCTGACAGGAGTGGACACCTGCTTCAGTGGTATGGATTTGGCACCCTAGATAAAGAATCAGAAGAATCTGGTCAGAGGGCCTACATCCTAAAGGTGCCAGGACTCCAACAAGAACCAAATGAAGAGTCAATGGAAGACAAAAGAAAGAGAGTTAAATTCCTCTAATTATGTTCCAGTAATTTGGACCTAGTCTGGTAGAATACTTATGGCATAAATCAGAATCAGGTTTATTATAACTGACATACATTGTAAAATTTGTTGTTTTGAGGCAGCAGTACAATGCAAGTGATAAAAATTATTATAATTTACAATAAATAAATGGTACAAGAGAAATGTGTATGTCACTTGTGAAAATAGGGACTAAATACATCTATTATTATTTGCAGTGATACACTTACATACTAAACACTAAACCAATGCTCAGACACAAATCACATTTTTTACCTTACAACTAATCAGCTACTACAGGCATATCATACATTGTAACACAAATATTTTTAGGAGGGGCAATCTAACTGATGCCTTCAGCAAAAATGTATAGGACTGTACCATGCTCACATTCTTAATTATTTGAAGCAAAGGATCTAGTTAGCTGGGCTCAGTTGCCACTCAGTCAGTGTCCAATGACAGCTCAGAGTTAATGAACATAACAATATGGTCACGACTGCTGTTTCAACACATCACATCCCACTCCCTGAAAATCTCTATCCCTTAAGTAACTCAGATGATTTAAATGTACTCCTCAATGCAGAGTGAGATGTGGAGGCTGGAGCACTAGATGGGTGCAATCAATTACTTCCAAGATCTGCAAACCAATAAACTGAAAAAATATGTGTGCCCAATGCTTTCTAAGCAAGGAGAAAAGGTTGGGAGATGGGGAAGAGAAGATGCTTTCTCTATCTCATTCACTGAATCAAAGATTAAAAGGATTGATGAAAAACCAGATCATTCATGACCTCACTGAGTGAGAAACGAGCAACATGGCCCATTATGATTTCTAATGTACACAGCAATGTATCGCCCATTGTGATTTGTGGAAGTATAAGAAGCTTAGGATGACAGACACCACTTACTCAGGTAATACATCAGAGGCATGCTGCATGACTGTAGCAATACACAGGATGACGGTCATTACTGACTGAATACATGGATCTTTATTAAGATAAAGCAAGAGCACCATTCTCCATCTCTGCTGTCTTTTGGTCCCTCTCATAACTGTCTTTGGGTGAAGTAGGACTAAAAAATGAAGTATCGGTATGTATAGGTTAAAAAAAAGTATTGACCTAAAAATTGTATCCAAAACTTCAGACAAGTTGCAGCTCCAAACTTCACTATGGCTAAGTCCTTCTGTTACTCTCACCCCTGCATAGAGAACCGCAAGTAATGAAAGGTCCCTTTAGAATGCACAGATGTAGGGCTTGTCTGCTCCTGCTGTACAGATCCAATCGCTTGTGCATGGTACACACAGATTGATATTTGCATATACATGAATCATTTGTATGGGACTGACATTAATTTTACTAGTACTTAGATTAATATCATCCTTGTTTCTTGCACATACATGTCATGCACACAAAAGCATGCATTTGAAAACTATAAAAGATTTCATGTTACATTTAAAAGAATACACAATTGAATTTTTGAACTGTTATCTCTGCCAACCAATGTCTATTTTTTTAGTTTTTGTTCTGTTTATTAATTGAAGAATTTTTTTCAACTTAACCTGTCCAAGGTAAACATAATTGGTTTGTCCCTCCTATACCCTCAGTTGCCACTTTATTAGGTACACTTTGTACACCTGTTCATTAATAAAAATATTAATCAACCAAACACATGGCAACAACTGAATGCATAAATACATGAGGTTTGGTTGTTGTTCATACCGAATACCAGCATGGAGAAGAAATGTGATCTAAGTGACTTAGATCATGGAATGATTGTTGGTGTCAGATGGGGTGATTTAAGTTTCTTAGAAACTCCTGATCTGTTGGGATTTTCACATGCAACAGCTTCTAGAGTTTACAGAGAATGGTGTGAAAAACAAAAAAAAAGCACATCGGAGAATGGTTAGTCTGTTCAAGCTGTCGGGAAGACAATGGTAATTTAAATAATCATGCATTACACAATGGTGTGCAGAAGAGCATCTCTGAGTGCAGAACAGGTCAAACCTTGAAGTGGATGGGCTACAGCAGCAGAAGACCACAGACATACTCTCAGTTGCCATTTTAGTAGGTACAGGTGCTACCTGATAAAGTGGCCACCTAGTGTATCTCAAACAGGGAATTAGCATAACAAGACAACATTAATAAGAAGGAAAAATCAATACAATATAAAGTTTAAATTCTTCTTACCTGTGAAAAAGAATTCCGTTGAGCTTGTAGGCTAACCTTGACTACTTCAAAAGGGTTGACAATGATTGCTTCTGTGAGACCAGATCCAAGACCAGCCAGTGTAAAAATCTAGACAATTACCAATAAATGCATAATTGGGAATTACTGAGGATTTAAAGAAAATTACACTGTTCTTAGTTTAGGTTAGTGTTACCCTTATCTCTGATAGTGATAACTTCAAACCCTACTTCAAATGCTTAACTACATAATCCAAGCTGACACTTTAGTACCACAATGAAGCAGAATCAGAATCAGATTTATTATCACTGACATATGTCATGAAATTTGTTTTGTGGCAATAGTACAATGCAAAGCATAAAATTACTACAAGTTACAATAAATGAATGAATGGGGATAAAAATGCACAAGAGGAATAGCGAGGTAGTGTTTATCAACCATTCAGAAATGTGATGGCATATGAAAAGAAACTAAAACATTGCATGTGGGTCTTCAGGCACTGCACCATTCAAACTGCAAATTTCAGGTAAACTTTAAAGAAAGCACTTACCTATTCTCTCAAGTGGACTGAAAAGATCTCAAGATTAGACAGACACATGAACTGGCAGGAAATATGAGGATATGTATAGATCAGTGGAATTAGATAGATTGGCACCATACTTGTCACGATAATGGTAGACCAAAGGGTATATATGTTCTGCTGTTCTGATCCATGTTTTATGTTCATTCTGCCAGCATGAATTAGGGGCTTGGAATGATCCCCATGCCAGAACAGCTAGCCTAATATTGAGTCATGTACCTTATTTGTTAGTAATCTTCAGATACCAACTGAGTGACCCAAGCATCTTGTTAACAATTAGCATTTTAATTTAGCAAGAGGTCTCGGTGGGGAAAATGAAACAGTTGAGGAGCTTTCTAGTTAGACAAAACTCAAATTAAAAACTCTCACCATATTTTTAAATGTCCCCTCACTCTCATATCTTCCCATCTTTAATGTCCTCCAATCCCATAAAATATAGCTGAAAGCTATGCTCAAGCCAGTTGTCAACTTCAATTACTCCACCATAATTGATGATTCCTGAGGTTTCCAGGGCCTACACTCTGGAACTATTTCTCTCAACTTCTGTACCTTTCCAACTCTCTCTCTGCCTTAAGATAATCTGTTCCTTTGAATATCTCTATTAAAATATGAGACAAAGACACATAATCAATCATTAATGTTGTAACTGTTCTAGACTTTGATCTCAAAATCAACCCATTAAAATAATAATAAAATTAACTCTTCATCACAGCAAAACCACAAAGCCTCACAGTTCTCAATATTGACGTATTAACTTGATAACGTGTAATTTGTCAAACCATGTTTCAGTAACAGGATTTATCGTTCTTTAAAAATTCCATTGCTGAAGAACTAGTCTGTTCAGATTTCAAACTTGGATATGCTTTGTTTGACTTGAACAGTGCTCTGCTGTTCCAGTTCAATGGTTTTCAAAGTAAAGAGAAATTTAAGGGAAATTAATTGTTGAATTCAATTTTATGTAATACTGTTGCTGTAATTTAATACATGCCTTTGAGGAAATTGGTTTGAGTCAAGGTGACTTTCCCAAGGTAGAGCTAATGTCTGATAAGCTTGTGTAAAATTAAGCAACTTGTTAGACAGTACAATAGAATTATTAAGACCTTAGGTTGCAATTGTTCCAGTTGAAACTCTGCAAGTCCATAATTTTAAATTAAACAGAATTGAAAAATGTTCAACATGAATTCAGGTGAAATTCACAAACAGTTAATTCATAAGTTATAGGCTGAAAATGTATGTAAATAATGGACCAAATAAATAAACATTGATAATTCTACCATTTGGATTAAGATGATTCATCACAATAATTCAATAAAGTCAGATAAACTACTTCACTTTCACTGTAATTCAAAAATTACTCATAAGGAAGAACATTCTTTTGTGGTAATAAATACTCAATATGCAATAAAAATTGACACCATAAAAGGCGAATAATGCAAACATAATACTATAAGGGGAAGCATTTGGCCTCTTATGCTCGCTCTGCAATTCTTGAACATCCTGGGTGATTTTTTTTACCACAGTGCCATTTTCCACATTTCCCTTTATTACTCTAATAAGTGAAAATCTGGTAATAACAGTCTGTTGGTGTATTCAATTACAGAGCTTTCACAACCTACTGGGTGAAGAGATTTCTTCTCACCTCAGTCCTAAATAAACACCAATTTGAAACTGTTACGCCTGGTTCTGGCCATCCCAGCCAGGTAAACGACAACTCAGCATTTACCTTGTCAAGCCCCACAAGTATTTTAAGACATTTCAATGAGACCATCACTCATTCTTCTAAACTCATGAGAGTATTGATTCAGTCTGTTTACTGAAGCTAGCTTGAAGCCAGTAAAAAGAGCATGCCTGGATTTATTAGACAAACTAAGTGATTATTCTGCTTCGGAAAAGTTTTGCAGAATACAATTGACTAAAACATGAGCTGGACCAACTATATAAACATTATGTTTGTAAAAGCAGTGTAGTAGCTCACCTGCAATCCCTTAAAGACCATTTGCCATTTGCAAGTGTTGATCATTATAGTGATGGGGCAGATCACTAAAGGAAATTCTGCATTGTTTATTCTCTCCTTGTGTACCATCTCAATATACTTACATATGTATACATCTCTCTGGATGGCCTGCAAACCGAAACTTTTCAACGTATCTCAGTGCACGTGACAATCATAAACCATTTTCTGATTTGTAAGGTCAGTAAATGGATACCTCCTCCTTTCATCATTTTTCCATTTGGCATTTCCAAATCATTTACTTTCAATATGACCAAAGCACCAAGAATCTGAAATTAGAGCAGTCAGTGCTGGAATGCTCATCATGCTTATTAGCAGTAAGATCGACGCAATAAAAATCCTCAACAAGCTAGCACACTGGAAGATGAACATCTAGCCCAGAGTTTAAATAATTGGACAATGGAAGCTTCCTTATGCCGTGCTGTCTTCCATATTTAACCGCTATATCTATATTAACGCTGTATCAGGGTGTATAGGGTATTCAGGGAGAGGTAGCAATTCTGGTGTTGGGGCCTGTCGTATCCATTCTGGGGCAGCTCACTCACCTTTGGTCTCCATTGGCCACTCAGCTCTCACCTGTAGCTCCAAGTAGCTGCTTGCATGCAACAGCGGCCACACACCAGTACACAGCTTTGACAAGCGGGCTAAATCAGGTGAGGGTAGCCAACGGCCTAATACCCTGGTGAGATAGGGACATGCCTTTCCTAGCATGCAAAGTCAGCTCTGGCAGATTGGGTGGATGAAATCTATAGTGAGATCCAACGGGCAGGAAGGCAGCACTGCACTACTCCATGGACAGCAAAGGGCAAGACAAGGCACAGAAGATGTCATGGTCAAGCTTTGCAACCTAGGAAAATTCCAGTTTGCGATGCTTGTTCATACCATTGGACCCGGACTTCTGAGGTCAAGAGAGTGGAAATGGCACAGTGCAACAACTTTTCCACTTTAAAAACTCTCCTGCACACAATTTCAGTCATTGTCAGACATGATGAACAATCACCAATGCTGTATCACTATCCAAAAGCATAAGTGCCCTTAAGTAGGAAACATAACAGCAGTTCTTGCATTGCTCCAGAAAGAAGAAGCACAATCAGTTTCCCTCACCATCAAACAGGGGGTTTTAGGCTACACACTTAATCATTTGGCCAAAGCATTTCTTTCTGATTTGAAACGTTTTTTATTCATTATAGTTTATACCAATTATATTTTTGGCCACTTATAGGACTATAAATTAGTTTTGGCACTGGAAAGTTTTGAATAATTTATATTACATAAATGCACACATTTGCTAAAATTGAGACCTAAGTTCATTAAAAACCTTTATATATTCTTAAAGTGATTTCTCAACATTGGGATCAATATCAGGAATTTTAAATTAAAGCCTTAAAACA
Source organism: Hemitrygon akajei (assembly GCF_048418815.1). NCBI lineage: Eukaryota > Metazoa > Chordata > Chondrichthyes > Myliobatiformes > Dasyatidae > Hemitrygon > Hemitrygon akajei. The sequence continues at coordinate 62,165,384 of NC_133126.1, forward strand.
ACTTTAGAGTATCGGAGTCTTAGAGTATTATTTCTCACATTATCCCAAGTAACAATAATTGTAAAGAATGTTAGCTTAGTTTGATTTATATCTCTTTAATTATGTAGCTCTGACAACATCAGTTAAGATCAACTGACAAAGATATCAAGAGTGAAATTCTACAGAAAGAAATGAAAACCAGTTTAAAATTCTGGATTTCCAATATTATGAAGCCACTTATTTTCTTATTTACATGTAACTTTTAAAAACTCCTGCAGCAACATGCCCTTAATCCCTTCCAAATATCATGAATCATACCCTGGGTTTTCATAAACTGGGCAGCTTTCAATGATGCCTGTCTAGAAGTCTGGTGGTCTGTCAGTCAGCAACCATCTTAACACTAAACTTTTGGCTTTTTACTACGGTTTAGCCACTGAGTACGCTTCCCTAATAAGTTCATCCTTAACTAACTCTGTTCAACACCTAAATACACAACCACAGGTAAACAGGAAGTTGAAAGCAGGAATGCAAGAAGACAAAGGCACTAATCCCTGTGCTGAGTGACAGCTCATGAACAAATTTACAGTGAGTTAAACTTACAAAACTTAATAGTATATGGAGATTTGGTTGACCATAACATGTAACCTCAATTTAAAAAATTAAGTTATTTAAGTCTTTATAAGGGAAATGACAGATAACCAATATTGGGAAAAATAAGTAAAGCCACATATTGCATTAAAGAACCATTTATTGTGAATTAATTGTTCACATTTTATCAACATCTTTAGGGAAGTGCCAGCTCTGTGAAAGTTTATCAACAGTTTAACTAGATGTGAGAGGAGCTATAATTTGTACTTACCACACCAGTTGGCAGTGAAGCATAGCCTAATATCTTCTTATATTGCTCAAAAGTCAAAAACTAGAAACCAAACCATAATGATATAATCATTAGTTCAAATAAGATAACCAAATGTGTTGACCTCTTCAACAAATGCCCTTGTGCTGTTCAACGCATTTTCAATCAAAGGCAAAAGTAAATGCATTAAATGAATCCCCACAAAATGAAAAGAAAAAGCTTTTTTAAGTATAGAAAGGGTAAGAGAGTTGAGGGTACATATAGGACCTATACAAAATGATGCTGGAGATATTGTAATGAGAGAAGCAGAGATGGCAGAGGAACTGAATGCGTATTGTGCATCTGTCTTCACAGTAGAAGACGTCTGCAGTATACTAGACATTCAAGAGTTTTGTCAGGGAAGTGAAGTTTGTGTAGTGAAAGTTACGACTGAGAAGATGCTCAGGAAGTTTAATGGTCTAAGGGTGGATAAATCTCCTGGACCTGATGGAATGCACCCTCACGTTCTGAAGGAAGTAGCTGGAGAGATTGTGAATGCATTAACAATGATCTTTCAAGAATTGATAGATTCTGGTATTGTACCGGATGACTGGAAAATTGCAAATGTTACTCCGCTATTTAAGAAGGGTGGGAGGCATCAGAAAGGAAACTATAGTCCTGTTAGCCTGACATCAGTGGTTGGGAAGTTGTTGGAATCAATTGTTAGGGATGAGATTATGGAGTACCTGGAGGCACATGACAAGACAGGCCAAAGCCAGCATGGTTTCCTGAAAGGAAAATCCTGCCTGACTAATCTACTGCAATTCTTTGAGGAAATTACAAGCAGGGTAGACAAAGGAGATGCAGTAGATGTGGTGTACTTGGATTTTCAGAAAGCTTTTGACAAGGTGCTGCACATGAGGCTGCTTAGCAAGGTAAGAGCCCATGGAATTACAGGGAAGTTACTTACGTGGGTGGAGCACCAGCTGGTCAGCAGAAAACAGAGAGTGGGAATAAAGGGATCCTACTCTGGCTGGCTGCCGATTACCAGTGGAGTTCCACAGGAGTTGGTGTTGGGACTGCTGCTTTTTACAATGTATGCCAATGATTTGGACTATGCTATTAACGGATTTGTGGCTAAATTTGCCGATGATACAAAGATAGGTGGAGGTGCGGGTAGTGTTGTGGAAACAGAGAGCTTGCAGAGAGACTTAGATAGTTTAGGGGAATGGGCAAAGAAGTGGCAAATGAAATATAATGTTGGAAAGTATATGGTCATGCACTTTGGTGGAAGAAATAAACAAGCAGACCATTATTTAGATGGGGAGAGAATTCAAAATGCAGAGATGCAAAGGGGCTTGGGAGTCTTTGTGCAAGATACCCGGAAGGTTAACCTCCAGGTTGAGTCAGTTGTGAAGAAGGCAAATGCAACGTTGGCATTCATTTCTAGAGGTATAGGATATAAGAGCAGGGATGTGATGTTGAGGCTCTATAAGGCACTTGTGAGACCACATATGGAGTATTGTGTGCTGTTTTGGGCTCTTTATTTTAGAAAGGATTTATTTTAAAACTTCTAAGAATAAGGGCCATAATGTTCCATTTTCAAAAAGAAGAAATTAACATGAATCAGATATAAATACAGCTGTGTGTTCTTTGGTTGCACAAAATAGCATTTCAAAATTAATCACTGATGGGAATTGAAGGAAATTACCATTATCGTCCCCACTTATTTCCTTCAATCTCCTGAGATTTTCTTTAATCTCAAAAAAGAAACAATTGATGAGTCATCAATAATTACAAGCCACTTTCTGAACAAAATAAGGTAGCTGAGCCATATTTTTCAATAAAAGTATTTTTAAAAGAAAGAGTTCAACATAAAAAGTCATCCTTGACCAAAGTGACAGTCAGGTAATCAGGCATACAGTCATTATTTCTAATTAACACAAAATCAAATTGGTAGCTCCAAATTTTCCACACAATTAGCCAACAAAAGAGCTTGTCCTTTAAACTCTGTTGTCCAACTTGACTTTTTCATCCCACCCCATCCTTCCTATACCTGCACTGCTTTTCCAGATAACTGTGTACCTTACTTCCTCTTCTCAGTAAGCAATCAGTTCAGCTGCTTTTTAAACAAGTCAATAGGTGTGTATCATTAAGAAGGGAATTAGTCCCTAAGGTAACAGAGCATTTCAAAGGTTGGTGAATGAACTGGTAACTGTGATATGATCACTATGACTTATTCCATTCAATTTTATGAATAATCACAATTTGTATGCAGTAAAAAAGACATAGAGTGGTAGCATAGAATCCAATAAGGTACTTAGGTAATACTGACGCTATTTCAACAGTGATTGCACATCAAAACAACTTAATTAGCTGTTAAGCACTTTGGGTTCTCCTGAGAAGGAATAAAAATATGCTATATAATGCTAGTTCTATATACAACTAACCAATGATTCCTATTATTAGAAATCATTTATCTGCATGGTGGAAGTACAGCTGGCTTGGCACAATACTATACTGAAAGATAGACAGCAAGGGACAGGACTAGTTCCATTTTATAGCAGACTCAGGGACAATCAAGTTCAGACAGAAGTGCTTTCCACCTAGTGCATAAGAAAGCAGACCAGAAATTATACAATGGGCTAAATCATGCAGCATGTGATTTCCCAGCTGCTAGATCTGTTCTGAGTGAATTATGAATATACTGCTATATAATGCTTTTGTCGGATACCCTCAGCATGAAGGTGGCACTTTGGCTTTGAAGGATTATCTTGTGGTAACTTTTACTAATGCGAGATTGGCAAGGACCAGCTTGAGCAGGATCACTCTCTACTTGCCACAGACCCAGTTTGGAATTTATGTCCTTTCAAGGCTCGACACACTCAGTCTATGCAACCATCTTACTCTTGGTGATGGATAATGAAGTCCGCCATCCAATTTATATTCTGTTCCCTAACTGTTTTCAGTGTTTCTTTTAACTGTTGTTGAATATGAAGGAGCACTGATTGATAAACTGAGGGAGAACAGCCAGTAGTAATTGGGTATCCTTGCTCATATTTAACCTGCTGTCATGAAACTTCACAGGGTCTCAGGCTGATGTTGAGTACTTTCAGCGATACTCCATTTCAAACTATATACCACTGTACCTTCACTGGGTCATTCCTACTAGCTCGAGAAGTGTATCCAAGGATTATGGTGGAGGAGATATTCTAGCGAGATCAGCCAATGAGGGTTTATGGATAGAATTTAGGAATAAGAAAGGGGAGTCACTTTGATGGGGTTATACTAACATCCCGATACTTAATAGGAATTAGAAGACCAATATGGATGCAGATAGCAGATAGGTGTAAAATCAATAGGGTTGTAATAGTGAGAGATTTTAACCTTCACAATATTGACAGAGATTGTTTTAGTGTACAGTATTTAAGTAAGGAGAATTAGTAAAATGAATTTAAAAAGGACCTTAGGAGCATTGATATACAAAGGGGCAAAAGGGTTCAAGTCCATAGCTCCAGACATTTAGATTATCTGGCTGGTAACTTAACCATAGTGCCACTACTTTTATCCTGTATCCATGACATAGAAGCCTTCTGCCATATGTAGGTATATTGAATATTAAAATTTTTTATTCAGAGATACAACCCTTCTGGCTCTTCGTACTACACTGTCCAGCAACCCCTGACTTAACCCTAGCCTAATCATGGGACAATTTAAAATGAACCTACTAACTAGTATGTCTTTGGACTGTGAAAGAAAACCAGAATACTCAGAGAAAACCCACATATTCCATGGGGAGGACATATAGACTCCTTACAGGTGACATCAGAACTGAACACTGAACTCCAATAAAACTCTTAAATTTGTCCAAAAAGGTTGAATTTTAGAACAAGACCAAGTAGAATGTAAAAAAGTACCAATTTCTTGGTTACATCTGAAACACTGATCAGATAAATTTGGGTTTAATTAATTTATTTTTTGTGGTGCAATATATAATTGATGTAAAAAATTGTATTGCACTAATCTTAATCGGACGTTTATTGTATTTGTCATGCTCTCAAGACATAGTCTTGACCAATTTTTTTCTTCAATTTTAATATTCAAATCACTTTCCCATTTTTGTCTCCAGGCATTCCTTTTTTTCCCTTTCTTTCTTACTTTCTTCTTTTTTTCTATAGGGATGTTAGGGGGGAGGGGTTAAGGGGAGGGGGGATGGGTAACACATATTTTCTTTTTCACACACTTTTATTCTGTAACTATTTGAAAACACAATAAAAAAAGTTTAAAAAAAAACACTGAACTCCAGTGTCGCACTAACCCTACATCCAGCTGAGTGCACTACTTTGAGGACTACTGCAGCATGACGATAGTACTGGATAATGCCATCCATTTTGAGAAAATGGGATTAATGTTTGTCCAAAAAGGTGGAATCCATATCAGTACAATAGATGCAAAGATTTTATATCATTTCTGTGTGCTTCAAAAAGAGATGTTGTAATTCAGCTTGGAGACATGCCACTAAATGAATTGGCATTGCAGGAGCAGGGCCAAGAGCAGAAAGATGAGCTTTCCTTCAGAATTAACATGCTAGTCCCTGACACCATTGAGAAGGAGGGCAACTTTAGAGTCTCCCCCTTCTACTGGCTATGTAATCACCCATCTGGTAAGTGCAGCCAAATGGACTGACTAGACAAGACAGGACTGTAGAGCTTCAATGTGATCTTCTGGTTGTGAGCTCTCTCAGCTCTGTCCATTGCACAGAATTTCTGCTGGCTTACATACTTTGTTCTAAATTGCGGAATGCAGCACAGTTGGTTGAAGTGCCACAAGAAGGAACAGAGTGTGTTGTTCAGCACAGGAGGGTAGGAATGGCTGACTGTGCGATCACAGTAACATTAAAGACCATCATATTCTTATGAAGCCCAACTTCTCTGATTTCTTCATAATACATTCTGATTCCTCCTCCATATAAGAGAGGATGAAGTACAAATCAACTGAATGCTATTGTAAGTAGAGACATCTTCCCTCAAGTGCTGATGCAGTCAAGCAGCTCCAATATTTCACCCATGCCAGGGAAATCACCCAAGGTATGTGAGCTCCTATTGCTCATGCCTGCATGACACTCAATCCAATAGCATGGTTCATCACAAAAAAACGTTCTCAGTCTGCATTCATTTGATTCCTTAGTAGAGTTTCCTGAAATCACTAGTCAAACTCCTTCAAAATAATTACATCTGTGAAATTTATTTAACACGTGACCCACTGAATTTGAGATAAATGCGCGTTCTTCCTTCATGCGTACTCTCTTACAGCTGAGGCAACTTGCCTTTACTCCTAACCTGGGGGTTCTGAGGTGGACAAATAAGTTAGTTTGGAGCTGTAGATTCTGCCACAGTTGGGGTAGATGGTTCTTGAAGAGATGGATGGGTAAGTGGGTCAGGTAGGAGATAGTGTTTTTCTTCTTTTGTTTACACTGACTTCTTGTGCACACCCAATGCATGGATTTGAAATGCTCAGTGCCATTCCATATACCCTTTCTTCATTTTGTGCATCCAAAGCCCTGGATTCCTAAGAGTTTGTGAATAAGTTACACTTTTTCAGTATGTCTGGTAGTCTCCTGCCATGACGGAGTTCAGAGCAGAATGCCATTTTCTGACATGTGAACAAGCTGACGTACTCATCAAAACTGGCTGCTTGTGGAATTGACTCTGTTGGCAGCTAAACTGATAGTGTTTTGAGATGGCTACTAGGAAGAACCGGAGCCACTGCTGACAATAGATAATGAACTTGGTCTTGATCTACAAATATTCTTTTCCCATAAACAGCCAAAGCCGCATGCTCCACCTGTCTTGCTCATCCTTCGTGATGGGTAGAGTCAGGCATCATCTTCATCATGACATTCCACCCCTCCTTTCACATTTTACAGTGACTGCCATTACTCCAAATGCTGGGAGTAAATAATGTCTGTTTCCTCAAACCCAACAAAAGACAAAAGTTTAAGAAAGATGTATGAAAAGTCCTAATGAAACCAACTTTTATCAGACAGGTTGACAAAAGTGTTTAAATTCAATCAATCACAGTGATGGGTTAATATCTGATAAAACCATATGACATAGGAGCATAATTAGGCCACTTGGACCATTGAGTCAGCTCCACCATTCCATCATGGCTGATTAATTATCCCACTCAACACCATTCTCCTGCCTTCTCCCTGTACCCTTAGATGACCTGACTAAGAAAGAACATATTAACCTCCGCTTTGAATATTCTTAATGACTTGGCCTCCACAGCTGTCTGTGGCAATGAATTCTACAGATTCACCACCCTCTTGCTAAAGAAATTCCTCCTCATCTCTGTTCTAAATGGATATTCCTTTATTCTGAGGCTATGCCCTCTGGTCCTGGAATCACTCACTGTGGGAAACATCCTCTCTACATCTACCCTATCAAGGCCTTTCAATATTCAATAGGTTTCAATGAGATCCCTCTTCATTTTTCTAAACCCCAGCAAGGACTCCATCAAATGTTCCTCATACATTAACCCTTTCATTCCCAGAATAATTCTTGTAAACTTCCTCTTGACTGTTTCCGATGCCAGCAAATCTTTTCTCATAATACTTCAAATGCTTTCTGACCAATGCCTTATAAAACACATTATGCACATTATAGCATTTTAGATTTATGGGGCTGATTAATGAGCATATTAGTATTTATGGCGATGAAAGTAGACATACATGTTTGTTGGTGTTTATGTGCATGCAATAAAAAAGACTCTGGGAATATGTTTGTGTGTGTGTAATTGCAAGTGAGAGAGAGAGCAAATACATGCGTGTGTGAGTGAAGTAGAGGGTGATAAGATCTCTTCATTGATAATCGCTTCGCTTCTTTTCAGCAGCTCTCCGTTAAGTTCAACCTGCCTAACGCTCACTTTTTCAGATATCTCCAAATCCGACACTTTATTGCTCCTTTAATTCCTAACTTTCCTGAAATGCCTGCGAAAAATGCTATGGACCTATTTCTTTCCATTAATCCACTAGGTAAAGGTTTAATATCAATTATCTGAGATAAACTAGCAGCCTTACGACGGGCCCCTGTGGATAAAATTAAATTGGCCTGGGAACAGGATTTAAATATCTCCTTATCCGAGGAGAGCTGGGACTCAGTTCTCAAATTGGTTAACTCAACCTCTCTTTGTGCTCGCCATTGCCTTTTACAGTTTAAGATTGTTCATAGAGCCCATATGTCTAAATCTAAACTATCTCGATTCTACCCTGGCATTAGTCAGCTCTGTGATAAATGCAAGAGGGGCGTGGCCTCTCTCATCCATATGTACTGGCTCTGTCCTAGCTTGGAGAAATTCTGGAAAGATGTCTTCACTACATTATCGGGTATTCTGAATCAGCACCTAGAACCAAACCCCTTAATTGCTCTGTTCGGTTTTTGGGGAGAGACAGATTTATGTCTGGGTCCGACCAAATGCTGAATACTATCCTTTGCCTCTCTCCTGGCTAGACGCTTGATCCTCCTTAGATGGAGAGATGTTGCCCCGCCCACTCATGCGCAATGGCTTAACGACATTATGGCCTGCTTGGACCTCGAAAAAAATCATTATTCAGTTCTCAATTCGGATTTAAAGTTCCATAAGGTCTGGGGATCTTTTATCGAGTACTTTCATAACCTTCCTCTTGACTAGGGTTTTTTTTTCTTTTTTTTTCTTCTTTTCGGTCCCTTGCTTTCAGCTCCTTTTTTTTCTGGTAGTAGGCATTATTATCCTCTGTTGCTAAGTGTATTCACAGTCTGGGAGTTTGACTGTCCTGACCTATACTCTTTATATTGTGTTGTGGTCGGTCTGGAGTTGTTGTTTTTTTTCTTGTGTTGTGGGGCTTGGGGAGGATACTAAGCTTACTTGTCTTTAATTTAGGTGCTTTTTTGTTAAATTCTCTTCCTTTGTAGCATATTGTTATTGTACGCTTAATTTTGCACTGTATTAATGCACCTCATTGGGATTTGGGGTTTTTAATTTGTAAAATGTTTTGAAAACTAATAAAAAAATTAAAAAAAAAGAAATAGAGGGTGATTATGCATGAGTATGTGTAAGAGAGAGAGCAGAGAAAGACAGAGGACAATGTGGGTGTATGTATATTAATGAGGGAGAGTACAATGTATGTATATGGAGGAGGTTTGTGTGACAGAAATGCAGATTGTGGAAATGTGTGTGTCAATGTGAGCGAGAAGTGTTTGAGTGCCTATGAGAATGTCTCAATGAGTGTGAATGTGTGTCATGGTCAGAAAAAAATATAAGCGAGTGGTAAATAAGAGTGCTGTAGAACTGTGTGATATGTCCAATGAAATGCTGTTTTTCCTATTTACAATGCACTATGCACTAAGTGTCACTCTGAGTCAACCACCTTCTGCCCTCCTTGTGAGTATCATGGCTGAGTATGTATGGATGACATTCCTCCTGACATTTGTCTCCACCTTTAATACCTACAAGTCTTTCTCAAAGAACCTCACTTTCCTTTACATCCACTTCATAGCAACCATTCAGTGATTTGCTGCTTTCTGGCTGTAATGAGGAGTTGGACTTTGCTCTGGTGATTGGACAGCAAACTGCCCAAATGCATCCATGGGGAACTGAATTGGCTGCATATAAGGAAACTTGGCATTGAAAACATGATACACACATGGGGATTAAATATCACAATCTTTTCTGATTTGACAATGATATGTTAGTACTCTTTCAGAAAATATTAAAACAAACTGATAAATTAAGCCCTACATATACATTAGTCATTATGAATTGAAAAGGCATATGTCTCACTAAATTGCTCCAATGGCAGCATTTACAACTGATAGCAGCAGTAAAAAATTCCTGCTGGCTGGAACTTTTATTTTGTTATGATATATATCTGTAAACACTAAACACTGATCACAGGAACATGTCAGAACAGACATAACACATTTTATGGCAGATGGAACTGAGCAATTGGATACTGCCACCGACTACTCAGGGCCTTTACACAGACTTATTCCTTTTCTCATGCCTAAGTGCTAACACCTAACAGATGATTGCATAGTACCTGTCTAAGCATGTTCATTCTAAACTGGAAATTTATTTTATTAGACTGTTATCATACTGTTGCAAGAAACATCAGGTTGTTATAGTAGGTAACTTTAACTTTCCACCTATTGACCTCGGACAACCATATTGTAGAAAGACTAAATGAAATAGTGTTTGTCATATGTGTAGAGGAAAGTTTCCTTAATTAGTATGTAGAAGTCCCAATGAGGGAGTGGATGATATATTATTAGGGAATAAGACAGGACAGGTAACAAAAGTTTGTGTAGAGGAACACTTTTCATCTTGTGATCACAATGCCACTAGTTTCAAAGTACATTTGCAAAAACTTAGGTCTGGTCCACAGGTTGAGATTCTAAATTGGAGAAAGGCCAACATTGATGGTATCAGAAAAGATCTGGCAAGTGTGGATTGGGACAGGCTGTTTTCTGGCAAAAAGGTACTTGGTAAGTGGGAGGCCTTCAAAAGTGGAATTTTGAAAGTACAAAGCTTATGAGTGTCTGTCAGAATAAAAGGTAATGATAACAGATGTAGGGAACCTTGGTTTTCAAGAGATATTGAAACCCTGGTTAAGAAAAAAAGGTGCACAGCTGGTATAGGCAGGTAGGAACAAATAGGGTGCTTACAGAGTACAACCTGAAAAAACAGAATTAGCCTACAGCACCTGATTAGTTAATCTGGACTGTTAATGCTCTGGCCTGTCCTCCAAACATCTTCCCACCATATTTACATAATGCACTTTAACTTAGAGCAAGTGATCCTCTACATTCAACACACATTATATTGGCATGCTGGGTGTAGCGAGGTACAATTTCAACATCTAGCTAATACCATACTTCAGCACATGCCCATTACAGTGTAGCAGTACAGAACACACCAGTGCATCTAACCACTGCGCTGAATATAGGGGAACAGCATAAATACATTGAGCTAAGGCCTTTGGTTGTCCAATGTAATAGTGTATCATTCACTTGATTGGGTACATTGACTTGGACGAAAATGCACTGTAAAAGCTTTTGTTTTATTTTACATATGAATTAAAAACATTACATTTTCATACTTCCAAATTTCCTCATGACATAGTAGGAAACCATTCAACCCAGTAAATCTATGCTGGTTTTCAGAGAAATCCTATCAATCCCATTCTCCCACTTAGTCCCCTGCAATCTGTTATCCAGCATATGCCCAGTAACAAAACCGATTCTCCGACCACCCACCACAAACAGGGATAATTTAGTTGCTGAATCACTCACAACCACCATGTCTTTGTGTCATGGGAGGAAACTGGAACACTTAGGAAAAACCTGCATGATCAAAGGGAGAATAACCTGCATGATCAAAGGGAGAATATACAGGGCCATATTATCTTCAGAGATGCTGCCTGACCTGCTGCACTCCTCCAGCAATCTGCTTTCTGATCAACATTCTATCAGGTTTGCGATAAGCAGCATCTAGCCAAGGACTTTCCCTCTTGACCATACTTTGTTGTATGTTGTATGTCAGTGGATGCTATGCTGTGCTGAAAAATACTGGTTCACATTGTCTAGAGTGCATTTGATTTGAAACTTTCTAACACGGTCCTTCTGTACTGATGATGGGAACTTCAGCCTCATGGTTTCCGGTGAATTACAAGTTACTGTCAAATACATTTACACTTACCTTCACAGCCCTTTTAGGTGTCTCAATCAGGATGGGAGGCAAGATTCCTTTGTAAAATCCAAGAATCCTAATTAAAAATAGAAAAAAGTAACTTACATATTCAAAGTGGTATTAAATAATTTAGTGTGAATGCTTGTTAATCCAAAAGTGTGAAAACAATCTTAGTTACTGTTTTTCCCCATTGAAAATGGTGATAATTTTCAAAGTTAGCATGATGAAAAACAATTGATATTATAACTTACTGAGACAGAAGTAGCTGTTTTCTTTACATCTTATTTGTCTATTTCTGAGTTTTGCCATCAGAAATTTATGAGGAAAGGAAACAATTTCTTTGTGGATTTTTTTTTCTGGGCATTAAATACTTCCAGCAAACCAAGATATTGAGAAATTAAGTAGTTATTGGGAAAAGATCCGAAAGAGACAATTTGTCGTAAAAGATGGAAATATCTTTAAACACAAAGTACACTGCAGATGCTGTGGTCAAATCAACACGTACAAACAAGCTGGATGAACTCAGCAGGTCGGGCAGCATCCATTGAAATGAGCAGTCAACGGATGCTGCCTGACCTGCTGAGTTCATCCAGTTTGTTTGTACGTGGAAATATCTTTGTTCTCCAGGGTGTTTCAAAATCATGATACAGTTTTCACAAAGTGAGGCCTGTTAAAAATAAAACTAAACTACTAGAAATACCAGCAGGTTAGGCAGCAAGTGTGAAAAGGGTGAAACTAAGTTTATATTTCAGGTTACACACACAAAATGCTGGTGGAACACAGCAGGCTAGGCAGCATCTATAGGGAGAAGCACTGTTGACATTTCAGGCCGAGACCCTTCGTCAGGACAGTCCTGGTGAAGGGTCTCAGCCCGAAACGTCGACAATGCTTCTCCCTATAGATGCTGCCTGGCCTGCTGTGTTCCACCAGCATTTTGTGTGTGTTGCTTGAATTTCCAGCATCTACAGATTTCCTCGTGCTTGCTTATATTTCAGGTTGTGACTTTTCACCATAACAAGGAAAGGACAGAAATTCCGTAAAAGATGTTTTAAGTTCTAAGAAAAAGGGAGCTGGAGAGATTAAAATAAATATTTATGAAAAAGGGCACAGCACGCCAACACCTCATCCCAACTGTGAATCACAGAGAAAGGAGCATCATGGTCTGGGGCTGCTTTGCTCCCTCAGGGCCTGGACAGCTTGCAATCGTTGAGGGAACAATGAATTCAAAATTGTATCAAAACATTTTACAGGAGCAGTCCATCACCTGAAGATGAATAGAAATTGGATAATGTAACAAGGCAATGATAAAAATAAGAAAATTCATGTTTTGCAGAGTCAAAGTCCTGACCTTAATCCTATAGAAACGCTGTGGAAGGACCGGAAGCAAGCAATTCATGCAAGGAAGCCCACCAAAATCTCAGAGATAAAACAGTTTTTTAAAGGAGCAATGGTCAAAAATTCTTCCAAGCCGATATGCAGGACTGATGAACAGTTACTGGAAATGTTTGGTTTAAGTTATTGCTGTACAAGTGAATCACACCAGTTACTGAAAGCAAAGGTTCACATACTTTTTCAAATAAATTCATGCAATATTGGATCATATTTCTCAATAAATAAACAAGTGTAATATTTTGTGTTATTTATTTTATTGGGTTCTCTTTATCTATTATTATGTGAAGATCTGATCACATTTTAGGTCATATTTATGCAGAAAAGAGAAAATTTTTCAGGGTTCACAGACTTAACAGCACTACTGTATTTAATATGGTCAGAAATAATGCTCCTACCGATGAAACAATTCAAAGATCAAAGATTAAATAGAGAGAAGAGACTATTAAAATAGACTACTAGGATACTCAGTTGGGCAGACAATATCTATAAGAAAAGGATAGGAAGTCATGGATTGTTCTCATGAGGAGAAAGCAAGGTAGAAATTTATACTGTTTATTTATTTATTTAGCGATTCAGCATAGAGCAAGTCCTTCCAACCCAACAAGTTACACCACCCAGTAACCCATCTATTTAACCCTAGCCTAATCACACAACATTTTACAATGACCAATCAACCTACAAAACTGGGAAGAAACCAGAGTATCTGGGGAAAACCCACATGGCCATGGGAAGGAAGAACAAACGTCTTACAGAGGATGCTGGAACTGAACTCCGAACTCCAATGCCCCGAAATGTAATAGCATCACACTAACCACTACACTTCCGTGGCACCTCAGTTTTCAAGGTCACATTAAGAACAGAAAGCAGTACAATATAATCATCAGTCTTCCAGAAAATGAGTTTAGAGGTACCACCTTAGGAGGACAGAGAGAGAAAATGTTCCCTTTTACCTATAAGGACAAAGTTCCCATTGCAAAACCTTTTACTCAGTGGATATGCGTGGAGACAATGAAGAAGTTGGAGAGGTGAAGATGAAGGATTTTAAAACTGGCCTGAATTCTAGAAATGAGATGATTTATAAACTCTTCCGGTAGGCAGATATAAAAGGGGAAAATGAGTTGATTGAAACTGGGATACCAGTAATGGTTTAAAATGGCAGAGGTTGTAAAAGTCTTGCGGATGTAGATGAGAAGAAACTGGAAAATTAATGAAAATATAGGAAGAAATGAGTTCCATAGGACAAAGATAAGTTAAAATTTTGGGTCTACAAGGGCAAACCTACATGTGGATCTTAAGGAGATTGTATAATTGGATTACGTGTGGCTGAGAGACTGAGAGATACTGAAGCTGCTAAAAGATTTTGAGAAGAAATGAAGCCTGTGATACCTTGTAAAGGTAGTGGGGTATCAGAAGAATCTGAGGTTTCAGAAGAGCAAACACGAGGGAATCTGCAGATGCTGGAAAGTCAAACAACACACACAAAATGCTGGTGGAACGCAGCAGGCCAGGCAGCATCTATAGGGAGAAGCACTGTCAATGTTTCGGGCCGAGACCCTTCGTCAGGATGAGAAGGTTCTGTTTCAGCTTCTTCGAAGCAGAGATGCACCAGACAATAACTCCTGCCTTATCTCTAGGTTTACAAGTAATTTCAGGATTTACAGACAATGAATATTGTAAGTTCAGAGAAATTCATCCTCATTCAGTCCTTTCCACCTGTACCACCATTCAATTAATCTATAGATGAACTGTTCCTGCAGTCTCATGGTCCCAGAAAACATAGTGCACAATCAAGAAAGCACACCAATGCTTCTACTTTCTGAGGGGGTTGAAGACAGCTGGACTATGCATATCTATAATCATGACCCTCTATAGATGCGCAGTAGAGAACACCCTAGCATGCTGCATCACCGTGTTGTATGGAAACTGCACCTCAAATAAAGCCTTAATGCCAATAAGGCTTCTAAATGTGCTAGCAAATGGGAAATTCTGTTACAGGTAACGTATATATGTTACACACTGCAAAGACTGAAAATTTGGTTTGTGCTTATATTTGATAAACAAAAAAAAATCACCTGTAGGATTGAGTTTTACAATTAATTTTACTGGAGCATTAGTAAAACTAAAGTTATTTTAGTTGACTTTTAAATTAGATTGTTCTTAACCAATAGATTGATAGTCTTAAAAAAAGACAAACCCAAATCAATTATATTAGTAAAGCAAGGTCAGCCATCTTAAATAACAAGAATAATTATTTAAAAAATAAGTAAATAAAAGTCCTGCTAAATTTTTCTAGTTCATGGATAATTTCATGTCTGCAGTCATATGAATAAATCTGAGTAGAAGCATGAAGTATAATCCAATTTGTGCAATTTTAATTATACTTCAAATACATTTTCCAACTTCTACCGAAGGTGAAAATTCAACCTCATAAAATCTAAAATGAAAGGCAAAATGGTTTTGCTCATATGGGAATTATTGTAAATTAAAACATCAAATTAAATCAAATTAAATATGAGACCAGATGTTTCATTAAATTATTCACTCTTTGGCACACTTAAGATAGGTTTTGTCAATGAAGGAAAAAGTACCTTGGATGCTGTTTTACTTTTCCAACAACAAGCCTGAAGCATTACCTCTCCACCAAAGACTGATCTGAGGATTAATAAATAGTTTATGACATTGACTTCAACAGTGCCATTTCAACGTTGAAATGTGCACTTTCCACTTGTAGTTTTGAAGATCCTAAAAGAGAAATGAGGCTTGCAGTATCAACAACTTCTTGTTAGATTCAAGTTCAGAGGACAATTTGTCAACTTTAATCGAAAGTAGCAAAAATTGTCAAAATTTAGGATAGGTAGAAAACAAATAGTATCCCAATTCATTGGAATTGCCTACATTCATTTAACATGCATGATCTTTTGCCCTAAGTGCTATCATCTCAACAAATCATCCTGGATCAGTGTGAACTGCCTAAACGACCACATGCTTGTTTAATCAGCTTGAAGCATTGCCAGCAAACAACTAAACCCAAAGCAGAAAACCTGTTAAAATAGCAAGAAAAAGAACTTAATTAACAGAGAGTGACAGGTTTGAGAGCAAAACAAAGCCAGACAAAAATAAGAACAAAAAAACTAATGGGCAAAATCTCTGCTTATAACTGCAAGTAATTCCATTTGGGAAGTCCAAGCAAGCCAGTACAATTTGTCAATCTTTTCACAGCAGCATTTCAACATCAGACAATTCTTGCAATCCAGTAGCAACTTGCAGAACAGTATCAAATCCCTAGCACTTATTCTAAATCCCACAGTATTTGTGACAGCTTAGATTTGGCACAGCAACAGCACGTTCATTTCATTTGATAGGAATGACTATTACCTTCCCTCGGTAAAGCATAGGTAATTTCATTGAATAGTTTAGCTAACTGTTCAGTTTAACTGCTTTTCCATGCTCTTAAATATTTTGGTTTTTCAATCTTCTTATTAATCTAATGATCAATTGTTTTAACAGCTTGATTCTTAATAGTTCTTGAGTGTTTCTGAGTAACTGAAACAGTCAGATGCATTTCAATGTTTTAAAAGTGTAAAACCCAGGTAATATAGGAAGGATAGGAGGTAGGAGGTACAGAAGCCTGAAGGCACACACTCAGCGATTCAGGAACAGCTTCTTCCCCTCTGTCATCTAATTCCTGAATGGACTTTGAATCTTTGGACCCGACCTCACATTTTTTAATATACAATATTTCTGTTTTTGCACATAATCTATTCGATATACATAATTGATTTACTTGTTTATTTATTATTATGTTTTATTTTATTTATTTTTTCTCTCTGGGCTATATAATGTATTGCATTGAACTGCCGCTGCTAAGTTAACAAATTTCACATCACGTGCTGGTGATAATAAACCTGATTCTGATTCTGGTTCTGAATTTCATCCTGAATAGCATAATATGATGCTTTTTAGAAGTTGTATATGATAAATGGTAAAGCATTAAGGAATGTTGGTTAACAGTAATAGAGTAGTCCAAGTCCACGGTTCTCTGAAAGTGGTAATGCAGGTCAATAGGCTGGAGAATAAGGTAAATAGCATGTTTCTCTTCATTGGTTGGGCATAGAATAAATAGTTGGGACGTTATGTTGCAACTTTACAAAACACTGGTTAAGTCATGCTTTGAAAATTGTCCAGAGTTCTTACTGGTGCACTGTATGTGATTATGTTGAAAAAAGTGCAGAAGTTATTCAACAGGATGGTGCCTGGATTAATGGGCTATCGTTATTGATGGAGATTGCATTGGCTGAGCTGTTCTCTTCATAGGAGTCTTAAAGGTGACCCGACAAAAGTATATAAAATTTGAAGCGGCATATATACTCAGTAGCCACTCTATTAGATACAGCAGTAGAACCCAGTGTGGTCTTCTACTGCTGTAGCACATCCACTTCAAGGTTCGACATGTGCGTTCAGAGATGTTCTTCTTCACACCACTGTTATAACGCACGATTATTTGACTTCTGTTGCCTTCTTCTCAGCTTGAACGAGTCTGGCCATTCTCCTCTGACCTTTCTCATTTACAAGGTGTTTTCACCCACAGAGCTGCCGCTCACAGGATATTTTTTATTTTTTGCATCACTCTCTGTAAACTCTAGAGACTGTTATGAGTGAAAATAGAACATAGAACATAAAAATCTATAGCACATTACATGCTCTTTGGACCACAATGTTGTGCCGACCACATAACCTACTCTAGAAACTACCTAGAATTAATTACCCTATTGCATAGCTCTCTATTTTTCTAAGCTTCATGTACTTATCTAAGAGTCTCTTAAAAGACCCTACTGTATCCGCCTCTATCTACCATCTTCGCTGTTAGTGCATTCCACGCACCCACCATTCTTTGTATTAAAAACTTACCACTGACTTACCCCCTGTACCTACTTCTAAGCACCTTAAACGCCCCTCATGCCAGCCATTTCAGCCCTGGGAAAAAGCTTCCAGCTATCCACACAATCAATGCCTCTCATCGTCTTATACACCTCTATCAGGTCACCTCTCATCCTCCATTGTCCAAGGAGAAAAGACCAAGTTCTCTCAAACTATTCTCATAAGGCATGCTCTCCAATCCCTGTAAATCTCCTCTGCACTCTCTCTATAGCATTCAGGAGATCAACAGATTCTGAGATACTCAAACCATTCCATTTGGCACCATCAATCATTCCACGGTAAAATCACTTAGAATACATTTCTTCCCAACTCCAATGTTGGGGCTGAACAAAAACTGAACTTCTTGACCATGGCTGCTGCCACATGATTGGCTGATTAGATATTTGCATTAACAAGAAGGTGTACAGACGTACCTAATAATGAGAGGTACAAAATTGGAGGTAACCTGCTTCATTATAAACTGCATCAACTTCTCATCAAGATTTGGATAAATGAAGACGTACTAGCAGACTTTAGAGACTCAGCCATCGTTACCATCTACAAAAGGAAAGGCAATCGATCTGAATGCGGAAACTATCGTGGAATTTCCCTGTTAGCAACAGCAAGAAAGATCCTCACCCGCATCATGAACAAGAGCTCAAGCTTTTAGCCAAGAAGATCCTTCCGGAGACACAAGCCGGTTTTAGACTATCATGTGCAGCAATCGACATGATCTTCACAATGCGACAACTTACAGAAAAATGTCGTGAACTACTTAAACCTTTGTACATGGCATTCATCGACCTCACCAAAGCCTTTGACTCGGTATCGAGGGAACTCCTATGGGATGTCCTATCCACCTATGGATGCCCTGAAAAGTACCGTTGAATCCTGAGACTCCTCCACGATGGCATGCTTGCAACAGTAACTGTGAGCCTTTTCAAGTTAGATCAGGAGTAAAACAGGGATGTGTGATTGCCCCAACTTTGTTCACCATCTTCATTGTGACAATCATCCACATGATCAAGGATGACCTACCCCAAGAATCGAAATTGTCTACAGAACAGATGGCAGACTTTTCAATCTTGCCCGTCTCAAGTCTAAAAACAGGACATCCACAAGTTCCCTCATTGAGTTCCAATACGCAGATGACAACAGTGTTGCAGCTCTTTCAGAAAACCACCTACAATAGATTCTGACTGCCTTCAACCATGCGTACACAAAACTTGGACTTACCGTCAATTCCAAGAAGACTCAGGTCATCTACCAACCGTCACCAGTGGAGACAAATCGGATAGAACCATCAATTCAACCTGGTGAAATAACCCTGGAAAACGTGGACCACTTTCCATATCTTGGAAGTCACCTCTCCTCCAATGTCGACCTTAATTACGAGATCCAACATCCTCTTAAATGCACTGGAACAGCTTTTGGACATCTCTGAACTAGAGTCTTTCATGATCGTGACATACAAACAGACACCAAAATGTTAGTGTACAAAGCCAGTGGTGATCCCAATTCTCCTGTATGCATCAGAAACCTGGACAACAATCCAATGACATCTGAAGGCACTTGAAAAGTTCCATCAACGCTGTCTTCGAAATGTCTTAAATATCAGCTGGGCAGATAGTAGAACCAACGTCAGCGTACCAAATGAAGCAAAAACAATGAGCGTTGAAGCCTACGTCATCAAGAACCAACTAAGATGGAGCAGTCATGTTGTTTGGATGAAAGACGAACGTCTGCCAAAACAAATCTTCTACTCCCAGCTTAAAGAAGGCAAACATAAAAGAGGCGGACAATAGAAGAGATTCAAATACGTCTTAAAAGCCAACATGAAGAAATGTAACATCGACATCAACAATTGGGAAACCAATGCCAAGGACAGGAAACTCTGGCAAGCCATCATCCGAGAAGGAACAGCAACTTTCAAAGCCAACAGATGTGCAGAACTAGAAGAAAAGAGAAGAAAATGGAAAGAGAGGCAGCAACAGCCAAAGCCCGATCTGCCATCTGGAACCTGAATGCGGAAGAACTTTCAAAGCCAAGATTGGACTCATAAGCCACTTGAAAGCCCATAAATAGATCAACAGAATGAAGACAATCATCCTCAATCTTGAGGGATAGCCACGACGACGACGACAGATGTACCTAATAAAGTGGCCACTGAGTGTAGATAGGACAGAAAATCTTTTCCCCTACCAGGTGTATTAAAACATGTTTAAGATAACAGGAAGAAATTTTGAAGGG
The DNA here is from genome assembly GCF_048418815.1 of Hemitrygon akajei. NCBI lineage: Eukaryota > Metazoa > Chordata > Chondrichthyes > Myliobatiformes > Dasyatidae > Hemitrygon > Hemitrygon akajei. The sequence goes on from NC_133126.1 coordinate 62,185,485, forward strand.
GATCTGAGAAGTTTTGCTTCCCACACAGAGTAATTGATATCTGCACAGTGCTACTAGAGGTGGTGATGGAATCAGATACAATTATTATGGTTAGACAAGCTCTTAAATAGGTAATGCATGGAACGATACAGTCCAAATTGGGGCAAATGGGATTAATGTACAGAGGTTGTCATGGATATGGTGGTTTGTAGGGCCAATTTCTATGCTCTCCCACTCTGTTGGGATTGATCATACTGACTGTCAAAGTTGTTATCAGCTTTCATAGGTGAGATTTTTCTTGCCCTCTAAGTGTCATTTACACATGCAAGGTATGCAGTTGTTCAGGGACCTGGCAATAAGGATTGGTCTTACACTTTGCAAAGTCAGTCCTGGGGAACCTGCTTGTAACAATTCCCTGCTGGCAGGAATTTCTGGGTCATTATTTATGATTTTTTTTAAAGCTTTCAACAATAATTGTAATCTCGGTGACTGACAGGTTGTTTAGCAGTAATTAAGACAAAGTGCACTATTGGAAATGGGATGAAGTCTGAAATGGATGAGCCTTATTTCTCTGTTTTGACTTTATCCACTACCTAAAATGCTATTGGTGAGCCAGAAAGGATGATACTTTTTCCCAGCTCATAGAGGAGTGTTTATTTCATACCACAGCTTGCATACTTTAATGTTAACTGCGCCTCTGTGCTTGACTTAAGTTGCTGTCTGATTTGTGGCTGATTAACTATGAGTGTTGTTAGCCACAATGTTATTTTTATAGTAAACTTTGGCCCCATGTCTCACCAATGTGGTATAAAGGCTGCTTTTGAGCTTGGATAAAGCATGTGTGTCAGGAAATGCTGAAATGCCTCATAGGTCTGTGGGTGAAAGGTGGCATAATTGTATGCACATCTGAATACAAGAATTATTTGCATCTGGAAAAACAGTGAATCTATTTTATTTTCAGGTCTCTTTCAAATGTTATGGGCCACCTAGAGCAAAGCAAAAACTGCTTGAGTGGTCATTGAGGAGAAAATGTCTGCCGCAACGTCCAGATGCTTGCTCAATGCATAAACACTATTATAACTTACTACTTTCAGATTAGTTTCCTTTTGGAGGTTGTTTATTTCTTTGTGGATATTTTTAAGTTGACTTTTACCATACTCCCTTCACCATCTGGCTTTATCACTTTCAAGTTAGGTAACTAAAGGTTCGATCCCAATGGAAAATTGATAGCTGTTTGGAATTTCTCTGTTTAAAAAAAACACAGGCTTTAAATTCTACTATGGAGACAAGGGACTGCAGATGCTAGAACCTGGAGCAAAAAACACACTGTGGGAGGAACTCAGTGGCTCAGGCAGCATCTGTGGAGGAAAACTGACATCAACATTTCAGGTCCAGATGAAGGGTCTCCACCTGAAATGTCAACTGTCCATTTTCCTCCACAGATGCTGTCTGATTTACTAAGTTCCTTCAGCGGTTTGTTTGTTTTTTGCTCCATAAATTCTACTATGCAGTGCAATGTTATAGCACATCACACAACTGAATTTTACACTAATGGTGTGCATTGAATGAATTGGAGGTTACGCTTTAGTAACATGGGGCATTGGTGACACCACATCTGGAGTTATATGTACAATCATGAAGGAAGGATGTTAATGCACAGGAAGCCAATAAAGAGAAACATATTAGTTTAATAACCACCATGGGAAGGTAATGAGGAAAAGATGGACAGGCTTGGCTTGTGTCAGCTGGAATTATGAAAAGTGAGAGGGGACTTAAAATTGAGAAGATCCTAAAGGATGATGAAGATATGGAAAGGACAATTCCTCTTACAGGATAATGAAGTACAAAGGCTCAATATTTAAAGATAAGAAATCTCCCACTTAAGGCACAGATCTTTTTTCCCCTCTAAGTCACAACTATATTCCTCAAGGAATATAGAAGTAAAGATTTTGAATGTTTTAAATCAGGGCTAGATAGACATTTGATAAGCAAGGGAACTGAACATTATCGTGAATAGATGGAATGCACAGCTGATCAATTGAATAGTGGAACAAATGGTCTACTCCTACTTTATCTACAGTGCCTATAAAAAGTATTCACCCCCTTGGATGTTTTCATGTTTTATCGTTTTAAAACATTGAATCACAGTGGATTAAATGTGACTTTTTTTTACTCTGATCAACAGAAAAACTCTTTCATGTCAAAGTGAAAACAAAGTGATCTAAATTCACATCTTAATAAGTCTTAATAAGCCTCACGTCTTAATAAGCTGGTAAGGAAGGCGGGCTCTGTCGTGGGCAAAGTACTGGAGAGTTTAACATCGGTAGCTGAGCGAAGGGCGCTGAGTAGGCTATGGTCAATTATGGAAAACTCTGAACATCCTCTACATAGCACCATCCAGAGACAGAGAAGCAGTTTCAGCGACAGGTTACTATCGATGCAATGCTCCTCAGACAGGATGAAGAGGTCAATTCTCCCCAATGCCATTAGGCTTTACAATTCAACCGCCAGGACTTAAGAACTTTTTAAAAGCTATTATTAATGCTTTTTGAGATAGTGATTTAGATGCATATCATATTTTTTTAATGAGTTAAGTATTGTATGTAATTAGTTTTGCTACAACAAGTGTATGGGACATTGGAAAAAAAGTTGAATTTCCCCATGGGGATGAATAAAGTATCTATCTATCTATCTATCTATCTATCTATCTAACTACAAATATAAAACAACTGATTGCGTCAGTATTCACCCACTTTAAAATGAAACACCAGATCATCACTGGTGCAGCCAATTGGTTTTAGAACTCACATAATTAGTTAATTGGAGATATCAAGAAATAGAAAGAATAAGGCACAGCTATAAATCTGCCAAGAGCTGGTCATCTACAAAAACTGAGTGACTGCAAGAAGGGGATTAGTTAGGGAGGCCACCAAGAGCCCTATGACATCTCTGGAGGAGTTACAAGCTTCAGTGGCTGAGATGGGACAGACCGCACATACAACAACTGTTGCCCGGGTGCTTCACCAGTCGCAGCTTTATGGGAGAGTGGCGAAGAGAAAGCCACTGTTGAAAAAAAACTCACATGAAATCTCAGATAGTTTTCCAGAAGGCAGTGGGAGACCCTGAAGTTAGTTGGAAGAAGGCTCTACGGTCTGATTAATCCAAAATTGAGCTTTTTGGCCATCAGACTAAACTCTATGTTTGGCATAAGCAAAACACCATACATCAAAAACACACCATTCCTACCATGAAGCATAAGAGGTGGCTACATCATGCTGTGGGGATGCTTTATTGCAGCAAGCCCTGGAAGGCTTGTGAAGATAGAGGGTAAAATAAATGCAGCAAAATACAGGGAAATCCTGGAGGAAAATCTGATGCAGTCTGCAAGAGAATTGTAACTTGAGAGAAGATTTGTTTTCCAGCAAGAGAATGACCCCAAGCATAAAACCAAAGCTACACAGAAAGGGCTTAAAAACAACAAAGTTAATGTTTTGGAGTGGCCAAATCAGAGTTCAGACCTCAAACCAGTTAAGATTTTGTGGCTGGACTTGAAAAGGGCTGTTCACTCATGATCCCCAAGCAATTTGACAGAGCTTAAACAGTCTTATAAAGGAAAATGGGTAAAAATTGCAGTGTCCAGATGTGCAAAGCTGATAGAGACCTATCCACACAGACTTAAGGCTGTAATTGCTGCCACAGGAGCATCTACTAAATATTGATTTAAAGTGGGTGAATACTTAAGAAATCAATTATTTTGTGTTTTATATTTATATTTACATTACTTTTAGAGATCTGTTTTCACTTTGACACAAAGGAAGTCTTTCTCCGTGTCAAAAAAGACAAAGTAAATCCATTGTGATTCAATGTTGTAAAACAATAAAACATGTAAACTTCTGGGGAGGGGTGAATACTTTTTATAGGCACTGTACTTGCAGGATGAAAAAAATGCTCAATACAGGAAGGACATGGATGCAGTAGAGAGAGTGCAGAGGAGATTTACAAGGATATTGCCTGGATTGGAGAGCATGTCTATGAGAATAGGTTGAGTGGACTCGGCCTTTTCTCCTTGGAGCAACGGAAGATGAGAGGTGACCTGATAGAGGTGTATAAGATGATGAGCGGCATTGATAGTGTGGATAGCCAGAGGCTTTTTCCCAAGGCTGAAATGGCTAACACAAGGGGGCATAGTTTTAAGGTGCTTGGAAGTAGGCACCGAGGGGATGTCAGAGGTAAGTTTTTCAAACAGAGAGTGATGGGTGCGTGGAATGCACTGTCAGCGAAGGTGGTGGAGTGTTTTAAGAGACTCTTAGATAGGTACATGGAGCTTAGAGGAATAGAGAGCTATGCAGTAGGGAAATTCTAGGCAACTTCTAGAGTTAGAACATGGTTAGCACAACACTGTGGACCAAAGGGCCTGTAATGTACTGTCGATTTTCTATGTTTCTTAATATTTCCTTGCATGTGACATGTAAGCACACAGAATATATAATTCATGTGCATAATATCAATCTTTATGCAGAGGTCTTTTTTTCCAAATCTGTCACATTTGCCTGATTACAAAATAGCATGGGCAATGAGCAACCCGTGGAAAACTAACTTTTTTACTGCCCCAACTTTGTCATTTCAAGGGATAATCAACTACTTCTACTTCCTACATCTGAACCAGAGGAAGTTACAAGAGTGGAGTTAGAGTTGGAAAAGCAACTTCTGTTTAGCATTCTGAATACTTCTCCAGCATTTAACTCATGAAGGTGCCTATTACTTCCCATTTCAGAAAAGAGGCATCTGGTTCTATTGAGAGCCCTACAAGCAGATGGCAAGGGGCTCCTCAATAACCCCTGTTGTCACTTTCGGCTTTTCTGACAGGCCAGAAAGCATGTAAACTGCATTTTGTATCCACTTCAGATTTTTCAAATCGGAGGTTCTGTTGTTATCTTCTAAACAGGATTGGTATATGACTTTGCAGTAAGCTGACATAGTAACTTCCTCAGCCCTTTACCCTAATTTCAATCTGCAAAGCCAGTTGTTTATTGTATGAAACAACCCTCTCCAACTTGTGTACTGTGATAGAGTATGAAGATGTCTCTGTCATGAGGCTATGTTTTCCTTTTCTCTGGAGGATTTATCCTTCAAGTTTGGGTGCTGGATGAGTGGGTTTACTGACTACTAAACAGCATAGGAGAGGAGATGTTGGTAAATGAAAGACTGAAGAGACATACACAGATTCTGAGTATAGTGTAATAATGCAGAAAGCATTTGAAAGGGAATAGTAATGAAGGTACAATGAAGTATAAGAGTAAAGTATAAACAGAAGAGATTCTGCAGACGCTGGAAATCTTGAGTAACACAAGATGCTGGAGGATGCTGGAGGTGCTGAAGAGTTGATGTTTTGGTCCATAAATCTTCATCAGATCTGCCTGAACTGTGGAGTTCCTCCAGCAGTTTGTAAGAGTAAAGTAAACAGAACAAAAAAGGAAAGGTCTAACAAGGGCAAACATTAAGACAGAGGAATGAAATATTATAAATGAGAATAAGGAAAGGGCAAAGAAATCTAACAAGTATGTTGTGTCCATCTTCATAGAAATCAGAACAAATACTCCCAGAAATACAAGAGAGTAAAAGGTCCAAAGTAAATGAGAAAATAAAAATAAATAGACACTAGAGAAGATAATAAGCTTTAAAATGGATAAATCCCAACAACCTGATAATCTACTTTTCTACATCTTAGTTATCACCTTCCAAAATTCAAAAGATACTGGAACAGTTTCTGTAGGCTGAAGGCCACTGCAAGGAGTTTTGTTTACAAAAGTAAAGATGTCAAGACTATAGAGGCCATTGGTGAAACTACACCTGGAATATTTTGTACAATCTTGCTCACCTACCCCAAAAAACATATCATAGAAGGAACACTGCAATGAGTCCTGGACTGATTCTGGGGATGTCAGGTTTGTCTTGTGAGAAGTAATTGAGCAGGCTGAGAGGAGACTATATTGAAACATACCCAGTTCTTCAAAGGCTTGCTCATTATTTTGAAACTGTGAGCACAGATCCATCAGAAACGGGCAGAATGATTTCCTTGACTGATGGATCTATGCTCACAGTTTCAAAATAATGGGCAGGCCATCTAGGATTGGAAGGAGGAGAAATTTCTTCCCTTAGAGGTGAAGAGCTTTTGGAATCATCTGACCTAGAGGGCTGTGTAGAATCAGCCATTGATTCAATTGAAAAGTGAACAACAGATTTCTGGATTTTCGAAGAGTGATTATAGAGATTGGGCAGGACAATTATACAGTATTTAAAATAGAAAATTAGGTGTGATTTTGGTAAAATTCCAACCAGAGTTAAAAGGCTGAATGCCCTGCTCCTGCTTCTATATCTTAAGTCTTGTTGGCTATATTTATACTTTATCCACTGTGAACAACTTTGGATCCTGCATGAGTTAATCTCAAGCTTCTGTAGCCTTGTGAGATGTTGGACCAGGAAGGATCCCTTTCCTGTCCTTGATGATTCATGACCCCTTATCTTGAAAGACAGAGGTGAAAATGTGCATGTGTGCATGAGTGGGAGTACTACTTTTGTCAGACAGCAGATTACAACACCAACCCAGATCAAAGAAATAGAGCATCCTACTGTTTGCTCCCTGGTCTGTAGCAATTAGCTGCTGGTACTGAACCTCGAAATCTCCTATCACTTCAGTCTGAGGTGGTCACCAGGCAACCCATATGTAAAGGACATATTTGCACCTCTCATTTTTTCTGCACAGGAGAAATGTCATCATTATCACCAAATCTAAGAACTGCCTTTCCTGCTCCACATCTATAATGTCAACAAAAAACATCACAAAGACTTCTAACAGCAATGTGCTTTAACCGGCAAGTTTTCTTTAAATGGGAGGAGGTACTTTCTGTCCTCTTTCATCAGCTTCTGTTTACAGATACTTCTGAAAAATCAGCTGTGATTAATCACCCTCTCTCAGCCAGCAATCACCACCATTCCTGCCATCCAATCTGCATCCCCTAGTCTCCATTCATTCACAGACCTTCCCCTTTGTTTTCCGTCTCTCCTCTTCTCTCTGCAACTTAAAACTTATTTGCCAACATTTTTCCCCCAATTCTGACGAAATGTCCTCAAACTGAAGCATGAAATGTGTCTCCTTTTCCATTGTTTCTGTTTGAGTTTGTTGCAATAAGTATTTTGTTTAAGAAGATCGATGTTACTTTTTATAGGAATGGCAAAAAAAGTGAAACGTCAACTGTTTTTCAACTTGGAACAGGGCCATGTTCCAGCTTCAGCATATCACTATAAATGTGAGCAAGGAAAGGTCATGAGAGGAACATGTGAGTAGACCCTCATGCTTATAAACGACATTAAGAATCAGAAAGTTGCCTATGACCTTCTATTTAATAAAATTAAACAGAGAAGAAAATAGTGAATTCCCAATCCACTTTACCAGCAGATCACTTCTAAACAGAACATAAGGTCATAAAATTCTGCTCTCAAGATTTCACTAAATTTCTGAAATTATTGTATTCAGTATTTTCTAAGACATTGATGTATAGCTCATAAAAGATTTGAGAGTTTATGAACCAAAGCAATATTTAAAAATTTCTTCCAAACTAAACTGGCTTAATAAACTGGGGCGAACCACTCTCTGTTTGTTTATTTGGTGTATGTTCTTGATTCAGGTTTCACCCATCTACAGTTATTACAAAGCTAGAATCATTATTATTACATTCTGTATATACTGTTCACACACACAAAAATAATTCTTGCAACAATCAAAGATGAACAATTCATGACTCAGCCCCGAACACTTAATGTTCAGACCCAGAATTTGTTTAATAAAGAAGTGAACATTTTCCAAGGGGTTTAATATGAAATGAATTAAGTGCCTAAAATCATTAGTAAAGATTCACACTAACAAGAATATCAAGAACCACACATTACAATTCACAAGTTCACATGCAATTTCCTAATTGCAGTTAAAGTTCCATGTGCCCAGTCTGAATGACAATTGCCTTGTTTGCCTGTATTGTGAAATGATATTCTGCCCAATCCACATGCACAGAGACAGAACAGATATATGAGGGTAATACCAAACATCAGTGAAAACATGCCATAATGAGCATTGAAACTAGCACATTATAGTCACCACAGCTTCCCTAGAGATAGACATGGATTTATTTCCAGTTTTCATGAGTTCAGGAGATACAGCATCCTGACAAGGAAAAATATTGCTGTTCTTTCACAATGCTATGTCTAAATTCCTGAAAGTCAAGCCCTCACTACATTGTGAAATTCCCATTAACAGAAGCACTGCAGATTTCAGAAAGGTGATGCACCACGAACTTCAAAGCCAATTAAGAATTTGATCATAATTTTGCCATCCTGAAAAATGAATTTTAAGAAAGCAATTTACAGGCAATGAAGTACTTTTTCCAAATGCAGTCAGAATAAACAAGAGACACAACAAAAGCAACTGTTGATGATTTGGGAATGGTTCACAGGGTCTCAACTCAAAATATGAACAATTATTCCCCGCACCTCTACATCCCCATCACCTGGCAGAGATGCTGATCGACCTGATGAGTTCCTCCAATAGATTGTTTGTTGCTAACAAATAAACTATTCAGCATAACAATATAAAGTGTGGATTATACCTTTCCAAATTACATTTTGATAGTCACCAACTTACATTCATGCACAATAAACTTACATTCCACCCTGCACCTAACAATAAACAATAACAACATCTGACAATGTACTATATTCATAAGTGTTGAAGAGATTACATAAGGAATGTACATCATTGTGCACGAAGCTGCAGTTATTTGGATTATATAAAGAGAGAGCAATACTAAATTCTAAATGCCAAGAATGCAGGTTCATCAAGTTGTGCAGTGCAAATAATGTAAATGCTATAACGAGATCTCATGAGACAACTGAAAAAATAAATAATCTCAAAAACAGTTTTGAAAAGTTATTATTCACTGGAAGCCACATAAGATCTTAAAAGAATGAAGATGGTAATGTTAAATGTCCATCTGTTGAATTACTGGAGGAGAAAAAGCTTGAAGTTCAAAGTCCAAACTCAATTTATTATTAAAGTACATATATGTTATTATATGCTACCTGGAGATGGATTTTCTTGCCGCATTTACGGAGAGAAAAGATAATACGGAAGAAGGAAAAAAGGAACTTATACATAACTATACATAAACAGACAAAGATGGACAAATGACTAATGTGTGAACGAAGATAAACTGCTGTCCAAATAAAAACAATACCAAGAACCTGAGTGGTAAGGGGTCTTTGAAAATGAGTCAGAGAATCAGTTCAGAGTAATGGTGAAATTTAAAAGTTTTAAATTTCTCAGTGTTATCATTTCAGAAGATCTGTTCTGGGTCCAGCACATAAGTGCCATTAAGAAGAAAACATGGCCGCACCTCTACATTTTTAAAGTTTACAAAGATTCAGCATGTTGTCTAAAATTTTGCCAAACTTTATTTGATGTGTTGTGGAGAGTATTACTGGTTGCATTACAGTCTGGTATGCCCTACAATAAAAAAGTCTACAAAAAGTAGTGAATATGGCCCATTCCATCATGGGTAAAGCCCTTCCCACCACTGAGCACATCCACATGGAGCACTGTCACAGGAAAGCAGCATCCATCATCAAGGACCCCACCATCCAGGCCTTGTTCTCTTCTCACTGCTGCCATTAGGAAGAAGGTACAGAAACCTCAGGCTCTTGAACCAGAGGGGATAACTGTTACCCCAACCTATGGATTCACTTTCAAGGGCTCTTCATCTCATGCTCTTGATATTTATTTCTTTATTATTATTATTATTATTTCTTTTTGTATTTGAACAGGTAATTGTCTTTTGCACTTTGGTTGTTTGTCCATCTTGTTGGGTGCATTCTTCCATTGATTCTATTGTGTTTCTTTGTACTTACTGTGAAAACCCACAAGAAAATCAATGACAGGGCTGTATATGCTGACTTATATGTACTTTGATAATAAAGTAATCAAACTTTGAACTTTGGGGAATGAAGTTATCAGTGTCAGATTAGAAGTCTGGTGGTTAGGTAAATAATTGTTGCTGAACTTGATGCTTTGGGATGTGAGGGTTCTGTGCCTCCTGCCTAGTGACAGTATCGTGAAGAGAGCATGGCATGTATGGTGAGGGTCAACGATTTTACTTTCTAAATACTTTTGGGTGTATCTTATGGATTTTGGGCTGCTGATTGTGAAAATCACCATGAAATTTCCCAGTCACGCCCGTATTTGTTAATTCAATTAATAATTCAAGTCAATTAAAATGTTGCCCACAATGTAAGCTGAAAAATTTTCTATCTTTTCCAGGCATGTGTGGGCAAAGCTTAAGCAGAGCAGATGCTGCATGGCAGGACAGATTTTAGAAAGGCTATAAATTTCCGTGAAGGATTTTGATATTTGAGACAGATGTTTCCTAGAATAACTGTTGCCAGTATTAAGGAAAGCATTTTTGTCGGTCCACAAATCAAACAGGTCATCAATGACAGGTAACTCAAAGAAATTCCAGTGGGACTAGAGAAAGTGACATGGAAGCACATTGTTGAAAATTTTCTTGGCAACTATAGAGCACCAAACTACAATATGTGCAGCTGGTTGATAACATGCTTCAAGCATGCAAATCTATGAAGTGCAACATGTTATAAAAGATTCATTTTCTCCATTTAGAGTTCTTCCCTGCAAATCTTGGTACTGTCAGTGACAAGTGTGGTAAAAGTTTCACCAGGACATTGCAGTCATGGAGAAATGGAATCAGGGCAACTGGAATCCATCAATGCTGGCTAATTGTTATTGGACACTTAAAAGAGAAGCCTCAGACAACTGAGTACAAATGAAAATCATCAACAAAACATTCTTAGCTTTGTTGAACTAGTGAAAAAAGTCAGCACCATTATGCAGTTAAACACATTATATTAAAAAAAACTCACTTCTTGAAATTCTTACATGATACAAATATCTGAAATTATATTTGTGTTTAGCTTCAAGTGGTCTATCATAAACAAAGACAAAATTCTGAGGAAGCAACACTTTTGGAAAAAGTGGTTCTCCAGTGTAGAAGCAGGTTTCTTGTGGCAGCACTCCAAATAAATGTACTCAGTGGTGGAGAGGGCTTTGCCTGTGATGGATTGAGCTGCATCCACAACTTCCTTCAGCTTTTCCCATTGCTGGGCCTTGCTGTTTTCAAACCAGGCCGTGATGCAACCAGTTAGGATATGTAGAAGTCTGTCAGCAATTTGTTGAACCTTCTTTGTGCTGTCCCAGAGCAGGGGGCTAAGCACACAGCCCTGTGGTGCACCTGTGCTGATGATGAATGTGGAGGAGATGTTGTACCCAATCCAAACAGTCTGCCGGGAGGTGGGGGGGGGGGGGGGTTTTGCCAGTGAGGAAATTGAAGATGCAGTTGCACAGGGAGGTACCCAGGCCCAAGTTTTGAAGCTTAGAGTTAAAATTCAAGGGGATGATAGTGTTGAACGCTGAGTTGGAAGTCAATATTATTTATTTGCAATAAAAGCCATATTTTTTCCACCTGAAATTAATATTGATCACTTATTTAAACAAAATAGAGATACAAGCTTTGTGGTGGTAAGAAGACAGGCAATTACACCTTATAAGTACATAAACTTGAGTAGGTAAGACAAAAGTAAATTGGAACATACAGTGTATATTGCTGAGTATCTGAACAGTTTGCTTGTGTTCAAAATGCCTGCAAACAGCACAATTAATTGTCTGGATATTCTCAACAGTTCTAAACAGAATCAATGTCTAAATTGCTTCAATACGATGGCATTGTGCTGTAACTTAAGCATCACTGCAAAGGGATGTCTCCTTTATTGTCATAGAACAGTGTTGAAAATAACACCAGAGTGCAAATGTAGTCCTGCTCTGCAAAGAACTAGCCTATACTCTGCTGAAGAAGACACACAGCACTTCAGTCCAACAGTATAGCCAATTTAATTCAAGTCTACTGCAAAATTAGGTTGAGAAAGTGTGCTAATGATCTACAGAAGGTCCAGGAAGCCTTGTAATTTTATTTAATTGCAAGTTTGAATGAGAGATCTCTCCTCATTAGGAAAATTCTAATGAGAACTTTGAAGGAGCCACAGTATAAACAATATATTGATTAACACCGCTAAGGACAAAGTGCTCATTTATCAGTATTCATCTGACTGTAACTATTCAAATAACTATTTTAAGGAACTTCCCCCAGTAAAAGATTACAACAAATGCTACTTGTGTTTTGTTGAACAACAACAAGCATTTGAAATTACATTTTAATTTTTATTTATTTCAGAATGTTAAAAATATTACATTTTCTATCAGCTAGATCAAAGAGAAAAAAAGAGATTATTCGCAAACTTTTGGCTTTATAGTAATATCTGGAAATCATTCTGATATTAGAAGAGAGTAAAGAATTGTCTAATTACATCTAATTAAAATAACTTATTTTTCAGATGAAATAATTCTAGAAGAATGTTTTAAAATAGGTTTAAATATTAAAGTCATTCAGCTGAAGCATTTCTATAAAGTTTTCTAATTATTATTAATAATAGAAACAAATTTCATATTTTATGAACTGTTGTCAACTAGGATTTCCCAAAGAATGGGATATGCACTGCTAAAGTTCTAAGTTATTTTAGATCATGTTAACTTATTCAGACCAAAAGGGGAAACAGCAATTCCAGTTCATACTATCAATGGCTTAATTCAACTTTGACAATTATAATAAATTTCTTAAGCATAAAATTTTTAATAAGTATTTGCTGCACACTATTCAAGACTTCCTGATTTGATGTACCTGTATAGGATTTGTAGATCTTCTTCAGTGCATCATCTTTAACATTTAAAGAGCAGTTTTCCTTAAAATAATTGTTAGCAATTCTCACCAGAACTGGTATTTCCAGTAATCGGGAGCACAAAGGTTACTTTTCAAACATAGCTTCACCTGAAGATCTCTTTTCAGTGAAAGAATGCGAGCTGTTAAGAAGTGAATAACAGTTGCGAAGAAAATCTGACACAGAATGGCTCTGATCCATGAATCCATTAGTTATTTAAACAGGCAGTGTTACTATTATTCAAGAGATTCTTGGAGTACTTAACTTTTTCAAGACCCTTATACAGTACTTCAATATATAAAACCACCATATTGCCTACCTACAACACAAATGTAGGAAAAATAAAACAAAATGTAAAATATTACTCTACACCTATTCAAAATATCAAAATGTATGTAGAAATGTACTGTATGTAGATGGTATTAAAATACATTTAAGCCTTGCCTTAGATTCATTATAGATAGATTATTTTGGAGAGGTAAACTCATAGGAGACAAGTCTTCCTTTAAGACAAAGGATGACAAAGATGTAAAAGGCTAAGTCTGGCAAATAAATAGGTAAAAGACTATATTGCATTGCAAATCTTCCCTGATAAATTGATGAAATGTTTATCAGTGGTATGAGTAAGGGGAGATGAAAGGTAAACTGAGCTAGGTGACATTAAAATTGAATTAGACTGATTACAATGTGTAACCCTTTCAAAACATGAAGAGTTTACATCTCTCAGTTGCCTTTCACACATTTATGGAACACCCAACGAAATACTTTGATGTTTATTGTTGAGCAAACAGGAACTAATTTGCGAACAGCAAGCTCCTGGAAATAGCAAAGTGATAATGACTAGGAAATCTGCTTTTTAGGAATTTTGATTGAGACACAAATATTGGCCATAATGGGAAAAATGTCCATAATCTTCATCAAACTCATGATTTTGGGAAACCAGGAGAGAAAGTGATTTCTCATTTAAAAAAAAGATAATTCTAAAATTTCAGCACAAGGATGTTGACCTAGGTAGCTATGCTGTAAACTCTAGAGCAGGATTTGACTATAACCCTGTCACAAGAGACACAAATGCCTCCAAACTGATACTGTTGCAACTACTGAATGACTGAATGAGATTCAATTGAAAGGAAGTAGCATCCACTGGTAGAAATGTCAGGTTTGACATGAATAACATAATGAACTAGTTATTTTGAAACACAGCAACGTGAGTCAAGTTCAAGTTCAATTGTCATTCAATCTTACATGAATACCGTGAATACAGCCAAATGAAACAGCATTACTCTGGGGCTAAGGTGCAAAACATAGTACCAAGAGTTATTCACAGCACAGGGCACATAATAGCACATATGAAACAACAGTAAAATACAGCCACAAACAAAAAGTATAGTTCAAGTCCCTGAGTCCATTAACGTTGCAGCAGTCTGCAAACATAATACATCTTGTTTTCTGCTGAACGAACACTAGAGGGCAATACTGACACCAACACACCAGTGGAGCACACCGACTCCTACGGCTTTCTCCTAGGCAGCTGCTAACATGTGATGCTGCGGTTTGAGGCCTAGTCCTTGGTACAACCAAGGCCATACAGCTCCCCCACCGTTTGCCAGTTGCCAATTTCTAAATTGACCTAAATTTTATAAAATAAGTTCAGGTGCAAAAAATCACTTTTAAAAATATAATTTCCAGCTGCTGATTGGATGGTGAGATGTCAATAAATAATGAAGAAAAACCTTTAAACTATAAGAACTTGGACAATTTTCCTAAAGTTAACGTGCCACTTTATTTGACATCACTTCATTTTATGCAGATATAATTGCTGTGCATGATTACTTAATATAAGTGGTAGAACACTGAAGTTACCATAAAAAAGAGTTTTACAATTTAAAAAAGTTTCACAGTAATACTTTTTTAAAAGTAATAAACACTGGTAGTTTCATATGCATGCCAGAGTGAGATTTCAAGTCAGTTATTCAATTCAAATCAGCTTTTCATAATTTGCTATTCCCATTTGTTAATTAATGTTGCTTTTGGATGATAGTGTGAAACAAGTGACAAATAATTTATAGTTACATCTTTCTTTCCAATTTTGATTTCTACAGAATTTACCGCAAGTAAAATCTGGAGCTATGAAAAACCTTGGCAATTCATTTGATCCATGCAAAATCAAAATTATTCTGTTCATCGTAAAAGGTATAAAAACTAAAAAAGAAATTCAAAATTAAAATTTTCTCCAATGTTAAGATGACTTCTAACTGAATATCATGAATTTGTTATACAAATTAAGCCTTTTTAAGACTAGTTATCATTTCTAACCAGAATTTTTTCTGCATTTCAAATAATTTAATCTTTCATTTTTAGTTATATGAATCTTTTAAATTTATATCCATACAATATTCCAATTAATAAAATCAAATAACTTTAAAAGAGCAAATAATTTCTTCCGTGACAAATGGAATATTTACCTGCTGTCCAAAATGTATCTTCACCATCTTAAAAACTGAAGTAAAAAAATAAAGTGCACACTAGCATTTGCCGTTAATAAGCCAGTAACTTGATACATGACAATTACGACAAACTAAAAGCCTAATGCCTATTATTGATGGAGCTTGCTGGCTATTGATATGAGACTGTCAATGAATGATTGCTATGCAAACAGAGATGCTGGAAACTTGCACGCAACAATCTGTCACCATGTGTGTGAAAGGAGGCATTACCTGAAAAAAACTGTCTGAGATCCCAAAGCATGCTGCTGTCAGTGTACTAAATGCACAACAAAAACCTGTTATAGTACCTTGACATGTCATGATAACCCGATGGTGGTTCACCCTCCTTGTACCTCATTCTTCTTTACGGATCAGCTGAGACCAAGCAGCATACCTTGCTTTGTAAAGTATGAAGCAGGCTCTTTATAAAAAGGTTGCAACAACAAAAAGTACAGAGTGGTGTGTTTTGTGTTTTAAAAAAACACCTGAATAACTTTAACCCAAAGGACACACTGAATTTCAACCTGGAAAGTACTGTAAAAGTAGTGGAGATCTAAACAAATACTTTCCAGGTTGAAACTTCTAAGCTTTTTCAAAGGCAAACCTTGATACTTTAATTCAGTTTCCTAGATGTTGATTGTTTTCATTTTTTAACAGAAGGTGACTAATTAGTTTTTGACAAATCAATCTTAATAAAATATTTATTTAATTACAACAGCAAATATACTTAGTGCTAAATCAGTATCACAAAAGTATTCAAATGTGTGAGCATGTTTTGTTTGTAATATGCAACCCCATTGGCTAATCTGGATTTTCCTCAGAACCGTTTTGTTTTGCAGGTACTTTATTTAAAAAAACCTAAGTATATTATTTAATCATCAACTCTGAAAAATCTGTATTAAACAGGAAGCCCTTATGTTTGACTCCTGCTTTCTGATTACTTTAAAGGTCTCATTCAAGTCAGTTGTTGAAGTCCACAGTTGAACCAATATTGACCTAGGGAAAAGGGTGGAAAAAAAATCAGCCAAGTTATCCAATGTTGATTTTTTACTTACTGTCAAAAGAATTAGATCAGCCTTAGCTCATTTATCCAGGTACAACATTTGAGTCCAAGCTTAATAGATTCCCCCCCCCCCCAAAAAAAGGGACAAACTGTTAGCAGAACTCAAACATTGAATTTTCTGAACACCTTGCCTTCTGTGCAGCCCTATTAGTGTAGAAGGTGAGGAAAGAAAGATGTGTGACCCTTCTCTGAAGGATGATATGGGGGACGTTGGTGGTACGGCAGTTGAACTAGCAGACTAGTAATCCAAAGTCTTAGACGAGTTCAAATTCAGCTAGCTGTGTACTTCGTTTAATAAAGAAAATTTAATGTAGGCATTAGTCCAAACCATGAGGTAATGATAACCATTCAGTTGTAATTTTTATGCCTTGTGCTGTATTTCTGCTGTGAAACAACAAATATCACAACTTATGTCAGTGATCACAAACCTGACTGATTCTGAAGCTACTTAAATATTGACAAAATTCATCTGATTTATTGATGACCTAGGAGAGGAAAATTGCTGTGTGCCCAGCTGCTGACAGCAGACTATGAGATGCAGGAGCAGAATGAGACCACTTGCACCATCAAGTCTGTTCCAACCAACAGATATGTGGTTGATTCTTACCAGTGCTTGGAAATAGCCCAATACCTCATGAACTAGTATCATAATTAAAGGTTATAGCATCTTTTCAGGGACAACAGAAAGGCAATGGACCAAAAGTGACCACAGCCTGGAAAATTACTAAACAAATATTCTAGACTGAAAGTCAACACACTCAAACAACTGCAAACAAACTGATAAGACAATGTCTAAAGAATGGTACACAAAATTATTAAGGGGATACGTGCACTCATTATTACAATACTGTTTCCACTAGTATAAGTTAACAAATCTATCTGAACAATAACTATCCACATCATATCAGTTAATAATTTTTAAACACAATTATAGTTCAATCAGGAATTTATATATAAATACTTAGCTAACAGTGATAAATTCTACAGAGCTCCTCAGCCTCTGTAATCTTCATTTTATACTCATTCCAGACATCCTTGATTCCAATGAATTACTGCCTGCTCTTATGACCTGTTTATCCCATTTTGGGTTTTGAATGCCTTCTGATCTCTGCTTTGTCCAGCAATGACTACTTCTGAGAACCAATCCTGTGACTTGAACTCAGACTTATCTCATGCCTTATGTGTATTCACCAACTGATAACATGCACTCTACAGTTTCGGACTTCCATTTCTTCTCCTTGTGACTCCATCTTGATAATCCTCCATGCGCTGGTGGTTGGAGCAATCTCACATTTTCTTCAATTGAACCACCTCTTCCAGCTGTGTAAATTGATGAGGATACCTCCCTTTTCCTCCAATCATCCTTACATATTATTCTGCACCAAACTCAGTCAGATCAAGTCATCACATCTTGTCTGGAAAGCATGTTGCATTGGGACTTTGGGATGATTAGAATGAATATCTGACAATGAAGCATGAATCACCAGACCCCTCATCTAGAAACTGTTGTGTCATTATCTCCTGCACAGAAAATTCATCCTCTACATCGGGGGGCTGAGTGATATGGCATTGAGAAATGTGACAAAATATGCTGCGTTGAACAAGAAGCTTTTGTGGGAAAACAATTCTTCCAGGGACCATAAGTCATAAAAGGCTGACAACTGACTTTCAGTGGTCCATTTATAGAATCAAATGATAATACTTCAAACCAATGAGGGTTGTTCCCCAGCAAAAAGAAACTACTCCAGCTGAAATTTTAAAAAAAGGAATCAATAGAGGGGACAACCTAGCCATTTCCACATCTAGACTGCAGCAGAAGTCAACTGCAGCCTGCTGCCTTGACATGCAAAACAACTTCACCAATATCCTGTTCAGTCCAAGGGCAAGAAACATGCACACTGACTCCTACCTTAAGAATGAAAGTCTACTGCCCTTTCAGAACCATTGCTCTGTGGTTCACTGTAGCAGCCTTGATGCACCTATAACTCACCCAGTCCTCTGTTATTTACTCCAGTCTTAAATTCACTCCACCCCGGCGATAAACTGCTATCTACAAAGGAGTGCTGGCAACTTCATAAGCTCAGATGGGAAAATCATCTCCAACGATCTGTATGTAAAAAAACTCCCTGCTCCACAAAAGCTGTTGAGTCCTCCCAAAGCAGTTATGGCAACTGATCCTGAATGCTTCATGGACATGTACTCAATGAAGTAATCAAGACATAACAAAATATTGTTTATTGCAATCATCAACCTAACTTTGGCTTGAAGTTCACCACCAGTGATGAGTAGTCCATGAGCAGAGTGTCATTTGCATGCCACAATGATTTAGACCAGAATACGCAGTAGGTGACATAATAAGTTTGCAGATAGTACCAAAACATTGTGTTCCAGTGAAAATGTTTGCTTTAGGTTACAACAAAATATTAATCAAAGGAATTGCAGATGGAATTTGACTGAGATAAATGTGAAGCAATGCATTTCAGAACGTCAAACTAGGCCAGAACGTACACAGTAAATGGTTGGGCTTGGGGAGCATTGTTGAACAGAGACACCTAGGAGTACAAGTACATGATTTCCTGAAAGTGGCAACAGGGTGGTGAAGAACAAAGATATACGGCATTCATCACCCAAGGCACTAAATACATGTAACAGTTGTATAAAATATTAGTTAGACTGTAAATCAAATGCTGTGTGCAGCTCTGGTCATCATACTACAGGAGGGATGTGATTAAGATGATTAACATCAAGGGTAAGTGATCAGGGTCTATCTTGTTGGAGTTGGTCATTGACCTCCAATGTTATTTGCCATTTATTAGCCATGCCTATTTGCTAAGAATTGACAACTAGCCTCACTTCTGACATTATGGAAGGAATGACATTTATGAAACAGTGGAAGAAGTTTGGGCTAAGAATATATCACCCTGAGGAACTCTTGCAGTAAGGTCCTTGGGCTAGGCTGATGTCTTTTGTTCTCAGTTTTTCTCAGGCACCTTGATGCTGCCTTAATGTCGGGGACTGTCACTCTCAGCCCTTCTTTGGTCCTTGTCTGGATTTGAGTGATCTGAGCAAAACTCAAACTAACATGGGACAATCTTCAACAGAGTCTTATTGGGAACCTTCTCCAGATCTCTCTTAAGACATAGAAGGAGAGGCCATTCCCCATTAATTTTCCTTGTGATTTATTCCTCCCACCTTCTTAAAGCTTTTTACAGTGGTAAATTAACCTATCACCCCTCACGTATTTGAAACTGGGAAGAAACAGGAGCATCTGGAGAAAACCCACATAATGATAGGGAGAATTTCACATATTCAGGAATAAATCGAGATTGCCGGAGCTGTGAAACAGCAGTCCTGCCAGCGGTGCAACTCTACTGCCTGTAGGAGTGGTATAAGCACGTGAGGCAACGCACTAATGCACAAACATAGAGTCAATACACAAGGCTTGACAATAAAACACATTTCCTTATTTTTAAATTAATCAGTAACAGCTGTAAAGTTCAATTTATAGCTCGCTCCTCTCCTACCTAATATTATTAGGCTTCTGACAAGATGGCGACGTGACTGGTCGTAGTGGCTTCTATGGGTTCAACAAAAGCTGCTACCGTTGTACTTAAACTTACGTTGAATGATCGTAAGATCCTGCTATATGTTAAGATCTCAAAGTACTGCAGGTTTGCACCATCAGTGAGTTGCTCGCTGGCAGAGCTTATGAAGGAGCTGCACAACATGCTGCTGCCTGACTCAATGGAGGCTTACAGTCAAATAGTGAGTGGCTGTTGTGGTCACACTTCTTGTGATCATTGGACTCCTTTGGACATTGTTAATCTGCTACGTCACAAGTTCAATTTGCTGATTTATTGGATGTAAGCAGGAGCAGATGGGGGGGGGGGGGGCTAGTCCTTGGTTGTAGCGAGAACTAGGCCTGAAACCATGGTGTCACCTGTTTGCAGCTGCCCGGAGTGAGGGGATGAAGCCATCACGCTTCATCGGCGGCGGTTTGATGCAGTGAACAGAATGGAGTCGGAGCTGCCCTCCCAGAGCTTTGCTCGAGAGAAGACAAGCTCTCTGGTGGCCGATTGCAGACTTTTTTTTAGCGGCGCTCGATGGACTCAGGCCTCAAGCTGTGGGGTCACTTGCTTTTCATCCACAGGAGGTGAGTTGTTCAAGCCGTTGTGCTCTACCAGGGGTGGTATAGTGTAGTTGTGGCAAACTGAAGATTTAAAATGGACTGAGGGATCTGGGCTATATACGTATATATCTGTCTGGTTGTGGT
This sequence comes from Hemitrygon akajei, assembly GCF_048418815.1. Taxonomy (NCBI): domain Eukaryota; kingdom Metazoa; phylum Chordata; class Chondrichthyes; order Myliobatiformes; family Dasyatidae; genus Hemitrygon; species Hemitrygon akajei. The sequence goes on from NC_133126.1 coordinate 62,206,174, forward strand.
TTTACTAATATTCTACATGTGCTTGTATAGACAAGGGCTGGGCCTCTAAGCCACAGTGTCACACAGCGGTCGTCAGAACCCAGTCAACAGATGATGTCGGTGAGTAGTAACACTGTCTCACTTGGCTGTATTCACAAGTATTCACAAATAGTTAAATGACAATTAAACTTGAATTGAATTGATTAATCACTTCACAAAAAAAGTATTCTGTATTTATATACATTTACAAGACTTATTTCGTTCATTTCATTCCCGTTAATCATGAAAGCCATCTCTCTTATTCTGACTTATATGTTTAGAAATGCCAGTGGGATATTTCCTACAGAGTTAATAAAATAACCACAAATCACTTTTATGTTGCCACATGCAAATACTCATCTTTGCTCTTGCTACGATCAAGTTTAGGCAAGCCATGAAACTGCAAAGCAGCTATGGTATATTATCACTACTTATCATTTGCAACGTATCTACATTATATCCTTACCAATTATGAAGACTAAAATGAAGAACATTTTACTGTCAAGAAGGTAACTAAATACTACACTTGTGCCTCAAAATAAAATATGTTTCTTTTGTCATGTTTTCTAACTTTGCGAAATTCTGCACCTAGTTATGCATAGACTTACATGACAGAAAGTTAATGCATATTTACACAATTACTATTATTTTAATTTTGACAAGACAAACAGCATGATAAAATATAAAACTGGAAAATTTTCTCAAGTACTTCAGTTATCTCATATGTAAAACTTCTTATCGTAAGCAGGAAGGAAAGCATCAGCTCAAACTTTTACTAATGCAACTTTCAACTGTATTATTTTGCTCTTCTTTTTAAGAGGTACCTCTAATACTAGGGTGGCTTATTTATTTTTATTGAGATACAGTGCAGAATAGGTCCTTCCAGCCCTTTGAGCCACACCACCCAGCAACCCCCAACTTAACCCTTGCCAATTTATAATGACCAATTAACCTACTAACCGGTACATCATTGGTCTGTGGGAGGAAACTGGGGTACCCAGAGAAAACACATGGATTCCACAGAGAGGACATACAGACTCCTTACAGATGACGATGGGATTGAACACTTAACTCCAACACCCCGAGCTAACCACTATGCTACCTTGCTTTTACTCCAGTTCTCTGTTTTCCAAGGAGATCAGTAAGGTCAACATGAGATCCACAGACTGTGAAAGATGGCACAAGAAGCTCTTTCCACTAGCTTCCCTAGATTTTCATATGCTCCCAATATGAGACTGGATCATGTTTTATGCAGTAAATAATTAGAGTCAAAAAATGTACCCTTCTTGCTGGAAAATTGTTTTAAAGCAATGGCCAAGGCTCTTGTAACTGTTGGCATCACCTTTTCCTCGCTGAATCTGGAACCTAGAAGAAACAAAAAAATTCAGTAACTCCAACAAGAAAAGTTTAAGCGAGGCTTGCTTTCATTATGAGGAGGATAAAATGTACCAATTATCAATACAAAATCGTTTAGCTACAACAAATTGTGTATTCATGTTCAGATTAATAAACAATGACAGCATAAATTAATCCTGATATTGTTAAAAATTCCAATTTTCATGGAAAACAGGATTATTTTTTTTCACAATTGCACAGAATTCCTATCATTCATCCAGGCTCTACAAGAGGCTCAGAGACTTCAGCCTTCACCCTGCCTTGTGCAGCTGGATCCTGGATTTCCTGTCAGATCGCCGGCAGGTGGTAAGGGTGGGCTCCCTCACCTCTGCCCCTCTGACCCTCAACACAGGTGCCTCTCAGGGCTGTGTACTAAGGCTCCTCCTTTACTCCCTGTATACCACCCACAGCTCCAATCTGCTAATTAAATTTGCTGATGATACTACACGGATTGGTCTAATCTCAAATAATAATGAGGCAGCCTACAGAGAAAAGATATCACCCTGACACAGTGGTGTCAAGAAAACAACCTCTCCCTCAATGTCGCAAAAACAAAGGAGCTGGTTGTGGACTACAGGAGGAATGGAGACAGGCTAACCCCTATTGACATCAATGGATCTGGGGTTGAGAATGTGAACAGCCTTTTTTTGTGTAATTTATTTTTTTTATTGAAGTTCATCATCAAACATTTCCATAAGATGTATTTCAAACATTGTACATATATATCATATAATCGTATATGTCACAAATCTCCACATAGTATTTATCTGAGGTATACACTTTAAGAGTGGAAAGAAAAAACAAGCAAAAGGAAAAAAAACTATGTACAAGTAGGGAGTGATCTTTTTTTACAACATACTCATTGATTTGTGAGAATAAAATCAGGCCTATGAGGCATTATGTAGTTAAACAATTTTTCCCAGTATGAATCAATAGATAATATAGACAATAGACAATAGGTGCAGAAGTAGACCATTCGGCCCTTCGAGCCTGCACCGCCATTTTGAGATCATGGCTGATCAATTCCTATCAATACCCGGTTCCTGCCTTGTCCCCATATCCCTTGATTCCCCTATCCATAAGATACCTATCTAGCTCCTTCTTGAAAGCACCCAGAGAATTGGCCTCCACTACCTTCCGAGGCAGTGCATTTCAGACCCCCACAACGCTCTGGGAGAAGAAGTTTTTCCTTAACTCTGTCCTAAATGACCTACCCCTTATTCTCAAACCATGCCCTCTGGTACTGGACTCTCCCAGCATCTGGAACATATTTCCTGCCTCTATCTTGTCCAATCCCTTAATAATCTTATGTGTTTCAATCAGATCCCCTCTCAATCTCCTTAATTCCAGCGTGTACAAGCCCAGTCTCTCTAACCTCTCTGCGCAAGACAGTCCGGACATCCCAGGAATTAACCTCGTGAATCTACGCTGCACTTCCTCTCCAGCCAGGATGTCCTTCCTTAACCCTGGAGACCAAAACTGTACACAATACTCCAGGTGTGGTCTCACCAGGGCTCTGTACAAATGCAAGAGGATTTCCTTGCTCTGGTACTCAATTCCCTTTGTAATAAAGGCCAACATTCCATTAGCCTTCTTCACTGCCTGCTGCACTTGCTCATTCACCTTAAGTGACTGATGAACAAGGACTCCGAGATCTCTTTGTATTTCTCCCTTACCCAACTCTACACCATTCAGATAATACTCTGCCTTCCTGTTCTTACTCCCAAAGTGGATAACCTCACACTTATTCACATTAAACGCCATCTGCCAAGTATCTGCCCACTCACCCAGCCTATCCAAGTCACCCTGAATTCTCCTAACATCCTCATCACATGTCACACTGCCACCCAGCTTAGTATCATCAGCAAATTTGCTGATGTTATTTTCTATGCCTTCATCCAAATCGTTAATGTAAATGGTAAACAGCTGTGGTCCCAATACCGAGCCCTGTGGCACCCCACTAGTCACCACCTGCCATTCCGAGAAACACCCATTCACCGCTACCCTTTGCTTTCTATCTGCCAACCAGTTTTCTATCCATGTCAATGCCTTCCCCCCGATGCCCTGAGCTTTGATTTTACCCACCAATCTTCTATGTGGGACCTTATCAAATGCCTTCTGAAAATCGAGGTACACTACATCCACTGGATTTCCCCTGTCTAACTTCCTGGTTACATCCTCGAAAAACTCCAACAGATTAGTCAAGCATGATTATGATTAACAGATGCTGTTATCTTCTCTATTTTGTAAATGTCCATTGTAATTTCCATCCATGTATTTAAAGTTGGGCTCTCCTGTGATAACCATTTCCTAGTAAGAGTCTTTTTACCAGCCACCAACAGTATATTCATTAAATATTTATCTCTTTTCAACCATTCTTGAGGTATATAACCAAAATACATGGTCTTACTCTCCAAGGGTATTTCACATTTAAAGATGTCTTGTAGGGCATTGTGTATCCCCCTCCAATAGTCTTTGATAACAGGGCAGTCCCAAAAAATATGATAATGATTTGCATTTTGATTTCCACAATTTCTCCAGCAAACAGGGAGGTTACTATCATAATGGGATTTCTGAGAGGGTATAATAAAATATCTTATCAAGTTTTTCCATCCAAACTCCCTCCATTCCTGTGAACTGGTACACTTCCATTGATACCTCCATATTATTGTCCATTCTTCCTCAGATATAATTATCCCTCCTTCCTTCTCCCATTTGTTTTAATGTATGAAGTTGAATGTGTTTTAAGATTTGACAAACCCTGATACATGCTTGAAATGATTCTACTACCATTATATGCTTTTCCAAATAGCTCTATCAGGTTTGTACTTGCCTTGGTTACATTTTTAAGCATCTTATTAACTTATTGTCGCATCTGTAAATACTGATAAAAATCTTGTTTTTCTAATAAGTGTTTCTCTTTAAGCATTTCAAAACTGAACAGTGTTCGTTCTTTCATTATGTTGTAAAGAACCGTTATTCCTTTAGCTGTCCAGTCCTTAAATCTAGCATCCAGTTTATTCGGTGTGGGCAGTATATTCATTTTAATAGACTCAATCCTTGAATTGAGACTGAAAAAAGGAATCAGGTTCCACCTTGCCATATCTTCCTTAATTTTTTTTATATAAAGGCTGATAATTACATTCTGATAATTTTGCCAAATCTTTTGGCATAATGATGTCCAAATATTTGAAAGACTCTGTGTGCCATGTCCAGGGATATCTACTTTCAATTTCTCTTGGAGGGCTATAGTTATATGAAAGTAATTGGGTTTTATCTATGTTGATCTTGTATCCTGATAATTGACCATATTGTTCAAAGGATTGCATCAATTTAGGTAAAGAGTATGTTGGTTGCCCTAGATAGATCAAAACGTCATCCGCGTTACAAGCCAATTTATGCTCTGTCCCTTTAATAGTAATTCCCCTGATATCTTCATTTTGTCTGATGTATTGAGCTAATGGTTCCAGATATAGCGTGAAGAGTAGCGGTGACCATGCACAACCCGGTCTCGTGCCCCTTTCTAGGGTAAGACTATTTGATAAATATCCATTGATTTTAATCCTAGCAGTAGGGTTGTCATATAGTGGCTGTATAGTTTTAATAATTGTCTTGGAAACCAAATCTATGTAAAACTCTGTAAAGAAAATTCCAATTAACTGAATCAAATGCCTTTTCAGCATCCATGCTTATCACTATTGCTTCGATTTTATTTTTTTGTATATGATCCATAACATGAAGTGTCTTTCATATATTGTCTTGTGTTTGGCGTTGTTGTATAAAACCTGTCTGATCATTACGTATCAGTATGGGTAGAAACTCCTCTAATCGTTTGGCCATGATGGAGGTAAATAACCTATAATCTACATTAAGAACGGATATTGGTCTAAATGACGCGCATTCCATTTTATCCTTGCCTTCTTTTGGTATAGCTGAGATTATCGCTTCCTTCCAACTGGGTGGCATTTGTGCCTTTTTCAGAGACCAGTTCAGTGTGGGGAGTAAAACAGGGAGTAAAAACTCATTTTTAAATTCTTTGTACCTCTCTGCCGTATACCCATCTGATCCTGGTGTCTTGCTTAATTTAAGCCTACTAATTACAGCTTTTAATTCAACTTCAGTTATGTCAGCAGTCATCCTTCTATTTTGTTCTTCGCTGAAAGTGGGTAACTCTAGAGAATTCAGGAAGGCGTCAATTTGGGTATTGCTTCCCCCGGAACTTTGGAATATAGAGTTTTGTAAAACACTTCAAAAGCTTCTAGAATTTCACTTAGCTTATTTTTTATCATTTTCATTTGAGAAGGTGAACAGCTTTAAGTTCCTCGGTATAAACATCACCAAGGTTCTTACGTGGTCTGTACATACCGTGTGTGGTGAGAAAAGCACAACAGCGCCACTTTCACCTCAGATGGCTGAAGAAGTTTGGTGTGGGCCACCAAATCCTAAGAATTTTCTACAGGGGCACAATTGATAGGCTGCTTCTTGCCTGATACAGGAACTGTACCTCCCTCAATCACAGGACTCTGCAGAGTGGTGTGGACACCCCAGTGCATCTGTGGATGTGAACTTCCCACTATTCAGGACATTTACAAAGACAGGTGTGTAAAAAGGGCCTGAAGGATCATTGGGGACCTGAGTCACCCCAACCACAAACTGTTCCAGTTTAGCTACCATCCAGGAAACGGTACCGCAGCATAAAAGCCAGGACCAATAGGCTCTGGGACAGCTTCTTCCACCAAGCCATCAGACTGCTTAACTCATGCTGACACAACTATAATTCTATGCTATATTGACTATCCTGTTGTATAAGCTATTTATTATAAATGACTATAAATTGCACATTGTACATTTAGACGGAGACGTAAAGATTTTTACTCCTCATGGAATAAACTCAATTCAATTCAATAGATGACTCATTGTTGTAAGTAAAAAAATGATGTTGTCATGCACAAGGTTGCTGGGATAGAAGTAACCAGGACAAACATCTAGATATTTCAGTCACTCAGGTTGAAGCATTGTGGAAGTAACAGTTTAAGGGCTGTAATAGTTAAAATAAAGACAAGAAGGAGCATGGGTTAGAAACAAAAGTTAAAATTAGCTATTAAAAAAAAATCTCCATCAAAAATTAAAACTGAGAAAATATAGTCCATAGTTGTAAAGTTCATCTAGAGTACCCAAGGGGTTGAGTGGAAGTAATTAATAGTCATCAGGCTCATAAAAGTGCAGTTAGATTTGAAATTAATTAACTTTCTATCAACCATGCAACTTCACTTCACTGAATGTTTTTGAAAAGGAAACTGATTAACAACTTGCTTGGCTACATCTTACTGTCTGAAGCCAGGGGTTTTGAAGAGCCAACCCTCCCAGCAGAGTGTTGTAAGGTTTTACTAACACTGCTTACCAGCACAACAAGTTTCCACACTCAGACATTCACCATCAACCTATACAAGGATATTCATGGAGATAATTTTAAAAATGTTTAGCTATGAATAGACTACAGCTTGAGTACTGTATTGTGTACAATTTTGCTGAGAGGAAAAGTAGATAAGCTGCGGTTGTTTTTGTGGAAAAGGCTAAAGGGTATACAAAATTATGAGGATGGAATAAATATGTCTTTACTATATTTCCTGTTATCATAATGTAGGAGGCACAGAATTAAAGTAATTGGTAGAAGGATTAGAGGGGAGATGAGGAAAATATTTTTTCACCCAGCAGGTTAATGCATCTGGAGCCTTTTAAACAGCACTATCATCTGTACTTGAAGATGTATGAATGGCATTGGAAGGCGATATTAGTATGGTTAAATCCTTTTCAGCTGACATGGCATGATGGATTAATATCCCCTTTCTGTACTTTAAATTAAGGACATGGTGTGAAGCCATCAAGATACTGGTCAAAGATATTGAACCATTGATCCAAAAACATCTGATATTGAGACATCATTGGATCAGATTTTCAAAATGAATTTTTGAAAGAGAATATCTGACTAAAGGTAACTCATATCTTAAGGTAATTTAAATTATAATTTTAAATAGTATTGATTAAATGTAAATTATATTGTAAAGTACATTAAGTAGGAATGAGGAAAATAAGAGTTGTAATCCATGGGTCAAATGACTCACTAACATTTGTCATACCTGAAATTAATTATTCATTCTTCTCTAGGTGAGAGTAAATTGCCCTCTAAGTCCTAAAAATATAAGGATTGGTTTTCTAAAATTATAACATTAATATCTTGGCCCAGTGTGGAAGCCAGATGTGAAGGAAAGTAATGAGTTACTTTTCATTTGCCCATTTTCTTTATGGGATTGATCAACTCTGGGAGCAAGTAGTTCACTATAATTGATAAAGCATCACTAATTATTAGCCAAATTTATGTTACAGATTTTTTTGTTGGTAATAGTTGTTTTACAAAATTATTCTTCAAATCTTTTCCTTTCATTCTTAATGGAAAGTGAAGATGGAGATGAAAAATATTGGACTATTGGTTCTAACACTATGAGTTCCAGGAGTCACAGAATAATACAGCATAAAAACAAGCCCTTTGACTCAGTTCATCCATGCCAACTAGGCTGTTCATACAAGTTATTCCCACTTGTCTACACATCATGTAAATCATCATTTGGTTCACATCGATGTAAACCTTTCCAATTCATGTACTTGCCTTAGGCAATACTAAGTAATTTTTAATTGGCATTGCTAGCATTTATCACCTAATAGTGCTTGTGAAGGTGGTGCTGAATCTCTTCCTTGAAGAAATGCAGGGAAGGTAACATGGGGAAGGGTATTCCAATGTTTGCATCCTGCAATGTAATATTTCCAAGTCAGGGTGACATGGAAGAAAGTCTGCTGTACTGTACACTTTCTAGTTTTGCCATTGATAGCATGCCCTGCAGCTGGTGGTGCTAGTGAGAATGAATGATTCAAGTAGAGTGAAAATTAAACAAACTGGACTACCTGCAAGTTAACCTTTAGAGTGTTCTGCACAAGGACTCTTAAGTCCCTTTCATTCTCAGATTTTTGGATTTTCTCCCTGTATAGAAAATAATCTACACATTTATTTGTTCTACCAAAGTGCATGACCATGCATTTTTCAGCATTGTATTTCATTTGCCATTTTCTTGTCCATTCTTCTAATCTAAGTCCTTCTGCAGCCTACCTGTTTCCTCAACACTACCTGCCCATCTATCACTCTTCATATCATCTGCAAACTTGGCAACAAAGCCATCTATTCCATCATCTAAATCATTGATATTCAGCACAAAAATAACACCATTAGTCACTGGCAGGCTACAAGAAAAGGACCCATTTATTCCCACTCACTGCCTCTACCAATCAGCCAATGCTCTAACCATGCCAGTAACTGTCCTGTAATACCATGGGCTCTTAACATGGTAAGCAGCCTCATGTGTGACACCTTGTCAAATACTTCCTGAAAGTCCAAATACACAACATCCACTGCATCCCCTTTATCTGTCCTACTTGTAACCACCTCAAAGAAATCTAACAGGTTCGTCAGGCAAGACTTTTCCCTGAAGGAAACCATACTGACTTTGTCCTATCTTGTCCTGTGTTACCAAGTATTCCAAAACCTCATCCTTAGCAATTGTCTTAATATCTTCCCAACCACTGAGGTCAGGCTAACTGGTCTATAGCTCCCTTTCTGCTGCCTTCCTCCTTTCTTAAAGAGTGGAGTGACATTTGCAATCTTCCAATCCTCTGGCACCATGCCAGAGTCCAATGGTTTCTGAAAGATCATTACTAATGCCTCCATAATCTCTATCGTTACCTCTTTCATCCTGGAGATGGGATGACTGACATCTGACTAGCACAACCTACAGTATGTACTTAAATGTCTTCCCTGGTACAGTATATTCTCATAGTTGACCCACGGATTTCCCTCCACATTCAGAGTCAGACACCAAAGTTTTGTTGAACTTCATTCTTTATTTGTACTAAGTGTAAGTGTCGATCATGTTGAGCATTCTGTTGTTTCACACTGTCGTTTCCCGATAGTCACATGATGACCACTGGGTCCTAGATCGAGCTGATGAACTCAGGTTGGCTTTATGGTGCCTTTTCCAACATACATGGTGGAATATTCCATTTCTTTAGTAATGGGGATGTGTATATGTTAATGGTATATTGTACTTAAGATAGATACTTCTGTTTATTTTGCAATATGATTGTAACTACATTGTGGTAGCATCATATTCTAATTCATGTGTAGTCTTAAGTTAACTATGTTGGTAATTAAAGATGTAAGTTCAGGTGCCTTAAAAAATTAGCATTCAGTAAGAGGGAGTGGGAGGGGCTGTCAGGAGTTCTTAAGTATGGAATTATTATTGTGTTTTCTTCTAGGTATCATTTTGTAAATATTGGCATTTTTCTTTTCACTATTTTTGGTAATTTTGGTAAGTTTGATTTTTGATGCACCTAATAAATACCCTTGCACTAAAGTGCTAAGTGACTCCAGCCATTTTCTCTTTGGTTATAACCCACTGACCCAACAGACTCACAAATGAAGTGTCGCCTCAGCTAAGGACTGTATAGGGCCCTGAATGGCAGCGAGGGAGAAGGTGTAGGGGCTGATTGCAAGGACTTGTTCCGTTTGCAAGGGTAAGTGCCACAAGGGAGATCAATGGGGAGGGACAAATGGACAAGGGAGTCGCATTGGGAATGATCCCTGCAGAAAGCAGAAGGTTGGGGGGAGGGAAAGACGTGCTTGGTGGTGGGATCCCCTTAGAGATGGCGGAAGATTCAGAGAATTATGTGCTTGACGCAGAGGCTGGTGGGGGTGTTAGGTGAGGACAAGAGGAACCCTATTCCTGGTAGGGTGGTGGGAGGATGGGGTAAGAACAGACATGCATGAAATGGAAGAGATGCAGTTGGTGGAGGAAGGGAAGCACCTTTTTTTGAAAAAGGAGGACATCTCCTTCATTCAAGAATGAAAGGCCTTATACTGAGAGCAGATGTGGCTGAGACGGAGGAATTGAGAGAAGGGCATAGCGTTTTTACAAGTAACAGGGTGGGAAGAGGTATAGTCCAGGTTGCTGTGAGAATCCATGGGTTTATAATAGACATCAGTGGATAAGCTGTCTCTTGAGATAGAGACAGTGAGACTGAGAAAGTGGAGGGAGGTATTGGAAATGAACCAGGTAAATTTGAGGGCAGGGTGGAAGATGGAGGCAAAGTAGATGAAGTAGACGACTTCAGCATGGGTGCAGGAAGCAGCACTGATGCAGTCATCGATGTAGCACAGGAAAAGTGTGTGACAGTCACCAGTGTAGGCTTGGAACATAGACTATTCCACGTAGCTGGCAAACAGTCAGGCATAGCTAGGACCCATGCTACACCTTTTGTTTGAGGGAAGTGGGAGGAGCCAAAGGAGAAATTATTTATAGTGAGGACAAGTTCTGCTAGGTGGAGGAAAGTGGAGGTGGAAGGGAACCGGTTAGGTCTGGTGTCCAAAAACAAACGGAGAGCTTTGAGGTGGGGGATGGAGGTGTATAGGGACTGGACATCTATAGTAAAAATAAGATGATGGGGACCAGGGAACCTGAAATCATTGAAAAGATCCAGTGTGTGTGAAGTGCCATGGATGTAGGTAGGAAGGGACTGAACTAGGGGGGATAAAACAGAGTCGAGGTATGCCGATCTGAGTTCAGTGGGGCAGGAGCAAGCTGAAACATGGGTCTACCTGGACAAGTGGGTTTGTGGATCAGGGGTAGGAGGTAGAAATATGAGGTGCAGGGTGCGGGAACTATGAGGTTGGTGGTGGTGGATGGGACATCCCCAGAGTCAATAAGGTTGGTGATGGTGTGGGAGACAATGGCCTGGTGTTCCTTAGTCGGGTCTTGTTTGAGGGGTAAGCAAGAGGAGGTGTATGAGAGTTGATGCTGAGCTTCAGCAAAATGGAGGTCATTACACAAGACTACTATAGCACCCCCTTTCCCTGCAGGTTTGATCGTGAGGTTAGGACGAAGTGGAAAAGTGAGTGTTTGGGAGGAGTGAAGTTGGAATAGGAGAGAAGAGTGTTAACATCTAGACAGTTAATGTGCCGTCGGCAGTTGGCAATGAATATGTCCAGAGCAGGCAGAAGACCAAGGTGGGGTGTCCAGGAAGAAGAGGAGTGTCGAAGACGGGGAGAAGGGGTCATCGGTACGGGGTGGAGAGTCCTTGATACAGAGATAGGCTTGGAGATGGAAGCAGCGGAAGAAGAGCTCAGCATCGTGGTAGGCGCGGAACTCACTGAGGTGTGGGTGCAGGGGTACAAAGGTGAGGCCCTCCCTGAGGTCAGAACATTCTGCCTCAGACAGGGAAAGGTCAGAGAGGATGGTGAGAACCCGGTATTGATGAGAGCTGGGATCGGAGGGGGGAAGAGGGTGGTTGTCTTTGAAGAGAAGGGAGACTTACGGTGTTCAGAGATGGTGGGGTGAGAGGAAGATGGAGTCTCCAAGGACCCTAGAGCTGGCGGTGGGACCTGAGAGAGATGGGACCGTGGAGTGGTGGTGAGGAGGGGCAGATGGGGATTCCAGAGGCCTGAAGGTCAAGGTTGGAGTCAGCGATGGAGGTTATGCAATCAGCACTTCGGAGGTGTCCAGGTTGTTGGAGCCCGCATTGATGGCGGTAGAGTCCAGTTTTGAGTCTGTTCCGGATTGTTAGAGCCATTGAGATCAGCAGCAGCGATCGTGGTCTGGAGGCATCCAGGCCTGCTGGCATTGGATTCAGCAGGTTCTGTGGTCTGTAGACGGGCGATCTTCTGATCCTTCCAGAAATTCAAAGAACCAGTGACGAAAAGCATAAGCTGTTATCAAAAAACAGCAGCCTGACAAAAGTATTAATATTAATATTGTCCAGGTAATCCAAAGCCATGTGAAGAGGCAATGAGCAAACATGAGGAAATCTGCAGATGCTGGAAATTCAAACAACACACACAAAATGCTGGTAGAACACAGCAGGCCAGGCAGCATCTATAGGGAGAAGCACTGTCGACGTTTCGGGCCGAGACCCTTCGTCAGGACTAACCGAAAGGAAAGATACTAAGAGATTTGAAAGTAGTGGGGGGAGGGGGAAATGCGAAATGATAGGAGAACACCTGCCCTTACACTTCCTCCCTCACCACCATTCAGGGCCCCAGACAATCCTTCCAGGTGAGGCGACACTTCACCTGTGAGTCGGCTGGTGTGGTATACTGCGTCCGGTGCTCCCAGTGTGGCCTTTTATATATTGGTGAGACCCGACGCAGACTAGAAGACTGTTTCGCTGAACACCTACGCTCGGTCCGCCAGAAAAAGCAGGATCTCCCAGTGGTCACACATTTTAATTCCACGTCCCATTCCCATTCTGATATGTCTATCCATGGCCTCCTCTATTGTCAAAATGAATCCAAACTCAGGTTGGAGGAACAACACCTTATATACCGGCTGGGTAGCCTCCAACCTGATGGCATGAACATTGACTTCTCTAACTTCCGTTAATGCCCCTCCTCCCCTTCTTACCCCATCCCTGACATATTTAGTTGTTTGCCTGTTCTCGATCTCCCTTTGGTGCTCTCCCCCCCCTTTCTTTCTCCTGAGGCCAACCGTCCCATGATCCTTTCCCTTCTCCAGCTCTGTATCACTTTCGCCAATCACCTTTCCAGCTCTTAGCTTCATCCCACCCCCTCCGGTCTTCTCCTATCATTTCGCATTTCCCCCTCCCCCCACTACTTTCAAATCTCTTACTATCTTTCCTTTCAGTTAGTCCTGACGAAGGGTCTCGTCGACAGCGCTTCTCCCTATAGATGCTGCCAGGCCTGCTGTGTTCCACCAGCATTTTGTGTGTGTTGAAGAGGCAATGAGATCACATCTGTTATTGACCCAATATGGCAATAGGTAAATTGCAATGGGTCCAGGTCCAAGCTGTGACAGGAGTTGATTCTAGCCGTAACCAACCTGTCAAAGCATTTCATCATTGTAGATGTGAGTGCTACTGGATGATAGTCATTGAGGCATCTCACCCTGCTCTTCTTGGGCACTGGAATGAACGTTGCCCTTTTGAAGCAGGTGGAAACTTCCAAATATAGCAATGAGAAATTGAAAATGTCTTTGAACACATCCACCAGTTGGTTGACACAGGTTTTAAGAGCCCTACCAGGTACACCATCGGGACCTGTCACCTTGCGAGGGTTCACCCTCTTGAAAGACAGTCGGCCATCGGCCTCCAAGACAAAGACGGGGTTACCAGGTGCTGCAGGGATCTTCACAGTGTGCATAATAATGAGCTCCCCTGAGAATAAAGTGTCACTGCTTTTTATGATATTGGGTTTTGCTGTGTTGGAAGTAATGTCCCGCAAACCCTGCCAGTGTTGATGTGCATCTGATATTGTCTCTAACCTCGACCGGAATTTCCTTTTGCTCTTGAGATAGCCCCCCGTAAGTCGTACTGTACCTGGCTTTCTTGTATAATCCTGGATCACCAGACTTGAATGCCCTGAGCAGACCTCAAATCTCCTGTTCCATCCACGGCTTTTGATTTGGGTATATACAGTATGTTTTCATTGGTACACACTCGTTCACAATGAAGTCATTGACAAGTGTAGTGTATCCATTCAGACTCGAAGATGAATCCCTGAATACAGTCCAGTCCACCGACTCAAAGCAGTCCTGTAACTCCCTTGAAAATACCTTCTTGATCCTCTCTACTGGTGCTGTGGTCTTCAGTCTTTTGCCTATACTCAGGGAGTAGAAGCACAGCCAGATGATCAGACTTTCCAAAGTATGGGTGTGGCATGGCATGGTAAGCACTCTTGATGCTAGTACAACATAGGTCCAGTGTGTTGGCTCCTCTGATTCCACAAGTGTTCTGTTGGTAATAATTATTTAGAGACTTTTTCAAGCTGGAGTGGTTATGATCCCCCAAAATGACAGGGAAGGGATTAGGGTGTGCTGTTTCATGCCTGTTGATTACGTAGCTCAGTTCATCTAGAACCTGTTTGACACGGGTTGAAGTGGGATGTACACCACTACCAAGATGATTGCTAAAAACTCCTGCAACAGATAAATGGAGAACTCTTGATTAGAAGATGTTCCAGGTCTGGTGAGCAGACCAACCGAACCTGTGAAGCTGTAAAGGGAAGAGCCTGAGAAATCACAGTCATGAATCTGTGGAATTCTCTGCCCAATGAAGCAGGAGAGGCTACCTCAGTAAAAATATTGTATACAGGGTCGGATAGATTTTTGCACAGTAGGGGAATTAAGGGTTATGGGAAAAGGCAGGTAAGTGGAGATGAGTCCATGGTCAGATCAGCCATGATCTTATTGAATGGCAGAGCAGGCTCAATGGGGCAGAAGGCCTACTCCTGCTCCTATTTCTTATGGTCTGATGCTCTTATGAATGTAGACATCATTAAGAATGAAGTTGTAAATATGAACTGTACAGAATTTTCGTCAAAGATCCACAATCTCTTACCCGTACCTGGTGCAAGAAGGATATTAAATGCAGTTGTTTGCACAAGTCTCCTTCTTAATGACACCCTGGAAGCCCTCCAAGTACCCTGCAACTTCATCTTTAATAATGGACTCCAACATCTTTTCGAGAAGTCAGGCTAACTGGTTTATAATTTCCTGTCTTTTGCCTCTCTCTGATTAAAGTCTTGTAAAGAACCAAACACCCCATTCATTAATGCCCCTTTGCTTAGCATCAATACATGCCTTACTAATCATCCTTTGTGAAAAGCCTACTTGCCAAAAAGGGTCAATTAAGAACATGGTGGAACTTAGAAACAAAATCTAGGTATTGCATGTTCTTACATAAGATATTAAGTATTTGCTTTATCTTTACTCATCCTATTCCAAACACTTTGGCATAGTGCAACCCACTTGGCTTTCACAGAAGTAAAGACAGGTGCTCAAATGCCTGAAACATCTGCTGAGATTCTCTTTGCTGAAAACTTGTACTTTGATGCTGATGGAAATATTATGCATCTGTCAGTAGCATTTCAACTTGGTTGCTATATTGCTGTATTCTGGCTTCTTGACCAATGATATCAGGGACATGACAACAATCTGCATAAATTAATTTTAATTTCAACATTTAAAGGGTCCACATGAACTTGCAAGTTGAACTGGTAATGAGGGTTGGAATTTCAAGTTAATGGAGTTGAGATGTGAAATGGCCTTGATTCTTTTAGAGATGCTTACCTGGAACTATGAATGTACATATCTGTTAGTGTAACCATGATGATGTGAATGTACATTACCAGCTGTTTTCAATTCTGGCTCAAGATGCTGAGACCTTAGAGATTTACTAGAATGGTACCAGGAATGGGGCTCTTCAATTACAGGGAGAGATCGAAGAGGCTTGTGCCTTTTTTTACCTTCAAGCACAGAGGTCTAAAAGAATATTTAATACAGATGCTCAAAATCATGAGTATTTTGACTAGAGTAAATAGGAATCAATTGTTACCATCAACAGAAGCATTGGAGACCACAGCAGAAATGGCACATGATTTGCAAAATAACCTAAGGCAGCAAGAAAAAGGCCTTTTTCTCCCCTACAGTGACTTGAAATACAAATGCATTGTCTAAAAGGGGAGTGAAAGGAGATTCCAAACCAAAAGGAAATAAATTAAATGTTTAAAATGAGAGGGGGCAGTAAACAAAACACACAGCCATGGAGAACAAGAATAAATAACAGAATAGCAGAACACCCTCTCAATATGCCCCAGTTCAATGATTTGAAGTGAGGAATGAGTAAAATGTCTGAGTGGAACAGAATGGGATGGAGATGAGATAAGGGCTAAGCAGCTATGTCATTTCCAAGTTACAGTCAGAAACTTTAAATAAGTTAGTGAGGTTGACAGCTTTTGATTTCCTATGTTTGGCTTGTATACAACTGAAGTACCATTTCCCCAGGCTCTGGCAGAGTGAGGACAGATTTGGGAAGCAGCCAAGTACCTTCACAGGTTAGGCTGCAGCCAAGAGCAGCTAGAATATTTTGATGGCTTGGATATATGCAAATGACCTAGCCAATGCCATCAAGGCAAGTCTACATAAAAGCGTCTTCCAAAAACAAGACTATTAATATGATACAGAAATAGTGATTGTTGTGTCTGTGCAGCTACATATCAAAAGCATGCACGTGGGAGGTGACTTTAACTGGTGTGTGTGTGTGTGTGTGTGTGTGTGTGTGTGTGTGTGTGTGTGTGTGTGTGTGTGTGTGTGTGTGTGTGTGTGTGTGTGTGTGTGTGTGTGTGTGTGTGTGTGTGTGTGTGTGTGTGTGTGTGTGTGAGAGAGAGAGAGAGATTGCTCTAACAGAAATAGATTTGTAGATTACACTTCCTTCTCCTTTAGATTAATGTAACATAAAACTGTACATGTCAACAGTTCTGGGCCCCTCATCTCAGAAAGGATGTGTTGTCATTGGAAGAAAGTCCAGAGGAGGTTCATGAGGATGATTCCAAAAATGAAGAGGTTAACATATGAGGAATGTTTGGCAGCTTTGGGCCTGTTCTCAGTGGAATTTTGCAGAATGCATGGGAATCTCATTGAAACCTACTGAATGTTGAAAAGACCAGAAAAGGTGGATGTGGAGAGGATATTCCCTCTGGTGTGGGTATATAGAACTATAGGGCACAGCCTCAAAATTGAAGGGCGGCCTTTTAGAACAGAAGTAAGGAGAACTTTTTTTAGACAAAGAGTGGTGAGTCAGTGGAATGCTCTGCGACAGACTGCAGTGGAGGCCAAGTCAGTGGGTATATTTAAAGCAGAAGTTGATAGATTCCTGATTGGTCGGGGCACCAAAAGGATATGGTGAGAGAGCAGATGTATGGGGTTGAATGGGATTGGGGTTCAGCCATGATGAAATGACAGAGCAGACTTGATGGGCTGAATAGCCTAATTCTGCTCCCATGATTTATGGCTTTATGATCTTGAAACATTCAGTTTCCCTTTCACAAACTACATTCAAATAAACATGCTTTCACAGTAACAGTCCATAACTAACTTCACTATACTAAAGATTCAGTCTTTTGAGTAGCACTCTGTTTCTTTCAGGATAGCGCCTCTGGATGTGGAGTGACATCGGATTTGGCAAGAGTCTAGTCAAAGATAATGTTCTCAGTTGCCAGTGTCACGTTGCTGTCAGTGACATGATCAACACTGAGAGATAAGTCCAGTGGCTGTAACGTATCCATCTTCTTGTGCAGTCAACTCAAGTGTGTTCTTTGGTTGAGCATCCAGTATTTAGTCCATATGACCTCGCCATGTATGATCTCCTATATCCCCTGTGTACCTCAGTAGTCCATTTGTCTTCTCAATAATCACATGCTAGGACTTCCTGTCCAACCTCGAAGCTCCTTGCTACTTCACTTGGCAACTGGTTGAACTGTTTATTCTGCACTTCCCTCCGTAGGTCTGCTTTCAGGTTTCAGGAGGTCTATGTGAGATTTCAGATTCCTTCTCACAAACAGCATTGTAGGTTTTGATTTGCCATCGCATGAACAGAGTTCCAATACACAAAAAGGAAGTTGTCTACCTTGTGCTGTAGAGAAATGCCCTTCTTGTTCTTAGCTTTAATGGACTTCTTGAATGCTTGAACAAACCTTTCAGTTACCCCATTCGTTGGTGTGTGGTGATGAGCTGACTTGAAATGTTTGATGCCATTTTTCTTCATGAATAGCATGAGCTCCTCTGACATGTATTGTGACATGTATTCATTCACAATTTGTTCAAGTAATCTATTTCTGGCAAAGATAGTCCTTGGAATGGAAACAGTCTTTTCTGAGGTGGTTGACTTCATTGGTATGGCTCCGGCCACTTTGAACGAGCATTCACAGTAATCAGAAACATGGAGTCCATGAATAGCCCAGCAAAATCAATATGTACTCGTTGGCATGGTGAATTGGGGTATATTTGAAGTTTTTGGCATCCCGAACAGCTTTTGATCAAGTCTTCAATCTGTCTATCTATTCTCGGCTACCACATGTACCTCTGGGCGAGACTCTTCATCTTGACTGTAAGCAGATGTCCTTCAGGCAGATTCTCTAATACCTTCTCATTAGCATTAAGCAGTTGTGACAAACTCTAGTTAGTGCTACCATTGGGCTCCGGTTGCCTGTTGATGACAGATTGAGAGCTTAGAAAACAGTTTGTCGTAGTTAGCCTCTGAAATTATAGACAAAGCTGACCCTGTATCCAGCTCCATTTTCAGTTTTGCACCAGACACATCTATTGTGATCCATATGATTTTGTGATCTGCTTCAATAATACTGTACAGTTCTAGGCATGACAGCTCACCTTTGTCTTATTCTGTTTCACATTCAGTCACTTCATGCATTTACTTCATGCATTTATTTAATTTGTGTTTGAAACTTTACTCTCTGTGTAGTTTTTCTCTTTGGTTGTGCTTTTTGTCTGTCTCTTGTGACCTTGTCTGTGACACTTTTTGCAAACCTCTTCTTTGAACCAACAGTCATTTGCATCATGGGAGGATTTGCCACATCAATGGCATTTTTGGCTTGTTGCACAATTCAGGGTCATTTTGTGCATTTCACATTCTAAACTCATTTTTGCAGTTTTCTGCATTCTTTGCTGCTGTCTCTAACGATATTGCAATAGTCAATGCCCATTTTAAGGTTAGGTCTCTTTCTGACAGTAGATTCTTTCGAGTGTTTTAACTCTCCATGCCACATACAAGCCTATCCTTTAACACATCAGAAAGTCCATCTCTAAAATCACAGTATTGGGCAAGTTTGCACAGTTTTGCAATGTATTCAGAACTGCTTTCATTCTTTGACTAGTTCCTTTTGTGAAATCTAAATCTATCAGCTATTACTAGCAGCTTACAGCTCAAGAGATTTTATAAAATTGCAACTATTTCATTGAACGTCTTGCTTGCTGGCTTTTCAGGAGTTACTAAGTTGCATAAGAGACTGTACATTTTAGTACTCATTAAGCTAATAAGTGTGGATTCTTTACCTCATCCATGTTGCTTGCCTTACAATACAAGTTCAACCCTCTTATTATACAACTCCCAGTCTTCATTAGCACTATCAAATTCGTCAACTTCCCTGACTAAAGCCATCGCCAAGTTATTTACACTTTAGCTTTATTGGTGCGTGTCTTTCACTGTGTACTACACGAGTACTCACGTGTTTCTTTGTCAGTGTCCATGACAGCCTTCTCCGTACTGTTTATCTCTTTCCTCTCACTGTCTCATCCCATAATTGTTGATGATATTCTCTGACATTCAGGTTTGTACTCATCATTGTTGTGTCTATGCAACTACATATCAATTAAATAAAAGCAGACATGCAAGAGAGAGAGCAGATAAATGCGTATGAGTAGACAACAGATCAATCTGCACAGCTAAGTAATCAGTCTATACGTAGTTCAAAGGGGTATCATTGCTCTAAAAGAAATACTTCCATATATTACAGCGATCACTGTCAAATTTAGGAAATTTAGGATACAAATAGAAAGAGTGTAAATTGCTTCTGCATTTCCTAATTTGTATCAATGTTTGGAAGCTTAACCAGTCATTAAAACACACACACACACAAACAATGCTGGAAGAACTCAGCAAGCCAGGCAATTTCTTTCTCCGGAGGGAAATCAGGAGTTTTAAATCTCTTGTATTTGTGGCATCCAAATGTAGAGACTTAATCCTCTTTGCTTCACAAATCTACTGATGACCTGTGTGCATTTCCATCCTCATTGTCTCCCAGCTCAAGGTACAGGTAGAAACAGGGTGCCTCATAAAGGCAGATTGTCCTGTGTAGCTCAGCTGTGGCTTGCAAAATTTCAGTGATAATGGGAACGTTAGCATGTTCAGTATCTAGCCTGAAGAACAATGGTTAAAACAGGCGCAAAGTTCTCTAATATTAAACCATTGACATGAACCCATGCGGTCTGAAAATATTTGGCTATTATATTTTTGTTTTACTGCTTGCTTATCTTGGGAGGAAAGAACTTTGAAATTTTCTCCTGTAACAGAGTCAAACTGAATAACCTTTGTAATCCTTCTCCTAAATGGTTCACCATTAATAATACTGAGTCCTATTTTGCTGGGTGTGTTGACCCCATCCTTTGAATCACTGCCCAGGATCTTCCCACATTCATCTCATTACCGCACAGACAAAAGACCCTGTCTTCAAAATGGCCCTAGCTATTACATCCAGATCTTGCTCTGTCAAGAGAATGTGGTAGCCAGTGTCCAACCAACATCCACATTGAAGGAATTCACACACAGGCATCTTTGACTCCTCAGAATCTCAGAACGGCAATAGAAGGAAATCTTCTTCAGTCTCAGGATTGTCTAAAATGATGAAAATTAATGTCTGACAGCTGACAGAGCAAGAGGCCAGGCTTTCACAAACTTTGAGTTTTCTTATTTTAAATGTTTCCAACATTAAAACTGAACCAATTAATGAAGTGCTTGTAAGTACTTAAGCTTTAAAATGGTAAAGTAAGTAAAACTATTAAGCTAACTCAAAATAATGCACAGAAGTAACTCTCCTTCCTTTTTGCCTCCAAATTTTTTGCCCTAAAATTTCAACTGTGTGTCAATGCTTTCCTAGTACAGCTCTGGGAATTCAAGCAAGGCTGTATCTCACCCACTGAACCCCATACTGATTCAGCAGCCATATGAGCAAACAGATTCAGCTTTCTAAACTTTAAGGACTGGAATAATTTTATAAAGTTAATAATTTTAACTTCCAGTGGCTAAATTTTGTCAGTTCCATCAAAATCACCAAAGCAGTAGGCAGGACCCAGCAGAATACATTGTTTTAAGTTTTGAAAAAAGGTGGTTTCAAGTTGTTCACATTTTAATGATATGAACAGTTATCTTGGTTACTGAGTATGCCCTATTGTGACTTCTTTATTTCAGATGAAATTTCTCCAACTTTCAAGCCTTGTGAGGTAAAGTTTAAAATGTGTCAGTGTAAAATAAATCACCATCACGTGTGTTTTCAGTGGAAGATGAAACAGCATGCTTGCCTTCATGCATTTCAGGTGTTTTAAATGAAAACAATAATTTGAATAAATACATTATAGAAAATATCAATTTTGAACATCTAAAATGAAAGTGCTGTTGTGCAAAAATAAACTTTAGGGTTCTCCGTTGCAGTCTTGGTTATGAATAGTCTTGACTCATTCAGAATAGTGACTTTAACTTAACATAAGCATATAAGTCCAGCAGGATACCGTTATCTATAAGAGATCATACAAGAACATAAAGTATTCACGATGATCATTTGAGACACATCTGCACAACTTCTGTTCTTTTACTACTTCTAAAGAAAACTTTAATGTCTCTTCCTTGCCAAGGGCTGTTTCTTTCAGTCATCCAATCTAGTTTGCTCTTAGTCATAAATGTATGAACAAGAACATGAATTTTGCCTGTTGTAGGCAAGAATCATTTTTATTGTTCTTCTGGTCACAATTGAGGGTGCAGAGCCATCAATTTTCTTTCATACATTGAGACAATAAAGCAAGGTCTATCCATGCCCAATTTTAGCATGATGAATTTCTCAAAATGCAGATCTTTAAAAATTTTATATTCTTTGAAGCTCACTTTTTAAAAAGTGGCATCCCTTTGCCAAAGTCCCTTAAGGAAGCAAATAAGAACATTAGAACATTAAACAAAATAAAAGGAGTATAACAATTGGCCCTTGCGTCTCTTATACTTTCCAATAAAAATACTTTTGATCAATTATCTCAGTAAAACCTACCTATGTCAAAACTAATTTTTAACCTCTCATAATATCTAAAAATCTATTCATCTCTATCTTGAAAATACTTAGCACTTGAATCTCCAGAGCAATTTGGGTACAGATTTCCAAACATTTCGTCTACCCTGTTGTGTGATGTCTTTCATTGATTCTATTACGGTTCTTGGATTTTTTGAGTATGCCTGCAAGAAAATAAATCTTGTGGTTGTATATGGTGACATAAATGCACTTTATTATTATTTACTTTGAACTTTGGCTGACCTCCTCCAACCTGCATCCTGGCAGAGGCTAAGAAGCAAGGCTCCAGAGGGAATGACAACAAAAAGGTGGCTGCAGGAGGCAGAAGAGCAGCTACTGAATTGCTTCAAGTCAGTGGACTGGACCATGTTCAAGGACTCAGAGGATCTGAACAAATAAACCATGGTTGCCACAGACTTTATAAAGATAGTCATGGTTGAGTGTGTCCCCACAAAATCATTAAGAGTCTTCCCCAACCAGAAACCTTGGATGAACCAAGAGATCTGAAATCTACTGAGGGCCAGATCAGTGGCATTCAGGTCTGGTGACCAAGTAAGATGCAAGAGTTCCAGATACAACTGCTGGAATGCCATCTCACATGGAAGTAGCAATTCCAGACCAAATGTGAATCACAGAAGAATGCCCACCAGCTGAGGAAGGGGTTGAATGCTACACCTCCTACAAAGTAAAACTAAGCAGCACATGTGACAACAAGATTTTGCTCCAGATGAGCTGAATGTCTTTTACGCTCACTTTGACTAACAAAAGATGGAGGTACCTTCACGAACTTCAACAGCCCCCAACGACCCTGTGATTTCAATCTCTGAGGCCAATGTAACAGCATCCTTTGGGAGTGTGAACCCACAGAAAACATCTGGCCCAGATGGGATACCTTGCTGAATATTGAATACCTGTGCTGGGCACATCTACAAGAAGCGCTATCACAGGAAAGCAACATTCATCTTCAAGGACATCCACTATCCAGACCATGTTCTCTTCTCACTGCTACCATCAGGAAGGAGGTACCATCAGGTCCTACTCCACTAAGTTCAAGAACAGTTATTACCCCTCAATAATAAGGCTCTTGAACCAAACAGAATAACCTCACTCACCCTAACACTAAATTGATTGCACAACCTATCACTTTCAAGGATTCTTCATCTCATGTTCTTAATATTAATTGTTTATTTATTTATCATTATTATTTTGTGTGTTTTTTTCTCTTTTGTGGTATTTCCACAGTTTGTTGTCTTTTGCAAATTGGTTGTATGCCCGTCTTTGTTAGGTGTGGTTTTTCATTAATTCTATTGTGCTCCTTTGTGAATGCTCTTGAGAAAATGAATCTCAAGGCAGTAAATGTTGACATATATGTACTTTGATAATAAATTTACTTAGAACTTTGAAATTTTTCGTATACTGTGTGAGGAATGTGATAAAACAACACCAAAACTAAACATTGCATGAGCACTCCAGATCATCTGGCTGTAGCGCTTCTTCCAGCATATACTATGGTCAAGGGAGGTAGAGAAGTGCTTACAGGACTGCATTAATTGATGGACCGGATTATATTCAGGGATTCATCTTTGGTTCTTAATGAATAAGCTATGGCAATCACAAACTTCATCAAAACTTGCATGGATGAGGGTGTGCCTTCGAGAACATACTAATTTTTTCCCCAGAGGCCATGGAAGAACCAGAAGATTCATAGTCTGCTGAGGGCTACATCTGGGGCATTCAAGAATAGCACTACACGGTAGTGTAGTGGTTAGCGTAACACTATTACAGAGCTAGTAACCTGGGTTCAATTCCACCACTGCCTATAAGGAGTCTATATATTCTTTTTGAGGCTGCATGGATTTCCTCTGGGTGCTCCAATTTCATCCCACATTCCAGCAACACACAGGATAGTATAGGTTAATTGGATGATGCAGGCTCGGTGGAACAAAGGGCTTGTAACCATGCTGTACCTTTAAATAATTTTTTTTAAAAACCCTACAAGAAGTTGAGATTCGACCTACAGAAAGCCATTATCAGAGGAAAAAGGCAATTCCATGTGAAATTAGAGATATAATCGGATGCACAACAGCTGTGGCAGGATTTGCATGCTATTACTTGCTATAGCACAATGTCTAACAGCATAAATGGCAGTGACGCTTCACTCCCCAAACAGTTCCATGATTGTACAAGACCTCTTAACATTATCTATATATCACTGAGGGTAACATTGCTATTAATAATATAATACATATTTCCAATTCCTTTTAAATGTTATGTCCTTACTACAGCTGTAAAAGCAGATGAAACAACATGGCTGCACTTAGAACCTAAATTGCACAAAATTATTATCATATCCATTCATTCACAGCCTCAAGCTACTTGCTGCAGTATTCACACTTCAGTAACTACAGGATTACAAAAGAAACATAAATGATCCGATGACAGGACTTATACTGCATCTGGAGCAAAAGCTGAACTGCTGGAGGAACTCCGTGGTTGAGCAGCGTCTGTGAAGGGAGAAAAATGACCAACATTTTGGGTCAAGATCTTGCATCAGGACGGAGAGTGGACTGGAAAGTTAATCGATATAAAAGGAGAGGGAGGAAATGAGATAGGCCAGTAGGTGACACCATGGACTGAAGGGTAAAACATGACTGGCAGGTGGAGCCAGATGAGGAAGGGATAGGGGTGGAGTTGGGAGACAGAGGCAGGTGGGCAATAAGTAGAAGCAGGCAAAGCTAAAAACAAAAGGGCAGATGCAGCTGGAGACTGATAAGCAGGAGCACAAAGACTATCAGTGTAGAAATCTTATAAGGAAGGAGTGATAATGGGAAACATTTGAGAAGAGGTGAAAAACAAATAAAATGGATGTAGTCATACATACAAAATGTTAGAGGAATGCAGCAGGCCAGGCAGCGTCTATGAAAAAAAGAAAACAGTTGAAGTTTTTGGCTGAAACCCTTCATCACGAAGGATTGTCCTGATGAAAGGTTTCAGCACAAAATGTCCACTGTTCACTCTTTTCCATTGATGCTGCCTGGCCTGCTGAATTAGGTCTAGCATGTTGCATGTATTTCTTTGATTTCCAGCATCTGCAGATTTTCTCTTGTTTGGATGTAGCCCTAATGTACTGTCCCCACCTGAAATATTGTCAATTCCTTCCCCCCTCCCACAGATGTTGGTTGGCCTACAGTTTGCTTTTTGCTCCTCAGTTCATCCAGCAGTTTACTCTTTGCTCTTCATTCCAGCATCTGCAGTTTCTAGTGTCGCCATTATATCTGTGCTGGCATTTGTGCTGCAAAAGAATATTGCATGCATCAAGTTACATTTAAAATAACTTCCAAATATTTTTGTTTGTATATAAAAGATAATGCCTTAAGCTCCCAGTCATTCCCCTAATAGCCAGACTAACAGAGAAATGCACATAAACACGTCTCTTGCGCATGGCTGAGGTGTACCATATTACGTTTTGAATTTCAGTGTCCATAAAATAACAGAAAAAGATTATTTCATGTAAAGTACAAGCTTAAGTAGTGCACATTAATTTTGTTTATTTTGTTTTAAAGTGTCAAAACTTCTTTAAATTCAAAACTTCTTAGAAGTTTTCAAGAAATAGTATATTTTTATGAAACACAATTGAATAAATCAAAAAATGACAAAACATGGTGAGTACATGTACTATCTGAAATTCTGAAATCCAAGAAGCTCCAAAAACCAAAGATTTTTTCACCAACAGCTGACGTCACTCAGGTGTGATGTGGCAGCACTAGCAGAGGCCGCCAGACGTCAGTTGTGGCTCAGTGCTCGTACTAGTTACACGTGCATTTGCTGCTCGCTGTTGACTTTGTGTTTAATTTCACTGTGAAAATGTCAAAAAGAGCTGCAGATACCCTTATGGGTAACAATGAGAAAAAGAGAAGGAAGCATCTATCATTATCAATAATGCAGAAAGTGGAGTTATTGTAGAAGCTTGATCGTGGTGGCATCTTACTGAAGAATATGGTGTCGGAACTACCACTATATATGGTTTAAAGAAACAGAAAGACAAGTTACTGAAGCTTTATAGTGACAGTGATGTTCTACATTTATTCCAGTAAGTCACTTACCATGTGTTTGATTCAGTTCGTTTGATGCTGTGTATTTTTATGTTTTTTTGAATGTTTTTGTCGGAAATAACATTTTTCTTGTCATTATTCCCTAAACAATGCAATATAACAACTATTTAAATAGCATTTACATTGTATTAGGTATTATAAGTAATCTAGAGATTATTTAAAGTATACAGGAGGATGTGTGTAGGTCCGGAGCTCCGTTGGGTCCTAAAGTCCACCTGCACTGAGCTAGGTTAAATAAGGGCCTTGAACATACATGTTTTTTGGTATCCGCGGGGGATCCCGGAACCAATAAGGAGGGATTCTGAAATCCGAAAAGTTCTGAATTCCAAAATGCAATTGGCCCCAAGGATTTTGGATAAGGAATTGTGGACCTGTATAATGTTCACTGACAACCTACAGGGATGGTCTCCCACAGGTTTTTCTTTTGTAGTGAGGCCACATAAGTCATTTATTGTAAAATTTACCCTATATTTGATCTGGTGTTTGGAGTTGGCAAGAAATTGGTGCCAAGCTGCAGCTCTCTTTAGATTTTCAGAGTCACATGCATAAATCCATAATAATTTAAAGTTACAACTGTGTTTTGTAAAATGTTTGGTGCCTCATGGAACTTCTCACACAAGAAATGAGATTTGGCAAATAGAGTAATAGTCACAGAATACCACAGCACAGAAACAGGCCCTTCAGCTAACTTAGTCTGTGCCAAACTATTAATCTGCCTAGTGCCACCGACCTGCATCCAGACTTTAGCCCTCCATACCCCTGCCATCCATGTACCCTATCTAAATTTCTCTTAAATGTTGAAGTCCAACTCACATCCACTACTTGCGCTGGCAGCTTGTTCCACGCTCTCACCACCCTCTGGGTGAAGAAACCCTCCCTCATGTTCCCCTTAAAGATTTTACCTTTCACACTTAACCCATAACCTCTAATTGTAATTTCACCCAACCTCAGTGGAAAAAGCCTACTTGCATTCATGCTGTCTAGACCCCTCATAATTTTGTATCAAATCTCCCCTCATTCCCTATGCTTCAGGGAATTACTGTATTTGTATACCTCGACTCAGTTTTATCCCCCTACGTTCAGTCCCTTCCTACCTACATCCATGACACTTCACACACCGTTGATCTTTTCAATGATTTCAGGTTCCCTGGCCCCATTATCGTATTTTTACTATGGATGTGCTGTCCCTATACACCTCCATCCCCTACCGGGATGGCCTCAAAGCTCTCCATTTCTTTCTGGACACCAGACCTAACCAGTTCCCTTCCACCACCACTCTACAAGCCTAGTGGGATTTGTCCTCACTCTAAATAGTTTCCCCTTTGGCTTCTCCCACTTCCTTCAAACAAAAGGTGTTGCCATGGGCACTTACACGGGTTCCAGCTACGCCTACCTATTTGTCAGCTAAGTGGACCAGTCTATGGTCCAAGCCTCTACAGGTATCACTCCCCAACTTTTCCTACGCTACATCAACAACTGAATTGGTGCTGCTTGCTGCACCCATATTTTGCTCATCGACTTTATCAACTTTGCCTCCAACTTTCACCCTTCCCTCAGAGTTATCTGGTCCATTTCTGACAACCTCCCGTCATTTCTTGATCTCTCTATTTCTGGAGCTAGCTTATCTACTGATAAGTTTTATAAACCCATTGATTTTCACATCAACCTGATCTATATTTCTTCCCACCCTGTTACTTGTAAAAATGCCATCCTCTTCTCTCAATTCCTCTGTCCCTGCCACATCTGCTCTCAGGATGAGGCTTTTCATTCCAGAATGAGGGAGATGACCACCTTCTTCAAAGAAATGAGCTTCCCTTCCTCCACCATCAATGCTGCCCTCACCTGCATCTCGTATATTTCACATATTTGCCCTCACCTTATCCTCCCGCCATCCCACCAGGGCCAGGGCTCCTCTTGTCCTCACCTACCACCCCACCAGCCTCCACGTCCAGCACATAACTCTCTGAGACTTTCACCATCTCTAATGGGATCCCACCACCAAGTACATCTTTCCCTCCCCCCAACTTTTTCCTTTCAGCAGGGATCACTCCCAACGCAACTCCCTTGTCCATTTGTCCCTCCCCACTGATCTCCCTTCTGGCACTTAACTTTGTAAGTGGAATGTCCTTGCAATCTGTCCATACACCTCCTCCCTCACTACCATTCAGGGCCTCAAACAGTGCTTCCAGGTGAGGCAACACTTGACCTGTGAGTCTATTGGGACTATCTACTGTATCCAGTGCCTCCTGTATATCGGCGAGACCCAACATAGATTGGGAGACCACTTCACCGAGAAGCTACACTCTGTCCACCAAAAAAGTGGGTTCTCCCTGTGGACCCCATTTTAATCCTACTTTACATTCCCATTCTGACATGTCAGTCCATGGCCCTCCCTACTACCACGATGAGGCCACACTCAAAATGGAGGAGCAAAACATTATATCCCTTTCGGGTAGCCTCCAACCTGATGACACAAACGTTGATTTCTCAAACCTTGTAATGGGCCCCACCCTCTCCTTCACCATTCTTCATTCCCTTTTCCCTTGCTCACCTTTTCTCCTTGTTTGTTCATCACCTCCCTCTGGTGTTTCTCCTTTTTCTTCCATGGCTTTCTGTCATCTCCTATCAGATTCTCTCTTCTCCACTTCTCTATCTCTTTCACCAATTGACTTCCCAGCTTTATTTCACACTCTCCCTCTCCTGGTTTCACCTATCACCTACCACCTTGTATTTCTTTTTCCTCTCCCCCCACCTTCTTACTCTGCCTTCTCATCCTTTTTCTCCAGTCCTGGTGAAGAGTCTTGGCCTGAAACATCAACTGTTTACTCTTTTCCTTAAAAGGAGCCTGGCCTGCTGAGTTCCTTCAACATTTTGCTCTCTTTCAATCTTACTTATACCTTTTCTGAAGGTAGTGACCAGAATAGCACACAAAACTCTTAATTTAGGACTCACAAATGTCTTATACAATTTCAGAATAACATCCCAGCTCCTATACTCAATGCTTTGATTTGTGAAAGCAAATGTACCAAAAGCTTTCTTTATGATCCTACCTACCTGTGATCACCACTTTCAAGGAACTATGCATCTGTATGCCCAGATCAATCTGTTCTACTGCACTGTTCAATGCCTTACCATTCACTGTGTACGACCTACCCTGGTTGGTCCTTCCAAAATCCAACACCTCACACTTGTCTGCATTAAATTCCATCTGCCATTTTTCAGTCCATTTTTCCAGCTGGTTCAGATCCCACTTCAATCTTTGATAGTCTTCCTTGCTACCCACTACATCCCCAATCTTGGTGTCATCTGCAAATTTGCTGATCCAGTTTACCACATTATCATCCAGATCATTGATGTAGATGACAAACAAGAACAGATTCAGCACAATCCCTGCGACACTCCACTAGTCACAGGCCTCAGTCAGAGTGGCAACTATCTACAAACACTCTCTTGTTTTTTTTTTCCCCGCAAAACCAATGTTTAATCCAATTTACCACTTCATCTTAAATGCTAAGTGACTGAACCTCTCGACCAACCTCCCATGGACCTGTTCAAAGACCTTGCTAAATTCCATGTAGATAACATCCTTGTCTTCATCAACCTTCCCGGTAATATCCTCAAAAAACCTGTAAGATAAATTAGACATGACTTACCACGTACAAAGCCATGTTGACTATCCCTAATCAGTCCCTGTCTATCCAAGTACTTATATATCCGGTCCCTTAGAATACATTCCAATAACTTTCCCACTACTGATGTCATGCTCACCAGCATATAATTTCCTAGTTTATTCTTGGACTCTTTGTTAACTATCTTCTAATCCTCCAGCACTTCACCCACAGTTAAGGATGTTTTAATATCTCTGCTAGTGCCTGCAATTTCTGCACTAGCCTCCTACAAGGTCCAAGAAAAGACATTGTCACTCTGAAGATTTATCCACCCTAATTTGCCTTAACACAGCAAGTACCTCCTCCTCCTCCATAATTTCTCGAGTCCATGACCTCGCTGCTGCTTTGCCTCACACCTCTAGGCTCTGTCTCCATTCTCTGACTAAATACAGATCCAAAAAATCCATGTATGATCTCCCCTTTCTCTTTTGGCTCCACACATAGATTGCCACTCTGATTTTCCAGAGGATTAATTTGTCCCTTGCTAACTATTTGCTCTTAATATGTCTGTAGAAGCCCTTAGAATTCTTCTTCACCTTTACTAGAACAACCTCATGTCTTCTTTTAGTTATCCCGATTTCCTTTAACTCTCCTGATTTCCTTTTATCCTCTTGATTTTCGTTTAGCCTCTTGATTTCTCTCAAGTACCTCATTTGTTCCTTTCTACCTATATCTGCTATGCACTGCCTTCTTTTTCTTAGCCAGGGCCTCAGTATCTCTTGAAAACCAAGGTTCCCTACACCTGTTATCCTTGCCTTTTATTCTGACAGGCACCTACAAGCTTTTACTCTCAAAACTTTTGACGGCCTACCACTTACCAAGCACACTTTTGCCAGAAAACAACCTGTCCTAATCCATATTTGCCAGATTGATATAATCAAAATTGGCCTTTCTCCAGAAGAGAACCTCAACCCAAGGAACAGAGCTATTTCCCTTGAAACTAATGGTATTGTGATAACCAAACACAACCTTCTGTCACCTTCCCAGTTTTATTCCTTGTAAAATTTAAATTATAGACTGGTAGACAAGAATTATTGCATTTGTTCTTTTAAAAATAAGAGTTACTGTGACATAACAATTTTGCAGTTGAAATGAGAGGTAAAAGGCATTCTTTCCTTTCAGTAGACATGAAGATGTAATAATGTTAGCTCTTTCCCTCGTTAAACTATATATGGTTGTATTGGTACTGGAGGGGGAAACCCAAAAGTCGCTAACTGTTTATATTATGCATATAATAACCTGAAAATATACAAATATCATATGGTAAAGAGTGGCTATATTAACTAACACAAATATTTTTCCAAACCAGCAATGGCCATTTTCCTCCTGGTTTTATTACTAGTGTTTATTGTTGATTTAGTAAAGATTACATTCAATAATAATAGAACTTTGGTTGCACATGTGTAGTTTTATGTAAGATACTCTTTAACAAGGCCAATTTATACTATCTTTATTGGAAGACTTGGCTAGTGAAAGAGCAGTTCATATCATTTACAATAGTGCCTAAAGCACTGGCTTGTTTCGTTTTTTTCACATGTCACTGCAAAAGGTGCCATTGTAAACTATATAGAATGGTGACCCAAAAACCTATTAAATGTGGGGTTTTCAGAACTAAAAGCACAAGTTAAACATCTGTTACATTATATTTGTAGCTGAATTAAGATCACATTTTTCTCCAAGAGAGTAAAATTATTATTAGACAAATCTGGTGAATATAATGCTCAATACAACCATTTGGGATGGGTTTTCATCACAGAGCTTATTAACCTATAAAATCTATTACTCATAAAGTTATCATCTTATGCTTTGCATAAACTTGAAACTATTATTACTTTTTTGATTAAAAATTACCCTTATTAGAAACCACTTGATTGTTAAATTATTCCTCTGATAGCATTGTTCAACATAAAACAAAATCAATTATAGTATATATATAATATATATCATACTAAATTGAAAATGGCCAGATCTTGGAATCAAGCATTCAGAATAACTCTAAATTCACAACCCTGGCACCAGCTTGGTCAATATTTATGATAAACCTACAATGGCTTTCATATCCTTTTTATGAGTGTCCAAAATTGCAATTCCACTTGAAATGATGGCTGAATGCTTTGAATTTGAATTTACTTTGAAACTGAATTTACTTTGATTTCCTTACTCTCACAATCTTTTACAAAACTCAAAATGCTTTTGAACATTTTTATTGCTTTATCGAAATGCATGCATGCTTTCAAGGAATTATGTATCTTAGCCCTTAGAACTCAGTTTATTTACAACCTTCAAAGTCTCTCCAATAAATGCACATTTCAATTTCTTGCTTTTTCTTCCAAAATACATAACCTCCAAGTGATTCATATCAGATAGCAGCTATCTTTTCCACTTATTTGTCTTCCTGGCCCCCTCAATTCTCTGACATCAGTATATTTTGGGGGAATGCTCTCTCTGTCCAAGTCTTGAATTATCTTGCACAAAAAAGAATGCTACAGATGGATTCCATAGATCAGGCACAATCTGTAGAGGGAAGTGTACAGTTGGCATATTAAGTTGACACCTTTCATCTAGATTGAAAGAGGAGAGGGAAGATAGCTGGTCACTGATTTCCTTCCGTATATGCTGCTGTCCTACCGAGATCCTCCAGCAACTTATTTTTCATTCCAGATTCTGCCATCTTCAGTCTCATGTCTTTGACTTGATTTATCAAAATGTGCAGAGAACAAGGTAGTGTCAGTACCTACCCTGATGGCTGTTATCCTCAATGCAACCAGTATGACCCTGGCCTTCTCATTCTTGACCTTTAACCAATATTCTACCAATGTTTTCTCTTTTCCTTCTAGGCCAGGCATGGGCAAACTACGGCCCGCGGGCCATATGCGGCCCGTTAAGCTTTTTAATCTGGCCCGCAGAACTTGATGAAATTATATTAATAAACCTTGTTAACACCTCAGATCCATCCTGAGAATCGCCACAACAAAACTAAATCCAGACTTTGATGCGCTGGCTAAAAAGGGAGACCAACAACACTGTTCCCACTGAAATTAAAAATAAGTTTCTTCGTTGTGTTATGTAAAAAATGCATTTGAAAATATTTTTTTCAATAAGCCTTACATGTTACATGTTATTTCTGTTAAGTGATGGACATGAGTAGTGCGCAGG
Organism: Hemitrygon akajei; assembly: GCF_048418815.1. Lineage (NCBI taxonomy): Eukaryota > Metazoa > Chordata > Chondrichthyes > Myliobatiformes > Dasyatidae > Hemitrygon > Hemitrygon akajei. Next base: position 62,239,257 of record NC_133126.1, read on the forward strand.
TGCACGTACGTTCTCAAAATAAAAAATGCGCTCCAGATCAAATAACGCGCTCCGCATACTGGCGCGCTGTCACTGTTCTGTCAGTGACACTGGTCGTTGTTGAGTTTTGGCACAGGGGACAATTGAATAAGAAGGAGCAGGACAAGTAGACCTGCATCTCCTACCGTTTTTGAAATAAAGACAGTCAGGAGGAGAGTGATGATGATAATATCTTGAAGGATAACAGAATTTTCAGTGCTTTAAAATAATAACTGTTACTATTAAAAAAAAGCTGTATTTTATTCATTTAATTTTCAGTGTTTTAAAAGTCATTTCAATAAATAGCTAAATACCATGGGACTTCAAAGACATATTTTGTTGTAATGCATTTGTTCATTTTCAATTGAAATTAAAGCACATGTTTTCTACATATCCCATGATATTTTATTTTCTCTTATGAGGTGTATTACCAAAACACTCCGACCATCTGCTCCTGGTCCGGCCCCCCCTGTCAAATTTTAGAACCCTTTGTGGCCCACAAGTCAAAAAGTTTGCCCACCCCTGTTCTAGGCTATCATTTTAATAAGATTACACATCCACTCACTAACTTTCTTCAAAAAATTGTCAAAATATTTTTCTTTAATGAATTCATATAGGCTATCAAATTATATATTGATTTTATTCAAAATAAAATCAACCCTCTTTCAAATGTTCTAGTTTCAATTATATCATTGCCAAAGAAGAATAATGTGGGCTGCCTTAACGACTATCGCCCGGTAGCACTCACATCAATTGTGGTGAAATGCTTTGAGAGGTTGCTTATGACTAGACTGAACTCTTGCCTCAGCAAGGATCTGGACCCACTGCAATTTGCCTATCGTCACAATAGGTCAACAGCAGACACAAGCTCCATGGCTCTTCACAAGGCTTTAGACCACTTAGACAACACAATCACCTACAAACACAAACAGGATGCTGTTCATCAAATATAGCTCAGTATTTAATACCATCATTCCCACAAACCTGACTGAGAAGTTGCCAAACCTGGGCTTCTGAACCTTCCTCTGTAATTGGATCCTCGAATTCCTAACCGGAAGACGACAGTCTGTGCGGATTGGTGATAACATATCCTCCTCGCTGATGATCAACACTGGTGCACTTCAGGGGTGTGGGCTTCGCCCACTGCTCTACTCTCTGAATACACATGACTGTCTGGCTAGGCATAGCTTAAATACCATCTACAAATTTGCTGACGATACAACCATTGTTGGTAGAATCTCAGGTGGTGATGAGAGGGTGTACAAGAATGAGATATGCCAATGAGTGGAGTGGTGCCACAGCAACAACCTGGCACTCACCGTCAGTAAGACGAAAGAGCTGATTGTGGACTTCAGGAAGGGTAAGACGAAGGAACACTTACCAATCCTCATAGAGGGATCAGAAGTGGAGAGAGTGAGAAGATTCAAGTTTCTAGGTGTCAAGATCTCTGAGGATCTAACCTGGTCCCAACATATTGATGTAGTTTTAAAGAAGGCAAGACAGCGGCTATATTTTATTAGGAGTTTGAAGCGATTTGGCATGTCAACAAATACACTCAAAAACCTCTATAGTTGCACCATGGGGAGCATTCTTACAGGCTGCATCACTGTCTGGTAGGGAGGGGCTACTGCACAGGACCGAAAGAAGCTGCAGAAGGTTGTAAACCTAGTTAGCTCCATCTTGGGCACTAGCCTACAAAGTCCCCAGGACATCTTCAGGGAGCGGTGTCTCAGAAAGGCAGTGTTCATTATTAAAGACCTCCAGCACCCAGGGCATGCCCTTTTCTCACTGTTACCATCAGGTAGGAGATACAGAAGCCTGAAGGCACACACTCAGCGATTCAGAAACAGCTTCTTCCCCTCTGCCATCCCATTCCTAAATGGACATTGAAGCTTTGGACACTACTTTGCTTTTTTTAATATACAGTATTTCTGTTTTTGCACATTTTTCAATAATCTATTCAATATATGTAATTGATTTATTTTTCTCTCTCTGCTAGATTATGTATTGCATTGAACTGCTGCTGCTAAGTTAACAAATTTCATGTCACATGCCAGTGATAATAAACCTGATTCTGATTCCTTCAATTGCCTCTGGTGGTACAGCAATTCACCTTCTTGAAATTAATCATATTTTAAATAATCTTATTTAGCAAATTAAATTGTACCCTTTGAAAATTACCTTCTACATCTTTCCTTATTGTTTTCACAAGAATACACCACATTTAGCTGCAATGAACTTCATCCAACATAACTTGGGTGACTGCTGAGCTGCTTTCTAAAAATCTATGCACACACTAAATGGAATTTTGCCAAATCCAGTTATCTTCTATCCTGACACCTACTCCAAAGTTCTGAACTTGTAAAAAGTGCTATTCGCCAAAGTTTCCTGACTGAAGAACTTGATCGTTCAGAAGACCTTGAGTTAAAGCTTTAATAGTTACTTTCATCTTTCATTAGTCTCTTTCCTTCCTCACTGCCTCCAGCCAGACACCCCATCAGATATTTGCAGTTTTCCTGTTTTGTCTTTACAGGCTATGCTGCAGCTATCCTGATCCTCTCTGGAAAATTCTTTCTCTACTTTCTGCCTCTCGGCTGCTTTAAGTTGTTCCTAACATGAAATGTCATAATACTATTTTTTGTAGCTGGTGTCAGATTTCTAACTGTCCTTCTCAGGAAGTTTCTTGGGATTGATGGTGACTTTCTTTCATTCTGGTTCTGTAGTGACAGTGTGGGAATTGTAGACTCTTCCAGTGATGGGGTGAGACATACCCATAGTCCTTGAGGTAGTGCGCTCCTTCAGTCATTTACACTGGTGACCATGTGCCACGGAGCATGAATTTGAGATCCTTACTGCCATCTCACCTACTCATATTGAGTGGAAATGGGCTTGTGATTCCCAGGATTCTGTAGGTATTTTGGATTCTTTTCAAGGAGGCTTTTCTTCTGCCAACTGTTAATGTCTTACCACGACTAAGCATGGCATAGAGTGTCTGTTTCAGGAGTCTAGCATCAGCTGTTAGAATGATAAGGCCTGCCCAATGGAGTTTGGCTGAATGTAGTTAGGTTCTCAGTACCAAGGATTTTGACCTGAAGTTGGATGCTGATATTAGGATTTTGCAGATAATATCATTGGTGGCATCTCCTCAGTGTTGTGAAGAACCTGCTGTGAGTAGTCCATATCTCAAAAGCAGATAGCCCCAATCTCAAGAGGTCAAGTGTCACTGCTGTCAAGTAGACGGCAAGTTTGTGCAGGCCTGTGGTCTTTTTCTCAATCAGTCAAAGGCTCTACTGGTGTACCGAAGATGATGGCAAATTTGTTCCCCAAAATCTGCCTTCACTCAGGGATGCCTATCAAGATTGGGGAAGTGATCCAGGCTTCTATAAACTGTTATTATCAGAGAGTGGTGATATATAGCACAGACTGATTAGTGGAGAACATTAATTTTGGATAAATACAAGGCCCATTGTCTCAGATGCATCAGTAAACAAGTTTACAATGACGTCAAACTTGGTCTTCAAATTACACAAATGCATACATTGCTTGTGTACTGCAGATCAACTATTAAGGTTAGGCAAACTCAGTTGTGAATTGGAAGCACAGAGTTGCATAGTGTTTCATTGGCTCTGTCAGTTAACTCCATTCTAACACAAAATTTATTGCAGCTTAAATATAGCAGATAGCAAGGGAGAATGGAAAAAAAAAGTATCAGGACAATGATGCATCAGCCTATATTACGATTATCCCATATTGAAAATACAGGAAAAGATATCTTCAAAAGAGAAATATTCAGTTGTTCTGGTAAATGCTCTATGTTAGCATTCTTGACATTATTTGTGTCCTTTTACTTTGAATCTGGTCCTATATGAATGGAAACAACCTCGCTTTTTTATCCAACCCAGCATAGTAACCTGCATTTCTATCATAGCTTCACTCAACATTCTTTGCTCCAATGAGAATAACCCCAGGTCTCTTCATCTTCATTTTGTAGCTGAAACTCCTTATTCCTGGAACCTTTCTAGTAAATCTCTTTACATATTTTTGAAGATCTTCAACACCCTTACTAAATTTTGATGATCAAAGCTGGATGGAATGAATGTTAAGTAGCTTTGAATGGGTGGATGGGGGAATGGGGTGGGAAGAGGAAGATGCACAATGCACATGCACATAATAGTACATAAAGTACTTAATTGTACATAAAGTACAATGCACATAATAAGCTCAAAAGTATGGATGTGGGTGACTAGGCAATTTTCATTAGAAATAGTCTCAGCTTTTCCTCAGCAAGTATCCACCCCACTAGGCACAAACTATGAGACAATCATTTCTATGCATCTAAATTTAACTTTTTGCAATGAAAATTAAAGATGATTTAAATTCAAGATCAAAACATTAATTTTCAGTGGAAAGAGAAGCTCTGCCATGCCAGGAATTTCCTTACAAATGCCCAAATGGTCCACAGTTCACAGGTCAGGCAAAACAGCAGGGATGATCCATTTGCATTTATAGATGGAGTGAGGCTTGCAAGCATTAAAAGTATTTTCTATAATTTTGTAGTTAAGAAGTCTTAATTAGAACTTTGTACATCATGATGGTGAAATAATGCTTATAAACATAAACATTTCCTCTGTTTTTCACTACAATAAGATATTTGCAAAATATATTACCCACAAAGGGGTATCATTAATGGCATAAAGCTGCTGAACACTGCAGATTTTGAAGCATTCTGTAGATCAGACTAGTAAGAGAATTTACAGACTGTTTGAAGTTTAATGCCTTTTTAACATTATTTAAAATACAAACTAGTAAAATGTCATGGTATCCGTGCAAGATGATACCAGTAGTAGTTAAACATCTATTGTAAAACATAAGTTACACACTACATTAACAGCAATTTTCTTGTTTTTAGGATATTATACAGTCTCTCACTCTCCACACATTGTGAAGGTGTGTACATTTCTAGGAATAAGTAACCAGAATTATTTTATTCATGTCAGTTGTGTGAAAACTGCTTCCTCATTTCACTCTTAGATCCAGCTCTAAAATTGAGCTTGTTTAAAAAAAACCTGCCACCATTCTCCCTTTCACCACCACATCCAAAGGCAGCTTATCGAAATTTACACTACCAAATCCCTTTATCACATTGAATTAGATCCCAATCTAATTGTAGCATTTGTACAATCTATCTTCATAATCCCTGGCTTTGTGCTTGGGTAAATCTTGATTCTGTCTTGCCTGACATGAACAGTATGGAAGTAAATTAATTGCAAACTAAACTTTTGCTTTGGTTATAATGCAATCAAGGTAATTTTGGATTGAGTTTTAAGCCACCATACATTTCAGGAAGGAAGCACAGTCTGAAACATCAATATTTTTGTTTTGAGGAAGGCTCCACAAATTCCCCCTGGTCCATGTTACAGATATCATCTTGGACATTTGTACTTAAACAGTGAAGCTTGATAAAGAACTAACTTTCATTTTAACTCTTTTGCGGAAATGGCAAAAGTTTTATCTTTCTCAAAAGGTAGTGACAGGACATTTGGTTGTTAAAGAATCGGAAATTTATTCAATTTAATTCAGAAATACTTGGATTTAGGGGCACAGCCAAGAATCAACAATGATGTAAACCAATGAATACAAATAAGAATGGTTGTCAACAGTCTTGTAGTCATAAAGAGCAATTTTAGGATGTAGGGGAAAAGTTTTACTCTTCACAGTAGACCCAGTTGTGCCTTAGGCACCTTAGATAATGAACTGTTCGGGGATCAGCAAGGAATCACTTTTGTTTTTACAAAAGTTTGTGCACTTCCTTTCTGAGCCAAGTTAATTGTATGTACAACAGTAACAAACAATTGCACTTCCTTGTCTACTTTTCAAATACGTATAAGCTATCCTGAATCATTGTGACATCAGCTGACATCCCCTGATGTATCAAAGACTATAAAAGCTGTCAGGGATACTGTGAATTCCAACAAGCAACAAGATACCTTATTTGTTTTATTCTTTTTTTTTAAAAAAAACAAAGGACTAGAATAATGAGAAGTACTTGTTCTTGCACCGGAATGTAAAACCTGAGAGCCTTCAACAATTGATTGTATACCATCTTCAAATGTTTAAGTGGCAGAAGCAAAGCACTACTTGCATGCTGAGTTACTATCCTTCATCAGTATTAAGTCTCTGCTGTAGACAGACATAATCCCCAGAAGATGAGCTGTGCTAGTGAAAAATGTCTTCTTTTTATAAACTTTTTAAAGTTATTTTATTGCATTCTTTGCATCTGTAACAAACACAAGTTTATCAGGGAAAAAAAGTCAAATTAGCATTCTTGACTAAAAGGAGAAACAGCAAGGCATCTACAAAAAAATAATCAGCTACCTAATGTCTGGAACAAGCTAAAGCTCTCTGTAATGTGATCCTTACATGAACCATAATCTCCTGTTTATTTCCCCTAATGAGGCAGGAGTTAAAACAGTTGACCTGATCAGATTCAGATGGCAGCCCTAAAGGAGTGAGCCCCCTGCTGTACCTTGGGCCCGACACCCTTTGTTACCTCCAAGTGAGCTGAGACCAGGCTGTGAACCATGTAAATAGGAGGTTTCCAGGTTAATGAAAAGCCATAACTTCATCTCAGTGCTGCTGTGGAAGACGCTTTGCTTGAACCATGGTTGCAGCAATCAACGATTAAAGCTTAGCAAACGTATTAGGTTCTAGGGGAAACAAATGACTTTGCTGAAATGGATAAAGAAGTAAATTTATTCAGTGCTTAAATATTTCTTTGCAAAAGAAATGTATTGATTTTAAAATTCAATGCAAACAACACCACAAGCAAAAATGGTTTGCAATCTTAAAGTTTGTTGACAAATGTCATGTTTTAGTGATTATTGTTAAAGGTGTTTTGCTAACTCTGAAATGGCAATGATCTTTGGAAATAAGTATGCAAGTCAGATTTGCTTGTATCTCCAAAATTGATATTCGATACAAATTAATCGTCAAATGCACAGATGGTAATATTCCTCACATTCTTTATTCATGTGTAAATGCAAAAGAATTGGCAGAACCATATTCTTTTAAACCTCCTGTGAGCAACAGATGCACTGGACTGAAATTGACATGCAGGAGAATGAAAAGTGGGAATTCAAAATTTGACTTTTGCCACTAAAGTTAATTTAGCTTGAAAATTAATGTATTTTTCAGGAACATTAGGAAATTGCATCAATTCATGAACAGCAATCTCAATATTCTCACATTTCATTGTCTTTCATGCAACTACTATTTTACACTGTAGTCAATTTGAAGTTAGGAGTAAAAATTGTATGATGTAATGCTATGCTCAAGTCAAACATAAGTTGTGTTGGCCTGTAAACTGTAACCTAAATCTATTTAAAACAAGTCAAGAAGTTGGAATGAAAGGAGTTAATGTATAAGTGATGTTACAGTATTTCAGCTTAATGTTGAAACAGATTTAAATGGTTCAATGCATATGATAATATGCAGCTAAGTTCCCATTTTGTTTTAAAACCTCTGATCGAGAAATGGGATGTAATTTAGCTCATAGTTAACATAATCCATCGACAATCAACACACACCCCCACTCTCGACACAATGTTGGCACTAGTACGAAGGAGAATTTTGTTCTGATTAAAGACTGATGCGTGCACAGCACGGTAGGTCTAAATCACACACAGGTCCGCGTGAGTTTGCATCCAAACTTAGGTTTGCCTATAATAATCGTTAAACAATATTTACTTCGAGGCAGAATTTTGCCTTGATAAATCCTTGAGGTAATGTCACTTTGAACAATATACAATCATTTCAAAAGGTAAATACATTGCCAAAGGACATTTAACACTCTGTTAACTGTAAATCATGCAAAGTAAAAGCAGAAATGTTCTAATACTGATGGCGACTTCTGTCCTGAGAGGATGTTGTTGATATTATTATTGAGAAGATCATAAATCTCTTATTTTTCTGACAAAACTAAAAATCAACAATTTTCCAAACTGACTTCATTTCAAAATAAAATTAAAACATAAATTATTTAGGCAAGTCCTGGCATTAAAAATCAGCAGCATAACAGCTTACACTCTGGATGACTTCCAGTAACAATCAAACTTGCTCAAGCAAAGCCTTACCTGGTTTTCACCACATCGAGGGGATGCATCAGGCAAATTTCCACAAGACCTATGATGACAGAAAAGAAACAGCCAATGAACACAAGCACAAAGTTTACACTTCGCTGCTTATAATGGGTAAGAGGTCAAATATGAAAAATTGAAAAAAATTGCAACATTTTTATTTATTTATTTATGACACCTTTAGCATTGCCAGCATTTATTATCCATACCCAAGTACTCCTGAACTGAGGTAGTTCAGAATTGATCATATAAATGGTTTGGCATCCATGAGATGTGAGAATATGAGATATTAGCTAGCATTCCATGAAGTCCACGAGTAAACCAGGTAAACACGAAAAACTAATAATGTGAGAGTTAGGGAGATCTCCAGTGTCTTTGATAACTACACCCATGCAAAGTACATCTGGCTGTAACTCCTTACAGATTATGTCAGGAAAGTGGAGCTGGAGGATCTACACATTAATTAGAACGATGAGGATTTAACAGGCAGGTGTTGCAAGGAGGCAGTCACACCTATCTGCACAAGGCAGGTTGACTGTCAGGAGAGGGAACGGCAATATGCAGACTGTGCAGAGTACCATTCCCCTCATTAACAAGTACATCGATGGTGGGATTGAGTTTAAGAGCTGAGAGGTAATGTTGCAGCTACATAGAACCCTGGTCAGAGCCCACTTGGAGTACGGTGCTCAGTTCTGGTCGCCTCACTAGAGGAAGGATGTGGAAACCATAGAAACGATGCAGAGGAGATTTACAAGGATGTTGCCTGGTTTGGCGAGTATGCCTTATGAGAATAGGTTGAGTGAATTTGGCCTTTTTTCCTTGGAGCGACGGAGGATGAGAGGTGATTTGATACAAGATGATGAGAGGCATTGATCGTGTGGATAGTCAGAGGCTTTTTCCCAGGGCTGAAATGGCTAGCACGAGAGGGCATAGTTTTAAGGTGCTTGAAAGTAGATACAGAGGAGATGTCAGCGGTAAGTTTTTTTATGCAAAGAGTGGTGAGTGCGTGGAATGTGCGGCTGGCGGCAGCGGTGGAGGCGGAACGATAGGGTCCTTTAAGAGACTCCTGGATGGCTACATGGAGCTTAGAAAAATAGAGGGCTATGGGTAAAGTCAGGTAGTTCTAAGGTAGGGACATGTTCGGCACAGCTTTGTGGGCCGAAGGGCCTGTATTGTGCTGTAGGTTTTCTCTGTTTCTATCAACAAGATGACCCATCAGTTGAAAGGTTCAGTAACCAGGTGTCTGGCACTGAATCTAGCTCAGCAGTGCAGAAGGGAAGGAGGTAGAAAAGGGAAGCAGTGGTAACAGTGGTATACTGTCTCCCAGGTGCCAGGTTCAGGAATGTCTCAGGTCTGGTCGACAGCATTCTTAAGGGGGAGAGGGACCAGCCAGAAGTTGGTCCCCACAGCTCAGAAAATAGATAAGGTTCTAAAAAGCAGAATATAGGGAGCTAGAAAGAAGCTAAAAAGCAGGACCTCAAGGACAGTAATCTCTGGATTGCTGCCTGAGCCACATGCCAGCAAGTTTAAGAACAGGATGATATGGCAGACAAAGGAGTGACCAAAGAATTGGTGTAGGGGGCAGTGTTTCAAATTTGTAGGTCATTGGGATATCTTCTGGGAAGGTATGACCTGTAGAAAGGCGCATATTAGACCCGGACTTGAGAGAGACCAATGTCCTTGCAGGCAAGTTTGCTAGAGCTATTGCTGAGGATATAAACTAGGTCAGCAGGAGAATGGGAACCAGAGTGATAGGTCAAATCATGAAGTAGTTGGTGTAAAGGTAGATGCAATATGTAGAGAGACTGTGAGGAAGGACAGACAGTGGATAGGGCATAAATGCAGTCAGTTGGATGGGCTGAAATATGTTTACCTTAATGCGAGAAGTATCAGGAACAAGGGAAATGAAACTAGGAGCGTGGATCAGTACATGGAACTATGGCCATTACGAAGATTTGGCTGCTAAAAGGGCAGAAGTGACTGCTGGATGTTCTATGGTTTAGATGTTTCAAAAGGGAAAGGGGAGGGAAGTGTACAAGGTGGCGATGTGCATTGCTAATCAGGGATAGTATCATAACTGCAGAAAGGGAGGAATTCATGCAGGGATTGTCTTCTGAGTCAGTGTGTGCAGGAGTCAGAAACAGGAAGAGAGCAATTATTCTATAGAGAGTATTTTATAGGTTACCCAACACCACCAGGGACACCAAGGAGTACATTGGGAGGCAGATTTTGGAAAGATGCTAAAATAACAGAGTTGTTGTCACAGGTGACTTCAACTTCACTAATATTGATTGGTATCTCCTTGGTGTATGAGGCTTAGGTGTGACAGAATTTGTTAGGTATGTTCAGGAAGGATTCCTGATAAAATATGTGGACAGGTCGACTACAGGAAAGTCCATACAGGGTCTAGTACTAGGCAATGAACCTGGTCAAGAAACAGATCTCTCAGTGTGGAAGCATTTTGGAGACAGAGACTGCAACTCCTTGGACATTTGCATATCCTTATACAGAGATAGGAGCAGGTGGTATGGGAAAATATTTAATTGAGGGTGAGCTAATTATGATGCTATTAGGCAGGAACTTAGGAGCGTAAATTAGAACAGATGTTCTCAGGGCAACATACAACAGAAATGTGGAGTTTGTTTAGGAAGCACTTGCATGGGGTTCTATATAGGTTTGTCCCATTGAGGCAGGGGAAGGACTGTACAATGATGGAACTATGGTTGATAAAAGATGTGGAACATTAAGTCAAGAGGAAAAAGGAAGCATACTTAAGGTTTAGGAAGCAAAGATCAAATAGGGCTCTTGAGATTTATAAGGTAGCCAGAAAAGAGCTTCAGAAGGAACTTAAGAGAGCTAGAATGGATCACGAGAAGGCCTTGTTGAGCAGAATTAAGGAAAACTCCAAGGCATACTACTCCAAGGCATTGTACTTGAAGACCAGGAGGATGACTAGAGTGAAGGTAAAACTGATCAAAGATGGAAGGGGAAATATATGCCTGGAGTCAGAGGAGGTAGGGGAGGTCCTTCATGAATTCTTTGCTTTAGTATTCACCAGTGAGCTAATGGTGAATACCGAAGCAAATCTGAGGTCAGCATACAACAGGTTAATATGTTGGAACATATCCATGTTAAGAAAGAGGAACTTTTAAAAGAACTTTGGGAGAGTTAAGGTTACTATGGGAGGCAAGGGAAGAAATTGCTGCACCATTGGTGATAGTTTTTGCATCCTCATTAGCTACAAGAATAGTAAAAGAAGATTGGAGGATGGAAAATGTTATTCCTTTGTTCAAGAAAATTAATAGGGTAATCCTGGGAATTATAGATCAGCAAGTCTTACATACTTGGTAGATGGACTATTGGAGAGAATGCTTAGAGAATAATTAAAAGCATTTGGTGATGCATAGTCTGATTAGGCACAGACAGCACGGCATTTTGAGGGGCTACAGGAGCCTGATTGAGTTTTTTGCAGAAGCAACAAAACAGGTTAATGATGAAAGAGTAGTGGATGTGGTGTATAAGGATTTTAGTAAGCTGTTCAACAAGATTCTCCATAGTAGGGTCATTCAGAAAGTTAGAAGGCACAGGATCCAGGGAAACTTGGCTGCATGGGTTCAGAACTGGCTTGCCTACGGATGGCACAGGGTGGTAGAAGATGGAGCATATTCTGCTGGAGGGCCTGCAGGGATCTGTTCTGGGATTTCTGCTGTCGTGACCTTTATAAATGACTTTGATGAGGAAGTGGAAGGGTGGCTAGTAAATTTGCGAATGGCATGAAGGTTGGTGGTATTGTGAATAGAGTAGAAGGTTATTCTAAGTTTCAACGAGATATTGACAGCATGCAAAGCTGGGCTGAGAGGTGGTAGATGGAGTTCAGTCTGTGAAGTAATACACCTTGGATGATTGAACTTGAAGGCGGAGTACAAGGTTACTGGCTGGATTCTGCGCAGTGCGGGGGAACAAGGAGATCTTGGGCCCCTCATCCATAGATCCCTCAAAGTTTCTGCACAAGTTGATAGGATGGTTAAGAAGATGTATGGTGTGTTGGCCTTCATTAGTCATGGGGTTGAGTTCAAGAGCCACAGGTAATGTTGCAGCTCTATAAAACTCTGATTAGATCACACTTGGAGTATGGTGTTCAGTTCTGGTCAGCTCATTCTAGAAGGATGTGGAAGCTTTGAAGAGGGCAAAGGAAATTTACCAGGAAATTGCCTAAATTAGCGAACATGTCTTCTGAGGAAAGATAGAGCTTTTGGGCTGAAGATTGGGCTTTTCTCTTTGGCGCAGAAGAGGATGAGAAGTGATTCAATAGAAATGTATAAGAATGATAAGAGATATAAGTGCAGTGGACAGCCAGTGCCTTCTTTATCAGGGTAGCAAAGGCTAATGTCAGAGGACAGACTTTAAGGCAGGGCTTCTCAGCCGGAGTTCTGCAGAACCCTAGAGTTCTGTGAGAGGTTACTAGGGGTTCCGTGGGAGATCCTGATTAAAAAAATAAATATTGATTTTGAACCTCATGCATTGCGCGATCCTAGCACTCACAGTGGTGGGTAGTTACTGAGCAACCCTGTTAGCAACCTCATTAGAGGCCTCTCAGCCCAGTATGGCAGTGTGGAGTAGGACTGTGTGGTTGAGCTCAAGCAAAACACACAAAATGCTGAAGGTATCTATGGAAAAGAGTACAGTCGACATTTTGGGCCGAGACCCTTCAGCAGGACTGGGAAAAAAAAGATGAGGAGCAGAGTTAAAAGGTGGGAGAGGGGAGGGAGAACCACAAGGTGATAGTAGGAACTGGGAGGGGAAGAGGGGAAGTAAAGAGCTGTGAAGTTGATTGGTGAAAGAGATACAGGGCTGGAGAAGGGGGAATCTAATAGGAGAGGATAGAAGGTCATGGAAGAAAGGAGGGAGGAGCATCAGAGAGAGGCAATGGGTAGGCAAGGAGATAAGGTGAGAGAGGGAAAAGGGGATGGGAAATGGTGAGGGAGAGGGTGGCGGGGGGAGCATTACCGGAAGTTCAAGAAATTGATGTTCATGCCATCAGGTTGGAGGCTACCTAAATAGAATATAAGGTATTATTCTCAAATTGAGTGTGGCCTCACCACGACAGTAGAGGAGGCCATGGATAGACATATCGGAATGGGAATGGGAAATAGAATTAAAATGGTTGGGCACTGGGAGATCCTGGTTTTTCTGGTGGATGGAGTATAGGCACTTGGTGAAGCAGACTCCAAATTTATGTCGGGTCTCACCAATGTACAGGAGGCCACATCAGGAGCACAGGACACAGTCTATGACCCCAGCAGACTCACCTTATCTCCTTGCCTCCTTCTGGTGCTCCTACCCCCTTTTCTTTCTTCCATGGCCTTCTGTCCTCTCCTATTAGATATCCCCCTTCTCCAGACCTATATCTCTTTCACCATTTAACTTCTCAGCTCTTTACTTCACCCCTCACCCTCCTGGCTTCACCTATCACCTTGAGTTTCTCTCTCCCCTCCCCCACCTTTTAACTCCATTCCTCACCATTTTTTCTCCAGTCCTGCTGAAGGGTTTCAGCCCAAAATGTCGACTGTACTCTTTTCCATAGATACTGCCTGGCCTGCTGAGTTCCTCCAGCATTTTGTGTGTGTTGCTTGGAGGGGAGGACGGTTAGGCTGATGGTGAGCGCTGTATTGCACGGAGGGGAGGACGGTAGGCTGATGAGGAGTGTGAAGTGCATTATATTATAACAACTTACAGATGTATTGCATGTTTATTATGGAAATAATACTTCACAGATAGACAGTCACAAGAGAAAGACATTGTAGCTGCGAAGGAAAGGTTAGCTGGAGGACTGAAATTTCTTCAGATAGCTAAGACAATATCAAGAAATAGCTGAGTGTGATGGATAAACTAAAGACAGTGAAAGACACTACTACAAGACTGAAGACTTGCAATCTGGAATGAGCCATGTCTCTAGCTAGGTTAATCCAGTACACCTACTAGAACACGGCATCTCCAGTGTAACCTGTGCAGGTCAAACAATGCATTATCATTCAACTCTCATTCATTAGCAGGATTGAGAGGGTCACACACCAGTAAATTAAAGTTTAAGTTTAATTATCATTCAGCCATACATGAATACCCATGAATATGGCTAAATGAAAGTGTTTCTCCAGGACCAAGGTGCAAAATACAGTACCAACAGTCATCCACAGTACAAGGCAGAAAAAAACAAATATACCAAGAGAGATTCACTGATATATTCTTACTAATAATCAATTGTGTTATTTCAGACAAGACTTCATTACAACCTTCAGCCAAACAAGAATGCAGGAAAATTGCTGAGGGAATTGGCCTTGGCATTCAGACAGCATTTGTTTGGAAACAAGGAACTTTAATTAGTCTTAGGTCAATAAATTTTGAGGGAAAACTTGAATTGCTGGATTCATATCTAGCACAAAGGAAATAGTTGTTCAAGGCTAGTCTTTTAAGTCCAAATACTTTTAGGAAGGGTCTCTTCAGGGAAGTATCCTTGAGTCAACCATCTTCAGCTGTATCACCAATAGCCTGCTCTTCAACATGAGGTTAGCATTGAGGAGGATTGCTTGTGATTTATGGTATTCAGTGCTATTCATGATCTCATCAACATGCACTGAAACCCGAATAATGTTCAGATGGTGCTGATAAATAGTATGTGATATTTACACTAAGAAAAGGCAAGTCTAATTGCTTCCCTTTGGTTTTACTGTCACTTAATCTATCACTATCTACATTCTATAAACCTACCTAAAATCAGCTTCTTAAGCATTTATGATATATCATGGCTAAACAAATAGGGTGCTCAAAGAACACTTTCAGCAACAGTTATTAGCCTTCAACCTCAGGCTCCTGAACCAGTGTGGATGACTCAGCTCTGAACTGAGTCCACAACCTATGGAATCACTTTCAAGGACTCTACAACTCAAGTTCTCAGTATTACTTATTAACTTTTTAAAAATTTGCACAACCTGTCTTCTTTTGCACATTGGTGGGTTGTCAGTCTTTGTGTGCAATTTTTAATTGATTCTATGAATTCTCTGTACAATTGTGAATGTCTACAAGAAAATGGATCTCAAGGTAGTAAATGTGATATGTTAATTTACTTTGAACTTTATGTTCATTGAGTTAGACAGCATGGAAACAGATCCTTTGGCCCATCTTGCCACAAGGATCTTGGTCCTTGCCAGCCTGAGCTAGCTCGATATTGGAGGAAACTGGAGAACTCAGAAAAAACACACATAATCCCATGAACAAGCTCCAACCAGACAGAAACCAGGTATGACAGCAGCCCTATTGGCTGTATCACTGGTTGCCATAGAGGAGGCAGATGGAAATCTAGGCCACGAGACCGAGACTGCAAAACCAATGGTGGGTCCAAGAGAGAGACAGTAAAAATGATGGCAGTGCGTTCAGGATGGTTGGAAAATATACTCGTACTTATTAGTTAGTTTCGATAATAGAACGATGCTATTCTCAGAAATACCATATCAATCCCATTTCCTCCACAGAACTCCATGTAATGTATTATTGAAAGCATCATAGAATAATACAGCATGTAATCGTGGGCCATCCATGCTCATATTGACCATCTCAGGCACCTATCCATAGATCCCATTTTTCGTCATACAACTCCATCAACTTTGCTCATGCCCAGCTAGCCTCCAGCTCCATCTTGATTCCCCTGTTCTCATCTACACCAGCAGCAATTTATAACAGAAGAGCTGAAGATGAGATCCGAAGGGAGGAATGTCAAGGTTCGAGCAGGGAAAACTGGACAGAGGTTCAAAGGGGGCAGGGACAGAGGAATGGAGAGGGGAGAGAACTGGAGGAGAGAGAGAAAATCAGAGTTCAGGAGAAAGGACAGGGGTTCATTGGAAAGTCATGAGCATTGGGGACTAAAGGGGGGAATACAGTAATCAGGGTTGGATCATATAGGCAGAGCGCATACCCAGCACACCCAGCTAAATTTCTCAAACTGTCTTCCTCAACAATCATGGATACACCCTCATCATCTTATTCACTATTGTATGCATTATAAACAATATCGCTCTCTTGGCAATGATCTCTTTCACATTTGTCATTCTATATATGCAACTGTTAAAATATAGACTACTAGTTTTTTTGTCTCACTGCAATGTGCAACCTACATTTTCTGTCCAGGGTTTCTTTTTTAATCTCCTGCCCTGGTATCCTTGATATAGCTTAGAGACCTCTGTTTCATGCATCTGAACAGCCACCTGACAACAGAGGCAGGAGTCCATTACTGGCCTTGGCTCCCAAGTATGTTGTCATATAACAACATGACCAAAGATTAGTACACAAAAATCAAAGTAATATGGAAGGAAAGTAGCATTGCTGTAGTCTCAAAATTTCAACATTTTAAAACTCAGTAAAGTATTTCATAAACATTCATTAGTGAGGCAATACAGCACTTTGCAATTCCATGAAGCGATGTGGAGAGTATTTACTCATATAGCTATCATAGTTACAGTTTAGGTGAATATTTGGGATAAATTTCTTTATTTGCATACAGTGTTATTCTGAAGCTGCATTTCTTACCAAGAATTGCTGCCTTAATGAAATGAAATTGCCAGTAAGACTGTTAAATTATTATAGCCTAACGGTAGTTATGGGAGCCAAAGACATGTAACATTAGGTTCAGAAAATCTTCACACATAAAAGATATAGTAAGTAATTGGGGCCATTTTTGCCCTTTTCAGGTGTTTAAAAGCCATTGGACCTATAATATGGTATCCATAGTGTGTACATTTTTGTGGGATATGTGACAGGAACACAAATAGATGCATTCAACTAACACCATCAACGAGTGGAAATATGCAAAGAAGGCAGATCCTGATGTCACTGAGTGTGTTTGTGGATCATGTAGAAAAACACCCTCCCAACAACCAACTTACACTGTTTGATGGGATGGTCCATCACATCTGATTTGTTGCTTGTTGATTTCACCTGATGGTTTTGAAGATTCTATAAAACTTTAGTGATTTCACATTTCAAAAGTCGCATTTCAAAAGTCAAGCATTATGACAACTACTGAAAGACTTTATCCTAACTTTAAGGATTCTGCACAAACCAGTATCTCCCAAACACTGTCGTAGTTCACATCAAAATGCATTATGACTGGAGAATAACAGAACATAGGATTTGACAGGGGAAAAAAATCACAAGAAATGAGGCCATGTACATCGAAGATGTTAAGAGCAATTGTCCTACATAAACCTCAGAAAGGTATGTTCTGCAACATGTCCAGAATTAATTAAGGAAGCCCTGCTAATAGGTATCTGCCACCAGGAAACTCAAGGCAATGGAAATGTGCTGGGGTGGAAATTCAAGTGATGTGTCCCTGAGGGGAGGAAATGGGAGACAATGCTTCACGTAGGCAACTTCACAGCAATCAATGATGTAGGTTCAGCATACTTCACTGTTCCTCCACTCATTTTTGGGACACAGCATTTAAACCCACTATCAAAAGAACAATGCAATAACTTAATCATAAATGACAGAATTATAACCTTAAATGTTTCTACCCCAAACTCCTTTATTAAAGAATATTCTGAAAATTTGGATGCTGTTTCAAACCTTTTCCTGCAGTTTAGCTATCTGTCAATCACCCACAGGAACAATTATAATACTTAGCCGACATCTTTGGCTGGGACACTTTCCTACAATTTTTTTCTCAAATTAAACATTTAAATGACAGAAAATTGCTTGTAGGTTTCCAAAGATGACTAATCTCCTGTGCGTCTGAAGATATCCTTCACTGATCCTTTCTCTCAATATTTAAGATGAGAGCTGAAAATAAAAATTATTTAACTTTAGAAATAAAAATAGAAGTAGAATATTTTTACCAAACGCCAGCTGACTCTTAGAATAAACTGCCACAGAAATGACTGAAGCAAATAGTATAGATGTTTTAAGTAACAGATGACTTTTATATGGAGACAGGGGTTTGAGAAAGATGCTGAAATAGGGATTAGGCCACGCTGTTCTAGAAAATATGCTTTTGTTTGGACCTAGTTTTTAATCAGCTAAAATACTCAGGAGTGGAAAGTCAATCAGGTGACACGTTCCTAAGCATGCCGGGACTAAAATAATGGTATAAAATTGATTCTTAATCACAATAATTTGTTATGTAGACCAATGAAGAATGAATACCCGGTAATTGAACTGCACTCTTATGTGAGTGCCTTGCAAATATACGTTATGCACCTGGCGCAGGTGAAATTTATTCAATCATTGTGCAATACACTTCGGTGGTCTCTCCTGTCAAATTGTTCAATGTGTATAGAAATAATGCAACATGCTTGCCATTCATTACACTAAGGAGGAGGAACATAGATAATTGCCTTACTCTGCACTGCACGCTTCTACCCCCTACCCGAGATCCAACAAACCTGACTGTCTGATTAGGGCCATTGTCTCTGTCTCCTCCTGCCCCAGTGAACTCATATTGTTATACCTCAACTCCATTCCATCTCCCTTGGTTCAGTCCCAAACCACCTACATCTGTGACACTTCTTATGCTCTTGATCTCCTCACTAACTTTCAATTCCCTGGCTCTGACCACCTCATTTTCACCACAGATATCCAGTCCCCATACACTTCTATTCCCCATCTAGAAGGTCTTAAAGCTCCCTGTTTCTTTCTCAATACCATCACCTTACTCCATCTGGCAGAACTGGTCCTCACCCTCAACAATTTTTCCTTCAGCTCCTCTCACTTTCTCCAGGCACCACATGGGCCCCAGCTATGTTTGCCTTTTTGTTGGCTGTGTAGAATAGTCCATGTTCCAAGCTTTCCCCAGCTCTTCCTCTGCTACATTGACGACTGCATCGGTGTTGCTCCATACACCTATGTGGAGCTTACAAATCTCAACAACTTTGCCTCCAACACCCACCCTGCCCTAAATTTGCTTGGTCCACTTCTGACACCTCCCTCCCCTTTTTTGATTTCTCTGTCACTATCTCTGGAGATAAACTGTCAACCGACATCTTTTATAATCCTATCGATTCCCGCGGTTATGCTGACTATACCTCTTCCCATGCAGTCTCCTACAAAAATGCTCTTCCCCTTTCTCAGTTCCTTCGCCTCCTTTGCATCTGTTCCCAGGATGTGGCTTTCCTCTCCAGGACAACAAAGCACAGGGTTTCCCTTCCTCCACCATTGATGCTGCCCTCACCTGTCTACTGTGTCTGGTTCTCCCCTACATTGGTGAGACCTGTCGTAAGCTGGGGAACCTCTTCGTCGAGCACATCCGTTTCATCTGCCAAAAGTGGAACTTCCCAGTGGCCAGACATTTTAATTCTGATTTCCACTCTGCCATGCCAAGTCCATGGCCTCCTCTTGTGTCATGATGAGACCACCCTCAGGGTGGAGGAGCAGCACCTTGTATTCCATCTGGGTAGCCTGTAACCTGATGGCATGAATATCGATTTCTCCTTCCAGTAAAAGCTTTTCCCTCCCCCTCCCCATCCTATATTCCCCACTCTGGTCTCTTACTTCTTTTCAGCTGCCAATCACTTCACACTGGGTCCTTCCTCCTTCAGGCCCACTCTCCTCTCCTATCAGATTCCTTCCTCTCTGGCCCATGTAAATCCTAGCTATCCTCCTTCCACTCCTCCCATCTTTATCTTCTGTTGTCTTCACTTCCTTTCCAGACCTGAGGAAGGGCCTTATCCCCAAAACGTCGACTGTTTATCTTTTCCATAGATGCTGCCTGACCTGCTGAGTTCCTCCATCATTTTGTGTGTGTTGCTTTGGATTTCCAGCATCTGCACTACCGAAAGTGGAAAGAAAGCATTCAAATTTGTTTGACAGACAGATTAACAGAACTGGTTGTCAGATACGGTAAATGAATTGAATTGACTTTATTTCTTACATCCTTCACATACATGAGTAAAAATCTTTACATTATGTCTACATCTAAATGTGCAATCATAGTAATTTATAATAAATAGAACAGTCAATGTAATATAGAGTACACTCAAATGAGTGTGAGTTCATCAGTCTGATGTCCTGGTGGAAGAAGTTGTCCCGGAGCCTTTTGGTCCTGGCTTTTATGCTGTGGTACCGTTTTCTGGATGGTAGCAGCTGGAATAGATTGTGGTTGGGGTGACTCGGGTCCCCAATGATCCTACGGATCCTTTTTTACACACCTGTCCTTGTAAATGTCCTGAATCATGGGAAGTTCACAACTACAGATACGTACATGAGGTTGCACCACGTGAGGTCTTCGGTGATGTGGATGCTGAGGAACTTAAAGCTCTTTACCTTCTCAACCCCAGATCCATTGATGTCAATAGGGGTTAGCCTGTCTCCAATCCTCCTGTAGTCCACAACCAGCTCCTTTGTTTTTGCGACTTTGAGGAAGAGGTTGTTTTCTTGACACCACTGTGTCAGAGAGATGACTTCTTCCCTGTAGGCCACCTCGTTATTGTTTGAGATAAGGCCAATCAATATACCATTGTCGGCAAATTTAGTCAGCAGATTAGATCTGTGGGTGGCGACACATTCATGGGTATACAGAGGGTAAAGGAGGGGAGCTGCAATTATTTGGTATCATTCTGAGACTTCCTGTGAAGTCTTCAGCACACAAAGTAGATGGTTTAGTAACAATTTCAGTGGGCATCTAGCACACCCAAGGAGGAGAAGGTAGGTCGGTCAGGCCTTCTGCATCAAGAAGCAATGCTATTGCGTTAACTTCCCTGAAAGCAAAGTCACCAGTAGTTAAGATTTCCAAGGACAGTTATGGCACAGATTGTCACCAAGAATGGCAGAGCTCCAGCTACATTATCCATGCCTGAGCAGTTCTGCCCACAGCTGAATGTCTTGTCACCTTAGCTTCAGGATTAATTCAGGCAGCCACAGCTACTATCTGCCACGTGTTCATCATTTGAGAAGATGCACGGACAGGGTTTTGCTTGTCAATTCATAGTTCCCTGTCAAGCAGAAAGGTACTTTCTGAATGTGTAAATAATATGTGACCACTGTTATGTTATCTAATCCATTTATCCAGGAGGCTTCTTTTAATTTTAATTCTTTAATTATTTCACTGCATGTACTTTATTACAAACAAAACTTACTTTGAAAAAATGTTTAGTTATTTTTTCAGCATTGTATTCAACACCTTCCCTCACAAACCATTTCACAATCTTCAAGATAGTTTGGCAAGAGACATTTCCCTTTACTCCAAAGACTCAAAGGAACATTTTAAACTCAGAATGGAACTCAGAAGATGGTGGAGAGTGTTTACTTCATTTAGCACAATGTAGCCAACAGCATGAAAATCCTCTTATCAAACACCCCAAAAAATTGACAGATCTTACACTAACACAATGCTTGTGTTTTTAGCTGTGTACCAAATTGATGTACCAACTTATCAATCTTTCATCTTCAAAAGAAGAATCTGGATCTTTAAAATTAGAAAGACATGAGTTATTGTCACTTAAGCATAGTAACCTCATTAGATGGACTCCAGATCACACAGTACTCTCAGTTGCAAAATATATTTGCATTTTTTTTAGCTCCTCACTCATTCACTGGATTATATCTATTCTTGTTACAGCAAAGGTGCCTCTTTCTGAATGGTTCAGGATGGTGATTCTTCAACATCTTCAGTGTCAACTCGCAACATACTGTACAATGAATGCTCAACTGCCTATCATTCATGAGTGAGCACAAGAGAAACATGAATCCCCTGTGTAAAAGTGCAGACCATTTAGGAACAAAACAAATATATGCTGGAGATCTGAGAAATATTTCTGCACAATGGGAAGCCATGCTATGATTCATAAGGAAACTCCTCTTCTGGTATTTTGATTTTGTGTTTGCATATACATTTGACTGGAAAATCTGCTACATTTGCATTTAGATTCTAAATATACAAATGCATTTCAGCTCAAATCAGCAGATCCTCAGGCTGAAGATATTTCTCATATGTTGCCTCAATGGTAGATACAGAAATATTCAAAGATTACGATGGCAAACTGAATAATAGAACATGTAACACTCAATCACAGCCAAATATGTTTTAGTCTGGAAAAGTATTAAATTTCAGACCAGCCAAAGAACATAGTTTGCGAAATTAATGACTTACAAGTGGCTATTTATTATCCTGATGAGAATCCCTGGGAACAGGCCATAGGGCACACATTTCCACGTTATGCATTTGAAAAGAAAAATGTTGGCAAAAACTATTGGATTTCTCTTCAAACTTCACAAATTTACAATTTAAAAGGATTTGTTAAACAGGTTTTTCATTACTACAGCAGTCCAAAGACACTAGTTTGTAGGATAGATCTGAAAGGATTCTTCTCACTCAGTCTGAGGCATACACTAATGTTTGTTCTACCGATCTTGATGAGACATTCTGTCAAAAGTTTCATAGTAGTTTGTTCAGGGCATATTCCAACAGAATTCACTACCATCTCCTTTTGGGGAAGCCTCAGGGATCTTCCAACATTGATATTAAAGTTACATTTCTAGGATTCCTTCTCCAAAGTAAATACCGTAGATTCTTAATGAATGAAGTAGCTGGGAGTAATGGCAACACAACAGAAAGGGCCTAAGAAATAGTTTAACTGTGATCCACTCATCAAAAATCTGTGGTTCTTCAATCAAGTTTCAAAACCACTTTGAAGCCTTCCACACATCTCACTTTAAAATTCAGCAAAGGTGCAAGAACTCAGCATTTCCATCATTGTCACAAACACTATAAATCAGCAACTGGGCTGTATCAGTAGTGGAGCTGCAGAGCTTCTTGAAATGATATATTGTTGCAAAACGAGTGAAACTTCAAAATACCTGTGTACTGCACGTATGTGCATTTAAAGTTTAACACAGATTCATTTTAGTTTCTAGATGCATTAATTTCATAGTAATAACAACAATATAAAAAATTAAGAAATAGGCATTGAATCCCATTAGTTGTAATGAGCTTAGAGCATTCTGCATTGGTTTCATTCAACACGCAATATTCAGTGAGGAACAAATTCATAGGAAAAATCAAACATGAATGGCTTAAAATAATAGTTCCAGATAAGACTGCAGTTTCAAACAAAATAAATAAAATGCATTTCTAAAAATCTTGAAATGTAAGTTAAAGAAAAATTGTAAAAGTATAAGTAATAAAGTGATATAACACATAACATTTGTGGTAGACTATAATATAATTAATTTGCCAGCTCACCTCATTACCAACCTCGTCACTACTGACTCTCTATTGTAGCCTCCAGGGTTCAATTTCTCTACACGAAATAATCAATTGGCTTGGTGGAGGCTCCATGTTGTAAGAAATCTCATTTAGATCAGAATTTAACAGTCAAAAGATTGAGTGACTGCATAAGATTTGAATTCAATTATATACTTTAAATGAGAGCGGCACAATTTCTAACAAGAGAATTCTCAAGGTAAAGTTAGTTAATGCATTTAACATAAAGAATTGCCTCAACCTATTCACTCTTTCCTGAACAGCAGTACTCAGTTCAGTGATGTATGATTGCAATTCAGTTCATTTGGAGTTCGCTCTACTACAGCACATTATTAAATGCCATAAATATGATGGGAGCAAAAATATATGAAACTAGAAATTTGTGAACTGCACTACAAGTCTGAATATCATCAAAGTATATATCACAAAATATAGTTAAAAACTATGGTTCACTCATCTGAAAATATTTAGACTAAATGCTTGTTTTTCACTTTACATTTTCAAAACCTCCTAAAATTGCCTTGTGCAGGAGTGAAATCAATAATCTTGAAGCTCCTCATTATATTTCTGCAATTAAGTGGAAGTAATATATCATGACGTATCCAAACCTCATCTTCTTAACATATGATGTTTTACATCTGAGAATGGCTGGCACAAATTATTTAAGATTTTCCATCATGTCAAAGATTTAGCTGCAATGCAACTAGCTGAACAATACACTCTGGCAGTAAATGCAGAGTATTACTGTTAAGTAAACCTCTTGACCAGCCTAGGAATGACATTATACATAGTGTCATATGACATGAACGACCTGAACTAACCCACTGAAGCAGTGAATACGAGAAATTGACTCATGAACTAAAATGGTGAAGATATCAAATAATTAGCTCCCCAAAATCCAGGTATTCTATCTAATTGATATCATAAAGTAGGAGGTATGTTTTCCAGGTGAATTATGAGAAATACACAATCCTTCTTCAGCAGTGGAAATATAGTTCATTACAGCAACACACACAAAATGCTGGTGGAACGCAGCAGGCCAAGCAGCATCTATAGGGAGAAGCGCTGTCGACGTTTTGGGTTCATTAGCCAGTTTTCTTGCAATATTGTTGCAAATTGATTCAAGATCCAAGATAGTTTATTGTTATTCTTCCGTACACAAGTGTAAAGGCGAATGAAACAATTATTACTCCAGATCCAATGCAGCATAATGAACACAAGCATAGAGAATACAATAAAACAAGAAATATGTAAGTATAAAGGCAATCCTATAGTACACAATGTATTAGCAGCTGCTTGAGTGTGGCTCTCCATGCACAAGATTAGTTTATATCCATACACTGATTGTATGTACATAAGTGACGCTCAGCTAGGTGCAGGAGTATCTGTACATTAGGTGACTGACAGGAAATGATGAAATGACAATGTGACTCTTGGCATTAGAAACTCTTGTAGGTAGCAGCAGAACATATGAAAACACAGCAGGACGGTGACTGTATCAGTGCAGGTAGGAGGTGTGGAGTTTTAACTGTAAATCAGCAGTGCATAGGCGGAGATGATGGATGCTGAGAGGCTGTGGAGAGGTGTGGCTGTTGTGTATGTAGTGGTGGTGGGGATATCATCATTTTTTTATTTATTAAATTTTAGAAAATTACAAGAACAAATGAGATGATAAAATAGTAAGAAAAATAATATTAACCCTCCCCCTCCCCTTAACCCTTATCTAAAGAAAAAAAAAAGAAAGAAGAGAAGGATTGCTTGGATATCGGAGGATCCCCACATGCTCCATGGAGTTCAAAATAATTTTAATATTTATTTTTTTCTTTCCCCGATTACTTTATAATTTTATCTTCAAAGGACCTATGTATTTAATCCTATCTTTTGTAAGTATGGAAACCAAATTTTCAAAAATATATCATATTCATTTCTTAGATTGTATGTAATTTTTTCAAGTGGAATACAACTATGTATTTCATTATTCCAACGATCCATAGTTAAATATAAATCAGATTTGCATGTAACTGCGATAACTTTTTTGGCTACTGCCAATGCAATTTTTATAAATTTTTTCTGATACCTATTCAATTTAAGTTTCGGTATTATCCCTTCAATGTCTCCTAATAACAATAATACTGGACTATGTGGAAGTTGTACTCCAGTAACTTGTTCCAATAAAAGTCTTAGATTTATTCAAAATGGTTGAATTTTAAAACAAGACCAAGTAGAATGTAAAAAAGTACCAATTTCTTGATTACATCGAAAACATTGGTCAGACATATTTAAATTTAATCTATTTATTTTCTGTGGTGTTATATATAATTGATGTAAAAAATTATATTGTATTAATCTAAGTCGAACATTTATTGTATTTCTCATACTATCAGAACATAATCTTGACCAATTTTTTCCATCAATTTTAACATTCAAATCAGATTCCCATTTTTGTCTTGATTTATGAATTCCTAATTTAATTGTCTGTTTTTGAATCAAATTATACATACAAGATATAAATTTTTTAATTTTTCCTTTCTGAATTAATATTTCTATTTCACTAGGTTTTGGCATCAACATTGTTTGACCCAGCTTTTCTTGTAAATAAGCTTTTAATTGAAAATAACAAAAAAGAGTATTATTTGATATTTTATATTTATTTTTTAATTGATCAAATGACATCAATATACCTCCTTCAAAACAATCACCTATATATTTAATCCCCTTTTGGAACCAGTTATGTAAAAGTTTATTATCCATTGTAAAAGGAATAAGCCTATTTTGAATTAAAGTTCTTTTTGCTAGTAAAGATTTCTTTATTTCATCGGCCATATTTACCTTATTCCATAAATCAATCAAGTGTCTTAATGTAGGAGATTCTTTTTTTTCCCGTATCCATTTGGATTCCCATTTATATATAAAATCTTCTGGTATGTTTTCTCCTATCTTATCTAATTCTATTCTAATCCATGCCGGTTTTTCTTCATCAAAAAAAGACGCAATAAATCTAAGTTGATTTGCTTTATAATGGGATATCATCATTATAGTGAAAATGAATACAGAATTTGAAGAATAACTACAACCAAGTCATTATTACCCCAAACATACCTTTTAAAACTTTAACTGCCTGACATGCCACAGCTACAGCAACATATCCTTCATGACCCACAAAGGAATAATCACCATCTATGGTGTAAAATATTGAAAAACAAGTGTGCTTTTTTGATGCAATAGAAAGAGGAGCAGGCCACTTGGCCTCTCAAGGCTGTCCCACCATTCCGTGTATCACCTCTGATGTGCTCTGGTCTTCAGCTCATCTGTGCAAGCTCCCCATAGTTCTAAATTCCTGATCTTTAAAAAATTCATCGAATGAAATACCCTCCATAACCATCTACGATGGACAATTCCAGTGGTTCAACCAATCTCTTAAATAATTTTCTGCACCCCCCAGTTTTAAAGGACCACTCCTTTATCTTGTAACATGGTTAAGGGTTATGGAGAGAAGATGACAGAATGGGTTGAAAAAAAAATCAAATGGCAGGGCAGATGTAGGCCAAGTGGCCTAGTTCTGCTCCTATATCTTATGAAATTATGGTGACTGTGTACTGTTTCAAGTAGAAACTTCTCAACATTTATCTTTCATGACTCCTTAGGATCTGATAAGTTTCAACAAGATCACCTTTCACTCTTTTAAATTCCACACCTATATACAAAGAAGAGCACATCTCTCACCTAACACAACCACATTATTTCATTTACCTACATAAAATTAGATTTTTTTTTACCAAATCCATATTAATTAGTGAATAGATAGACTGATGATAATTTATTAACGTCCACTCTTTCCCTGTAAAAAAGAGAGCATTTCTGCATTAACCAGCCTATCAATTCCCTAATTGTCTTCATATGCATAAGATAAAATATCTCACTAAGTTTCTTATTGTTCTCTTTCTTAATAAAATATTAAGTTTCTAAAACTATCATATATTCCATACAGTTTCTCCTAACCTCCATTATTATGGAGTGTACAAGACAGAGGATGTGCACATTGAAATTGGCCAAGAAAGAAAAAAAAAATCACGAAACAAAATTGCTCTAATAAACTTTTTACTACTCTAGATGTTAAAACTTTTGGGAATGGACACTTTTTGATTTATATAATGTAAGTAATGTTGTCAAAACCAAAAATAACATCAAATATCATAACTAATCATTGTGTCTCTAATTTATTTACTGCGAAGTTCTATTTAGGGTAACAGTTTCATAAATAAGTGGTAAAATGGTGTTGCATAGATCCCAAGATTGGCTTTTAGACATAAATGGAATAGGGATAAAATAAAATCATCTTCACTGAAGCTACAGGACTGTATCAAAGGAATGTTCGCTGTTAGAGATGACGTTTTTGAAATAAGACATTAAACTTCTGGCTCATCTGTTCTATTGGGAACATGCACTATACTACTAAATGGAAAGCCGCTGTCAGTGTAGTTATCTCTGACGTCCTTGCCAATATTTATCTCTTATTTAACATACTAAACCAGATTTTCAGATCATTTTGTTTGTGTATCTCTTCTTTGTGAATTGGCTGTTGTTTCATACATTATAATTACAACTATACTGCATACGTTCTTGTGAAATACATTCGGATATCCCCAAGACCTTATTGAAATGCAAGATTCAATTTCTTTTGGAGACTCAAAATAGTTAATTTAACTGAATTTTATCTTGTGATTTACCTTTAACCCTATATAAGACATTACCACATATGAAAAATTATCTATCAATTACACCAAAGTCTTCACAGAGTACAATCTTGTCCATTCTCTTTCCAACATTCAATGTCATGCTCTCAGATAATGGTGATTCAAGTGATGTTGAACACACAAGAATGTGAAATATGCCAAAAGCAAATTATATATGCCAATATTATACAAAGTGAAACATTCTTCAAAAATAAGGAAACCTAAGCATTGATATGACGGCTAAAGCTAATAAAGATATTGCAATACAAGACAATTTTTTACAAAACGATCTTTAAATTATGATCTTATCTGTGCTCACTAAGCTGCAATTAATTTGATCTTAAAAAGGTTCTGTTCCAGTTTGGTAGCAGAATAATCCAATATCAATACCTGGTATATAACTCATTCCCTTATATAAAAATTATTTCATACAGGAAAATAAGAATCTGTTCTGATGGTGCAAATCAGCATTGCTCGTTCATTTTACAAATGATGGAATATTTTTCCAATATCCTCACAAGCTCTTGGTTCCATTGTTTACCTTGAAAATACCCTTAAGTCAGTTTTTCGATTCAAATACTTTTTATTCACAACTCCATCATAGGAAAGGCAATGACATTTCTTATAAAGAAATAAGTGGTTGTATCAGACTCTAATAGAAATATCCAACTATACTTTATGAGCATCAAAATGTGAACCATCACATTTGATTACTCTCAAACCAATTGGTCAATAATTATGAACCATCACTTATACCACTAGCATTGATAATTGCCAAGTAACAGCTTCCTAAAATTAAAATGTCTGTATTTCACTGAATAGAAAGCATAGCAGAACAATAAAGCATACAAATCAGAACCATTTAGGGTTATTACATAACTCTGAAGATTAACGTATTTAATTTGGTGCAAATAACTAAATAGTGAATGAATTCATTGTGACTTTTAACCGAACTTGACAATGTCTACATTTCATTCACTGACTACGTTATAAATGAGTTTATAACATAACGATCATAATGAATTTGATTGAAATACTACAATCCTAAAAAAACATGCACCCCATGTAGGCTAGAAAATTGAAAATGCATTTGTATCAGTTCTCCAACAACTCATATTCTATTTCAAATACAAGTTGAGGCACCAATAATCATTTTACAGTATCATGCTACAGATCTTCCTGGTTGAACCAAGTATTTCAAAGACCTAAAATACAACATTGCCATAGCCAAATGACACATCCCTTCTATCAATGTGCACTGAAGAAGACATTTTCTAAAAGTAATTGAAGAAACTGCAAAGGTCAACATTAGGTTACATAGTATTAGTGCCATCACAGCTGTGGCCGATTCCATCCATATTGAACTAATCTTCTTGCAATGAAAATGTGTAAGTAATATTTTTTTCCTGCATACTTAAAAACAGCTTGATAAAAACCTTTCCATGAAAAAGTGAACTCGTCATGTGTCCCTAAGCTGTTGTAATTCTTGTTGCTTGGTTGATCTGCGTATGTGGGTATCTTTCCTTCAGTAGACATGTTTAAGGTTCTCTAATGAATACAGCTAACAGCTTACGGCTGCTTCAATTGTCATCTCTTTTTCTTTCTGTCACTTGTTTGCCCTTAAGGGCCCTAATGTCTTTAAAATAGGCCTCCTGGCTGGTATTTAACTGCCTTGTCCAAAGGGGTCTGAAGGGTACAATAGATCAAAGGTGTGCTGGCGACATAAAAAAACAGCTGTCATTCATTTACCTTTAATTAAGTACATCTGACCATAGAGGTTCCAGGACGGCTTTGTCGCCTTTTATCCATGTAATATTGCACACTTATCTTGAAATACAAATATACTTAACCTAATTTAGTATCATGGTTATTTTTTAAATATTATGAACCATGTTGGGAATATAACTCGCTAAATAGTGGCAGACGCACTGTATATGGTAAAAATGCATGCTTTTCCACCTGGAACTAATGATCATGTTAAATTGTTGATGTGACAAGCCATTAACTAAAATCACAACCGCTTGTCTTATTATGAATGAGATACCCAAGTTCACTAACAATATTCAGCAAATTTCCAAGTGACGTTCTTGCCACAAAGATCTTAATTAGTACAAGTTTTCTATAATGATTAATAGGTAATTCAACATTTCCTTGTACCAAATGTTATATCTGTAATTTTGTCCCATTTTATGCCTTCCAGTTAAGAACATATTTTCAGTGTGATCCATCAGAAAGAAGAAAATAAATCAGCTTGCACCCATTCCTACAATCGTGCAATTGGACTCCAAAATGAAAGGCAACATTTCCTTGAGATAAAGTTGAATGAGCCGAGCATGTTCATTTTAGAGACAATTTGGAAGAAAATTAGATTGTTAGCAAGCCAAGACTGAATACATTGCTCATCTAAAAGAATGGTGTTTTATTGGATCAACAGCCTTGTCAAAGTCTGTAAAAAGGAAGTAGTTATTGAAATGATAAGATGCCTAAAACCTGAAGCTCCCAGTTATAAGGAATAAAGTATTGAACTAAATTTTTGAATATCTTGCCCGATCTGGTTGAATTGAGATCAGCTTGTATCATGCCATAATTTCCAAACTGAGCATTTACTCCTAATTAATATATCAATGCTCAAATAAACAAGTAAGACAAAATTGTGAATGCTAACTTATTTACTATTCTTAAGTCTTCGATTGACAGATCTTTGGTACTTATGTGTTGAAAAGAATACAGAGCTAACACAGGTGGATGGCGATAAGGTTATCCCACTAAACTGTAGAGCAACCATGAGGTCTCAATAACTCATTCTTTTGCCCTATTTCCAGCATATCCAATACATTTCAGTGTTATGGAAGTAACATGATTGGTTACTGGATTTGTATAGTATTTCTAATTCATTTAGCAAAATGTGATTGAAAACAATATTCTCAATTAAACTAAACTCTAGCAAATTGGCTTTTCTTATATTCATCATGGGCTCTGCAGTTCCATTCATTTCCAGTTAAATCAAAATCAGTAAATCGGTAAATCAGTGAAATCCTTCCAGTAGCAGTTGATATGCAAACTATTTTGCACCTGTAGAACGTGGAAAAATCTATTCTGATGAGCTGATCATTACAGCTTGGGACAGAAATATTGAAAGAGAATGAATCATGTAATCAAGGACCATTTCATAGATTCACTGGAGGTCGTAACATATCAACATCATAAATGATTGCAGTATCTTAATAAAAAAGATCATGGACAAATTTGGAATTTCTCAAGGATCTGCTTGAAAGCAAAGATGAAAATGTCTGAGTGTGGTAATCCAAACAAGTTTTAATAGCACAAATAATAAACAATGTAATATTAAATTGGTTAAGTATTAATGATTTGAAATTTTAAGCTGGGTTCCAATAGGTGTCATAAAATCTTGTTCACAAACTAAGATAGGGCCATTTTAGAATATGCTTTCAAAATCAAACTTGTTGGATGCTTAACATACAATATTACTCAGCATCATTCTTCACTTCAGTGTTCAATTCCAGGAATAGGTCAGGAAACCAATATGGCGCTGCAGCACAAAGTACTTTCATCTCTGTGATTAGATTTTAACTACCGTATTCACATTTTACTGGCTCTAGATGAACAATTTAGCAGTAAAAACTGCAATAGGAATGAATCCTTTGGATCTTTTTCAATTGAGCTTAAGTTACAATACTGAAACAACCCAGGGACAGTTTTGCATTTTTGTGCATACGAAGAGTGCTTGATGTTGACAAAAGGGATCTTTTTTCAAAATCATGCTTCTGGCATTTAGCTTCACATATCAAAGCATACAATATATTCAGAAGCTGCCTTCACTGGTCCAGATCTTGCTGGCTGATGCCAATGATTCTGTTCAGGCAACTTTTAGTTCAAATAGCATCATGTCCAGAACTGAGGCATAAGCAGTGTCAAATGCTTCCTTACTGATATATTCAAAATACCAAATCTAAGATAACATTCCCCAAAGTCCAGTCTTGCTAAAATATCCTTGCCGAATGTCCGAGAACACCTCACAGATCATGTGCCAAGTTGGAGTTGACTCAACTTTTGAGATCCTATTCATTTCAATAAGGATCGGAGAGTCTTGAATTTGGAGCCAAGGGAAAAATAAATTACATTTTTGTTATTTTTGTTTAATCATTTTAATTATTTATAGATTTTTTTGCTACTTGAGTTTTTCCCCAAGAACTTTTATTATTTCCATTTTTTAAACTTTAAAATATTTCTGAAAGTCACACAAAGTGTTCTATAAAATTACTCAGAAATATTCACAATTCTGGGAGCAGAGCTTTGCCAGCTGTCAATGCTTTTACAGTGCCCACACGTAGGCCTTGCAACCACACAAATCAGACCACTGGAATCCAGAATGCTTTAAGGTCAGCTAAAAATGCCCTCTATCTTTAGACTATGCTACAGCTAAGGATGACCATGGGTGCCATTTCCAGTCCGATAGGTCTACAAGTTCTCAATCAATGCAGTTGCAGAGCAAATTCCCTAAAACTGCTTAGAGGATGGCAATACCTTAAATCAAACAGGTCCTTAATGTATGCATTTTTACAGAGAAGGATGTTTCCACTACAAAAGCAAGGCTCGTCTTTTCTGGCTCCGTCATTTACACACACAATGAACTTTGAAATATAATCATTCCCATGTCCGCCAATATAAGTATTGGCTACTTTATGGAGAAAAGTAAGCCCAACTGTGCTGAAGGCATTCTTATCTTTAAAATAGTTTCCAAAACTAAATAAAAAAAATTGTCAAAGGCAAGGAAACAAACAGACAAACAAAATAACTGAAGATTGCTCTGACCAAAAAGTATATTTTAAAAAGGTCTGTGGTTTAAGATAAGAAAATCTGCAGAATTGTTTATTATATCAGAAATGAAAGATTTTAAATAAACTAAAATTACAATCTGATATATATGAAAGGATCACTTCATCTTAAGAGTGATGTATTAATGTCATCAATAGTCTATAATATTTATAGGAAACATTCATCAAAAGAAAGGTCAACATATGTGGTATGGATCTAGAATATAAATAGCATAGAATTGTATTCAGGCCATATTTCAAATGTGCAACTTGCAAAGAATGAATCTTAGTTCACTCTTTCATTTACTGATGAGATGATATACATAGAATATATCAGCTATAAGAAGTATGCAATGAGAATTTTAATACAAGGTTACACACAATGTAAAAATAATTTTGTGACTGCACTGGCTTCAGATTCTACAAGATTAAGTGTTAGTTTAATCTTTTTTTTAATTGTGGGACCACAGCACACAGTAGGTTAATTGGCCACTATATCATTTCAGATCATCTTAATTGACTGTTCTGTAACCCGAGGAGCAAACAGTTTTTGACCTATGTTATATGAGCTTATAACCATGCAGTATCCATTTGAAAGGAATATCTACATGCTCCAAATTTTTCAACTTCTCATAGAAAAGTTTGTTTCTTTTAAGAGCATTGTTGCAGGCAACCAACCATACAAAATGCCTACTGAATTTAGCACTCTTGTGTACAAGTGCAGGGAATAAGTAGAAAATACTATTTAATCATAGACTACAGATGGCATTAGAACTAATATTAATTGCAGTAGCACGTGTACTTTCTAGCAGGAGTCACTTATTCCTTTCCTTAATTGAAGACATTTAAACCAACTTCAGTGCCTTGGATGTGATTAGCTACCACAATACTGACAAAAAGGCCTGACCCAGTCAGTGCCTCATGCTCAACTTCAATCCCACTGTTATCAGACTCTTGTAGGATAAAATGGACTCTCAATCTGTCTCAGTATAATCTTGCACTTCATCATTTACCTGTGCTACACTTTTTCAGATTCATCCTGAGTCCTAATGAAAGGTCTCAGGCTGAAACATTGACTGTTTATTCCTCTCCATAGATGCTGCATGACCTGCTGAGTTTCTCCAGCATTTTGTGTGTGTTACTCAAGATTTCCAGCATCTGTCAAATCTTGTGTTCACATTTTTCCATATTATATTCCATCTACTATCACCATGTCCATTCACATAGACAATCTATGTGCTTTTAAAATGTTTCTGCATCCTCCTCACAGCTCCCCAGCCTAGCATCATCAACAATGTTGAATATTACACAAGGTTCCTTCATTGATATAGATTCTGAGTAGCTGGAGCCCCAACATTAAACATTGTGGCACCCCATTATTTACACCTTCAAACTCAAAAATGACCTATTTATTTCATTTTTCTACTTTTTGTCCATTAAACAATTCACAAAGCATGTCAGTACACCACCTCTTACATCATTTGATTTAATTTGATGATATTTTCTATGACACCTTATCAAAAGCTCTCTCAATGTCCAAATACTCCACATGAACATGTTGCCCTTATCCATTGTACTAGCTAATCGCAAATCCAGCAACTCAGGTGCAATCCTCACCTCTGGTAATCTCTGTGAGGAGAGTCCATGTTCCACCTGTGACTGCATGCTTGAGGCAAATTGATTGTTCCTCAGTGTGGGAGGGTGGCAGAACTGATGGGAATATGAGAAGAGTCTAAATTGAAATACTCTATGAGCTGGCATCGACTTAACAAGCTGAATGGCCTTCTACAGTGTCATAAGGAAATATAAGAAAATATATAGCATCTCATATTCAAAACTGAACTCCTACAGATATCAATAGAAGTGCAACCGGCAGAATTTGTCTGTGGTAACGTTTTCAGTCTTGGTTAACTGAAAAATTTAAGTTTTTCTTCATTCACAGAGCATTTGGATTTTAATTCTCCTGAACTATGCTGTTTAAAGGCACAATAATCAAATTGCATTCATTGTCCTCTCTGACATGTTAGTTTCCTATAACCTTAAATAAAACTTCACACTTGTGCCTAGAATACTTTGCCTATGAAAGACCACAGGTCTTAGTTTCCGAACTCAAATCATTCCAATCTGCTGTTGCTAACCTTGGCCACATCTAAGTTTGTTTCTCAAAGCTGCATCAGGGAGGTTAGCCAAACACCTTACATAAAAAGAAAAGACTTTGTACAGAGTTCCTTCTGCCAGCAGGTGCTGGCACAGGCACCTTCGTGAAGGTTTCTTTAAAGAATGGGATTTCAAGAACTCACTCTTGCCTTTACAGAAATGTCCCTAACATCCTTTTGCTCCAACCTTGGCATAAGCTCCGATATGAGCCCTCTGACAAGGTGGAAGTGCATTCCCATCACTGAAGCTTTGATTCATTTTGTGGCAACACACCTTGCACCTGGAAGAGAATCACTGAATCATTCTGTTTATTTAAGAAATCACACCTGTAATGGTAAATGCTGCAGTCGCAGAAACTTGCAATACATTATTAGAGAGTGCCATGCCAAAGCAAAAAATAAAACATTAGTTATAGTGCAAGATCACACAGGGAAATTTGACAATGTCATAGTGAACATGCCTGTGTTTATGTTTTTATATGGTTCCTCCAAACACCATTAGAGTGACCCAAAATGCAGTTTCAGGGCCACTGAAAAGCAATTTCTCTCAATAGGTTGTCTTCGAGTTTCAAGCTTACATAGCATTAGGACCTACCCCGAGTGATTTATTGAGGCACAGAGAGGTGGGGTGAGCTAGGAGTGGAGCTGGCCCACCTGCCTGGTTAACTCCATTCACATTATTCAATTCTGCAGCAAGTCAGTACTAAAAATTCATAGATTCCAAGAAACTTGCTAAATGGTATTCAAATTGAACAATTGTCATTGCCTTTTATGTACATGTAAAACTACTCATTATAAGACCTTGGATGTAATTAGCCAACATAGTATATTCCTTTGCCTTAAAATGTCTTTATATTTGAAAAATGTCTTGTCCACTTATTCGACAATATATATCGAAAAGAGGAGGTGAGCACTCTTGCCTAAAGACAGTGAAAAGCAGTTGGAAGGATCTGAAGGGGTTTCGGAAACCCACCACACACTTCCCTTCATATGCAAAAGGACAGGATGGATGAACAGGGAGGGAACTTTATCTGGACTTGGATGGGGGAAAGATATACCACCTGGAGATCAGGGCCTGTGCTGTATAGTGAGCTGTGAACGGAGATAAGTTTGTGATTGGAGGGAAGGCAGGTTATACGATGGTCAGCACGTTTCAAGTTTATTAGTGGGGGGAGGGGAAGTGAAGGGTGATGTAGTCAGTAAGTAAGTTAAAAAGAAAGGGACTGAGTTGAAAGCAAGGTTGCTGAGAACAACAAGAGATGGGCACTTTTCAGAACAAGGTGGCCTAATTTTCAAAGCAGATGGAGAATATTGTCATCCTGTGTGTGACTGATGTAGAAATTGCATTGCCAGTACAAGGATAATACCGAACCAGTAGTGCCCTATCAAATTTCTGATGTGATGCAACTAGACACGCCATGCAATGCTGAAGGTAATGATTTTCCAGTATCAGATCCAAATTGCTAAACATCTGTCCAAACCTGTTCAGTATCTAGTGAAAAAACATACCAAATGTTAACAAGAATTTCACAGAATATTAATTTAAATAGTTTTCTGCATGTTTATTTGCTGCCACATAAAAGCTCAGCATGAGGACACTAGCTAGCACTCCCCCACTGCTACTTAAGGAATCTTATCCACTGGAGGAGGGGGTAGCCTACACCACCCACAACCATGAATCGAATTGAGCTTCCTCTGTGAAAAGGTCAGAGAGGGCCAAATTTCAAAGGATGAATGGGTGACAAGGTCTGGCTTTCTGATGCTGACATGTAGCATCTTTGATGAGTTGTCACATATAATCTGTTGTTCAAAGAATGGAAGCAGTTCCCATTTCAGAAGTTAAGAGAATTTTCAGTAGCAGTCCACAAACCAACATAGGGAGCCATCAATTATACGCTGGAGTCCACAAAGCACATGACCTTGTAAAATGGTTGGGTTGTTGCCTTGATGCCGATAACAATGTATTTCCCAGGTCTCCTGTAAACTGCATCTGGCATCAGGCTAAGTACAGCACACCGGCAGACACATTTTGAGTCTGCCTAAAATTAACTAGCTCCAAGAAAGTTAATTGATACTTTATCTTTGTTAATACATGGTTTGCTACGTAGCAGGTGATGATGATGGTGGGGGTGATAGCGCAGCAACTTTAGGTTGTCCTAAAAGCAGTGGCAGAGCCTCCTAATTTTCTCTAAGGTGCAGCATTCTCCTAACACAGATCTTCACAACTCTTTTAATTTCTAAAATGGGGAATACTTCCATTCTTTTAACAGATTATCTCCATAAATCTCAAAGTTACTTGCATTATTATGCAGGAGAATAGGGGAAATAATCATTGGAATCAGCCCTGGTTAAATGCTGATGTCTCTCCTTTTCTCTGAATGGTGCACTCTGATAATTGGGCATTAATTTGGAATACCAAGTCTGCTTTTTAGAAGTCAGCACTGTTGTTTTTATTGGATTGTGGGGTGAGTTGAGTTTGGAATGGAAGTATTTGTGGGGGAAGAGAAATGGTGGTAAACAAATATCCAAAATTCCTGCTTGCTAACCCTCTAGATTACATGACAAAAAGTCATTGCCAGTTGCAGAAATCATTCTCCTCCTGCAGATCATTTGTGTTTCACCTGCTTCATCAAATTTACTGTACCTTATAATATTCATTTTAACTTATTCCAAGTGCTGTGTAAGCATAAAGTATGAACAGCTGCAACTCAACTGGAACTCTTTACAATACATATAAATGAACTAATTTGAGACCAGTGGTTGCAGTGGCCAAAATACGCGAGTACATGTCGTTTAGAATAGAAACTTTTGCCACTAATATGAAGCTTTACACGAAAGTTATGTTGATAACAATGTTGAATTTCTGTATCTATAGGTCATGTGGTGCCTGTAAATTCAGAACAACAGAGATAAGGGTGCACTAAATATCCCAATAATTGATTATCTAAGGAGTGTGGCTAAATTGTTACAGGCAACCCCAATTTTAATTCTGAACAGGACTTCTAATTTTTGAAAATAAATCTAAAAAGGTTGTTCATTGAATCCAAGAAAAGATGGTGTGCAAACAGCAAATGTTCTACTTGCAGTTAATTTTCATGATTAAGTTTGAATCTTAAAAAGGAGTACGCTCAGTGGCATTGACAGTGACAACCCCCAAAACCCACTTAGCTCCACATTAACTGTAAAGGAAACTTCATAAACTGGTGACAATCTCAGTATGGTAACACCCCAGGCACAATAAAGAAACACTGGAGTCTCTGTGTTTTAAACAGGAAAAAGCAATCTAAAACTTTAAGATGAAGTGTACTTCTTTTGGTCAAAAGTTTTTCCATAGATATGCCTCATTCTCAAGTGTATGTTGGAATTACTCAAACCTTACTTCAGAAATGCTGCTGGCTATCTGAAATTCCCTGCCAATACAGTATATAAACAGGAATTGTGTGGGATTGAACATTAATGATTTTTGAAACAAAGGAATAACTATAATAAATAAGAATTATAAGATTTAATGTGTTTAATATTTCAATTAAATATATGAGATCAGATATTTAATCAAATAATTTATGCAAAGATTGACTTCACATTTATTTATTTTGGGTATATAGGGGATTCCGGTTAATTGGGAAACATAGAGACAAGTATATTTCAGCCGAATTAAGTGGCTACCCCAAGTAACCAGTTTCATTGAAATAGTTAGAAAAAAAGTAGAAAAAGGACAAACTACCATTTAACTGAGTAACAAATTATGAAGGAGCTTTTTGTGTCCATTCTGGGGCAGCTCACTCAACCTTTGGTCCCACTGGACACTCAGCTCTCACCTGTGGTTCCAAGTAGCTGATTGCACGTGACAGCAGACACAGCCCAGTACACTGCTTCAGCAGGCAAGGGAACCCTGATGAAATAGGGACCTAACTGTCCTAGCATGTGAATTCAGCTTCCATGGACTGGGCAGATGAGATCAATAGTAAGATTCAATAGCCAAGAAGGTAGTTCTGCAATGTTTCATGGAGAGTGAAGGGCACAAACGAAGTCAAGGTTATCCATTGCAACCAAAGAAGAACCCAGTTTGTGACAATCACTCATACCACTGGACTCCATCTTCCAAGTTCGAGAGAGTGGAGCTGTCCCAGTGCAACAGCTTTTTAACTTCAAAAACTCTCCTGCACAGGTTTCACTGTTATCTTTGGATATGACAGACAACCAAAATGCTGCCATGTTCTTTTGATTCACTATAAATGCTTTTGACTATTACATCCTCCAAATCTTCATTTTCATTGTAACATTCAAGATGATAGACAATATCTTTAAATACTTTGTCATTCCTAACTTGTTGAAGCAGTGAAATTGCTTTATTTTCACTCCTTGCCGTCTCTGGCATCTGCAAGCCTGATTGCTTGAAACTGCAGGGTGCAAAATAATTCTGAATTGTCTTGCTGCCTATTTCTCCCAACTATGTGACAAAAATCACTACTTCTTGAACACAAACACACCCGACTGAAAAAAAACAGCTCGCACTAAGCACGATGTAGAGTCTAACAGTTACATAGGTTGCATGACTGACATTAGATAGAAATTATTTGGCAATAGCGTCCTGTCCCAGTTAAGCGGCATAATGTCCCAAATAAATGAAGGGAATCCCAGTTACTTTCTTTATTAGTTTTCGCTCTTTAAGAGTTGTCCCAAATAAGCGGCTGCCTTATGGACCAATTAAACGGCATCCACTGCATGTAAAATATATATTGTTTAGTATTAATTTCTAACTGCTGTTATGTTACATAACTCAGTATTCAGTTTTGGAGCTGCTAACTCATACTTCAGAGGGAGACTCTGAGGATCTCACATTAAATGCATATTCTCTCCTCATAACTGTGTGTGTGTGTGTGTGTGAGAGAGAGAGAGAGTGTGTGAGAGAGTTGTGACCGTCAGTTGTGGTAGCCTCTGGTAGTCACTGGTTTGTCGAGCAGCGTTGACTGTGGCTATTGAGGCCGATCCTGGAACGGTCGGCTCTGCCACAGTTGCGCATGTGTAGGGCGTTGTGGAATTGTTGTCTGCTGTCCGCTGTGCTCTCCGTTTAGCTCTCCACTCCTCGAACTGACTCAGGATCACTCTTTCGCCTTGCTCTATGTATTGCTGAAGAGTACCTCGCCATTTGTTGCGGTCATCTGCTGTATCCTCCCAGCACTCTGTGTTGATTTTTAAGGCTTTCGTGTTGCGCTTACAGAGGTCTTTGAAGCAAAGCTGGGGTCTACCGACGTTCCTCTTGCCTGTTGCTAGTTCTCTGTAGAGGATATCCTTTGGCAGTCTACCTATGCTCAGACAGTTTAGGTGCAGAATAAGGTTCAGAAGTTACTGTTTGAGCTACCTCTGTTTATTATGTTTTCAAAAGCAGTGTGGCTTAGCACTGGGTACTGATAAATTTTTAACACTGACTGCCCATCTGTTCAGCAGAAGGAACAGTGCTATTTAGGATTAAGCATTTACCATTCCAGTCCTCATGTTATGTCAATGAACTGGCCAGCTTGGTCAAAAATCAACAGCACCCTGGAGCTTAAGGACCTGCCATTCTCATATATCCAAATATAGTCTGCTACAAAGAATAAGCTTCATCCAATCTCTTACTAACAAACATATTAACTTGGTGGCAATTTGATCTCAAAGTGAACCTAACTTTTTCCCCTCTTCTCCCTGGGGGATGGTTACAAAAGAGATTAATGTTTCTTTTCCACCACTAGACTTTCAAACTCTCCCACATATGTGGCAGGCAATTTTTTCAATTTCCTGAGGGAGATGCTTCCACTAAAGCCCATCACAGGTCAACATTGTGGTGAAGTTAGGAGCTGTGCTGCACAAACCATAAACTTAATTAGCTACTGTTCACCAACTGCCAACATGCTGCAGACTTTCTAGTGTGTGGGTATTGCATGTGTAGGAAACAACTTGAATCAAGAAACTGGACATTCAGTACCTGTAACTAACAGGTTGTTTTATCTCACATTGATCTACTAGACAGGAATAAGCAGGCTGATCATAAACTAGAACACAGAACAGTACAGCACAGAAACAGGACCTTCGGCCCACAATGTTGTGCTGAACCTCCTAAAAAGTAAATTAAAAAACCCAAAAACTAATCCTTTCTACTTAAACAATGTCCATATCACTCCATCTTCCTCATATTCATATGCCTATCTCAGCTGCATAGGTTTGTGAAAATACCCACATCAACTCTTGTCAGTAAACTAGCAATCTATATTTTCTATGACTATGGTAAACAACAAACACTAGAAATTGATGGAAAATAGTATTAGAATACAGAAA
This sequence comes from Hemitrygon akajei, assembly GCF_048418815.1. NCBI lineage: Eukaryota > Metazoa > Chordata > Chondrichthyes > Myliobatiformes > Dasyatidae > Hemitrygon > Hemitrygon akajei. The sequence continues at coordinate 62,280,693 of NC_133126.1, forward strand.
TTTTAAATATTTTAGTATTTATTTTGGTGTCAAAATCTTATAAGCAATCCACATGAAGCTGAAGTTGTAAAATTATTTTTTTATTATTTATTCATTTACAGGTAGTGGGCGTTGCCAGCTAAGCCAGCATTTATTGCCCATCCCTAGTTGTCCTTGAGAAGGTGGCGATGAGCTGCCTTCTTGAATCGCTGCAGTCCCTGAGGTGTAGATACACCTACAGTGTTGTTAACAAAATTTAAAGTGCAGATACTTGTGCATGTGGATCACATGATCTCCAAACCTGGGATCATCTGCTCTGAATACCGTTCAAGTGTAACTAAGAGCAGGGAAAATGCATGAACTATTACAAATAATTAAAAATTATAATGAGCTCTAAATGCAACTAATTCAAAATAAATTGAACATAATATCCTACCTCTGCAATCTCTGTAGTTCTACTTCCTGGAATTTTTTCTCTCTACCTCTGCATTCTTCCTTCCAGAAATGCAATTGTCTCCCTGCCCTTATTGACTTAATTGCACCTTTTCAACTTTTAAAGTCTTCAATACTGAAACTAAGGTTAAACAATATAGCAAGGACTTTCCTCTATGTTGCTCACCCACTATCTATTATTGACTTTTACATAAATATAAGATCCTGTATTCTAGTGAACTGGACACCTAAGTTAAATGTAAAATTGAAATACAATTATGGCAGTTAGAAAAACATTACAGGCTAAGGGTTGTACTCTTAAGTAACTGTTAACAAAAGCATTGTATTGGCTACAGGTGGTCTAATTAACTATATGCTTAATAGCCACACCCTCTCTGGCCTCACAACTTTCTATTTCTGCCCACTGACCTTGAGTCAGAGAGTTACTCTATATTTCATGGACACAGACCCTACTACTCAGCAAGTCCACGTCGAATTTCAGTCACTTCCACTAAAGCTGCACTATTCCTATTTTAATCTCCCCATATTCCCATCAATTCCCTGCAATTTGTACTCAACTATATTCTAGGGACAATTTACCTACCAATCCTCACACCTTTGATATGTGGTAGAAGCACCTGGAAGAAACTCAGATAGTCACAAGGAGAATGTGCAAACTGCACACAGGCAGCACTTGGGCCCAGGAAGCTGCAGCTGTATGACAACAGCTCTGATAGCTACTCGCCAGTTACCATTCTCACCGCCTTTAAGTAGATGTTGTTGTTGGGACATGGTAAAGAGGCAAAGAGTTAAAATGTTGGGACCTGCAGCTCTAGTTGGCCTGTTTGCTTGACATTCTACCTCCAGTCTTGAACACCACTAGTGTATATTAGCTTCTCAGCTGGAGTTAAAATCAACTAATATTTTCATCTGTGCACTCTTCAAATTCTTCCATTCAGCTCTATTGGTTCTCCCATAAATGTTGCACACCAAAACATTCAATTTTAGTTAAAAATAATAGAAAATGGTAGCAACACACACAAAATGCTGGTGGAACACAGCAGGGCAGGCAGCATCTATAAGGAGAAGCACTGTCGATGTTTCGGGCCAAGACCCTTCGTCAGGACGGAGAAAATGGTAGTCTTGTGGGATTTGAATAAAGCAGTTATGTGGGAATAATGTTGAAAGAATGGCCTTAAAATATATTCCATGGCACTCAGAACTGAAGGGCTGTTTCACATTTCAGATTTAAACGAATTTGTTTTAAAAACATTCACTTTAGCAGTGAAGTAAACCCATTATGTGGGCTTGAATCATGCAATCAGCAGCAATGTACTTACTGACAGAAAACCGCCCACGACAGTACTGTTATCTCTTCAAATGGATTTCCCTTTTTTAATATCAGTTACCATCAAGTTTGAAAAGATATCAAGATACCCAGTGTCATGAATGTATCAAGCTGGCTGAGTAACCAACGATATTGAAGAGTTCACTAAGAACAAACCTGGAAGCAATAAGCTCGATTGTTAACTAATATTTTTGGTACTTTGCAGTGTGCTAATTAAAGGTTGGAACATACACTTATGATTAAGGAAAATGTTGAAATATCACAATCAAAATCTTAAAAGTTAGTAGTTTGATATGTATGATAGTATCTTGATACATTTACCTGAGGGATTTATGTGAGGTTAGTTCGTTTTAGGGCCACAGTGTTTGCTGAGCAGTAATTATGTCTTTGAATGGTATTAAAATCTCAGATCACAAGCCAAATGGCAGGCATATTAAAATTAAATTCCTTGCCATCTCCCCACCCCCATCTTTCCTTTTCTGCTGGAGAAGGTTGCAAAATTGTTCAGCTCCTGCAGGTGGGCTGAATCACTGGCAGTAACATCAGGATTTCTATGTAGGTTTCATATATGCAGAGATCACAAAGTTGCTGTCAGTTTCGCAGAGCAAAAGTGAATGCTGAATTCTCTGCCATTACATTCACAAGTAAGCATTTTGAGGAGTTTCAGCACATTGGGTGAAATCCTAATGTAAATCAGGTTGTTCATTTGAGATTTGAGATGCAGGTTAGCTGCCTCACAGCAGAAAGAGAGGTGCTAAAATGGCATCCAGTAAAAAAAAGACCCAGTTTATCACTCGCCTGGCTTCTACATAGAACACTCGAAAGGTAATACTTAACTAAAAAAAATTCCTCAAGTTGTGTGGGCATAGAAATTCATGCTAATTTTTAGAATTAGCTTTAGTTATTTCAAAAACAATCGTATATCAAATAGTTCATGTGCTCAATAAATCTAGAACATTGACATTTCATATCTATTAAACAACCCCCAAAAAGAATTACATACTATTGCAGTATTTCCCAACCTTTTCTACTCCAACACCCTCTAAAGCGCCTTCATACTTGCCAACATCCAGCTTAGGCACAATATGCTTTCAGGTGCTCCCACAGTGTAAAAATATGTCTATCATATGCTAACATGAGAAAACTGATTCTGCTTTAAATTTTTATTTGTCTTTAAACATAGCTTACACAGTATCTGTGCACAGTACAGCAGCTTCAATATCAACCTGCTCCTTGAGCTTGATAGTTTTTCGCAAGAGTTGAAATATCTGGTTCAAGTTGTGACAGCAAAAACCTTAAGTCCCAACGTGTAGCAATGTCCAAGCGGTTTCTGCTTTTTGTGAGTATGTGGCTCACTGCACAGAAGCCTCTTTCAACAAGGTAGGAGGATGGAAATGCAATGAAGAGCAGGTAGGCTCTTCTCCAAAGACAGGAAAGTTTGTATGACAGTAAAGCCACATACCACAAAAGCCAGAGACTTTTAAAAAGCATTTTTGCTTTTTCATCATTCTGAACTTCGATAATTTCTTCTTGCAATTCTGGACTGGGTAATTAATCCATTTCTTTACAAACAGAAGAATGTTCTTACAACTTGCAAAGAAATGGGTTAATTCCCCAGTCCAGAATTTCCAGATCATTCAAATTCTTGAATCGATTCTGAAAATCTTTCTTCAGTAACTGCAGTGTAAGCAATTATCATGTCAATCATTGTCTGTGAAAGAGAGTGCCATAACTTCCGTGCAGGGAAACTGTGTGAACATTCTTCGGCTAGGTATGCCATATCTCCACAATGTTCAATCTTGTTTCCCAAGTTCTTGTCAACTTTGAGCAAAAATTCAACCACAGTGTCAAAAAGATCAAAGAAATTTTTAAGCCACAGACTTTTGGCAGCCAGTGCACTTCAATGTGAAGAAGCAAGTGTTCAAGCTCTTCATTGTTAACTTGGTATAACTGGCAAAATATTCTGCTATTTAATGGAGGAGCTTTAATTTTGTTGGTGACAAATATTACACGTCATGCTTGAAAAATCACTGGCTAAGGTTTTTGGCTGAGAGGTGTTGATGATGAATTACACAATGGATTGCAAACAGACTGGGAATTTCTTTTTTCATAAATGCCATTACACCAGTATGGTGACCTGTCATATATGAGGCTCCATCTGTTGTACAAGAAATCATGTTCCTAATCAGAATACTTTATCCTATATATACATTTTGAGCTTGTTGCAGATTGATTCTCTGTTGATAATTTGTTTTTAACTTTCTACAAAACAGAATCTCTTCATAAACTTTTCCATTTTTGATAAACTGTACTTCTGCCATTAGCTATGCCTCATTGTCCCGCATGGTTGACTGATCCGGTTGTATCACAAATTCTTTTTTTTTGTAGCTCTGTGCACAGTTGATAGTCAATGTTCCTATCATTTCCTCAATATGACAAACTGCAGAGTTACACTTAGAGGAATTGCTTTTAAAATGCTGGCATCCGTTTTGAGAACAGTGGTGAGCAATTCTGATACAACAGGGATTATTAATGTTTTACCAAGTGTATGAGATTTTCCACATTTTGCTATCATTTTGGGAATGTTACAAGAAGCAAAGAGACCACCATCAAGGTCATTTTTAACTTTTTTGGCAAATTACTTCAGTGTGAAATGCTTTTCAAATGCTTCTTTCATCTTCTGGAACTGAATAATACCATAAGTAGACTTTCCAGGGTGTCCTTCATGGAAATGTTCCTGCAATCTTGATGGTTTCATGCCTTCATTAGACAGTGCAGTATTACAAAAAAGACACATGGGGTGTCACTAATCTGATGGGAAAAGAATAAAACTGTACTCCAGGTATGTAACATTTTGTATATGCTCTTTCTGTAGTTTCTGTTTCTTAGCAGAATTAGAATTCAAGGTTTCACAACCTTCAGACTCAAAGAGAATGTGCCATACCTATTTGTCCATCATTAACAGGATTAAATTAAAATAAAAAATTAACGCAAACTAGGAATGCCTATTGGATGTTGACAACAACAGTGAGTTGACACAGTCGGTCAGATCTCAAGTTAGGGTGCCGCTTACATAGAACATAAAATAATACAGCACAGTACAGGCCCTTCGGCCCACAATGTTGTGGCAACCTTTAAACCTTGCCTCCCATATAACCCCCCCACCTTAAATTTTATACCTGTCTAGTAGTCTCTTAAATTTCACTACTGTATCTGCCTCCACCACTGACTCAGGCAGTGCATTTCACGCACCAACCACTCTCTGAGTAAAAAAAAAACCTTCCTCTAATATCCCCCTTGAACTTCCCACCCCTTACCTTAAAGCCATGTCCTCTTGTATTGAGCAGAGGTGCCCTAGGCAAGAGGTGTTGGCTGTCCACTCTATTTATTCCTCTTAATATCTTGTATACCTCTATCATATCTCCTTCTCATCCTCCTTCTCTCCAAAGAGTGAAGCCCTAGCTCCCTTAATCTCTGATCATAATGCATACTCTCTAAACCAGGCAGCATCCTGGTAAATCTCCACTGTACCCTTTCCAATGCTTCCACATCCTTCCTATAGTGAGGTGACCAGAACTGGACACAGTACTCCAAATGTGGCCGAACCAGAGTTTTATAGAGCTGCATCATTACCTCACGACTCTTAAACTCTATCCCTCGACTTATAAAAGCTAACACTCCATAAGCTTTCTTCACTACCCTATCTACCTGAGGCAACTTTCAGGGATCTGTGGACATGTACCCCCAGATCCCTCTGCTCCTCCACACTACCAAGTATTCTGCCATTTACTTTATACTCTGCCTTGGACTTTGTCCTTCCAAAGTGTACCACCTCACACTTCTCTGGGTTGAACTCCATCTGCCACTGTTCAGCCCACTTCTGCATCCTATCAATGCCTTTCTGCAATCTTCGACAATTCTCTACACTATCCACAACATCACCAACCTTTGTGTTGTCTGCAAACTTGCCAACCCACCCTTCTACCCCCACATCCAGGTTGTTAATAAAAATTACGAATAGTAGAGGTCCCAGAACCAATCCTTGTGGGACACCACTAGTCACAACCCTCCAATCTGAACATACTCCCTCCACCATGACCCTCTACTTTCTGCAGGCAAGCCAATTCTGAATCCACCTGGCCAAACTTCCCTGGATCCCATGCCTTCTGACTTTCTGAATAAGCCTACCATGTGGAACCTTGTCAAATGCCTTACTAAAATCCATGTAGATCACATCCACTGCACTACCCTCATCTGTATGCCTGGTCACCTCCTCAAAGAACTCTATCAGGCTTGTTAGACACGATCTGCCCTTCACAAAGCCATGCTGACTGTCCCTGATCAGACCATGATTCTCTAAATGCCTACAGATCCTATCTCTAAGAATCTTTTCCAACAGCTTTCCCACCACAGACATAAGGCTCACTGGTCTATAATTACCCAGCCTATCCCTACTACCTTTTTTGAACAAGGGGAAAACATTCTCCTCCCTCCAATCCTCCGGTACCATTCCCATGGACAACGAGGACATAAAGATCCTAGCCAGAGGCTCAGCAATCTCTTCCCTTGCCTCGTGGAGCAGCCTGGGGAATATTCCATCAGGCCCTGGGGACTTATCCGTCCTAATGTATTTTAACAATTCCAACACCTCCTCTCCCTTAATATCAACATGTTCCAGAACTTCAACTTCACTCATATTGTCCTCACCGTCATCAAGTTCCCTCTCATTGGTGAATATTAAAGAGAAGTATTCATTAAGGACCTCGCTCACTTCCACAGCTTCCAGGAACATCTTCCCACCTTTATCTCTAATCGGTCCTACCTTCACTCCTGTCATCCTTTTGTTCTTCACATAATTGAAGGTTTTCCTCTACCCTACTCGCTAAGGCCTTCTCATCCCCCCTTCTTGCTCTCTTCAGCCCCTTCTTAAGCTCCTTTCTTGCTACCCTATATTCCTCAATAGCCCCTCTGATCCTTGCTTCCTAAACCTCACCACCTTCTTCCACCTGACTAGATTTTCCACTTCATTGGTCACCCATGGTTCCTTCACCCTACTATTCTTTATCTTCCTCACTGGGACAAATTTATCCCTAACATCCTGCAAGAGATCCCTAAACATCGACCACATGTCCATAGTACATTTCTTCTGCAAAAACATCATCCCAATTCACACCCACAAGTTCTAGCCTCATTTGCTCTTTCCCAATTAAAAATGTTCCTGTCCTCTCTGATTCTATCCTTTTCCATGATAATGCTAAAGGCCAGGGAGCAGTGGTCACTGTCCCCCAGATGCTCACCCACTGAGAGATCTGTGACCTGACCCAGTTTGTTACCTAATACTAGATCTAGTATGGCATTCCCCCTAGTCGGCCTGTTAACATACTGTGACAGGAATCCGTCCTGGATGCACTTAACAAACTTTGCCCCATCTAAACCATTGGAACTAATCAGGTGCCAATCAATATTAGGGAAGTTAAAGTCACCCATGATAACAACCTTGTTACTTTCGCACCTTTCCAAAATCTGCCTCCCAATCTGCTCCTCGGTATCTCTGCTGCTACCAGGGGGCCTATAAAATACTCCCAATAGAGTAACTGCTCCCTTCCTGTTCCTACTTCCACCCATACTGACCCAAAAGAGGATCCTGCTACATTATCCACCCTTTCTGTAGCTGTAATAGTATCCTTGACCAGTAATGCCACCCCTCCTCCCCTTTTTCCCTCCTCTCTATCCCTTTTAAAGCACTGAAATCCAGGAATATTGAGAATCCATTCCTGCCCTGGTGCCAGCCAAGTCTCTGTAATGGCCACTACATCATAATTCCATGTATGTATCCAAGCTCTCAGTTCATCACCTTTGTTCCTGATGCTTCTTGCATTGAAGTACACGCACTTCAGCCCTTCTACCTTACTACCTTTACACCCTTTATTCTGCTTCTCTTTCCTCAAAGCCTCTCTATATGTTAGATCTGGCTTTACTCCATGCACTTCTTCCACTGCTCTATCACTCCGAGTCCATCCCCCTTGCAAATTAGTTTAAACCCTCCCGAACCATGCTAGCAAACCTACCTGCAAGGATATTGCTCCCCCTCGGGTTCAGGTGCAACCCAGCCAATCTGTACAGGTCCCACCTTCCCCAGAAGAGATCCCAATGATCCAAAAATCTAAATCCTTGCCCCCTATACCAATTCCTCAGCCACACATTCAACTGTCATCTCCTCCAATTATTACCATCACTATCACGTAGCACTGGCAGCAATCCTGAGAACGCCACCCTTGAGGTCCTGTTCTTCAGCCTTCTGCCTAGTTCTCGAAACTCACACTTCAGGACCTCATCCCTCTTCCTGCCTATGTCATTGGTACCAACATGTATCATGACTTCTGGTTGCTTTCCTTCTTGTACCAGGATGTCGTGCACCCGGTCAGAGACATCCCAGACCCTGGCACCCGGGAGGCAACAAACCATGCGGGTGTTCTTCTCACGTCCACAAAATCTCCTGTCTGCTCCCCTGACTATAGAGTCCCCAGTGATGACAGCTCTCCTCTTTTCCATCCCACCCTTCTGCACCACAGGGTCAGACTCAGTGCCGGTGGCCCTACCATCGTGGCTCACCCCTGGTCAGTCGTCCCCACCAACAGTATCCAGGACGGTAAACTTATTATTCAGGGAATGGCTACAGGGGTGCTCTGCACTACCTGTCCATTCACCTTCGCTTTCCCCCCTCAGACTCTCACCCAGCGACCTGCTTCCGGCAGCCTAGGTTGACTACCTCCCTGTAGCTCTCATCTGTGACTGCCTCATTTTCCCTTATGAGTCGAAGGTCATCCAGCTGCTGCTCCAGATTCCTCACACGGTCTTCCATATTGCCCAGCCGCATGCACTTCTTGCAGATGTGACTCTGTAGAAGAGGGGAGTTCCCCCAAAACTGCCACATCTCACATGAGAGGCACATCACCGTTTCAGGAGGCATTGTAAAGCCTAACTGTGAATAAGCTTGTCCTCCGCCTCTTCTCGTCGAAGCCTCTCAAGTCAAAGCCTCAAAGCTCCACTCCTTCACTGGCTGCTTTCCACTTACTGCCCCCCACAAGAATTTTGAACACCACCTGACGACATGTAACTGCCCCACTGGGAATCACTGCACTATTATTTTAAGTATTTTTTTTACCTTTTTTAAACATGCAAACAAATCTTCTTAGAAAAATAGTTAAGTATTGAATAATAGAAGGTTTCAGTTTTAGAGTGCAGAGCTGAAAGTGGGGGGTTTTGATATGGACAAGAGCTACGTGAATCGACTCCGAACTAAGGCACTCAATATGTATGAAGGCAAATACTCTATTCTAGCTCATCATGGTAAATGCTATAAAGCTGCCAGTTTTCACTGCTGTGTGCCAGATGTTAATGCATATATAGATGTTATATGCAGACAGATGATGTAACTATTACATACAGTTCTCAGAGTGAAAGAAGCACTCGAGAAAGCCCACAGTTTTGCCAGAATATACTCTGGCAAGATAGGTTTTTAATACTTCTCCATGTCTACATTTAAGAGCAACTGGAGGTGGCACAATAGTGGAGGTTTTTTTAAAAAAAGGAAACACCCTCCAAAAACACTTGCGATCTTCTTAGTAATAATAAAACATTAAAAAAACTTCTTAATGCTGTTTTATCAATCATTCCCTGTATCAAAAAAGCAAAAACTAAAGTGATATTTCTGCTCAAAATCTGCTGACGCAGATCCAAGGAAATCCTTATCTCTGTATTGCAGAGCAGTTCCCTATTGCCAATACGTAGCTACATTAAATCCCAGCACTGCAGCATCATAAAAGTGATTCGAAGAGCATGACAATGATCAGAGACAGAGGAGTATCTGTTGCTAAAGCACAAGCAAGGTTTCAAAATTCAAGTTTATTTATCACATGTACATGGTAAGAGTTACACAGTTTAACAGTAGCAATCTATTAGACTCTCATAAAAAGAGATATATTAGAAGCAGTTATGGATAGAAAGAATTAAAAATATTTTCATCAAGTATTTTCAAACATTGTGTTCTTCTCATATACTTACCTTGTGATCTTGAAAATGAACTTTGTCTAAACCTAAGGTATACAAGACATATCATCTCTATTAATTTTTCAATCTTCCTCAGCGAGAAAAGATGGTAAGATTAACCATAAATGATTCAGATAATCACACTGCTCCAAGCAATTGCCACAGCAGCCCACCTTTCCTGCCTCCTTATTCATTGGAGGAGGAATATGTAGCAGTTACAAAGGTATTAAATTTTTAAAATGGGAAGTGTAAAATTGTTTTGGAGTACATTACTGTTTAAGAATATGCAAAGTGAATAACTATTTGGTGAAACCCATTTCTGAAAGATTGGGTCAATCTGACTAGGTCTGTTGATCTGCAGATCCTAAACATTCACACTTAAGTTGGCTGAAAAAGTTTGTTCCTCCCACATGATAGGATTCCTTGAGGTGTCAAAGGCTTCATAATGTGATGCCATACTCACAAGAACTCCTTGAGAGCTTTGATAGCTCACTTGCTGTTAAAGGTATATTTTTAGTTTTTAAATCTCTAGTAGAGCAATTAAAATATATAGAATAGATGTAAATAAAAATTTTAAAATAATTCAAATTATAAACATATTTCAACAGACAACTGAAGAGAAATAGTAAAATAAGATGTAAAGCATTTACCTTTCCCCAGGTGATCAGCAACCATATTCAAATCAATGGGGGGGGGGGGGGGTCACCTTTCTCATGCTAGTCTTCCCTGGCACAAAGCTTAGCTCTGAGGTGCTCTGAGCTCTCAGACCCTCTATTCACAAAGTTTAAATGCTGGGAATTCCAGTAGTTTCATGCCTTGTCACTGTTCCATGTAGTTGCAGATTCATTGAAAGAATGTCACCATCAAATCTTGTACTTCCATGCCCAAATATTGAACTTTTCAGTACCACACAGGAAAATGACAGTAACCACAGAAGTACCAGCAATTATTGGAAGCTCCAGGAGTTTCATTTTTCAATCTTAATCCACCATTAAAAGTCACATGGGAGATAAGTTCATTTAATTTCCACATGGGCCAAATTGGACTGAGACTAACATTAACTACACAACATTCAGAATCAGAATCAGGTTGATTATCACCGGCATGTGAGGTAAAATTTGTTAACTTAGCAGCAGCAGTTCAATTCAATACATAATATAGAAGAGAAAAAAAAATAAAAATCATAATAAACAAGTAAATCAATTACAGTATACGTATATTGAATAGATTTTTAAAAAGTGTGCAAAAAACAGAAATACTGTATATTAAAAAAAGTGAGGTAGTGTCCAAGGATTCAATGTCTATTTAGGAATCAGATGGCAGAGGGGAAGAGGCTGTTCCTGAATCACTGAGTGTGTGCCTTCAGGCTTCTGTACCTCCTACCTGATGGTAACAGTGAGAAAAGGGCATGCCCTGGGTGCTGGAGGTCCTTAATAATGGACTCTGCCTTTCTGAGGCACCGCTCCCTAACGATGTCCTGGGTACTTTGTAGGCTAGTACCCAAGATGGAGCTGACTAGATTTACAACCTTCTACAGCTTCTTTCAGTCCTGTGCATACCAGACCATACCAGACAGTGATGCAGCCTGTCAGAATGCTCTCCACGGTACAACTATAGAAGTTTTTGAATGTATATGTTGACATGCCATATCTCTCCAAACTCCTAATGAAATATAGCCGCTGTCTTGCCTTCTTTATAACTACATTGATATATTGGGAACAGGTTAGATCCTCAGAGATCTTGACACCCAGGAACTTGAAGCTGCTCACTCTCTCCAATTCTGATCCCTCTATGAGGATTGGTATGTGTTCCTTCGTCTTACCCTTCCTGAAGTCCACAATCAGCTCTTTCGTCTTACTGATGTTGAGTGCCAGGTTGTTGCTGCGGTTATTTCTTTTAGAGCAATGACCACCCCCCACTTGGTACCATGTATTTGATCTGTTGTCTACATGTGGATTGTTCTCTCTCTCTCTCTCTCTCTCTCTCACTACAATTAAGGCTGTTAAGAAATCACCATGCAAAGGTGAGATAGGATAAATCTCCACATAATTTTGCTATTTCTTAGCTAGAATCTGCTTTGTAGTGATTGTTTATTAGTGATGATTGGAGTTAAAAGCAAGCACATGTTAAAAGCAAGCCTGTAGGGTGAGTATAATCACTCAAAGGGTAAGGTCAGATTCCTTTTTTTAGTAACAATGCACAGCTTATGTACAGTAGGATAGAAATAATTCTTCATTACTGGTGAAAGGCATTTTCACTAAAAGCTTAGAGGTAGATGTAATGTATGGATCTATTTCTTTTAGAGCAATGACCCCCCCCCCCCCCACTTAGTACTATGTATTTGATCTCCCATCCATTCTGCTCTCCAATGGACATTAAATTGGACTACTTCTGTGGCAATGAAATACTCAGCGGGAGTACAGAAAGGGACGGAATCCCAGACGCCGCCATTCAGCTGTTTATTTATGTAACAGATTTTCCCCCAAGCCATCGGACTACCAACCTACTGACCTCTGCTGTGCCTATTGTCTTGTTTATTATTTATTGTAATGCCTGCACTGTTCTGTGTACTTTATGCAGTCCTGGGTAGGTCTGTAGTCTAGTGTAGTTTTTGTGTTGGTTTACGTAGTTCAGTGTAGTTTTTGTATTCATGTAGCATCATGGTCTTGGAAAAACGTTGTCTTGATTTTACTGTGTACTGTACCAGCAGTTATTGTCGAAATGACAATAAAAGGTGACTTGACTTGACTTGATCTGTTGTCTGCGCATGCACTGTTGTTTATGCATGTACATTGTTCTCTCTTTCTCTCACTGCAATCTGAATACACCAGTTAATGCCATCTCCCATGTGCATGCTTTCAATTAATTGACATGTGGCTGTGTACTGACACAACAAATTGATGATGAGTACAAACCTGAATGTCAGAAAATACCACGATCTGCACCAGCAGTTACGGGACGAGACAGCAAGAGTTAAACAGCACCAGAAAGCCAAAGAACACAAAACTAAGCAAATGCATATAATTACCAAATGTAAAAAAGAATCAGATAACACAGAGTCTGACAATGATGAGCTGTCATGTCTAGAACTGCATAGTGTAACTGAAGAAGATCACAAAATCATCTGGATCACAATAGACTTGTCTGGTGTAAAACTAAAAGTGGAGTTGGATACAGGGCCAGCTTTGTCAATAGTTCCAGAGACTGACTGCAACAGACTATTTTCTTAGATCCCATTAGAGAAGACCTCAGCGAAGCTGAAGACTTACACAAGGCAAACAAGTATCTCCCAAAGGCAAACTGAAAGTAAGTAGGAGGCCAAACACAACAGTTAGAGCTTTATGTATTAAGAAGTGGAGGGGCAGCACTTTTCAGATGTGAATGGTTGAGAAACATCCAACTAGACTGGCACACAGTCAAATTGTGACATCAACAGGCAATGGCGGCTCAAATGGTAGCACTAATCAGAGACTGGCAAAGCTGCTTAATGCTAATGAAAAGGTATTTGAGAAGGGAATAAATAAACAGATTGAAAATTTGGCCAAAAGCTGTTCGGATGCCAAAAGATTCAAAATGCACCCCCACAGGCACCATTACATCCATGGGACTGACCACCATCAACATGGAAAAGAGGACATATTGACTTTGCTGGGCCATTCATGGACTCCCATGTTTCTGATTGATGTGGATGCTCATTTGAAGTGGCCGGAGGTTACACCAATGAAGTCAACTGCATCAGAAAAGATCGTCTGCACTCTCAGGACTATCTTCACCAGAAACAGTTTACCATTACAAATTTTGAGTGACAACAGACCACCATACACATCAGAAGAATTCCGACTGTTCACGAAGAAAAATGGCAATCAGACATTTCAAATCAACTCCTTCCATCTAACTATGTATCAATCTGTGGTCTGCGCATGTGCTGTGTCTATGCATGTGCATTGTTCTCTCTCTCTCCCTCTCTCACTGCAACGCGAATCATTAGTTAAAACCATCTCCCGCATGTGTGCTTTTATTTAATTGATATGTAGTTGTGCAGACACAACAGTAGATACATTTTAACAGTAATGTAAATTTCTCACTCACATCTGCATTTCCTGCTACAAAAGTTTTTTTTTGGGTTCATTTATTCATTCATGTACTGGACATTACGAGCAAGGGCAATATTTATTGCCACCCCTAATTTCCCCACAGAGGGGTGATGGTGAGCTGCATCCTTCTTATGAAGGTGCTTCCACATTATTGGGTGTGGAGTTCCAGTACTGAGATAAACGTCTTTTTTAAAAAAATATTTGGCTACAATGACTGATTTGTTTTCTCACTCATGTAACAAAATATATACAAAGGTTGAAGAAATGTTTATAAACTAATGTTGATTTATCTTCCCTGGCGTAATTTTCTATTTTATATGCAAATAATTTAAACAGAATGGAAACCAATTTCAACAGGAGGCTGTTTAACACCTGTAAAGGAAGTTATGAAAATTAAGCAAGCCCTTAATGTGATCATAGAGATGATTGTATTGGAAACAAATTGAATGCATAGTTATACATTTGCAATAGCAAAAGGAAAAGCAGCCATCTGGTTAATCAAAATTACATACGCTATCCTCGTTTAATAACTAGTATACTCACATTTCATCAAGGTTAAATACCTCTACTGTCTGGGTTTGTAGTTTAGACTGAATTGAAACAATTCGATTGCCAGGTTGTAATACCAAGATATTTTACTTTAATATTGTACTTCATTCAACAAATTCATCAAAACAATCCAAATTCCAACAACTTAACACTCTCCCCTACTAAATGTTTAGCTACCAGAAATCTACTTGTGATTAACTTTTTTTTCACATGGGAACCTTTCAATTTATTTTAAAAAATTCTTCACATCAGTTTATAAATGCATTCACATCATTTTTTTGTCAGCGTATTTTTGTCACCTGCCTGTCACCTCTCTTTGGTGCCCCTCCTTCCTCTCTTTCTCCCATGGTCCACTCTCCTCTCCTATCAGATTCCTTCTTCTTCAGCCCTTTACATTTTTCACCCATCAACTCTCAGCCTCTCACTTCGTCCCTCCTTCCCCACCCACCGACCTTCCCAAATTACCTGGTCTCACTCATTATCTTCCAGCTTGTATTCCTTCCTCTACCGCTGACCTCCTCATTCTGCTTCTCTCCCTTTCCTTTCCAGTCCTGATGAAGGGTCTCAGACCAAAACCTTTGCTCTTTATTCCTCTCCATAGATGCTGCCTGACCTGCTGAGCTCCTCCAGCATTTTGTGTGTTACACTGGATTTCTAGCAAATTCAGAATCTCGTGTATAGTTTTTTATCATATTGCATGGACCAGTTATTCACAGACCTGCTCACAAAAACAGTGCAAATGTCCTTCCATTTAAACATCAAACACAGAACTTCCTTTTGCATTTCCTGGTGTGTTACCGCACACTAAGGAGCACTGTACTGCTGAAGCACAGTGAATATCCAAAAATCAGGCTGACTGAAACGTACCCATGAAACTGCCTGCCAGATTTCCCAATAGAACAGCTGGGCGTGGACTCAGGAAAAGATGATCTAAAGAGAGAGTATCAGCAATATTCAACTCAGTTTGAAGGAAGAAACATAAAGAATAGGAAGATAGTGAGAGATGGTCTTGATGAGGGTGATTCCAGCTTGTGTCCCCTTATCAATTGTCACCAACACTTCCAAACGATGGGCATGCTGATCCTAACATCAGGATATGGTTAAAGGTTGTTTTAGCTTTCTTAGTTTATGCCAAAAGTAAACAGTTTAAATTATTAATTTCAGTGAATACACTGCTTAGAGTGCATATTACTTTTGTTGTTAGCTCAACTGAAGTTGCCAAAACTCAATCCCTCATGTTATATTTCCATAAAGACTAGAAATGCTGCATTTCCCATCCTTATGTTTGTCACTGCATTAATATTCAAATGTACACCATCTACTCTTATCCAAATTAGCGTACATTGTTTCATTTAAAGATTGCCATAGCAAAATTATTTATCTCACAAATCTATAAATAAAATTCAAATTGTTGATTCACAGATAAAAACAGCGTCGGGATATAAAACTAATGGTGCCATTCAATCTTTCTGTTCAGTATCTTTTCCTCCAAAATTAATTTTTTCTTTGTTTGCTTGTGTTTTTACTTGCTGGTATTTTGCCTCCTTTTGTTGTCACTCCATAAATCTTCTTCTGAATAGATTTGTATGTGTAGCTTTCAGTACTCAACTACAGCAAACTCATATTGTTAAAAGGCTGCAATTGCTCATCTAAAGACCTGTAAAGAGATCTGGACAGGTCACTCTTCCAACTCATCAATCATTTATCAGTTGTCCATATATCAAATCTTGAGTTAAGGGGACTTAAATGATCATGGTAGATGTTTGTCCTATTTTTGTTAGGAAGCAGCCAATATCTTGTTCCATGTTTCTCCTTTTTTATATAAAATTATATTCCACAGTCATTGCTTTTCCAAAAAAAATATGAAACCTTCAGCAATAGACACATTCTAGGAACCCTTCTTTCCAAACTTGCACCCCTGCATCTCTGTCTTCCAATTATGTGTATTTAATTTGCACATTTTGTGGGATTTGTAAGCATAAAAGTAAGTTATTTCCACCCTGTCCATATTGCTCAATTTCTATAGCCCCCATAGAAAAAGAATTTCAGGGTCATTTTCTTTATCATTAGAAAGATGAAAACATTTGGTGGTGGGTGTGTGGGTGTGAAAGGTTGAGGTAGTAGGGGTGGTTTACTCCCTCAATTGTTTCCTAAATATTAAGTATAAACTGTTTAAACCAAAAGCAAACCAAATCATACCATAAAGTTTGGACTGACATTACGTCTCATTCAACATCTATACTTGGAGCAGAAGTACATTTTTGAGAAATAATTCACTTACATAAATGTTTTCTGGAAAGATTAAGCACATGAAAGAAGACAGAGAGAGGGAGGGCAAATAGAAAGAGGGTGAGAGGGTGGAGGGGGGAGAGTGAGGGGGTGAGAGGGAGTGGAGGAGAGAGAGAGAGAAAATAAGGGAAAAAGATAAAGAAAGAAAATGTGAAAAGAGAATGAGTAAGAAAGAAGGAAAGATGTAAGGGCATATAATATGTATTCAATTGTACTCTGCCAAGTAAAATTAGTGTTGGAATGGCCATCTCAATCATATAATTGCAAAATGCACACCAATTGTTTGGCTTCAAATTCAGTATGACACAACAGATCAGAGGTGCAGCTACAATCCCAAATAGCCATCTCATGGGCAAAGTGGAGATTCCAGACCAAACTTGAATCAACAAGGGATGTTCAAAAGCTGTGGCAGAGCTTGAGTGCTATCACGTCCTACAAAGTGAAATCAAGTGACTTAGGAAACAGCAAGGCTTTGCTCCAGATGAGCTCAATGCCTTCTATGTTTGATTTGACTGTCAGAATATAGAGGAACCATTGTGAACCCCCACTTCTCCTGATAATCCTGTGATCTCAATATCTGAAGCTGAATTGTAGTACAGCCTTCAGGAGGGTGAATCCACAGAAAGAACCTAGACCAGACAGTGTACCGGGCTACATACTAAAGACCTGTGCTGACCAACTGTGTGGTGCATTCACTGAGATCTTTAACCTCTCACTTCAGCAGTGTGTGGTACACTCCTAAGTCATGCAGGCTTCAATTATACTGGTGCCCAAGAAGAGCATGGTGACCCGCCTCAATGAATATCACCATTGAAGTTACATCCACAGTGATGAAGTGCTTTGCGAGGCTGGTGATGAATCATATCAGCTCCTGCCTGAGAAGCAGCTTGGTTCCTCTCCAATTTGACTGCTGGAGCAACAGATCCACAGCAGATGCCATCTCACTGGCTCGTCACTCAATCCTGGAACACGTGGACAGAAACGGTACATAGATCAGGATGCTCCTTATCCATGACAGCTCAGCAGTCAACACCAATATCCCCTCAAAGCTAATTAATAAGCTCCAAGACCTTGGCCTCAGTACCCACTTGTGCAATTGGATCCTGAATTTTCTCAATTGTAGACTCCAGTCAGTTCATATTGGCAACAATGTCTACTCCACAATCTCCATCAGCACTGATGCATCACAGGGCTGTGTGATTTGCTCCCTGCTCTGCTGGCTTTACACATATGACTGTGTGGCTAAGCACAGCTCCAATACCATATTCAAGTTTACTGATGACACCACTTTTGTGGGGCTGAATCAAAGTTGGTGACGAATCAGCACACAGAATGATAATTGAAAATTTGGCTGAGTGGTGTCATAACACCAAACCTCTCACTCAACATCAGCATGACCAAGGAATTGATTGTAGACTTCAGAAGAGGGGAAACTAGAGGTGGAGAGGGTTAGCAACTTTAAATTTTTATGTGTTACTATTTCAGAGGATTTGGATTGGATCCAGTAAATAGTGTAATTGCAAAGAAAGCACAGCAGTGCCTCTACTTCCTTGGGAGTCTGCACAGATTTGGCATGACATCTAAAACTTTGACAAAATTCTAGAATTGTTGTGTATTGGAGAGTGTATTGACTGGCTGCATCATGGCCTGGTATGAAAACACCAATGCCTTTAAATGGAAAAATCCTACACAGTGCAGTGGAATCAGCTCAGAACTTCACAGGTAAAGCCCCACCAAACAGTGAGCACATCTACATGAAACACTGTCATAAGAAAGCAGCGTCCATCATCAGGGTCTGCCACCACCCAGATCATGCTTTTTTCTCACTGTTGCCATCAGGTAGAAGGTGCAAGAGGCTCAGGACTCGCAACATCAGGTTCAAGAACAGTTACTACTCCTCAACCATCCGGCTCTTGAACAAATGGAGATAACTACACTCACTTGCCCATCCATTGAAATGTTCCCACAACCAATGATCTGACTTTAAGGACTCTTGCTCTCATCATTTATCGCTATTTGCACAATTTGTTGTATACGGCACTCTGGTTGATCTTTCATTGATCCTGTTATAGTTACTATTTTATAGATTTGCTGAGTATTGTAGCAGGAAAATGAATTTCAGGATTGCATAGGGTGATATATATGTACTTTGATGATATATTTACTTTGACTTTGAGACTAACATACATTGCTATCAATTTTCAGCTTTTCAACTTGTCCAGATTTTAATCTGGTGCTTGGGTTAGAAACATAGCAAACCTACAGCACAATGCAGGCCCTTCGGCCCAGAATGCTGTGCCGAACATGTACTTTAGAGATCACCTAGGGTTACCCATAGCCCTAATTTTTTTAAGCTCCATGTACCTATCCAGGAGTCTCTGAAAAGACCCTATTGTATCTGCCTCCACCACAGTTGCCGGAAGCCCACTCCATGCACTTACCACTCTCTGCATAAAAAACGTACCCCTGGCGTCCCCTCTGTACCTACTTCCAAGCACCTCAAAACTGTGCTCTCTCATGTTAGCCATTTCAGCACTAGGAAAAAGCCACTGACTATCCACATAATCAACACCTCTCATCAACGTATACATTTCTATCAGGTCACCTCTCATCCTCCATCGTTCCAAGGAGAAAAGGCAAAGTACACTCAACCTATTCTCGTATGGCATGCTCCCCATTCCAGGCAACATCCTTGTAAATCTCCTCTACACCCTTTCTATGGTTTCCACATCCTTCCTATAGGGAGGCGACCTGCACTGAGCACAGTACTCCAAGCAGCGTTTGACCAGGGTCCTATACAGCTGTAACATTACCTCTTGGCTCTTGAATTCAATCCCACAGTTGATGAAGGCCAATGCACTGTATGCCTTCTTAATCATATAGCTGACCTGCGCAGCAGCTTTGATGTCCTGTGGACACAGACCCCAAGATCCCGCTGATCCTCCACACTGCCAAGAGTCTTACCATTAATACTATATTCTGCTATCATATTTGACCTACCAAAATGAACCACTTCACACTTATTTGGGTTGAACTCCATCTGCCACTTCTCAGCCCAGTTTTGCATTACATCAATGTCCCGCTGTAACCTCTGACAGCCCTCCACACTATCCACAACACCCCCAACCTTTGTGTCATCAGCAAATTTAGTAATCATCCCTCCACTTCCTCATCCAGGTCATTTATAAAAATCATGAAAAGAAGTGGTCCCAGAACCGATCCCTGAGGCACAGCACTGGTCACCGACCTCCATGCAGAATACGACCTGTCTACAACCACTCTTTGCCTTTTGTGGGCAAGCCAATTCTGGATCCACAAAGCAAGCTCCCCTTGGATCCCATGCCTCTTTTCTCAATACTGCTGCTCCACCTTCATCAATGTGTTTAGTCACATCCTCAAAAAAAATTCAATCAGGTTTGTAAGGCATGACCTGCCTTTGACAAAGCAATGCTGGCTATTCCTAATCATGTTATACCTCTCCAAATGCTCATAAATCCTGCCTCTGAGGATCTTCTCCATCAATTTACCAACCACTGAAGGTCTATAATATCCTGGGCTATCTGTACTCCCTTTCCCGAATAAAGGAACAACATCCGCAACCCTCCAATTGTCCGGAACCTCACTCGTTCCTATTGATGATGCAAAGATCATTGCCAGAGGCTCAGCAATCTCCTCCCTCGCCTCCCACAGTAGCCTGGGGTACATCTTGTCCAGTTCCAGTGACTTATTCAACTTGATGTTTTCTAAAATCTCCAGCACATTTTCTTTCTCAATGTTGATGTGCTCAAGCTTTTCAGTCTGCTGTTAAGTCATCCCCACAATCACCAAGGTCCTTTTCCGTAATGAATACTAAAGCAAAGTATTCATTAAGTACCTCTGCTATCTCCTCCAGTTCCATACACACTTTTCCACTGTCACACCTGATTGGTCCTATTCTCTCATGTCTTATCCTCTTGCTCTTCACATACTTGTAGAATACCTTGGAGTTTTCCTTAATCCTGCTCGCCAAGGCTTTCTCATGGCCCCCTCTGGCTCTCCTTCCTGCAAGCCTTATAGTCTTCTAGATCTCTATCATTACCTAGTTATTTGAACCTTTTGTAAGCTTTTTTCTTCTTGACTAGATTTTCAACAGCCTTTGCACACCACGGTTCCTGTATCCTACCATCCTTTCCACCTCATTGGAACGTACCTATGCAGAACACCACGCAAATATCCCCTGAACATTTGCCACAATTTTGCCCTACATTTCTCTGAGAACATCTGTTCCCAATATATACTTTCAAGTTTCTGCCTGATAGCTCCATATTTCCCTTTACTCCAATTAAACACTTTCCTAACTTCTCTGTTCCTATCCCTCTCCAATGCTATGGTAAAGGAGATAGAATTGTGATCACTATCTCCAAAATGCTCTCCCACTGAGAGACCTGACACCTGACCAGGTTCATTTCCCAATACCAGATCAACTACAGCCTCTCCTCTTGTAGACTTATCTGCATATTCTGTCAAGAAACCTTCCTGAACACACCTAACAAACTCTACCCCATCTGAACTCCTCGCTCTAGGGAGATGCCAATAGATATTAGGGAAATTAAAATCTCCCACCATGACAACCCTGTTATTATTGCATCTTTCCAGAACCTGTCTCCCTATCTGCTCCTCAATATCCCTGTTACCATTGGGTGGTCTATAAAAACACGCAGTAGAGTTATTGACCCCTTCCTGTTCCTAACTTCCACCCATAGAGACTCAATAGACAATTCCTCCTTTTCTGTAGCCATGACACTATCTCTGATCAGCAGTGCCACATCCACACCTCTTTTGCCTCCCTCCCTGTCCTTTCTGAAACATCTAAAGCCTGGCACTCCAAGTAGCCATTCCTGCCCCTGAGCCATCCAAGTCTCTGTAATGGCCACAACATCATAGTTCCAAGTACTGATCCACGCTCTAAGCGCATCCACTTTGTTCATGATACTCCTTGCATTAAAATAGACACATCTCAAACCATCAGTCTGAGTGTATCCCTTCTCTATCACCTCCCTCTCACACTGTCTTCAGTTTGGTTCCAACTCCCCAGCAATTCTAGTTTAAACTCTCCCCAATAACCTTAGCAAACCTCCCAGCCAGGATATTGGTCTGCTTTGGATTCAAGTGCAACCCATCCTTTTTGTACAGGTCACACATGTCCCAAAAGAGGTCCCAATGATCCAGAAATCTGAATCCCTGCCCCCTGCTCCAATCCCTCCTCCACCTCACCGTATTCCTATACTCACTGTCAGTGACACAGGCAGCAATCCCGAGATTACTACCTTTGAGGTCCTGCTTCTTAACTTCCTTCATAACTCTCTGTAGTCTGTTTTCAGGACCTCCTCCGTTTTCCTACCGATGTCATTGATACCAATATGTACCACAATCTTCGGCTGTTCACCTTCCCACTTCAGGATATCATGGACACGATCAGAAACAACCTGGACCCTGGCACCTGCAAAGCAAACTACCATCCGTGTTTCTTCCTGCGTCCCTTATCACTGCTGCCATCCTCTTCCTTTCTCTACCCTTCTAAGCCACAGGGCCAGACTCTGTGCCTAGGTAAGTCATAACCCCCCCAAAAGTTCTCAAACAGAAGTACTTATTGTTAAGTTGGACAGCCACAGGGATACTATCTGGTATCTGACTCCTGTCCTTCCCTCTTCTGAGTGTTACCTGCTTATCTGTCTCCCGAAGCCCCAGTGTGACTTCCTGCCTATAGCTCCTCTCTGTCACCTCCTCACTTTCCCTGACCAGATGAAGGTCATCGAGCTGCATCTCCAGTTCCCTAACGTGGTCCATGAGGAGCTGCAGCTCGAAGCATCTGACGCAGATGTGGCGGCCTGGGAGTCTCCTGGACATCCCACATCTGACACCCAGTACAGAACACCGGCCTCAGAGACATACTTCCTATTCTTATTCTTCACAAGTAACTTACTTCACCCCGACCAATGTTCCCTCTAAACTGTGCGCGTGTGCACACACGTTTTTCAACCAGCGCACAAAGGAAATTAATGTGCACACAAAAGGTTAGTTAGCTAAAATGTAGTAATTAATAATTATACTTACTGAAAATAATCTTTTAGCTAAATATTTCTGTTAACTAGTTAGTCGGTTTTTCAAATACCACAATGCACGTCACTAATTTACATCACCTCAGCTTTCCTGTTCTGGTTTGTACAGCTGCATCACGGTGGCAGTCATCTTTGGTAGACAGTGTTCATATCATAAAGTTTACAAAGATCTGTTTCAAATCCTCTAGATAGCTTACTAAGTTTTTATTGAAAAAATATTGATTCACTATGTCGAATTCAAAAGAAGCGAAGGGCGTGAAGCGCAAAAGAACTGCAAATTTGTTTAAAGTTGAATGGCTTACAAAATAGTAGAAACTGCTACACCGCAAGCTCATGAGGTCATGAACGAGCTACGATAAATACTTATGTATGATTCGGAAACTGGAATTATCTGTTTGTATTGTCATGATGCGAAAGTTGCTGGAGAATTTGCAGTGGAAAGAAGTGGGATGATATTTGGAAACTTGACTTTTTGAAGTGTTCTTTGGCAAGTAAATTGCATTTGGAGGGTGTACAAAAGCTCAGGCAATAGAACCCATCATTAACCGTTACAGGAGTGCTATGCATGTTACGGTTGAGTGCAGTTGAGCAAGAGCGAAAACTTTGCTCAAATGGCAGCATTTGTACTTCAAAATGAACAGTTTTGCAACCTTGAATGGTTGATGGACATTGGTGGAACCTTTCTTGCATCTAGTGCAGACTGTGAGTAAGGTTTTAGCCTAATGAATCAACTCAAAAACAAGCTGACAAACCGTTTAGGTGAATGTCATTTGGATATGTTAATGAGAATCAAAAGCTAGCAATTGGATAGAAGTTCTATTAGTCTGGATAGAGTTTACAAAGAATGGGTAAATGCCAAAGACAGGAGAGAGAAAAAATAACTGAGAGACTTAAATATATGTTATTTTGTTGTTATTCTGTGCAGTTTTATGTCAAATATTTTGTAAACCTACATAAACTGCGCAACGTGTGCATTCAGTGCGCACATACTTTTGTCAGAGGAAAGAAATTTGCACAACGTAAGATTTTTGTGCACACTGACTACTAAAAATTAGAGCGAACATTGATCCTGACCCGTTATCGTCGAAGCCCCGTTGTGCCAAAGCCCTCCTACTCTGACTTCCTCTACTCTGATGCCCGCTCTATAAAGCTGAGTCCTTTTTAAATTCTTCCTACTGGTCTAACTTGCTGATGTCCACATGCCTGCGCAGCCATGCCTTGATCGCTAAAGGATCTATATTATGTATTTTATTTTTTAAAGGACTTCACATGGGATTACAAATTGATATTGTCCAATGGACCCAAACATTAAGATAACAAGAACATCAAATTTAAATAGCAGACAAGCCAAAAATATTTGTGTTACCTATAAGACCATAGACATAGGAGTAGAATTAGGCCATTTGCTTCATCGAGTCTGTTCCACCATTCAATCATGGCTGATCCTTTATTTTCCCTCCTCAGCCTTCTCCATGTAACCTTTGATGCCATGTCCAGTCAAGAACCTATCAATCTCTGCCTGAAATATAATAAATGACATGGCCTCCACAGTTCCATGTGGCAATAAATTCTGCAAATTCATCCCCCTCTGGCTAAATAAATCGTTCCGCATCTCTGTTTTAAATGGACACCCCTCTATCTGAGGCTGTCCTAGACTCTCCTACCATGAGAAACATCCTTTCCACATCTACTCTGTGTAGGCCTTTCAACGTTCAAAAGATTTCAATGAGATATCTGCCGTCTTCTAAATTGCAACGAGTACAGACTCAGAGCCATCAAATGTTTGTCGTATGATAACCCTTTTATTCTTGGAATCATCCTTTAAAAAACCTCCTCTAAACTCTCTCCAATGCCAGCACCCTCTCCAAGGACCACAAAAATGATCACATTACTCAAGGTGAGACCTCACCAGTGCCTCATAAAGCATCACATCCTTGTTCTTATATTCTAGACCTCTCAAAATGAATGCTAACATTGCATTTGCCTTCCTTACCACCAATTCTACCTGCAAGTTAACCTTCAGAGTATTCTGCACCAGGGCTCTCAAGTCCCTTTGCATCTCAGATTTTTGGATTTTCTCCATTCAGAAAATAGTCTGTGCATTTATTTCTTCTACCGATTTGCATGACCATGCATTTTTCAACATTGTATTTCATTTGCCACTTTCTTCCCTTTTCTCCTAATCTGTCCAAGTCCTTCTGCAGCCTACCTGTTTCCTCAACACGACCTGCTCCTTGACCAATCTTCACATCACCTGCAAACTTGACAACAAAGCCATCTATTCCATCATCTAAATCATTGATATACAGCATAAAACTAAGCAGTCTCAACACAAATCCCTGCAGAACACCACTAGTCACTAGCAGCCAACCAGAAAGGATCCTTTTATTCCCACTTGCTGCCTCCTACCAATCAAATAATGCTGTAACCATGCCAGTAACTTCCCTTTAATACTATGGGTTTTTAACTTGGTAAGCAGCCTCATGTGCGGCACCTTGTCAAAGGCCTTCTGAACATCCAAATATACAACATCCGCTGCACTCCCTTTATCTATCCTACTTGTAATCTCTTCAAAAATTACAACAGGTTTCTCAGGCAAGATTTTCCCTTAAGGAAACACTGCTGACTTTGTCCTATCTTGTCCTGTGTCACCAAGTACTCCATAAACCTCCTCCTTAACAATCAATTCCAGCAGTATTGTTCTCCAGCAGTAGATCTATCACAGCAGTCCAATGTGGTGACTCTAAGGAATGTTTCTCATACAAATCTTTAGCACTCCATTTATCCTTTTTCTATTTATTGCTGTATTTTTCCATTATTTATTACTTGAGTGTGATGCTTCTCTCTCCTAGTTGGAGCATAGAAAGACTCGTGGCTTAGAAGTCAGTAAAATATTATGCGCTTAGAACATATCTGGATTTTACCCTACTTACTGTTGTATTATGCCTTCATCAGCAGCTCTTAATTATCTAATTTTAAGAATGTCGTTTCAGCTTTCTTCTATTGTTTTATTATAAAATACAAGGATGCACACTAAACTTCCTGTTCCTTATGTATCTTAGTGAATATAATCATCTGTAAGTGATTAGTTACTAATGGCAAATAATGAATCATGAAATGAAATAATGGATACATGACAGATACCTTCTGTACTTCCAGACACTGAGGCATCTGACAATATTCAACTGCCAATTACCTTGTTATCTTTCACACATTAAGACAACTGCCACAGCAGACCTCTCCCATTAACCTGTTAACATAAAAATTACCTTTATGACATATTTGTGGAGTTGTAAGTAATTCAGAAAAAAAACAACTGAAAGTAAATGTAGTATATTTCTTGTGCATGATTTCATTTTCCAAATAAAGTCAGATAATTACTGAGCTACATTTCACTTCAAAATGTCAAAGCTGAAGAAAATACAAATTAGGTCCTATTAAAGGAAGTTATTCATTCTTTCAAGAAAAGTATTTCCAATTTACTGTAATATGATCAATTGCAATCCATAATTGCATGTTATAGATTGTACTACAATTATTATCCAAAAATTAAGGCACTTTCTTACTCAGTCAAGAGTTGTTACATTTTCCCAAAGAAAACAATGACAATTGATGATTAGTCTACAGTAGAAATGTGAAATTTGATTTTTAAATTCTCAGTCTATTTGGATATAGATATGTCATTACTCTTTTGAATACAACTTCATCACACATGGCCTCTCAAGAGAATTCCTTTTTTAAAAAATTCACCAAACTAGTATTTAAGCTGACAGAAACCAAAATTGGTTGCATCATGATTTCTGAAAATTGCACTAGTTGTCTTTCACCCTTGACACTTTCGCTAAACCAAAATGCATAAATCAAATGTAAACAAGTTTTTAATTGTTGTATTAATAAGTTAATTCAAAGTCACATGATTTTGAAAATGTGATCATAATCTGAAAAGCAAGATATGTTGTTTAACAATGACAATCCAATAAATTGTCATTTTTCTGCTTTTCTTGGAGCATTTAAATAAATGTACATGGAAACTAATACAACACCAAAGAATTATTTATTAAGATGAGGAGTAGAGTAAGAGGGAGAAAGAAAGATCTTAATTCTTTGGGCGATTTAGTATATTTTCTTCATTTGTCTAGTTACTTGGAAGTGTTCATCTGCAGAAGGAATGGTTATTGAAATAATTAAGATTCTATTCAGTCACTAGGGCTTTGGATTCCACTAATCTATAAAATACAGTATTTTACATAACAGCCTCAATGACAGAAAAAAATAACCTCAGGGCTTTTTATGACCTTCACAAACTCAAGTCAACTGTTAGGTGTGAATTTTGACTCTTATTACACCCCTTGCATCCATTATTCCATTTAATAGACACATAAAAATACCAATCAAATGTAAACAAGTTTTTAATTGTTGTATTAATAAGTTAATTCAAGTTATTCAAGACTATGATTTTGTAAAATTATTGAATGTAACTTTTTGATGTAATGATTATCAAGGAAACAGAAAATGCTTCTTATGAATCCTTTCCAAAGGCTCATTATGATATCAAAAGTAATCAAAATTCAAAGGTTCAAAAGTTAATTTTATTATCAAAGTACGCATGTACAATACAACTCATATATTTGACTTCTCCAGACAGCTATGAAATACACATGAAATGAGAAAGAAACAAAACTTGCAGATCCCAGAATCCCCCGCAGAAAAATCTGCAACGTTAGTAACAAACCTCCACACTCTTCCTATAGAAAAAAAGTGACAATAACAATCCCTGATGCCCTCACACACAAAAAAAGCGACAATACAATCCCCAACTCCCTCATTTGCAAAAAATGCTGCTAATTTCAAAATTGAGTTATCCTTAGAAATTAGAACCTAATCCAGTTCCTACCATACTAGGAATACTTCATTTACAAAAAAGTTTGCAAAGAGAGTCATCTGGGTAATTAATGCAATGAAGGTGGGTTGTCATGTGATACTTAAATTATTGTGTTTGCAAAAAGTTTCACACGAATAGATTTGGCAGGAAAGGTCAAAATACTGTCATTTAAGTGAACTTCAGCTAAGCAAGTAAAAGCATGTGAGCATGTAATAAAATGCATTATTGAAAAGTAAAGTACTATATATAAAATCCATGAAATAGTTTAAAATTCCAGTACCAATGGATTAGAATAAAATCATTTAACTTAAAAAAATAATTTTCCTACTAAATAAAATAGTTTTAATTGTGTAGGAGATATATATGGTTCATTTGGATTTGCTGCATGTTTAGAGCAATTTATTAAGATTTTTTTCAGTAACATAGAAAAGATTATTGCTAACTTGAAAAATAAATTATAGCACAGTCTTTCTTTAAGGACCCCAAAGGGTTGCTATATTCTCAGAGAAAATTATACTGGTCTATTGTTAAACTTAATATGCTAACTTACAATAGTTATTCTAAGATATCACAGAGATATGGCATGAAAACAGGTCCTTCAGGACATTAAGTGTGTCAACCATTAGCCACCAATTTACACAGATACTACATCCCATTTCTTTATATTCTTCCAAAAAATCCAACAACTTTCTCCAGCATCCATCACTCATCTGCACACCACAGGCAATTTACAATGGCCAAAAAAATCTACCAATCTATATGTCTTTAGGATGTAGGAGGAAAACTAAGAACCTAGAAGAAACCTATGTGGTCAAGGATAGAACATACAAACTCCACACAAGCAATACCCAAGGTCAGTATCAGGCACAGGTATCTAGCTCTGTAGGGTAGTGGCTCTTACAGGTGTGCCACTCTACTGTCTGCCTTGAGTGACTGCAACAATGCAATTAATTCTGATCTTCTGTAATTCTGTTTCAGATTACCCTAGTTTATTTACTTACAAATGTAGATGCTAACATTGAGATTATGACATGTGCAGTCACTTGGAGATCTGAGGGGCAAGTTTTTCATACAACGTTGGTGAAAATATGGAACAAGCTACCAGAGCAGATGATAAATGAAGATACAATTGCAATATTTAAAATGCATTTAGACTGTATGTTTCTATGATTGAATGGATTTCAAGAAGTACTCCAGTAGTTGCAAAGTGCTTTGGACCACCTTAAGTTATGAACAGTGTTATACAACTGGAACTTCTTCCTATTAACTCCATTAAAACATGGAATCACTCCAACAGATATTTGGATGAACTTGTATCCTGTTTCAAAGTTTCAATCGAAGTGAATCTATGCTTAAACTGTGTGTTATCTGCAGTGAGGAAATAATAATTTATGGCTTCTTTTCTTCTCAGCATTCCCTGGAGAATCATCTGTTCCTAGATGCAGCATTTGAAGGAAATGGTGACATAGTCCATTACATTTTTTGATTAACTGTACCATAACACTCAGGGATTCCTTCAGATTTTAAAACTGGATGAGGTTTGACATACGATCAATTGTTAAAATATCTCAGGCAGTCCCTCAGGGTCAAAGATGATTTTCTTCCACTCAGGTTGTCCAGCATCTTAAGATGGCTGATGAGGCCATTATGGGACCAGCAGACTCTGCCACAAGTGGGGCAGGAGAATGATGTTCCTGTTTTCATTGATTTTCAAGAAACCCCAAATTCACTCAACAGAGCGACGAGGAATCTCAGTATTCTCCTAGATGCTTCTCTAATATCTTGGCACTTATGAACCAAGGATTCCTAGAAGTGCATAGGAACATGTACAATATTTTCTCAAGAGGCCATGAGAACATCCTTGAAACATTTCCTCTATCTTCCTGATAATCTCTTCCTTTGCTGGAATTTGAGGGAGCATGCTTGATTTGGTATGCAAATAATAAATGCATACAACAGAGTGGCTAGGACGGTGAGTTTGGGAGAGGCTAACATGAACTAATTGATTTGGAGGATTTTGAAAGAAAATATTTAGTGCATGTCTGGTGCAAACATGGGATCACAGCTGCCCAGTTGACCTTCAGATAGTGTCAGTTCTAAAGTCTTTATTTTCAAACAGGTGCTCCTGTGGCTAGCCACAGATGGTGAAAGCATGATGAATTTCATTTTCAATGTCAACCTTTGTTGAGAGGTGGCACCCAAGATATGAAAAGTGGTTTAGGTTGATTGGGTTTCAATGTGGACTTTATTTTCAGAGTGTTGTGTTGAGCAATGGGGACCTCAGTTTTCCTTTAGTTAGTAAGCAAGCACTTAAGGATGGAAGCACAGCCTCCATATATATGTATCATCTATAATATTAAACTTCAAATTAAAAATCATTTAAAAATATCATGCAAGTAATTTGAAGAACTCCAATTATGGAGATGCAATGAAAAGGAATAGTCTCTTACAATTAACTTCATGGTATTTAGCTTTTTTGAGTCCTATAAACAACTTCTCATACTTTAATTTAATACTGTTTCTTTGTACTCAGTGTTTTTGACATGTTTTCCTTACAAGATAAAATATCTGGAAAGAATAACTACTTGTACATGCACATCATTTTAAGTTACAATAATAAAGAATTGTAAATAAATAACCAAATACTCATTTCTGTATCCCTGTCCTGTCTCAAAATGCTAATAATAAACATTCCAGAATCTAACTTCATTTTAAGCTTACCAATTAGAAATCTTTTCAAAAAAGAGATCTTTTTCTAATGTATTTGGCAAATTAAAGAACCACATTTTGGTGAAATGTGAAAGATAGAGCATATACTGCTTCGAATTTGTGAATTGCTTAGGCAAATGTATGTAAATAATTGGAACTATGAACCTAGAAATTTTACCTTCCAGTACTCACTTCAAACATTAACTGGTTTCCTACACCCTCAATTAATCAGGTATATTTTTTGGCAGAATTATATTTCTCACCTATACATAGTAGATTAAATGATTATACCAGCATCAACTGCACTTCCCTCAACAGGTGCTGAACTTGAATAGCACAGTGAGGTGCTAACCAGCAGACAGTCGATACTAATCTAAATACGGATCCAGTACAGGCACTTATCAAAAAAGCATCTATGAACAAACATCGAGAAGCACTCACCCACTTCTCCTCCCTCTAACCCGTAGCCCAAAAATATACAACACTAATGTAATTTACAGGCACAGTGAGATAATCAGAGGGATACTGGCACCCACAGTTAGTATGAACCAACATAAATTACTGCTCTGTATGAAAAAGTTAAATTAATTTATCTTGCAATAAAAAGATCAGATATTAAGAAGATATTATTTATCCTTTGATAAGCTTTCATTCATTCCCACACAGGTTTTCAAAATATTTATTTGCAGATATACAAAGTGACAAATGTGTTTACAGGATATTAACAGAAAATAAATATCTGCCAAACCAAAATAAAACAGAAAATTAACTAAAGGGACTGCTAACCAATTACAAACATAAATGTCACCAAAAAAATACAAAAATTGTAAATCAACTCCTTCCATTCAAATGAACTTGTTGTTTTTTGTAATTCCAAAACTAATCAAAAGAAAAACACAGGCGCTGGGAGATAATCACGTGCCTAGTTACTTTTCTTTAGTGAGGCACGGACATATGACGTGGTAGTGTAATGCCACATGCCATTCATGTATTTTACATACAACCCATAATGAATTGTGTAAACAATGTTTAATCAAACAATATACTTACAATTATACTGAAATACTCAATGCGCAACACAAGTGGCTCATTATTCTTGTGTCAGTGTGATGGCAGATACTTCACACCAGTGGTAAGCAATTCAGCAAATTTATGTTTTGCCCTGAGACGGCATATGCAGTCAATGTCGGAGCACAGCTACCAGACCATTGATGGAGCTCGGCTGGCAAGGTCAAGTTTCTACATTCCTAACTATTGCAGGAAGTAACTGATGGTGGTTCCGCATTGCCTTGCAAGTTCTGGCCCTGGGCTTTTATGAAAATTCAAAGTTCATAGTAAATTTATTATCAAAGTACATATATATATATATATTAGCAAATGCTACCTTGAGTTTCATTTTCTTGCAGGCATTTACAATAAAAAAATACAATAGAATTTTACAAAAATCTATGCATAAACAAAGACTGACTAACACCATGGTGCAAAGGAAAACAAACTGTACAAATAAACGCTTAGAAATAACATCCACACGATGCTATAAAAATGTTAGTCCAATGCCAGTATGTCTGCTGATAAAAAAAACCTAACAGACAAGTTACAAGAAGCACTGAATGCTCAGACTCTGCTTGGTGGAGTGGGGGTAGGGTTGGGGAGGTGGTGGACAGTAGACCTAACATTGCCTAAAAGCTTGCTAATTCCAGATGCTCTGTGCTAGTCATAGGTTCGTTAATAGTATTCCTGTCCGTGAGTTTGAGAATTCAAGTACTGCTCTGAAGGTGGGAGCACAAAATTCAGGGCAACACACAAAGGATGTGCAACACAGGTAGAAATGAAATCTCTCACTTGAAATAACCTACTGCACCAATAATTTCACAGCACCTGGCCATTATCAGTAGAGCTCATCACAATTTCCAGTCAACATTTATTTCTTCAATCAAAACCATGAGAAACAAATCTGATCTACTGGAAGCTTGTTGTGTGAAAACTGGCATTTCAGTAGGAATGACATTTCATAAAGTACTTTATTCACCATAATACTCCTCAGAATGCCCTGGTAGAAGTTAAACAAAATCTCAAGCTATTTTAACAGGAAAATGGTAAAAGGCAAATATAAATTAGTATCCAAATACTATCTGCATTCCAACATGATGATTCATACAAAAGCTTGACAGAATACCCATTTCATTTGGAAAAAACCATGAAAAGTTTACACAGGCATTTTGCGACTAGCATTGACAAAATACTGATCTAAAACAGGGGCTATTGTGACCAGCTTGGGAATCTATGAGATTTACAGGAAAATGTTGCTTCCCGCTTGACATTGTTGCCTCCCACACCTCCCATAGTGCCCATAGATCAGCTGCAGGGTCATCAGCTGAGGAGTATTACTCATTGATGTTTCACTCCCTTAGCCCTGGTACATCTCCTGGTAGTGGAGCAGTGGATTCCAATGGGCATAGTTGGCCCCCCAATTGCTGTCATTCCTCCTCAGCTACAGCCAAAAGCTGCCTTTTTTTGCCTCTTCAGCCAACACTCCTGAGCCTCATTCCAGTCACAGCCATATCACAGAGTAACCTTGTCCTCAACGTGCCAACAAAGCCCCGGCATTCTACCTCCACAGGGTAGATGATGATCCTCCAGCCAGCTTCCTTACACTCAGCTGCCAGGTCTGAGTATTTCAGCCTCTTCTGTTCATGGGCAGCCTCTACTCCTTTTTCCCATGGGATGGTTACTTCAAAGAGGAGGACTATTTTGGTGGCCGTGGACCACAGTTTTACGTCTAGGCGGAGCGATGTGGTGGTGAATTCTGTCGGGAAGTGTAGCTGTCTGCCGAGATCTGCCCTCATGTTCCATTCCTTGCCTGTGGAGAGCAATCCTGAAGGAGTTCTTTGACTGCTCATTTCATACCAGTGAATGACTTGTTTATGGTGCTCTCCCACATGGTCCAGCTTTCCTGCCGGCCCTGTGCCACTGCCTTCACCATGTAGTGCTCTTACTCTGTCCTTGTCACCTCCTCCACTACCATGACTTTCTTTCCTTTCTTCGATGGCTTGGACCAGAAATGTGCTGCCTTCTCCCAGCCAAGTCCTGCACATCCAGCCTGGACACTGCCAACAACTTCTTGTTGCTGCAACCTGTTGATGGACTGGTCAGCTTCTGCTTAGGCTCTCCATTTACGTCTGGTATGGTTTGGGCCATTGGCACTTCTCACCAGTGGGTTGGTGGACTCCCTCATCTCAATGACCAGTGGGTTTTCTCCTGCTTGTACCCAGGCTGATTAATCTCAGTGGCAGCTGCTACATGTTCTTCCTGAAGAGGCAAGTGTCCGAGAAACACCAAGGCAGCCCCAACCATTTCCAGATGTACGAGTTGGCTATCCCCTCCATCCTACAGCTGTTGATGAGGCAGTTTAACATATTTTCAGGGGCCAGTTCACCCTTTGATACAGCGTGAACGGATAGCACACACTATCAGTGGAATTGGCTTAGGTCAATTCTGTCCAGGCCCTCTATGAGCTGTTTCTGTGCTACTTTTCCCATCTGCCTGTCAAAGAGCTCTTCCAAGGCTTTGGATGGGCTGCCTAGCCAACAATAGGATTTCCTTGCCATCCACAACAAAGGTGCTGTTGTCGCTTCTGACCCCTTTTCGGAGGGATTGACTTCGAGACTTGGAGGGCTTGATCTTCATCCTTGCCCATGTCACTAGCTCATCCAGCCTCTTCACCAATGTTCTTGTGCATGCAGCCGTCTGAGGGATGCTTGTGACATCATCCATATAACTTCTCAATGGAAGAAGCCTCTATCCTGACTGTAGCTTTATCCCTGCCTTGCTCCAATAAGGATGATATCAAAGGCTACCACATACAGGATGGGAGAGATGGAGCACCCCACTGCAATGCCTACTTTGAGCTGCTACCACCCCATTGTAAAGTCTTGAAAAGAGAAGCTCATCTGGAGGCCCCTGAAGAAATCGAAAACCAGGTGTCTGATGCAGTCAGGAATGTAGAAGAATTCCATCGCAAAATTGATGAGCTGGTGAGGCACTATCCACAGGCATTCACAAATACCAGCCACACAATACATAGCTCACCTTTCCCTCAATTGGATTGATGGATCTAGTCCCATATCAACGATGCATGCTCCTCACAACCTAGGAAGCCTGGAACTCTTGCCTTCTGGCTCTGACAGCTAGTGTCAATGTATCTATTGTCCATGAGATAGCTGGTCATCCTCTTAGCATGACAAGGAAGGAGATTTTCCCCTTGACGGTCAGCAGTACAATGCACCTGAACTGGCTGATGAAACTGGAGTTCTGCTCTTTGAGGATGAATACCATCAAAATCTTTTGCCACTCTGATGGGATGCACTGGTTTTCCAGGCAGTTCAATAGGTTTCAATAGGTGCATTTAAAGTCAGGGAAATATATATACAATTAACATCCTGAAAGTCTTTTTCTTCGCAAACATCCATGAAAACAGAGGAGTGCCCCAAAGAATGAATGACAGTCAAAACATTAGAACCCCAAAGCACCCCCCAGCTCCCCCCGCCACGCACAAGTAGCAACAAGTTAATGATCCTCACAGCGAGAGGGGAGACATAACAAACAGCTCGCTGATTTATGACATTAAAAGTCTGTCGCGTCACTTTTTTTGAGCTCTGTGCCCGGAGAGTCGGCACCAAAAAGGCACAGGTCTCTGGGCACACAACTCTCAGCAGCTAACCCACTGCTCCCAATGTTCCGTGTTCTCCTGCGATGCTTCAGTCAGGGGCATGAGCCAAGAATCAGCACGTCCCCAGAGCCATGAAATCCCAGAACCCCGAAGGTGTGCTGGTCTTCCAGGCCACGTCCTTGGATTATCAAAAAGCAGCCGGTCATGAGGCCCTGAGAGCATGTTCCATTCCTGCAAAGAACAGAAGTCAGAGTGTAACACCAGGTCAGGGTCTTCAAAAGAACCCCCCACACCCTGAAAAGGAAAAAAGAGATATCAAAGATACAAATAAAACTGTTTCTGAAGATGCAAGCAAAGGAGATGCCCTTAACTTTGCCCCACTTTCATTGTTCTCATTAGGATCTTTAGCACACAAGGGCAGTTTTTGTAGATGGTCGGGAGGTTGGCGGAGCAGGATGTTGAACCTACCCTAGTGACCAAGGGAGATTTTTCCTTGCTGGATCACCGTACTGGCCCCTCATATACTGCTCCAGCTCCTCTTTGGTGGCTTCCAAATTCCCGCTCTTTTTATCCCCCAACAGCTGATGGGCATATTTGAAGGGATTCTTGAAGAAAGCTGGCTCTCTCTCTCTCCTGCGCTTACAAATGCACTCTGCCCTTTCCAGCCTGGCCAGCTTCTCTTCACTTTGTTCTACAAAAGCTTCAAGCCCACATTCTCTTCCTGTGTTACTTTCTTCCAGTTCTTCTGCAATTGACACCACATTCGTACTACCTGCTCTATGTCCTTCTTCCAATTTCTCTTGGAGCAGTGACAACTCTCTTGATGTCAGCTTCGCCAAATCTATCTCCACATGCTTCAAAGAGGAAATCTCCAAATGAATTAAGCTTTCCTTCCACCTGGCTGTGTAGAGCGTGCTGTAGGATTGTGCTGAGGTCCCTGTCCAGCCTCTGCCACTCGGCCACTTGATCTTGTCCCTCCTTCCTGGTTTCTTCCTCTTATTATTTTACCTCGGAATCTCACAAAAGCAACTGACTACGTAACTGTTCACTCCATATCTGAGCATTAAAATTATACTTGGTTACAGTCTTTTCCTTATTCGATTGACATCTTAATGTTTCAGTTTGTAAGCATTTTAATTTCCAAGGGAAACTTACAACTTATTACTTGAGGTAAGTGACAATGTTGAAAGAGATTTCCATTGAAATCATTGTCTATTTTGAGCTGAATCCTGTGAGTGATCTGTAAATGCTTTCATCAAGTTGAATTGCAAACACCCATTTTACTATTTTCCCTTGATTAACAAGTTCTTTTGCATAAACTTGTTTCATGGAACATATGTATTGTTATAACTCAGTGTTCTTTGGTACGGCATTATTCATATTCGCTGAATGTGCTGTTTTGAATTGCAGTGATGTACTTGTGAGATGAAACTTTCAATACAAGGAGAAACACATGAATTAATCATTGGAAACTTCAGAGTACTGTTTCAGATTATCAACCCAATTAACAATATAGATCAACCAAAAAAGTTAGAAATTATTTATTGTAATAGTTGATTAACCTAGTCATTAACCTGGGACAAAAGAAATTACCCTCTGGATTTTTCTTCCGGCACTTACACTATATCCCTCAATGTCCTGAAATCTATAATCTGCATTTTGAATGAACACAGAGACTGATCCCCCAGAGCTGCCTGGGATTGTGAAGTCCAAAGGTTCACTTCCTTCTGAGTGAAGAAGTTGCTTCTCATTTTAGCTGTATTCTTATTTTTAACATCAGCCCTCCCAAGCTGAGTGAGGTAAAAAAAAAAGGCAGTGAAGAAGGCAGGATCTGCATCAGTGCCAGGCCCTAACAGTGTTCAGTATTATGTCTACAAGAACACCCTGGATGTTCTGAGATTCCTCTGGAGAAACATGAGGGTTGCGTGGGAAAAGCAAGTTATCCCCAAAGCCTGGAGAAGAGCAGGGGGAGTTCTGATCCCAAAAGAAAAGAATTCGTCCACCATTGAACAGTTTCGCCAAATAAACCTTCTGAACATAGAAGGCGAGATCTTTTTCAGCGTGTTGGCGCAAAGACTTACAAAATATTTGAAACAAAACCATTTTATTGACACATCAATCCAAAAGGCTGGCATAGCAGGCTTCTCGGGATGCCTCGAACATACCAGCGTCATATGGCATCAAATCCAGACAGCTAAGAAAGAAAGGATCTGCATGTCTTGTTCCTCGACCTGGCCAACACCTATGGATCAGTTCCTCATTCTCTGCTGTGGACTGCTTTTGAATTCTTTCAGGTGTCTGCAACAATAACCAATCTGGTAAAACACTACTTTCAGGATCTGCAGGTTTGTCTCACAACAGCAGACTTCACCATAGCTTGGCAACCGCTGGAAGTTGGCATCATGGTGGGGTGCACCATCTCCCCATTGGCCTTCCCTATGGCAATGGAGCTCATTATCAGAACCTCAAAATGGGTTGCGGGAGGAAAATGGCTACAGTTTGGTCAGAAGTTACCACCGATAGGAGCCTACATGGACGATGTAACAATAATGATGACAACTGTCCCCTGCACCAAGAGACCTCTGTAAAAGCTTCATCAAAACATCACATGGGCGAGGATGAAGATCAAGCCTAGCAAGTGCAGAAGCATCTCCATTGTCAAAGGTCAAGTCACGGATCAAAGATTTCATATTGATGGAACACCTGTCCTAACTGTTTCAGAAATGCCAGTGAGGAGCTTGGGTCGATGGTATGATGCTAAGCTCAAGGACACCGAGCAGTTTAAACAACACAAAAAGGATACCATCACGTACGTAGCTCGCATCAACAAGACCTTGCTGCCAGGAAAACTCAAGCTGTGGTGCTTCCAGTTCGGCATACTCCCAAGACTCATGTGGCCTTTAACAGTGTATGAAATCCTCATCAACAAGGTGGAAAAGTTCAAAAGAGTGATCAGCACACATGTGAAACAGTAGCTTGGACTATGCTTAAGTCCTGTTGGACTGTACGGGGACAGCAAATTGAAATTACCAATTACAAGTCTTGTGGAAGAATTCAAATGCACCAAAGCAAGGTTGGTCATTACCCTCAAGTGAATCTGAAGATACTGTTATTCGAACAGCGGCCTCCCGTGCAGCAACGGGGGGGGGGGGGGACCCCATCTGAAGCCGTTCAGAGTGCTAAGTCTGCTCTTCACTTTAGGGATGTGGTTGGCCAAGTCCAACATGGGAGAGCTGGTCTTGGGCTCGTCCCAAAGGCTCCTCAATGGCACAAGGCAACATCAGTGCAGAAGAGACGGCTTGTGTGGAGGAGGTGAAGAGACAGGAGGAGGCAGAGCGACACGCCAGAGCCATTTCAATGAAAACTCAGCTGGCATGACATCTGGGAGATGGAGGGATCTTGGCTAAGTTTTGTCATCAGAGCCACTTATGACCTCCTACCCACACCCCAGAACCTGAACCAGTGGTGGGAAGAAGACCCCGCTTGCTCTCTTTGTCAAGCACCTGGATCACGAAGGCACATTTTAACAGGATGCACCATGAGTCTCAGCCAGGGGCGGTATACTTGGCAGCATAACCAAGTTCTCAGACAGCTGGCATCAATCTTGGAACAGGGGCAAACCACCATAAATGCTCTCCCACAAACAACAGCAGGAAATATCCACATTACATGATTTGTACCAGCAGGCCGACCTCCAGAGCACCAAGTAACATCAAAGGATATAAGCATTCTGCATGTTGCTCACAATTGGAAAATGGACGTGGACTTGGAGAAAAAGCTTGTGTTTCCCCCAGACATTGCGGCTACAACACTCCGGCCAGACATAGTCCTGTGGTCCACAACAGCCAAGCTGGCACATGTTGTGGAATTGACAGTACCATGGGAAGATGGTGTTGAAGAAGCTCATGAGAGGAAAAAGACCAAGTACTCTGAACTGGCAACTGAAGCTGCTCAGAACGGCTGGAAGACTAAGATTTTCCCTGTAGAAGTGTGATGCAGGGGATTCATTGCTACATCTACGACCAGTCTATTGAAGAAGATGGGGGTGAGGGGTGTCTCCCTCCAACAAGCAATCAAGTCCTTGTCAAATGCAGCAGAAGAAAGCAGCAATTGGATTTGGATTAAAAGGAAAGACAACATCTGGGCTGCAAGATGAAGACAGGAGGGTACAGAACTGAGGGGGTGTATCTGGGACACCAGGTAGCACTGTTGAGCCCTCTGAAGACGTTGTGGGCTTATCAGCGAAACATCAAAGAAGGAGGGTGCCCACCTGTTGACCCCGATGATGTAGCTAACCTCCTCGTCACCACTCCAAACCTACTGCCAACATCGAGAGTGCCGACTTTATCATAGGGATTGAAACATCGTCCTATTAGCTCTACTTAAACCGTGCCCAAGATCCTGGATTTCCTAGTATGATCCTGGACTCCCTAGTCTCTCTACAACTAACCTGTTCAGAATATTCTGATTTGGATGAGGTCTCTTTTTTTTAAACTGAGGGAATAAAGTCAGTCTATTCAAACTCTCCTTACAATGGCAAAAGCACAGATGTAGTGGATCTTTACCCCCTCCCTCCATGGAAAATATATTCTTTCCTCAGTAATGAATCCAAAATTGCACTAAAAGATAGCACCTGGAGTATTATCAAGGCCATATAAAAGACTTCTTTAACTCAAAGGCCCATTTCATTATCAATCTTAAGTGTCAGAGAATTCCTGCAAGAGAAGAAAGGCTTGAAAAACTTCCTTGACGTGACTGCATGATGACGAACATTTAGAGAATACTTGATGGTTTTCCATAATTATATAATTACTGATGATGGCCAAAAACTGATGTAGCAAGGTTCCATAGCTAGGAACACAATAGTGACCAGGTTAACCAGTTCTTTAGTAATATAATATGCCTGTACTTTTCTTCAAACAAGTCCCATGGAATCTTACACAAAAGTTTTATAAAATCCTGAAAAGATTCAGCAAGATAGCAGACAACTGTGGAGAGAGAAACAGAGTTAATATTTCAGGTTAATGATCATTCAGAGACATTGTTCATTTGAAAGACCAGAGATTCAAAAATATTAACTTTGTTTCTTTCTTAACAGATGAAGGTGACCGGACAAGTACTGCTTGCACATTCTGTTTTTACCCCCATTGCTATAGAGAGGCAGGACATAGATGTGAACTCACAAACCCCAAAATTGAATTGACATGCTCATCTAAGGGAGCACTAACTCGAAGTGAGAGGGGCACAAGGGAGGTGAGGAGAAGAAATAAATGCCAAACTAAATCTTATTATTCCCTGAAAGCTTATAGCAGCAATTCACAAAATGATATTAGTATGCACCTAGAACAGCTGCCTTCCGAATTCCTAATTAAGAAACCTTTGAACTAAACAAATCATTTGTGGAAGTTGGATTAAGAATAGCAAAGATCATTTAAAATTTTTAACAAGTTTGGCATGTGACGTTGCCATACCAGTTATTTTTCTGCTAATAATATAACTTCATTTTTTCTATGTGTCTTATCAATTTTATCAATAGTCCAAATAATTCAGGGGTTCCCAACCTAGGGTCTGTGTACCCCTTGCTTAATGGTATTAGTCCATGGCATCAAAAAGGTTGGGAGTCCTTGAAATAATTAATGAAAATTAAATTCTCATTTGTGAAATTATAACATTCTGAGAAAATAAGTCATGCAAATGTTAGCATCTATTTCTAAAATTTTAATTGTTGAAATT
Source organism: Hemitrygon akajei (assembly GCF_048418815.1). Taxonomy (NCBI): domain Eukaryota; kingdom Metazoa; phylum Chordata; class Chondrichthyes; order Myliobatiformes; family Dasyatidae; genus Hemitrygon; species Hemitrygon akajei. The sequence continues at coordinate 62,321,524 of NC_133126.1, forward strand.
AATTGTTACCGCAGCTAACACTATCAATATTTACTATTTTTCTTGCCAAAATCTAAAGCTATGTGTATCTGAAAATATTTAGAAGATAATAGAAATGTTACCAATAACCACTGGGTTTGTAAAATGTCAACTGACATCACGGCATTCATTTGTCAAAATGGGCTTTGCTTTAATAATTTTCCATCTTTGGTTAAAATACAAGAATCAATTATGAATTTTGTGGTTTCAGAGATCAGTTTCACTAATAGAATTATTTTCTTTATGAAGGATCTTCACTTGCTTTCAGAGAAAATGTAGATAAATCATCTTCATACAGTAACAAAAGGCAGAAGAGCTGTACTGTCACCTAGTGGGCAAATACTTGCCAACATTGAATCACTGTGTTTGTTGAAGTTATAAAAGCTGCTCACAACATTCACATGACATATTGGGGTTAAATTTGCTTTGCAATCACACAATTTAAATATCAAAAACAGAAAGGCAGCTGAATAAAAATTGTGATGATAATGACCTGTCCTTTTCAGTTGCTTGGCTAGGCCTTTCCAACTGTTTCAAACTTCATTTGTAGTTGCCATACTCCCATGGAAACAAATTAATTATTACATACAAATTAAAATGAAATATCATTTTCTCTGACTTCAATCTATCAGGCAAAGTATGAGCAGTGCAAAGTCAGAAGTTAATAATTTCACTCTATATCTAATACATTTATAACATTGGTAATAATATGCAATTTATATTGTTCTTTGATCTACCGGTATTTACATTCATAAAGTCTTTAGGGACTTTGAGCAGACTCCTTCTGAAAAAGTTAACACTGAACTAGCTCTTGCTGATCTCAATCCACCATCAAGAACATTTGCCAACGGCTTCACAGTGCCCCAACATAATTGGTTGAAGTGTAGAGGACTATCTGGTTGGTGCAAAGCATTTTAAACTCTTCTTCGAGGACTATCACCTTGTGATGGGGAGACTTATGAGTTCCCAAGTTCCTAAGATCCAAAGAGAACTGCCACCTGGAGTTCAGCCATCAGGCAATTCGCTCCTGTAAGGTCAAGTTGGAGGATGCAGACAAACAGCGATCCGACAAATACCTCAATGGTGGACCTGCTGTAAGATTATGACACATCACAATGGCAGTGAAGATGGAGGAGGGCTGAAGCAGTGAATGGTCCCCAGTTATATTGCATTCTTTGTCACTGGATCCTGACCCCAATCCGTCAAGGACTGTGCGGTGGCTGCCTGTGTATCAGCACAGGCATTCCCCGTTACGGAAATTCACCCAAACGCCAAGGATAAAGTTGATCCCGAATTGGTCTCAACAGCCACCTGAGGACCCAACAAGCACTTAGGAGAGCTTCATACTTGACTTGAGTGATTACACGATTCCAGACTCCTACAGCAGGGACAGGATGCTGGCAGGATTTCTCACAGACCAACGAGGAAGTCCTGCCCCATCCAAAGTAAAAACATTGGCAGCCTGCAAAGTACCTCCCCAAATTCTGTCAGCCACAAAAATTATGAATGTAAAAGTTCTTAACTATATTTGACTTTCAAAAAAACACTTAAAGGCTTGAATAACATAACTTAAAAATTATGGACAAATACTCAGAAATAATTAAATATAATAAATTAAAGCAAAATAATTTTTTAATGGAATTTACCTTCCTCTCTAATTCCAAACTTGCAGCCCTCATGCCCCTATTCATATCAATGGTGTCTTTAATACTGTGTCAAGTCAAACCAGGCACATAATACCAGAGATGGTTCCCCAGCATGAGAAAACACAGCAGGGCCAAATGTATTGACAGATTTAGTGTTTGTGATCTGTCAGTAAATCAAAATCTTCTGCATTTATGAAAGCTGTCAGTCTAAGATTCAATGCTGTTTAATCAGACATAAGAGCAGCATTAAGCTATTCAACCAATCAAGTCTGCTCTGCCATTCCATCATAGCTGATGTATTATCCTTCTCAACCTGCCTTCTCCCTGTAACCTTTGACACCCTGATTAATCAAGAACCTATCACCCTCCATCTTAAATATACCTAATGACTTGGCGTACACAGCTGTCTGTGGCAATGAATCCCACAATGAAATGCCAGTGGTTCTATTTGAAGATGCTTGCATTTGTCAGCAAGTTCCGATCTAGTGTGTTAACAGAAGACTGTTAATGATGTGCAAATTGGAGAGCAATTTCAAGAGTTCAAATGATGCATCATCCATTGGGGATCTCCAAAGCTTGGTTGACAATTCATGATGCTGCAAATAGCATCTAACCAAGCTGTACCATTATTTTGAAGAACTTGCTGGACAAGCACAATAATTGCCAATTAAATTTGCTACAGGAAATTGTCTGGTAATTAACATGATAGCTATCTTGATTAAAGTTATAATGAAACTCACTAACCGAGGACAGAAAAACTAGGTCAGTGAATTTGAAGTCACCTTAATACCTTTTAAACTTTGCAGTCTAATACTTTTAGATAATGAAAAGTTTTTGAGGATTAAAAATTTATAGAGATTGATAATTTTTTTAGATACTAAGGGAATCAAAGTAGATGGGTAAATACAGGAAAGTGGCTTTGAAACAAAAGATCAGACACAAATATGGAGTGGGGATGAGCGGCCGAATATCTTTCTGCACTTTCTTTATCTTCCATACTAATGTAACATGCTAGGAACTTTGGATTTAAAAGATAATAGATTCTCCTAAAATGTTGGGTATTCTGACAAAATTGCTTATGAAGTGCAATTTACCACAGTTAATCTCTTCTATAAAAGCAAATTCAGAGTTTATTAGTAAGTAGTATACATATCTAAGTGCAAGCTTTATCAGTAAACAGACAAGTTGCTTCTGCCAGTTTGGACTCTGCTTAAAGTTGGAATCACATTGTAAATAAGCAACCACAAAGCTTTTTAACCACCTGATGACAGTCAATTATTGGCACTGAAGAGCAATAAAATGTTTAGTGGACTTGTAAATATTTAATTAGTTGTTAAAGCTGTGCTAAGTACATATTCTTACACATTTATTAAATGTTTCTTGCAGTATACATTTGATACAAAGGAAAGATGTACTGCACATGCTTTATAAAAATGAGTAGCAAAACCAGGGCTATAAAATAAATCCTATAATCAATAACAGATCTTGCTAAGATGTCCAACAATGTTGGGGTGGCATGAAATAATTTCTATAAGATTTCAGAATGAATAGAAGCAAAACTTGAAGTCATCAGCCAAGGGAATCCCCACACAACTAAAGGCTTCAGACACTAGTCTTATTTTTCATACTACTGTCTGTCTGGCACTAACAACAAGAGGTGACATCAGAAAGGCTTGGATAAATAAATAAACAGTGGCCTAATGGCACTGCAAAGCTGAGGTAAGTTATGTGGCCTGACCTCCCTTTAGTAGAAAGCTAATTCCACAGATCACAACTTTAGATAGCTCCAGAGATGTAACTTATATAGTCTTTAATTAGTCTGAAATGCCTGGTCTTGCAAACTAATCAAAATGCCAATATTTTGATACTGGAAAACTCAACTTAAACGTAAATGTTCATAGAAATAACATTAAAGATTACCATGATTCAATTTTGTTGGCAAATGGTAACTATTGGGTAAGCAAATATATACTGTACAACCACATGTCCATTGTAATTAGAAATTTGAATGAAAAGGTATTCTAGCAGCTTTTCAAGTCTCCCCAGAATCCATGTGAACATGTATGTATCTGCAAATACCTTACAGATGTCAATGGCAGCTCCAACAGATGAACTTTAGGCAAAACAAGTATTAAAAAATGGGCTTCAAGTCAAGCCAGTAGCATCGGTGACTACAAATGTAGCTTGGGGCAACAAATATATTGCTGAGAATGAAAACTAACGTGCTGCTGGAATATTATTATATGGATGCAGGATTTGCTTTAACAAATGTTCTTAATGGATCGTTGATGCAAACTAACATACTGCACTCAGATCTTTGTGTCACAAGCCTCTTTCCTGATGCCTAAGATTTTAGCATTCAAAGACATCAGTATCCAAAATAAGCACCAGTAAAGCTTATCAGTTAAACCAAGACATTACATCCTTTGTATGCAGGTCAGAAGGTATGAATCAGAGCTCACCAATTTCTCCTTGTATATCACAATGCAGGACATTTCCACAACCAACACCTCACCAGCTCTGCTGTCCCTGGGTTGTCCCTTGCGCTCACTTTGGATCTCCTCAAACTCAGTCTCAGAAGGAGTATGCAGAATAAACAGTTGAGACAAATTTAGGGATCCTCAGACAACAAGGTTTGAAGCTTCGCTCCTGGACAAGCAGTCCTGTCAAGGAACTACAGAAATGATCCAAAGTGGGTACTCAAAAGGATTACGGACAGAACTGGAACACTCTCCCACACAGTGGAGATTTGCATCTGATGTCATCTTGAGATGACACAGCGATCAGTTGAGGATGGCAGAGTCAATTGTTCAGGGAAAAAAAAAGGTGCCCAGAGCTGTCACAACCACTTCCCGCAGCCCCAGAGTCAACTCCTACAACCACCAGAGGAGACACCAGTACATGAGATTGTCTCACAGTCACAAGCCTCACCTCCGAAGCAGAGTGACCCACCCCTCCTCTTTCTCAGAAAACATGTTATCCCACAAAAGTAAGAAATCCTCCACATTGATTAAATCTTTAGGCCTGAATAGGACAATTTAAAATTGCATATGTATCGTCTGATGACTAGAGAGCATATACATTACACATTTGAATTGAGAAGCATTCTATATTAAGTTGGAGTTTATACCTAAGCATGGAAGAGAATGTTGTATTCAATATTTCAGTAATATTTGAGTAATATTGTAAATATATTGCTTGACTAAGCATTCTTTCTTTATTTACATAATGCATCATGGGTTATATCTAAGCAGGACTTAAATGACATACGCCATGTGATTATTGAGTGCCTCACTAAAATAAAAGGAAAAAATCCCTAAGTAGACAAGCATCCCTGCTCCTGCATTTTTCTTTCAATTATTTTCTGGGATTACAAAACATAACACTTTTCTCCGTCCATGTCAAGGAAGGACACCAAAGTCATTCCTGCCTTGAGCTTCCCTTTATGTCTACACATCTTGGGCAAAGCACAGGGCAATTAGGACATGAAGTGGTTGCTTTTGACACCAAACAAAGCCTTCACATACTTATTGGAATCTACCATTAGAATAGTTCTTTGGGGGGTGGGAGTTAATTTCAAACACACCGGGAGCACCGGACGCAGTATACCACACCGGCCGACTCACAGGTGAAGTGTCGCCTCACCTGGAAGGACTGTCTGGGGCCCTGAATGGTGGTGAGGGAGGAAGTGTAAGGGCAGGAGTAGCACTTGTTCCGCTTACAAGGATAAGTGCCAGGAGGGAGATCGGTGGGAAGGGATGGGGGGGGGGGGGGGGGGAACAAGTGGACAAGGGAGTCACATAGGGAGCAGTCCCTGCGGAAAGCAGAAAGGGGGGGGGGAGGGAAAGAAGTGCTTGGTAGTGGGATCCCGTTGGAGGTGGTGGAAGTTACGGCGAATTATACGTGGGACCTGGAGGCTGGTGGGGTGGTAAGTGAGGACAAGGGGAACCAATTAACTGCGCTGCCATATCCTGTGCTCTAATTAGTAAATCCCATTAGTCCCAGTTCTCTTGTACCCCTGCAACTTACTGATTTCATATGCCCTTCAAATGTATTTTTTACATTTTGCCTAATAAAATGTCCTCAGCACTTTGTGCTTTCTTTCTTATTTCCAGCGTCTACATGAATATAATTCTGTACAAATTAGTAATGAAGTCAGCTATTTCCTTATTATCCACATTGAGTCTCACCAAAATTGAATTTATCTTGACCCCCATATCTGAACCATAAGGGATTTTCACTAGCACTTCTGGATTCCCGCATCTTATTTTACAAGCTTTTTGAAAATTGGCAAGTGTTAACATGCATTTACGTCAAAATAACTAACTTGCAGCCAAGTTCAAAATTCCAGGCACCTCCACAAAGCTTCAACTAACTCAATTTACCATGAGGTGCCCTTGGACTGTTTGTGCTGAACAGCTTTTGGTAGTACTGTACAACCTTCTTGATTAGGAAAGGCATTATTTTGTACAGAAAACCAAACAAAGCCTTTCCTTTTTCACTCCCTCCACTATAGTCATTCAGTTGATATAGTAAAATGATATCATATAAACATAAATTATTTATTGCTTTTTACGAGGGTACCATTGGATTATAGCAGTTCAAAGGCTCTACATAATAATGCTTTAATTTATACCAATTTATTAAAGTTGGTGTCTGTAAACATAATGTAAACTCATAAGCTAAATGATTACATATCGCACTAGACAAATTGTTTTAGCACCTGGTAGTTTACGTAAATAGAATAACAAGTGATAGCATACATCCCTGGACTGCATTTGAATGCCTTTCTGGTGAATTGCTGCTCTAAAGTTAAGTATACTGAATAATTGCTGTGCTTTGATAATATAACGTATGCAGTCTAAATAATATTTTGCAAGCCTTTTCACCTACTTTGGCAATTGCTCAAGCTGGCCATTCAGATAATGCACCACCATGTTAATAGAGCTCTTTTCTACTGCTTAATGACACTGCTATGAATCAGCTTCATTTTTGTTCTTAATCATTTTAGCTGGCTATGCCTTCTAACTTAGAACATAGATGTTACTGCAATAGAGAATAGCTGTTGATGGATGAGAGTGTGGAAGTGCATGGGCAAATATAAAATTCCCTAAGTTGCAACACTCCCTTATATTAACAATTCCATAGAATACTGGAGAATACACAGTCATTCAGTATATTTCATAACTTTCAACATTTTTTCTAAGGCGATTTGCATCTGTTACAGCTCATTCTTCTTTTGCAGCCAACAACAGAGAGCAGATTATATCTTCATAATCAGACATTTCTAACTCCCACTTCCATCCGAAATCTTATTATTCAAACTGATTTTCCTTCATCAATTCTTCCAAAATATAATCCATCATATTATTCAATACTGCATTATATTTAGCATGCATTTGTCATATCATTATATCTTTGTTCTTCTACAATTTGTCATAATCATTCAATAATTTTGCATCTCCTTCCTCACCTATTTAAAGAGCTATGAGCCAACATCAATACTGCTCCCTCAATCGCCATGTAATTTATATATAGTAAATAACAAAACAATGAACATTATTCAGGACAATTTTAGTTTCAGAAACTAGTCCTCTGTCATTGGGCCCAGGAGTAAATAGCACCTGCATCACACTAAACCACTGGATTTTCTCACCATCAGTGTGAGTACATTTCTAGGCTCCAAAACAAATTCCTGAACTTGCCGGTTGAGCTCTCCATGTCATTTCCTGGCTCTGTCTTGACGAAAAACTCCACATCTTGTAGTGGAACTGGATTGCTTAGATTCCATAAAATCATTAGACCCCAAGATATTGGAGCAGAATTATGCCATTTGGCCCATCAAGTCTGCTCCACCATTTCATCATGGCTGATACAATTTTTCTCTCAGCCCCCATTTCCTGCCTTCTCCCCATATCCCTTCATGCCCTGACCAATCAAGAATCTATCAACTTATGCCTTAAATATGCATAAAGATGTGGCTTCCTCTGCTCCTGTGACAAAGAATTCCACAGATTCTCCACTCTCTGGCTAAAGAAAATCCTCCTCATCTCCATTCTAAAAGGACTCCCCCACCAAAAGAAACGTCCTCTCCACATCCACTCTATCAAGACCTTTCACTATTCAATAGGTTTCAATGGGGTCAGCCCTCATTCTTTTGAATTCTATTGAATACAGGTCCAGAGCCATCAGACACTCTTCATATCCATTTAATCATAGAATGATTTTCGTGAACCTCTTTTGAACCTCCTCCAGTGTCAGCACATCCTTTCTATGATGAGGGGCCCAAACCTGCTCACAATACTCCAAGTGAGGACACACCAGTGCTTTATAACATCTCAACATTACATCCTTGCTCTTATGTTCTAGTCCCTGGCACTTTTATTTTGGAATTTTGGAATTCTGGAATCCTGGAATTTTATATTGCCTGGCATTTTTGTTGTGATATATCATATATCATAGGCAGGTTTACCTTTTTAAATATTGGTTTTTTTCATGGCTTATTTGAATTTATTTATTCTTTTGTTTCTCAAAGCTTTTGATTTTTGAAAATTAATTATTTCATTTGAGTAGATTTTAATTGTTATAAAAAGTCAGTCTCATTCAAAAGCAGTTAACAGCTCTTACCCCTTTGATATATGGCAAATTTGAGGGAGCTGGTTTTGCTGGCTGTCAAAGACAAGAAGACTAAGTTCTCAGCAGACATTATTCTGATGCACTCAGGGTGTCAATATTTGACCTCATGATCTGGATAAGCAAATTTACTTACAGATTCAGCTGAAGCAAGTTTCTGCAAATGGTGACTGTGGGTAGAATGTTGGGCTAGTGGATCCATCGCAAGAAATCAGCACCACTATCATTACTAAGTCCTGTTTATAGTATGTTATCATAAGCTTCTTAAAACAGAACACATAAAACAAAGCAGTTGGCACTGTACTTTAAAAGTTTACTGTGCACAGTGTTAACCACCATAGAGATTATTCCTTATACATTCACAGAATGTAGAGTAGTATAGCACAGGAACATGCCCTTTGGCCAATGTTATCTCTGCCGACCATGAAGCCAATTTAAACTAATTCCATCTGCCTGCACATGGTCTGTATTCCTCTGTTCCCTCCTTGATCATCTGTGTGTTGAAATGTCTCTGAAATATTGTCACCACTTCCCTGGCAGCACATTCAGGTTCCTAACATTTTCTGCATAAAAATTTGCCTCAAAAGTCTTCTTTCAATCTCCCCCCCCTTAAATGTATGCCATTTAGTACTCAATATTTTAATGCTAGGAAAAGACTCCAATTATCTACCCTATTTTGCTTCTCACAATTTTATATACTTCCACCAGTCGACCCTCAGATTCCAATGCTTCAGAGAAAACAGTCTGAGTTTGTCCCAACTTTTCCTTATAGTCAATGCAGTCTAATACAGGCAAATATAGATGAGCCTCTTCTGTATCCTTTCCAAAGCCTCTGTGTCCTTCCTGTAATGTAGAAAACAGTACTACACACAATATTCCCAATGAGGTCTAACCTATGTTTCATACAGCTGCAGCATGACTTCCCGACTTTACATTCAATGCCCTGACTGATGGTGCATACTGTCTTTACCAGTCCAAGATCCCTTTGTGCTCTGACATGTCATGCCATTTACTGTATACTTTCCTGGTACTTTTGACCTTCCAAAGTGTAACACCTCACACTTGTCCAAATTAAACTCAATTTCCCACTTATCTGTCCATATTTCCTGTTGAATCCCTTGACAAACTTCACACTGTCTACAACTCTACCAATTTTTGTGAAATCTGTCAACTTGCAAATCAGTCCATCTACATTTTCATCCAAATCATTTCCATATATCACAAGTAACAGAGCATATTGGTGAAGAGGTGTTATTCTGACTGGAAGTCTGTAATTAGTGGTGTTCCACAGGGATTTGTGCTGGGATTTCTGTCTTCTATGGCCAAGCCAATTTTGAATTCAGTCTACCAAATATCCATAGATCCCATGTGCCTTAATTTTCTGGATCAGCCAACTATGATGCTCCTTGTTCAAAGCTTCAAAGTTTATGCTACAGTCCACGCATATAACAACCACCACCCTACTCTCATCAATCTTCTCTGTCACTTGCTCACAAAACTCAATCATGAAAGACGGGACCTCTTCCACAAAGACATGATGATTACCCCTAATAAGTCTTGGTGTTTCCATATGCAAGTAGATTAACATTCCTAAGAATCTTCTCCGATGATTTCCATACCACAAATGGAAAGGTTACTAGCAAATAATTTCCTTATTACTCTTCTTTAAATACAGGAACAATACTAGATATTCTCTCATCCAATCCTACTCTTGTCCCTCTCAATCTGGGATAGATATCATCATGCCCCAGGGACGTGTTGTTGTTCAGTTATTTAGTCAAGTCTGACTCTTTGTGACCTCGTGGACCATTGGGTCCATAGGGTTTTCATGACAAGATATGGAAGTAGACTACCAGGCCTTTCTTCCGTGAAGATATTGCTGCTGCCCAGGTTGGGACCTGGCTGGGTTTAAACTCAGGACCATCTGCCTTGAAGTCCAGTGCTGATGCCACCACACCACCAGCCAACCCCAGGGACTTATCCACCTTAATTTTCTTCAAGAGACTACCATCTCCTTCATATCAATATACTGTACATTAGAATGTCAGCATAGCCCTCCCTGATGTCACAATCCTCCATGTACTTCTCATTGGTGAATATTCATGTGAAGTACTAATGTAGTACCTTGCCCAGTTCCTCTAGCTCCAGGCACAAATCCTGGAGTGGTTAACACTCATGTTGGTTAACACTTTTTGGTGCACATCCCTCCTTTGTCTTTGAGTGGTTCTTTCCCCTCTGGACCACTCTCCTTTTGTTATTAATGTCTCCAGATTCTCTTTAATCCTTCTCATAAAAGGTATTCCATCACACTATTACTTCTCCTGATTTCCTGTTTAAATTCTTTCCTGCTTCCTTTATATTTATTAAGGGTCCTGTCTGATTTCAGCTTCCTAAACTTGTACATTCTTCTTTTTCCCTTTAACTAAATTAGCAACACCTTTTATCACCAACATTCCCAAATGTTGCCAAACGTCTTTCCATCTCATGAGAATTCTTCTTCTTTTAATGGTGGTTGGCAGTCCAACTTAAAGGTGCATTACCACCACCAACTGGACTGGAGTGTGGTGTAGAGAGTTGGGAAATAAAACCCCTACTAGTTTTTTATCAACTGAAAACTAAATTACCCCAAGAAGCCCTATAGATATTAAATAATGAAAAACAATATTGTGAATTAAGCTCACTTCCATAACTCAGTAAAGTTTTTAAATGAACACTGTTACATTGTAAAAGAATGTGTTCAACTGTTTCATAATGATGACAACACCTACACACCCAGACTGATGTTTCCAACAAAATACAAAGATTATTTAAGCATAGTATGCTCAATTCTAAGTCGAGTTAATATAATTCCTTCCTTTCTTGTTTTATCCCCTTCTCCCATCAATCCAACGGTTTTATGTATTCAATAAAGATGTCTTCCCTTATGCCCATTATCCCACAGGTCTTGCCATAATCTCCTAATTCTTAGCCCCACTGACCCCTTAGCTTCTGATTTGCTAAGTGGAAGGTCCATATCCACAGATGAACTTCCAGCAGTAAATCAAACCTATTGCTAGAACGACCTGTTTTAAGACTAGTCAAAACCAAAAAAGAATCTGAACAAATTATAACTTTGCAAGGACAGATTTCTTCCACTTTCTGTAAGCCCAAAATGCTGGCAACCAGTTCTGCAGTATACACTGTAAATAGTTGGTAAGATATTTCTTTATTGCTATCTGTAATTCAGGCACAAAAACAGCCACACCGACATTTCCCATTAAATTATCTTCTGATACATCAATAAAAAATGATTACATATCACAATAATTCTCCTCAACATACTGATGAACCAACAGGCTCTCAGGCATATTAGGATCCTTGGATTTCATTAAATCATGCAACCTAAAATCAACTAAAGCCATTGGAAAAAAAATATGGTGGGGTTACTGAAAAAGCTGAAATGGAACAAATTACATAATCCAGCAAACCGATATTCCTAGAATGAGGAGAACACTGCCACCCAAAACTATAAACACTCTTCTTGTGATGTTCCCAACAGTCTTCCATCACACTTTTAACAGGACGATCATTCCTCTGCTCCTCTCACGGGAATTTCTGACCAGCTGGGCTTTAAATGACTCCAGCATATCAGATGTGGATTTAACCAATAACAGCTGCTCCCAACTCCTCAGCTTCTGTTTGATACTACTATAATTAGCCAGTCCTCAATTACCAACATCCAGTCTTATTCTTATCCATAACTATCTGAAAACTTACAGAGTTATAATCACTATTAACAAAATGCTCTCCCATTCAAACTCTGATCACTTGGCCAGGTTCATTTCACAATGGAAATTCTAGGGTGGCTTCTTCTGTTCCAGGATTATCTATAGTCTGTATCAAGAAACTGTCCTGGATAAAAATAATTTTTGCCCCATCTAAGCTTTTGAAACCAGTTAATATTGTGGAAATTCAAGTCATACATTGCAACTACCCTGTTACTTCTATATCTCTCATATCTATTTCTTTGACAATTGGGAAATATATGGTATAATCCCAACATAATGATTTCATCTTTCTTATTCCTGAGCTTATTCCTGGTGGTGGCATAGATAGTGGGGGTCTTTGGTGATGGATGCTACTTTCCTGTGCACAGCTCCTTGTAGATGTTCTCAACAGTGGGGAGGGCTTTACCCATGATGGACTGGGCTGTATCCACTATATTTTGTTGCTTTTTCTGTTCAAGGACATTGGGCTTTTCATACCAGGCCATGATGCAGCCAGTCAGTATGTTCTCCACCGCATTTCTATAAAAGTTCGCCAATGTTTAGATGACATGCTGAGTCTCTACAAACTTCTAAGAAAGTCCCCACCAAATCTCATCACTTCCTTTCAGATATTTCCTAAAATCCACATCTGGGACCTGAGTTAATATGTCCACGTCTGATATCTCTTCTATGTGTTAGCCTACAGCATTTTTGCAAGCACTAGAAATGATTTGTGAAAGTAAATTGCATATATTATTTGTCGATATGCCACAATTTTAAAAGTATGTGCACATTACCTTTCTTTACAGAAAATTACATTTTTTGCATCCTGTTGCAATGCAACATATATATATATATATATATATATATTTATAAATTAGTATATCAAGGGCTTATAAAACTCTCAAAAAAGCACTGCCTGACAAATGAAGGTTAAAAGTTCTTTTGTCACATAAAGCTTATTTTTATTTTTAATACCTATTTAAACATTATAAATGTTACCAATTACTTAGCTTAATTTAAACAGCATCTCAGTGTAGAAGATCACATTATCTGTGATCGTAAGTGACTTCAAGGTCAAATTCTTCTTTTCTAAAAGGAGGAGTGAAAAACTGAAAAATAACAAAACCTCTAATTCCAGCAAGGCTAGTTTCAGAATTTCCTTAATGACAAAGCATGGGGCCATTATTCCAATAAAAACCTAATCATTAGACAACCAATAAAGACTTTCACTTTGATAACATCAGATAATAATATAACATACTTTAATATCTGCAACTAGAGCTAAGACGGCATATTGGCTAAGTTTCTAACTGCACAATCAGTAAGACATTATACTTCAGTATAGACCTGCGTGTCTCGTTGTAGCCTAATTTAAATCAGCTCAGTTTTTCAATGCAAATCCAATAGTAGCCAAAATAAAGCAATCAAGTTGATGCCAGTTTGGATCATGTGAAAAATGACTAAAAGCAGGCAGCCAGATCTTTTCCATTCAATTCAAATAATTACAGCAGACCAAGGAGCAATAAAAGGAACAGATGGCATCATGTTGCCAGTCTAAATATTATGTCATATACTGCAGATTTTATTGATCTACTTTTAATGAAAGTAGATTTCGTAGCAAGTGTACATTGCTTTCATGTGTGAAATAAGCTTTTCTTATCCAGTATGTAAAGAATAGCACAGACTTGCATTATTGTAATTGGTATGACTGAAAACCACTGTTTAATATTGTTTAAATACCTAACAAAACTATATGTAGTAATCACAGAGCATGCTACGATAATTTTTATTTAGCAGTTTAAATATACTGATTTCTGGTCAGCTAATTACAAAGTTATTTTTCACTGCTTCATTGCAGTAAAGCATTGTCCAGGTTTAAAAGGACAATAATATTTCTAAATGGATAAAGACAACCTTCGTTAAGGTTTATATTTGCTTTAATATGTCTGCTTTTATTTTCATTACATTATTCTTTTTTTGTTGGAAGAACGCAGAATTTGTTTTACCTTTATTATTTTGCTAGCCAGGTTCAGATTCGGATGAATTGCAACACGGGGAAAGCTGCACTAAACTGGAGCATAGCCAATATTTATCAAAGCAGGTTCACTGCACAATATCAAGAGCTCACAGTATTTACACCTTTGTAGAATGGATGTGTACACATATTGGAGTGGATGAACAGGCAATATCAAGAATAGGAGACACCAAGCAAAGTGGTGGTTTCCTGGCAGCTTGAATCATCAGGCTTCCAGTGCTTTGTCCTTTATATAAACAAGTAGAATATAAATAATTTGGATAGGGCTTTGTTGAATGTATATCTTTATTTAGAGCAACAAAGCCCTTTATGTTGTCAATAAAATGTTGTTATTTTTTTACTTAAGTACGTCTTGTCAAATTTCTGGTATTATCTATTTTAATAATACCCCTCTTCTCTCTGAGGTTTCTTTTAACAATCATCCTCCAAACCTTAATCTCCACCTGAAGCATACTTACAAATATTCAATCAATTAGCTGAGGCTTTGACCCTTTAGGATAAATTTGTTTACTTCCCAGACACAACTCTACATAGTTCAATACCAAACTGGAAGAACCAAAGATAATATGATATGGTAAAGTAATACGTTAGTACAGTAGTTATGTTGCTGAACTAGTAGCCCAGATATCTGGTGTAATGATCTAGCCACAAAGGTTCAAGAACAACACTGGTCTGCAGTGTTACAGCTGTTAATGCTTTATTTTCTTCAGTATTAGTCAACTCACCTTAGCTCAGTATGGAAGTGTATCGCAAAAATTCTTCATGTTTTCATGACTTATAACACCTGTTTCTTAATAGTGACTTTCCGATTCTCCTCATACAGCTTCATGAATTTACCATCTTCTACATTCTTCTTCTTGGTGAATACAATTAGGACCTTGCCCACATCATCTGGTTGAACGCATTGGTGAATACATTGGAATGTTTGTTCCCTGGATATCCTCATTTTATGTGCTTTTAGTACTCTTACATATACTTTCATTGTTAGAACATTAAAACAGAACAATACAGAAACAGGCCCCTCAAGCCACGATGTTGTGTCAAAGTAATTAAGCTAATAACACCTAATCCATTCTGTCTGCACATATATCGTTCCATTCTCTGCACATTTAAGAGGCTCTTCAATGTCTCTATTGTAGATGCCTCTACTACCACCTCTGGCAGGACATTCCAAGCACCCATCATGCTCTGCGTAAAATAAACACCACACATCTCCTTTGAACTTTTGCCCTTTTATCTTAAATCCATGTCTTCTAGTATTAGACATTGTAACCCAGAAAATCATATACAGTATACTGGTTGTCTATTCTACCTATGCTCTCATAATTTTACAAACTAACAGTTCTCCCTTCAGCTTCAACAACTCAAGAGAAAACAACCCAAGTTTGTCCCACCTCTCAGATCCAGGCAGCATCCTGGTAAATCTTTTCTGCACCCTCCAAAGTCTCCACATTGTTACTCTAATAGTACAACCAGAACTGAATGCAATATTCCAGATGTAGAGATACTGGTTAGTAATTGCTAACAAATATTTTTTACTAATATACTTAATAGTTAAATAGTTAAGCATATATAAACTTAAATATATCTGAATACCCAAATAAACTAAATCTACTGAACAGACCTTATATAGTATGCAAAGAAATGCACAAAATGTTAGTAAATTGAGTAGTCAGAGATTACTACTTTTAAAATAATTATGGTCCCTTCAGCTCTTTGGGAAAAGAAAACTGGCATTTCACAATGTCAGAAAGTCTTAAAATACTTCACAGCCAATTAAGTTTTATTCTACAATATGATTACTGTTTTGATGGAGACAGTTGTATCAAGCAATCTGTGCTATGCACGATATCCCACAAATAGCAAAGCTATGTATGATAGTTTTAGTGATATTGGTTGAAGGATTAATATCAGCCAAGACATATGGAGGAATTTCTCCCTCTTCTTTGAAATTCGTCCAAGTCACAAGGTGGGGCCAGGGTTTCCTGTCAGTTTAAAGTGTGGCCTCATGAGCCTTTTCAAGGTCAATTCCAAGACTTACATACAATTTTGGTAAATTTATTTTTTGCAAAGTGCCAGAACTTCCCTAGTTGTGAAACTTTAAAATCCCTGTTGGCTTGGATTCTCTCCAACATTTTCTATTCTTTAATCTCCCCTAGATGCTCATTTCTAGATGCTTCAAATCCTTGGGACTGTCCAGAGATCCTGTCAAACACCCTAGATTATTCCAAAACCACAAACCTCTCCCTTCTCAGCTGTGAGGTTTAGAACCTCCAAAGAAGTTTGCTGGACTCCAGCACCACACCTTCAGTGAATTAAATTCCAGGCATCTAAGTGCAGTCTGGTACACTTTACAAAATGTTTTAAAGTGATTAATAATATTGAGAATGATTTTAAAAATAGAACATAACAAAGAAAAAATACTGTCACTGCTGATAGGAGACTAAAATAGAATATTCTGGCAATGCTCAGTATTTCAGGGAGCAGCGCAGACTGCATTAAGCTATTAAAGTTTGATTAAATGGCTGTGAAAGGTTAACATTACTGATCAATAACCATTCTTTGCATCCTTTCAGAACATACCCTCATCAAAAATATTTTACTTTTATTCTAAAAAGGTAATCTGGATATTCAATCTCCTCAAATTATCAGCTTTGATAATGATATATTAAAACCTACAGCCATAACAGACTGGTTACATAGAAAAGTTATCATCCTGGGACTCAAGCACAATACAAAAGTTCATTTGATAAGGAACGAGTGTGTCTTTTCTTCAGAACCATTTCATACAAGATTTCAAGGCTTATTATAGAATCAAAAGTACCACTGGTCTGCAGCCTCAAATGTATCAACTATTTAATGGCCCAATTACATGTACTTTTAGCTATAATCAAACCAGTGATTTTGGGACCACACTTCAGACCCCAAGCACTTACGAATGGTCAGCTGTTCACTCTTTTCCATGGATGCTGCCTGGCTTGCCGAGTTCCTCCAGCATTTTATGTGTTTTGCTTGGATTGCCAGCATCTGCAGATTTTCTCTTGTTTATGAATGGTCATATCTAATGGCATTGTTTAAGATTGTCTGATGGACCTGTCTTTGTGCCCAAACTGCTGAGGGTCTAGTTTTTGGTGTAACTTTAAATTACCATTGGTCAGAATCAGAATCAGGTTTATTATTACTGTTTTATGTACCGTGAATTATTTTGTGGCAACAGTACAATGCAAAGTTAAAAAATACTATAAATTACAAATAGATAGTGCAAAAAAAATGAGGTGTTGTTCATAGGCCGTTTAGAAATCTGTTGGCAAAGTACAAAAAGCTGTTTCTGGATCGTTGAATGTGGGTCCTGTACTTACTTCATGATGGTAAAGAAGAGGGTATTTTCTCAGTCAATTTTTTTGGGTATTCAATATTTTAATTGCTAATATACTTGAGTCTGATGAAATGTAGTTTTGCATTCTTCAATATTTCCCTTTCCTCAGCTTCTGTCTCTCCTCAGCTCACACCGAGTTTGTGATTCTCCTGTGATCTGAATAAATCATCTCACCATTCAGCAATTCAGGTAAACAACTCATACTCAGCACGATGACAATGAAGTTGAATCTAATCTACGGTAACATTCATATAAAATGAAAACAGAAAATGCTGGAAGATTCAGGCAGCTGGTGTGGAAAAAAATACTTTTGGTAATGGACTTCAAATTTCCAGCATCTGCAGTTTTTTAAAAAAAATTCACATCTACATTGCATGGATTATTGGCAGTGAAGGACTCCCACAAACACAAAGGCAAGGAGATTCCAGCTCGACGAGAGATCACCATTAGAATAGGGGAACTTGGAAAGCTGGAGGATTAGCAGTTTAGCAATCAGAAAGGGCCTCTAGTGTGCCACGGAACTCCTAACACAAAACACTGGTTGAGAGCCCTGTGGGTCAGATGATCTAACCCAGCATGTATATTTCTCGCATACTAGGAAAACTTCTACTGAAGAATCAAACATTTTTTGGGAATCAGTAAGAAAAAAAAGTTACAGTTCTACTGCATAGCACTTTAACCAGGAAATAGACAAAATGTTTCATGCTGAGTGCCAGTAATTTTTCACTCAGTCAACAGACAATTATGATTCATTTGCATCTTTTACAAACTATAACCCTGTATTCATGAAGGAAATACTGTAATTCACTACCACTAATGAGACAACCTGAACATAGTCAACATAAATAAAAACCGTTTCCCTGGATAATTGCAATCAAAATGCTGTAAGGCAGTAAAAAGAGAAACATGTTTTATTTAACAAGAAAAACACATAAGCTCTAAATTTCCATTAGACAGCAGGTTCTTGTACATTTAAAGACATTTTACATTTGTGAGCCCAAATTACTGGAGCATGTTAATCAGAGCAAATACATACAATGTCCCTACCAACTGCTAATTTTGTCCTCATAGCTACAGTATTTATTCTATCTTCAATAATAATTGACTTCTTTGTGTATGGGATGAAGTCATACCCTCTGTGAAATGGAATTCCAGCTACTATTTTGGTGATTAGTGTGTGGATATTCACCTTTTTCACTAGGTCAGCACATTACTGGTGAGCTGTTTTCTCTTCTCCTTCACTTCAGCCTTAATCAATACTCAAAGACATTGAGATTTTTCAATGTTACCCCCCAAAAAAAGATCTGAGCACATATTACTGCTAATTAGAAAAGAGCAATAATAAACTCTTAGAAATTATTGTCCATATTAAGGTAACACCACCTCCTGACATATTTTTTGATGTCATTGCATTGATTGTTTCACTTCAACAAGCACTACACACATGTACACAGTCAAATACCAAATCTTATATATAAATTCAGGTTCAGATTTAATAAGTGAACAGATAATCTGATACTTCGGCAAGTTCTAAACAAAATATAACATGAGGGACTAAGCTTGGGATATCAAGGCTCATTAATTCTCAACCCTGAAAAATACATTCTGAAAACCTGTCCATTGAATATTAAAATTTTCAGATAGAGCAGTTGGAGAAAATTATAATCCACATCAAAGAGTGCAAGAGGCAGGTCTAGAGTGACCAGAAGCAAAGAAACAAAAAACTATACCATAATGCAAGACAGCAATGAGGCAAACATCTGACAGGCAGCTGGTGCCATGATCTGAGTGGGAGCCCAAATCCTTTGGCAACAATGCAATGCATGTGTGCAGATCAAACACTAAATACATCAAAATGTGGTGTTTATTCAAGCAATCAATGAACTTAAGGAGAAAAGAAAGCAAAAGTTTCTATAACAAACAATATTAAACATTTTTGATGACATAGTTATGAAATATAAGCATAGAAAGTTGCTGAGTATTGCCTCAGATATATGAATATTACTCTGAAGCATAAATACAACAATATTTATGTGGAATTACAAGCTCTGGACCTAATCTCAATACATAATAAAGTGAATGTTTTGAAAACTCTTTTGCCACTATATGACAGCAATGGTCAAAGAATAATTAATCGTTCTCAACAATTATAGAGATTTCATGTGAATATATACAATATATAGTTAAAGTTATAAGGGTTAGCCAAATAGCAAAATAAATTTTCCTTGAATTGCAAACATAAAAAAATAAATGATTTCATGAGGGAGACATCCGTTTGGAGCAATAAATGACCTCACCCGACAAACTGGCAGAAAACGAAGCACAAGCATGGAATACCATCAGAATACACAACACATGATCTCATGCACGCATACTTAAACAAAAATGTGAAATGCCAATTTCATCCTGAACACAGTCTTAAGATCATTGCTCTTGGCCTGTCAAGGAGAGATCTTTGCCAATGCTGTAATGATCAGGAGGCAAAATCCACAAAAAGTTCTGAAAGAGAATCAGTTGAAGTAGTACTGATGAAAACATCAAAATGAAACCTCCCCAAGACAGGAAATCCTCTCACTTTTGAAACATCTTCCATCAAGGAGGGGAAGCTGCAAAAGTGAAAACTTTATCCACTTCATCATAATGCACAGAGACTGGCTTTGAAGCAGCAGCTGCCCACCATAAATTTCACTGACCCTCACAGACATTCACTGTGCTTGCCAACTGTTTTCTCTGTGGAGCTTCAGCTCAGCATTACATCCAAGTCACAGCACCTGACAAAACTAAGCAGTCCTACAATGTGAGAATTTAAAGGCCTCATTGTTGTTATTATTTTCCTACTGGACAAGCAGAAAGGCATGAAGTCACACAACAAAGGAGTAAAGAAGCTGTAAAAAGATCTAAATCATGGTGGAATCTTAAAAAGAGACAGCATTTGTAGATTAAGTTCACAACTGTCCAAGCTGAATAAAGATGCATACCCAAATATTCAATTATTTGATTTTTATCTTTTTCCAAAGGTTAAACATTAACCATGTATCACTTGTAAATGAATTGCCCCAAGTTAAAATAACCAAAAGGCAATTGTGATTTATTAAAGAAAATAACTGCAGTTTTTACATCGTCTATTATTCGCAACCAATGATTGCAACTCAATGTTTCATCAGACATTATTTCAGTATAAGCCCATCACTGAAAATAGTCTGCCAATAATAGTGGGCAAAAAAGCAAAACACTGATATGTACAGCTTAAAATACATAAATGTTGCATTTTTGTATATATAAACTCTTAAACCTGCCTTTCTCTGAACTTATCAATTAGAGCCAGATAAGCACAGCATCCATATAAAATAATTAAGTTGAAAGTATATGTCTACAGTTGTAATTCTGACTCCAAACCCCAGGAAACCGATTTTAGAAAGACCAAATATTTATTAAAACAAATTTTTTCAAAGGCGACAAATCCCCATTGTGCTTTTGAACCGCATTAAATTTCCATCTTAAATGACACTTTTTATACTTCAGTGTTCCATTTTATGAGAAGACGAAGAAAAGAGCATTTAAACATGTAGTGTGTAACACCAGTTGTGTGGCCATTCAGTTGGTGGTGCATCTGTAAAAGGTCTGACCATCAAGTTAATGGGGCATTGCATTAACTGGTGGTGGCCAGCTGGCAGTTATTTCTGCAACTGCCAGCATTAATAGACTTTTCTGATCAGAAGATAAACAAATAGGCCAAGGCATTTTCAACTGGACCCAGCCTTCGGTCCTTTGACAATGTACTCTTCACTGAGAATATGAGCAGACCCCATCAGCAATGATCCAGGTATATTCGCATGAGTTAGCATAACAAGACTTAGCCCTCTATAATTACAAATCTTAACAAAAATCTAAATTTCAATTATTGTTATTTTTAATTTCTCTTCCCTATCAATGAAAAATAACCCCAGAATGCTTCCATACTGTGTGGACAATCTGCAATGTAGCTTTATGCCTGAGGAACAAACTGATAATCTACCAGGGGTGTAGAAGGGCAGATGGGAAGAGGACAACATTGCTAATCATCATCATGATAATTGTGATCATCCACCTGCCACCTAAAAAGTTATCTAAGTAATGCATTAGTATTACATTTTCCATCTAGAAGCTGATGACACAAGATGTCCATTGCATCATGATGAATATTTCACTGACTGAGATTAGTCAACTTACCAGAGATAGAACTAGAAATTGCAGTTCTCTGTGCCTTACTACTAGTTCACTTGAATTGACTGACTAAAGCTTTCGGAAGAAATAAGCTTGAGGTTCTCTAATGAAGTTGGTTTTCTCTATGACTTCAGGACCGATTACTTCCTAAACTGCTCTAATGTGATCTCAAAAACATAACAACAGAAACACTGCCACAAATACATCAATGTCAAAGCTCTCCAAGGTTGTCACTTCACAAAGAATGCCTCACCAGCACCCTGTCAAACTCTGAGACTAGGAGCCACAGAGAATCCATAACATATAGGCTGTCCTGAAGTCCACTATAATTAACATCTGTGAAAGATGCTTGGGTTCTTTATATTATTGGATTACTTCTTTATAATTATTAAATATTGTTGGTTTTTTTGTTGCATGTTGAGCCCTGACCAACATATCACAGCAAATTCCTAGTAAGCATAAATATATATGACAAATACATGTCAGACCCCACTTGGAGTACTGTGCTCAGTTCTGGTTGCCTCACTACAGGAAGAATATGGAAGCCATTGAAAGGGTGCAGAGGACATTTACAAGGATGTTGCCTGGATTGGGGAGCATGCCTTATGAAAACAGGTTGAGTGAACTCTGCCTTTTCTCCTTGGAGTGACGGAGGATGGGAGGTGACCTGATAGAGGTATATAAGATGATGAGAGGCATTGATCATGTGGATAGTCAGAGGCTTTTTCCCAGGGCTGAAATGGTTGCCACAAGGGAACACATGTTTAAGGTGCTGGGGAGTAGGTACAGAGGAAATGTCAGGGGTAAGTCTTTTATTCAGAGACTGGTGAGTGCATGGAATGGGCTGCCGGCAGCAGTAGTGGAGGCAGATACGACAGGGTCTTTTAAGAGACTTTTGGATAGGTACATGGAGCTTAGAAAAATAGAGGGCTATGGGTAAGCCCAGTGATTTCTAAGGTAGCGACATGTTCGGCACAACTTTGTGGGCCAAAGGGCCTGTATTGTGCTGTAGGTTTTCTATGTTTCTAAATTAAGTTAATCTCTGATCCTCAACCAAGAAGAACTAGAATTCATTTGACAAGAATGATAGATAGATAGATAGATACTTTATTCATCCCCATGGGGAAATTCAACTTTTTTCCAATGTCCCATACACTTGTTGTAGCAAAACTAATTACATACAATACTTAACTCAGTAAAAAATATGATATGCATCTAAATCACTATCTCAAAAAGCATTAATAATAGCTTTTAAAAAGTTCTTAAGTCCTGGCGGTTGAATTGTAAAGCCTAATGGCATTGGGGAGTATTGACCTCTTCATCCTGTCTGAGGAGCATTGCATCGATAGTAACCTGTCGCTGAAACTGCTTCTCTGTCTCTGGATGGTGCTATGTAGAGGATGTTCAGAGTTTTCCATAATTGACCGTTGCCTACTCAGCACCCTTCACTCAGCTACCGATGTTAAACTCTCCAGTACTTTGCCCACGACAGAGCCCGCCTTCCTTACCAGCTTATTAAGACGTGAGGCGTCCCTCTTCTTAATGCTTCCTCCCCAACACGCCACCACGAAGAAGAGGGCGCTCTCCACAACTGACCTATAGAACATCTTCAGCATCTCACTACAGACATTGAATGACGCCAACCTTCTAAGGAAGTACAGTCGACTCTGTGCCTTCCTGCACAAGGCATCTGTGTTGGCAGTCCAGTCTAGCTTCTCGTCTAACTGTACTCCCAGATACTTGTAGATCAGGAGAATGAGCAGCAAATCAAAGGTATTCCAGGATCTGAAGCTTCACTTTTCCTCAAAGGAAAAAAAAATTCTGTAAGTACATAAAAGCAGAGGTTTAGTAGTTAACCAGTGACCAAATGAACAAACGGTGGCAGAAAGAGAGTAGGAATCTTAGTATCTCACTCCTACATATACTATCAAGGTCTAAGCATAAAAGTTCCCACTCCACTGACAGCCAAGAAAGGAGATGTGAATTTATTAAGGTTAAAAATGAAGTCAATGTCTATGTGGTTCTATCTACAGCATTTACAAAACTACATCACCGCTCCTGTTGTTGTTGTTGTTTACTGCTGTTGAGTCGTTGTCAACTCAGGGCGATGCTACGGACAGTGTCATTGTCCATAGGGTTTTCATGGCAAGATACAGAAATAAATTGCCAGGTCTTTCTTCCACGCAGATACTGCTGCTGCTCTGCTTTTGACCCAGCCAGATTCAAACAGGGCCATTTGCCTCGAAGTCCAGTGCTGACGCCACTACACCACCGGCCAGCCCATCACTACTCCACTTGGCCTTTCTCCTTGGAGCAACAGAGGTGACCTGATAGAGGTTATAAGATGATGAGAGGCATTGATTGTGTGGATAGTCAGAGGCTTTATCTCAGGGCTGAGATGGCTAACATGAGAGGGCACAGTTTTAAGGTGCTTGGAAGTAAGTACAGAGGAGATGTTAGAGATAAGTTTTTTTATGCAGAGAGTGGTGAGTGTGCGGAATGGGCTGCTGGCAACGATGGTAGGGGCAGATACGATAGGGTCTTTTAAGAGACTCCTGAATAGGTACATGGAGCTTAGAAAAATAGAGGGCTATGGGTAACCCTAGGTAATTTCTAAAGTAAGTACATGTTCAGCACAGCATTGTGGGCCAAAGGGCCTGTATTGTGATGTAGGTTTTCTATGTTTCATCAAGTCCTAAGCAATGGAACATTATCATCTCTTGCATTACCATGGAATTCTCTGATTTTGTCATTTTTTGCACTAATATCTTGTTTTTGCAGTCAAATTTCTCTTTTCAATGTCTTATATAATTTATATTCTGTGTCTTGATGAAGATTCTCAACCTGAAATATCGACTGTCCATTTCCCTCCATAAGATGCTGTCTGACCTGCTGAGTTCCTCCAGCATTGTGCATTGCTCTATATTCTGTGTGCTGTCTGTAGCTACATGCTAATGATACTGCTGTATGCGCTGAGATCATTACAATTTCATTGTACTTGTACCTCACCATACTTGTACACAGCAATAAAGTCAACTTAACTTAAAATTAATCTGTTCTATTAATGATGACCATACGCCAGAATCCATATCACCCAGCTTCAGTAGTCAAGATACAGTATGCAAATACAGGTTGTGCTTATGCAAGCTCAAAAACCTATTTCCAAGCCACTGCAAATGGGAGATAGGTTTTGCATTCAACCTCCACTAGATCAAAGTCTTCAAAAGCTTGATTGGGTGTATTAACAGAGTTAATGGATTTTCCCATGGGGAGTTAAGCATCATAAAATGGCCACAGCCAATGACAGGAACAGTGGTGGGAAATCTGTAAGAGGATTCATGACTCTGCCTGATGGGAAGCAAACAACATACCAAGAGAGATGCCTAAGACCAGGATACATCCAGTGCTCCAAAAATATGCACATCTGTTCCTGGCAATGATCCTACTTGCACTGTGAACACTTGGAAAGGAATTAAAGCAATCTGTCTCAATGTGAGTGCCATGATATTGCAGACTTTTGCAACGATAGTTCCATCCATGGAAAGGGCATTGACATCAGCATGGGGCATCAAATGCGACCATTGCATGAATACATCCAGCTATTTATGAAAGTTGTTAAGTATAAAGGGCACCTCGAACAAGATGATCGATACCTACTCTTACTTATTCCATTAAACTGCAAAAAAAAAATCCTCAGCAGCACACTGTTTTGAATTTGAGAATCTCCTGAAAAAAATATAATGGCGAGAGAGGACATTGAAGAGGAAGCTCTGCTTAAAGCAGTTCTATCCTTGTGCCAGAAGAGAACTACAAGACAACATCAATCTTAATTGAGATTACAGAAGCAGAAAGGGATGTGGACATGAAGGAATTTGAAAACAATTAAGACACTTCGCCAAATTGAGAGCCTACACTACATTACAAACAATAGTGCAGATGTTTCAACAAAATTTGGTTTGATTTAAAATATGGCAGCAAAGTTTTGAACCTTTGAAGTTTTGAATAAACTTACATTTATCTGAATGACTGTCGAATATTTGAATCCAAAGGAGATACAGAGTTAGCCAGAATGATAGACGTGCAAATTGGCAATGATGGGAACTGTGGTAAGAATTTCGTCCAAAAGGTAAAATGCAACATCAAGGCTGATCTGATTTGTTGCACAGTGTCAAGTCTCCTGAGTATTATTTCAGTGACATTGCAAAATCATCAGAGAACTGACCCACTCCTAACATTAGGATGAAGTTTTCAATCACACAGAGGATTTGACTAGGGGTGGAGCAGACTCACCTATACTGTATGTACCGGTAGTTGAACTCATGCTGTTTCACAGATGCACAAATTTGATGCCAAAATAATTGGAATTTTCATATGGGCATGGAGGTAGCACAGTGGTTAGTGCAACTCTATCACAGCTTGGGGCTTTGGAGTTCAGAGTTCAATCCTGGCATCCTCTGTAAGGAGTTTGTACATCCTCCCTGTGGAATATGTGGGCTTCCTCCAAGTGCTCTAGTTTCTTCCCATAGTCTAAACTATACCGGTTAGTAGGTTAATTGGTCTTTGCAAGTTGTCCCATGATTAGGTTAAGGTTAAATCAGTGGGCTGCTGGTGGCTCAGCTCAAAGGGCCAAAAAAGCCTATTCTATGCCATATTTCGAAATAAATTTTTTAAATGTGTCGACAGCATTGATGGGAATAAAAGTTCTGTCCAACTGCTTGAATGAAAATACTTAAAAATTAAGGCATTTTATAGAGATTAAGGTGGTTAAATTATATCGAGTTACTTTGGAATATCTGATATCGTGGGTATTTCATTTTTTAAAATTAAGACAAAAGTACTTTACTAAATACTAATTTATTTAGTATTGTGACTTAGTAAGTCCATGAATGTAAGGTGTGCTTTAAAAATATCTCCCTTTTAAACAACACACACAAATGCTGGAGGAACTCAGCAGGCCAGGCAGCATCTATGGAAAAGAATACAGTTGATGTTTCGGGCCAAAACGTCATAGATGCTGCTCAGCCTGCTGAATTCCTTCAACATCTTGTAGGTGTTGCTCAGATTTTCAACATCTGCAGATTATCTCTTGTTTGTGACTCCATTTTATATGTAGTTATCAATTAATTTTCCACAAATAACATGGATTTTCCATGAAACAGTGACAGCATATTGAGGTGCCAATATGGAATGTTCTTAATAGCAGATATTATAATCAGGTGATTTATTTTAACTCTCAGATTTGATGTTCAGAATTTTGTGCAGCAGAATAATGGATGGCAAATCATGGATTTGCTTATTTTCTATAATCCATAAACAGTAACATGGTTTACAAAGTGAATAAGCAAACAAAGGACCCCAAGCAGAATCCAACTGATTACTATAATCTATTCCAAGGTTCCTTACAAATTGTATCATCTCCAGTGTGCATCTGACACCTTTGTTCCCATGTGTGTTAACTCTTAAACTATGCAAGCAGCTACAACTTACAAAGTGACTGTGATTCAGCCTGAGAAATAGAATAATAGGATGTTCCGTGGAAAACTAACATAAACTCAATGAGCCACTTGCTCTTCTTTTGCATTGCAATGGTTCTTTGATGACCAGACAATGCATCAGTATGGGAAAACAAAAAGACAAATACTGTATAAAAACATCAGTAACTTCTTAAAATATTTTGAGACAGCATCCAATTTTTTGTATTGCCATTGCTTTCAATTAGAGTCATAGAACACTACAATACAGAAACAGGCCCCTCAGCCCATCTAGTCCATGCCAAACTATTAATTTGTCTAGTTTCATTGACCTGCACTGCCCTCCATAGCATTCCCATTCATGCACCTGTTCAAATTTCACTTAAATTTTGAAATTGAACCTGCATCCACCACTTCTGCTGGCAGCTCGTTCCACACTTTCACCACCCTCAGAATGAAGATCCCCCTCATGTTTCCCTTAAACATTTCACCTTTCACCCTCAACCCATAACTTCTAGTTCTTGCCTCTCCCAACCTCAGCAGAAAAAAAAGCCTGTTTGCCTTTATCCTATCTACACCCCTCATAATTTTTAATACCTCTATCAAATCTCCCCTTATGCTCCTACACTCTTGGGATTAAAGAGTTAACCTATTCAAACTTTCCCTATCCTGGCAACATACTTGTAAATTTTCTCTGCACACTTTCAATCTTGTTGACACCTTTCCTGGAGGTAGGCGATGAGAGCTGCACCCAATATACTACATTAGTCATCAAAGTCTCATGTAACTTCAACATAACATCACAACTCCTGTACTCAATACTTTGATTTCTGAAGGCCAATGTTCCAGAAGCTTTACTTATGACCCTATCTACTTGTGAGACCACTTTCAAGGAATTATGGATATGCATTCCCAGATCCTTCTGTTCTACCATACTCCTTGGTGCCCTACCACTCACCATGTATGTCCTACCCTAGCTTGTCCATCTAAACGCAACATCTCACATTTCTCTGTATTAAACTCCAGCTGCCATTTTAAGCCCATTTTTCCAGCGGGCCCAGGTCCCACTGAAAGCTTAGATAGTCTTCCTTGCTGTCCACTACTCCCCCAATCTCGGTCATCTGCAAATTTTCTGATCTAGTTTACCACATTATCATCCAGATCTTTGATATAGATGATAAACAACAACGGACTCAGCACCAATCCTGGCAGCACACCATTAGTCTCCAGCCAGAGAGGCAACCATCTACTCCCACTCTCTGGCTTCTCCCACAAAGCTAATGTCTAATCCAATTAACTACTTCATTTTGAATGCCATGCAACTGAATATTCTTGAGCAAACACCTATGTGGGACCTTGTCAAAGGCCTTACTAAAGTCCATGTAAATAGCATTCACTGCCTTACCTTCATAAACTTTAGTGGTAACTCTATAAGGTATAAGGCTGGTTGAACCTTGAGAAATTGGATATTTCAACACAATTCCTTACTAAATAGTTTGGTACAACAAAAATAATTCCTATCATGTGCTCAGAATTCATATTTCCCATCACAGCCAATTAAATTTACCTACTTAGACGTTCCTTAGCTTCCACAGAGGTAGCTTATTCAGTGGTTGCATAGTGTGTCAATGGATGGTGCAGACATGGACCTGTTACTAACAAATTCAACAACACCCAAGAATTAAGGTGTCAGACATTCCTGAAATGAGCTGCCACCAGAGTAAGACTTTCCCACACAGGATGTACCAACACAGGGCATGTGAAAGGTCAGTTGTAGGGGCTGGAGGTCAGAAGTAGGAATGGGATGGCACCGATGATAGGACATTCAATCAGTAGTTTGTGGAGGAGGGACATGAGTAATGAGGTGGAAGCCTGCAAGGATTGGTGGATGGGGTAAGGAATGACAGAGTTGTAAATATGCAAATAGTGATTTGTTGGGGGGGCTCTGTGAATTTGGGAAGGTATCATTTTGGTCCAGCTCGGGGGATTGTGCAGTGATTCTGAGTCCATTGGGCAGCAACAGAGGGAATAAAGATATCAATAATATGGCTGTAGGAGAAAGGTTTGGAGGCTGGAAAAAAGAGCTGGTAAGTAAATCAGACTACTGAAGAGTATGCTAGCGGTATTAAAAGGTAAGGGCTGGCCTGGCTTATGCGAGAACTCCTTACAAAATAAAGTAACCAGTGCCTGCATTCAGCAATAACTCAACAATATTCAGATTGATGAGTGACAAGTAACATTACCCAAAGAAGTGTCAGGCAATATCTATTTCCAATGAAAGAGAGTCCAACCAACAACCTTTGACATTCAATGGCATTATTATTGTCCTCTGTTAATATCCCAAAAACCACTGTTTGGAAAGTCAGCTGACCCAACCACATGAGTACCATGGTTACAGGAGGAGGTCAGAAAATGGGTATCCTGCAGTTTGTGAGTCACCCCTTGACATCTGGCAATCTTTCACCATGTAAGAGCCACATTGCAGGAAAACACTGGAATATTCTCCACTTGCCTGGATGAATATGTTATAAGTGTGAGATGCTACATTTTGGTAGGACTAATCAAAATAGGACATACAAGGTAAATGGTAGGGCATTGAGGAATGCAGTGGAACAGAGTGATCTAGGAATAATGGTGCATAGTTCCCTGAAGGTGGAATCTCATGTGGATTGGGTGGTGAAGAAAGCTTTTGGTATGCTGGCCTTTATAAATCAGAGCATTGAGTATAGGAGTTTGGGATGTAATGTTAAAATTGTACAAGGCATTGGTAAGGCCAAATTTGGAGTATTGTGTACAGTTCTGGTCACTGAATTATAGGAAAGATGTCAACAAAATAGAGAGAGTACAGAAGAGATTTACTAGAATGTTACCTGGGTCTCAGCACCTAAGTTACAGAGAAAGGTTGAACAAGTTAGGTCTTTATTCTTTGGAGCGTAGAAGGTTGAGGGGGGATTTGATAGAGGTATTTAAAATTATGAGGGGGATAAATAGAGTTGACGTGGATAGGCTTTTTCCATTGAGAGTAGGGGAGATTCAAGCAAGAGGACATGAGTTGAGAGTTGGGGGCAAAAGTTTAGGGGTAACATGAGGGGGAATTTCTTTACTCAGAGAGTGGTAGCTGTGTGGAATCAGCTTCCAGTAGAAGTGGTAGAGGCAGGTTCGATTTTGTCATTTAAAAAAAATTGGATAGGTATGTGGACAGGAAAGGAATGGAGGGTTATGGGCTGAGTGCAGGTAGGTGGGACTAGGTGAGAGTAAGCGTTCAGCACGGACTAGAAGGGCCGAGATGGCCTATTTCTGTGCTGTAATGGTTATATGGTTAATACAACATTAACAGCTCTCAAGAACCCCAACACCATTCAGTAAAATGTAATTCACTCCATTAGCACTGCATCAACCACTATACACGTCATTCCCTCTGCCTGCAGAGTGGATCATCGACAAAATGGACTGCAATGACTCAGCCAGGCTATTCCAACAGTACCTTACAAATCACTATCATCAGGTTGGACAAGGTCTGCTGACACATGGGAACACAGGGTCTACAAGGTCCTCTTTAAACTGCGTAACATCTGATCTTAGAAAAAAATACTGTAAATTCCTACAACCACACACAAAATGCTGGTGGAACACAGCAGGCCAGGCAGCATCGATAAGGAGAAGCACTGCCGACATTTCGGGCCGAGACCCTTCGTCAGGACTAACTGAAGGGTCTCGGCCCGAAACGTCGGCAGTGCTTCTCCTTATCGATGCTGCCTGGCCTGCTGTGTTCCACCAGTATTTTGTGTGTGTTGTTTGAATTTCCAGCATCTGCAGATTTCCTCGTGTTTGCTCTGTAAATTCCTAACCAGCACCACAGTGACAGACCTGTTACTAGGACTGCAGTGGTTTAAGGAAGGCATTTAGGGATCACCAACTACTGGTGACAAAAGCCAGGTCGTGAAAATGAATTTATAAAAAATGAACATTGAATGCAGAACAATATCATCATGGGATATCCAATGCAGAAACTAAAAATCCTGAGCAAATGAGATTTTTGACAGAAAGTGCCTAGTCAAATTTCCTGAAACTGCAATACCATTGTAATCATATTCCAATTTGGAAAATGCCAAGCTTCATGGACTAGCATTGGGGAGAAGAAAGCTACATGATCAAATTTCTAAGCCACCCTTTAAACCAAACCAGAAATAAAGCCTAGTTATACAGAAAGGCCACCCAAGTATTCTATATCTTAAGCTGTGCATAATCAAGTTGATTTAATTTCTGCTGTCATGTATGTTTGTTTTAGTTTTTTTTTAATTTTGCACTTTAACATGTTAATCAATTTTTTGTTTAGAATTTGTTTCACTATTTCTTCATGCCAGAAATATTCTTTCTTGATATGGTGGAACCTTCCTTAAACATGACAAGTAAACATAACTTGAAGAAAATATAGATAATTTAGTAGAATGAATGGGCACAAGATGAATAAAGTTAACTACAGAAAAACATAGTAAGCACGACAATGATTAAATAATATAATTTTAAAAAGAATAGAAAAACACAGAAACTTAAATGTTTGTGGGCGTAATTGAGAACACAGTTAATTAAGCAGATGGAACCAAAAGTTTTATAGAGGCCTAAATTATAAAGATAAGGAAGCTAAGTTAGATCTTCATAAAATGCTGTTTAAGCCACAATTAGAATATTGATCTGATTCTGGTCAATATACTTCAGTAAGATATGAAGGCTCTGCAGAAGGTGAAGAGATTCATTAGAATAGTTCCGGAGATGACAGATTTCAGTGATCTGAGAGAGTAGAAATATTTATGGTCATTCTTCTCTTAGCTGATACAATTGAGAGATTTACTAGAAATGTACAAAAATCAGCACAGTTTTATTAGATAAGGGTAATTAGGGGAAAAAAGGCTACTTCCATTACTGGAAAGGTTCAGAAGCAGACGGCTCAGATTTGAACTGATCAGCAAAAGAATCGAGGGGGGAAAAAGGTAATGAACAGCAACGAGCAATGAGCGATGCAATAAACTGGCATGAAACAGCACATCCTGATGCCTTCCCGATTATTTTGAGGGATTTTAACTAGGAAAGCTTGATAAAGTCTTTAATAATTAGTAACAACAAATCACTTGTAATACCAGAGGAATGAACACACTGGACCACTGTTGCACTGCCGTGAAGAGAATTTACTGTGCTATCCCACGCCCACAGTTTGGAAAGCCTGTACTTCTACTTCCTGAGTTTAGGCAGAGACTGAAGACTGCAGCACCAGTAGTGAGGACTAAAAAGGTATGGACCAGGGAGGCACAGGAACACTTAACAGGACTGCTTTGAATCGGCAGACTGGACTGTATTCAGGGATTCACTTTTGAGTCTGAATGAATATGCCTCAGCTGACCTGTGAGGATGAGTGTGTGCCTACGAGAACAAACTGTACACACCCAATTCTAAAGCTATGGATGAAACAGGAGGTTTGCAGTCTGCTGAGGGCTAGATCTGTGGCATTTTGGAATCCTGACACTATACAAGAAAACTAGGCACGACTTACGGAGGGCTATCTCAAGAGCAAAGGAAGAATCTTGAATGAGGTTGGAGGTGGAATCAGATATCTGCCAACTCTGGCAGCGATAGCAGGCCATTATGTCCTATGAGGCGAAACCTAACATCATGAATCGCAGTGACGTTTCACTCCCAGATGAGCTCAACACCTTTTATGCTCGCTTTGAAAGGGAGAATAAAACTACAGCTATGAGGATCCTTGCAGCACCCAGTGATCCTGTGATCTCTGTCTTAGAGGCTGACAGCAGTCTATCTTTCAAGAAGTTGAACCTTTGCAAGGTGACAAGCCCCGGCAGAGTACCTGGTAGGGCTCTGAAAACCTGTGCCAACCAACTGGCGGGCATGTTCAGATATTTTCAACCACTCATTGCTATAGTCAAAAGTTCCCACCTGCTTCAAAGGGCAACAAGTATACCAGTGTCCAAGAAGAGAATGGTGAGCTGCCTTAATGACCATCATCCAGTAGCACTCACATTTACAGAGATGAAATGCTTTGAGACATTGGTTTTGGCTAAAATTAACTCCCGTCTCAGGAAGGAACTGGACGCACTGCAATTTGCCTATCTCCACAATAGGTCTATGGCAGATGTGAACTCATTGGTTCTTCGTGTGCCTTTGGATCATCTGGACAATACAAATGCCTATGTCAGGATGCTGCTTATTGACTACAGCTCAATACAATCATTCCGACAGTTCTTATCGAAAAGCTCCAGAACTGGGCCTCTGTACCTCACTCTGTAACTGGATCCTGGACTTCCTAACCAGAAGACCACAATCCGCACTGATTGGAAATAACATCTCCACCTCACTGACAATCAACATGATAATGATCTTGAATGAGACTCAGAATATCAACGGCTCTCTGCTGAAGTGATGATATTTCCATGAAGGTTCCAGAAAACTCAGGATTTCTGTGTGAAGTGTAAACCCTGAACTTATTGGCTGAACTCTATGATCAGTATCCCAGCTGCACTATGTAATTAGATTCCAAGAGGCACAGCAGTTCCAAGGGATAGATGTAATTACATGGTCTTTCACATTTTGTAATTTGATTTTAGTTTGAATTGCAATTGTTTAAAATTGCTTTCAAGAAATTTAAATTTCTTCTAAAAATTTTCACCTTATTTTCCAAAAATTTAAATTAATTTTGCATCGGTATTGAATAAGTCCAAATGTCAGAAACAATAAGAAGTCCTTTGCAGCTTTATCAAATAGGAAAGCTTGGTAGAGGGGCTTAATTGAGTGTCAAATTTTCTTCACAATGGCGAAATATTATGCTAGGGACTGGTGTCATACATGGCAGCACCAATAGGGATAGGATATTATTTACCAGCAAATCAATATCGGTGATCCAATATATGATATAAATGTCAATGGTAATCGGTCTATGGTGATTTACCCATTCAAGCCCTAGCCAAATATTTGTTATGAATTTTAACCCACATTCACAAAGGTTGACTTTTAAAGGACAATCTAAAATAACTCTGAAGAATCAGAATCAGCCAGTTTGGTATCAGAGTGTAGCTATAGCAATGCCAAATTTTACATGCAGTCCATTAATGATGGCAGTATTCCTAGGATCTCACTTAATCTGCATATTTCTTGATATATAATTCCCTCTCACTCAACAAGTTGATGGCAAATCTGTGCTGGCCTCAACTCCTCTGCACTTTGGCTTCATACTCCTCTACTTCTCAGTGTATCAAATATTTATCCAGATCCACCTTAAATACTTGTAATGATCCTGCTTCCATCAGCTCCCAGGACAGACATTTCTAGAGAACGCCACAACCAACTTTCAAAATATCTATTCTGATCCACTGTCAAATGCAGCTGGTGATTTGAATCCCATTTTTTCTAAAACCATACCCACAGTGGGAAACACATAAGGATTCCTAGATGGAGAGGCAGATGCTGAACTCTCAGGGAGCTATACAATGTCAAGGTGACCACTGGATCCAAGCAGTGGTTGTATGTGCTAAGGGCAAAATGGCAACAAGATAAGGGTTGCTATAGGATGAAGCCTCAACCTCTGCTCTTGGCAAAGGAATAGAATGGAGGATTCTGATATTTAAAATTCAACAAGTCGGCATAGCTGCAGAAAATGTACAAAAGCAATATTGAATTGTGGTGCTAGCACCCGGTATTTTCTGCATTAATGATTGAACTTGTTGTTCAGCTACAAAACAACAGCACCATTTTTAACGTATAAATAATACTACTATGATACATTTAAATTCTCTGAATTTGGGATTATGCTAAATCCATTAAATCTACTTTGTTGCCCTACACTTTCCTCTAACTCACCATCCAAAGTCACTTCCTCAACCATTCCATCGGAGGTTCATTTAACCACATAAACACCTACAGTGCTTTTCAGAAATATAATCTCAGATAGCCTGCATTGCAGAGCCAATCAACATTTAAACAATAATGTTAAAAGCCATGACAACATTTTGCTGATAAATTTCTAATGTCTCCATTGCTAGTTACCACAACAAAACATACAAGGTATATCCTACTTCACTAAGAATTAACTGCGAAATGTAAGAAGAAATCTTTGCTGGCTTCTCCCATACTTCTAAAATTATGTGCGGAAATATGCAGACTTCGTAGTTGTTAGCAATCAGCTATCAGTATTCTTCATGCAAGTACTTCTGCTACACAGTGGAAAGTCTCTAGGGGTGGCAGGCACAATCCGAAGACATTTAGAACAGTTTGTACCAACCAGTTTCCCTTCACCATCACCCTCCTGCATATGGTAGAACTGGTCCTTGCCCTCACCACTTTTTCCTTCAGCTCCACCCACTTTCTCCAGACTTGGGCGGTAGCCATGGGCACCCACAGGGGCCCCAGCAATGCCTACCTCCTCATTGGTTCTGTAGAACAGTCCAAGTTCCAAGTCTTCCCTGGTAATGCTCACCAGCTCTTCCTCCGCAACAGCGATGACTGCATTGGTGTTGCTTCATGCACCCGTGCTCAGCTCGTCAATTTCATCTGTCTCCAACTTGCACCCTGCCCTTAAATTCACTTGGTCCATTTTTGCCCTTCCCTTTCTCCACCCCTCTCTCCACTTCTGGAGACAGACTGTCAACCAACATCTTTTATAAATACACTGACTCCCATAGTCATCTTGACTATATCTCTTCCCACTCTAACACACAATACTCTGCAGATGCATCCGGTGCTCCTGGTGCGGCCTCCTCTACATCGGTGAGACCCGATGCAGATCAAGGGACCGCTTCGTCAAGCACCTCTGCTCCGTCTGCCACAACAGACAGGATCTCCTGGTTGCCACCCACCAACTCTGCTTCACATTCCCATTCGGATATGTCCATACATGGCCTCCTCTACTGTCATGATGAGGCCAAACTCAGGTTGGAGGAGCAACACCTCATATACCGTCTGGGTAGTCTCCAGCCTCTTGGCATGAACATTGAATTCTCCAACTTCCAGTAATTCCCTCCTCCTCCCTTCCCCAATCCCAGCTTCACTTTGCCTCCTCCTCCTCCAGCTGCCTATCATCTCCCTCATGATTCCGCCTCCTTCTACTAGTGCTTTCCCCTTACATTCCTTCTTCACTTTTCCTGCCTATCCCCTCCCCCACCCTTTGATCTTTTCCCTAACTGGCACCTACCAGCCTTCTCCTTCCCACCCTCCCCCCACCTTTTTTATAGGGCCCCTGCCCCCTCCCTCTTCAGTCCTGACAAAGGATCTCGGCCCGAAATGTTGACTGTTCGCTTCCACGGATGCTGCCCGACCTGCTGAGTTTGTCCAACATGTTGTGCGTGTTGCTCTCTTCCCATTCTGTCTCCTGTAAAAATGCAATTTTCTTTTCTCATTTCCTTTGTCTCTGCCACATCTGTTCCCAGGATGTGGCTTTCCATTCCAGGACATTAGAGATGTCTTCCTTTTTCAAAGAATGGGGTTTCCCTTCTTCCATCATTAATGCTGTCCTCACCTGCATCTTCTCCATTTACCAAACATTTGCACTCAGCCACCTTCCTACCACCTTAACCATGATAGAGTCCTCTTGCCCTTACTTACCTCCCCTGAGCCTCCGCATCCAACACATCATCCTCAACAACTTCCGCCACCTCCAAAGGGACTCCCCCCTCTCCACCGTGATTACTCTCTCCATGATTCCCTTGTCCACTCGTCACTCCTGGCATTTAACCCTGCAAGCATCTGCTAGACCTGCCCAGTCGCCTCTCCCCTCACCTCCACTCTGGACTCCAAACAGTCCTTCCAGATGAGGCTGGGGTTGTCTATTGTGCCTGGTGCTCCCAGATCAGCCTCCCCTACATTCGTGAACTGGGGGACTGCTTCATTGAGCACCTCCCCTCCATCTGCCAAAAGTGGAACTTCCCAGTGGCCAAATATTTTAATTCCAGTTCCCATTCCCATACTGACATTTTAGTCCATGGCCAAGATAAGGCCACCACTAGGGTAGAGGAGTGACACCTTATTTCACCTGGGTAGTTTCCAACCTGATGGCATGAATATCAATTTCTCCTTCTGGTAAAAAAAAATCCATCCCTTTCCCCTCTTATCTTATTCCAACTATGGCCTCTTACCTCCTCACCTGCTTATCACTTCCTCCTGGATCCCTTCCTCCTTCCTTTTCTCCTCTGGTCCACTCTCCTCTCCTATCATATTCCTTCCTTTCCAGCCTTTTATCTTTCTTACCCACTTGGCTTCACCTATCACTTTCCATCTGTCCTCCTTTCCCTCCCACCACCTTTTTATTCCAGAGTCCTCCCATTCCTTTCCAGTCCTGATGAAGGGTCTCGACCTGAAACGTTGACTGTTTATTCACTTCCATAGATGCTGCCTGACTTGTGGGTTCCTCCAGCATTTTGCGTGTGTGGCTTTGGATTTCCAGAATCAGCAGATTTTCTTGTGTTTATGATTTGTTGTACTTTAATGTTCCATAATAATGTTGTAACAAACAATCCAATATTCTCTGATAATGCATTTCTGGTCTGATTGGAGAATGAGGAATAATTGGAGTGGAATAAGTAAATGTAATTAAGTGACCATTCTAAAATCAGTCTGTCACTTTTCCACTCACAACCCTTTGACCGTATTCTTGAGAGTACAGTAACATGTACTGGTGCTCTTTTTGCAGCACTGCTTGGTGCAAGAAGTGAGGCTGAAGGAGGTTTGATTTGCTTCTAATTCTTCTCATTCTTCTTGCACCAATAACCTAGGTGTGCCTCACAACTGGTCATGTTCTAAATGAGATTTAATTTCAGAAGACTTATCTCCATAACTAGGTAGAGACAAGTCTACTTCTGACTTGGAGATTTCAGACAAAACTTTTGCAGAGAAAAGTGAAGTGGATTTAATTTTGGAGGTGTCTCGCTCCCAGGCAATACCAGTAGGCAATGTATGAGTAAAAGAACCAGACAAAGCAGAAGTTTATTATAAACTGACCACTGTAGAAATAAGTCAGTGCCCAGTACCATCCATAAGCCGAAATTCCTCAGATTCCTAGGTAGCCTGCCTTTACGAACATTGGTCCCAAACCCTGGGAATCAACATTTCATTCCTCTGGCCAATAAAATTGCCAAAATGCAAAGACACACTAAAATAACAATTTTTGTCAAAACATAACAAAAATGTAAAACACTTCTATAAAAACAGGTCAAGCAGCATTTAGTATTTACAAGTTATGAAAACTCTTTGGGTAAATAGCTGGGTGAAATGATTGTCACCAAGTCAGTAGTGAACAGATTCTGTTGAAGTAACAAATTCTTCCTTTTACAAATCACTTTTACACCGGACTAATGCTATCCCTATCATCTTTTTCATAAAACCTTCTGTTGTTCAATAATCATCAGCAGCATCAGAATTATATTCTTATTGCATTATGTGTACTTTTTCAGCAGGACAACAATGATGCAAAATATGCTTTAAACCTCTCATTTTAAACTGTTATTTGCTAACATTGAAAAAAAATCTAAAACCAATTGCTTGCTAGCTGGTGCAAGCATGTTGAGAAAGGGGCAAATCTTACTCAACAGGGCATACTTCAATTCCCAGGGCTCTCATAAACAACTCCTAGAATTGATGACCTTTTCAGAGCTATCCAGGAAAATACCTAACTATGTAAAAATGCCTGTCTAATTTATTGATTCATTCTGAGTCATCATGAGAAACTCTTGAGGCCTAGCAGTTCCTTACCCTGAGGCACTGTGGCCATGTTTGACATTAACAGAAAGTGCCTGACTTCATGGAGGCCCTTGGTACCTGCTGGTGCAATTCTCTAGCACAATGTTTATCTTGGATCAGCCTTCCAGCCAACTGTTTGTAATTGACCCTCTACAGGGACAAGTTAGGATACGAACATGAACATTTTTTTCTTCAACTCCATCAGTATTTATTTCCAACCCCCTTCATTCCCTTCCACATTGGCTCTGAACCAAGCTGCTGTCATGACACAAAACAGTTTTAAAAGCAAATCCTGAAAAAGCTCAGGCTCTCCACTTGTGAATCCGTGCAACGCTTGTGTGCTTAACATAGTTAAACTTCCACCTTGTGTGAGAGAAAGCACATCTAATTACCCTGTTGCTAATTTCTGCAAGCAAAATATCAAACTGACAGTTATCTCCAGATCAGTCATCAGTCAATCTGGCATTTGGACTACAAGCACAACCACTAAATTAAAACTGAGGATGTGTGAATTTTAAAGGTTCTCTTCCTCAGGCAAATATTACCAGATCCATATTTACTAAATTTATCACCTAACTCTGACTGCTTTCAGTTCCCTGGACAATGAAATCTAAGATCAATTCAGTAAATTCTTTTTTAATTTAGAGAATAAAACACACCAGGATCTAATCAAACCAAATATAAATAATGCTCAGAAAAACTTCCACTGTTACCAACTATTGTTTGTTTTTTTAAAGCTTTCCTTTTGGCAGTAAAAATTAGTGCACATTTTGCTTGATTTTCAGCCTTCTGATTAAAACTGGCACAAATTCCCGGGTCTTCGGGATTAATCCAAGCAAGCATCAAGTTTTACTGAAAACAAGCTAACTTTGTCTTCTTCTGGTAACATGGATTAAAATGGAAATACGAGCAGCTGACAGCACTTTTTTCCCTAAAAACAGGCCAAGATGACATAAGAAAAATTAAACAAGTAAATTAACCTGCAAAAGATCTGCATTTGCTTAAAATAATAGGATTGGCAAGCTAATCAGCCATTCAAAAAGGAGACTTGGCAGAGTTTCCAATTACAGCACTATAAAGTTGGCTTCTGTAGGCCTTCTGAAGTTGCCTCTACTGTACATTTTCACTTAAAAATATCCTTTCAGATATGGGTAAAGTTATAATTGAATTACAACTAATTGGATAAATTCCACAAAAAAAACTGAAGTTTATTAGATTTTAAGGATGGAGTATTATTCCTTTTATTAAAGAAGCATAATGTTTGCTTGCACTCATTCCAACTTAAGGTCACAAAAACAAACTGGATTAATGCCAGTCTGTGGTGTGGCCTGTCCATACAGGTCCAATGTATTCTCTTTTCATAAAGAAAACAAATCTTTGTTTAAGAGAGGAGTATGCCTTTTCATTTGTCTTTTATAATGTTAATTTACCTTTATTGTTCTGGAAGTCTTCTTAAATTTCATATTGAAATAATTAGGGAATCAATTTTCAAATCCAGCTAGGCCTAACTCATTTTGCCTGGGCTCCAGGTCAACAGACATAGTCATGAGTCTGATACATCTGTCATTGTACTATGTGCTGTCTGAGATGAGGGGTCAAGCTGCAGGTGCACAAGAATATACAGCTGCAGTCTATTCAGCCCACCCATGTGCAATAGTGGAAACTTAACAGGTAGTAGTATTCTTCATTTAATTTTTTGGTCAAAAAAAGAAACCTTTTTGGTTTTGTTTATTCCTGACAACATTACAGAAAGAGTAATTTTACAACCTCAGATAGCTAATTAAGAAATGGGCATTCATAATGAACTTCATACATTTTACTGCCAATAATTTCAATGAAGTACCTAACTTTTTATAAATACAAACAAAATATGGGATTCCACTGTAAGGACAGAGTAGAAAATGTAAACCAGCCAGATGTGAAATGAAATACTTTCCAATCATCATGGAAAATGTTAAGTGTCCATCAATCTCAATTATCACTTGTAGTAGTTTTAATATTAATAAACAAAAGTATCCACATAGATTTTTTTTAAATTTCATTTTTCAGTAAGTGTGTATCAATACCAAAGCCAGCATTTACAGCCTGACTTCAGCTGAGTGGATCACAAGGGTACAAGGTAGTTGTACATGCTAATTTATAGTGAACCATTTTATTGTGGATGTAGTGTCACATAAAGAAATGACTGAACAAAGTTACAAAATTTCCCCCTCAATATTAGTTAACCAGTCTTACGTAAATGATTTTTTAGTAGTTTGTGCTCATCATCACAAGGATTTGTGTTATGGTTTACCAGATAACTTGCCTCCCAACACACTGTGACCTAATGGCCTTCTCAGGCAGGATATTCATCTTCATAGAAAAGAAACAAAGCTTTCAAACCAATGATTTGAATTATTCTTTGTGAATTAACAATGATGGAATTCTTTACCTTTTGCAGTGAAAAATTATACTGTACTTCCAAAACAGTTT
Source organism: Hemitrygon akajei (assembly GCF_048418815.1). Taxonomy (NCBI): domain Eukaryota; kingdom Metazoa; phylum Chordata; class Chondrichthyes; order Myliobatiformes; family Dasyatidae; genus Hemitrygon; species Hemitrygon akajei. Next base: position 62,362,860 of record NC_133126.1, read on the forward strand.
AGACTATTTCCTTGCATTGTTTTTAATTATTCACCATATAAAAAGTAAAATAATGTTCAGATCGTGAATAATTTAGTTTTTTACTATAGAAGTCTTTTTGTATCAGGTCAATCAGTTCCTTCTTCTTAGGAGGTTCCTTGAGATTGAGGATAATTCGCCAGTAATGACAACAAATTATGTAATTTAATGGTAAATTTTCAAACATGCACCCATTGTAGCATGTAGAGTTTTCAGTTTGGCCAACCGTTTTTCCAATCAGAATTGTACTTATATCCACTTATCCAAATTTTAAACAACAAAAACTACAAGACTATATCCATACAGAATTTTTTTTTCCAGCCTTCATCTTAGTGCAAATTATTTGCACTTTCTCTACACCTTTTCTCAGATACTAGCTAACTTCAGTGTTCCCATTTTCCAGAATGACACTTCTTACAACCAAACATTTCCGTCCCCAACTCTCTTTCAGCTGGATCCCTAAATTCCAATTTTCTGTAATGGCAGGATGACTGTATCGAGCCACAATCTTCACTATATAATAGTGAAAATGATAAGGTCATCACAATTCAACGAGGTATAAGTAGTATAAAAAGCTGTCAGACTCTGCAATATTCCATGGCCAATTCCTGGAAACTTCCAATTAACCAAAGAAAGGATGGATCAACAATATCATTGACTATTATTTTGCTATTTCTTGATTCTATAGCTGCTACCCCACTTCTCTCATGTTCTCGACAATTAATCTACTTCAAAATTTTATCATTTCTGTATCAAATAACATCGTCCTCGTCCTATACATCCCTTTGTTGCTATTACTGACATGTACTCAAGTGTGCATTTTCAAACGTCTAGATACAAATAGGCTTTGGAAAATAAAACAATAAACTAATATTTTTGTGAAGAATTATTTTAGTTTTTACATGGAAAAGATACTCTAAAATGAATCACAGTTTTTAACAATGTAAAATATTCTATATTTAATTTCTTCACAAAAACTAATAAAACCATTTTATATAAATCATAATTCTGTCTGAAAAGAACATCCAAAATATTTTCTCACACTAGAAAAGAAATTCCAATCCTTTCAAGCAAGAAAAAGATGTGCTGGAGACTGTTGTGTATTTAATGTGTCAGTAATATTTAGGTAATATTGTACATACATTGTTTGATTAAGCCATCCTTGTTTGTTTACATAATTCATTATGGATTATATGAAAGAATAATGCAAATTGCATATGCTATTATGCCATCGCATCATATGAGAGCACCTCACTAAAAAGAAAACTAGAGTAAGTTCACGAGTATCCCATATTTTCTTTTCAATTAGATTCTGGAGTTACAAATCATAACAGAGACCCTCTATGTCAGTTCTCCTGGATAGAAGATTGTGAATGCAGTGGGAAGAACCTCAGAAAAGATTCATTATGTTGAGGATGAATTGGATTTGTTCTCAGTCCTACTTCCTGGTACTCTTATGCTTTTAAAAAGTTCAATGCTAGGCCAGACCAGACAGACAAATATGGTGGACTTCTCCTTGACTATTTTTTCAATGGGGCAAGTTATACCTCTGCTTCTGAAGTACGGAAAATTGCAGCTAACTTTAGTAGCATATAGAGAAAGGGAACTTTAAATTATTTCTCCAAGTGTATTACACAGAACAGTACAGCATGGAACAAGCCATTTGGCCCATAATTTTGTGCCTACCTTTCAACCTACTCAAAGATCAATCTAACAATTCCCTTCATTTTTCTTTCTCCAAGTATTTAATCTAAGAGTCTTGTAAATGTATCTAATGTATCTGCCTCCACCACCAACCCTGGCAGTGCATTCTATGCTTTCTGTGTAAAAAATGCATACTGATAATAACCCTCTATATCAACAGAACAGAGACCCTCCATGTCAGTTCTCTTAGACAGAAGACTTATTCAGGTTGTGAATGCAGTGGGCAGAACCTCAGAAAAATCTCATTATGTTGAGGATGAATTGGCTTTCTTCCTAGTCCTACTTCCTGGTACTCACCTTAAAGTTATGCCCTTTCATATTAACCACTCCCACCCTGGAAAAATAGTCTTTGGCTAACAATCTCTATCAATGCCTTTTATAATCATGTACACTCCACTAAGTCATCTCTCATCCTCCTTTGCTCCAAAGAGAAAAGCCCTAGCTTAGAGTCATTGAAAAGTACAGCACAGAAACAGTCCCGAACCATGTAAACTTCCTTGTCCCATTGACCTGCATCTAGACCATAGCTATCCATACATCTACTATCTATGTACCTATTCAAACTTCTCTTAAGCGTTGAAATCGAGCTGCATGCACCACTTGTGCTGGCAGCTCATTCCACACTCTCACAACCGACTGAGTGAAGAAGTTTTCCTTCGTATTGCCCTTAAACTTTTTATCTTTCACCCTTAACCCATGCCCTCTAGTTGGAGTCTGACACAACCTCAGTCTGACACAACCTACATTTACCCTATCTGTACCCCTCATAATTTAGTATACCTTATCAAATCTCCCCTCAATCTTGTATGTTCCAAGGAATAAAGTCCTATCTTATTCAATCTTTCCTTTTAACTCAAGTACTTCAGTCCCGGCAACATCCTTGTAAACTTTCCCTCTACTCTTTTAAACTTACGTACATCTTTCCTGGAGGTGGGTGACCAAAAGCTGCACACAATACTCCAAGTTAAGCCTCAGCAATGTCTTATACAACTTCAACATAACATCCCATCTCCTGTACTCAATATTTTGAATTATGAAGGCCAATGTGCCAAAAACTTTCTTTATGACCCTATCTACCTGTGCCACCACTTTCAATGAACTATGGACCTGTATTCCCAAATCTCCTTGTTCTATCACACTCCTCAGTGTCCTGCTATTCACTGTGTAAGATCTACCCTGGTTGGTTTTACCAAGGTGCAACACCACACAATTGTTTGCATTAAATTCCATCTGCCATTTATCAGCCCATTTTTACAGCTTGTAACAATCCTGCTGCAAGCTCTGATAGTCTTCCTTGCTGTCTACTACACCTCCAATCTTGTTGTCACCCACAAATTTGCTGATACAGTTAAATCACATTATCATCCTGATCATTGATATAGGTGACAAACAACAAGCACCAATCCCTGTAGTACTCTACTAGTTACAGGCCTCTAGTTAGCAAGACAACCACCGACTACCTCTCTCTACTGTCAAAATGAATCCAAACTCAGGTTGGAGGAACAACACCTTATATACCGGCTGGGTAGCCTCCAACCTGATGGCATGAACATTGACTTCTCTAACTTCCATTAATGCCCCTCCTCCCCTTCTTACCCCATCCCTGACATATTTAGTTGTTTGCCTGTTCTCCATCTCCCTCTGGTGCTTCCCCCCCACCCTTTCTTTCTCCCGAGGCCTCCTGTCCCATGATCCTTTCCCTTCTCCAGCTCGGTATCACTTTTGCCAATCACCTTTCCAGCTCTTAGCTTCACCCCACCCCCTCCAGTCTTCTCCCATCATTTCGCATTTCCCCCTCCCCCCACTACTTTCAAATCTCTTACTATCTTTCCTTTCAGTTAGTCCTGACGAAGGGTCTCGGCCCAAAACGTTGACAGTGCTTCTCCTTATAGATGCTGCCTAGCCTGCTGAGTTCCACCAGCATTTTGTGTGTGTTTCTTGGATTTCCAGCATCTGCAGATTTCCTCGTGTTGGCATTTAAGATCTCTCTCATCTCTTTTGGCTCCATGCATTCTGATCTTCCAGAGGACTAATTTTGTCCCTTGCAACACTTTTGCTCTTCACATATCTGTAGAAACCTTTAGAATTCTCCTTCACCTTGTCTGCTCAGGCAAATTCATGCCTCATTTTAGCCCTCCTGATTTCTTTCTTAAGTGTTCTCTTGCATTTCTTATACTCTATATATGCCTCATTTGTCCCTACATGCCTATACCTGCTACGCATCTCCCTTTTTTATTAACCAGGGCCTCAATATCTCTTTACCTTTAATTCTGATAGGCACATGCAAGTTTGGTATTCTCAAAATTTCACTTTTGAAGCCCTCACACTTAACGAGTACACCTTTGACAGAAAAACCACCTGCCCCAATCCATGCTTACCAGAATCTTTCTGATAGCATCACAATTGGCCTTTCTCCAATTCAGAACCCGATGACCAGACCTATCCTTTTCCATAATTACCTTGAAATTCGTGGCATTATGATCACTAGATGCAAAGTCTTCAGCTACACAGACTTGCCCTCTCTCATTCACTAATAGCAGATCAGGTTTTGCACATTTTCTCGTTGGGATTTCTATAGACTGATTAAGGAAACTTTGCTGAATATACTTAACAAACTCTTTCCCATTTAGACCTTTTACAGTATGGGAGACCCAGTCAATATGTGGAAAGTTAGAATCAAATACTATAACAATCTTATGTTTTTTTGCAATAGTCTGCAATCTCTCTGAAAATGCATTCCCTTAAACCCTGCAAACTGTTGGGTGGTCTATAATATAGCCCCATTAATCTGTTCATGGTTTCCTTATTCCTCATTTCCACCTATAAAGCCTCACTGGATAAGTCTTCCAATCTGACCTGACTGAGCACTGCCGTGACATTTTCCCTGACTAGTAACACCACACTTCCCCTTTCAGCCCTCCTACCGAGGTATCTAAAACAATGGAACCCCAGAACATTGAACTGCCAGTTATGCCCCTCCTATAACCAAGTCTCACTAATGCCTACAATATCATAATTCTACACATTGATCCATGTACTGAGCTCATCTGCCTTTCCTACAATAGATCTTACATTGAAGTATACACAGCTCAGGATGTTACTTGCACCATGCTCAACATTTAGATTCCTGACTTTGACTCAGGTCTTAACAACATGTCTCTATAACTTCCCTGTGTGGCACTCTTGTTTCAAAACCCTTACAACTCTAGTTTAAATGCCTCCCCACAACCGCCAGCTCCACTCCCCCACCCCCATGCAGCACTACTAAACTATCCCACTAGGATATTAGTCCTGTACCAGTTCAGGTGCAAACCTGCTCTTCTGTACAGATCCCACCTTCTTTGGAAGAGAGCCCAATGATCCAAAAATATGACATCATCCCTCCTACACCAACTCCTTAGCCACGTGTTAAATTGTTTGATCTTTCTACTTCTGGTCACGCTAGCATATGGCCCAGGTAGCAATCCTGAGATCACAACAGATACTGTCCTTTAACTTAACACCTAACTCCCTGAACTCTGCAGAACCTCATCACTCTTCCTATCTGTGTCATTGTAACCTACATGGATCTTGACCTCTGGCTGCTCACCCTCCCACTTAAGAATGCTGAGGATTTGATCTGAGATGTCACAGACCCTGGGACCCAGGAGGCAACATACCATCCTGGAATCTCATTCTTGTCTACAAAACTTCCTTTCTGTCCCCATAACTAACAAGTCCCCGATCACCTTACTCACCTCTTCTCCTCCTTCCCTTTTGAGTTACAGAGCCAGACTCAGTACTGGAAACCTGACTGCTGTGCCTTCTTTCTGCTAGGTCATCCTCAATAGTATTCAAAGTGGTATACCTGTTGTTGAGGAGAATAGCCACAGGGATACTCTACACTGGTTGTTTAACACCTTTCCTCTTCCTGACTGTCACCCAGATTCCTGTGTCATGCATCTTGGGTGTAACCACCTCTCAATATGTCCTATCTATCAACCCTTCAGCCTCTTGAATGATCCAGAGTTCATCCAGTTCCAGCTCCAATTCCTTAATGCAGGATGTTAAAAGCTGAAGCTGGATGCAGGTGAAGCTGTCAGGGACACTGGAAGTCTCCCTGCCTTTCTACATTCCGCAAGAGGAGCTTTCAACTATCCTGTCAGGCATCCCAACTTTTCTAACTGTGCAAATACAAAGGGAGAAGCAATAAATAAACTGGGGGGGGGGGGGGGGGAATCTACATGTAGCTTTTTCGCCTTCTCTCCTTCAAGCCTCACCATGCTAAAGCCTTGAAAAGCTGAGGCCTCAAATAAACACTAACACTGGTCAACCTATCCTCTTGACGTGCTCTCTAATCCAGGCAGTGTCCTGGTGTACTTCCTCTGCATCCTCTGGAAAGATGATCAGAAATGAACACAATATTCCAAGTGGGGTCCAACCAGGGCTTCATAGAGCTGCAACATTACTGCATGGCTCTTGAACTCAATCCCCCAACTAATGAAGATGATCACACCACTGTAGCTTTGAGGGACCTATGGATGTGGACTTCAAGATCCTTTGTTCCTCCTCTTTGTTAAAAATCCTGCCATTAGCCCTGCATTTTGCCTTCAAATTAGACATTCCAAAGTGAATCAATTTACACTTTTCAGGATCGAACTCCATCTGTCACTTTTCAGCCCAGATCCGCATCATGTAATGTTCCATTGTAACTTATGACAACCTTCTACACTATCCACAACACCACTTCTACACCATCCACAACATATTTTAAATCAAATTTCAATTTTAGCTATCACATTTATTATAATTTTCAATTTGATAGGTTACTAGTAGTACAAAATCATAAAATATTTTGAGTCTTTTGACTTTATTTTGTGAAAGAGATTTGGTTGTCAGTGACTAATTTAGTGGACTTTCAACCATGTATTACAGGCAAGTAACATTAGAACATTCAGAAACATGGTGATTTTCTATGGCAAAACTTCCACAGAGATTTATCAGTGTGAACCAATTCAGAAAATAAAAGCTGTCGATATAGTATGCTCATCTGGTTTACTGTACTTCCTGCTAGAGAGGTTTTGTGTTGCTGGGATTGGAGACCTGTGATACCACCTTCCTTACCTGATTCTGGCATGGTTCCAGAGCAATAGAAATTGCAAATGTCATTCCATTCTTCAAGAAAGGAGAGAGGCAGAAGAAAAGAAATTATAGGCTAGTTAGTCTGACCTCAGAGTTTGGGAAGATGTTGGAGTCTTTTGTTAAGGATGTTGCTTTGGGGTACTTGGAGGCACATGATAAAATAAGCTGTAGGTTTCCTCAAGGGAAAATCTTGCCTGACAAGTCTGTTGGAATTTTTTGATGAAATAACAAGCAGCATAGATAAAGGAGAGTCAGTGAATGTCATGTACTTGGATTTTCAGAAGGACTTTGAGAAGTTGCTACATATGAGGCTGCTTAACGAGAGCCCATGGTATTACAGGAAAGATGGATAAAGCAGCGCCTCATTGGCAGGAGGGTAAGAGTGGGAATAAAGGGAGCCTTTTCTGGTTCTTTGCCAGTGACTAGTGGTGTTCTACAGTGGTCTATGTTGGGACTGCTTTTTTATATATTATATATGCCAGTGACTTGGATGATGGAACTGATAGGTTTGTGACAAAGTTTGTGGATGATACAAGGACAGGTGGAGGGGCAGTTAGTTTTGAGGAGGTAGAGAAGCCACAAAGGACTCAGATTAAGATAACAAGCAAAGAAGTGGCAGATAGAATACAGTGTTGGGAAGAATATAGTCATGCACTTCGGTGGAAGAAATGAAAGGGTAGACTATTTTCTAAACGGAGAGAAAATTGAAAAATCTGAGGTGCAAGGGGACTTGGGAGTCCTCGTTCAGGATTCCCTGAAGGTTAATTTGCAGGTTGAGTTGGTGGTGAGAAACGCAAGTGTGGTGTTTGCATTCATTTCAAGAAAACTATAAAGCAAAGATGTAATATTGAGGCTTTATAAAGAACCAGGGAGGCCTCACTTGGGAGTATTGTGAGCAGTTTTTGGCCCCTTACCTAAGAAAGGAGATGCTGACATTTTAGAATGTTCAAAGGAGGTTCACGAAAATGATTTTGGGATTGAAAGGCTTCTCATATGAAGAGTGTTTGATGGCTCTGAACCTGTACTCACTGGCATTCAGAAGAATGAAGGCTGGCTTCATTGAAACCTATTCAATATTATAAGGCCTCAGCAGAGTGGATGTGGAGAGGATGTTTCCTCTAGTGGGTGAATCTAAGACTAGAGGACACTGCCTCAGAATAGAGGGATGTCCTTTTAGAACAGAAATGAGGAGGAATTTCTTTAGCAAGAGAGTGGTGAATCTGTGGAATTCACTGCCACAGCAGGCCATGGAGGTCAAATCATTGGGCATATTTAAGGCAGTGATTGATCGATATTTGATTAACCAGGGCACGAAGGGATACAGGGAGAGGGCAGGAGATTGGGGTTGAGAGGGAAAATGGATCAGCCACAATAAAATGGTGCCCCTATATCTGCCCCTATATCATACTGCAGCACAACTTATCTCATGCCCCATGCTGCACAGAACATCGCATATCATTTGTGAAAGAAGGCTCTAAGTCAAGGGTGTACAGCCAAGGTCCACGATCAAGCAGACTTTCTTCAGCCAATGATTGGTGTGTCAAGGCTGACCTGGATGGGAAAGGCAATTTCCCGGAGCAAATAGTTTTCACCACATTGCATCCAGATATAATCGTCTGGTCTGACACCAGTAGAGAAGTGGTTATTGGTGAACTCACAGTCCCCTGGGAAGACAACATCGATGAAGCCCATGAGCGCAAGTTAACCAAGTATGCAGAATTAAGATCAGAGTGCAGAGACAGAGGGTGGAAGGTCTCATGCTATCCATTCGAAGTAGGGTGCCGTGGCTTTATTGCGTTCACTTTCCAGAAGTGGCTGCATGACTTTGGCTTCACTAGAAGAGAGATTGTCAACCGGCAGGGCCGTAGCTGAGGCAGCAGAGGCAGGATCATCATGGGTGTGGACCAAGTACGTCCAGAGGGGCAGACAGTCAGACAGTGTATCCATCTTCTGTAAACTCTTCAGTAGCTGCATAGGTACCTGAAGAGTAGACTATCTGTTGGATGGAAGCAATCAACAACTCTGATAGAGGCAGATGCCAAGTTGTTAAGCTCATCAGTGGGAGATGGTGCTTTAGCACTGCTGGCCCACCACCTCGAGGGAGTCTTGATCATAAGCGGGCCGAAACTCCTGAAGACAGGTGGCAGATCAACTGATGATAGACCAGGACAGTTAACATCTTAGTCCACGTGTATTTTCAATTCTTGGTCTTATGGTCTTATTCAAAAACAAATGCCGTTACCAAAATAGAAGTGCTTCATTTCTATCATTTTGCATTTAAGATAATGCTTCTAACCATAATTAATCTAATATATTTATAATTGTCAGAAGGGTCTCCTGTAAATTCCAATGGTTAATCTTTCCAATTCCTGTCCAATGAATTTTCATTGGATGTGTTAATGGAAGCAGATGATGGTTTATTTCTAGAACTCTCTCCAAGGAAACTGTATTACAGTGTCAATTTGAAACATTTTGTCTATAAACTTAAAGAGATGATTTACTCATAACACATTTAGTCCCTTTAGAATCTTATTTTGAATTACTGCTTGGTATTCTTTCTGTGGCAAGAAATCTAAAATTTACAAAATATTCAACATGCAATTATCTTTAACTGATGAAAGTTAAAATAAAATGCCATATCTGAAATCACAAATTCAAATCACCTGTTGTCATTAATTAGGAGTTTAAAGCCAATGAAGTAGATTGCTAGAGCTCAGAATAAGTTTCAATATTTTTAAATGATAACTAGTTTTAACTTCAACAAAAGAAAATCCATTTCACGAGTGAAAATATATATTCATATGTAGCCCAAGGACTGTGGTACTTTAACCTCTTGAGTTTACGTTGTCTGAGAAAATATCCAGTACCAGAAATTGAATTCCTTCCATGGCTCAGAGGCAAAATAATTTGTTACAAGTAAAAGGTTCATGTGTCTGTGTTATCGTTTTTAAGAATCGAGAACTACATGAGAAGACAGAATGTTTAAATATAGGCATAATTACTGCAATCATTTTTTTTCTGGCTTCCTCTTCATGTATCCAGACAATCCCATCTCTTAGTGTTGGTAAAACCTGACAGTTGCATGACAAGGAATGTTTCCCTTTGTAAAAGCCAACTTCCTTTCTGTGTAGTTTTAGCCTAATTGAAATGTTTCCTATTGAGCTCAATCAAGACAGCAATTATCTAATTACTCACTTATGCCTTTCCAGCCCAAAAATGCCCAGACAAGCACACTGGAAGCACTGGAGAAAGTTTTTTTTTAAAGAGAAAATTGAGGGGGGGGGGGGGGTTGCAGGAGTTCAGTGGTGGTAGTTGGTTGGTGGTATTGAAGAGCACAAAATCTGGTTTTCCGAGCATTCAACTTAACAACTAAGCATCACATCAACAGACTTATTTTACAATACAGTTGGATTCAATGTTCAATGTACTTAACAATTTTTTAAATGACAAAATGATCTTTTACTTATCAAAACACTGTATCCTACGAACAAAAAAAAATCCTTTCAGTAAAAAGGACCAATCGTGAAGACTATGATAGCATATGTTCTTCAGTAAAAATTCTAATCAACCTCCCACAAACATGTAATTACTTTCTGATGGCTAGTGTGCATTAGTTTTTGTCTTGAATGGAAAAGCTGTTTTGGCTGTTTTACTCGTATTTGCGTCAAATTACATTTTCAGTGCAAACCTATAAATTATCCTTTTCATCTCATGTTATTAGGTTTCCTTGCAAGTTAACAATTGCCTAATATCTATAAAAGCGTTGTGATGGCAAAATATTGTTGTTTTTTGTAGACTATTTATTATTATCCTTGAAAGTCAATGAAATTGCAGATGCTAAAAATCTGAAACAAAAACTAGAAATGTGGGAAATACTCAGCAGGTCAAACAGCGTCTTTAGAAAGTAAAACAGAGTTTATGTTTCATGCTTTGATGACAGGTCTTCAACCTGAAACATCCACTGTTCCTCTTTTCATAGATGTTGCCTTACCCTTTGATTGTCTCTAATATTTTATATTTATATTTATTATCACACTTAGTGTGCCTGAATATCAAAGCAAATTCAACTTCAAAATGACGGCAACAAAATTTTGTGGCAAACAAATAAACTGTATGATCAACGCTCATTTGAAAAACATGACTGCATCAGCACAAGCTGGACATTCTTCATTTTAAAGATGCTGAACAAATGCCTCTCATACTGCTTCAGTTGAGTTCTGGTAGAATACTGGTGAATATATTCCAAAGCATAAACCTCCTCTCTACCCTACCTCAAACAATCATTGTAGCAAATTATCATTATTTTAGTATTATTTCTATTATCAATAGGTTTTTCCAGTACTTAAATTGATTGCTGCTTTTCTGACATTGCAACAGCAACAACACTTGAGGAAGAATTTATTGTCAGTAGACGAAAGAGCTGATTGTTTACTTCAGGAAGGGTAAGATGAAGGAACACATAACCAATCCTTTAAGAGGGATCAGAAGTAGACAGAATGAACAGTTTCAAGTTCCTGGGTGTCAAGATCTCTGAGATTTAACCTGGTCCCAACATATCAATGCAGTCATAAAGAAGGCAAGATAGCAGCTATACTTCATCAGCAGTTTGAAGAGATTTGGTATGTCAACAAGTACACTCAAAACTTCTATAGATGTATTGTGGAGAGCATTCTGACAGGCTGCATCACTGTCTGGTATGGGGAAGGGGTGTTACTGCACAGGACTGGAAGAAGCTGCAGAAAATTGTAAATCTAGTCAGCTCCATCTTGGGTACTAGCAAAGTACCCAGGACATCTTCAAGGAGCGTTGTCTCAAGAAAGGTAGCGTCCATTACTAAGGACCTCCAGCACCCAGGGCATGCCCTTTTCTCACTGTTACCATCAGGTAGGAGGTACAGAAGCCTGAAGACACACACTCAGCGATTCAGGAACAGCTTCTTCCCCTCTGCCATCCAATTCCTAAATGGACATTGAACCCTTGGACACTACCTCACTTTTTAAATATATTATTTGTTTTTTGCATGTTTTTAATCTATTCAGTATATGTGTACTGTAATTTATTTATTTATTCTTCTATATTATGTACTGCATTGAGCTGCAGCTGCTAAGTTAACAAATTTCATTACACATGTCGGTGATAATAAACCTGATTCTGATTCAGATCTTCTCATCTTTTAATACCAAGTTCCTCATTTGAGAGGTTCTATCAAGGGGAAGCTTTGCTGCTAAAGGCTACCTGTCTGCCTGCAACCTCCTCACTGCCATAGTGAAGTCTAACATGAACTAGAAGAATAATATCTTATCTTCTGTTCAGACACTTTGCAGCCTCCTAATTCTCCAACTTCAAGTAAGTGCAATCACATTGTTTCCCATTAACACGTTTATGTCCCATTATCATCCAAATTCTTTTGTGCCTTGCATTATGTCAGTATTCATGCTTCTTAACACTTGATCTGCCTTAACCTGTCTCTGTACGGTCAACTGCCTTACACTTCATTCCTCCTGAAGCTCTGCTTTAAACATTGCATATCCTTCACTCTTCCCCAAGTTCTCATCACAGTCCCAAAGCATTAACTGGTTTCTCTTTCCACAGATGCTGACCGAATGGCTGAGTTCCTCCAGCACTTTTGTTTGTGCGTGTGTGAAAGTAGAGAACAGTTACTTTAGGTAGATTTTTTAAGCATCTGCTTCTCTTTTTAATAATTTATTGCTAATGGATCCAAATATTCCAGTGAAATGTCAACAGTTTGGCAAAGATACCAGCATTTTCCCACAGAAGTCTGGACAAGTTTGGGATTCTCGTCAATGCATTTTTGAACACATATGCCAACAAAGTAAATGTACTTTGTTGTGGGCTACTCAGCAGTACAACAGCTGAACAAGAAGATGCAGCACTTCCCCAGCACTTATCGTGGGAAAATCCACCAGGTTAATTCAGCAGCAACATTGCAATGTACGGGTACAGCTAACAGGTTAGGACAACTTGCTATTTGTTTTAATTTATACAATTTTTAAACATTTATACAAAATAACTTCTAAATTTAAAAATGAATACTTGAATCGTTTCTGATTGCTTCTGTATGTCATAACCTTTGGGTTCATATTATTCAACTACATGGACATCTCTTTGCCATCTTTTAGTGAGCTTTGTGTGAATCCAGTAGGCCACTACCGTGATGCTGGATTTGCACAGGGCTCAGTATCCTGGTGAAATTTTATGACCTTACCAGCTTGTGTTTGTATGAGCCACTGCAATGCTGATCTTTGACGCAAAACTATTCTCCTTTTCTTATTATTCATTCAATTAAAGTGCCATTTTTAAAATATTAAATCAAAAACTTCCAACCAGGAGTGGAAAAGGGCTGAATGTGACTGAGCCACTGTTTGGTTGGGCATTATATTGAACCCAGCAAAGGATGAGAGGAGAATGTATGTAAGCATAGCCCTGTTCCCTTCTTGACAGTGGCAGCCAGGCAGAAGTAAGATTGGAGACCACACTTTGGACACACTGGAAGAAGCAGTAAACATGACTGCTTGCAAAAGGTTAATAAGTCTTTGCACATTGTGCTTTGACAACCCACTACATCGAGGATGTGGTTTGTCAGCTGCCAAAGCTTTTGCAGCATTCTTTTGGGAAGAACTACTTCTGACTACCTGTGTGATAACATTATCACACAAGGTGATCAGAACAAGAGTGGTTTGAAGGCCCAACCACAGCACAGCCCCTCACCATCGAGTTTGGAAATGGCTTCATCTTGCAAGTTGGTCTTGGGAGGAGCAAAGTAAATGTGATCCATTTTGTAGTAGATCAGACAACAGCATGGACTGATTGTTATTGACCGGAACTAAAGGGCCACGGTAAGTTTTCTGAAATCATTTCACCTGATTTGTAATTCACTGAAAAAACAAAATTTTGCACTAAAATATTGCTAAAATAATTCCAATCAACAAGTATTTAGAGGTGGGGGGTTTACTGGGGTGATTGAGGTTTACTCAAAATGCTAAATTTGTTCGTCCATGGTAATGATGCAATTCCACAAGATAATCTAAGATTAGAGCACAGCTGCATCAACATCTAGGTTTTAATTAGTTATGGCTGCACTCTACAGCCTCGACTAATGGTACTCAAAAAAAGTTTGATTGAAATCACAATTATTTTGTGCATCTTGCAGCACTTAATCTTTTTTCTATTAAATGCAAACAATTTTACCAGATAAAAGAAAATTATAACTTAATGGTATGAGCAAACATGATCTGACTATTCACAGATGCTGAACTATACTCAATCATTGGGCTTCACATCCTTTCAAAACAATTTCTGACGAGGCAATATACATTTGTCTTTGCAAATGTTGCCACAAGTCATGTTGCTTGACTTTAGTACTTTCTGTCTTCTATATTTTTTTTAAACTAGTAGCAGGTTACAAGTAATTCTGCTTGGGGAGAAATAAATCTAAATGCCCAATCATTCCTAAATAGCAGGATATTCTAAATGAATCTGGAACAGATGTTGATTTTGCTTTGCAGCAGACACCAACAACTGAATATCCTGATCATGCTAGTAATTCATAAATTCATCATGAAGAACAATGATCACAGCTACACTTATTCAATACTTGACAATATTAATATCAATGAATGTATCAACTGCACAGCAAATTACAATCTAGGACAGCATTACAGAAATGACACTTTCAGGAAATATCTAAAGATTTCTTCTAAAGACATTGTTGTGGGGGTGGAGGGGTTCCAGAATTCACTGCCCACCCCTTGCTTTTTTCTGAGAAAATACCTGCAAGCCATCCTCTTGTTTGCTGCAAATCATTTTGGTAAGTGTTGTTTGATGAGGAGTTTCAAGACTTTGACCTTGGTACAATTAAGGATAAATGGTAACTTAGGGATGTGCTTGGGTGGCACTGTTGGAGAAGCTCTCCATGAATTGCTCTATTACATCTCACGGATGACACACAGTACCCAAAATCTAACAGGTGCCATCGATGGTTGAGTTGGTTAATAGACAGATGAAGGCTTCCTTGTCTTATCATAATTTTCCGGAGAATTATTTTAGATATTCTGACATTAAATGCGTAGACAGTTCAAAACAGACTAGTTATGGCATACTGTTGTCTCCTATATTACTGCAAAAAAATACTTAGGTTTTGTTCAGATGCTATGAAAGACAAAATGTTTCTCTTAAATAATAAATTACCAACTTCAGAATTCCCATCGAAAGGCAAATGCTCCACCATAGTAAATATTGAGCAAATAACAGATTCCTTAACTGTTTACATACACTTCCAAACTGTTTGATTTGGCATAAATTTACTAATCTGCAAGACTTAACTGTAGAAGACAAAGTAAATGCAGGAGATCAGCTATCAACATTTTCAATATTGGCAGCATCACTTCAGTTTAATACTTATCATTTTATTGCACATTTTTAGTAATAAATATCAATCCCTCAGTCTGGTAAACAGTATAAAATATTACAAAAGCATGGGAATTATTATCATGTACATTATGTTTATAGACTAAATCTAACCAAGCTCTGTTCAATATTAGTCCATTAACTACCATATTCTTTTCATCATGTTGTTAAAGAATCAAATTATCTAAGTACATTTTGGCATTGTTAGTGGCTTACAAATTTGCCTCCTGTGTCAAAAATTTACAGAGACAAATGCTTCAATAATTCAGTGCCTTCCTGATTGATGCAGGATTGTCAAAAGTGCTTTCTCATGAAGCCAATATTAAACAAAGGCTTGATATTTTTAACATGTGGACAAAAATTTATCCCACAGATCTTGTTCCAAGAGGATCAGTGAAGTTATTTCCAACATCCCAATTAATACAAATTCCAACAATTTTGGTTAATATTAATTCCTCAATCAACATCATTAAAATAGATTACAAAATACAAACCAAAAGAGGAACTCAGAGGGTCAAGTAGTCTCTATCCAGCAAAACAAAAACTGTTGGGAGAAAATAAGAGTTCTTGCAACAGTTTGTTTCCTTACTCCAAATTCTTTGCTCTGCAGTCTCCTCTGTCCCACTAAAAATTATCTATTTATTCAGAAGTTGCACCTAAATTGGCTCCTGCATTTCTGAATTACAACAATACTAACATCCCCTCAAAACTAATCAAATCAGCTTTAAGTCCTCAGCCTCAATACCTCCTTATGCAACTGGATTCTCGATCTCCTCACTTGCAGATGCCAGTCATTACAGATTGGCAATAACATCTCCTCCAAAATCTTCCTCAGCACAGGTCACAACAAGGCTACGTGCTTAGCTCCCGGCTCTACTCACTTTATACTGATACTTATATGACAGTAAGGCTACACGCAGCTCCAATGCTGTATTTAAGTTTGCCAACCACACCAAAGTCGTTGGCTGAATCAAGGGTGTGACAAATCAGCATATAGGAGGGAGACTGATAACTGGGCTGAGCAGTGCCACAACAACAAACTGTTACTCAATATCATCAAGACTAAGGAGATGATTGTTGACTTCAGGAAGAGAAAACCAAAGTCCATAAGTCAGTCCTCAGCGGGGGATCAGAGGTGGGAAGGGTCAGCAACTTTAAGTTCCTCAATGTTATCATTTCAGAGACTCTGTCCTGGGTTCAGCTCACAAGTGCTATTTCAAAGAAAGCACAGCAGCACCTCTATTTCATAGAAATTTGCAACGATGTGGCATGTCATCGAAAACTTTGATACCTCTATAGATGTGTGGCAAAAAGTATATTGACTGGTTGCATCACGGCCGGGTATGGAAACACCAATCCCCTGTACAGAAAAGCATACAAAAGGATACGGCCAAGTATGTGAGATACCGTACAATGGAAAAGCAAATATTTTTCTTCCTGTACGTGACCTTTTACATCTCACATAGATATGACAAAAGTGAATATTAAGATATTAATTTTCCTGTAAACTACCATTAAATATTAGTTCAGAAAGCAAACCTATGACAAATGAATGCAGACAGAAAATAATGATCTTGAAATAATCTTTTACAGGATGGTCCCACATAGAGATAACTGTGAGATGTTATTTTGTGCTGAATTTTAAGTATTTTGAAGTGGAAGACCATGCCTTGTTACCAGGCTAGAATAAAAGACATACTGGTCATTTTCTGTTGCTAACTTAACAAAGCTCTGTTTGAGATATGTTCACCCTCATATATTCCTAAATCAATTGTTTTAGTCTTATAAAACAAGTTATAATAACAAATAGTCCATATATTGTTTCAAAACTCATTAAAATTCTCTGTAGCAAATCATTATTGGAACTATTAGTAGCCATGATTAGACAACAGGAAAGTCTTCTGCAGTTGTGAATCGTGGATCTGATAAGAACTTCTGAATGAAATTCCATGTGTTAGACAAGAATTATTAAATATGGAATTAATAACATAGGATCAGATCATGATGATTTTAACCAGTAATTACTTCATTGAAATGTGAGGCTCATCACATTCAGCATGTGCTTCTCTGCACTACAACATGGAAGTACAGAATGTCCTGAGGGTCAGAAGCCACTGGATCTGGCCTCCTGTTCCAATTCTAAACTCAGCACTAACCCAACAATAAAAAGATCCTAACTATACTGAGCTGAGTGGTAAAAGATGCTTTACATTCAGCCTCTCAGCTTTATTTTAGGCATAACCACAATCCCATTCACTGGAACGGGTCACCAGTTTTCACTGAGAGAGTAGGTGAGGCTAGGTGTGTTTTTATCTTTTTCTGAAAGGAGACACACATTTACAAACAGTACAGGGATCTTACTTACAGCACATAGTGCAAGAATGCAGCCACGGGACCTGATGACTAAGGCATGTCATTTCTTATGGGTCACACCATAACACGGGACAATTGGATCAGTATACCTTCAGGATGAGGACACAAAGGCCATTAATTTGACCTCAAAAATTGGCCCGAGGGATCATATAGGAGACAAATGTAAAGTGTTGGTGGAGTCAAGCATAATCCAATTCAATGTCTACATCTAACATTATTAGAACATAGAAAACCTACAGCACAATACAGGCCCTTCGGCCCACAAAGCTGTGCCGGACATGTCCTTACCTTAGAAATTACCTAGGGTTACCCATAGCCCTCTATTTTGCTAATCTCCATATACCTGTCCAGAAGTCTCTTAAAAGACCATATCGTATCTGCCTCCACCACCGTCACTGGCAGCCCATTCCACGCAATCACCACTCTCTGCGTAAAAACTTACCCCTGATATCTCCTCTGTACCTACTTCCAAACACCTTAAACCTGTGCCCTCTTGTGCTAGCCATTTCAGCCCTGGGGAAAAAGCCTCTGACTATCCACATGATCAATGCCTCTCATCATCTTATACACCTCTAGCAGGTCTCCTCTCATCCTCAATTATTGATTTTAATTGCTTTCCCTTAACTTAATGACAAGCAAAATTACCATTTTCTACAATGAACAAACAACAGATTTTGGCCATGCAAAATCAGATGTTATTATAATGGCAGATTGAATTCTACTTCTATTATAATACAACAGAATTTTAATATGTACAAATCAGCACTTGATCTCACCCTTTATCAAAAATACCTTTCTTAGGAAAAAAAAATAGCAGATTACATGATTTTTCCATGACACCACACATTTGCCAATTTCTATTTCGACAGTGCTTAAGATAAACTAATGGTCTTTTACAAACTGGACTACAACAAGGATCTAGGCAAATCCTTAAAGAAATAGGGATTTAAAAACACAAACACAAGGAAATCTGCAGATGCTGGAAATACAAGCAACACACACAAAATGCTGGTGGAACGCAGCAGGCCAGGCAGCATCTGTAGGGAGAAGTACAGTCGACGCTTCGGGCCAAGACCCTTCGTTAGGACTGGGGATGGGGATGCCTGGACATTTGGTCTGCATTATGAGAAACTTGTACGAAGATCGAGAAGCAACAGTTAGAACCAAACACGGAAAAAAACTGGTTCAAGATTGGGAAAGGAATGTGACAAAGCTGCATACTGTGACCCTACTTATTTAATCTATATGCTGAACACATCATGAGGAATGCTAGTCTAGAGGACTCAAATGCTGGAATCAAAATTGCCAGACAAAATATTAACAACCTCAGAAGATACTACTCTAATGGGTGAGAGTGAGGAGGATCTGAGGAAGCTTCTAATCAAAGTGAAAGAAGAAAGTACAAAAGTTGGCTTGTTGCTCAATATTAAGAAAACCAATATTATGTCAACCAGCCCTATTAACTCCATGGTAATAAATGGAAAGGAAGTGGAAGCAGTGACAGATTTTATCTTCCTCAGTTCAAAGATTTCGATAGATGGTAACTGCAGCCACAAAATTAAATGGTGCTTACTTCTGGGGAGGGCAGCAATGGCAAATTTACGTAGATAAAATACTGAAAAGCAGAGACATAACATTGTCTACGAAGGTCTGTAGAGTTAAGTCTATGGTATTTCCAGTTGTGATGTATGGCTGTAAGAGCTGGTCTTTGAACTTGGATGCTGGAGGAAAGTGTTAAGAGCTTGTTGGACAGCAGGAAGATACAACAAGTCAATACTTGAAGAAATACAGTCAAACTGCTCACTTGGAGCTCACTTGAGGATGTTCTACGAAGCTGTGGTGGCCAGTGCTACCATTTTTGCTGTTGTGTGCTGGGGCAGCAGGCTGAGGGTAGCAGACACCAACAGAATCAACAAACTCATTCGTAAGGCCAGTGATGTTGTGGGGGTGGAACTGGACTCTCTGACGGTGGTGTCTGAAAAGAGGATGCTGTCCAAGTTGCATGCCATCTTGGACAATGTCTCCCATCCACTCCATAATGTACTGGTTAGGCACAGGGGTATGTTCAGCCAGAGACTCATTCCAATGAGATGCAACACTGAGCGTCATAGGAAGTCATTCCTGCCTGTGGCCATCAAACTTTACAACTCCTCCCTCGGAGTGTCAGACACCCTGAGCCAATAGTCTGGTCCTGGACTTATTTCCACTTGGCATGATTAACTTATTATTTAATTATTTATGGTTTTATATTGCTATATTTCTTCACTATTCTTGGTTGGTGCGGCTGGAACAAAACCCAATTTCCCCTTGGGATCAATAAAGTATGTCTGTCTGTCTGTCTGGAGTGAAAATATTTTGGCCACATCATGAAAAGGCAGGATTCCTTGGAGAAGACTCTCATGTTAGGGGAAACAGAAGGTAAAAGAAGGAGAGGACGACAGAGGCTACAATGGATAGCTAATGTTACTCAGACAATGTGTATGACCTTGGAGGATCTTAGAGAGGCAGTTCCCAACAAGAAGGTTTGGTGTGCAGGAGTCCATGAGGTCACAAAGAATCGGACTCGACTTAACAACTGAACAACAACAACATAACAAACTGTACATCTCCACTCTAAACAAGTGTTCAAACATTTTTTGATAATTCTAGATATTTAATTCTTTTGTCATTAATGTTTTATCTGCTCCCTTGGTTATGAATGTCAAAGAAAACTTATTAGGTGTGTTATCAAATCAAAGATATTGGATTACAAATGGAAGCCTCTAATTAAAGAACAGAAAAGGTTGATAGTTTAAGATGAAGAACAATGGGAGAAGGTTCATGCCAAACAAAAAAACATCAGTATGGAGCTTCCAGGTAATGGACCTTTACTTGGCTGAATGGCCTATTTCCATGCTGCAAACAACTTTTACTTTAGAATAAATGAAGAATAAGAAAGCTTATCATAATTGTTTTAAATGAGTGTGAAAGCACACTGTGCATACAAACGAGAAAAATCTCAATTCAAACTCAATCAAATTAAATATATAATATAGTTTAGTCAGTATAAAAAGGCTGTAAAATTATGAAAGGGATAGATGAGATAAAGGCAGGAAAGTTGTTTCCACTGGTGGGTGAGACTAGAACTAGGGGACATAGCTTCAAGATTTGGGGGAGTAGATTTGGGATGGAGATGAGGAGGAACTGCTTTTCCCAAAGAGTGGTGAATCTGTGGAATTCTCTGCCCAATTACGTAATGGAGGCTACCTCAGTAAATATATTAAGACAAGGTTGGATATATTTTTGCATAGTAGGGGAATTAAGGGTTAAGGGGAAAAGGTAGGTAGGTGGAGATGAGTCCATGGCCAGATCAACCATGATCTTATTGAATGGTGGAGCAGGCTTGACAGGCCAGATGGCCTACTCCTGTTCCTATTTTTTATGTAAATATAACAGAAAATGGTAATGCTTGAAGATTAGAACGGGAAGTCTTTCTTTCAGAAAATTTGTCTTTATGAGCTTGTTATTGAGGTATTTAAAATTTGGATCCTGAAAATTCCAGAACTTAAGCACATCCATGGTGAAAGGAACTTTTCCAAATCAAATTGATCTTCCATTATCAATATGTTGGTGCCATTATTCTGGTCAGTACCCCATTATGGGATTGTGTGATAGGAGAGTAAGTATTTATGCTACTGTGCTGCCCCCACTCAAATTTCATTGTAGCCAGCCTAACTGATTAATAGTAGACAGAGCACTCTTGTATTTTTGGTCATGTTAATACCCTAATACATCACTGCTATCACTATTCAACATATGCAGCATACAAGCAGAGAGGTATCACTGCATTAGTGATCACGACAGGGATATAATTTATGTACGTTTATTCATCTGTTGTTCTTTCAGTCAAAATGAATATCAGAGCATCAGTTAGGAAGAAAAGCAGATACAACTTGGCTGATTTAACCACAAATGAAACAGTTAGAAAGCAAGTCAAATTAACATAAAAGACAATCCTTTATTGTCCTGACTGTTTTAAGAAGAAAAGCAGACTACTTCTGAGTAGTAACCATAGGTTAAATAAAAGGAGGAAATACTAATTAATTGGGTTTGGTCTACAACAAATGTTTCTGCAGTGCAAATCTAAAGCATATTATTTGGATTCCGGTTTTACTTTCTGTATTTCCTGAACCAGACGTTTCCTATGGTCATCTATTTTTGGTAACCACTGAATGATCAGTAGGGGAAATTATTCAGTATGTATCTTTGTAATCATCTTATCCATCCTTCACATGCAACACTGGTGTGTTTAAATTATTTACAGGGTATGTTTCTTAGTTAAAGCAGTATACACTTTGGGAAAAAGTACAGAATTAAGTAAAACAAAAATTAATAATTTGTAACATGTAAGAACTTCATGTTTCCTCCAAGGCTAGTGATCATCAGTCCTTATTTACTCTCTGAAATGTCAATTATATACGGGGTATACAATGATGTGAGAACAGAGTTTAAAAAAACAGTATTAGTTTCAGAAGTTTGTGAAAATTCAAACTCAGACACAATGAAATATAGGGGAAGTGATTCATTAATTAAGTCAAGGGGGATGCAAATTGGCTGCTGTCTACCAGAAAGGTTTGTAAAACACGAATGTCACCAGGAGATCTAGCAAGGTCAGGGTGAACCAGGGTGAGGTGATCAGCAGGTGTCAGCAATGTTATTCTTTTTTTTCATTCTGCCATTAGGTGCTTGTCAGAGCATTGAGGGGAACAAGCATAGGTTGCAAGGAATCAAGAAGAGCACCACACAGAATCTCAATTTTGTGGTAACGTAAGAACATAAGGGAGCAAACTAGTGCAGTGGAGTTCTCAGGAAACAATGCAGGCTCATGACTGGGATGCAGGGGTGTGGTGGATCGGCCCAAGGGAGAGCCACAGTGATGGGTAAAAATCTTACTTTAAGGTCACTAGTCTTATCAGCTATGCATTCCATGGGCTGGTTCAGAAGTACTATGGAGATCTGTTGTCTCCATAAATATCCTGGACCATTCTGGGGCACACTTGCAGTGATTAAAATCAAAAGCACTGCAACCCCCAATGTTTCCTCCATATATCATGCTTCAGATGAAGAAGGAACATTTTGGAGTAAATGAAGGGGAAGGATATATAAGCATTTGTGTCTGCCTGTAATTAGAGGAAGAGAAAAGAAAAAGAAGAAAAAGTTGTAATTGAAGGCTTTTATCTAAATACACACAGCATTCATTACAAAGGCCACAAAGAAGTGGCTTCAGTTTGAATGGAGAAAGAACAAGAACATAAGAAAATAGGAACAGAAATAGACCCCGGGTCTTCAAGGTTTCTGCCATTCATAAGGCTGATCCATCCCAGGCCTCAACTCTACTTATTCTTCAAATATCTATGCTGATCCAGTCTCCGTGACTCTCAAGGCTGAAAAATTCCAGAGGTTCATCTGCTTGCAAAATTAATTAATTCACTCTTCAGTTTCCATTGACTGCCCCATTATTTTGTAACTATGTCCCCTCTTTTGAAACTCTCTAAAAGGGTAGGAAACATTAGGGGAAATTATCAAAAGAGCTAATTGGACCATTCATGGTTTGTATACAAAGTCATATCTGGAAACATATGTGCCCACGCCCAGGATTACGGCTGCACAGGTGGAAGGTCAACTGAGGAAGATCTGTACCAGCAAGGCGGCTGGACCGGATGGAGTTTCCCCACGATTACTGAGGGCCTGTGCGACTGAGCTGGGAGAACCACTACAGCGCATCTTCAACATGAGCCTGGAGCAGAGAAGAGTACCCAGACAGTGGAAAACATCCTGTATTGTCCCGGTACCGAAGAAACCACAACCAAAGGAGTTGAATGACTTCAGACCTGTTGCCTTGACGTCGCACGTTATGAAGACCATGGAGCGGCTGATAATAAAGAATCTGAGGCCACAAACCAGGCACGCCCAGGATCCTCTTCAGTTTGCGTATAAGGAGAAGGTGGGAGTGGAGGATGCTATCACGTATTTGCTGCACAAATCACTCTCTCACCTAGAGGGGGTCAGTTGTGCTGTGAGGATTACATTCCTTGACTTCTCTAGTGCCTTTAACACCATCCAGCCCAAGATCTTAAGGCACAAACTAACGGAGATGGGAGTAGACTCTCACATGGTGGATTGGATAGTGGACTACTTGACAGATAGACCTCAGTATGTGCGGTTGGGAGACTGTAGGTCTGACACTGTGGTCAGCAGCACAGGAGCGCCGCAGGGAACCGTACTCTCTCCGGTCCTGTTCACCCTGTACACATCAGACTTCCAATATAACTCGGAGTCCTGCCATGTGCAGAAGTTCGCTGATGACACGGCCATAGTGGGGTGTGTCAGGAATGGACAGGAGGAGGAGTATAGGAAACTGATACAGGACTTTGTGAGATGGTGCAACTCAAACTACCTGCGTCTCAATATCACCAAGACCAAGGAGATGGTGGTGGACTTTAGGAGATCTAGGCCTCATATGGAGCCAGTGATCATTAATGGAGAATGTGTGGAGCAGGTTAAGACCTACAAGTATCTGGGAGTACAGTTAGACGAGAAGCTAGACTGGACTGCCAACACAGATGCCTTGTGCAGGAAGGCACAGAGTCGACTGTACTTCCTAAGAAGGTTGGCGTCATTCAATGTCTGTAGTGAGATGCTGAAGATGTTCTATAGGTCAGTTGTGGAGAGCGCCCTCTTCTTTGTGGTGGCGTGTTGGGGAGGAAGCATTAAGAAGAGGGACGCCTCACGTCTTAATAAGCTGGTAAGGAAGGCGGGCTCTGTCGTGGGCAAAGTACTGGAGAGTTTAACATCGGTAGCTGAGCGAAGGGCGCTGAGTAGGCTACGGTCAATTATGGATAACTCTGAACATCCTCTACATAGCACCATCCAGAGACAGAGAAGCAGTTTCAGCGACAGGTTACTATCGATGCAATGCTCCTCAGACAGGATGAAGAGGCCAATACTCCCCAATGCCATTAGGCTTTACAATTCTACCGCCAGGACTTAAGAACTTTTTAAAAGCTATTATTAATGCTTTTTGAGATAGTGATTTAGATGCATATCATATTTTTTTTACTGAGTTAAGTATTGTATGTAAGTAGTTTTGCTACAACAAGTGTATGGGACATTGGAAAAAAAGTTGAATTTCCCCATGGGGATGAATAAAGTATCTATCTATCTATCTATCTAAAACTCTAATTTCCCTACCAAAGGAAAGAGACATGTTTGAGTGATGCAGAGAAGGTTCACCACAATGGTGTGTGGGATGGTTGGTGGTTTCATAAAGGGTGGAATTAAACAGACTAGGCATATAATCTCAAATGTACAAAATGAGATATTATCTCATTAAGAAGTGCAATGTTTATGTTTATGGGACTGGCCAGAAAAGACGCAGAGATAATGCTTCTCCTGGTTAAGATGTACTGAGCCAGGGATCAGAGTCTCAACGTAGAGGCTTTACTCAAAGAACAGTGAATCTCTGGCATTTTCAATCCAAGAGAGTGTGAACATTCATTTGTTAAGTACATTTAAAGCAGAATATGCTCGGTTTAAGATACTCAGATATAAAAGGAATCGAGGATAAATGGTACTGAGGTGCAACATCAAAATCACAGTTCAATGAATCAGTAAGTTGTTAAACTGTTTTGTTGAATTAATGCATTATCTTTCTTTCTTTATCAATCTTTTTATTAATTAAAAAAGTACATATATATAGACAAGAGGAGAATTATCTCAAATATCTGTATTGATAACAGTTCATATAAAAGGTAAAATAAACATTATCAAGATCATACATAGTATTAATCTAATAGTATTTAATAAAAAATAAGATAATTGATTCTCCTCTTATTGTTCCATTAAAAGAAGAAAAAAGATAAAGAAACTTTTATAATTTTTATGTACATAAAAAACCCCACTAAACAAAAAAAAACAGAAAAAAAGGAAAAGGAGAAAAAAAAGGAAATGGGCAGCCCATACTGAGAGTGAAAGCAAAAAAAAGAGAAACTTTCTGATTAAATCCAACATTTCAAGTAAGTAACTGGAAGAGCAATAAATCAAATCATATGAAAATATTGAATAAAAGGTTGCCAGGTTTCTTCAAATTTAAAGGATGTATCAAATGTCCGACTTCTTATTTTCTCTAAACTTAGGACATAATGGAGGTAAGCCAATAAAAAACAGTAAGTGGATTAGATTCCTTCCATTTAAGCAAAAAGGCTCTCCTAGCCAATAAAGTTGTAAAAGCTATCATCTGTTGAGCGGAAACAGGAATATATCCTGCTTACAGTGCAGTGATCCCAAAAATTGCTGTAAGTAAATTTGGTTGTAGGTCCAAATTCAAGACTTTTGATTGAGTTTTAAAGATATCTTTCCAAAAATTATCTATCTTGATAAAGACCAAAACATATGAGTTAAAGTAGCACCTCAATGTTACATCTGTCGCAAATAGGATTAATATTGGAAAAAATATGGGCTAATTTATCCTTTGACATATGCGCCCAATGTACGACCTTGAACTGTATCAAGGAATGACGGGCACAAATAGATGAAGTATTTACCAAATAAAAAAAAAATTATCCCATTGATTATCTGAAAGTGACTCTTGAAATTCCAATTCCCACACTGCTTTAATTTTATCGTTAAATAACATTTGCAAATTCAATAAATTCATTTATAAATTATAGCTATGAATCCTTTTTGAAATGCTTTAACCTGAAGAAGTGTATCTATTATATTGGGTGAATAAGCAGAGGGAAAATTTGGAATTAAACTATGTAGAAAATTCCTAATTTGTAAATATCTAAAGAAGTGTGCATTAGATAAGTCATATTTGTCCACTAACTGAGTGAAAGTCATTAAACAATTCCCCCATAAATAAGTTTTAAAAAAGTTATTATTCCTTTGGTTTTCCAAATTAAAAAGGTCTGATCGGAGATTGATGGTTTAAAAAAAATAATTAAGGTGGATTTTACTAGAAAGAACAAAGTTATTAAACTCGGTCTATGAAACTGAAACCAAATTCTTAATGTATGTTTAATAATTGGATTGAGGTCTCAACTACCAATCTTAGAAAGCAAAAAAGGAAGAGGAGCTCCCAGTAAAGAGGCCAAAGATACTCCTTCACTGAGTTTTTCTCCAAATCCACTCATAAAGGACAGTTACGTATGTCTGAGTAATAAATCCAAAAATAAATATATTGAATATAAATTGCCCAGTAATACATTCTAAAATTTGGCAAAGCCATACCACCACACTTTTTTAATTTTTGCAATGAAGGTTTACTCAATTTAGGATTTTTATTATTCCAAATGCAAGATAAAATTATAGAGTCTATTCTATCAAAAAACAGTTTAGGAACAAAGGGATTGCTTGTAATACATATAAGAACTTCAGTAACACTATCATTTTAAAAGCACTAATTCAACCAATTAATGGTAATGTCATAGGGGACCACTTAGAAAGTACTTGTTGCGTGTATTCAATTAATGGAAGAAAGTTATATTTATACAGGTCCTTAAAACTTTTGGTAATTTTAATACCAAGATAAGTAAAAAATATTTTTAGCAATGCTAAAAGGAATTTGATCATATTGATCCAAGTAGTTATAAATAGGAAGTAACTTATTTTTGTGCAATGCATTATCAATTATAAGTGAAATTCCTATGTGAAGAATATTATTGTATTTTTGATTACATCATAAATCAAATTGATTCAACATAAATCAAATTTCTTACTTCCAAATTCAGAAAAGTAAGAAGGCACAAAGGTAAACAAGTGGGGGCATTATTTTTCTATAAAACTTTTCACTTTGATTATTTTACAAAATTAAAATACTGAGTACCAATAATATTTTATACATATCATATTTAGTTATTTCAATATGTTTATACAGCACTAAACAGGTTGAAATCAAATCACACATAACCACATCATCTTGCCTTGATGGGCTCATTAAAGATGCATGCAAGTATCTTAATGCATGGCAATGAAATTCATTTTTAGAGAAATAACTTGTACATGATAATGACAGGAAATTGCAAATTTAAGGAAATTCACACATATCCAAGATACATGTTCAGATCAAGGCAGAATACTGGTCCTGCAAAATTTGCCTTATGACAATCAGGCTTTGAAAGCCATTGCAATTATTTTTTAATCATCAAAGTTCAAGTAATCCCATCATCACAATCCACTAACTTGTATTTGTTGCTTCTACATAAATCTTTGCTAGATCCTTGGTCATGCCAGGTGCCATTGAAATGTTGTGTTTCAAGTCTTCAGGAGTATATCCCTAAATTTCTCATGGCCTCTATTTCTCATTCCATGCAGTATTCCCACGTTGAAGGCATGTTTATTGAAAATAAAGGGCTTGATATTTTTCAGAGTGAGAAAATACGAGTAAATTAGGTTTGGCATTGAAAGGCAATTTAAGACTGGGCCTACTTGACAATTGATGAAAGTGTGGAATGAAGACTGGGGCATGAGCTCATTGGTAATTTCATACAGTACAACAGGGACAGGTGAACTAAAACACTCTAGTAGTTGTAGTAGGGTGGAAGGATAAGATGATGATTGGATAATTTAGACTACATTAAATTATACCATCCAGCCCTTAATATGGGATTTGAAGATTTATGGATAAATTAGAATATACCGGTACTTACAAATTTTAAAATTCTAACATTTGCAATGATCTCATTTTTTCATAACTTCACCTAGGGTTTTGGAAAGGAATTATTTATAAACGTTTTCATTTACCAACTTCTGATCGAAAATGGATTTCCAATTAAAGTTCCCCACAAGATGTTCATTTTTGCTTTCTCCTATTCACCAATAAAACTGCCTTCCTGGTCAAAAACTCTGAACTCTTTTTTTTAAGTCTTCCCACTTCTACTTTGATAAGCAATTATGTTTTTTAAATACCTTTCAGAGTCACAAAAAGAACATAACCGTCTCATAGCTCTTTAACAACTTTATGAAAATCTCTTCCTATGCTGAGTGTTCAATCGAGCTTCTCTGATACCTCTCTGTGTCCAAGATAAAGCTTCCACTTTATTGTGTTCCAAATCATCACTATGTTGAAGTTATTGATTGCAATGACTTTCCTGGATAAAAAAAAATGAAAACCCTTGCCTGCCTGGATTTTTCCTTCATTCTACTGTCTTCAAACTTCAAAAGTTTAAACCTGGAGATGTATTACTATTGCTTCCTCATATATGTTGCCTTGTAAGATTGTGGATTTTAACCCCACTCAACGATTCTAAACTGATATTTCAATGCAGGATGAAGAAGTACTTGCTGTATTATCTGAGGTGCTGTCTTTTGGAAGACATTAACCATAAAACTTGTAATGTTTTTCTGAACACTGACAAGGAACTAATGCAGTCGGCAGTGAAAGGGGAATGTGAATAAGGGAGGAAAAGTGGATAGAAAGGCAAAAATGAATGGAGGAAAAAGAGGGAGAGGAATGAGGGAGAGGGATAAAGCAGGTTCATGAGATTTAGAGGAAATTAAAACAGAGGATGAGAAATCAAGGTAAGGAGACTAAAATACAAATAGGCCAACTTTTTGGAAAATAAATTTCGCTAATGTAGCAAGATTGAGAAAATAAAAATCAAGATAATTAGAATGACTGTCGCCTGTTTTCAGCCCATTTAGATGAGTAAAGGGATTAAATACTTCCTCAATGCTTACAGGATAAGAAGTAGATGTATGTAATCTTGCAGGGCCGGAGTTAGTGGGAAGGGGGGGAGTGAAATGAGTAATAAGTTCATAAACTCTGCAACAAACTTATGATTGCATCAAATTTCCAATGACCGTTGAAGTGTGGTGAGGCTAAACTTCTAAGACTGATGATCACATTTCCTTATTTGATCACTTATCTTGTATCTCTATTTCAAACATTACATAAATTATCACAGGTAAATGATTACAATGCCATAACAATCTTCTGTAGGCTTATCACTGACATTGTAATGGGGTCCAAAATCCTAGTAACCTGATCCAAGTTCCACATTTGCATTTGTAGAATGCAAAGATGCATACATCAGGATGCTCTTTATCGATTACAGCTCATCATCTCACATGATCATTCCCTCAAAAATGATCAGTAAACTCCAAGACCTGGACCTCAATAACCCCATGTGCAATTGGATCCTGGATTTCCTTACTTGTAGACCCCAGTCAGCTTGAATTGGCAAAAACATCACCTCCACAATCTCCATCAGCACAGGAGGACCACAGGGATTTGTGCTTCGTCCCCTGCTCTACTTGCTTTACACCTGTGACTGTGTGGCTAAGTATAGCTCCAACACATATACAGATTTGCTGATGACACGATTGTTGTGGGCTATATCAAAGGTGGTGATGAATTAACATACAAGAGGAGATTGAAATATTGGCTGAGTAGTGTAATAACAACAACTGCTCCTTGAATGTCAATAAGACCAAGGAACTGACTTCAGGAGAGGGAACCCAAAGGTCCACGGGCCAGTAATCATGGGAGGATCAGAGGTGGAGAAGGTCAGTAACTTTAAATTCCTGGGTGTCACGATCTCAGAGGTCCTGCCGTGGCCCCATTATATAAATATAATTGCGTAGAAAGCATGGCAGCACCTCTACTTCCTCAGGAGTCTGCGGAGATTTGGCACGTCATCAATAATCTGGGCAAACTTCTATGATTGTGTGGTGGAAAGTATGCTGACAGGCTGTATTACAACCTAGTTTGGGAACATCAATGAGTGAAAAATCATGCAAAAGATAGTGGATTCCACCAGTACATCACAGGGAAAACTCTCCTGACCATTGAGTGGACCTATACAAAGCATTGCCATAGAAAAACAGCATCCATCATCAAAGATCCTTACCACCCAGGCCATGCTCTTTTCTTGCTGCTGCCATCAGGTAGAAGATACCAGTGCCTCAAGACTCACACCACCATGTTCAAGAACAATTACGACCCCTTAAATGTCAGGCTCCTGAACAAAAGGGGTAACTACACTCTTTTACCTTGTTATTTCAAACTTGTTGTTTAGTACTATTTATTTATATCTGTATTTGCACAGTTTGTCATCCATTGATCCACTTTATGTTTACTGTTCTATAGATTTGCTAAGTATGTCCGCAGAAAAAGAATCTCAGGGTTGTATATAGCGACATGTATGTACTCTGATAATAAATTTTACTTTGTATTTTAATCCTTGGGACATATTTGGTCAATAGTTGAATGCTACCATTCAAGTGCCCGAATTAAGAAAATATTTGTGTGGTCTATTGAATATTGAGATACTGTACTTCACAAAAGGTTAACAGGAATACTTAAAAATTACTTCACTAAGGTATGTTAGTGAAGGGAAGCAGATGTACTTCATTCAATAAAATTATACGCAGATGAAAATCTTTGTTGTACTGACATTGTTTAGATAAAAACGTGAGTATAAATATCCTTTGGCTACATATTTTATAAGGAAAAGATTTAAGGCATTGCATGCAATCTGTTTAAGGGCCATCTCCTATATTATTTATCTTGGCATTAAAATTAAAATTGCATTTGATGTGATCATATAGAAACTAATTAAGCTTTAGATAAATATCATTATACATAGAATTTACAAAACTCTTAAACAGTAAGAGGATTATAAAGATAATACAGCCTGTAATGTTTCACCAACAGCAATGTTACTTAAAACTAATTAAAATGCTCATCTCTTCTCTGCAATAGTTCCTGAACTTTCCACTTCTCTTTTTATGCAAAACTTTTTGTGCAGTTTACCAACTCTATCTTCATGGATGCCATCCATATTGTTCAGCTGAAAATATCAAGGAGCCATGGGGGATTTTTGTTCCTGAACCAAATAAAGGGGAAATTTACAGAACAGAATGAATGAATTTTGCAATTCTAAAATAAAATTTTCATGTAGGAGTCAAACTGAATAAAAATTATAGAACTCCTATCAAGTTAAATTCAAGCTAAATTATATCTGAGCACTAATTGCTTATATTAATGCTGTACTCCATTCTAAAAGACATACAGAAGCTTCCTCAATTTACCACTTCTTCAAAAGATTTTACAATTCTGGGGAGATACTGAAGTAATCATGCTTTGAATGAATTATGAACAAATTCCAACATCTCCAGTCTCTTGTGTTAAACAAATTGGATAAAACCTATACTTATTAACTTACTTATTACTACTACTTATTATATAAACCTATACTGATTGAAACAAAAACATTAATCATTTTTAACTATTTTGAAAATATAGTACTGTAGATTTTAATTGATTATAGATATTTTCTTCCCAGATAGTCTCTTGTAACGATTTCTGAGTTTCCTGAGTATACGATTGGGATGAGCAGACTTTGTTATTGCTGCATCAGATGGACTGAGTACATTATTATTTGCTCCTTCCACTGTCAGCACATACTTCAGAAACAAACTGCAGTGCTTGGTGCTTTCCAGATACCTTTCTGCAAATTTGAGCAGACTTGGGCCTGAGATTTCCAGCTCCACCACCACAAGGACATTTTAATGATATTCTTAAAACATTTTTGTCTGTATTCTTTTTCCCTTAATGGAACTCAAAATAGTTTTTGCTTGAGAGTCTGACAACAGGATGATGTAGTCTGCCCGTTATATTGAGTGTGCATCAGAGCTTTCTGATTGCTAGTTAGGGAGAGGAGAGTGACAATAATTCCCTCATCTTACCACTGAACAAAATATATGTAAAGCCTGCAGTAAGAAGAGGAGAGCATGTTGGAGGCCTCATTGACATTTCTATTGTGACCACCTTCAAGAAAGGAAACAAATGGATTGTAGTAGTTATAAAAGAGTCTCCAATACTGTCTACCAAAGGTAAAGTTAGTGCAACATTCTTTCCAACTGTCTCATCCCAGGACTGAAGAGCTTTTCTCGGAGTTACAATGCAGATTCTGCCACAGAATCAAAACACATCTAAGAATACAGATGAACAGTAAGAACCAATGCACATTGTCTTCAAAAATATGACACAATGTTGTCAAAAATAAGCCCTCATATTTTGGATGTTTAATGCAATGAATTCTGGAAAGATGATATCATCAGTTCTGGCTGGTATTCTATCTCTGCATCATAAAATTCTATACTGCACTTGAGCAATAAATATTTTCCATAAAACTCTGGCTCCTAAAATAATATATATCCATTTTATTTGTGCCAAGATCCACTGGAAAATTTTACAATACAGCTCCAAAACGCAAGCTGGCCTCAATTATATCATCTTCTGCAAAAAAAAATTGCACAGAGAAGCAATAGCAACCCCTGCTGAAAATATTGCAATTTGGATTCCTTCTACATTTGTCAAAGCACATGGGAAGAAAATTTATTTGCAAGCAAGCCACTGCAATTTAAAACAAACAGTAACACGTCTTAAAATATTTTGGCAGATCACTAACAAATCTCGCAAGCAGTTGCTCAACCATGACAAAAGATATACATAGGAATTTTATTGTGGGTTCCCCAAATGGATGCTGTAAAATCTAGGAAAATCTAGGAAAACATGATTTCTGCTAATATTGTGGCCAATTGGGAAATTTTACAATGAATGTTTGGCACCATACGTACTTCATGTGTGGAAATTATAAAACAGGGAATTTTATTATTTTATGGTCATTTCATCAGATGGTTCATAATCCTCATAAATCAAAAAGTAACAGTTATGTTGTAAGGTGACAAGTTTCAAGTGGTAAGTGACAGGCAGCAGGAACTACAAACATTCATTCTTGAACTGGATTAAGATGGCACTTTTGTGAAGGTATGGAAATAGCGGTTCTCCGCCTACCATCCCCATAAATTTTATAAGAATATGTTGCCCTGTGCTTAGTTGGAAAACTGCCAATTTTTATCTAAACAGTGGAGACTTCCCATAAGAGAATCCCGTTTGGGAAACTCCAACTTTGTACTGAGATATGTAGTTTGATAAAGAAATAAATAATATTATAAGCACTAAATTAAGCCAGTCATATGAGAAATGAAGCATTCTCAGTTGCTTGTGGAATTTAAGCAACAGATTTAAAAAGAAAGTGGGGCCTGTCAGGACTTTCTGCAGAGCTTGAGATTATTTGGGTTATTAGGAACTTGGCAAGGGCTATTAAAAAGAAGTTACATTTAAGCAGAGCAACTTTTGTGGGAGTGGGACAGGGTTAGAGTGGGGAAATAAGGCTTAGGCTCAAGAAGCTTCTGTGAAGAGAGGCAGAATCTTGGTTAAGGTTTCTGTCAGACTTCTCTTTCTTTCTCTATTGGTGCCTAGCTAGAATAGATAGAAGTGATCCTTGGTCAGTGTTCTGCTCTTCATCCAAGACGTGGGAGATCTGTGAGATTGCTACATCTGTAAGAAGTTCATCTGGATACAGCTTCTTATAGACTATGTTGGGGAACTAGATCTGGAACGAAATGACATTTGGCTTATTCCGCAGATGATAGAAAAGAACTACAGAGAGATAGTCACACCAAAGTTGCAGGAGGCAGGTGGCTGGTTGACTGTCAGGAGAAGGAAAGGGAATAGGCAGATAGTGCAGAGTACTATTCTGGAATTCTGGAATCTATGATGAAAGAACTATTAACAGAATAGTTTGAACAGAGTAAACGTGGAAAGTATGTACTGAAAACATAATTGACTAATATGTTGAAGATCCTTGAGGATAAGGGTAATCTGTGGATATGATGTATCTGTTTCTCTGGAAACCTTTCAAGATGGTGCCACATAGGATGATTGGGGCTCATGGAACTGGGGGGTAACATTTTTGTATAGATTGAGAAATGATAATTGAACCAAAATCAAATAGGAATAAATGGATCTTTCTCAGATTGGCAGGATATACCTATCACAGGTGCTGCAGGAAGCAGTAGTCACACCCCAGCTATTCATTTTTAATTTTATCAACAACTTAGCTGAGGGGGACCAAGTTGCCTATTGATATAAAACAAGTTGGGATTCCAAGTATAGAGAATAATTTTTAAGAATAAGGGTTAGGCAGTTTATGTTTGAGTTCAAGAGGTATTTCTTCATTCAGAGGGTGCTGAACTTTTGGAATTCTCTACACTGGAGGTCTGTGGGAGCGCTGTCATTACAGAAAGACAAGTCTACAGATGTGATAGACTGGATTTTAATGCATAAAACAGCAGCAGTTCAGACAGCATCTGTGGAGGTA
This sequence comes from Hemitrygon akajei, assembly GCF_048418815.1. Classification (NCBI taxonomy): domain Eukaryota; kingdom Metazoa; phylum Chordata; class Chondrichthyes; order Myliobatiformes; family Dasyatidae; genus Hemitrygon; species Hemitrygon akajei. Next base: position 62,397,713 of record NC_133126.1, read on the forward strand.
ATTGTGACCTCTCCCACGTCAAAGAACAAACACAGCAGAGACAATGAAATAGCAAAAACTTTAAGTTCTCCTCCAGTGGACACACATCACAACAACATGCAAGTATATGGCTTTCCTTGCATCACACAAAAAATATATTAGAACATACCAATGCAAAATCCCACTGGGAACACTTTCTGCACATATACTGCAGCATTCATAATGGTGGCTCACCACCCACCTTCAAGTGTAATCCACAGGTTAATGATACCAGTATTCTGTGTATAAATGAAAATCTTTACCCTGCAAATATATTTCTACAAAGTGTTGGGCAAAATACATGCATCATATTTTGAGGGTAATCCTACCACTAGCCCTAACTTCACATCAGCTATTCTTGTAATTGCACATTCTTGTTTCACATCATTGGCACAGTTTTATTAACAGGTAATTGAAGACTTCAATGATAGTAAATTAAAATATTCCAAAAACATTCTTCTATCAACATACAAATGTGAACATGTATAAAACTGTAGAAATCAGAGTCCTATATAAGCATTGTTCCCAAGTAACTCTTAATTAGCTTATAAGGTGGGAAAGGAAATAAAACGAGAAATTTGAAGGCTGTGAAACACATGGCCAGGAATCTTAGATAAAGGTTAACATTCTTCATCGCTTCTAGAACTGTCAGCATCAGCAAGAAATAACATATGGAGAAACAGGAGATTGCAGATGCTGGTATTTGATGGAAATGTACTAGAAGGATTCAGTTAATCAAGCCGTATCTATGGAAGCAAAGGATTGGTTGACATTTTGAATCAGAACCATGCATCAGGACTGAGAGTGTAAAGGGAAGATAGCTAGTAAATGGGAGTGAGAAGGAAGGATGAGACGGAGGCAAGTGATTGGCTTATTATTGTCACATTATTGTACCGAGATACGGTGTAATGTTCGTTTGTATGCCATCCATACAAATTATTCTACAGAAAAGGAAAACAAAATCAGAATGCAGAAAATAGTGCTACAGGTGCAGAGAGAGTACAGTGCAGACAGACAAATAAAATGCAAGAGCCATAGTGAGGTAGACTGAGAGAACAAGAGTTGATTTCTAGAACACAAGAATTCGTTGAAGAGTTTTATAATGGCAGGGTTGATGCTTTCTTTAAGCCTTATGATACATATATACGTGTCCTCCAGCTTTAGAATCTTCTGCCAAATAGGTGTGGAGAGAAGAGAGAATGACTGGGGTGGGAAGGATCCTGCACTATGCTGGCTGCTTTCCTGAAACTCTGGGAAGTATAAACAAAGTCAACCAAAGAGAGGCTGCTTTTTGTAACAGTCTGAGCTGAGTACATAATTCTGCTATTTCTTGTCATTGTGGGCAGAGCAGCTGCCATAACATGCTGTGATGCATCCAGATATGATGTTTTCTATAGCACATCTTCAAAAAAATAGTGGCAATCATTAGGGGCGTGTCAAAGGAGAAAACAGATGAGAGGGATGATGGGCAGAGGTGCCAAGTGGTAGAGTTTTAGAGGTATACTGAGGGAGATGCTGGTGGGTGAGAGGTGAAAATGGCAGAAAAAAATAAGCAAATGAAACTGGGAGAGGAAGCGTGAAGAAAAGAGCAGAGATTGAGGCATGTACCGCAGGTGATAGGGTGAATTGATGGAGAGATGGAACTTGTTAGGGATGGAGGGAGGTACAAAGAAAGAGCTTGCAGAGCTGAGTGTGGGAAGGGGGCGCATGGGATGGAAAAAGCAAAGTGAATAAAGGGAGAATGACCCTACGTGGATTGGTGAGAATGGGAAAGGAATACAGGCCATGAGGGTTGCCATTGTACTGTACGCTGCCCAAGTGGAATTTGAGATTGTTCTTCTAGTTTGCATTTGGCTGTACCATGGTAGTAGAGAATGCCGAGGACAGACCATTTAGTGTGGGAACAAGAAGGAGAGCTGAAGTGACATATAACCTGAAGCTCAAGATGGCTGTTATGGAGAGAATGCAGATGCTCCACAAAATGGCTACCTGGGCTATATTTGATCTCACTAATGTAGAGGAGGCCACATTGAGATCACTGAATGCAGTAGACCAGTTTGGAGGAGGTATATGTGAATCTATGCCTCACACAGAAGCGCTGTTTAGTATCCCTGTATGGTGGTAAGACAGGGCAGGGAAAAGTTCCAGCAGAATGGGAGGGATGAGTGGAAAGGAATGTTAGGACCAGGAATTCATGGAAAGGGTGATTCCTGCAGTCAGCATTGGGATTGTGTGGGAAGGAGAGCGAAGAGAAGATATGGTCGGATCCTTTAGCACTGGTGGAATGGTGAAAAATTCCTAGAGCAGAAAACGTCAATTTGGCAGCAGGAGGGAAGTTGGGGGCAAAGATGATAAAAATGACAAGTTATGAATGAGTGCAGAAAGCAACACCAATGTGGTGGTCAAAATAACAAACATTTTAAATACTTGCTAGACCAAAACAATTCTGGTTCAGAAGTGAAGTTGGAATAACAAGCAGAAACCCTGGCTTGCAATAATGAAGACTAGATCTATCTTAGGAACAAAGCATTGATCATAGTCACACTAGGTACTGAATGTCACTAAGACTGAATTTATGACAAGTGAGAAGACACTGGAGCAGAATCTAGCAACTCAATCAAAGTCATGATACAACAATTGACAGTTTCTGATTTAGTCACAACAAGATGACTCAGTGGAGTTTATCACCTAAGCAGACTGATTGATTCATACAGCGGAATGCTGGCAGAATTTAAGTCATTTCAATCAAATTGATTGTTACTAGCTGTTCAAGTCTGTTAGATAGCTCTGGGGTTGGCAAGTTGGACATTTTGCTATTGAAGAAATGCCATATACTTGCATATTTTGTTGGATAGCCAAGACACAATATGTGGACAATCTCAAATGAAAATACATTCTTCCTTTGTCGGTGGTTGGGGACTGGGGTTAAAGCACTCATGATAGCTCAACAGCTCTGGTCTTCATAATCATAAATTTGTGTGTCATGTTTATCTCAAAATATCCTGTGCCAATGTGAGGAGAATTTAAAAGAAGTTTCATGAGTTTGTTCTGTTTGGAATAATTAGAAAGGAATACAAACTGTACATGTGGCAAAGTTTTATTAAAATCATTTCACAATTCTAATCTGCTGTAAATAAAGTTTACTGGACATATTTACTATTTCTATCCAGTTCAAGAAAATAATAATAAATACATTGTGCCTGAGGATAAAATGGATAGCTAATCTTTCAAAATTTCTTATTTTTAATACCTTTGACATCAAAACATAATCAGAGGCTTCTCAGTGATAAAAGTGCCAACAAATCAGAATAATTAGAACACAATTTCCTTCAACTCTAATATTTATAGATTAACTGTGGAAAGAATCATATTCCTAAGTAATTTGACAACAAAAATAAAATGGGAATGGTTCCTAAAAATATTTCTGGAAGTTAAACCATAGAATACTACAGCACAGTACAGGCCCTTCAGCCCTCCATGTTGTGCCAACCCATATAACCCTTAAAAAAGGTACTAAACCCACATTACCCCATAACCCTCCATTTTTCTTTCATTCATGTGCCTGTCCAAGAGGCTCTTAAATACCCTTAATGTTCTAGCCTCCACCACCATCCCTGGCAAGTCATTCCAGGCACTCCCAACCCTCTGAATAAAAAAAAAACAACCTTACCTCTGATGTCTCCCCTAAAATTCCCTCCCTTAATTTTGTACATATGCCCTCTGGTGTTTGCTATTGGTGCCCTGGGAAACAGGTACTGACTATCCACCCAATCTATGCCTCTCATAATCTTGTAGAGCTCTATCAAGTCCCCTTCTCATTCTTCTACGCTCCAAAGAGAAAAGTCCCAGCTCTGCTAACCTTGCTTCATATGACTTGTTCTCCAAACCAGGCAACATCCTGGTAAATCTCCTCTGCACCCTCTCCATAACTTCCACATCCTTCCTATAATGAGGTGACCAGAATTGAACACTATACTCTAAGTGCGGTCTCACCAGAGATTTGTAGAGTTGCAACATGACCTCTCTACTCTTGAACTCGATCCCACTGTTAATGAATCCTAGCATCCCATAGGCCTTCTTAACTACCCCATCAACCTGTGCAGTGACCTTGAGGGAAGTATGGATTTGAAACCAAAGGTCCCTTTGTTCATCCACGCTCTTAAGTAACTGACCATTAATCCTGTACTCAGTCTTTTGGTTTGTCCTTCCAAAATGCATCACCTCACACTTGTTCAGATTGAACTCCATCTGCCATTTTTCTGCCCAACTCTGCAGCCTGTCTATATCCTCTTGTAACCTTCGACAACCTACAGCTCCATCCACAACTCCTCCAATCTTCACGTCATCCACAAACTTACTCACCCATCCTTCCGCCTCTACATCCAGGTCATTTATAAAAATCACAAATAGCAGGGGTCCCAGGACAGATCCCTGCGGCACTCCACTAGTCACCAACCTCCAGGCAGAATACTTTCCTTCCACAACTACCCTCTGCTTTCTTCCTTTAAGCCAATTTTTTATCCAAACAGCCAAGGTTCCACTTATCCCATGCCTCATGACTTTCTGGATGAGTCTCTCATGAGGGACCTTGTCAAATGCTTTGCTGAAGTCCATGTAGACCACATCCACTGCCCTACCCTCATCAATTTCTTTTGTTACCTCTTCAAAAAACTCAATCAGGCTCATGAGGCATGATCTTCCCTTCACAAAGCCATGTTGACTATCCATGAGTAGACTGTACTTCTCCAAATGCTCGTAGATCCTATCCTTAAGAATCCTTTCCAGTAGTTTGCATTTCACCGACGTAAGACTCACTGGTCTGTAGTTCCCAGGTTTCTCCCTATTACCTTTTTTAAAGTTACATAAGAAAGATCTCAATCTCTAAATTTAATTCACTTTAGAAGTTCTAACATTATTTTAATTTTGGCATGACTAAGCACACAGATATGTATAATATTAATCATTTTATATTGTTTCAGAATTATGCGATAAACTCAAAAGATGCTAAATACAGTTTAAAAACTTCTCCTTAAATAATGAGACCATAATCTTATACCTGGGTTTAATGATTTGGGAAAAAAAATCAGAACTATCCAGTTATTTTATGTCAGATAGAAAACCAGTTGAAAGTCTGCGGAAAAATATTCCAGGAACATTGAAATTTAAGTTAAGCAATCATGATAACCTCAAAAGATCTGGCCTTCATAATCTTTAATTTTTCTGTCATGTTTACCTTCATTAAGCCTAAAAACTTTTCATGCTGATGCAAGGAGAATTCAAAAAAGTTTCAAGTGTTTGCTCTGCTTGGAGTAATTAGAAAGCCACATGATCAGTTTATATTTCTGGACTTTTATTAAAAACAGTTTCAACCCTACCCGCCTGATGGGAATGAACAAGCTAGAAGTCAAAATAGCAGTATGGTGCTTACTGCTTTGCTGCTGATGCCATGTTGAAGACGCTTTCACAAAGATGTCTGAGCACCTTCAAAGTGGAGAATGCCTCACAACTGTATTAAAACAAGGGCCACATACTGAAATTAAGATGTCAACACAAAGGTCAATAACATTCCTACCCAATGATCCTTCACCAGTACAATGCAACGAGATTGCTCCTAGAGTAGTGCAACTCTGAATTTCAGTTCCCCAATGAATTCCCGAAGTGCTGCAAATCATTCTCTCTCAAATGTGATCCAGTTCCTTTTTGAAAATCAACTGACTTATTGCCTCAACCCCTACACGTGGAAATTTCCAAGCTAAAACTGCTGTTAGTAAAATAGCCTTCCCTCACCTTGCAAGACTTCTAACTACCAGCTTCCACCGCATCTATCAGGAGGAGAGACTATGGGACCTGGATGGTCTGTCCGCACACATTGAGAAGCTGCAGACTATCCCTGGCAAAGACATACACTCAGCATGCTGGCCAGGGTGCAGCCTTAAGCCCCACATCCTGGCAGTGAGCAGCAACACCACTTGCTCTGACTTGCTTGACATTAGCCCTCATTGGCAGCCACTCCACGCAGACAGATCCTTGGCAGTCAGGTTCCTAGTGCAGCAATGGAGAAGACAGGGGTAACCCAAAGAGTTCACAAGTAGGAAATTTGGCCACAGAAGATGCCTCCACTCCCAGAGTCAGAAAATCAATTCCGAAAGAGCGCCGATAGCTATTCACATGTATGCACTATACATGCATCAATAAGCAGGGGGTGACCTGTAAACTTGAAAAAGATCCTTTCAATACTGATTCCATTAGCACTTACATTTCTGGAAAAGCACATAACATGCTGAGCTAGGCACTGTTTTTTTTATTGTTTTTTGAAAATAGAATAGCCATTGAATTCCTGATATAATAACATTGTGTTTGCAAGTCATAAATTATTATAAAATTGACCTATTGTGCTTTTCAATATGGAAGTTGTAGTATTGTTTTATAAGAATCCAAAGTTTTGTTAAATTTCAGTATGCAAATCATGGGAGTTTAACCATTTTGGATTAGACATACACCAACACATCTCAGTTTAAAATGGATAGATTTAATCTAAATAGCATATGACAATTAATCCTGTTAATTTTGAATCTATCATTTGTTTTAATATAGATTTTTTATTTTATTGCTTTCCTATGTGTAAGACAAAAAAACTCCCTTCTTGAAAACATCAACGGGCAATTATTTTTAAATAGAAATTAAAGCTCAGGTGAAATGGCAGCGTCAGGGAGATGCCATAACTATGAGGCCTGAATGGTTTTTAATTTTTGGCCCTTCTTTGCATCTGACTGGCCTTCTGTTACAACACAGACCCAATGTTTCTACGGTTAAACTTTTCAACAATCTTTTACTACCTCTCATTTTATCTTTCTATGACAAAATATGTATAGCAAAAAGAGAAGGTGAGAATCCAACAACATTGTAACTCCTACGCAAGCAGAGCAAGAAAAGCATGATATCACTCTGGAATACAATACCATGAGCATCGGTGAAAATGGGGCTCATGGCTATGTTACTGTGTTATACCCTGGTTTAAGACCTTGCTTAATTGTATTAATACAGTTATGCTGATGGGTATTATATTTTCTGTAGATTTTCTCAAAATGCAATGTGCTCCTTTAATTATAATATACAGTTGTGTAATTCAGTCAATTGATAAATTGGGCTTGTTGAATTAGACAATAGGATTATCTTCTTAACATTTGGCCAATAAAATGCCCCAGAATATCCTGGGGCGATAGGGGGTAGCTACTTTCAAGAGAATGAGAGTGACATAGAAGAAATAAGGAAAATTAAAACTGATAACAAACATAGCAGAAGAACATGGATACATTTTGAAGGACAAATACTGTTGTTAGAAAATCCTCATGCAGTCTCATGGATAATGTACAGATAACTTGTAATTAGCTAGTTATCACACAACCTTGGAGAAAGTTTGAGATGCCTTTCAGCTAATATATGGATCATGGGCTCATTTCTTTATTTTGATTGTTAAAGTTTGAAATATTTTATCAAAACAACTTCAATCTAATTATATACTGGCATATACAGGAGGCAGTAAGTGGGAATAAAGGGGGTCTTTACTGGTTGGCTGCCAGTGACTAATAGTCTTTTCAGGAGTCAGTATTGGGATCACTACTTGTCACATTCTTTGTCAATGATTTGGATAATGGAATTGATGGCTTTGTGACAAAATGTGCGGATGATAAGAAGATAGGCAGAGGGTTAGGTAGTGCTGAGGAAACAATGCGATTGCAGCAGGACTTAGACAAATTGGAAGAATTGGCAACACACAGCAGATGGAGTACAGTGTTGGGAAATGCATAACAATGCATTTTGGTAAAAGGAACAATAATGTAGACTATTATCTAAATGGGGAGAAGGTTCTAACATCAGAGGTGCTGAGGAACTTTGGAGTCTTTGTGCCAGACTCCCATAAGATTAATTTACAGGTTGAGTATGTGGTAAATAAGGCAAATGTAATGTTGGCATTTATTTCAAGGGGAAAAGAATATAAAAGCAAGGAGATAATGTTGAAACTTTATAAAACACTAGTCAGGCTGCATTTGGAGTATTGGCAACAGTTTTGGACCCCATATCTCAGAAAGGATATGCTGTTACTGGGGAGTGTCTAGAGGAGATTCCCGAGGATGATTCCAGAATGAAGGGGTGTTTGAGGAGCGTTTGGCAGCTTTGAGCCTGTACTCACTGGAATTTAGAAGAATGAGGGAGATCTCATTGAAACCTACTGAATGTTGAAAGGACTAGATGGGGTGGATGTAGAGAGGATGATTCTTATGGTGGAGGTATCCAGAACTAGAGGACACAGCCTCAAAACTGAGGGGCGACTCTTTAGAACAGAGGTAAGAAGGATTTTTTTTTTAGCCAGAGAATAGTGAATCTGTGGAATGTTCTGCCATCAACTACAGTGGAGGCCATGTCTGTGGGTATATTTAAGGTGGAAGTTGATAGTTTTCGGATCAATCAGGGCATCAAAGGATATGGTGAAAAGGCAGGTGTATGGGGTTGAGTGGGATCTGGGATCAGCCATGATGGAATGGCAGATCAAACTCAAGGGGCTGAATGGCCTAAATCTGCTCCAATGTCTTATGGTCTTATTGCTTTCTGGCAAAGAGTAAATTTGCATGTGTGGTCTGTGTTCATATAAGTAACAATCCTACTTTCCCTTAAAAAGAATATTTAAACTTTTATGTTTTGTATTTCCCATGTTTATTTAATGGAAATGGCCTTCTCAACATTCTTCCCATACATTGTTGAGCTATGTTACTGTTAGTTTGTATTCACAGTAACAGCTAGCTCATTACGAGCCTACAGTGAGTGGGTTACACGTTTTTGGGGCTTGCCTGGAATGAATGCTGCGTGAATGTTATACTTTGGTTGTATATTGATTGGGTAGCCTATTTAGCCTGGGGCATCTTATCGGTGAAATGTTAGCAAGACAAATCTTATTGGCTAATTCAACAAGCCTAACTTATCAAGCAACTAAATTACATACACAACTGTATAATGTAATTAAAGGAACACATTGTATTTTGAGAAAATCTGCAGAAAATACAATACCCAAGAGCACAACTGTATTAATACAATAAAGCAAGGTGTTAAACCAGGGTATTACACTTGTAACCTTTCATTTATCTTAGTAAATGTAGCAAGGGTGACTTTGAGTTGAATTGCTAACAATGCCACATCCTAATGATCCCCCCCTTCCCCTAGGTGAGATCCCCTTTCTCTCAACAAACTAATATACCACTGATTAAGTTGATGTTAATGGAATTATGGTGAATTTCTACCTCACTGCTTCTTGTGAAGAGGATTACACCTTTCAAGCACATAGCAAATAATAGTGGAAATCACAGACCAGAAGAGAACTAGGCAACAAGTGGCTGGTTCCTTTTCCAATTCTGCTGTGCAATTCCGGTCCCATGTTTGCTAGTTTATGAGTTACTAGAAATTCCCAGCTTCACTGTTGAAAATATGAAATAAGGTTATGAAATGTAATTCTTCTGAGATAATCAAGGAGAATATTGAAGGAGCAGAGGAGTGATAGAAAACTGAGACCTGAGTTGCACCAGTTTGCTTCCTAAGCTGTACCAAACGTCAATCAAACATTAACCATTCATGTAACAACTGAACCTCTTGACCATGTCTGCAACCTTTTATGCATTAAGTTGCTGTCACACGATTGGCTGATTAAATATTTGCATTAACAAGCTTATGTGCCTAATAAAGTGGCCACTGAGTGTATATGGATTTTTAAATTAATATTTACTATTATTTAGTTGCTGTACCATTATTATAACAACCTATATGACAATAAAATTTAAGTCAGATCCACTACATTTCCCAGTGGAGCATTGGACTCCTCCATAAGTGCCTCCTTACACTGCTTGTGGGCTAATATCTTAAAGAATATAACTGCAGTGTGCTATCATAATGTTACAGAGCATTTGAGGTTGGCTCAAAGTCCTTAACACTTTACAAAAGACCACAGAAATACTTCTGGCAAAGCTGAGACAGTCAGGCACAAATCTCACTCCTAGGAACAAAACTATGAATTTCTTCTGGCACACTCAAAGTCAAGCTTTAATATTGCTGGTTATGACTTATGTAATCCAAATTTAGCTTTTAAATTTACATGTACTTATTGTGTGATTCAAAGATGTCTTCAGTTTAAAAATAGGCTCACATAGCTTTATCTGTCCATATATTCCCAACCGTTTTAACTGATATTAAATATTATTAAATTACAATCATCTTAAAACATCAACCAGAAAGTAATTCAAAACTCAAGATAACAAAAACAAAATTATTTGATATGAATTGGTCCTGATTTAAGGAATTCCAGATAGTTGAATATTATTCCTCATGTTGGAAATGGATGTAATATGAATATCAATACTGTATTTCCAATCACTGGAGTTCAATATCCCTTATGGTAGCTAAGCTAAGTACAAATCTAACCAAGAATAACAAACAATAGTTGATTAAATTCGCAATATTGTGGTCAATCAAAGATTCTGAACTCAACTTATGTAAACGCTGGGAATAGCATCAATTTTTGTTATGATTCATTTTATACGACTAGCCTTATTGCATGGGAAAGAGTTTTCTCCCGTGACAAACTGCAGAAAAGCTCTACAATTGTCTGGAGTTGTAGGGTGATTAAAATATACCAGTATTTTCAGATCCACATTCAAATGGTAGACACAATGTGAAAAAGATTTGCAAATTTCTTTGCCCTTGCATTCACAAAATTATACTGAAAAACTTAGAATGTTTTTTTTAAACTGAGACTTGAATGTGATGTTAAAATTACCAAGTTTTGTTCAAAATTTCCCATATTAATATAGAGTTAATCTCAGTTAACTGGGACACATTAGGACCAGTACATTTTGGCCCTACATTATAATTAAGTGGCTGCCCCAATTAACCAAAGTTTCATGGTCATAGTTAAAAACATAAAAAAGACAAACTACTGTTTAACTGAATAACAAATTACGTCTTTCAATGAAATACAGAATATATTAGAACACTGCCAATGCTACCACAGTACTATAAAACTGAAGTTCCTAATAATTATCAATGGAGGAACTCATCCAGTGTAAACACAAAATACACTGCAGATGCTGGGGTCAAAGCAACGCACACAACGTGCTGGAGGAACTCAGCAGGTCAGGCAGCACCCGTGGAAATGAACAGGCAATGTTTCGGGCCGAGACCCTTCGTCTGGACACTGTGTACACTGCCATGTTTGGATTGACCATAAGCAAACAGAATTTACAGTAAATGCACAGAAACCCTTCGTCTCGGCCCGAAATTTCAACTGTGCTTCTTCCTATAGACGCTGCCTGGCCTGCTGCATTCCACCAGCATTTTGTTTGTAGTGCAGATAATGGACTGTTTTCATACATTGCTTTCGACTATTCCTTCTTTCAAATCTTCATTTTCATTGTAACATTCAAGATGATTGTCAATACCTTCAAATTCTTCATAGTTCCTAACTTGCTGAAGATGTGAAATTGCTTCATTTTCATTACTGGTCATTTCTCTCATCTCCAAGCCTGAATACTTAAACCACAGTGAGTAAAACAGTTCCAAATTGTCTTACTGCTTATTTCTCACTAACTACCAGGGACAAAAAAAACATACCCAACTGACTATTTAAAAACTGTTTGCTCTAAGCATGGTGTAGTGTTTGGTAGCCATACAAGTGCATGTGAGTGATGCTATTAGAAACTTTGGCGACAGTCTCCTGTTCCAATTAAGTGGCAAAGTGTCCTAATTAAATGAAGGGAATCTTGGCTGTTTTCTCAATTAGTGTTTATTCTTTAAGAGTTGTCCCAAGTAAGTGGGTGCCCCAATTAACTACAGGTTCATTTAACTGGAATCCACTGTATTTGATATTTTGCCACAGAAGAAGAAGCTGAGTGATACAAAAAGTTAGCTTGATAACAAAATTCCATATAAATATAATGCGATATATTATTTACATTGAAACTTGTAAGTACAAATGAGATGTCAGGGGCAAGTTTTTCCACACAGAGTGGTGGATGCATGGAATGCACTGCTGATGACAGTGGTAGAGCTGGATACAATAGGGTACACGGAGCTTAGAAAAATAGAGTAATTCTAGACAGTTTCTAGAGTAGGTTAAATAGTCAGCACAATATTGTGGGCTGAAGGGCCTGTAATGTGCTGTAGATTTCTACGTTCTATGGAACATTGTCTTCTCTATCCCTGGAAAATAATGTGTGTTGACTAATGTTATATATTACCAATGCATAGAAGTCTGTCTTGCATATATAGAGAGCATTGTGAAGTGGGTGTCACTAACACTGAAGGAGTCATTATAGAGAGTATACATGATGTATTTCCTTTGTGTTTGTTTGTCAAAAGTTATACAACCACCGACTGACCGTAACAACAGGTTACTGATTAGAAAGAACCAGCAATTTAATTAAGTTCTTGAAAAATCCACATTAAAATTACATATTGTCTAATTTAATAGAATAAATTTAGGCTGAGACAAAAGCAGATTGTTCAACAGCACAATAGTTTTAACATGCTTGGGCAGGAATTGCTGGAATAGAACAAAGGGAAAATCTGGGCTGGGAAACTTGATACCCATAAAAAAATAAAATCGATATAATATTTAATTGGTGTTCATCCTTCTTATTTTATTGGTTGATTTGTCTAATTCAGTTATTTATTCCAAAGCACAGAAAACAAAACATTCTGTCAATTTTTTTTTCCAGTTGTGTACTTATAAATTAAGAATTCAAATAGGAAAAATAATCCTGGCATACACTTTCTTTTAATGTGCTACAAATGCACCATGATAGCTATTTAATATCAGCTTGCAGATTTGCTGATTTTAATAAAGTGTGTTCATGAATGAATGAATGAACTTGTATTTAACATAGTGCCCTTCATAATCTCTGGATATCCCAAAGTACTTCACAATCAATTATGAACTTAAGAAGTGCTATTTCTGTTATCCATTGTAGCAAGGGAGGAAATTAGAGGAGGTAGCTCCTTTTCTTGCACAGCTTTTCTTAGAGCAGTACAGGACGCCAACATTGTATCACAATTCAAAAACAAAATCCAAAGTCAGCAAAGCTCTCTGCAGGAAATTCAGCCGACACTTATTTTTCCCCCTCTGAGCTCATTGCAAACATATCAGAGGAGAATCTGCTGGAAACCTACTGCGATACTAGAAAAACTGGAGCACTTCACAGATGATTTTTTTGTCCCAAAGCAGTTCCAGGAAACTACTTATAGCAGAGCATAATCCAGGTGTAGTTATCAACTAAGCTAAAAACTTTGATACAGTCAACGGAAATAATTCATGGGTTATTCTACCCAAAATAGTTTATCTATTGACCAAATGTGAATTCAGTCAAAATGTAAATTCAGTCAAAATGTGAAGTTTTGCCATGAAATTAAGCAAGGCTGCTTAGTTGCCCCAATACCTGTTCTTTGCTTCTGAACTTAATCGTGGAACAACTGACCTACATCAGGAGAAATTCATTGCTTTTAAGTTAATAGTATGCTAAAATGTTTACATTAAGAAAATTAATAAATTGACTTACAATGCATTTAAGAGATTTTTGTTAATTAATTAAATAATCAGTGCTCTTTCACTTGAAAGAAGCATTGAAAATTGCAAGGGCACAGGCTGCACTTTGGGTGGGAGACATCAATGTCCATTCAATAGGTTCAACACGTACATTAAATGTCAGCAAAACATTTACACTATGCAACCAGAAATTCTTTTTATTCGCAAGAGCAGCTTGATTGTATAACCAGCTTTGGCTGCCAGGCGGTGCGCAGCAGGTGATGAATGAATCAACATCAGGTATAAACCTACTTATCTACTTCTGCAAATGAATATGTTCATGATTGTATTTCTAAAAGTAACAGAAGCCAGTCTCCAGTCCAGTCAATTTGATTTACCCCCACTTGACACAAAATGGCTGGAAGTACTGGAAAGGGCAAAAGGCCTGCTGAAATTATAGCTGTACACATAAGACTTGCACACTGCAACCTACTGTTTCAGTACCATTTTAAAACTGAAATCTACCAAACAATATGAAAAGTTGCCCAGGTATGACCTGCTCATGAACAGCATGACAAATCCAATGTAACTGGTTAGCACCCAATCAGTCTACTCTCCATCATCAGTAAAGTGATTAAACCTATCATCACAGTGTAATCAAGTGCAGTTACTGAGCTTCTAAATGATATTCAGTCAAATTTCACCAGCAGCTCTTTACTTCAGACCTCATCACAATCTGGGTCCAAACATGAACTCACTGACCACCTCAGAACCAATAAATGCAGTGGAAGAAGACCATACCTGATCCTGAGACACTTCCTATAAAAAAGGATAATTCATTGACCTTTGCTGTACTAAGACATCTCTAATTAAGAATATCTCTGCTTGCCTTTGTACCATCATTCAGAAATCTGAGATAATTCATCTGCAGCCTGTCTCCTAACCCACATTAGATCCAATTCAGTCATTCTTTAGCGTGCTGTTTCCAGTTATGCATTTGTCTAGGTTTATTTAGAATCTTTAATCCTTTTTATACCCATTCATGCTGTTGCTGTATTTTCTCAGAAGTTTTCTCCCCTTCACTCCTCCAGTTCTGGTCCTTTGAACTCTGAATTAGCCTCTCCATCAATGGTGACAATGCCATTGAATTTGTTTCTCCCCACTTCTTCCCACCTGGAAAACTTGACTTTCTAACTACAGTTTGGACATCTGCCAAATTAATCTTCACGTGAATCAGTACCAGGTAATGCCTAATAATACTTCTGTTAAGTGCCTTGGGATATTTTGCCACATTAATACAAACATTGAAATACATTGTTTGTTAAGGTAACTTTTTAAAGTTGAAGGTTATAGTATAATAAATACTCAGTTTGTTTTGGGCAGAAACCTTCTGCTCTCCCATTGCAAATATCAGCTCATCTTATCATGAAACACATTTCTTCTTTGTCTGCGACTTATAGAAAGGTATTTGTGTTGTAATACTTTCTCAATTACATCTTCAATGATACAAATTCAAAACCTTCCAAAGCAAACCTTTCTTTCTAAAGTGCTATTAAGTAATATACAGATTCAGCATGTGGTGAGATTATTTACCAAGGAAGAAGGTGATGACATTTAGCAATAGGAGCTGGATGAGTGACATTATACAAACACAAGTATTCACCCCTAACGTTATTTGATCCATCTCACTGAACTGACTACTAAAAATACACTTAAACAATGATATATAAACTCTACCTTTATCTACACCATTAACGTATGGAACTGAAAAATGTTCTCCTTTACCCATTCTAAAGATAAAGCTCAAGATAAATTAGCAAAAATTCCCACATTAAACTAAAGCTTTATGTAGTTGAAGGTGGTGTATAATAAATTGGAAAGTGTTGGTTTTATTCAATGGAAAAACAACATGTTAATCATTACATAAATCCTGTATATTAGCTAAATTCAGTACCTGAAGTTAAGGCATGCCACGAGGTAAGTCAAACATTATGCCATTAATGTGCATTGGGGGCAAAAAGTACTTGCTTCACTACATTTTCTATAAGTGATTGGTAATGTACTGTATCTCCCACTATTGTCATATTATTTCCCTCATTATTTGTAGTTTACTCTCAAACACTTCAACCCTTCAATATCAACTCACTTGATCTCCATCCTTGGAAGTTCTTGAATATACTTGCCCAAATCTTTTTTTTAAATTGATTGATCAATGAAAATTTCATGCTATTTATCCCATCTATTACATGTATTTCAATATAAAGAGCTTTGTATTTCCAACTTTTTTGCACTCCCCATAATATCCCATTTATCTTGTTATGTTTTAATTTCATTTATGGTCCATATTTCTTAATTGCTTCCTTTTATCTTTGTTTAGTATATCTTTTATCAGAGACACCCTTTATGAATTAGCTTCAGTTGCTTGCTCCCTTAAATTGCTCATCTGTCTATATGTTGAAAATCTCTAGTCCACCACCCTTGGGATCTCTCTGGTGCCAGACCACAGAAAACCTGGACCAAAGAAATTGCTCCCTAATCATCATCCTTCAAGAGAACTGATTTTTCTAAGTATAGACACCCCCATGTTACATAAGGGTTCCAAAACTGCCGGTTGCCCAATGTTTCCGTAGATCAGAAGTCCTGTTGGCTCAGATCATAAAATTGTAATGGTAGATTAATTAGCTATAGGTTAGTATTGATCTTAGTTAATTTTTGGTATTAGTTAGATCTTACTTCAAATTAGTTTATCAGTAAAGATCTGTACCACAATTATAAACATGTTGAACCAAATTCTTAGACAAACCTGCTAGAATGAACTCAAGCAGCTAAAGCCATTCCCACAAGAAACCCTGTAAGAAATTTCAAGACATTCTCCAATTATAACTACAAGATGTATTGCAAGGCTTAATACTCTTCTCAACACATAGAGAATATGAGCACAGATTCAGAATTAAACAACGAACAGTTGACTCTTATTGTTGATTTAATGTCAAAAATCAATATTTCTAACAGCACGATGCTTGTCACAAGGAGCTGTCTCACATGGGTTGTCCCTCAACACATCCATACTTGCTCATCATCGATGCCTAAGCATCACTTCTCACTTCCAATTTTGCACCATATCCTCCTCTAATAGGGCAGGTGCAAGGTTTGGCTCAAGGAAAAATGAAATTCCTCTGCAGTGTACCAAGCCACACACTAGAGGGGGAGTTGAGAATCCTTGCATTTGAGCAGCAACTAACTTGTAACATAAATATCTGTCAACGTTTATCAAATAAATGTTATACTATTACAGATGGCTGAAGAACTCTAATGAGATTAGTTAATAAGATTTAAGAGAATTGTAGATGAGTTCATGATATATTGATGATCAGTCAATTGAAAACATCAAAAAACGACCTGAAACATTGACAATTCTTTCCTCCCCATCCCCCACCCCACAGATGCTGCTTGACCCATTGAGTTCCTCCAACACATTGTCTGTTGCTCCAGATTCTGGCAACTCTAGTCTCTTGAGTCTCAATGGAAAACAAATAATCAGTTACTTCTTTTACATTTCAAAGGAATTGGTTAGCAAATCTGCTAAATCTGGAATGAATCAATAATCATATATCATACTAATATCTAAGTAAAAATAGATCTGCAAGCCTCTGGATCTGTTCCCACTTGACAGTCTGATGAAGAGTAAAAAAAACATGGCATCCAGCTTAGAGAGGCAAGTTGCGTCCAAAGTTCTTGCTGTGATAGAAAACAAAAGGTAATAGCCAATGGGTATTGCAGTAACTGAAAGCATGACACAAAATTTTGTATCACACCCCTTGAGCTTCATGGTAGATCTAAATTTAAATCTAAAAAAAATCATCAATAAGAAATGTCTGCAGAAATTAGTGTTGAGCTGCCAGAGCTGCCAATCTTGGTCAAGATTGGGTTGATATCTTTCAGACAGGGAGGCTGAAAAGAGATTTAGTCTAAATGTCTAAAATTATGGTTCAGTCAAAATGTCAATGACTTGAAGAATTATTTTTCTCCATTTAAAGAACTTAATCACTAGAGGGCACATATCCTGAATAAATATTAGATGGCAGTTGAAGACATCTTTTTCACCTCGTTCATGGTAGGGCTCTGGACCTCAGTCTAAGAGGATGATAAGGATAATAACAGTCATCACATTGGATGTGCTACAAACCATGATGCCATCAGCTGAAAGCTTCAAAATAAGAACAGTCTGTATTGCTCTCTTTTCTGATCTGTTCCCAATGGGTCAGATGCCACCTGTATTTAAAAAGCTCTGATTCCAGTAATTTGGCTTCAAGTGTGACCAAATAATCTTTATTGAAACTTTACAAGAACACAACAAGACAGGCAGTATCAATGGAGGGAAATAAACAGTCAATGCTTCAGGCTGAGACCCTTCATCAGGACCGGAAACGATGGAGGCAGAAGCCAGAATAAAAAGGTGGGGGAGGGGAAAGAGTGTAAACTGGCAAGTGATGGGTGTGAGCAGGTGAGCCAGAAGGTGAGTCAGTGGGGGAGGAGGAGCAGAAAGGGGATATGTGCAAGAGGTAAAGGGCTGAAGGAGGAGGATAATGACATGAGAGAACAGTGGATAATGGCAGATAGGCAATGAGGAGATCCTCCCTTTCATGGCAGACAGAGTACAGGTGCTCGATACCAGGAGGCAGGATCTCCTAGTGGCCACCCATTTCAATTTGACTTCCCATTCCCTTTCCGACATGTTAGTCCACAGCCTCATCGACTGCCAGAATGAGGCCACACTCGGTTGTAGAGCAACACCTCATATTCCGTCTGGGTAGCCTCTAGCCTGACAGCATGAACATCAACTTCCTCAGCTTTGCTAATTCCCCACCCCCTTCTTCCTTCATCTTTTTCTGTTCCCCAAACTGGTCACCCTCTCACCCCTTCTCTTCTTATCTGCCTTTCACCTCCTTCTTTCTTTCATGATCCACTGAACTTCGTTTCCCAGTTTCTCCTTCTCCATTTCCTTCTTCAGCCCTTTCTTCTTCCACCTATCCCCTCTAAGCTTCTTACCTCTTCCATGCTGCCCCTCCCACCAACACCCCCCTCACCTCATCTATCACCCACCAGTTTTGTACTCCTTCCCCTGCCCCCACTTTCTTATTCTGGCTTCTGTCCCCTTCTTTTCCAGTCCTAATGAAAGGCCTCAGCCTGAAAGATAAACTGTTTATTCCCCTCCAGTGATGCTGGCTGACTTGCTGAATTCCTCCAACTTTGTGCTGCATAAGATTTCCAGCTTCTGCAGTTTGTGAGGCTTCAGAGCTGTGTGTCAGACATGGCTATAAGTAGCACTGGGGCCCCACAGGGGACTGAATTGGCTGCCTTCCTGTTTACCCTGTACACCTCGGAAAACACACTGAGTCAAGACAGCTGCAGAAATTCTCTGATGACTCAGCAATAGTTGGGTGTATATAGGGAGGACACAAGGATGAATACAGGGCCCTGGTGGTATTCTTTGTCAAATGGTGCAAGTTGAATCATCTGTAGCTCGACATCAGTATGACGAAGGAGATTATGATAGACTTTAAGAAGACTAAACCTGCACTACTCCCAATTAATATTGAAGGTGAGGACGTTGATGTGTTGGGGACCTACAAACACCTGGGACAGAATTGAGTGGAGCACACCACAGAGGCTATGTACAAGCAGGACTAGTCACCTCTACTTCCTGAGGAGACTGAGGTCCTTTGGAGTATGCAGCCTCTCCTTCTCACGTTCTACCAGTTTGTGGCTGCCAATTTTTTTTTACAAGGTGATGTGCTGAGGCAATTGCTTCAAAAAGGTGATGTCAACAGGCTCAATAAATTGATTAGTAAGGCTGGCTCTGTTATAGGAGTTAAACTGGGCACACTGGAGGCTGTGGTAGAAGAAAGGACCCTATGGAATATCTTGGCAATTCTGGATAATGTTTCTCACTTTGCATGCCACCATGGCTAAACAAAGGAGCACTTTTAGTCATAGACTAAGACAAATGCGCTGCTCCAAAGAGTGCTATATGAGGTCATCTTACCCTCAGCCATTGGGCTCCATAATGAGTCAACCTATAGCATTGGAAGTGATGAACCCCTCCTGTTAGATTGCTGAGGTAACTTATTTTTTTATTCTTCCTTACTTCTCTTCTGTTACTGTGACACTGTAATTTCCTTTGAGATCAATGAAGTATCTTTCTAGCTATCTAAAAATTACATTGAGTATTACTAACTGGAGTTCCTCGGAGAAACGTAAACTAATGTTGTTTAGTAAAGGCAGGCATGAGCTCGTCTCACTACGTGTATAGTAAAAGCAGCAGGACTTAAGTGGAGAATATAGAGCACGCAGTGGGGAGAAATAAAATATATATGTATGGTGTCAAATGATGATAAGGGCATACTTATGACTTTTGGTAGAAGGGTTATGTGAGGACTGGAGAGAGATTTTGCTGATGTCAATGAGCAGCAAATAGGATCTGAACATCTGGGCAGACTGAAGGAAAAAAACCCAAAATCTGTTGAATTATGTTTACTGTAAAGATTTTTATCTCAGTTGAGCACTCTCCTTGCATTGTGTCAATAGCTAAAATTACACTATAATTGAAAATCCATAAAAAAATGAAAACACTAGAAATCTGACACAAAAAGAAAAACAGAATTAATATTTTAGGCACAAAACCTATGTCTGAAGTGGAAAAGAGAGAAAATACCACCCAGTTAGTTTTAAGTTGCTGCAAAGTTAGGGGGGTGGGGGTTTAGAGAAAGAGGCTTCTTTCAAGTATTCAATGGATAGTACAGTAGCGCAGCAGTTATCACAATGCTTTACAGTACAGATGATCCAGGTTCAATTTCTGCTGCTGCCTGGAAGGAGCTTGTATGTTCACCCTGTGACCGTGTGGGTTTCCTCCAGGTGCTCCAGTTTCCTACCACAGTCCAAAGTTAAACCGGTTCATAGGTTAATCAGTCATTGTAAATTGTCCCACGATTAGGCTCAGATTAAACTGAGGGATTGCTGGGCAGCGTGGATTGAAAGACCAAAAGAGCATATCCTCCATTGTATCTCAATCAATCAATAAACAAAATAAACAAGCAAGCAAACCATCTGACTGTGATTTTAGACAATTTTCCCCTCTCCATTAGTACAGCCTGACCTGCTGAGCACATCCCATAGCTCCTGCTACCAGCATGACAGAATAGAAACAAAGTGGTCTCATACTATCAGAGATATTTCCTTTGTCTACTGCATTCCTCTCCTAGAATTTTATATTCACTAAGGATAGTTGAATCCTTCTTCCTAGTACTTACATTCAGCCCGTAAATGAGGATTCTTCACAAATAACAAAAAAAAAATCCACATGGAAAACCACCTGAAGAATTAAACCTTTTTTCTGCAAATATATCAAATTTCAGATGAGATGATCATTTTCTTCCATATAAAGGAGTATTTAGAATAAAAGTTCTAACTTTTTTTTCTTCTACATAAGAAGTTGAAATGAAGAACACCTGTGCAAACAACAGTTTGCCAGCTCCCTTTCCTCCTCAAGTTATTTTCTGGCTCTGATTCTCTTCCTCTGTCAAGCTGAATACCAATTCACTTTAATGTTCTTTCTTCTTCAGTTTTTACTAGTTGGGTCATCTTTCCTTTTTTGTAACATCTTAATTCTTGTATTCAAACTCTTAATCATTTCCATCTTACTTACCTTCAGCTAATATCAAATGTATGAAGCCAAGCTGTTGCCCAAAACATAGAAAAATAAATATTTGCAAAAGAAATAAAGATTCGCAGTACAAAAATGGGTCAGGATACTGAATACTTAACTTTTTCTCAACCATACATCAGAACTTTGAGGAAGAATAACCTAAACCATTTAAATACGTAATATGGAAGCTTGTTAGAAATATATAAAAAGATAGTTGCAAATCTCACAGTTCTCATTACTCAAAACCAGAATGAGGTTTATAACACTGACATATTCTATGAAATTTGTTGTTTTGCAGCAGCAGTACATTGCAATATGTAATAAAAACTACAAATTACAGTAAGCATACATTAAAATAAATTAGTGCAAAAATTACATATAGAATAGTTAGGTAGTGCTCATGAGATCATTTCCATTCAGAAATCTGATAGCAGAGAAGCTATTCCTGAAACATTGAGTGTGTGTATTCATCCTCCTGTACCTCATCCTGAACCGTAGCATTGAGAAGAGGGCATGTCCTGACTGAGTGGGGTCCTTGATGATGGATGCTGCCTTTTGAAGACGTCCTCCATGCTGGGGAGGTTAGCGCCTATGATAGAGTTGGCTGAGAACTTCCTGCAGCTATTTCCAATCCTGTGCAGTGGCCCCTCCATACTAAATTGTGATGCAACAGTAAGAAATTTGCAAGTGTCTTTGGTGTCATACCAAGTCTCCTCAAACTTCTAATGAAATATAACCACTGTCGTACCTTCTTTATAATTGCGTCACTTTGTTAGACCCAGGATAGACCTCAGAGATACTGACATCAGGAACCTGAAATTATTCACCCTTTCCACTGCTGATCTCTTGGTGGGGACTGGTGTGTGTTCCCTTGACTTTCCCTTCCTGAAGTTCATAAGCAATTTCTTGGTCTTACTGAAGTTGTAACACCAATCAACCAGCTGATCAATCTCACACCCTTATGCCTCGCCACCATCTGAAATTCTGCCAAAAATAGGTGTGCCATCAGCAAATTTATACAAAGTAGATGGCACTTGATCTGTGCCTGGCCACACAGTCATGGGTGTACAGAGTGTGGAGCAGCGGGCTAAGCACACTTCCTTGAGGTGCTCCAGTGTTGATTGTCTGCAGGGCGGAGATGTTATTTATAATCCACACTGACTGTGGTCTCCTGGTGAGGAAGTCAAATAACCAAATTTGCAAATAGAAGCAGCAAAATTTTAGATCAATTTTTACTAATTATAATCTACTTTAATGATTTCAATATTTTATAATTTTAATAATTAAAATTTTCA
Source organism: Hemitrygon akajei (assembly GCF_048418815.1). Taxonomy (NCBI): domain Eukaryota; kingdom Metazoa; phylum Chordata; class Chondrichthyes; order Myliobatiformes; family Dasyatidae; genus Hemitrygon; species Hemitrygon akajei. The sequence continues at coordinate 62,420,292 of NC_133126.1, forward strand.
GTAACACAACTGCAAACTAATAAATCATCTAAGCTAGGAAATAGTTTTTAAAATTCAGTAAAGTTACATAGCTTCACAGCAATGAAGTTAATTCTATAATAGATTTATGACTGTGTTCCTTATAAATCAACTATTTGTTTAAATTATACTGGTGCAATTGTTTGTTACTTCAGATTCCAGAATCTGCAGTCTCCTGTGTCAATAATTACATGACTTACCATTAAAAAAATACTCAGTGGCCACTTTATTAGGCACACCTGTACAGCTGCTCATTAATGCAAACATCTAATTAGCCAATCAATTGGCAGCAACTCAATACATAAAAGAATATAGCCATGGTCAAGAGGTTCAGTAGTTTTTCAAACCAAATGCCAGAATGGGGAGGAAATGTGATTTAAGTGACTTTGACTGTTGAATGATTGTTGGTGGTGGGCAGGGTAGAGTGAGCATCTCAGAAACTGCTGAACTCCTGGGATTTTCATGCACAACAGTCTCAGGATTTTACAGAGAATGGTGCGAAAAATTTAAAAAAAAACATATCCAGTGAGTGGTAGTTCTGGGGGTGAAAACGCTTTGTTAATGAGAGAGGTCAGAGGAGAATAGCCAAGCTGGTTCAAATTGCAAAGAAGGCAACAGTAACTGAAATAACCACGTGTTACAACAGTGGTGCGCAGAGGGGCATCTCTGAATGCCCAATAATCAAACTTTAAAGTGGATGGGCTACAGCAGCAGAAAACCATGAACATACAGAAATAGACTCAGTGGCCAATTTATGAGGTACCTAATAAAATGACCATTCTTCTTATCGTGTCCACGGACAGTCTATACATGGCCCAGCCAGAACTGGACGCATTTTTGCGTCTTGTTGTTGAATTTGGCAAGATGTACAATAGTACAGGGTTCCTCTAGTGATGGGCATTGCAGGAGATGTTGCATACCGGTAGTTTATGGCTCAGTTCCACATTCACAAGTTGTCAGGCTGGTTGTATATCCCCATTTGCTTAGTGACACCTTTGAACGATTTACACCAGTCCTAAGTCTGTTAAGGCACCACTTGCTGCACGTGGTGGTGGTAGAATTGGTTGAAACAAGGCCATGATGTGAACACTTCTACCTTTGCCCCAAGTGGCCATTGACTGTAAGTTATACAACCTATTCTAATTTATTTCACAATTATTTTCCTCTTGAATAAGGAAAATTTCCAAGTTCTCCAAGGCTCGCTCTTTTTAAAATAATTTGGAGAACAGGCTCTCTCTGGCTAACTTACAATGCCTCTCCAGCACAGAGCTCAATGAGGGTGATTATTTGGGGCTGGCACTCTTCCATGATAGTTAAGAATGTAAACTGATTGCATACGAAACTGCCATTGCTACAGCAACATACTGTGTCAGTGGACAAGCTCAAATGAATGATATCAGACAGCTCAAAAGAGACAGAGGTATTTAATTTCTTTTCAAGTATTGCTTAGGTCCATTAAAATCCAATACATGACATAAATGGTTCCACATACAGCATATTTCAGCTACATATGGTGAGATATAAAAAACTGGCAAACTAAACTGCTGAGTGAAAATATTGTCTTTTATAATAATTTCATACTAAAACAGGTTGATAAAATTAAGTCTTTGACTTCCTTATTATGCCTTATATGAAGGTATACACACATACCTTCTCGCCCCCATGTACCACATAACCAATGTCTGTCTGTCTGTCTCTCTCTCTCACACTTATGAATAACACCACACGCACACACACACACACACACACACACACACACACACACACACACACAGAGTCTTGGTGGTCATATTAAAATACCTTAAAGTACCATGTTTATGGACTTCCTTGTTCCCAGAACTACTGGTAGATAGTCATTATCTAAGAACTTCCTTGTATTTATTTAAAATACATTTCTATGTACTCTGTGCTAACTAACATAATCGATGCTCAGTAAATTTGCCTCAGTTCAGTACCATTAAGTTGATGTTATATTAGTTAAGCACAAGTAATTCTGCAATTTTTAAATTACACTATCAACTAGTGTCCTGTCAATGTTCCTTCTAATGTTTTTCCAGCTGCGCAGACCAACCATTAATCTGAGCAGGAAATTTTTACATGGCCTGAAAACTGCATGGCACTTTTAATGTTTTTTTTTGGAATATGCACACCAAACAAACACAAACCACAACTCATTAACACAAGTAAACAATGACAGACAGTCAAAACAACTGACAGGTACAAGGCAAAAGTAAAATGTTTTGACTAGATGACTTTGGTTTTCGGTGAGCCTGTGGTGTAGTAACAATGAATTACTGACTTCCATTCTGTGTTTATTGTTACAATTTGTAACAGTGTTGTAACTTGAAATACTGACAATATAAATATGTTGAAGCCCTTCAATGTTCCAAAATAAAGGTTGTAGTATGTTCATTGTTTAGAAAATTTGTGGATTATATTTATTAATATAGTTAATTACAGGCCATTTCAAAATTATATTGACATAGTTTTCAAGATTATATGTAACCCTCAGGTTCAACTATTAGCTTAATCTCAGGGGAGACAGCCTCTGGCCCAGCCAAACTTCAGAAATTTTGTTAGGGTTGATGCTGCATGATGTGTTCCCCTGTTACAAATCAGTACCCCGAAATAAACAGTACACAATATGCAATTAAACAATTGAGCTTTATAATTCTTAATTTGACTATAGGGTTAGTAAAGAAACGAAAAAGAGCACCCATTCTCATGAAACAGTCTAATACACAACATTGGAGCTCATGGTTTTCTCCTCTGTTAGTTTTCCATCGATTTTCCCCTCAGGCATCAACTCCCGGCCCCATTCCAAGTCCACTCTGTCCTGCAGACTATGACTTTCCCATTCTGGCATCCACTCTCTCTCCATCTTCCGCCGAATAACAGACCGTGAAACCTTCGCTCGGGCCCACAAGAAAAAAAAACATCTTCCCTCATTGGCCTGTGCATATTCCAAAGTCTCCATTATCTCTAGTAATAACCCAAACACTGCTGCCACAGAGAAACCATTACATTAGCAGTGAAACCTTACAGCGCATTATATAAAATTCCAGCTGCGCAGCAACAAAGGCTTCATGCATAGGAGCAACACACACAAAATGCTGGGGGAACGCAGCAGGCCAGGCAGCATCTATAGGAAGAAGCACTGTCGACGTTTCGGGCTGAGACCCTTCGTCAGGACTAACCCAGGAGCATAGGAGCATTTCAGTTACTGTGCGGCCACTTACCTGAGAGGGAACAGTGGCCCTGTTAAAAATCACGAAAAGCAAATTCAAACATAGAAACATTGAGGATAATAACTAGATTCTCACTCCTTTTACCAAATTATACTTTGGATTCCAGCAAAGAGAGAAAGGAGTTGCTTCAGAGAGATTGAGTTACACACAATAGTATAGATGCGAGCAGTGATAGAGAAAAGAATACTTTCTTTTTCAGTCTCTAACAGATAGGCATACAAACATTGCAAATTTGCCAGATCTAAGAAGTTTGATGACCAGGATGATCTATCAGAATCATTACAAGGTTTAATATCATCAGCATATGTTGTGAAATTTGTTTTGCAGTAGCAGTATATTACAATACGTAGCAATAAAAACTATCAATTACAAGATAGGGAGGGGGTGAGGGGGGAAGAGGGAGGGAGAGGGAGAGGGGAGGGGGAGGGGGAGAATGTATATAAATAGTGTTCATTGTCCATTCAGAAATCTGATGGCAGAGGGAGAGAAGCTTTTCCTGAAAATTTGATTGTGTCTCTTCAGACTCCTGTACCTCCTCCTTGATGATAGCAATGAGAAGAAGACATGTCCTGGGTGATAGGGGTCCTTAATGATGGATGCCACCTTTTTGAGGCATTGACTTGTAAAGGTGACCTGGATGCTGGGGTGGCTGAGTTTACAGCTTTCTGTAGCTTTTTCCCGATCCTGTGCACTGCACCCCCCCAAATGAGACAGTAATGCAACCAGTTAGAATGCTTCCCACAGTACCTCTGTAGAAATTTGCAAGAGTTTTTGGTGACATATCAATTTTCCTCAAACTCCTAATGAAATATAGTCACTGTTGTGGCTTCTTTGTAATTGCATTGATATGTTGGGCCCAGGACAGATCCTCAGAGACGTTGACATCCAGGAACAAGTAACTGTTTACCCTTTCCATTTCTGATCCATCAATGAAGGGCCATTTTAACAGTCAATGATGTAAATTTTCTTTTGCATTTGTTGCTTAGAAATAGGATGTAACATGAGGAGAGTGATTGGGCAGGGTATCAGCATTGAACAGGTTTGGCGGGATGACATGCGGAGTGAGCTTGGGAATGTGGTCCACGACCAGGGACTAGACAGCTTATTTGAAAGCCTAAGAACGTTTTTGTAATTGAGGGATATTAGTCAGTGCAACTCTCCAAGATGGCTTACAATGGGAAATAAAGTTGAAAAGTAAGGACAATTAATCACTCCCTTAATATTATAAAAACATGCAAAATTTGCCTTATTTCATAAAAAGCATGTCATTCAGTGAAAACGTCAGAACATCTCTTGCTACCTGTGTGAACAGCCATTGATTACTGCGTATGGTTCAGTTCCTGTTTCACTGTGCCATTAACTATTACTTTGGACATCTATGTCACAATTCATTTGCATGTAATCTTTTTCAAGAAAGTACACAACTATCCACAAAGTATCTAACCTTGCATTCACGCCTTTCAAACATCAGGTTACTGTCACTTTTTCTCACTTTTCTAACAAATAACATGAATATGGGTGTATGTCCCTTGTCTTTTATATTCAAATTAAAAGCATTAATATAATTTTGAGATGACAGGGAAAAAAATCAAAATTGCTCCCTTCAAGTTCTTAAATAAGTAGGCTGTTTAGTACTTCTGGCTTCAAATAGATACCGGTAGTATATTACAGAATTGCTGCAGAAAAATAACTTCATTCTTGAGAAAGACAAACTTGTGAACATATCTGTGAAGAAAATAATAAATTTCACACTTTATATCAATCAATGTCAATTTCCATTTTCAACAAAGAACTGAAGCATCTTAAATCTCAAAAGAATTGTGACAAGCCACTAAAAGTTAAAGACATTATTACCAGTTTCTCAATGGAAAGTTGATATTCCCAGTCTCTTAATACTACAGTAAATTGGGAAAAACGGATTTAGTTTGAGTTACTTAATAAGAAGTCACTACAATGCAAATGCTAACTTTCAGATAAGATATTCTGATTATGTAAGATAATACATTGTCAAACTATAGGGCCTAATTTGCTCTGTCTATAGTTAAAGGTGTTCCCATTATAGGCAGTTTTGGACATGGTGTTTGACCTTTGACAACAGCACAGTTATTTCCCACAAGTTGGAGCCTGGACAATAGTTTACTTTATGCCTTTAGTTCTGGCTACTATGTTTCTTCAGGAAGATCTCAAGCAGAAAAGCCAACATCCCTGACAAGCACGAGAGAAGGCACCAAGGGTCCAAATAGTAAATGTTGGAAAACAAATGGCAAAGCACACAAAATGACATCTGGAATCCTAACGGGCCACCAAAGATTCTCAATCCAAGGAGGAATTAATACTGTTTTTTCACCATCCCTTGTGCTAACTTCTCTGTTTATAGACAGTAATAAATGATTCTTAAAAACATATTTAGGTCATGATGTCATATACCACCAGCATGTAGCGTTGTTTTATTGCACTTGTAGTCAAAATATGCCCCTATACCCACATGTCAGGAAAGCTGACTCTTTCATTACTTCTGGATTCACTTTTGTTGGACAAATACTTCTGGATTTTAAAAGGAAAACTATGTTTTTTAAATGGCCAGTGATCCCTTGCAGCAGTAAAATTCACACCAGTATCTTCCTACATGTTATTATTATTACACTGTGTTGTAAGAAACCAAGAAGCTAAAGTTTCCTGGCATGCCAAAAAGCAAACAGAACAAAAAAAATGGTGGAATGTCTAAAAACATTAACACACTATTTCTTCACCTTAGATCTGTTGTGAGCATTGCTAGACCTTCCAAATTATAATCAATTAATATTACTGAGAAGCTATAGATCATAGTTATTTTTGTTTGATGGTGAACTCACATTGCATTGGACTTCAGAACAAAATACAGCTAGTCTTTAATATCTGCAACCTGAATTCAAAATATTCAAAACATGCAGCAGTACACTCAGAACCTGTTTTATACTCTTTTATTGCTATTGGTGTTAGTTTATTGATGTCACATGTACCAAGATATAGTGAAAGGCTCGTCTTGCATAGTTCATAAAGATCAAAATAATTTCCTATACTATTGAAATCAATGCAATTACTATTGGGTGGGGTGTAAAAATAATCACCGTGCATTAGTATGGAAAATAAATTCTAACATCTGCAATGATATTCACCTGTCTCAAAAATGATTAAAGTTTCAAAATTTCAGTCACCAACTTAAATTCTGAGTGGAAAATAGCAGTGGACTATTTATTTGAATATTCATTATTCAGAATTCTTATGTTAAACTTGGGTGTGGAGGGGTAGAGATACATCTCTACCAAAGACGATAAGATATGGGAGTAAAATTAGGCCATTTGGCCCATTGAGTCTGCTTCACTATTTCATCAGAGCTGATCCATTTCCTTCTCAGCATGAACCTTCTGCCTTCTCCTGACTCAACATGCAAATTAACCATTAGGGAATCCTGTGCGAGGAGTCCCAAGTCCCCATGAACCTCCGATTTTTTCCCTCCATTTTGAACATTGTCTACACTTTTATTTCTTCTACCAAAGTGCATGACCATACACTTCCCAACACCATATTCCATCTTCCACTTCTTATTCCATTCTCCTAATCTGTCTAAGCTCTTCTGCAACCTCTCTACTTCCTCAACACCAACTGTCTTGGCCAAAAATGCCATCAATTCCATCATCTAAAGCATTGACATATAATGTAAAAAGAAGCGGTCGCAACACTGACTCCTGTGGAACACCACTAGTCACCAGCAGCCAACCAGAAAAGGTTCCATTTATTTCCACTATTTGCCTCCTGCCAATCAGCCAATGTTTTATCCATGCTAGCATCTTTCCTGCAATACCATGGGCTCTCAACTTGTTAAGTGGCCTCGTGTGGCACCTTGTCAAAGGCCTTCTGAGAATCTAAGATCACAACATCCATTTATTCTCTTTTGTCTATACTGCTTCTCAGTTCTTCAAAGAATTCCAACAGATTTGCCAGGCATGACTTTCCCTTAAGGAAACCTTACTGACTTCAGCCTGTTCTATCACTTTTCTCCAAGTATCCAAAGTTGACACCCTTAATAGTCAAGTTCAACATTTTTCATCCACTGAGGACAAGCTAACTGGCTTATAATTTCCTTTCTTCTCTCTCTCTCTTTTCTTGAATTGTGGAGTGACATTTGCAATTTTTCAATCCTCCGGAACAATGCCACAAACTGTTAATACTTGAAAGATCATTACTAATACCACCACAATTTCTTCAGCTACCTCTTTCAGAACCCTGGGATGTAGACCAGGTGATTTATCTACCTTCAGACTTTTCAGTTTCCCAAGCACCTTCTCCCCGGTAATTGCAACTTCACTCACTTCTGCCCCCTGATAATCTTGAACTTCTGGCATACTGCTAATGAATTCCACAGTGAAGGCTGATGCAAAAAATAACATTCAGTTCATCCGTCAATTCCTTGTTACTCATTACTACCTCTCCAGCATCATTTCCCAGCAATCCAATATCTATTCCTGCCTCTCTTTTACTTTTTATATACCTGAAGAGACTTTTGGCATCCTCTTCAATATTATTGGCTAGCTTACCGTCATATTCCATCTTTTCCCAGTAACGTTTGCTCTATTATATGCCCTCTCTTTGGTTTTTACGCTGGCTTTGACATTCTTTGTCAGCCACGGTTACATCACCCTTCCTTTAGAATATTTCTTCTTCTTTGGGATGCATCTATCGTGTGCCTTTTAAATTGCTCCCAGAAACTGCAGCCATTGGTGTTCTGCCATCATCCCTGCTATAGTTCCCGATCAATCAATTTTGGCCAGCTTGTCTCCCACGCCTCTGTAATTCCCTTTATTCCACTGTAATACTGACTTTAGCTTTTCCCTCGCAAAAGGGTGAATTCTATCATATTATGATCACTGCATCATCTAGGTTCCTTCATCTTAAACTCTCTAATCAATTCCAGTTTCTTGCACAACACTCAATTTAGAATAGCTGATCCGCTTGTGGGCTCAACCACAAGCTGCTCTAAAATGCCATCTCATAGACATCCCACAAATCCCCCTCTTGGGATCTGGCACCATCCTGACTTTGCCACATTGAAATACCCCATGACTATTGTAGCATTGCCTTTTTGACATGCAATTTCTATCTCCCATTGTTATTTGTAGCCCATGTCATTGCTACTGTTGGGAGACCTGTATACAACTCCCATCAGGGTCTTTTCACCCTTCCAGTTTTTTAGCTCCAACCACAACAATTCTACACCTTCCAATCCTGTGTCACCTCTAAGCATTCGTTTTCATTTTTTTTTTACCAACAGAGCCACACCATCCCCTCTGTCTAACCTGTGTCCTTTTGATACAATGTGTATCCTTGGATGTTAAGCTCCCAGTTACAATTTTCATTCAGCCATGATCAGTGAAGCCAATCTGTAACTGTGCTAATAGTTCATCTGCCTTATTCTATATACCGCATGCATTCAAATACAACACCTTCAGTCTTGAACATATCAATCTTTTTGAGTTTGTCGCCCTTTTACATTGCAACTCATCCCATTGACTGCAATTTTGCCCAATTATCCGCCTGTCCTTGCTAGCACTCTCACTGCACACTGCCTCTATTTGTAAACCAACCATCCAATCTTCAGCCCTATCATGCTGGATCCCATCCCTTGCCAAATTAGTTTAAACCCTCCCAAACAGCTCTAGCAAACCTGCCCACAAGGATATTGTTGACTTTTGGGTTCAGGTGTAACCTGTCCCATTTGTATAGGCTGTACCTTCCCCAGAAAAGATTACAATCATCCAGAAATCTGAACCCCTGCTCCCTGGATCATGCATTTATCTGTCAAATGTTCCTGTTCTTACCTTCACTGGCATGTGGCGTAGCAGTAATCCAGAAATTACTACTTTTCAGCTTTCTACCTAGCTCTCTAAAGTCTCTCTTCAGCACCTCCTCAGCTTTCCTCCCGATGTCACTGGTGCCGATATGTACCAAGACTTCCGGCTGCTCACCTTTCCCCTTTAGAATCCGTTGACCCGATTCAAGACATCCTTGACTCTGGCACCTGGAAGCAACACATCATCCAGGTGTCTATATATCATGTCCACAGAATCCTCTACTGTCCACAATCTCTATTCCTCAAACTAAGGTATCTCTTATTACTGCTGCAGTCCTTTTCACCTCATCTCTTCTGAGCCCCAGTGCCAGAGATCTAGCCACCGCAGCTCCCAGCTGGTAGGTTGTCCCCATCAACAGTATCCAAAATGGTGTACTTATTATTAAGGGGAATGGCCACAGGAGTACTCTGTACTGGCTGCCTGTTTCCCCTTCTTTTGACAGTAACCCAGTTACCTGCCTCCTGCAACCTAGGGGTGACAACCTTCTTGTAGATCCTATCTATCACGTCCTCAGTCTCTGGTCGGAGCCAAAGGCCATCAAGCTGCAGTTCCAGTTCCTTAACATGTTCTCTGAGGAGCTGGAGCTCGAAATAAAAGGAGGTGTAAGTGGCTCCTTCCCTCCACTAGCCTGCAAGTCACCCTTGGACAAGGTGTAGCAACTGCTTAGCTCCCCCCCCCCCAACCATCAGGGTCACGGGAAGCCTAGTGAGCAGGTGGTGCATCGTCATACAAGCAGCTGGTACATATCACAAGTCCTGGTTATGCAACCACTGATGCCATGAAAATCTCTGATGAGTATTGATAATGAGTGTGGTCACCTGTCTGATAAAGACACTGCCTAGAAGAAGGCAATGGCAAACAGCTTCTGTAGAAAAATTTGCCAGAACAATCATGGTAATGGGACCATGATCACCCATGTCATAGGAGATGCCACATAATGATGCAATAATTATGTTAGACTAAAGGCCAATTTGTACTTCTACATTGAATCTACGCCATAGGTACCCCATACCCTATGCCCTACTTACACTGTACTCTAAGCCGTAGGGTGACGTGCACTCTCCCAAAAAAGTAATTCATGCATCGCGGTGACGCAGACTGCAACAACTGTGATTGGTTCACTTGGTAGCATCGCATTTCCTCCTACGCATTTCCGGTTGCTTCTTCTCCACCATGTCTGTACACTGATGTGAAATAGATGAACCAAATCTTCAAATCTACCTCCCGACATGCGAAAATGTTTGAAATGCATTTCCTCATCCATGTCTCTCACGAAGAAACTCAACACAGTGGCACAGAAACCCCACCGCCAACTAGCATTTTGGCGCACACCAACGCATGGTCGCTATGGTGTAGAGCCAACGCAGAAGTATAAATCAGGCCTACAGCATAGCCCATACGCAGAAGTATAAATCAGCCTTTAGAATGAACACATTCAAAAATATTTTGTACTTTTGTTTAAATAATTTTTAAAGTATCCACAGAAGTAAGGTAACAATTTGTGCAGATGGATTTTACACTCAACATCACGATCGCTCTGTTATATCTGAGGAGTAGACAATGCAGCAGAACCAATAATTATGGAGGCCTGCAATCTCTAAGCACCTTAGCAAATGGAGTAATGCAAACCAGACCAAATCAAGTTACTGCTTCTTAATTTTTACAGTAAGATAGCTCCTATGAATGTCAAAATATACAGAAAGAAACAAACTGATTTATACAAGTACAGTAGCCCAGTGGTAAAGTTACTTAAATTTGTCTGATGACCCAGATATTGAGTTCATATCCAGCCATGTCAGATAAGTAGTTAAATTAAAGTATTAAATACAATCCAGAATCAAAAACAAGTGTCAGAAATCATGAACATCATAACTTCTCTGGTTCCTGAAAATCTTTCAGGGGAATAAATCTACTTTCAATACTCAAACTGGCAGTATATGACTCCAAACCTGCTAATACAGTACAGTTAACTCTAAAGTGCCCACTAAAATGACATCAAAAGCTGTTTTAGATGACACGTAAATGATGGTTTTGCATGCTTTGTCTTCATCTTATCGAAATTTTGAAAATCTCTAGTCATGATTTGCGCAAGTTAATTTGTAAATAATCATTACACCTTAAGTTGTGCGAGTTTTAAATATACAGTGCAATGACAATCATATGCATATAGGTTTTCATGTGAAGACTAATCACATATCATTAATATATTTACTCCATCAACATATGTTACTATACTCTGAAGATAACACACCTCAAATTGCAAACAGCAGATTGGACCATGTTTTTACTGAAATTATTTAAACACAGCTTTAACCAAGATGTGTTGTAATGAACACCTGCATCATCATTTTGTTGCAATCCAGCAAAAAACATTTGTGAAACCACTCAATTAGCCTGAATGAATTAGTGTGAGTTGTAAAGAGTACAAAATATCCAAAGAGAACATCACTGAGTGTGTATACATGAACACACTTGAGACATTTATCGAGATGTTAGCCTCTGATATGCAGCACCCCAGATACCTCTTGCACAATGGATTCAATCTTACCTATAATTAAATTGTATGTGTCTAGGATAGCCAAATCCTTTGTTAGACAGCCCTATAACCGGTAAAGGGTAAGAAGACAAAGGTGGAACCAAGTGATACTGCAACTAGCTTCATGATAACAAAGCGGGCATCACAAAACAACCATTTGCTGCCAGGTTCAACAAGACAGGATCAAGCATATCTTTGGTCTAATCTCTAAGGAGACCACTGTGATACAGGAATTTTTCCTGGAGAGTGTGATCAGAGATTCTGTCAACTACACTGCACACAAAATCGTCATTGCCAGGGATGTGTATTTATACTCTGAAAAACAAGGATTACACTCTCAATGGTTCTATGCACAAATAAAAATTCCTCATCCATCAGTGAGCATCAGAAATGCAATATCCACTTACGAGGTTTAAACGGCACTTATTATACCCAAACAACCGGTAAAATACAGATGATCAAATACCTCACACTGAAGGTGGAAATCAATCCTTCATATACACCCTATCCTCGTTGTATGCGTCTTCACACTATGCCAACTCGCAGTTATGCGACGGGCCTATTTCTACCAACGTCTCCTTATACGCGTCCAAAACTCACAGTTATGCGAGGAGCACCGCTTTTCCGCCAATACAAGTCACATGCCCACGCCCCACAATCTCACTCTTGCTAGTATTGCATTGGTTTTGGCAAGGTGAGGATGTGCGATCTTGCACTCTTAAACTTTTGTTAGTTTTACCTACGGTGCAGTGATTTTGTGCTTGAAATATTTAACTGTGCCTCGTAAGCAACCAATGTCATGTCCTGGGCCATCAGCCGAGTGGCAGAGAACCGCTTTAACACTTGAAAAAATTTTTGAAATTATAAACAGCGCGGTATCATCTTAAGGTAACACAGCTCTGGGACACTACTGCCGGGAACAGAATCTTGCCTTTAAAGTTCTTTTGTTGCTTGACAATGCGCCAGCCCATCCTAAACATTTGGACAGCATTCATCCTAACATAACAGTGCGTTTCCTGCCGCCTAACACAACATCGCTGATTCAGCCACTCGACCAAGATGTGATCCACATTCAAGGCATATTTTTTTTTTTTACGGTGAACTATCTCTCAGATGCTGCAACCAACAGACGATTTTGAAAATCCCAGGATCTTACCAACGGGTGAGGGGATGGTGGAAGTCGGAACACTTGCCACAAATGGCGATGGACATGGACCCAAGTTTAGAACGGAGTCAGCATTTCAGTCATTCCCTGCTGTCAACCCTTCTTCCCTACAAGCAAATTCATGCTGAAAAACAAAATACTGGCAAGCAAACAACCCTCACCACTTTCTTCAAACTGGTGTCATCTCCTGCTGCCGGCAGTTCTAAAAGTTCTGTGTGTCTTCCTTCACCTCTTGCTGTGCTCATTGTCCACCTGAACCACATAAAGGTGACCGACACCACAACAACCACTCATCTCCCGGAGCGAACGCACCTGCCACTGTTGGCGAGTATTGTACACCCTAGTATGTTAACTTTAAACTTTTGCTGAATATTACCTTAAATTGATGAAATACAATACATATGTTGCCTTGTGTACTGCTTTTGTGTCATATTGGTGTGAAAATGTGAATAAATTACAGATAAAACATTTACGCATATGGAACGCATCCCTGATTTCTCTATTTAAATAATCATTCACATTATGCATTTTCACATTCTGCGCTGACTGCGAGGAACGTATCCCCCGCATATAACGAGGATAGGATGTACAAGTAAATTGCTTCACACTGTTAAATAGAGGTGCAAAAAGGCCTTTGCGTTGTTGTATTAGTTGAGCCTGTGTTATGAAATATATTGCACAGCAGACTTTAACCATCACGTTCATGCTCACAACAGAAAACAAAATGCAGTCAACTATGTGATAGTGTAATTTACATATTGAGTAAGTGACATTCAAATTCCCTAGAAGGCATTAATAGAAGTAATCAGCAAGTGCAATTTATCACCATATATATAAATTAACTAGACCACACAAAATCTTACTGCAAGTCCAACCTAATGAATATGTGTGCAAACCAACACGTAATCCCTAAATTTGTTTCCCAATTGACTCTGCAATGTATCCAAATGGATACTATTACCAAGTTATGACCTGCCCAGGGAACCATTGCAATGTAACCATTTGGTCATATATATTTTCCCCCCAGTAAAGATGAGGGTATAAAGTTTGATAATATTAATCCTCAATCCCTCTCTTTTGCAATATTCTACATAAATCTTCACGTTATTTCATAGGTTTGTTTATCTGAATGTGACCTTCCTTCAAGTAACTACACAGTGCAATAATTTAAGAGAATAATGCAAAATTAATAAAAAATGTTGCTGAGTTCCAAATGACTGATGTTTGTATGTATCAGCTTCAAGATTTACCAGAAAATGTAATAGTCGATCTACAAAAACGATCAGAATTCACATTGTGAACGATTATCTTTATAACACAGCAAAATGTATCTCCATTTCGAAGTGTATATAATTTGAGGGAAAAAAGGTGCTAAGGGAACTTCAGTCTGTATTCATATTTCTAAAATCAGGCAAGTTTTTCAGCAAGTGTCTATTGAAGTGAGTTATAGGAATTATTATGCTATAAAAATTAGGTTTGAAATATTTTAAATCCCCAGCCTCCATATAATTCCTCAGCTGCTAATTTTCTACCTGTTGCAGCTGAAAAATCAGTAGGAAGTAGTGGAAAATTGCATGGTGCAGAGATCATCCACTCATTGTCACATCACAAGTCAAACTTTCTGCTTGGGGCCTGTTTGGCTCTCATCCTCCCCCCCCCCCCCCCCCCCCACCCTCTATCTTTACCTTGTACAGAAATCATTGCACCTATCTACTCAACTTATCAAGTTAAATTATCATTTTGACTGCCAGATAGGAACAAGTATTTAACAAACATAGAATATTTTTTAATGAGAAACTGATTGGAGAATCCTTTGTTTTGTTAACTTTGTGAAGTTAGGTGACAAAGTTAAACAAATCTGGAACAAGTGATCAAAATAATGTCAAATTATTTCACAATACAAAATAGTGGCCAAAGTGTTTAGAAGTTCCTATGTGATTTTGTTTAAAGTTCATCATTTGGATGAATTTTGTTTTGTTGCTTTTAATCAGTCTTTAAAAATGTTAAAACATATGAGGAAAATGTATGAACAAAAACAATAATTCAACAAAAAACATTTAAAAAGCATGTTTAATTTTTGCCCAAGATTCTAAATGCTAAATACTGATCCCTTAATCTACGCAATTTTAAAAGCAATTTTCTTTCCATGCGGAATTTATTTCTTAAAGGTACAAATCATTGCAAATTATTTGTTGAGATGTTTTATTGGGTGAAAAGATATTCAATGCAGTGTAGTGGGCCTGTCCATGTAATATTAAGATATATCTCCTTTACTGGCAATGATATAGTACAGGATATTGCTATTAGTCAAATCCATATGTGAGCTACCATAGGAGATAGGCAGCAAGCAATTTAATTGAGCAATAATAAATGAGGAGTGTAGTTACAGTGGAATTTAGCACTCAGAGAACTTGGGCAGAAAGGAAACCCAATGTAGTAATATATATTAATACAATTATTAGGTTTTTTTGCTTAGTCAAGGCAATGACTTCCAGTTTGGATAATACACCTGAAAAAACATTAGCTCTATCCTAACATTAAATGAACAAAAAATCTGTTACAAGTTACATTTTAATCCTTTCAAAATACAGAAGCATAAAATATAAAAAGAATCCTGTTGGAATATTCCAAGAACAAAACAGCACAAATCAGTGGGCTTACTTTCAAAGAGAACAGAACTGAGAAATGCAAGCTCCAAAATAGGAGAAAATCTACAAGACCTATAAAATAAAAATGGAATGTTTTCTCCTACCACTGAAAAACAAAAGCCTTCTTTCCATAAAGTTATCTGCAAAATTGTTTAAAGCATTGTATTATTATTCATGTGAATCATTGTATTTCTTCCTAATATAGAACTCAGTAAAATATCTGGTGCTGGTGATGCAGCTTCCTCTACATCGGTGAGAGCTGACGTAAATTGTGGGACTGCTTTCTTGATTACCTCTGCTCCATCCACCAAAAGCAGAAATTCTCAGTTGCCAAACATTTTAATTCCTATCCCCATTCCCATTCCAACATGTTGGTCCATGGCCTCCTCTCTTGCCACAAAGAGGCCACTTCTAACGGTGGAGGAACACCTCGTATTCCATCTATGTAGCCTCCAAACTGACGGTATGAACATCGATTTCTCTTTCGGGTAATTTTTTCCCTCCCCCTTCCCTCTTCTTTCATTCCCCACTCTGGCTTCTTGCCTCTCTTCCTCACCTGCCCATCACCCTCCCCTCAGAGGCCCTCCTTCTTCCCTTTCCCCTATGGTCCACTCTCCTCTCCTATCAGATTCCTCCTTCTCCAGCCTTTTACCTTTCCCACCACACCCATCTGGGTTCTTTAATCACTCCCTGGCTAGTCTTCCTCCTCATCCCCACCCCACCTTTTTTTCTAGCATCTTCCCTCTTGCTTTTCAGTCCTGAAGAAATATCTTGGCCAGAAACATTAGTTGTTTATTCACTTCCATAGAATGATGCTGCCTGACCTGCTGAGTTCCTCCAGCATTTTATATGTATTGCTTGGGACTTCCAGCATCTGTAGAATCTCTTGCATTTACGATTAACTGCAAAACATTTAACATCAACAGATACAAAGTAAAGACCTAATTTTATCTTTAAACTGTTTTATACTAAATGAATACAGGATGAAGTAACAAACTCTTCAGACTTATTTCTCAGTGCAATCTGCTCTTATTAATCATTGTATACATTTGCTTTCCCCTGCCAGTGTATATTAATGCATAAGCAAATATTAATTTTTCTCTCACATATTCTTGGTCATTGTTCCAGCTTTTCCTACAGGTTACAAAATTCTGAAGCTGATTAGGTAATGATGAGTAAAATAGCACTCTTAAACAAACTGCAAATACAATTGAAATAAACAGAAGTAAACAGCTCATGTCCCATTTACATTACCACATCCATCGACAAAGGCCTGGAAACATAAGCAGAATAATGCTACAGCTTTTTGAGGCTAATGGTGACAGTTTTTTTTTGCCTCAGTGGCAAATATACCCTCACTCATCCAAGCCTAATACAAGTATTCATGAAACACCAAAAACATTTGGGTTGACTTCACTGCCATGCATTGCTGCCAGAAGTTTATTCTGCCACAGCTTCCCTGTAATGCTGTAATGTTTAGTCTACATTTCCCTCTCACACTCGGTTACTTTTCATCATATTTTTGTGTCTTTTTGGCCACATAAATATCATGTGACAATGGCCCAGTCAGTCAGGTTACTGCACATCTCTTCACATTAAGATTCAACTCATTTGCCTGGGATGCAATTAACCCATTTGTATAAATGTTTAGGGTTAACTGCAGAACCGGAGTAGGTCCTTGAGTATGCATGGACTGATGCTCATCTACCAGGCAACAGGAATTCATTTGCTGAGGAAAGGACATGTTCCTGATTATGGCTGTTTGAGTGCTGCAGTCACACCTGTACCCTCCTACTAGACATAGGCAAGGGTTGGGACTTCTGCACAGATGTTTACTTTGTATTCTTACGCTACAGGATCTACCGAAGTGCACAACGGATTCAAAAGCTTTAACATTAATTTTTTGGAACTAAGCATCATTATCAAAGGTTCATAATTGCTTGAGCTGGAAATGATTAGTAACTATCTTAAATTGTAACAGTACTTGACACTAAGTTATTGTTATAACAATGTTTTGTGGGGAGTTTCAAGACTTTAAACTAGCAACAATGAGTAAACTGTCAGTATAGTTACAATATGAAGGGGAACTTGTATTTATTGATTTATCAATTATCCTGCAGCCTTTGTCCTTCTAGGAGGCAGGTGTCACAGATTTGGGGCTTGCTGTTACTGAAGTAATGTCAATTTATTAGATTACATTTGGTTGATGCCATAGCTGTGGTTTTCCATGGATGGAAAGAAGTGAAAGCTTCAAGAGCTTCAGTCAGTGTGATAGGGCTGTGATTGAAATATACTCCTGTAAATGCTGCACTGAAATTCTGTGGATGAGGTAACCACATCTGCAAAACGAAGTATCATCAACGTCTCTGGGATGACATGCCAGAACTGACAATGAAACTCCTCCGCCCCATCAGAAAAAGTTACACATTTATGTGCATAATAGCAAAATGTGTTTTTTTTTAGAGAAAACAAGATGATAGGAAACAAATAAATTCACTTCAGATCAGGTTGTGAACTTGTCTTCAGATTTGATGATACATACTATAATTCTGGAAAAATAAAATATACCCACTAAATGTTAAAAATGAATGAATTTACTGTGCTATACTGTGCATTCCTTTTGCTTTTGCAGTTCTTGTTCCAATATTTCATATAAACAGAAGAAATAGTGTTTTCTATCCGAATGTTAAACATCATCATCACAGAGCTTCCTGAATGCTATAGCAGCAAAATTACAAGAGCCAGTGAAGACTTTTTGATCCTTATCCCCACCTACAGGAACATTTTAAAAATACAGACAGGATTGTAAAATTTATTTTCATTTTTCTTAATGTTCATATCACTGAAAATGAGTGAGCACCTCTGACTGCATTAATTGTAAATGTATCTCAGCCTCAAAGCATAACTGATCAAGGGGCAAGCAAGTGCATTAAAAAAACACTTAATAGTTACAATACCAAGTTTAGTACTCTCGTGTTGAAGTAACAGATTTATCTACTAAACTGCCCAGAATTTCTCAGTCCTGAATTTCTACGCAAAGCTGTAATAACACTTTTGATTCTTTCAGGCTGTCCTGTGGATTGCTTTTACACCTGTTTTGAGGAATGAAGGATGTGCATGAAGCCTTTTAATATGGAGTGACACCAACTACCACTTAGTTTTGTGCAAGCGGATGCAAAACTGGAGACCAGATTCTGCTGCAGTTAGTAAACATATATACATAGATATATGCCATCCCAAAACACCTACAGATACCTTCTGACCATCCATACATGGAAAGAAGACATCATCCTGTCCACAATCTTTCACTCACTCCATATGAAGTGATCTTAAAGGTGAAAAATTCCATTGTAAATTGAAACTACTTTTAAATTTAAAAAGTGATAATACTTGTAAAAATGTGTATATTTTTGCAATTCATTAAACTTCTAATGATGCTATTTTACAATAGGACAGCGCATTTACATTTTGTCCATTTTTAAAAAAACAGCAACAAGTAAAACAAATGGGAATAACTTTCAAATTAAACTATCAAAATACTACTGAAGTTGTTTTATTGCCAATTAATAACCTATTAGTAGGATATATAAACCCATATTTACATTAGAATTCCAAGTGAGCCTAACAGTGCCCATTGTTAATTAAAATAGTATATTCCCAAAAACATACAATTAATTACTGCATCCAGCAATTTAATATTCAGTTTGCTCTGTTCCTGCAGATGCTTTGATTCACTGATATTTATCAAGGGACTCAGTATTCAAAATAAACTCAATGCTTTAAAGTGCTGTTTCAGGTGGAGAAAAGGACTTGTCCATCCATGTATTTGAGTTTTAAAATGGGATTTTAATGGTTTTGAAAACTAACTTATACACATAGTATCTAATTGCTTTAGATTTTAATTAGGTTTAACTACTGAGTGCATGTAAAAATTTACAAATTTTCTAATTTCACTTCTTATCATCTTATCCTATTTTATTTTTGTACATTATTTGGAATCAAATTTTTAAAATATAATTGTTTTCATTCTGTGTGCATCGTAAGGTTCACAGCGTTCCAGATCCCCTAAAAACTTTAAGCAATACACCCAAAGTGCTGGAGGAACCTGGAAGGTCAAGCAGCACCTATGAAGGGGAATAAACAGTCAATGTTTTGGTCAAAGACCTTTCAACAGGACTGGAAAGGAAGGGGAAAGAAGCCAGAATTAGATCCTGGGAACAGGTAAAGGAGTACAAGTACCATAAGCTTGAGAAATCAATGTTCATGCCATCAGGTTGGAGGCTACGCAGGTTGAATATAAGGTGTTGCTCCTCCAACCTGAGTGTGGGCTTATCATGTCAGTAGATGAGGTCATGGACCAACATGGGAAGTCAATTTGAAATGAGTGGTCACCAGGAAATTCTTCCTTCTGTGGCAGACAGAGTGAAGGTGTACAACGAAGCAGTCATCCAATCTAAGTTGGGTGTTACCGATGTAGAGGAGGCTGCAAGGGAAGCACCATATAGAGAAGATGACCCCAGCAAATTCACAGGTGAAGTGCCACCTCACCTGGAAGGTCTGTTTGAGGCCCTGAATAGTGATGAGGAAGGAGGTGTAATAGCAGGTATAGCACTTACGCCACTTGCAGTAATAAATGCCAGGAGGGAGATAATTGGGGAGGAACAAGTGGTCAAGGAGTTGGTCTAAGGCCTTCTCTACCACCACAATAAGGACATATTCAGGTTGGAGAAACAATAACTCATATTCCACCAGGGCAGCCTCCAATCTGATGGCATGAAGTTAGATTTCTCAAAATCTGGATAACTACTTCACCCTCCCACTTCTCCCTTTTTCCATTCTCCATTCTAGTTCCCTGCTGACCCCTTCTCTTTTCTTCCCTTCACCTGCCTATCAACTCCTCCAGGAATCCTTCTTCCTTCCCTTTTTTCCATGGTCTATTGTCCTCTCTTATCACATTCCTTCTTCAGCCCTTCATCTCATCCATTCATCTAGATTCTTACTTCATACAGCTTCCCCCACCCACCTACATTCTCCTCCCTTGATCTCACCTATTACCTGCCAGCAATACTCTTTCTCCCCACACCTTATTTTGGCTTCTTCCCACTTGTTTTCCAGTACTGATGAAGGGTCTCAGCCCGAAATGATGAATATTTATTCCCCTCCATAGATGCTGCCTGACTTGCTGAGTTCCTCCAGCACTTTGTGCATGTTACTCTGGATTTTCACCATCTGCAGAATCTTTTGTGTTTACGATTTGCTGCACCACTGAGAACTTCTCTCTTTTGGTTTCCAGTAACTGTAATTTCTGATATAGAACCCTGCAGTACGTTTGTTGTCAAGTTTAAGCATAATGAATAGCTAGTAAACTTCATTATTTTCTGATAACAAAATCCATGCTGTTGCATGTTTTTTAAATAGGTTGTTCATGATTTTTCAGTCTCACATACATGCAAAAGCTTTGACAAGGTACAGCTTAATTAACAAACTAAACTAAGCCTACAACCTAATTAATTTATAGAAGAGCAATCATGCCAAATTCTGACATCCATTGTAATTAGGGAGAAATTTCTCTTAACTTGAGCACTTTTAGAAAAGCTCTTCAAGTCAAATTCAAAATATTCTTGAGTATCACAGGACCAAACTTCTCCTTTTATCACAATAGTATCATTGGGGAAATAGCAGAATTGATTAAGTGTTGGTTGAAGCTGCATAAATAGGGTGCAGTTATTAATGAGAAAAAATCAAAATGGAGTTTTTGGTAATAAATACCTTCCCCTGGGATTACGTGCTGCGTTATTTGCAGTTCATTATTTTTATGAATGATCAATAGTTGTATTGTTGAATGTGGGAATGATTTAAAAAGTATGTGTGAGTAACCAATAAGGAAGGATTACCAGATTGGAAGCTGATTTGGATAACTCAAGTGAATGGGCTCTTAAATGGCAATTATCATTCACTGTAGAATAATAGAGAATTTTGCATGAGACTATGCATTCAAACAGCATCTAGTCAACACCAGAATGCATATTAAAAGTAAAAGAGAAAGTATGTGACTACTGACTCCAGAAAGGTTCACACCAGCAAGGGCAGCTATAAAGTGGCAAATAATGTTTTTAGAAGTATGCTTATGTAAAGAAAGTATAAAATTTAAAAAGTGCTGTACACAAGTTGCAAAAAGGTTTTTATTTAACTTTAGAAAATCATGCCCAGCTTCAGGCCCCATTTCTGGTGAGTGGGTGTTCATTGAAAGTAGATGTTAAGGTACTTAAAACTAGGTTTTGCAGATACATAGGTAATTTTACACATAAAGCTATTAACTTTTGAGAAGCAACAACCCTAGAAATAGGAAAGGAAGTGAATTTAGAATTATAGAAGGATTATAAGAGTTCTGATAAGATATTTGGAAAAGTTGGTGCTGATACCAAATCTCACAAGTTCAATACATGCCAATCTATTTTACACTTTACTCTCAAAAACAATTTATACTTCTTGTTCTGAAATGGCAAGGTCATTCATATCTATTCACAAAGTTTCATGAAAATACGGTGCCCTTACTGTTTGCCATTTTTGAGACAAACTTTCAATGTGAAAATACATTAAACAAGAAATATTAAAAAGTCACTGAGAGGAGCTGTCATTTATAAATAGTGATTACTCTATGGAAACATTATTTTGTGAACAGCTAAGTCCCTAATTGTTGTGATATTGAACTAAGGTTGTATAATCTATTAAAAAGTGCCCAATACTCTTTGCAAAATAATAATATACAACTTCTCACTTCTATTAAGTAGATCAAGTATACATTGAATAAAAATAAATAAATTAACATGATTTATCACATTAAGTTAAGAAAATAATTAAGATGAAACAGGCAGAAAAGGAATATATTAATTCAACTGATCAGTGACAGTTAAGCTTCTTAGTGAAGTTACTTCCATTATGTTTCCTAAAGTATGTTCAAATGCAATAAAAACAGAAAATTTCAATGAGAAACATCAATTGATGTGTAAGTTATGATAAACTACATATTCAATAGAATTTCACATGCAGAGCATGAATGCAATTATCTGTAATCATAAATATTATATTTTTCCTTATTCCTTTGATACCATTTTTGTTCTTAAACATTTCTGCAAAAAGGACAAAAATACTATTTTATAAACCCATACTTCCTTCCTTTTCTCCAAAGCTGAAGCCACACATATAGCACAGTTTTGATATCAAGCCACATACATGCTTATTGCAATTTCTCTTAGTTCAAAAGACTGATATAATAGCTTTTTTTTAAGCTTCCATTTTGCTGTTCTATCTATGGTAATTATTTCAAATTATTTGCTTTGTTGCATAAAACACTTCGACTTACAGCTTTGATTGTGCTGCACTGTTTCCTTTCCAATTATGAGACTGAAATTCAAGTTTTAACAGCATGAAATGGGATAACAACCATGACCATGACTTTCGGCAGCCCTCTCAAAATTAAGCCAAACATTACACATCTGATAACATCTGACACTGATGCCCAACTAGTATCATCAATCCCAGTTCAGTTTTCTAAAGCTTCCCTATAATTGGTTATTCTCAAATCAACCAGACATTTAACAACATGAATGCTGGGAGAACTCAGCAGGTCAAGCATCTGTAGGAGCAAAATATTTAACTCAACATTTCAAGATCCTGCATCAGGATTAAGGGAAACTAGAAAAATTGTCAGTAATTAGCGGTATATAAGGGATTTGTACAAGGTTGGTGCATGATAAGTGGAACCAAATGGGGCAGAGATGATGGGCCGATGGGATAGATAAGAGGAGAGTTGATGAAAACTAGGTGGAAATTTGAATGTGTGAGGAAGGAGTGAAACAGGAGTGTGGATTACCTGAAAATATAATGCTCAAATATTGGGTTATGAGCTCCACCCCTCCCCCTCCTTTTCTCTCCCTACCCCCCTCCCCTTCTGCTTTCCACAGAAACCAGGAACCATTGATCCACTTATCCCTTCCCATTTAACCCTCCCTGTCCCTAACACTTCCTCTGAACTCCAGCAGGTGTCCCATTATTTTCTCCCTCACCACTATCCAGGGACATAAACAGAAGTTTACCTGCTCCTTTTCCAACGTGGTCTATTGCATCTGGTATTCATGATGTAGCCTCCTCTACAATGGTGAAACCAGGCCACTCCTGTCCTCTCTCCAGAACACCTGTCCTCTCTCTCTGCAATGACTATCTGGAGCTTCCAGATGCATTTCAATTTTAACTCTCCTTCCCACTTGTGCACCAACTTGTCTGTCCTCAGCCTTTTCTTTAGTTATAAACTGATTAAATGTAAACTGGAAGAACATATGAAACTCTAATTGGGTAGAGATTCTAGCTTCTGCAAACACATGATACACATGCATCTGAGGATCTGATTATTGAAAAAATCTCACTTGCAACTTTTCCCCACTGCTCTATCCATTCCACAGTCTGGTATTATCATGAAACCTGTAATAACTTCCATACAAGGATATTCCTGCAAGGTAGGCAGGAAGCATGCAAGGAGCTCCTGCAAGAATTACTGGAAGACATAGTTGATGCACTGGCATTGGAAGACCACAGGCAAGAATGCGAACACTGAGGGAGGAGTTACAAGGGCCCATTAGGAAAAGAACTTCTTCCTTCATGCTCTACAGTGCCTCAATCTTCAATGCTGACCTCTCCAAGCAATAGCATCTACTGACATTAAGGTGTACTAAGACAGCTCTGAAAAGAAAAACTGCAATTTTCCATAACCTGAGCTCCAGATTCCAAACCATCCTCATAAAATGTTGAAGTCAATGCCACTGACATATTCATGTTCCTTGCTTCAGTATCAATCCAGGCACAACTGCAGCTGATCAGTGTTGCAGAATGATCAGTTGCTTATTGAACAACTTAGCAAACATATTAACATAGTCCTACAAGAGAAGCAGCAGATAACGAGAGGTTCAAGATATGGAACGGGAGCACAGGTATCAGCTCTTCAAATTGAGACAATAGTGTAGACTCTTCCTCAGATTGATAATAAAGATCTAATTATATTCGCATTCCACTTCTTTATGTTAGTTGTTTTCATCCTGAAAGAGGGCAGAGCATTCAACCTTTGCAATACCACTGGTAATTGGCATGTAACTAGAGAATATCATTGATCATATCAGGCCCATGGATTTGTTTGCCTGTTCCTTCGGGACTGCAACAGCATGGTTTTCATGCTTGGAGTTTAGGGATATTGCCCCTGAAGGTGTCCTTCACAGGCACCTCCTGGTAAGTACATCTGCTCTTACTTTCCCTTGGTGGCTCTAATTGAATCAAATTTCAAGGTCTCAATCAGCTACTCTTAAGTTTTCTCTCTCTCCCTTTCCTGCCATTTTTAAAACTGGTTTCAGCAGAGGAATGTGTGTTTGCATACTCTTAAAATCTGGAGCCTCACAGACAAGTGCCAGCATTGTCTCATGATTGCAGGTCCTCCCACCACCCCCCTCTCCACCCGGGGTGCTAAATTACATACAGAATGACATTTAGAAAAAAATGCTTGTGCTGTACAAAAATAAGAATTGGAGGTTGTGCTCCTTTGGCAATTTTTTAAACTAATGTTCAATATGTTAGGACGTGTTGATGTTTTAATGTTTTGTATATTGAAGCAAAAATTAAAGAGGGATTTTGTAAACAACAACACATAATATATGTCTTTCATTAAATGAAATATGATCTTATCGATTTTCCAAAATGTAAATCATTCAAAATTATATCATATTGTATATAACTCTGGTTAGTCTGTACCTAGAGTAGTGCATTCAATTCTGGTCAGCCCATAAAAGGAAGGCTCTATAAAGAGTGCAGAAAATGTTTATCAGAATGCTGCCTGACTCAGAGTGTACATGCTGTAAGTAGAGGTTGGATACACTAGAGTTGTTTCCTCTGGCTGAGGGAAGACCAGTTATGAGAGGAATAGATAAGAGTAGACAGCCACCATCATTTCCCAAGGATGAAACGTTGAATACAAGGGGGCATGCCTTTTAGGTGAGAGGAGAAAAGTTCAAAGGTCATGTGTGGAGCAGGGCTTTTTTGCACAGAAAGTGGGGTGCTGACAGGGGTCGTGTGGAAGCAGATACAACAAATGCATTTCAGGGGCTCTTAGATGGGCACATTAATATGCAGAGAATAGAGAAGTATAGACTGGGTGCAAGTAGAAGGGATTAGGTATCAATAATGACAAAATCTACAAATGCTGGAAATCCAAGCAACACACACAAAATGTTGGAGGAACTCAGCATGCATCTATGGAAAAGAGTACAGATGATGTTTCGGGCTAGACCTTGAGCAATCTTCCAACTGCAGCCTCCAAGAAACTTGGATTCATTTTGCATACCAAACTTTTTTTTAAGAACATAATCCAAAGATTCCATAAGTAGGTATTTCTATTGATTTCTAATATCTAGTCTCTCTCTCAATGTCTCAAATCTTCTAGTAATTCTCAAATTCATTAATATTACTGTGATTAATGCTCACTTTCTGTTCTATTTAATATCCATATATGTTACTACAAACTCACTTCCATCCCTATCCATCACGATGAAATCAAGACTGATCAAGCCTTGATTAAATAAGAGTGGAGGTTTACAGATACACCAAATTCATTATTGTCCACAATATCAGCATTAAAGACAGATCTGTCTTCAAAGCTGAAGAAAGACATTAGAATTTCTGGAAGGGCGAGAATAAGTAGGACAGGTTGAGTATCTTTGTATCTCTCCATCCCATTCCAAACCAAGTAGCTGGACTGGTAGTTTATCTCATAACAACACACAAACTGGTGATATTTGATAAATGGAAAGGATATTATCTAATCATATATTTCAAACTCGCAGTTTTCTGATTGTAGATTAAGTACAGTGGTTTTCCTTATAGGGTTATGCTAAAAACTATTTCCTAAATAATGCACAATTCAAATTGGCCTTATTTAAGAACTAGTTAGAATCAAAATATATAGTTGCTCTCATTTGCCTGTCAGCAGAGTTTAAAGTCAAATTTGAGTACAATTGCCAGCACATTTTTTACAAAATTAATTTGTGCAGAAAGATATCGCTATCAAGGAGAAAGTGCAAGGGTAGGGGAGCAGGCAGAGGTGTCAGGTGAATGAAAGGAAAGAAGAATGGAGAAAAAGGAAAGTAGTAAGAAAAGCAAAGTGATAGTAAAAAAGGCACAAAGGTAACAAAAAGGAAGATGTGAAAAGCAGATTGAGGGATGAAGAATCAACAAAGGATACAAGAGATCTGAAGGGAGGTCAGGAGGCAGATGGAGAGCAAGGTAGAGAAAAAAGATGGGAGTAAGGATATGGAAAGGTGGTGAAGAAAATAGACAGAATGCTTACTTTGAATAAAAGAGCAGAAACAAAAGGAAAATAAAAATGGAGAATTCATAATTGATTTAAAAAGGGTAAATTATAGTACAACTTGAATATTCACACTCTTTCCTTGATCACTCCCTACATTGGTCTAAATACAGTCTGGTATTTGATAGCTGAACCTCAGTTGAACAACTCTGAAACAGTGATCCCTGGTTAGGCTAAAATATTCAGAAAAAAAGTTGAATCCACCATACTCTTACTATAGCAATGAATCTTGAGAATTGGAAAGCACCCCCCCCCCCCCCCCCGGTACACCTTCAGTAGGTGATGTTTCAAGAAGGCTGTATTCACTATAAAGGACCCTCATCATTCAGGACATGCCCTCTTCTCATTACTGCCATCAGAGGTGAGGTACAGGATGTTTTAAGAACAGGTTTTTCCCCTCCACCATCAAATTTCTGAATGAACCATGAACATTACCTCACTCTCTGCTCTCCTTTTCCACTGCTTATTTATTTTTCAATACTTCTTATTGTAACTCAGTTTTTTATGTATTGCACTGTACTGCTAATGCAAAATGTTACTAAATGTATCAGTAATAATAAATATAATTCTGAATTTTTTGAATAATGGAACAAATCCACTCCCAGGATGACACCCCTCAAATCACAACAGTCAGTCAAAAAATGGCTAGTTTTTAATCTTTAAAAGCAGGACTAAAGAGCACAGAAAAGAGATGGGGAACATTAAGCAATAAAGGATTTTGAGTTATTGCCCCCATTTGCCTCTGCTGCCTTTCAGTCTGTCATTCTACTTTACCTTTTTATTTTACCTTAAAAGTTTAAGTTCAAAGTTTAATGCAAATTTATAATAAGTACATTATGTTACCATATACTACCTTGAGATTCATATTCTTCCAGGTATTTACAGGAAAATAAATACAATTTATTAAAAACTATACCTAAAGAATGGCAAACAGCACTGTGCAAATAAAAAATAATACTGAGAACATGAGTTGCAAAGAATCCTTGAAAGTGAGTCTGTAGGTTGTAGAATTAGTTTAGAGTTGTGGTGAGTGAACTTATATACTATGGTTCATGAGCCTGGTATAAGGCATCTGTACGTCCATCCAAAGGGTGGTAGCAAGAAGATGGTATGGACTGCATAGTGGGGGTCTTTGATAATTGATGCTGCGTTCTTGTGGCAGTGCTCCATGTAAAAGTGCTCAATGATGGGGAGGGTTTTGCCTGTGATGGACTGTACTGTCCTCCAAGAGGACCACAACTTTGTCATGGTTTGGAGGCTTATGTGTCTCAATGACCCAGAAAGCTATGTTGGTTGGAGTCATGGCTTTATGCTTTGGCTCCTGGGGTAGTATCCCCCATGCCAAACAGATCAAAGAGTAGAGGTCAGATTAAGAGTGGACAACCAGTCCTCCAGGTTTGAAGGTTCAGCTCAGGGCTAAGCTTGACTGGCAAAACAAAACTTACGAAGACAGCAACGAAGAATCCTGAGTGCGATGGTACTCCTGAGTCTCCACCTAGGACTTGCATGACTGACAGTAGTGAAAACCAAGAGGAAGCCATTGACATGATAAGGGAAGCTCCGAGTACCACCAGAGATGGAGGACCTTCATTGCTGCCCGAGAGGCCAGTGGGGTAACAGGCAGTACGTAAGTAAGAACTGGGATGTATCCGCCACTTTTTGTAGTCTTTTCCATTACCCTGGCTGGCCATGATGCAACCAGCTAGGATACTCTCTGCTCTGCATTTGTAGAAGTTTGTCAAAATTTTTGGTGATATGCTGAATCTGCACAAACTTCAAAGAAAGTAGAGGCACTTACAGGACAGCTTCACTGATATATTAATTCCATGGAATTCAAAGTTGCTGATAGTCTCCACTTCCAATCCCCTAAAGAGAACTAGTTCATGGACTTCCAGCTACTTGCTCGCATCGTCAATAATCAACTCACTGGTTTTGCTGGCTTTGAGTGAGAGGTTGCTGCTGGGGTACCAGTCAACTACATTTTTAGTCTCCCTCCTATATGCCAATTTTTCACCACCTTTGATTCAGACAACAACAGTCGTGTCATTAGCAAACTTAAATACAGCACTGGAACTGTTCATAGCCACATAATCACAAGTATAAAGTGAGTATTATTACTGTACAGGGAGTGTCAGTTTATTGCTTATATATTATTTCTTTATTTTTGTATTTGCAGTTTGTTGTTTTTTGCACACCAGTTCAACACCCAAGTTGGTGTGGTCTTTCATTAGTTCTATTGTGGTTACTATTCTGTTAAGGATTTATTGAGTATGCCCACAAGAAAATGAAACTCAGGCATGTATATGCAGACATACATATACTTAGATTATAAATTTACTTTGAACTTTGAGTAGAGCAGGGGGCTAAACACACACCCTTGCTGATGGGGAGTGTGGAGAAGTTGTTGCCAATCTACTAACTGGGAATTGCCAGTGAGTAAATTGAGGATCCAGTTGCACAAAAAGATAGAGATACAGTTCTTGGAGCTCAGTGATGAATTGAGAGGATGATATTATTGAATGCTAAGCATCCTGACACATGCATCTTCACTGTCCAGGAGTTCCAGATTTGAATGAAGGGCCAGTGAAATGGCAACTGCTGTTGACCTGTTGTGACGGTGGGCAAACTGGAGTTGATCCAGGTCATTCCTCAGATAGAAGCTGATGTGCTTCACTGAGTCATGGCTGAAAGAAGGCCATAGTTGGGAGTTTAATATCAAAGGATATACTTTGTCTCAAAAGGACAGGCAGGAAGGCATAGGCGGTGGTGCAACTCTGTTGGTAAGAGATGGAATTACATCTTTAAAAGTAGGTGACATTGGGTCAGAGAATGTTGAATCGTTGTGGGTGGAGTTAAGAAATTGCAAGGTTAAAAAAGCTATTATGGGAATCATTTATAGGCCTCCAAAATGTGGAATTGAGATTGAAAAGCTGGAAAAGGCACGTAATAAGGATAATGTCATAAATGCAATCGGAAACTTCAATATGCAAGGGGATTGGAAAAATCAGGTTGATGTCAGATCACAAGAGAGGGAATTTGTTGAATGTCTACGAGATGGGTTTTTAGAGCAGCTTGTGCTTGAGCTTACTTGGAGAAAGGCTATTTCAGATTGGATGTTTTGTAACAACCCCAGATCTCATTAGGGAGCTTAATGTAAAGGAGCCCACAGGAGGCAGTGATCGTAATATGATTGAATTCATACTGCAATTTGAGAAGGAGAAGTACAAGTCACATGTATTAGTATCACAATGCAATGAAGGGAATTACAGAGGCATAAGAGAGGATACTAGTAGGGATGATGGCAGAGCAGAGATGGCTGAAGTTTCTAGGAGTAGTTCACAAAGTGCAGGATAGATATGTCCCACAGAAGTAGTAGTTCTGAAATGACAGGGGTAGGCAAACATGGCTGACAAGAGAAGTTTAAGGACTGCATCAAAACCAAGGGAAGGGCATAAAAGGTGGCAAAATGAGTCAGAAGTTGGATGACTGGGAAGCTTTTAAAATTCAATAGAAGGCAAGAAAAAAAGCAATTAGAAGGGAAAAGATTAAATATGAGGGAAAACTAGCCAATACTATAAAGCATGATACGAAAAGTTTTTCAGTTGTATGGAGTAAAAGGGAGGTGAGAGTTGATATTGGACCACTGGAAAATGATACTGGTGAGGTTGTAATGGGGAGCAAAGAAATGGCAGATGAACTTAATGGGTACTTTGCGTTAGTCTTCACTATGGAAGACACTAACAGTGTGCCAGAAGTCCGTAAGTGTCAGGGAGCAGGAGTGAAAGCCATTGCTTTTCCAAAGGAAAAAGAGCCAGGCAAACTCAAAGGTCTTAAGGTGGATAAGTCACCTGGACCAGATGGACTACATCCCAGAGTCCTGAGAGAGGTTGCTGAAGAGATACCAGATGCATTGGTCATGATCTTTCAAGAATCACTTGACACTAGCATGATCCCAGAGGACTTTGATTGAAAATGTCACTCCACTCTTTAAGAAGGGAGGAAGGCAAAAGAGAGGAGATTATAGGCCAGTTAGTCTAACCTCAGTGGTTGGGAAAGTATTGGAGTCTATTATTAAGGATGATGTTTTGGGGTACTTGGAGACCATTGATACAGTAAGTCAAAGTCAGCATGGTTTCTGTAATGGGAAATCTTGTCTGACAAATCTGTTAGAGTTCTTCGAAAAAGTAGCAAGCAGGGTGGACAAAGGAGAGGCAGTGGATGTCATTAACTTGGATTTTCAGAAGTCATTTGATAAGGTGCTACACATGAGGCTGCTTAACAAGATAAAATCTCATGGCATTATAGGAAAGATACTAGCATGGATAGCGGAATGGCTGACAGACAAGAGGCAGCGAGTGGGAATAAAAGGGGCCTTTTCTGGTTGGCAGGCAGTGACTATTGGTGTTCCTCAGGGGTCAGTATTGGGACCTCTACTTTTCACATTGTTTATTAATGATTTGGATCATGAAATTGATGGCTTTGTGGATGATATGAAGTTAGGTGAAGGGGTAGGTAGTGCTGAGGAACAATGAGATTGCAACAGGACTTAGACATATAGGAAGAATGCATAAGAAAGTGGCAGATGGAATACAGTGTTGGGGAATGTATGATAATGCATTTTGGTAAAAGGAACAATAGCACAGACTATTATCTAAATGGGGAGAAAGTTCAAAGATCAATAGTGCAGAGGGACTTAGAAGTCCTCACGCAAGACTCCCAGGTAGTTAATTTAATGGTCGAGTCTGTGGTAAGGAAGGCAAATGCATTGTTGGCATGTGTTCCAAGGTGAATAGAATATAAAATCAAGGAGATAATGTTGAGACTTTATAAGACATTAGTCAGGCTATATTTGAAGGATTGTCAACAATTTTGGGCCCCATATCTCAGAATGGGTGTGTTGTCATTGGAGAGAGTCCAGAGGAGGATCACAAGGATGATTCCTGGAAAGAAGGGGTTAACATTAGAGGGGTGTTTGGTAGCATTGGGCCTGTACAAACTGAAATTTAGAAGAATGAGGGCAGATCTCATTGAAACCTACTGAATATTGAAAGGACTAGATAGCGTGGATGTGGAGAGGATGTTTCCTTTGGTGGAGGTATACAGAACTAGAGGGCACAGCCTTCAGATGGAGGGGTGACCTTTTAGAACAGAGTTAAGGATTATTTTTTTTAAGCCAGTGAGTAGCAAAACTATAGAATGCTCTGCCACAGACTGCGGTGGAGGCCAAGTCCATGGGTATATTTAAGGCAGAAGTTGATAGTTTCCTGATCGGTCAGGGCATCAAAGGATATGGTGAGAAAGCAGGTGTATGGGGTTGAGAGGGATCCGGGATCAACCATGATGGAGTGTGGGAGCAGACTCGATGGGCTGAATAGCCCAATTCTGCCATGACTTATGGTCTTATCCTTCAGCTGAAACAACAAATGACAACAAACATTTAACTCGGTACTTGTGATGAAAATATTGATTCTGTTCTGATTTTACACCTCTTCTAGAGCTACTATTGTTTCATTACTTCTCCCAGAGGCAATTATTTTTTAACTTTCCATCTGAACAACAGTAGTCATACCTGCCTTCTACACTTCATGCATTCACAGAGGTTCCCTCTTCTCCTTTACATTTGCATTGGAAAACATCCTTTTCTGGCATTTTCCAAATGTCAGTGGTCAGAAATAACAACTATTTTTCCTTCTACAGTTATGTGCCAGATCTGTGAATATTTCCACTACTTTCTGAGTCAGATTTTCAGAATAGTCAATATTTTGCTTTTGTTAGAATCTTAGAGTATGGGTCTCTTTGTGGGGTGGGAATTGCTAGAATGTAAATTTTCAACTGTTGTTCAATTTGCTTCTAATGCAAATTGTGTGCCTCAGCGGGGATCCTTGGTATGTAGTCGTAGCCACACTTCAGTAGGTAGTCTAATGTGAAAGGGCGATGGTCTTCACTAACACAGTGGTCACGAGGTCACTTTGGCATCAAATTCAATTTTTACATTTTTCCTGTTCCGATGAAATAGGTCCACCTTTCCTTTCTTGTCTTGCCAGGAATTTCAATGGATCTCTCTCAGCCAAGATATCCAGCTCCTTTATTTGAAATGCTACTTCATCTGGAATCAAAGGGTGGTAGACATATAGCACCAGAATGTTCTTAAACCAGGCAATTATATTTGTTATTTTTTCCCCTCAGTGTTTCTAAATATCAGACCATCTGATCATATCCACCAGGCTTTCATCTTAAAAGTACTTCTTTCTCTATTTATCTAACATAACTGAGAGACAATTGTTTATCTAAACATGTGGCAGGCCAGTGCTATTTGAATCCTATTGGTTAAAATAAGTTTCCCAATAGGGAGTTTCTGGAGTTCATTTGATGAAAATTGTTATAATGTATATGAGTGTTTGCACTTATAAAGACTGTTAGTAACCAGTCACATAACAATTTGGAAATCCCAAAAATTACATGATAATGGGACATGATTTGATCACCAACACCAAGAGGCATAATATTATATATTATAATAACATTAGAATATGGAGACAACTTTTTTTAATATGTTGATATATATCTGAATATTCAATTTCTAACATGTTCTTTATAGAATCTCTCTACTGGTCATACTTTAAAATGAGAGCAAAATGTTCATTTTGCAACACAAAATGTCAAACGAAGTTTTTTGTGAAGAAGTGTTTCCCTCCATCTATGTTATTTGCTACAACGGGGATCTACTGGAAATGTTTTTTTATTCAAAATTAGTAATTTTTATCTGTACTGTATATTAACAAAAAACATTAAAAAGAATAAGGAATTTTATAACGTACATTTTTTCCAAAAATGAAAGCAACTGTACTGAAATTTAACAGTAATGCTCCTGCAAATATCATTACATTAAGTATATAATCACAAGATGCAAGTACATATTAATCTCAAACCTAAAGCAGCAAAATAAAGTGATAGGCAGGAGTGTTGAAATTAAATTGTATTAACAGAGTCTGAAAAAAAAGACCCAAACTGGATAGAGATTCATTAAAAAAAGTCCACAAATGAGGCAGTTTTG
Organism: Hemitrygon akajei; assembly: GCF_048418815.1. Taxonomy (NCBI): domain Eukaryota; kingdom Metazoa; phylum Chordata; class Chondrichthyes; order Myliobatiformes; family Dasyatidae; genus Hemitrygon; species Hemitrygon akajei. The sequence goes on from NC_133126.1 coordinate 62,454,253, forward strand.
GTTTTAATGTGCGCAAATAATTAGGCCTTATATCATTCAATTCACATTAGATAAGCACTTTGTATGTTGATGTATTATTTCTGTGTGGTATCCACAAACTTGAATATATAAACATGCTTTTCTTTTTTTCTTTGCCATAAGTGCATTGCACTAATTTATATCTTGGAAGGAACTTTTGTTTTATGGACTCAAATAAGGTTGCAAAGTCAGTGGAAATACTCATTTCAACATTTCTTTATGCAAACAAAATGTATCCTCTCTAAGCTCACTTACATATCTGCTCATTCTATAACTTAAACAAGGGATGGTGAAATTTCTGAACTGATACTATCAACAAAATAAACAAGGTACTCTGAATTACATCAAAGCTTATTTATAATGTGTTTAGCAAACTGCAATGGAAACAGGAAAATAATGCCCTGATTTTCTAAACTGTTCAACATCTGCTTTTACTTAATGTCAATTTTTGATAACATTGAGAAGTTTCCATGCATTTTTGTGGAAAAATTCTATATACTTTCTCCATTTCTCAAAAATTATTTGTACAAACATTTTATACATTTGATGTAGACCATTCAGCATTTATGATCTCATGATCACTTTGCCAAATACAGGATGTTTTACAAAAAGCAGCACTGAAACACCAGTCTAAACTCAGATTTAAGAAAACACAATTACTACAATCATAATCATCTGAAGTTTTTGCTTAATATAAAAGTGGAAAAAGCCTCAGTATATATCTACTGATCATTCAGTCTAAAAGTCACCTAAACTGCCTTTAAGCTAACTGGCCATATGCTGACACTCATCCATCAAATCTCAAGTTCACTAATAAATGCCAATTATGGGTCAAATATTCACAAACGTGGATAGCATAAACCATAGGATCATTTCCTTCCATGGAAATTAGTGATCAGTGAAACACCCAAGCAGTGTAAACTGCACAGACTGCCCTACAGCAAACACTCTTCTTACTGACTGCTAACGAGCACCATTTTTCCCTCTTCCATTGGTGCTCAAGGGAACTGCACAATAGTTATGCTGGGGATCATCCTATTTTTCCCTGTTTCCATGTAGATGTAAAACTTCAGAAACTCGATATTTAGCCTCAACAGAGATCGCTCTTCTGCAAACTTTTATTTTGCTTCAGCAGCAAAGCTCACATTTCACATCACAGTTTAATTTAGAATTACATTGATTCGTTTTCCCTAAGTGCACAAATGTATTCCAGATTCTCAGTTGAGTACGCAGTTTATTCACATTCTTAAAATCTGAGTTGTTTTTATAACTTGTTGAGGATTAGCCTCAAAAAGTGTTGTCCTTTGCTAGTAAAGTGTTTCTGCATTTCGGTTTCTGCAAAACATTTAAATTCAGTTCTGTATGATAATTACATTTAGAAAGTTTAGAAAATGGCAAAGCCTGGTTTGTTGTCCTACACAATTTGCCACACAGTGACATCTTCCATCAGACAGACTCCCCATGTTACAGTAATTTCTTTCCGTTCTGCCCAAAATTATGATGAATGGTCAGAGCTCAATTCAATTATTTAAAAAGTGCAAAGAAACACTAAAACAATAAAACTGGCAATGTGAACTGCATTCTTAGGAACAATTTAAGCTAATTAGCATCAACTTCTCCCCCCATTCATCATACTCCTTAAGAAATATAAACAAACTGTCAGGTCTAACGTAACAAACAGATCACTGAGCTACTTAGCACAAATTATTCTTACATGAAAGCTCCTTCTCAGGCAATATTCTCCTCAAGGGCATTTGGGGAACTGAACTATTAAAATTGAAGACATATGTTTCAGTCAAACTCAACTCCCAGATTATAATGATCACTGTTGTGACAGTTTTCAGCCACCATGTATGATGTTGGAAATGTTGCATACTCAGATTTGATAACCCACTTTAGAATATCCTTAACAAAACAGGCAATATCAATAAACATTGGGTACCGATAATAATGAACAGAAGTTTAAAGCCTTTAATGATAGGCCTTAAATTTGTATGCTAAGCATATACAGAACAAGGGAACACAAAGTTAATTAAAATATCTAATGAAAAGGTTGATTAAATTTACTCTAACTTTAAAATAGTTGACTCATTTCTGATTGAAAATAACTTTTTTGTTCAATTGCACATTTAAACAATTATTTGGTGGCCTTTACTTTGACATATTGCAGCAAATGCAATTCATGTACATTACCTATACATTGGATAGTTTAAAATATTATCAATAGATATACAAACCACTTGCCTCATAATTCATTTGTTAGTAGTATGGATAATTAATAAAGAAATTGGGCATTGGCTTGTCAATATTGTTTTTGTTTGGACATGAATGATCCACAAAACTGAAAATATTTGCACACAATATTAACAAGTCATTTGTTTTCTCCAAAAGCACAATGTCTTGCTATACATAAATTTATGTTCACATAAATAACCTGTATTACATATAAAGTACTATAGAACTTCCTCATGTGTACAGGCACACAAACATTACTGCAAATCCTCTCCCATCCTTTACCAAAAAAAACAAATTATCCAATAAAACTGCCTATTTGCTGTCATTTAGAGCTGCGGCCTGGTGGTTGGGGACCACTGATTAAGAGGACTTTGAACATTTAAAAGCATCAGAAGCTGAAAACAACCCCCAGAATTGGCCTGAACAACAGCCTAACCTTGGCAGAAATGCTGTTTATGCATCCAAGTAGGCTTCCACCAAAGTTATGGTGACCAATTAGAGAGCTCCAAAGGAAACAATGCTATTCCCAGGTCAGTGTTGCAGACTGACAGCTCAGATGGTTGTGAATTGTGTATGATGTATGAGCCTCAGCTAGTAAAAGAATCATGGTTAGATACATTTCTAAATGCAGTATTTGGGAAAAAATGAGCATTATGCATAAGGAAATAGATGTAATAAACATACATTTTATTCCATACGTATTTCTGAAACAAGTCCATTTTTTAATGTTTCCAGTGTACCAAAATCATTACTTATTTTGTAGTTTTACTGGCAACTATAATCAAGTACATCTCAGTTCACTAGAAACTCTATAGTTTCATTTAAGGGCTCATCATCTCATGTTCTCAATATTTATTACTTATATACTTACTATCATCATTCTTTATTTTTGTATTTGCACAGCTTGTTGTCTTTTGCACACTAGTTGAATGCCCAAGTAGGTATAGTCTTTCTTTGATTCCATTGTGGTTATTATTCTATTATGGCCTTATTGAGTGTGCCCACAAGAAAATGAACCTCAGGGTTTATATGGTGACATCCACGTACATTGATAATAAACTTACTTTGGATCAAAAAATGATACTGCCTGACCCAGGGAATTTATCAGCACCTGAAGTTGCACGGCATGAGGAAAAGAATTGAATCAATGTAGAAAGCTCTTCTGTCAAGATAACACTTGTAGAATGAAGCACATGGTCACCCTCAAAAATCAATCTACTGTAGATATTCTACAAAATGTCAGATAGCTCCAGGTCTAAATCACAAGTATGCTACTTAAAGGGAAGTTATAGGCTGCAGATTGCAGTGACAGTGGTTCAGAAGTATATCAAGAAATTTTGTGAATACCGTCAAACTGTTGCCATGCAACTCCAGTGCTGCCTTGGTCAACTAATGGTGGTTTGAGGATAATGTGTCCATTAAATTTTTGGAGCTACTCTACATGCGAGGAATTCAATATCCCAGATGGAAATAACAACATTTTGGGATCTACTTACAGTAAGGAATTAGTCATTCTATAAGAAGATCATTTTATGAAATAGACTGCAAGTCACAAGTCAAAGTTCACAGTAAATTTATTATCAAAGTACAATTATGTCACCACATACAACACTGAGATTCCTTTTCTTGAAGGCAGACAAATCCAAGAAACAATATACTCAATGCAAGACCACACCCAAAAGGACAGCCATACAATCAATGTGCAAAAGACAACAAACTGCAAATTCAAAAGAGAAAAATAAATAAGCAATAAATATTAAGAACCTTTTGGTTGAAGATGGTGCTGCTGACGTTCTGCAACAGGTAGTTCAGAAGGCAAGAAATACAACCAAATACATTACAAACAACACCTTTTTTATGTACAGGAAATTGTGGTCAATTATCACCGCAAACAATGAAGAAGCGAGCAGAGGCAAAGGTGATTCAAAGGATGAGCTGTACTGGTGTATCACAAAGCCAGAATGCAACGTGCTCAAGATGGGGTCACAGATGGAGTTATTATTGCTGTTGCTATTGGAGTGAACAATTTGGAGAGGAGTTTTCATGCCCGTCCATCTAATCTGGTTGCAAGGTTAAATCTCTCCAAGCGCTGAGCTGATTTGGTGAGATCGAGAATTACTTCGAGGTGTGCAGCCCAGGTGTACCACTCAGCTGGTATCAGAGTCCTAGAGCATGGCACGATGCGGTGTTTGGACAATTTAAATACCAGCCCAGCTGAACGGAAAATCTTGAGTGTCGAGACTGAAGGCGAAGGCTGGCTTATTTTGCTTGCTCTCCCACGATGTTCATTTCTCGTTCCAGTGGCTGTTGTCTCTGCAACCCCCCATTCTTTTGAATTCCAGTGAATACAGGCCCAGAGTCATTAAATGCTCTTCATATGACAAGCCATTCAATTCTGGAATCATTTTCATGAACCTCCTTTGAACACTTCAGTTTCAGCACATTCTTTCTAAGATAAAGCGTCCAAAACCATTCACAATACTCCAAGTGAGACCTCACCAGTGCTTTATGACATCTCAACATCACATCCTTGCTTTTTTATATTCTAGTCCTCTTGAAATGAATGCTAACATTGCATATGCCTTCTGCACCACAGAGTCAACCTTTAGACTTTAGAGAATCCTGCACAAGGACTCCTAAGTCCCTTTATGCCTCAGGTTTTTGTATTTCCTCTCCATTTAGAAACAGACAATCCCTTCATTTCTTCTACCAAAGTGCACGACCTTACACTTCCCAACACTGTATTCCTTCTGTCATTTCTGCACTCATTTTCTTAATCTGTCAAAGCCCTTCTGTCTCCTACTTCAAAACTACCTTCCCCTTCACCTATCTTCACATCGTCTGCAAACTCTGCAACACAGCCATCATCCAAATCATTGACAAATAATGTAAAAAGAATCGGTTCCAACACAGACCTTGTGGAAAACCATGGGTCACTGGCAGCCAACCAGAAAAAGCTGCCTTTATTCCCACTCTCTTCCTTCTGCCAATCAGCCATTGCTTTATCCATGCTAGAATCTTTCCTGTAACACCATGGGCTTGTAGAATGTTAAGCAGCCTCATTTGTGAACCTTGTCAAAGTCTTCCTGAAAATCAAGTATGCTACATCAACAGATTCTCCTTTGTCTATCCTGCTTGTTATTTCTTTAAAGAATTCCAACAGATTTGACAGGCAAGATTTTCCCTTGTAGAAACCTTGCTGACTACTGCCTACTTTATCATGTGCCTCCAAGTACCCAGACCTCATCCATAATAATTGACTCCAACATCTTCCCAATCACTGAGGGCAGACTAACTGGCCTATAGTTTCTTTTCTTATGTCTCTCTCTCCCTTAGAAACATAGAAAATAGGTGCAGGAGTAGGCCATTCGGCCCTTCGAGCCTGCACCGCCATTCAGTATGATCATGGCTGATCATCCAACTCAGAACCCTGTACCTGCTTTCTCTCCATACCCCCTGATCCCTTTAGCCACAAGGGCCATATCTATCTTCCTCTTAAATATATCCAATGAACTGGCCTCAACTGTTTCCTGTGGCAGAGAATTCCACAGATTCACCATTCTCTGTGTGAAAAAGTTTTCCCCCATCTCGGTCCTAAAAGGCTTCCCCTTTATCCTTAAACTGTGACCCCACATTCTGGACTTCCCCAACATCGGAAACAATCTTCCTGCATCTAGTCTGTCCAATCCCTTTAGAATTTTATATGTTTCAATAAGATCCCCCCTCAATCTTCTAAATTCCAGTGAGTATAGATACTTTGTTGTTCCTTTACGTGCCTCATGGCACATCGAGCAGCAACCATCCCGTTTCTTTACTATTTTTGTCTGACTTTTCCAAGACCAAGTTGCTGGCTCGACGCTCAACCTCGCATGGATGGAAGGCATGCAAGGCGCCAGCCAGATTCGAACCCAGGACCACTCACCTTGAGGTCCAGTGCTGATGCTACTGCACCACCAGCCAGCACTCTTCTTGAAGAGTGGAGTGACACTTGCAATTTTCCAGTCTTCTGGAACCATTCCAGAATCTAGTGATTCTTGAAAGATCATTACTAATGCCCCCCAACCTCTTCAGCCACCTCTTTCAGAACCCTGGGGTGCGCACCATCTGGTCCAGATGAATTATCTATCTTGAGACCTTTCAGTTTCCAGAGAGCCTTCTCCCTAGTTATGGTAATTTCACACACTTCATGACCTCTGACACCTGGAACTTCCATCATACTGATAGTGTCTATCATAGTAAAGACTGATACAAAATATTTATTCAATTCACCTGCCATTTCCTTGTCCCCCCGTTACTACCTCGCTAGCATAGTTTACCAGCGGTCTGATATTCACTCTCACCTCTCTTTTACACTTTATGTATCTGAAGAAACTTTTGATATCATCTTTATTATTATTGGATAGCTTACTTTCACATTCCATCTTTACCTTAGTTTTTTAGTTGCCTTCTGTTGGCTTTTAAAGCTTCCGAATCACTAATTTTGCTCTATGATATGCTTTCTCTTTGGTTTTTATGTTGGCTTTGACTTCTCTTGTTAGCTATGGTTGTGTCATCTTTTCTTTAGAACACTTCCTCCTCTTTGGGATCTATGTACCCTGTGCCTTCCAAATTGCTTCCAGAAATTCCAGCCATTGTTGTTCTGCTGTCATTCCTGCCAGTGTTCTTTCCCATCAATTCTGGCCAGCTCCTCTCTCATGCCTCTGTAATTCCCTTTACTCCACTGTAATACTGATACATCTGACTTTAGCTTCACCTTCTCAAACTTCAGGGTGAATTCGATCATATTTTGATCACTTTCCCCTCAGGGTTATTTAGCTATCTTTTCAATTCTGGTTCATTACACAATACCCAATCCAGAATAGCTGATATCCTAGTGGGCTCAACCACAAGTTAGTTACGTCGATTCAGGCCTAGGAGGCCAGCATCAGGCATGATGATGAACTCTCCACTCCTCCCTCTCCCTCATCAGTGTGTTCAGTTCATCCACATTAGCCACGCTGCTATCTTCTAGGAGTGTGTTGACCATAGTCTTCGAAGGTCGCCCAGGGTTCATCCTCCCATGCTTGGGCTCCCATGTGATGACTAGGCTGGCAGGTAGCTCAGGGTGGCATAGACAGTACCCCGCTAGTTGCAGTCTTCTTGCCTCGATTTTAGTAGTGAGCATCGGTAGGTCGTCATAGAGCTCGACGATCATCATGTGCTGTTGCCAACTCACATCAAAAGCCATCTGAAGCATTCATGTATAGCACCCATCTAGTGACTTTCGCATGGTCTTGGTGAGTGTCCACATCTTGCATCTGTATGAGAGAATGGACTCTACGACTGCTATGAAGCTCCTCTTTTTGAGCCTTCTGGTCAAGTTTGACCTCCAGATTTCCTTCACGTCGTTCATAACCCTCCACGCCAGCGCTTTCCATACCTTTAAGTCCTTCTCCGAACTCATCATTCTTGACCCGAGGTATTTGAAGTCTAAGACTTTCTTAATAGTATCATTTTTTACGGTCTTGAGAGTACCTTCATCACAGTTGAATGCCATGTACTCTGTCTTTTTAGCATTTAGGTGAAGTCCAATTTTATTGCACTCAATTTCCACTTTTGTCAGTAGCTGCTGTGCTTCCTCAGTCTGGTCAGAGAGCAGGACTATGTCTTCTGCAAAACAGATCTGTGAGCATAACTGGTCTGACCCCTTTGGTTCATCCTTATTTTATGGTGAAACCAAGCTTGTCATGATCTTTGGCTGACGTAGAGTGTAATCAGGGTGTCAGAGTGTCTCCTTGCAGCACACCAGCTAGGAGCTTGAACAGCACCGTTTCTCCGTCTGGTGATTCAACTTTCACCATGGTCTCGGTATAGCTGGACTCTGTTTCTCCATCTGGTGATTCAACTTTCGCCATGGTCTCGGTATAGCTGGACTCTATTGCTCTCAGTAGATGGTCTGGCACTCCGTAAGCTTTCAGGATCTTCAGCATTTTACCTCAGTGAATGGAGTCAAAAGTTTTGCGAAAATCGATAAAAGTAAGCACGGCTGGTAGGTTGTTCTTCTCGACTTCCTCGATGATTCTACGGAAAGCAAGCAACCACAAGCTGCTCTAAAAAGCCATCTCATTGACACTCTAGAAATTCCACCTCCTGGAATCCAGCACCAAGAGTCCTTGAAAGTGAGTCCATAGGTTGTGGAAACTATTCTCTAAATTGACTAGCGCAAATAAATTACAGGTAACCGCCCCCCCAGCCCAACCCCCAATGTTATGTCTCTTATGGTTACAGAAATTCCCCCTTACAGATGTCAAAATCACAGCTTTAAATTTGAAATGGGGAATTAAATTCATTCTTGTTGAATTAATATGAACTAAAGTGAAGCCTAGTGTCATGAAAATAGGAATTCCCTCAATGACCGTTAAACAAATGGTCACTGACTTCAGGAAGGTGGAGGTGTGGCTGTGCATGTTCCTTTTTACATCAATGGTGCTAAGGTCAAGGAGGTTGATATCTTCAAGTTCCCAGGATAAACATCACCAACAGTTTGTCCTGGTCCAAACACAAGAAAGTACATTAGAGCTTCGACTTCTGCAGGAGGCTAAGGAAATTCGGCATATCCTCTTTGATCCTCACCAATTTTTATAGGTTTGCTATAAAAAGCATATGATCTGGATGCATGATGGTTTGCTATGGCAACTGCTCTGCTCATATCTGCAAGCAATTGCAGAGAGTTGTGCACACTGCTTAGTACATCATAGAAACCAGCCTCCCCTCCATAGAATCAACACACACAAAATGCTGGTGGAACGCAGCAGGCCAGGCAGCATCTGTAGGAAGAAGTGCAGTTGACGCTTCAGGCCGAGACCCTTTGTCAAGACTCAGCCTGAAACATCAACTGTACTTCTTCCTATAGATACTGCCTGGCCTGCTGCATTCCACCAGCATTTTGTGTATGTTACTTGGATTTCCAGCATCTGCAGATTTCCTCGCATGTCCCCTCCATCGACTCTGTCTACACTACTCACTGCGTTGATAAAGCAGCGTCAGAATCAGAGACCCCACCCAATCCCAGACATTCTCTTTTCTTTCCCTTCCCATCCAGCAGAAAAACCTGAAAGCCTGTACCAGCAGGCTCAAGGACAGCTTCTATCCTGCTGTAATAAGAAAAGAAAGGAGGAGGAGTACCAGAGGGAGGTGATAGGCAGGTGAGCAGAAAAGATTGGGCAAGAGGGAAAGCAGAATGGGGAATGGAAAAAGGGAGGAAAGGGAGAGGGGAGAAATTACTGTGAGAGAAATCAATGTCTGGTTGCAGGCTAACCAACCGGAAAATGAGGTATTGGGCCTCATCATGGCCTTAGAGGAGACAATGGACATGATGGAATGGAAATGGACAGTGGAATTCAAATGGTTGGCCACTGGAAATTCCTGCTTGTGCTGATGGAGTGAAGGCACAACAATCAAGGACCTTCGCTCCATCTGCAACAGTCGAGCACCTTTGTTGTGTCTGCAACCTTTTATTCCTCCTTTCTGCTGACCTGCCTATCATCTCCCTCTGGTGCTTCTCCTCCTTACCTTTCTCCATGGTCCAGTCTCCTCACCTACCAGCTCTTGTACTCCTTCATCATTCCCACCTCCTTATTCTAACTTCTTTCCTCTTCCATTCCACTAATGATGAAGGGTCTCAGCCCAAAACATTGGCTCTTTATTCCTCTCCACAGATTCTGCTTAACCTGCTGAATTCCTCAAATATTTTATAATCATATAACCATATAGCAATTACAGCACGGAAACAGGCCATCTCGGCCCTTCTAGTCCGTGCCATGTGTGTGTTACTCTGGATTTCCAGTATCTGCAGAATCTTGAGTTTAAAATTTACATAAAGTTTGTTTTATTCAACTCATCTGTCTTAATGTGTGTGCACGTAGCTGATGCAGCTGTGCATCAGGGAAAATCTCAAAACTGACTACCTCCTAGGACTACAAACTCCTACACAAAAGATTGTCTTGCAAGATTGTCTGTATGAGGGAAAATTAACAGTGCTGTTAGAAAATTTCCTGATTTCTAGAGCTATTATAAATGAACCATCATACTTCTGGTAAAGTGAAGCAACTCTTACATATTTGAAATTTGTTCATTCTCAATTATTCTCATTTCAGCAAAAATCTTTAAATATGTGATCTAGCTACAAAAATTTCCCACGTGCATTCCTAAACTGGTGAAAGGGTGCAAACTTTTTATTAAATTTATTAAGAGTAGTTCTTATAAAGGATCCCAGCATCCCAGTATCATACAACTTGGAAAAAGGCATTTCTGTCACCAATTGCTCCCTGACACCCTCTTTACACTAAATCAATTTTATGCTCCCAACACTCCCACATCAATTTCCAACCATCAATTCCCAGACTCCTGAGATTTTATCATTCACCTGCAATGTTTGGGATGAGGAGAGAAAACACAGAATCCAGAGGATACCTAAGCAATCAGAGAAAAGGTGGAAAATACACAGAGAACAGAGAGTGAGAACTTCTCAACCAATTCCAATCCATGTATGCAAAAGCTCATCAACAAATGGTTCACACGACTGCTTGAGAGTCCAGATAATGCAATATGTCTATGTCACACTACATTTGTATATAAAACATAGGACATCAACTAGTACAGCACAAGATATGCCAAGATGGTGGCGCGACGCAGCTTGCAGCAGCCACTCCGGAGCTGATATCTGTTATTTGTTAAGCAGGGTGCCGTGCGCAATCCTAATCTGATGAAAAACAGACTTGGGAGCACAGAGGAACATCTGGAAATCTCCAGGAAGGCCCTCTTCATTGCTGCTGCTGCTGCTGTGAAGTCTGGGTCTCTGCTGAGAAGAACAGGCCCCCAGACCTTGGGGTCGCGGTGGCGGGGGTGTCTTAATACGCTTGGCAGAGGATGGTGCTCGGAGAAGCTGTGCCAGAGGGGATGGTCGGAGGCTCGGAGGTTCAATGGACTCAGAGTTCGTGTGGTCGGGGCGCTTTCACTGTGTGCTGTGTCTGTGAGGCTGGGTTTGACAGAGCTTTCATTGTGTGCTGCGTCTGTGAGGCTGAGTCCGGCGGCGCTGTGGAAGTCCATAGCGGGGGTATTCCCTTCTGCCGCCTGCATGGGATGACGAGTCTATCAGGACCCTGAGGACTTGTGGAAACTGTGTGATGGTTTCTTTCGAACTTATAGTCTTTTAACATCTTTGGACTATTTTTACTGTGCCCATGGTCCATTTTTTCTTAATCAATTATGCTATTGTTTGTACTGTTGTAACTATGTGGTTTTGTGCAGGTCTTGTAGCTTTAGTTTTTGGTCTTGTTTTGTCTGGTGGGTTTGGAGCTCCCTTCCGGGGAACGTGCTAAGATGACTCTGGATTGGGGATTGCCAAACGTTATGTGGATTTTCTGGTGTAGTCTGTTTTGTCATGTGCTTTTGTGATATCATTCTGGAGGAACATTGTCTCATTTTTAAACTGCATTGCATTTGTGGTTTCTAATTGACAATAAACTGAAACTGAACTGAACTGAACAAGCAAAGGCTCATTGGCCCACATGCCAAGAAAGCACAATATAAATTTATATTTGCCTGCACCAATACAACATTCCTCCATTCCTTGCCTATCCACGTTTATTATACATTACGCCTCTTAAACATTACTGTCATATATGCTTTGGCCATTTCCCCTGGCAATATGTTGCAGACAGCTACTATTCTGTAAAACAAAAACTGCCATTAAAATCTCTTTTAAACTTCCCACCCTCGCCTTAAAGTTATGGCCTCTAGTATAAGACAACCCCATGCAGGGATAAAAGACTATTTATCCTATATTGTCTATCATTTGTTCTGTCAGCCTCCAACGTGCAACAGGAGATTTTCCAAGTTTGTCCAACCTCTCCTTACAGCTAATGCTCCCTAATCCAGGCAACAGCACAATGAATCCTTTCTGTGTCCTCTACAAAGCCTTCATGCCCATCACAGAATGCCATGACAAGACAAAATACTCCAAATGTAGACTGATCGAAGTTTTATATAATTGCAACATAACTTGCTGACTTCCATATTCAACAGACTGACTGAAGGAGGTAGGGCCATCTTATGCCTTTTTACCACCATATCCATTTGTATTGCCACGTTTACAACTCTGCCAATATTTGTGTCATCTGCAAAATTACTCAGCAGCCACCTAGATTTTTGCCTAGGACATTCATATATAATCACAAATAAGCGTGGAGCAGCAGTGATTCTTGATAGCACTGGTCATATATTTTCAATCAGAATAACTATGTCCACTGTCTTTCTGGCCAAGACAATTTTGAACTCAGTCCAACAAACCTCCATAGATCTCATATGCCTTAATCTACTGGATCAGCTTACCATGAGGTACCTTTTTGAAAGTTTTACTAAAATACAACACAGTCAACCTGCGCAGCAGCTTTGAGTGTCCTATGGACTCGGACCCCAAGATCCCTCTGATCCTCCACACTGCTAAGAGTCTTACCATTAATACTGTACTCTGCTATCATATTTGACAAACCAGAATGAACGACCTCTCACATCTTATCAATTTCCTCTCTAACCTCTGACAGCCCTCCACACTATCCACAACACCCCCAACCTTTGTGTCATCAGCAAATTTACTAACCTATCCCTCCACTTCTTCATCCAGGTCATTTATAAAAGTCACAAAGATAAAGGGTCCCAGAGCAGATCCCTGAGGCACACCACTGGTCACCAACCTCCATGCAGAATTTGACCCATCTACAACCACTCTTTGCCTTCTGTGGGCAAGCCAGTTCTGGATCCACAAAGCAAGATCCCCTTAGATCCCATGCCCCCTTACTTCCTCAATAAGCCTTGCATGGGGTACCTTATCAAATGCCTTGCTGAAATCCATATACTCTACATCTACTGCTCTACCTTCATCAATGTGTTTAGTCACATCCTCAAAAACTTCAATCAGGCTCATAAAGCATGACCTGCCTTTGACAAAGCCATGCTGACTATTCTTAACCATATTCTGCCTCTCCAGATGTTCGGAAATCCTGTCTCTCAGGATCTTCTCCATCAACTTACCAACCACTTAAGAAAGACTCACTGGTCTATAATTTCCTGGGCTATCTCTACTCCCTTTCTTGAATAAGGGAACAACATCTGCAACCCTCCAAATCTCTGGAACCTCTCCCATCCCCATTGATAGTGCAAAGATCATTGCCAGAGGCTCAGCAATTTCCTCCCTCACTTCCCACAGTAGTCTGGGGTACATCTCATTTGTTCCCGGTGACTTATCCAACTTGATACTTTCTAAAAGCTCCAGCACATCCTCTTTCTTAATGTCTATATATTCAAGCTTTCCAGTCCACTGTAAGTCATCCCTACATTCACCAAGGTCCTTTTCCGTAGTGAATACTGAAGCAAAGTATTCATTAATTATCTCCGGTTCCATACACACTTCTCCATTGTCACACTTGATTGGTCTTATTCTCTCAAGTCTTATCCTCTTACTCTTCACATACTTGTAGAATGCCTTGGGGTTTTCCTTAATCCTGCTCGCCAAGGCCTTCTCATGTCTCCTTCTGGCTCTCCTAATTTCATTCTTGAGCTCCTACCTGCTAGCCTTATAATTTTCTAGATCTCTATCATTACCTAGTTTTTGGAACCTTTCATAAGCTTTTTTTTCTTCTTGACTAAATTTTCAACTGCCTACACAGAACGCCACACAAATATCCCCCAAACATTTGCGACATTACTCACATACATTTCCCTGAGAACATCTGTTCCCAATTTATGCTTCCAAGTTTCTGCCTGATGGTTTCATTTTTCCCCTTACTCCAATTAAATGCTTTCCTAACTTGTCTTTTCCTATCCCTCTCCAATGCTATTGTAAAGGAGATAGAATTGTGATCATTATCTCCAAAAATGCTCTCCCACTGAGAGACCTGACACCTGACCAGGTTCATTTCCCAATACTAGATCAAGTACAGCCTCTCCTCTTGTGGGCTTATCTACATATTATGTCAGAAAACCTTCTTGAACACAACTAACAAACTCTACCCCATCTAAACCCCTTACTCTAGGGAGATGCCAATCAATATTGGAGAAATTAAAATCCCCCATCACAACAACCCTGTTATTATTGCACCATTCCAGAATCTGTCTCCCAATCTGCTCCCTGTTGCTTTTGGGTGGTCTTTAAAAAACACCCAGTAGAGTTATTGACCCCTTCCTGTTTCTAACTTCCACCCACCGAGACTCAGATGTTGACATTGAGAAATTGGAAGCTACTCACCCTTTCCATGACTAACACCTCAATGAGGACTTGTATGTGCTCTCTCAACTTCCCCTTCCTGAAGTTCACAACCAATTCCTTGATCTTGCTGAAGTTCAGTGCAAGGTTGATGTTGTAACACCACTCAAACAGCTGATCTGTCTCACATTTGTACATCTTCTTGTCATTGTCTAGCATGTTATCAACACAGCACTGTCATTAATGAATTTGTTGACGGTGTTGAGCAGTGTAGTTATATAGACATGAGTATAGGGAGAGTACAGCTGGGCTAAGTATGCATCTTTGAGATATATCCGTGTTGATTGTCAATGAAGGGAAGTTATTACCAATCCACACTGACTATGGTCTTCCAATGAGGATGTCAAGAACCATTTGCAGAAAGATGTAGAGAGCCCAGGTTTTGAAGCTCAGTTGGCAGCACTAAGGGAACGATGGTGTTGAACACTGAACTGTAATCAATGATCAGTAGCCTTACGCATCCTTTGTTGTTGTCTACATCCTCCAAAGCAGAGTGGAGTGCCAGTGAGACTGCATTTACAGTACACCTGTTTGTTAAGAGGTAAAACCACAAAAGATAGGAGCAGAATTAGGCCAGATGTCCTTGAAAACTTGAGCCAGTTGGAGCACAGGTTTTAAGCACCCAGCCAGATACATTGTCAGGGCCTGACACCTTGCCAAGGCTCACCCTCTTAAAGGATGTTTGGACATTGACCTTCAGGAGAGAGGCACCGCATGTTGGGGATCCACAATGATATAGTGTTATTCTCCCTTTCACAGCATGCATAAAAATAACTAAGCTCATCAGGAAATGAAGCATTACTGCCATTTATGCAGTTCCATGTTGCCTGATAGGAAGTAGTAGCATGCAAACCCTGCCACAGCTGTTGTGCATCTGATTCTGTCTTAAACTTCACTCAGAGTTGCATTTTCACTCTCACGATGGCTGATTGTAGAATTCTAGACTGATGGACTTAAACATGAATTTCCCAGTTCACTCAGGGCTTCTGGTTTGGGAAGACTCAGTATATTCTCAAAGGCACATTGTCATCCACACAAATCTTCATGAGGTCAATATTCATGAGACCATGGCATTTTCATTCAGACCCAAAGATGAACCCCTGAATATAGTTCACATATCATCCCAAGGGGGCTTTACAGACAAGACATTCTGATGCTTCCTCTATTGGGATAATTATGAACAAGGGGACCTAACTACAGAAAAAACTGGTTACTTAAGAGCAAGGGATGTAACAATTCCTTTCTCTGAAGGTAGTGAGTCTCTAGATTTTCTGCCTTGGTGGTGACCAAAATATTTGATATATTTAAGGGGGGGGATAAATAGATATTTTAAATATTCAGAATTATGGGAAACTGGCAGAAAAAAAAGGTAGAACAAATGTTTAAGTAAATACAAGAGTTTCTGCAGATACTGGAAATCAAGTGCAATGCACACAAAATGCCAGAGGAACTCAGCACTTCAGGCAACATCTACGGAAATAAATTAACAGGTGACTTTTCGGACCCAGACCCTTCTTCAGGTCTGGTAATGAAGGAAAATGCCAGAATAACAAGGTGAGGGGAGGGGGAAAGAGGACCACCTAGAAGGTGATAAGTAAAGCCAGGTGATTGGGAAAGGTAAAGGGTAGGAGAGGAGAATGGACCATGGGAGAAAGGGAAGGAGGGGCATCAGATTTAGAGTTAGAATTTATTGAAATCTTACATCCATCCCACAATGTGAGGGAGTAAAAATGTTTGCATTATGACTCCATTGCAATGTACAGACATGTGAATTTAAAATTCTATTGGCTTGTAGAAAGAAAGTGTCCCGTAGCCTGTTGGTCCTGGCTTTAATGCTGCGGTAGCACTTGCCAGACGGAAGCAGCTGGATCTTCTTTCTGCATCTGCTGCTATAAATGTCCTCAATGGAGGGAAGTTCACATCCACAGATCACTCTCTGCAGTGCCCAGCGATCAAGGTTGGTGCAGTTCCCATACCAAGCGGTGATACAGCCAGTCAGGATGCTCTCAGTGGTGCCCCTGTAGAAGGTCTTGAGGATTTGGGGGCTCCATGCCAAACTTCCTCAGTCACCTGAGGTGGAAGAGATGCTGTTGTGCTTTATTTGCCACAAAGCCAATGTGTACAATTCAGGTGAGATCATCAGTGATGTAAATACAGAGGAACTTCAAACTACTCACCCTCTCAACTGCAGGTTGAGAGGCAAGTGAGGATAAGAGATAAGAGGCCAGAGTGGGGAATGCAAGATGAAAAGGAGAAATCAATGTTCATACCATCAGGTTGGAGGTGACCTACGGGGAATATGAGGTGTTACTCTAACACCCTGAGAGTGTCTTCATTGTGGCAAAATGTGGTCAGGGACTGACATGTTGGAAACGGAATAAGGTTAGGAATTAAAAAGGTCGGCCACCAAGAAATTCCGCTTTTGGTGGATGGAGCAGAGGTGCTTGATGAAGCTGTCCCCCAACATATATCGGGAGCACTGGTTGCAATGAATGACCCCAACAGACTGTTTGGTGCCTTGAATAGAGGTGAGGGAGGAGGTGAATGGGTAGGTGTAGCACTTTGGCTATTTGCAGGGATTATTGTTTGGAAGGAGATTAATATGGAGAATTTTTTCTATTTTGTGCTGAGATGGAAAAATGAGACCACCACAGCTGAAACTTTGCCTCGTGTGGAGGTTAAGGCAGCATGCAGTGAAGATGCCCCAGTGAGCAAATTAGTATGGCAGTTGTGTAAAAAGAATTTTAAATGAGCATTAAGAGAATTTAGGCAAGTGTATGTAAGAAAATAGTTTGCTAATTATTCAGTCATGGAATGTGAATACTGTTGGAACATTGTGTAATTTTCTCTGAACTGAGATACAGTTAGGTGTCAACCAAATGGATGGATCTGGAGTCATACATCAGCCAGACTGGGAAAAAATAGCAGCTTTTCTTCTCTAAATGATGTAAGAGAATCAGAAATTTTTCAACAAAAAAAGGTAGCTTCATAGTTAATGCTACTGATACTAAGTTTTCATTTAATTTTAATTTCAAGATTTATTTGTTTGTTTGATATTAAATTCTCCTGCAACTGCAGTGGATATCAATCTCCTCTTCCTGGGTAAAGACTTACTCATCTAATGACTTGATTATTGACACTGTACCCTTAGTTATCAAAAGTTAAATCAGACGACAATCTGACTTAAGGGAAAAACCACACCAACATATTAACAATATGGGTGCATCAAAAGCCTGTACGTGTAGCCAAACAGGAAGGCTTGATTTAAGAACAAACTGTTATCACCTTACAGCCAAATTCTTGTCAGATCAGAGCCTTCTCTTGCTCCTAATTCTTATGTTCATTTGATACCACTGCAATAATTTACAATGAACTAATGGATGGCAAGGGACTTGTAAACAGGCATCTGGAGAGAAATGTGAATAATTGTGGTGACAGCAGATCACAACAGATTTCGCAGACAGAATTATGATGGGTAAATCAGAATCAGATTTATTACCACTATCATATGACATGAAAGCTGTTATTTTGTGGCAGCAATTGCTTATAGAATGCTGGATTGCCAGTAGGGCATCAACGTTGATGGATCAAGTTCAGTATATTTGAAAAACTGGATGGGAAGGGCAGTAAGGAGGCTTAGAAGGTGTCAAAAATGTGTTTCTATGGGCTCTACATTAAATGGAGAGAAAGTCTGAAGAAGCTTTGGACTTACCTAAAAGGAAATCAAGCCTGTGAAAATGACACAATAATTGGAACCCACTTAGAAGTTGGAGTAGGGATTTAGATTTGCCAACAGAACCAAGATGAAGTAGCAATCAAAATAGCTACACATAAGCAGTGTTACAGCAGAGAGACAATAACAACTACTACTACTACCTATTTATGGAGCACTTTTCATACAAACGATGTAGTTCAAAGTGTTTTACAAAGGAATAAAATGCAAACATGAAAATAAAAGGCAAAATGATATTAGGTGAAAGCAAGATTAAATAAATACATTTTGAGCTGCTGTTTCAAAGTGTCAACTAAGTCTGCATCCCTCATAGTTTTACATCTTCAGTTTCACAGTTTAGGAGCATAGTTCAAAAAAGCTGGCCTGCCAATTATCTTTTGAGGGAGATTGTTTAAATTTGAGAGACCGGCAGAAGAAGACCTGAGGGCTCAAGCAGGATTATAAAAGAAAAGCAGTTCTGTGATGTACTCCGGTCCCAGACCATTGAGAGCTTTATAAACAAGTAAGAGAACTTTAAAACCAATTCCAAAAGATACAGGAAGCCAATGCAGAGTAGTTGAGATGAGAATGATATGCTCCCTCATCCTGGTTTTAGTTAAACATCTAGCAGCAGCTTTCTGAATGAATTGAAGTGGAAGATTAGACATTTGTAATTACATCCAAAGTTCACCAGGATGCTAATACAGATGATATGATTGTCATTAATGGGACCTCCATGTGCAGTTGGCTGTTTTGTTTCCTACATTACGACGGTGTCTTATCATCAAAAGACTACTGTCTCTATCGATAGCCTTGTAGGATTTTCCAATATAATGAATGGTATTAGAAGAAGAACTTTATTTTCTTCTCCCCAAAGCCAAAATCAGACCATTTCAGGTGCCCAGGGAGGGGTTTGAAGTCAGAGATGAAGACCATAAGACATAGGAGCAGTCAGCCCATTGAGTTGTTCACATTGAAGGAAGACTCAAAATTGAAGGAAGATTCAGAGTTCAAAGAAGATACTGGAGGGAAAATAATTAATTTGGCATATACACAATGTTTCTGATAGTGGATGCCATTTTGTTCAATTTTTTAAATTGACAATATGTCCTCTTTTAAAACACATCAAAACTGCTTTTCCTTGAGAATATGCAATTGAAGATTATTTTTTCCTGCAGAATGAAGCATGATAATGCTCACTTCTGGATCATTTTACAACAAACTCAGGATTTTCATTCACACAATTCACTCTCACAATGCCGACATGATTACGAAGTATACAAGCATAATATCATGGCTCATACAGTGCTTCTTTTGGTCATATCCAGGCGGATGAACCAAATTTGCCAGAGAATCTATTGTTGAACCTTCCTGATATAATTATGTTTTACTACAGCAACAGAAAACTAGGACATCTAACAGATATTGATTGTTGATATACCTTTTCTGCTTTGCATGGACCATTCCTACTCCCCTACCTTCAGTCTCCAGGCAAGACTATGTCGTTGACTGTCAAGAACAATGCCCCACATCCACCACCCATTTCCTTCCCACTGATTCCATCCCTTGCCCAAACCGCTATGATTCCACTAGAACCTTCCCTGCCCCACATCAATTCTACCAGTCCTAGTTCCTCTGCTTAACCTCAATTCCACCACTCTCGATCTGTCTACACCTCCTTCTGCATTGATCAGAATGTAGAGAGAATAGGTTACCAGGTAGAGCATGGGAAAGCTTTGTGAGCCATATGTGATAGATCAAAATGACCTCAATTTATGTCATAAGGAAAAAATAGTACAGTATTTTACCAGTTCAAGAATTGAACCCATGCAAAATATTCAATCTACCATAGTTATGCCCAACTGATCCTCACAACACCAATTTCCTCCCCTCCACAACATTCCAAACACCAGTAAGAATCCTTCTACCCACCATATAACAGTATAATTTTTTTATATTCAATCCATTTCTTTCCTCAATTTTTCCAAATTGACAGATTTATTCTACACCCCCCCCCCCCACCCCAGCTATAGCGCAGAACCAAGACTGCCAACCTCCTTGAACAGGCATTTTTCCTCATCATTGATTATGTTAATGCCTAGCTTCAGGGCAAATGATGTTCCCAGTGAGTGAAAAGAGTAAAATAGAACTTACAGGCACGTTTCCTTCATGCTGCAAAAGATACATTGAATCACCCTTCTTGAGCTTTATTTTCTGGCAAAGCTACCATATGCAAAAGGTTTTTTTGAAATCAGGACGTGACTGTGAGCCAAAGGAACTAATTCTTTTCTCTATGGCACATAGTTATATCAACTTTCAGCTGGTCTCAATAATATAAGGCCAGATCTTAGCAATGAATGCTTGGGTAAAAAATAGCTCATGCTGTGGCATTAATAATCATCTCCTAATGTAGTTATTAACTCAATCATTGATTGATAACCAATAACCACTGGGAAAAAATCAAAGAGAAAATCTGCCAATGAAACTAACAAAGCAAACTAACAATGAAACAAGTAATTTATGGGCCAGAACTAGGCCGTTAAGAAAGATTGTGCACTTTTTATGCCATGTTCATATGCAAAAATTCAGTTATATCTCCAGAAATTATTGTTGCATTCAATTTCTTGATGAAGATTGATTTTGTTGACTTTCACCCAACACTAGAACAAATAATCAAGAAAAACCTGGTTGCAGTTTTAAAATCTAAACTCTATTCCAGAGTAAAAGAAATTAAGCAACAATTGCTTTGAAGATGCAATGCCATACAGACTTAGAGAATAAACATTTCTAACATAAAAGTAGAGGACGTGAAACATTCAAATGTTTGTTTTTTTTGTGAATAAAATTTGAATTTAATTAGTTATGTTTTATTCAGTCTGAAGTAGGATAAACTAAACATTTTCAGATTCACACATAGAAGATACTAGTGAAATCAGATTCAAAGGGCAGGGGGCAAAACAAAAGCACCTACACAAGCAAAATTAATCTAGTTCAGTGAACAGATGCCATATTATTGAACAGACTCTTCTACAATAATGCATAATTTTAATGATTTCATGACTTTTTCTTTTAAAAGCAATTAAACTAAAAAAAGTCAACATGAAAAAAGGTAATGAAGAAACATGCATATTGCTCCAAATCCTTCTCAAACTTATATATGTCAAAATCAGAGGTAAACATACAACACATCTGTTGCACAATATAATGTGGTTATGAAACTTCCTTTAAAAAGAGTTTACATTTGTAGCTTAATTTACTTAACATGGTCTAACAGACTCCATGATCATCATAGCCAGAAAACTACTACATACTAAAACAATCATAACCCTGCTCCCTCTGCTGGATGGATACATAATTGCAGAATATTCCAAGTATAAAAGTAAATTTCGTTTCAAAGAACATACATGTTCTTTGAATATGGAACCCTGAAATTCATTTTCTTGTGGATACTCTAAGTACAAGATACACAATCGAATAAATGAAAGACTGCACCCAACTGGATGGACAAACATCCAATGTGCAAAATACAAACTGGCAAATACAGAAAGAAAAAAAGAAATAATAATAAGGAATAAATATCAAAAACATGAGATGAAGTGTCCTTGAAAGTAAGTCGATAGATTGTGGCAACATTTCAAATGAAGGAGCCAGTGAAGTTATCCACTTTGGTTCAAGAACCTGATGGTTGAGGGGTAGTAAGAGTTCCTGAACATAGTGGTGTGGGTCCTGAGGCTCCTGGATATTCTTCCTGATGGCAGCTGCAAGAAAAGGGCATGACCTGGATGGTGGGAGTTCTTGATAATAGATGTTGCTTTTCTATGACAGCACTCTGTCTAGATGTGCTCTTTGGTGGGGAAGGCATTACCCGTGGTGAAATGGACGGTATTTATCACTTTTTGTAAAATTTTCCATTCAAGGGCATTAGTGTTTCCATAGCAGGCTGCGATACAACCAGTGTACTCTCCACCACATATCTACAGAAGTTTGTAGAAGTTTTAAATATCATGTCAAATCTTCATAAACTTTTAAGTAGAGGTGCTGCCTAATGGCACTTATGTGTTGGGCCCAAGATAGATCACCTGAAACAATAACATCAAAGAATTTAAAGTTGCTGACCCTCTCCACCTCAGATTCCTAATGAGGACTGGTTCATGGACCTCCAGTGTTCTTCAAGAGGTCATTGTTGTGGCATCACTCAGCCAGATTTTCAATCTCCTTTGTAATCATCTTTGATTTGGCCAATGACGGGGGTATGATCAGTAAATTTAAATAGGGCATTGGAGCTATGCTTAGCCCACAGTCATAATTATAAAGCAAGCAAAGCAGGGGGCTAAGTACACAGCCTTATAGTACATCTGTGCTGATGCAAGTTGTGAAGGAGGTGTTGTTGCCAATCTGAACTGACCTGGGTCTGCAGCTCAGGAAGTTGTGGATCCAATTGCACAAGGAAATATTCTGGCCAAGGTCAGGAAGCCTATTGATAAGTTTTGAGGGGATGATGGTATTGAATGCCCAACTGCGGTCAATGAAGAGCATCCTGATGTGCATTTTCACAGTCCACATATTCCAGGATTGAGTGAAAAGCAAATAAAATGGCATCTGCTGTTGACCTATTGTTAAATTTGTATCTACAGTGGCATACAAAAGTATGGGGACCCCTAGTCAAAATTTTGGTTACTGTCAATAGCTAAGCAAATAAAAGATTACCTGATTTCCAAAAGGCAGAAAGGTAAAGATGACACATTTCTTTAATATTTTAAGATTACTTTTTTATTTCCATCTTTTACAGTTTCAAAATAACAAAAAAGGCAAAGGGCCCAAAGCAAAAGTCCAGGCACCCTGCATGGTCACTACTTAGTAACACCCCCTTTGGCAAGTATCACAGCTTGTAAATGCTTTCTGTAGCCAGCTAAGAGTTTTTCAATTCTTGTTTGGGGGATTTTCACCCATTCTTCCTTGCAAAAGGCTTCTAGTTCTGTGAGAGTCTTGGGCCATCTTGCATGCACTGCTCTTTTGAGATCTATCCACAGATTTGATGATGTTTAGGTCGGGGGACTGAGGGCCATGGCAAAACCTTCAGCTTGCACCTCTTGAGGTAGTCCATTCTGGATTTTGAGGTGTGTTTAGGATCATTATCCTGTTGTAGAAGCCATCCTCTTTTCATCTTCAGCATTTTTTTTTAAAACAGAATGTGTGGATGTTTGCTTCCAGAAGATTTAATTGAATTCATTCTTCCCTCTACCAGTGAAATGTTCCCTATTCCACTGACTGTAACACAAGCCCAAAGCATGATTGATCCACCCCCGTGCTTAACAGTTGGAGAGGTGTTCTTTTCATGAAATTCTGCACCCTTTTTTTCCTCCAAACATACCTTTGCTAATTGCGACCAAAAAGTTCTATTTCAACTGCAGCAGTCCACAGGACTTGATTTCAAAATGCACCAGGCTTGTTTAGATGTTACTTTGCAAACTTCTGATACTGAATTTTGTAGTGAGAACGCAGGAAAGGTTTTCTTCTGATAACTCTTCCATGAAGGTCATATTTGTGCAGGTGTTGCTGCACAGTAGAACAGTGCACCACCATTCCAGAGTCTGCTAAATCTTCCTGAAGGTTGTTTGCAGTCAAACGGGGGTTTTGATTTGCCTTCCTGGCAATCCTAGGAGCAGTTCTCTTGATCTTCCAGGCCTCAACTTCAACTCCACCATTCCTGTTAACTGCCATTTCTTAATTACATTATGAACTGAGGAGACGGCTACCTGAAAACACTTTGCTATCTGCTTATAGCCTTCTCCTGCTTTGTGGGCATCATTTATTTAAATTTTCAGAGTGCTAGGCAGCTGCTTAGAGGAGCCCATGGCTGCTGATTGTTGGGACAAGGTTTGAGGTGTCAGGGTATTTATAAAGCTTTGAAATTTGCATCACCTGACCTTTCCTAATGATGACTGTGAACAAGCCATAGCCCTAACAAGCTAATTAAGGTCTGAGACCTTGGCAAAAGTTATCTGAGAGCTCAAATCTCTTGGGGTGCCCAAACTTTTGCATGGTGCTCCTTTCCATTTTTGCACTCTAAAATTGTATAAAACAAAAATAATACATTAATCTTGCTTAAAGTGTTGAAAAGAATGTTTCATCTTTAACTTTATGACTTTTGGAGATCAGTTTGTCTTCTACTCACTTAACTATTCACAGTAACAGAAATTTTGACCGGGGTGCCCAAACTTTTGCATGCCACTGTATATATTCAATTCTTTAATGATATTTCTTTAAAGGCGTTGGAAGGCAGAGAAAAGGGATCAGTATGCAAATGAAAAATAGTAACACTTTCTGAAGTGACTCATGATAACTCATGATAATGAAACTCATGATATGTTGGTTTCATTGGGCATTGCCTGGCATATACCACACTTGCACAAACTGCATACTTAACAAGCACCTTGTAATCATGGTCCACAATCAGCATCGTCATTCAATGCAGCAGAGTAAAATTCAACTTGTTTTCCAAAGCTCATGTGTTATTGGCCAC
This sequence comes from Hemitrygon akajei, assembly GCF_048418815.1. Taxonomy (NCBI): domain Eukaryota; kingdom Metazoa; phylum Chordata; class Chondrichthyes; order Myliobatiformes; family Dasyatidae; genus Hemitrygon; species Hemitrygon akajei. The sequence continues at coordinate 62,479,042 of NC_133126.1, forward strand.
TCAGAAACAAAAAAAAAACAAGACACAGGAAATATTCCAGTTGGGCAGCAACAGAAATCAACATGTCATGTCATCAGAATTGATTAAAGAAAGAACTTAAGTTTTAAGTTGTAAAGGAAGGAGGGGGTCAGAATGAGCAAAAAGAGAAAGCTGTTAATGTTAGAGACCAGGAGAGAGTTAATGACAATATTGCTGTCTGTGCTGGCTGAGAGAAGATGGTGAAAGCTGATGTTTATCTGGGGGTTGTACAACTCGGAGCCAGTACCACCACTTTTGACATTCTGTCTGACCTGCACTCCACTGTAACAAAAGCCTTTCCTACTGATTTTCTTCATTCTTTTCTTCTTTCTCTACAATTCAAACATTCATTATGAATTAACATAATTCTAATCAAAAGGCATCAACTTAAAACGTTTTGTGTTTCTCCATCCAACAGACTTGATCTGTACTTCCAATGTTTTCTATTTCAGGTTTCCAGCAGCTGCAGTTCTTTGCTTTCAATTGTTCATAAAGCAGTCTGCTCCACAGAAGTGCAGTATAATAAACGACTTGCAGTTGCTCTTCATTCTCTGCATTCTGCTGTAAACCACCTTAGCAACTGTCAGCTCAAAAAAAAACCCATTTCTAATTAGCACTGAGACTTCCATTGCCTTTTGAAGGATATATGGCCAACGCTCAAAAATCTTGGAGCTCAACCTTCAGAGGGCATGGATGGAAAAATCTCAAGGGCAAACATAGATGGGTTCAGCACAAAAATCTTAATCCTCACACTCTTGTAGCAACAATGGCCCAAGCTTGACTTCACCGAAGAGCAATATCTTCAGTGTAAAACTCGCCATGATGGTTAAAGAATCTAAATCCTTTTACACTATAATTCATACTCATGTCTGCAGTTGAGATGCAAGTCACACAACGTTCATGCTGATGGATTATTGCATTCTGCTGTGTCTGATCTACATATTTCCCAGTTTGCTGCTTGCTGAAGTTATTGATGCTCAAGACACTAGAAGAACGGGAAATCCACCTTATGTAGTCAGTTTTCAGCTGTCTCATAGTTAATACAAGATATTCTGGAAACTGACACAGACCCTTCAATCTGTGGCATTCATCATCTACCACTTCCTGTGCATTGTAAGCAAAAGTTATACTTAGTTCTTTACTGAGAAACAAGGTTGGGTGAGGAAGAGGAGAGAAGGAAGGATGAGAAATAAAGGAGGAAAAGGAAAGGATGAGAGAGCATTTGTTGGGAGCTAGATCATGATCCATGCACTTGAGAGTGGATGTTAAAGTAATGCAAGCCGAATGGAACCTCTGTCTGGTTGTGCATTTAAGGACTAACCAATAGATTCTCATTGTATACTTCTTGCAAACACTTCTGAGCCACTTTTCATTACCTTAGAAGATTTCTTGGCTTTATATCAAGAGAATCCATTCTATTCCATCATTCTCTTCCAGTTCTTATTCCACCGACAAAATCAACAATAAAACAAACTGAATATTGTAGGAATTTTCATTAAAAGACTCTACTTCGTTAGGAGTTTGAAGAGACTCGATATGCCACCGAAGACACTGATTTTGATGAAAGACTCTAGCAAATTTCTACAGATGTACCATGGAGATCATTCTGACTGGTTACATCACTGCCTAGTATGAATATATAATGCACAAGATCATAAGAGTCTTGAAAGTAGACACAGCCAGCTACACACAGGCACAAACTTCAAAAGATAGATACTGCCTTCTCGGGAAACTATCATTAAGGACTCACACTACCTGTGACATGCCCTCTTCTCTTTACTACCATCAAGGAGGAGGTACAGAAACCTGTAAACCAACACTCAGCATTTTAGGAACAACACCTTCCTCTCTGCCAGATTTCTGAATTATACGTGAACTATAAACACTGTCTATTCCTTCTTCACACTATTTATTTGTTATGGTAACTTGTAGAGATTTTTTTTATGCCTGCACTGTTCTGCAGCCACAGTACAAATACCTACTACAGCAAACCTGATTCTGATGTCTGACTCAATCTGGGGGGAAAAGTTACACTTGCTCGATTGCACAACAATACAATTTTGTCATTACATTTAAAAGGCGGTAGCTTCAGTTATCCAGGAGTAAATGTCCAAATTCCACTTGTCATTACAAGGAGGCTAAAGATTATTTGTTGCCACTTTTATCTGATTATGCAAGACTAAAATCTGACATTTACCATCAGGAATGAGGGTTTGTAAACATCTGACTATAACAAGCATCAATATGGATGAATCCAGTAAAAATAGTGTTGATGCAAACTCATTGAAGACATTTCAAAACTGGAAAATTAAGGAACTTCAGAACTGGAAGTAAAAACTACAGATCCTAGAAACCTAAACAAAAATTGGCAATCCTCACACAGATTGGGTGACATCTATATATTTAAAAAAAACATTTTAGGTTGGAGACCCTTCGCCACAAAGACAGATAGAATGTTTTCAAATTTCAGATTTGAGTTAGGTTATTCAATGGGGACTGACATTTCTCTTTTAAAACCCTTAACTCCTAATCTGATCTTGATTTAGTTTAAGTATAATTGTTACTCAACCATACACATGTATACAGCTAAACAGAAGTGTTCCTTGGGAACAAGGTGTAAAACAGTACATACAATCACACACAGCACATATAGCTCCAATAGCACATACAGTCACAAAATAATATTAGCACGAATCCGAGTGGTATGGACTAAAGACAGATGGTGCATGGGATGTTGCCCTGGAGTCACATTCCTGCAAGAACAAGCCACTATTGTGACAAACTAATGCAACCCAGTCAAATACAGTGTGGTAATGATTAGAAGAAAACAGGGGATATCACATATGTGCTATTGAATTGTGTCATTTATTTGGTCACTGTTGTAAAATAAAATTGGCAAAAATTAAAAAACGTAACAATTTTAAAGATGGTATGCAATTTAAGTGTCAAAGTATGGTCAGACAGTTTTTGCCCAAGAACCAAAGATCATTAGAAAGATAACACTTTTGAGATAATCTTTCAGAACAAGAATAAAAGGCAATGTTGTCAAAATTGAGAATAAAATTCATTCAGCAATATAATAGCAACTCGTTAAGACTTGCCATGTGTAAAATTGTAATTGACAGATAATAAAGCAGCAAAGTAAAATTATTGCTTTGTTATTGGTCATAAGGTAAATTGGTTCTCAGCCAATGGCTCCCGAATGAATTAATGATGAGAGGATTAAGGATAAAGGATCTTCCTTGAAGAAGCTTGCCTTGTCAATCATTAAAGCAACGATCCAAGGTGCCATAGATGGTTTGTGCTTTTCTCTCTATGGCAATTACACTAATTTTTTTAAACTTTTTGTTTTTAAGTCAGCTGTTTTGTTCCAAGGGTTTATTCTGTGTAACCTTTTAAATGCCATTAATAAAGATATTTTGGTTTGCTCATTTGTTAAAAATGCACATATAATGTAAATTATTAAAGAAACCAATGATTTTTATTGCCTATACAATTGTTTCCCGGCAATTCCTCATTCCTTAAAGGTGGACTCTATTTTAATTCTCTACTTTCCCAAGATCTGTTGGATGCTGTCTGTCAAAACCACTCCTTTCTATACACACATGACTGGGGCCAAACATAACACCAATGGATATACAAGTTCACCAACTACACAACCAACGGTGAATCAATCATATTTGGTGACAAGTCATTGAACAGGAGCAAAATCAGACACCTGGTTGAGTGCTGCTGTAACAGGAAGCTCCCACTTAACATCAGCAAAACTGAAGAACTAATTGTTGACTTCGGGAATGGGAAGGAGAGTGAATGCAAACACAAGGAAATCTACAGATGCTGGAAGTTTAAGCAATGCACACAAAATGCTGGTGGAACGCAGCAGGCCAGGTGGCATCTATAGGAAGAAGCATAGTCGACATTTCGGGCCGAGACCCTTCGTCAGGACTAACTGAAAGGAAAGATAGTAAAATATTTGAAAGTAGGAGTGGGAGGGGGTGATCTTAAATGATAGAAGACAGGAGGGGGAGGGGTGAAGCTAAAAGCTGGAAAGGTGATTGGCGAAAGTGATACAGAGCTGGAGAAGGGAAAGGATCATGGGATGGGAGGCCTAGGAAGAAAAAAAGGGGGAGGGGAGCACCAGAGGGAAATGAAGAACAGGCAAGGAGTGATTGTGAGAGGGGCAGAGAGAGAAAAAAAGTGAGGGGGGAATAAAATAAATTAGGGATGGAGTAAGAAGGGGAGAGGGGCATTAACAGAAGTTAGAGGTCAGCATTCATGCCATCAGGTTGGAGGCTACCCAGCCGGTATATAAGGTGTTGTTCCTCCAACCTGAGTGTGGCTTCATCTAGACAGTAGAGGAGGCCATGGATAGACATATCAGAATGGGAATGGGACGTGGAATTAAAATGTGTGGCCACTGGGAGATCCTGCTTTGACATATCAGAATGGAATTTGGACGTGGCCACCTATGAGTCAGCTGGTATGGTATACTGTGTCCAGTGCTCCCGGTGCAGCCTTTTATATATTGTGAGACCCGACGCAGACTGGAAGACCGGTTGACTGAACACCTAAGCTCTGTCCGCCAGAGAAAGCAGGATCTCCCAGTGGCCACACATTTTAATTCCACGTCCCATTCCCATTCTGATATGTCTATCCATGGCCTCCTCTACTGTCTAGATGAAGCCACACTCAGGTTAGAGGAACAACACCTTATATTCCATCTGGGTAGCCTCCAAACTGATGGCATGAACATTGATTTCTCTAACTTCCGTTAATGCCCCTTCTCCCCCCCATCCCTTATTTATTTATTCCCCCTCCTTTTTTTCCTCTTTCTCTGCCCCTCTCACAATCACTCTTTGCCTGTTCTCCATCTCCCTCTAGTGCTCCCCTCCCCCTTTCTTTCTCCCTAGGCCTCCCGTCCCATGATCCTTTCCCTTCTCAGGCTCTGTATCCCTTTTGCCAATCACCTTTCCAGCTCTTAGCTTCACCCCTCCCCCTCCTGTCTTCTCCTATCATTTCGGATTTCCCCCTCCCCCTCCTACTTTCAAATCTCTTACTATCTTTTCTTTCAGTTAGTCCTGATGAAAGGTCTCGGCCCAAAACATCGACTGTGCTTCTTCCTATAGATGCTGCCTGGCCTACTGCGTTCCACCAGCATTTTGGTGTGTGTTGCTTGGAAGGAGAGTGAACAGGTATTACTCTACATTCAGAGGTCAGTAATGGAGTCAGCAGCTTTAAATTCCTGGGCATTAACAAATTGGATGATCTGTCTGGATTTCATCACAAAGAACGTATGCCACATCTTTACTTTAAGAGGTTAATGTCAGCCTATCAGCTAACAATCTAGCAAGCTTGTACAGATGAACTATGAAAATATTGAAACAGATCATTATTGCATCAGGGTCTGGTTTGGCAATTCAAATACACATGAAGCTCCAGAGAGAAATGTTCTCAGCCCAATGCATCACAGGTACATCCCTCCCAATTGTTGGCAGTATCTACATGACGTTCCAGAGAATGGTAAACACTGCCTACTACCACCCAGCCTAATTCTAACAATGGTTTGCTTCAAATTGTAAAATTGCTGTAAATGGCTACAATACAACTGGTAAAATGCAACAAGAGTGGAATATTTGTAAACAGGCTTTGTGTTTTCTCTACTCTTCATGTTAAAAAATCTTCTGGAACTCATTAAAAATGTGAATAAAATTCACTGCTATCCAAGTATCTAAGAAAAATATGGTCAAATGCCTTAATGACTACCGCCTTGTGGCATCCTCAACCTACCACAATTTGCCTACTGACCAAAGTGATCTGTGGCAAATGACATCTCCCTGGCCTTATGGTTATCTCTGAAACATCTAGACAGTAAAGACTATGGTAGAATATTGTTTATTAAGCACAGCTCTGCCTTCAATACTGTAATTCCAAGTTAAGACATCACTACATTCCCTCTGCTACTGGATCCCTAACTTCTTCATCAACACATGACAAACAGTAAGGATAGGCAGCAACACCACAGGGCTGCACCTTCAGCCCCTACTTCACACTCATGACTGCACAGCTAGATTTTGTTCCCACTCCATCTACAGGTTTGCACATGATTCCACTGTGATGGCCATATCTCAAATAACAATGAGTCAGATGACAGGAAGGAGATTGAGAGCTTAATAACATGTGTTAATGACAACAACCTTTCTCCCAATGTCAGCACAGCAAAAGAGCTTGCCTTTTTTTTTTATTAGTTTTTTTATACATTTTCTACATAGCTACAGATAAAAAAAACCCAGATCAAAATGAAGAACATTGATACAGTGCAAAAATAAACATACAATAATATGATACAAAGAAAGATAATTGAGAAAGCACCCAAATTGAAGACATGTAAAATTAGTATCCTCCCCAAGCCCCACAACAAAAAAAAACTCCAGACCAACCACAACACAATATAGAGAATATAAATCAGGACAATCAAACCCCCAAAACTGTAAATACACTTAGCAACAGAAGATATTAATGCCTACTACCAAAAAAAAGAGCTGAAAGCAAGGGACCGAAAAAAAAACCTTAGTTAAGAGGAAGGTTATGAAAGTACTCAATAAAAGGTCCCCAGACCTTATGGAACTTTAAATCCGAATTAAGAACTGAATAATGAATTTTTTCAAGGTCTAAGCAGGCCATAATATCGTTAAGCCATTGAGCATGTGTGGGCGGGGCAACATCTCTCCATCTAAGGAGGATTAAACGTCTAGCCAGGAGAGAGGCAAAAGATAATATTCGACACTTAGTCGAACTCAGACGTAAATCTGTCTCACTCCAGAAACCGAAAAAAGCAATTAAAGGGTTAGGTTCTAGGTGGTGATTCAGAATATACGATAACGTTATAAAGACATCTTTCCAAAATTTCTCCAAGCTAGGACAAAACCAGTACATATGAATGAGAGAGGCCTCGCCCCTTTTGCATTTATCACAAAGCGGACTGATGTTAGGGTAAAATCGAGATAATTTAGATTTAGACATATGGGCTCTATGAACAATCTTAAACTGTAAAAGGCAATGGCGAGCACAAAGAGAGGTTGAATCAACCGATTTGAGAATCGAGTCCCAAGCCTCATCAGATAAGGAGGTATTTAAATCATGCTCCCATGCCATTTTAATTTTATCCACAGGGGCACGTCGTAAGGCTGCTAATTTATCACGAATGAATGATATTAAACCTTTACCTAGTGGATTAATAGAAAGAAATAAGTCCATAACATTTTTCTCAGGCATTTCAGGAAAGTTAGGGATTAAAGGAGTAATAAAGTGTCTAATTTGGAGATATCTAAAAAAATGAGCATTGGCAGATTGAATTTAGCAGAGAGCTGTTGAAAAGAAGCGAAGCGATTATCAATAAAAAGATCTTCAGGATGTCTAATGCCCTTCCTATACCAATCATGGAATGCTGAGTCATAAGTAGCAGGTAAAAAAAGGTGATTATGTAAGATAGGGCTAGAAAAGGAAAAACCATGGAAACCATAACATTTCCTAAACTGAGCCCATATACGCAAAGTGTGTCTAACAAGAGGATTAACTATTAATCTGGACAAACTACTAGGGAGTACAGAGCCGAGAAGTGCAGAGATAGATAATTCTTTAGTGGAGCTCAACTCCATTGCCACCCAATTAGGGCACTCGGGTTGGCCATGGAAAAAAGACCAAAAGGTAGCACAACGTATATTGGCTGCCCAATAATATAAACGAAAGTTAGGTAAAGCCATGCCACCCTCTTTTTTAGATTTTTGGAGATAAACTTTATTAATTCTAGAGCACTTATTCTTCCACAGATATGACAAAATAATAGAGTCTAAGGAATCAAAAAAAGATTTAGGAATAAAAATTGGGATTGATTGAAATAAATATAAAAGTTTAGGGAGAACATACATTTTAACAACATTAATACGACCTACCAAAGACATAGACAGAGGTGACCATTGTAACAGACTCTGTTTAATAGTATATGAAAGACTGGCAAAATTTTCACGAAAGAGATCTTTAAACTTCCTTGTGACTGTAATCCCAAGATAAGTAAATTGATTGTGGACTACTTTAAAAGGGAGATCACGAAATGTTAATTCTTGTGCTTCTTTATTAATTGGGAAAAGTTCGCTCTTATGTAAATTAAGGTTATATCCAGAGAACTGGCTAAACTGGTCAAGAAGTGAAAACATTGGAGGTAAGGATGTAGACGGATTTGAAAGAAAAAGTAATAAGTCATCAGCATAAAGAGAAACTTTATGCTCAACACCCCCTCTCCAAATCCCGGTCAGTTCAGGACAATTTTGAAAAGCTATCGCCAAAGGTTCTATAGCCAAATCAAAGAGAAAGGGACTTAAAGGGCATCCCTGACGGGTGCCACGTTTGAGGTTAAATAACTGGGATTTCTGAAAATTAGTCAAAACAGAGGCAGTAGGACACAGGTACAGCAATTGGATCCAAGAGATGAAACTTTGACCGAAGTCAAATTTTTCTAAAACTGCAAAAAGGTAGTTCCACTCTATACGATCAAATGCTTTCTCCGCATCGAGGAAAATAACACATTCAGGAATCCCAGTTGGAGGTGAATATAAAATGTTAAATAAACGCCGAATGTTAAAAAAAGGAAGACGGTTTTTAATAAAACCAGTTTGATCATCAGAAATAATAGAGGGAATAACAGTTTCTAATCTATAAGCCAGAACTTTGGCCAAGATTTTAACATCAACATTAAGCAAAGAAATCGGCCTATACGAGGAACACTCTGTTGGGTCTTTATCCTTTTTTAATAAAAGAATAATAGATGCCTCATTAAAAGAGGGTGGCAATTTGCCGTAGTTAAACGAGTCAGATAATACTGAGAGTAACTGAGGAGAAAGAAGTGAAGAGAATGATTTATAAAATTCTACGGGGAACCCATCAGGTCCAGGAGATTTCCCTGAGGACAATGCAGAAATTGCAAAAGATATTTCTTCTGATGATATAGGCGCATTAAGTTTGGCTTTAAAATCAGATGAAAGCAAAGGAATATTCAGATTATTTTAAAAATGATCAATAGAGATATTGTCATTCAAAGATTCAGAGGAATAAAGTCGAGAATAGAAATTTTTAAATGCGTCATTGATTTCTAAGTGATCCGATGTAAAGTCTCCATTCTCCTTCCGGATCTTTGTAATATGTTGTTTGGCTTTGGAACGCCTCAGCTGATTGGCTAGAAATTTACCAGATTTGTCACCATGAATATAAAAGCGACTCTTACTTTCAAGAAGTTGGCATTCGACAGGTTGAGTAAAGAGCTTGCCTTTGATTTCTCCCATCAGGCAGATATCAAAAACATGATGACAAGGACCACCAGGCTCAAGGACAGCTTCCACTTCAATATTATCAAACTACTGAAATAGTTCCCTGGTATGTTAAGATGGACTGTTGTCCTGACAATGTACCTCATTATAGCCTTGCACCTTTTGTCTAAATTCACTGTACTTTCTCCGTAGCTATTATTGTTTTAGCTTGTACTACCTCAATACACTGTATAATGAATGGACCTAAATGAACAGAATGCAAGTCAAGCTTTTCACTGTATTTCAAAACATGTGACAATAGTAAACCAATTTTGATTCCTTCCCTTTAACCATTTACTTCTTGAACCAACGAGCGCAGTCTTAATCACTACTGTTTAGCAACACTGTGTCTACTTTGATCACTTGGCACCAAAATGGACTTCAGTTTTTTTAATGTTCTAATTCCATTCTTACTTGTCAAAATTGTGCATAATTTGTTCATTTCCTTATGAATGCTGCTCATTTGATGCCATGTGCATGTGATGCTGCTACGTTTTTCATTGCATCTGTGCATGCGATTTTGACTTTAACCTTTTCACAGTTGTCAAATAACCAAAAATCTTTTTCTTATTTGACATGAATGAATAGATGAAAAAGATTTCCATTCAATACCAATCTAGTGAAAACACATAGGGAACAAGTTTGGCAGAAGTATATGTAAAAGAAGAACTTATTGAGGTTATCTATAAACTGGCACTCTGAAGAGACAGGTGATGCAGAGTAAGTGGGAGGAAGATGTGTTTAGGGCTGTATTTTTTTTTAAAACAGTTCCCAACTAAATTTGTTAGTTTGTGAATATTGCATAGTGATGATAGTTTCAATGTGTATGCAGCTGGTTGCTGGTGTTGAGAAAGACTTGGAAGACTGCCTGGAGACAGGCGATCTGCCCCCGCACTGTCATCTACTCATATTTCATTTCAGAAACTAACTTTAGTTTCACTTATATGAAACAACAGCTCCATTTGGTTTAACTGCCTTACAACTTGAAAACACAACAAAGTCTAAATAAACAGAAAAATATCAACCATTGCATTGTGTACAGGTTCTTTAGTGTTGCTGCTTGAAAATAGTCAAACTAGTGGGTTATATTTTATAGAAAACAACTGCCAGTTAATAGCAGCTTCTCATACAACAATGTATCTAAGGTCATACCACACGGGAACCCTGCTCTTGTAAATAGACTTCACTTGCATGCACTGCTTCCATTTTAAAAATAATAAATTCATACAAAGCATCAACTTTCTACAGTTGTCATTTTACTGAAATTTCCACTTGAAATTCAACCAAAAGCAAATTCACTCAATTTTGTGGATATTTGCAGTAAGCACTGCTTCAACAGAAGTCTTCATGCACTGTAATACATATTCTTGAACATCATCCTTCTAGAGTCACCTTTATACATACTTAGTACAAGATGAGGCTCAAAGCACATCAATAACTTAAGTTATAATTATATATTGGGCTTAATTCATAACTAAGTACCATGAACTCAGTCACAAACTTAGTACCTCCCTTTTCACATAATCTATTATGACTCCTATGCAAGTCTTCCTCTATTCTGCTAAAGTCACAAAGCTATTGCTTTTGATTCTCCATTTCAAGATCAGTTTTAAAGTTTTCAATCTAGTTACACCTTATTTTTCTAACCTTAACTAAATTCATACTTGGTGGAAATAAATCTTTGGATATTAGAAGTACAGTGGGGCTCATACATGACCATGGGTATGAGGTTAATGAACTTATCAAACAAGGGACCAAATGGTGTACTGCTGCATCAGCTTCTAGTTTTCCAGTGTTCTTAAGATTCATCTTTCACATGTGGTAATGAGTCATTCACCTCACTGTAACCTGTCATCAATATCCCAACACCTCAATCAAAATCAATTGAAGCACTTCAGATACACATTTGGGCTTTTTGCAAACCGATTGCTTCAGTATCAATGCACAAAGAGTTGCTTCCAGACTCAACAACATGATTTAAAAATCTTCTTTCATTATTGGATATGGAACAATGTTCAAGATTTCAATTTCCAAAAGGCATACCCACAGTATATTATAATACATTAAGAGTACAAGTCAGAAGGGATCAACAAAAGTAGGATCATAAGATACAGAAGCAGAATTAGGTCATTTAGCCCATCGAGTCTGCTTTGCCATTCAATCATGGTTGATCCCTTCCCCCCCCCTTCTTAGCCCCACTCCCCAACCTTCTCCTCATAACCTTTGATGCCACATCCAATCAACCTATCAATCTCTGCCTTAAATACACCCACTGACTTGGCCTCCACAACTGCCTATGGGAATACATTCCACAAATTCACTACCCTCTAGCTAAAGAAATTTCTCAAGCATCTCTCTTTTCAATGGACACCCCTCTATTCTGAGACTGTGCCCTCTTGTCCTAGACTCCCCTACCATATTTTTTCTACATATTTGAAAAAACTTTTACTATCCACTTTGATATTGTTTGTTAGCTTGCTTTTCTATTCCATCTTTTCCCTCCTAATGATTCTTTTTGTTGCTCTCTGTATGGTTTTAAAAGCTTCCCAGTCCTCTGTCTTCCCACTAATTTTCATTTTGTTGTATGCCCTCTCTTTTGCTTTTACATTAGCTTTCAATTCCCTTTTCAGCCATAGTTGTACTATTTTGCCAATTGAGTATTTCTTTGTTTTTGGAATATATCTATCCCGCACCTTCCTCATTTTCCTCAGAAACTCATGTCATTGCTGCTCTGCTGACATTCCTGCCAGCATTTCCTTCCAATTTACTTTGGCCATCTCCTCTCTCATAACACTGTAGTTTCCTTTACTCCACTGAAATCCTGCTGCTTCAGACTTTACTTACTCCCTATCAAATTTCAAGTTGAACTCAATCATATTGTGATCACCGTTTCCTAACGGTTCTTTTACCTTGTGCTTCCTAATCACTTCCGATTACATAACATCCAATCTAGTATAGCTGATCCTCAAGTAGGCACAACAACAAACTGCTCTAAAGAGCCATCTGATAGGCATTCAACAAACTCACTCTCTTGAGATCTATTACTAACCTGATTTTCCCCAATCAACCTGCATGTTCAAATATCCCATGACTATTTTAACATTGCCCTTTTAACACACATTGCCCTTTTCTATTTCCCGTTGTAACCTGGGGTCCACATTCCAGCTACTGTTGAGAGGCCTGTAGACAACTGCCATCAGGGTCCTTTTACCTTGCAGTTTCAAGTCAAGTTCAAGTTTATTGTCATTTTGACCATAAACTGCTGGTACATTACACAGTAAAAATGAAACAACATTCCTCCAGGACCCTGGTGCTACATGAAACAACACAAAACTACACTAGACTAAGTGAGACAGCACAAGGCTACACTAGACCACGGAAAACAACATAAAAACTGCACTAGACTACAGACCTGCACAGGACTACATAACGTGCACAAAACAGTGCAGGGCAGTACAATAATTAACAAATAAGACAATAGGCACAGTAGAGACCAAATTACAATAATAAATAATGTAGATGTCAGTCTAGGCTTTGAGTATTGAGGAGTCTGATGGCTTGGGGGAAGAAACTATTGCACAGTCTGGTCGTGAGAGCCTGAGTGCTTCGGTTCTTAACTCAACCCACATGCATTCAACATCTTGCTACTGATTTATGCCATTCTTTACCAGCAGAGCCATGCCACCCCCTTTGTCTACCTTCCTATCCCTCCAATGCAAAGTGTAACTTTGAACACTCATCTCCCAACTACAACCATGCTTCAGCCACAATTCAGTGATGGCCACAATATCATACCTGGTAATCTGTAAAAGTGCAACAAGATCATCCACCTTATTTCTTATACTTTGTGCATTGAGATAACACTGAGTACTGCATTTGCTACACTTTTTGCTTCTGTATCCCTAATGCACTAACTCACTCTGCTGGTTGCAATTATGTCCCATCATCTGCCTGCCCTTCCTGACAGTCTGACTGCACACTATCTTTATTTTTTTTTTTACCATCGGTCCCATCCGGAATCCCTTTACTCCAGTTCCCAACCCCCTGCCAAATTAGTTTAAACCCTCCCCAACACCTGTAACAAACCTGCCCATGCGAATATTAGTTGCCCTCAGGTTCAGGCGCAACCTGTCACTTTTGAACAGCTCATACCTTCCCCAGAAGAGATCCCAATGATCAAAGAACCTGAAGCCCTCACCCCTGCACCAGCTTCTCAGCCACGAATTAATCTGCCAAATCATCCTGTTTTTACCCTCACTGGTGCATGGCATAGCCAACAATCCAGAAAATACTACCTTGGAAGTCCTGCTTCTCAACATTCTACCCAGCTCTCTAAATTCTCTTTTCAGGACATCTTTGCTTTTCCTTCCTATGTCATTGATACCAATATGTACCAAGACATCTGGCTGCTCTCCCTTCCTCTCCAAAAATATTGTGTATGCAATCCGAGACATCACTGACCCTGGCACCAGATAGGCAACCATTTTGGTGTCCCATTCTCGTCCACAGAATCTCCTGTCTGTTCCCCTGACTATTGAGTTCCCTATCACTACTACTCCCCTCTTCCCTTTCTGCACTACAGACCAATGCACAGAGCCAATAACCCAGTCTCCGTGGCATTCCCCTAGGAGGTCATCCTCCACAACAGTATCCAAAACTATTCTTATTATTGAGGGGAATGGCCACCAGATCCACTGCACTACCTGCCTATTCACACTTCCATTTCTCCCAACAGTCACCCAGCTACTCACCTCCAGGACATACATGAGTATGTACACAATAGCAAGTTACATACATTCAGAGAGACCACTAGAGGCAATGCAAGGTTGTCAGATAAAAATTCAAAATAAAGAAAAATCAGTGAGAGGAAGAGATGGCATATAGAAGAATGACAAAAATGATTAACTGAGATAACTGCAGGAAAGGTGAACGATGTAGTTTGTGGATGATAGGGAAAAGAAACAGCTTCAGTGTTTGAGAAACACACACTAAATGCTGGTGGAACACAACAGGCCAGGCAGCATCCATAGGGAGAAGCGCTGTTGACGTTTCAGCCCGAAACATCGACAGCGCTTCTCCCTATAGATACTGCCTGGCCTGCTGCGTTCCACCAGCATTTTGTGTGTGTTGCTTGAATTTCCAGCATCTGCAGATTTCCCAGTGTTTGAGAACTGCACACCTCCCTTATTTGTTTCCATGAACTATATATCTTTCCTATCTGATGTATTCTGCAGCTTTCTGTTACTTCCACCTATCAGCTCCCAAGCTCTATCACAATTTCCACTCTTCCCCATCCATCTACCTGTCACTCCTCACCTGGATACACCTATTGCTTACCAGGTCTTACTTCACACATTGCCCTCACCTCTTCATACTAACCATCTCCCCCCTCCGATCTTTCAGTCCAGATAAAGTCTCAACCCACAAATGCTGCCTGACCTGCCAAGTTCCTCCAGCAGTTTGATTTTTTAAACTCATGTTCTAATATCTGTAATGTCTTGTTTCTCTAAATTATACTATATGTTGTTTGCATTTGTTAAAGGGCATTTAGCAAATGAAAAGGATCTTTCAAGTATATAAAAATGAGGCCAGATTATTAATACTGCCTCAAAAGTAGCTCAGAGAGAAAAATAAAAATCATGGATGACCTTTGCCAGTACCATTCCCACTTTGTTCTGGGAATTTCGGGAAACAAATGTTTGGTAATCTGTCTTGGAGGTATTGGATGGGGCAGAGAAGGAACCATCAAGCAGAACATTGAATGGAAAATCCACTGCCCCTCTCACTCCTGACCCCACTTTCCATTGCAGTTATGCAAGAATGACAGATACAAAGATTTAAAAAAAATAACCCTTATGCTACAGTATGTCCAAAACATGTAATTTCAGAGAAAAATTAAAACGTTAAAATCAGTCACATCATCTTAGATTGGAAATAATTTTAAGTAATGGCTTTAAAATTCACCTGACTCATGCTGTTAATTGAAAATGTAACAGAATCATGTTTAACACCATCTTACAATACATGACATGAAATGTATTGTTTTGTCAAAGTAGTACAGTATAAATTACAAAATAAACACTGTAAAAAGATACGAATACTGAGGTTGGATAAACTCTTCTGGGGCTTCCAGCCAAGTACAGGCATTGATTTTAACTGACTTTAGAAGGTCTCACTCTAAGTAAAAACTGGAATTCAAGTGTAAGCAAGGCAGGACAGTGTAGGTGGATGAGGACTAACCACTGTTGACAGGGTGTATAAATACCACCAGACTAAGCATATCCAGGCATCATCCCTGATGAAGATGGCAGAGTTTGCCATCAAAATGTTGATTGAAATAAATACCTGTAGCCAGCTGGAAGCCTGTGAAGAGTTTATTTGTCATATACACAGGGAAAACATTAGATCCTTTTTCATATTGAGGTTGTGTTCCTGAATCATGAAGTGCAAAGCTTCGGGCTCATATACCCTCATAATTCTAAGAAAAGGGATGGTCTCAGATGAAAATCGTTAATGAGGCACTGCCTCTTGAAGATATTTTCATTGGTGGGGAGGGTGGTGATCGTGACTGGGCAGGCTTAGTCTACAACTCTGTAGCCTTGTGAGATCCTGCACACTGAAGGCTCTATACCAGGCAGTGAACAAATCACAAGGTCATTGATCAGATTAAAAGATGCAAATATTTAAGCAAATGTAGCAACTGTCCAAAGTGTGTCACTGAAAGCAAGGGGAAAAATCTAGTAAAACATGGCAGATACATTTGTAAAGATTACCAAATCTGATCAGGCATGTCTTATAAGCAAATAGATGAGAGGTAGGTGGTGTGGGAAGTTTCCAGAGAGACAACAGAGATTCTGAATGGTAGCAGCAATGATAAAGTGAGAAGATGGATGGGAAAGGTGAGAGATACCACAAAACTTGCAAAAAAAAGAAAAAGGAAAGAACAAGAAGTTAAGATTTATGGCACTAGCAGAGACAACTAAGAGGTAGTGTTTCAAGAGAGAGACACTTTACTTGGCCTAAAGCCCTAAGAACAATGAACAAATCCAACCAAAAAACAAGCGTAAATGAAGAAAGACTTCAGTATCAAAGGCACAAGGACAGTCATTAACACTAAGATTGAATTTAGAGGACATGCAATAGATTACATCCTTTTACAATTCCAGTACATGCTAATAGATGCACTAAGTGTGGAAGAGAACAAACCATTACCCTTCCTGTTGCTGATCCTCCACTGTAACCCTCCTAAGACCAAGGCTTTGAAACTGATTGGGAGCTGGTGTATCACGAATAATTCCTTCCAAAATATGACTCTGCAAAACTCAGGACCTGACGAAGGGTTTCGGCCCGAAGCGTTGACAGTGCTTCTCCCTTATAGATGCTGCCTGGCCTGCTGCATTCCACCAGCATTTGTGTGTGTTGTCTGCAAAACTCAGGCCCATTTGAGCTTTTGGACACTGTTGTAATTGGTTGGGTTGGTGAGGTTGTAAAGATGAGGTGGGGGAAAGAGAGAAAAGTCAGAACCTGTAAATCTGGAATGCCTTGAGTGGCCAGTAATTGACATTTACAATGATGGGAGGATAAACAGGAATCTGACTAATATATAACTTGGTGGTTTGGGAAGACAGAACTGTGGAGTCAGTTGTAGGAATGATGCATAACTTCAAAAGCTATTACCTGGCACACGTCATAGAATGCCAATAATGGACACTCATAGAAGAGTGTCAACTGTCTTTTGCAGTGTTCCAAAATGCATGGAGCCTACAGGTACGTGCACAAAGTCATGGCAAGGACATCCAAGAGCTCGTGGTTCGCACCCCTCATCTTGAAATTACTTTGAATGGATGAATTAAATAGTTAAAAAGCCAACACTAATCAGCTCAAATTTTCTAATTCTCTGCTACCCCCATCACGAGGTTATAGCTCAGAGGATACTGAAATATTGGGTCAGGTCATTTAATATCTAGCTCCTTAGTTAATGGTTGTAATCACTCATTTATCTTTCACCAAAATAGCTAGAAAGAAAACAGCTCCCTCTCTTGGTGAGGGATGACCTAATTTATATTTGACTCAAAATTGAGAACCAAGTATTAGAAAGGTGTTATTAAATGCAAAATCTTAATTCCAATACAAAAATTTGACCCAATTAGCAGTAACTATCAGTCACGCCTAGATCTTTCAAAGGATTATCTTATTGTTTTTATCATTAATCATTTGTATTAATGTTCAGATACCTCTGGTAATTCAATAGCTAAAAATATTTTAGATTGAAAATATCACAGTTATCCAGTGTTAATTTCAAGACATCAATAGCTCTGGATGTAACAATAAGTGAATATTAATTCATGGAATTTTCTTCTTTGAACTGCAATTTCTTGGTAATTAAAACTTAATTTTGCATGTGTTAGAAACAATTGGTCAATTTTGTTTTACTTCAAAGTTCAAAGTAAAATTATATTGAAGTCCATATACGTCCCTATATACAACCCTAAGATTCATTTTCTTGTGGGCATACTCAATAAATCCATAATAGAATAATAACAAGAGTCAAAGAAAGACTGCACCAACTTGGAATTAAACCACTGTGTAAAAGAGAACAAACTGCAAATACAAAAAGGAGGAAATAATAAAAATAAATAAATAAACACTGAGTCCATGAGATGAAAAGTCCCCAAAAGTGAGTACACTGGTTATGCAAACACTTCAATGATGGGAGCAAGTGAAATTGAGTAAAGTTACCCCTTTGATTCAAGAGCCTGATGGTTGAGGGTTATTAACTGTTCCTGAACCTGATGGTTTAAGTACTGAGGCTCCTGCACCTTCTTCCTGATGGCAGCAGCGAGAAGAAAGCCCCGATGATGGATGCTACTATCCTGTGACAATGTTTTGTACAGATGTGTTCAATGGTGTGGAAGGCTTCACCCATGATGGACTGGAACATATCCACTACTTTTTGTGGGAATTTCTGTTCAAGAGTATTGGTATTTCCATACCAGGCTCTGATACAGCCAATGTTTTACTTGAGAGTCAACGAGACATGACGAACATGATGTTATCCTTTGAAATCAGACTGTGTAATACCAGACCACAAAATGCATTTCAGAAGCTCCAAATCTAATCAAATAATTTGCAAACATTAAACACATTAAATACCTCAGGTCCTGGGAGAAATTCACACTGTCACAGTTAGAATGTGCAAAGTCCACAGAACTAGCATGAGAAATCAGGATTGAACCCAGATCAGAAGAGCTGTGAGGGTGCAGCTCTACAATATGTGCCACCGTGCACCTGCAGTGACTGGCAAAAGTCTGGGCATCCCTGGCAAAATTTCTGTTACTATGAACAGCTAAGCGAGTAAAAGATCACCTGATTTCCAAAAGCCAGAAAGTTAAAGACGACACATTCCTTTAATTTTTTAAGCAAGATTACTTTTTTATTTCCATCTTTTACAATTTCAAAATAACAAACAAGGGCCCATAGCAAAAGTTTGAGCACCCTGCATAGTCAGTACTTAGTAACACCCCCTTTGGCAAGTATCACAGCTTGTAAATGCTTTCTGTAGCCAGCTAATTGTCTTTCAATTCTTGTTTGGGGGATTTTCGCCCATTCTTCCTTGCAAAAGGCTTCTAGTTCTGTGAGATTCTTGGGCCATCTTGCATGCATTGCTCTTTTGAGTTCTATCCACAGATTCTTGATGATGTTTAGGTCGGCGGATTGCGAGGGCCATGACAACACCTTCAGCTTGCGCCTCTTGAGGTAGTCAATTCTGGATTTTGAGGTGCGTTTAGGATCATTATCCTGTTGTAGAAGCCATCCTCTTTTAATTTTCAACTTTTTTTTTTTAAACAGACAATGTGATGTTTGGTTCCAGAATTTGCTGGTATTTAATTGAATTCATTCTTCCCTTTACCTGTGAAATGTTCCCTGTGCCACTGGCTGAAACACAAGCCCAAAGCATGATCGATCCACCCCCGTGCTTAACAGTTGGAGAGGTGTTCTTTTCATGAAATTCTGCATCCTTCTTTTCCCCAAACATACCTTTGCTCACTGCGGCCAAAAAGTTTTATTTTAACTTTATCAGTCCACAGGACTTGGTTCCAAAATACATCAGGCTTGTTTAGATGTTCCTTTGCAAACTTCTGATGCTGAATTTTGTGATGAGGACGCAGGAAAGGTTTCCTTCTGATAACTCTTCCATAAAGGTCATATTTGTGCAGGTGTTGCTGCACAGTAGAACAGTGCAACACCACTCCAGAGACTGCTAAATCTTCCTGAAGGTCTTTTGCAGTCAAACGGGGGTTTTGATTTGCCTTTCTAGCAATCCTATGAGCAGTTCTGTCGGGAAGTTTTCTTGGTCTTCCAGACCTCAACTTGACCTCCACCATTCCTGTTAACTGCCATTTCTTAATTACATTATGAACTGAGGAAACGGCTACCTGAAAATACTTTGCTATCTTCTTATAACCTCCTCCTGCTTTGTTGGCATCATTTATTTTAATCTTCAGAGTGCTAGGCAGCTGCTTAGAGGAGCCCATGGCTGCTGATTGTTGGGACAAGGTTTGAGGAGTCAGGGTATTTATAAAGCTTTGAAATTTGCATCACCTGGCCTTTCCTAATGATGACTGTGAACAAGCCATAGCCCTAACAAGCTAATTAAGGTCTGAGACCTTGGCAAAAGTGATCTGAGAGCTCAAATCTCTTGGGGTGCCCAAACTTTTGCATGGTGCTCCTTTCCATTTTTGCACTCTAAAATTGTACAAAACAAAAATAATACACTAATCTTGCTTAAGATGTTGAAAAGAATGTCTCATCTTTAACTTTAGACTTTTGGAGATCAGTTCATCTTCTACTCACTTAACTATTCACAATAACAGAAATTTTGTCCAGGGGTGCCCAAACTTTTGCATGCCACTGTAAATGCAAACGAAGGCTTAATTTTAAGAGTTTAATTCACATTACTGCAGACAAACCATGAAAACAAATTTAGGATTAGTCTACCATTTTGCCTGCTTTTTCTTCATCTATGTCATTTGAGGCCTACAAAAACTTTGGTTAACTTTCTAATGATTCCAATATTTGATATTGGAGGTTTCAAACACCTAAAAGTACCAGTTTTAGAAACTTCAGCTGTTGAACATTGATTGTACAATTCTGTATCTAATTTGATAAATAGGGGATATGTTATTAAAAATAGCTTTAAGATGTACCATTAAAACTTCTGACAGCAAGTTAAAAATATTAGGAGAAAACATCAAACTTCAATTTACAGAAGAGGAATAACGTTGATTTGCCCAGTGGACAATTATCTTACAAAATCATTGCTCACATCGTTTTAAAATCATACAAAACTTAAGTTACAACTATCTGTTAACAATACAGTGGCTTCACTTTCAGAAAGGCTAAGTAGAATCAGAATCAAGTTTCTAAGTACTGTACAAGCGGAATCATCTTTCCACCATACATATGAATACAGCCAGACAAAATAGCGTTCCTCTAGGGCCAAGGTGCAAAACATAGTATTAAGGCACACATAGCACATATAATTTTGATAGCAGAAAACAGAGTTACAAAAAAAAAAGTAAATTAAACATAGACCAAGTCCATAAGTGACATGGCATGTAGACTAATGGCGCACGGATGTTGTCCTGGAGCCACGTTTCTGAAATAAACCTGCAGCAGTCATCACTGACATGTCATATTTGTTATTTTGTAGCAACAGTACAGTGCAAGGCAAAAGTTACTATAAGTAACAAGTAAATAGTGCAAAAGACAAATTATGAGGTTGCATTAATGGACCATTCAGAACTCCACTGGGAAGGGAAGAAGAGTTTCTGAAACACTGAGTGTGGATCTTCAGATTCCAGTACATCCTTCCGATCATGGTAACAAGAAAGGTCATGTCGCAAATGGTGAGGGTCATTTGTGATGAATACCACCTTCTGAAGCTGTTATGCCTTGAAGATGTTAAAAAAAGAGAGGAAGAGCATAGTCACTTTCAGCTTTCAGCCCATTAAGTGATTTTGCTTTGTCCACTTTATTTTGGCTTTATTTTTCCTTGCATGCCTTTGATTTCAATGTTATCTTGTGATTTTCATTTTTTCAAAATTAACATCCCTTATTGCTTTGTGGATTTTCATTGGGTTCTATTTTAGGGACTTCTCTTCCCTTTGCTCTTTCTAAATTGCATAAACGAATTGACAATCCGATAGTCAAACATACTTTACGTATATGGTTTCAATTTTGGAAATTTTTTGGGTTGAATCAATTTGTTTTAACTATTCCTATTGTATCCAATTTCTTTTTTCATCCCTCTATTATGGACCAAGCTTATTCAGTTTGGAAGACTAAAGGTATACTACGATTTTCTGATTTATTTTTGGATAATTGTTTTATGTCTTTTGAACAATTATCTAATAAATATAATCTGCCTAGATCTCATTTTTTTTTTAGAAATTTACAGATTAGGAATTTTTTAAACACTGTACTTCCGACCTTTCCAAATCTTGATTCTTCGGGTATTTTGGAGAAATTGTTAGAATTAAATCCTTTTCAGAAAGGTGTAATATCAAATGTTTACAATACAATTATGAAAATACATTCAGAGGCCTTTTATAAGATTAAAAATGATTGGGAAAGAGAACTTAACCTTACTATCCCTATTGAAAATTGGGATAAAATTCTTCAATTAGTTAATTTATCCTCTATATGTGCTAAACATTCATTGATACAGTTTAAAGTTGTGCACAGGGCTCATATGTCCAAGGATAAATTGGCTCATTTTTATTCCCATATAAATCCTATATGTGACAGATGTCATTCTGAGATAGCTTCTTTATCTCATATGTTTTGGTCATGTCCACTTTTGAAAAAATATTGGAAATATATTTTCAATATTATTTCCACAGTATTGAACATTGATTTACAACCTCATCCTATTACTGCAATCTTTGGTTTACCAATGATGGAGTCAATTCATTTATCTTCTTCTGCTTGTCGGATTATTGCATTTCTTACATTAATGGCTAGAAGATCTATTTTGTTGAATTGGAAAGAAATTAATCCCCCTACCATATTTCATTGGTTTTCTCAAACTATGTTATGTCTAAATTTGGAAAAAATTAGAAGTGTCATATATGACCCTTCTATTAAATTTGAAAAGACTTGGAGGCTATTTATTCAATATTTTCACATGATGTAATTTGACCCTGTTCCAATCCTATTTGTTTTTCCGGTTTTGATTATATATATGTTGAGAGGATCGGGGTTGGGGACACTGATGATTTTGTATCTCTTTATAGATTTTATAAACAGCCCATTTTTTAAATATTTTTTTCTTCTTTTTCTTTTCCTTTTTTTCTCTTTATTAGTTAGTGATCAGTTTGTTAGATTAGTTTTTCTTAGGGTAAAAATATTTTTTTTCTCTTTTTCTCTTTTCTGTTTTTTCTCAACATGATATACCTAGATTTTTTTGTTTCGTTTATATGATATTTGTATCATTCATGATTTGGGAAGACTTAACTATATTGTACTTATTGCTTGTGTATCCTTTTATGTTCATTTTAATTTTGTAAGTTTGTAATCCCATTATCTATGTATTAATCTTATCAAGTTGATATTAATAAAAAGATTGAAAAAGAAAGCAATGTCAGCTATGCCTCAGAGGTAGTCTGAGTGAGAAGAGTGTGGATCCTTTTCTGGAGGATTGAACACAAATCTCCTGCTGATCTCCAGAGCTCTGGATGCTGCACTGTTTATGCACCGTCTTTCAGTTAAAACTTCCAGCTGAGGTTCCACCAGTATTCCAAGGCGATTGTTAATTTTTCTGCTTATGGGGATATAATACAAATACAGCTCCTTACTCATAGGACAGAAATGGCTGTGTTCAAAAGTAGTTAATTAGCTGAAAAGCATTTCAGTTTGAGGTTTTAGGTGACTCATTAAAATCTATACATTATTTTCTTAAGTTAATACAATGTTTTTTCCTCCATTGTACTTCCCTTTCTGTATCCAATTTGAATTTAAATCACCACTTTCCCTACTCTGAATCTCAATGGTTAGGTCGTTGCATTGTTGCTCCCATTCTTCACTCAAATCCCAAGTTCATTATATTTGCTGCACATTATCAGCTCACATTTTCAATGAGTTTTGGAAGAATTTCCAGCTGCAAGGCAAAAAAAAAACCCAGCCCATTTACAAATTTTCCACTTTGGCCACACTGCCAATTATATTGGGATTGTAACTGATTACAACATTTTTCACACTTTAATAAAACAGGCTGAAACATGCAATTTGACACAGGTTTCTATTTCCTCTTCACAGTAGCCTGAAGATGTTTCAATGCCCAATATTCTGACTTGATATTTATCTTTGCTATTGATAAGCAATTATTCCATACAAGTTTAAAAAATAATTATTTTAGATGTGTAGCCTCATTTTAAGTATAGAAATCAACCGCTATTTTGGCAGCAAGGTGTTAATAGTACTGTGCATCATCAACGCACAAATAGATAGAAAATTCAGGAATTACAAGACAAATTGCATGTCGGGAAACTTGGTCAATTAACACTCTGGAACTTGCTTTACAAACTAATGTCAACATAGCATTTTTTTAAAAAAATTGATATGGGTAGTAAATTTTCAATTAAATTCATCATTGGAATTTAGGCAATATTTTTTAATGATGTGATGAAAGAATACAAATTCTTCAGTGCCATTCAGACATGAGAAAATCTGCAGATGCTGGAAATCCAAGAAACACACACAAAATGCTGGAGGAACTCGGCAGGCCAGGCAGCATCTATGGAAAAGAGTAAACAGTCGATATTGCCAGCCAAGACCCTTCATCAAGACTGGAGGAAAAAAAGATGAGAAGTCAGTAAGATGGGGGCAAGGGAGGAAGAAATGCAGGGTAGTTGGTAATAGAGATAAATAGATACTATATTGATCCCAAAGGAAATTACAAAGTCACCATAGCAATACAAGTACACAGATAAACAAATATTAGAAGAAAGAATTTAAAAAATAAGTTACCTCAAACAGTCTAGCAGGAGAGGATCATCACTTCTCCAATTATAAGTTGACTCATTATAGAGCCTAATGGCCAAGGGTAAGAATGACCTCATATTGCATTTTTTGGAGGGGCACAGTTGCCTTAGTTTATTACTAAAAGTGCTCCTCTGTTCAGCCAAGGTGGCATGCTGAGAGTGAGAAACATTGTCCAGAATTGCCAGGATTTTCCATAGGGTCCTTTGTTCTACCACAGGCTCCAGAGTGTCCAGCTTGATTCTTATAACAGAGCCAGCCTTTCTAATCAGTTAATTGAGCCTGTTGGCATCACCTGTGTTGATGCCAATGCCCTAGCACACCATCACAGAGGGTTGTATTGGCGACAACAGACCAGTAGAGCAATGTAACTTTTGAGTTAAAAGACCAAAATCCTTTGTTTTTCTAGGAAGATGGCAAAGGGAGAACATGAGATGAAATACGACTTAATGAATAGTTAATTCCATCTGTTTCAGTTAATTTGGAAAACGTTTTCCATAAACAATGGATTTTGTTTAAGGATCCCAAAATCTGGGATGTTTGCTTCCAGAGGTAGAAGCCATACACCATGATTTTCACAAGTTTGACCACATTGTAGGTTGTGATGCCTGCTGAGACTATATTTGGCTCTGAATTTTTCTTTAAATTTTTTGACCCATTGCTGCTGGACTGGTACCTCTACCACTACGTGCTTGATTGAAGCTGCCACTCTGCCTCAAATGTGAAGACCTATAATGCTTGTATGACATAGGCAGACAATGTTTTATGAAAGGATCCTGCCTTTGTTTTGCTAGGGTGGGAGGAGTTCTCTGAAAGAACCGGAGGAATGCTGCGCATCTACTCAGAAACAACCTTAATATGCCAAGATCAGTTGGTACCAATAATTTAGATTTTAACACTTTGAAGGTTTTACAGTCAGAGAGAAATGGCGATGAAGTACTACTATGGGGATTCTGTTCAAAGGCACTGGTGTTTCCATATCAGACTACGATACAACCAGTCAATATATGCTTCACCACAGATCAATAAAGTTCGTCAAAGTTTCAGATGACATGCTGAATTTTTGCAAACTTCTAAGAATGTAGAGGAGCTGCTGTGCTTTCTTCACAATTGCACTTAAATGCTGGTGCCAAGGTAGGTCCTCTGAAGTGGTAACACCGAGGAATTTAAGGTTGCTGACCCTCCCCACCTCTAATCCCCTGATGAGGACTGGCATACGGACGTCCGGTTTCCTCCTCCTGAAGTCAATCATCATCTCCTTGGTCTTGCTGACATTGAGTAAGAGGTTGTGATGGCGGTAGCTCTCAGCCAGATTTTCATTCTTTGATTCGACCAACAACAGTGGTGTCGTCAGTAAACTTAAATATGGAATTGGAGCTGTGCTTAGCCACACAGCCCCATGTTTAAACCCAGTAGAGCAGTGGAGTAAGCACAAAGGCTTGTGGTGCACCTGTGCTGATGGAGTTTCTGGAGGAGCTGTTGTTGCAATCTGAACTGACTAGGGTCCACAAACGAGGAAATCAAAGATTCAATTGCACATGGAGGTATTGAGAACTTCAAGCTTATTGATTAGCTTTGAGGGGGTGATAGTATTGAATGCCGAGCTGTAGTCAATGAACAGCATCCTGATGTATATACCTTTACTGTTCAGATGTCCTGGGGTTAAGTGAAGAGCCAATACAATGGAATCTGCTATGGACCTGTTGTGCTGGTAGGAAAGTTGGAGTGGATCCAAGTTGCTTCTCAGGTAGGAACTGCTTTGTTTCATCACCAAACTTTCAAAACACTTCATCACTGTGGATGTGAATGTTACTGGATGATAGTCATTGAGGCACACTATGCTCTTCTTATACACTGGTATAAATGAAGCCTGCATGAAGCAGGTGGGTACATCAGGTTGCCAAAGTTAAAGATGAAAGATCTCAGAGAACACTGCAGCCAATTGAACTGCACAGATCTTTAGTACTTGGCCAAATACTTTCCATGGGTTCACCCTCCTGAAGGAGGCTGAACCCTCCTAAGAGACGGAGATCACAGAGTCATCAGGGGCTGTGGGAGTTTGTGCTGGTTTCTCCATGTTTTGACATTCAAAAAAATAGAAGGCACTGAGTCTTGTTGTCACTTATGTCACTTGATTTCACTTTGTAAGAGGTAATAGCACTCAAACCCTGCCATAGCTGTTGAGCATCCTTTATTGATTTAAGTTTAGAACTGAATTGCCACTTCATCCACAAAATGGCTTTCTGGAGATTGTACCAGGACCTCTTGTAAATTTCTTGGTTGCCTCTGACCTGGCCCTCAGCAAACTGCAGATCTCATGGTTCATCCAGGGCTGCTGGTTGGGGAAGACTGAATAATTTTGTGGGGCACACTCATCTACCACTGTTTTTATAAAGTCCATGACAATGGTGGTGTATTGATTCAGATCCACAGATGAGACTTTGAATATGGCCCAGTCCACCGACTCAAAGCAATTCCACTACCACTGCTCTAACTGCGCAATCACTTCTTTGTTGTCCTAATCTCTGGAGCTCTGCACTTTAGCCACTGCAGGTAGGACAGTCAAGTGATCTGATTCCTGAAATGCAGTCTGGTATGGAACAGTAGGCATTCCTCATCTTAGTATAATGGTGATTTAGCATCTGCTGAACACTCTGCTGCTTCAGGTTAAATACTGATGGTAAATGGGCACAGATTTCTTCAAACAAGCCTGACTGAAACCCCTGACTACAATTTGAAATGCATCAGGGTGGACTGCCTGCTTGGTGACGGCATCATGCAGTATCTCAAGTGCTTAATCACAGTTGGATACTGGTGGACTCTCTTGGTAAATAGAACGGTCAGCATTTGATCATTAGGTGTTCAAAGTTGGGAAAACAGGAGTACAACAAAACCACTACACTGGAGCACCACTGAGAGTTTATCATGAAACACACACTAGAGTTAAGATTGGATCAGCCATGATCTTGTTGAATGGCGGAGCAGGCTTGAGGGGCCGATTGGCCTACTCCTGCTCCTATCTCTTATGTTCTTATGTTATGTTCACACCCCCACCTTTTGCCTTTTTTGATTCCCTCAACATTTAGTATTACCTTTGCTGTGCACCTGCCAATCAAAAGAAAGTTGTAATCACCACTTATTCACTCATTAAAAGTTTAACTCAATCAGCACACAAGTACTAATAACGGTGACTAATAACGAACAGGTAAGAGACTAAACCCTATTTTGTTCACTCAGCTCCAAGGCTCTTTTGTCACAGATGAGAAAAGAATCAAACTTATCAATATTACAATTTATACCTTCTGATATTATGAAATGCAGTGACAAGAGAAAAGTTGGTTCAGAATCTCCAATGAAAACTTAGGAATGGGTTCTATTGACAATTATCTCATGCAATGCATGTAAAGGTTGCAGTGATGTACAGATGATAATGTTGTATCAGTGTAATGGAAAAAAGCTATCACCACAAATAACTGAGAAAATTTATCTCAGTTAAACCTTAGTTTCAATTGCATACACTTACAGTTTGCATTTCAACCTTAATTATAATTATTAAAAATCTAGAGCAAAAATATTGAATACTTTCTCCATTTATTTCTCATTTACTGCAAAGCAAATAAGTTTTTCAAGAAGTCATCACCACAACAACCCAGGTTATTCAATTAAAATCCTTTATACAAGTTACTATACCATGAGTGGTGAATATGCATTCAAATTTTTTCTTGGTGCTTGGCATGCAACACCGTTCCTTCAATTCTTTAAATACCACCCATAATGAAAAGACACAATGATTATCATTAGTGACAAATGAAGCAGTGAATGAATTTTTACAACCTGAGAGCAGTGATACATTTTCGCAGGAAGGCTTGACAGATGTGAGAACAATTGACATTACATAATACATTTTGAAATCCACAGAACTCTGGGTTACACTTCAGCATTTGGATAGGAAATGGTAGGACCAGTGGGCACTGGCTTCACTCCGCTTATATTTTTTCCTCTGTAAGTGATATCACTGGATATTCAGTGATAGTAACAGTAAATATTGTATGTAATTTAGTAACTCCATAAATCTATTTTCAAAATAAAATTTTGTATTAGTAAAATAAGGTTAAATTGTCTGCAAGATATTTTTCAGCTTAAGACAGTCAGATACACAAAAAAAACAAAAATGTTCAAATGAGAGAAGCAACAGATTTTAAAAAGTGGTCGAACAAAGATTTAACACAATTAAAAAGGGTGTTAAACATTATGCTTCTTTCATTTGAAAACAGTTGTCTGCAGCACTTTCTCCATAAAGCAGTATTGTATGTTTTATGTGCACCATTATATGCTCAAAAATGGTTTTATGATTCAAGTGAGCAACTAACAGAGCACATTACTTGAGAAATCAGCAAAAAAAAAGCCAAAATTGATCACATTTATTTCAGGTAGTTCCACCTTACAGGCTTCCAGGTTTCAAAGATAATTGCTCGATATGGAAATCTAATGATGGTGAATATGTTAGTCATGGCTAGAGTTTGCTCCTTTTCTTTTTGACAGTTCTCCAGAAGAAAAAAAGATTTATTCTGCACATTAATGATTTGCCGGGAAGCAGAAACACAGTAAATGAGATTAATGATCGAAACATCGTTTATTAAAAGATTTGAATAGAAGCAGCAACAAGAGTCATCCATTTTTCTTTAAAATTTACTGTTTTGAATTAATTAATCAATAAAAAAATAACCATGGCAAGAGAAATTTTTAAGATTATCGGCAATTTGGGCACACACTCTGAAAAAGCTTCACCACCCTGACCAAGGCTCATCCTCTCATCTCTTGCTATACACTGGAATTACATTTTAATTTAATTTTTTGTTCTCTCTACAATGTTTGAAGTTAAAAGACTAATGCTTTTTTTTAATATATAAACTTTGTTTTCCCAGGGTTATTATACTTCAAGGCATTTGCAATATTTTATTATTGAGAATAATTATCTGGCACATCAATAACCAAGCAATTGCTACCACTTTGAACAATTGTTTTTTTTAAAAAAACAGATGAGATTTCTCCTCTCAAAGCTTATTATATGTATAGCTCTTAGGTGACCTGTATTTGTACTCATCTCACATAAATGTTTCATCCTGAACAGATCTGTCCCTACACTAAGACATAAAAATCTGCAGATGCTGAAAATCCAAGCAGCACACACAAAATGCTGGAGGAACTCAGCAGGCTAGGCTTCATCTATGGAAAAGAGCAAACAGTTGACACTTTGTGCCAAGACCCTGCTGATGAAGAGTCTCAGCTCGAAACATCAGGTGTTTACTCTTTTCCATAGATGCTGCCTAGCCTGCTGAGTTCCTCCAGCATTGTGTGCATGTTGCTGTCCACAACCCTTCAGCTTGCAACAAATATTGTTTGGATCAATGAAGACAGAGTTTCAAATGATTGATTTGAGATCAGAAGATTACAGATTAAACAAAGTTGGTAGAAAGGTGGTCTTTAAAAAGAAATACACAATGTAAAGATACCAAGCAGTGAATTCATCAACATTTGCCAGAAAGGGAATTGGTTGTTTGTTCAATTAGTGAATATCAGCAGGAGAATTAAACATTAGGAATGAAATAATAAAAAAAAATTCAGGACTCTTCCCATCTGTTATTTAGAGAGAATTGCAGGAACAAATATCAGATAAAAGTATACCCACACTTTAAAGATTTCATAACAATTTTGAGGATCTTTTTTTGTCGTCAAAAATTGAGAAGTAACTGAAAAGTAGAAAAAATTAAATATAAGCATTAAGCATGGTCAGAATGAATGCATCTGCTACCATGCTTCAAACAGATACCTTAGCTCATGATTTTCACAGTCTCATGTGATACTAAAAAAGCAAATTAACATATTTCATGCTTTTCAGGCTGTCCCTGTTTAAGTAAAATTAGAACAAGTAAACATTTCAATTAAGTTCAAGTTCATTGTCATGGGCAAAGAGCATATAAATGCCATAAAAATGAGCTTTTTGCAGTAGCACTGTATATTTCATGGCACACAAATTACAAAATTATATTATACGCAACATGACAGAATAAATTACAAAATTACGACAAGTTGAGGAAATATAGTCCGAGGTAGAATTAGGGTTTCTCAAGTTGGTTCAAGAACCTGGTGGTAGTAGACAAGTTTGAGGTATCAATCTTCAGGCTCCTGTACCTTCTGTCTAATGGAAGCGATGAGAAGATAGCATGGCCCAGCTGGTGAGGGTCCTTGATGATGTCCTGAGACATCAATTCTTATGGATATCCTTGATTCTGGAAAACTGCACCACTGATGGAATGGGCCAGTCCAGCACTGTCACCTTGTGCATTGAGTTTCCAAGCAAGACCATGATACAACAGTCAGAATGCTTTCCACTGCACATCCATAGCAGTTTGTCAAGACTTTTGATGACAAATATCCTTAAATGTATGAGACAGTAGAGACATTGGTGCGTCATCTTCATACTCGTATCTGAATCTATGTGCTGAACTGAGATGTTGATACCCATGAACTTGAAGCTCCTCACCTTTTCCACCAAATGCCCTTCAATGAAATTAAGTTCTCAGTTCAATGATCGAGATGACTAATATTAAACCAAAAAAAAGTAACAATTTTGTTCTCAACATAATGGGGCAGATGGTAAATCAGGTGTCATCTAAATTCATTTTTGGAGATTAACATCCAATGATTTCTTCAGCATTGTGCAAGAGTGATTCCTGATAAAAAGTAAACCAAACTACATTGCAAATTCTAGATATAACCCAATTTTGGACCTTGTGTTATGAACTATTGCTCAGTTGGTAACAGCTTTCCCTGTCAGTCAGAAGGTTGTGATCTGGAAACTTCAGAATAAAAATCTGGGCAGCTTGTCCACTAATTCTGAGTGAATGCAGGATTGCAAGAGATGCCATCTTCCAGATGAAATATTAAACTGAACTGCTTTCTCTGATACTTCATGGAATTAATTTCAACGATTGTTACTCCCAGAGACTCTCCAACAGTTTTGCCTCAGTAAACATCTTAAAAACTTATCACATCATTGTTTGAGAGGTCAGTATGCTGTTATGATCCCAGCCCCCTCCTTCTTGAGAATCGCAAGATCGCTATTAATTCAGGTCTTGGACCCAGGAAATGAGAGAGAATCCTCAGCCAGACAAAGCAACGGATTTGGCCATTGTTTCTTGGAGACACCTTTGTGGATTGTGATCCTATGCTACGTGCCAGCTCTCAGGGCAACGTGAACTGGGCTACATGCACACCCCTCGGGCAATGTGGGCTGGGGATTGCATCACCCCACCCTGATTGACAACTACAACCCTGCAAGTCAAGATAAAAGAGGGGCTGCAGGGGGCAGTCCCCTAGCGACGCACCAGAAGGAGACACCATCGCTCATCACTCCCGTGATAACGGGAAGCTATTCGGAAGCCACGTGTGGTCCGTTTCCCCTGGCCTGGGGAACGGGTGGCTGATAACACCGAAAAGGTCTTCGAACTAACAACGGGGAACCCACGTTCCCGATTCAACGGTTTGCGTCCTAAAAGACTGGGCAAGTTTCTTTTCTCACCAAAATCCCTCTCTCTCTCTCTCTCCCCAACAACCCAGCGGTCCCCAAAAGGCTAAAAGCCTGCATGAACTTGAAAGACTTTTATATTTCCATCGGACAATATTTTTACCCCTAGACAAAACGATAGAGCTACTTCTTATTGATGATTATTACTATACCTGCGTTTTAGATTGAGTATTGATGATATATAGTATCTGAATGTTTGTATTAACCTTACTTTTGTGCCCCTTTATAAATAAAAACGTTTAAAAATAGTACCATCAGACTTCAACGGACCTCTCTATCTTTGCTGGTAAGTGACCCAGTTACGGGGTTCGTAACAACTTGGGGGTTCTCGTCTCAGGATTTGACACCAAATTGGGAGGCCAGTGAATCGGGATTGTAAGTCCAAACTTGGATCTGGTACACGGGTAGCCAAACGGGAAACCAGCAAAGATGGACGTGGAGGAATTTATGAGAAACCCAACTCTGGGGGCGCTCGAGGCGGACACCAAATTAGACTTGGTAAATTTGGCAAAGGGGTTTAGCCTCACAGAGGTGAGGTTGTCAATGAAAAAGCGGGAGGTGCGAAGGGCCATAACTCAGTATTACATTGGGAAGAATGTGTTTACAGCTGAGGTATTGGAAAATATCCCTGAAAAGGTACTAGCGAGTGGGACGGATCAGTTAGAGAAGGAGAAATTAAGGTTGGAACATGAAATTAAAGTAAAGCAGCTGAGAGAGAGAAAGAAAGAGCTGAGAAGCAAAGAGAGCATGAAATTCAGTTAAAACAGCTGGAAGCAGCTGAAAAAGAAAAGGAAAGAGCCGAGAAGGAGCAAGAGTATGAGGAGGCAGAGAAACAGAGGAAACATGACTTGGAGATGGAGAAGTTAAGGCAAGAGCGAAGAGATCAAGGGCTAGACCGAGCGGAGGGGTTTGATGTTAGTCGGGCGTTGAGGTTAGTACCTCCGTTCGAGGAGACGGATGTTGATAGTTATTTCTTGCTTTTTGAAAAGGTGGCAGTGAATCAGAAGTGGCCCAAAGCACAGTGGGTGGCGTTGTTACAAAGTGTGTTAAGAGGGAAGGCACAGCGGGCATATGCGGCGTTGCCCACGGAAGGGGAAGAGAATTATGACCAAGTAAAGGTGGCCATTCTCCGGGGTTACGAGCTAGTACCTGAAGCATATAGACAAAGGTTCAGAAAATTACAGAAAGGGTGGAATCAGACGTATACCGAGTTTGCCCATGAGAAGGGGGTGCTCTTGGACCATTGGTGCACCGCAGAAACAGTGGGCGAGGATCATGGGCGTCTCAGTGAGTTATTTTTGATTGAGGAATTTAAAGGTTGTGTTCCGGAGGAGATCCGGATGTATTTGAATGAGAAGCTGAATAAGTCCATCTCAGAAATTGCTAGGTTCGCAGATGAATATGCCCTAACCCACAGGACAAAGTTTTCCTCGACAAAAAGTTACCCGGGAGACCGTGGGAACGGTAGGGAAAGCCCGCCAGCTAAGGGAGAAACTCCGCCGGGAGCTAGCAGAAAAAGTGAGGATAACAGGCCAGAAACCTGGAGATTTCCTGGTTTGACCTGTTTTAATTGTGGAAAGGTGGGACATATTGCATCTAAATGCCCCGCTCCAAGGAAGGAGCCAGAAAAAGGGAAAGCAGCTATCACTATAGGCTGTATTACGTCGATCAGAAAATCGATGAGAGGGCCCCCGGTAGATGGAGTACAGGAGGGGCGTGAGACGTTTAGTTCCGAAGGAACCGTGTCTGTGGAGGAGGGAGGCCCACAAATTCCAGTACGGATCTGGAGAGACAGTGGGGCTGAGCTATCATTGATTAGCAGTAAAGTGTTAGAGTTCGGACCTCAGACGGGAGAGGTAGGCCTGAGAGGCAAAGGAAAATGGACCGAAGTGGTGCCTTTGCATAGGGTCCTTCTAGATTGTGAGTTGGTGTCGGGACCAGTGGAACTGGGGGTCCTGCCGGAGTTGCCGGGGGAAGGCGTGGACGTCCTTCTGGGTAACGACTTAGCGGGTGGGAAGATGGGTGCAGTCATGAAGCTGACAACCCAGCCTGCGGGGGTTGAGGCCCCTCCCTCAGATCCTAAGATCTATCCCGCATGCGCGGTCACTCGCAGCATGTCGAAAAGGGCAGCTGAGACCGAGAGCAGTTTAAATATGGCCAGTTTTGATTTGGCCGAGACGTTTCTACTGACTCTGTACCAGCGAGGGTCAGAGGAAGGTAAACAGGAGAGTAGGGAGGGAGGAGAGAGTAAAGGGGGGGAGGTAGACCTGCCCTTAGCAAGAAGAGAGTTTGTACGGGAACAGGAAGGTGATGAGGAGCTGACAGCCTTGAGAGAGTCGGTTCTTTCTGAGACCGAGGTTGAGACAGAGCCCGAGGGTTACTACCTGAAGGAGGGTGTATTGATGAGGAAATGGAGGCCCCCCACGGTGCCGGTCGATGAGGACTGGGTGGTGGTACATCAGATAGTAGTTCCGAAAGTGTATCGGGACGAAATTTTGAACTTAGCTCATAAGGGACCTTTAGGTGGGCATTTGGGAATAACGAAGACAGTGGATCGGGTTCAGAGAGAGTTCTATTGGCCAAACCTGAGAAAAGATATTACTGAGTATTGTAAAAGGTGTCATACATGCCAAGTGGTGGGTAAGCCGAACCAAGTTATCCCTAAGGCCCCCCTCCGACCCATCCCCGCATGTGAGGAGCCTTTCTCCCGAGTCGTTGTGGATTTTGTGGGACCCTTACCTAAAACTGCGAGTGGGCGGCAGTATATCATGACCCTGATGTGTGCCGCCACACGATTTCCAGAGGCTGTGTCTCTGGGTAATATTAGGACCTCTGTGGTGGTGAAGGCCCTCATTAAATTCTTTACCACAGTGGGGCTGCCTAAGGAGATACAATTGGATCAGGGGAGTACATTCACGTCCAGCGCATTTTGGCAGCCCACCTTACAGTAAACCTCGCAAAGAGTGAATTTGGTCATGTCACGATCACCTATTTGGGGTATGTGGTGGGAGAAGGGCAGTTGGCTCCTGTGCGGGCGAAGGTCCGGGCTATTTCTGAGGTCCCTGTACCCTACAATAAAAGGGCTCTGAGGAGGTTTTTGGGCATGGTGGGATACTATCGGAAATTCTGTAAAAATTTCGCGGACATTGCGCTCCCCCTTACAAAACTCCTATGGAAGGAGGAAAAATTTGAGTGGGGTCATTCTTGTCAGAATGCCTTTGAAAAGTTAAAAGCCATATTGTGCCATCACCCTGTGTTAAAAGCACCCGATTTGTTAGCACCCTTCTCCTTGGCAACGGACGCCAGTGATGTGGCTGCAGGAGCAGTCAGCTTACAGCAAGCAGGGGATGGAGTGGAGCACCCGGTAGCATATTTCTCTCGGAAGTTCAATGTACACCAGAGGAATTACTCTACCGTGGAAAAGGAATTGTTGGCATTTGTGTTGGCAATACAACATTTCGAAGTGTACATCTGTCCAGCGCAAAAACCCCTAGTGGTCTATACCGATCACAACCCGTTGGTATTCCTGGCCAATATGAAAAATAAAAACAGGAGGTTATTGAGCTGGAGTCTGATGCTGCAAGAATTCGATATTAAGATACAGCACATTAAGGGGAGTGATAATGTGCTAGCGGATTGTTTATCTGGATGCTGAATTAAATGTATAACTGTATGGCTCTGTAGTTAAAAGAAAAGCTTTTGTATTGTGTTAGATTCTAAAATCCTGTAAGACTCTGTACCACTCCGTTTTAACCGCTGGTAAAAACGCTTTTTTAAGAGGGGAGGTGTTATGATCCCAGCCCCCTCCTTCTTGAGAATCGCAAGATCGCTATTAATTCGGGTCTTGGACCCAGGAAATGAGAGAGAATCCTCAGCCAGACAAAGCAACAGATTTGGCCATTGTTTCTTGGAGACACCTTTGTGGATTGCAATCCTATACTATGTGCCAGCTCTCAGGGCAACTTGAACTGGGCTACATGCACACCCTCGGGCAATGTGGGCTGGGGATTGCATCACCCCACCCTGATTGACAACTACAACCCTGCAAGTCAAGATAAAAGAGGGGCTGCAGAGGGCAGTCCCCTAGCGACGCACCAGAAGGAGACACCATCGCTCATCACTCCCGTGATAACGGGAAGCTATTCGGAAGCCACGTGTGGTCCGTTTCCCCTGGCCTGGGGAACGGGTAGCTGATAACACCAAAAAGGTCTTCGAACTAACAACGGGGAACCCACGTTCCCGATTCAACGGTTTGCGTCCTAAAAGACTGGGCAAGTTTCTTTTCTCACCAAAATCTCTCTCTCTCTCTCCAACAAGTGAAACCCAGCGGTCCCCAAAAGGCTAAAAGCCTGCATGAACTTGAAAGACTTTTATATTTCCATCGGACAATATTTTTACCCCTAGACAAAACGATAGAGCTACTTCTTATTGATGATTATTACTATACCCGCGTTTTAGATTGAGTATTGACGACGTATAGTATCTGAATGTTTGTATTAACCTTACTTTTGTGCCCCTTTATAAATAAAAATGTTTAAAAATAGTACCATCAGACTTCAACGGACCTCTCTATCTTTTCTGGTAAGTGACCCAGTTACGGGGCTCGTAACAATGCAAAGAAGTTTTGATATTATTGGAATGCAGACACAAAAAAATCTTTTTTTTTTAATTGTGGCATGTGTGAAAACATACAAAGAGTCTACTATCAGTGTTCAAATTTACCTCTGCTACAAAGCCTATTTACACCAAAAGACCATAAGATATAGGAGTAGAATTAGGCCATTTCATCATTGCTGATTCAATTTTTATCTCAGCCCCAATCTCCTGATGTCTCCATGTATTCCTTCATGCCCTGACCAATCAACAACCTATTGACATCTGCCTTATATATACACATAAAGACTTGACCTCCACAGCTGCCTGAGACACAACATTCCACAGATTCACCACTGTCTGGCTAAAGAGATTCCTCATCTCTGTTCTAAAAGGATGCCACTCTATTCTGAGGCTGTGTCCTCTGGTCTTAAGACTCTCCCATCATACAAAACATCCATTCTATCAAGGCCTTTCACCATTCAATCATATCACCACTCATTCTTCTGATTTCCAGTGAATACAGGCCCAGAGTCATCAAACTCTCTTTATGTGACAAGCCATTCATCTTGGAATCATTTTTATGAACCTCCTTTGACCCCTCTCCAGTTTCAGCACATCCTTTCTAAGGGGCCCAAACCTGCTCACACGACTCCAAGTAAGGCTTTATCTGTGCTTTATAAATTCTCAAAGTCACATCTTGCAATTAATGCTAACATCACATTTCCCTTCCTTACCACAGACTCAACCTGCAAATCAATTAGGGAATCCTGCACAAGGACTCCCAAGTCTATTTGTGCCTCCGTTTTTTTGTATTTTCTCTCCATTTAGAAAATAGTCAACCCTTTCATTTCTTTTGCCAAAGTGCATGATCACAGACTTTCCAACACTGTATTCCATCTGCCACTTTGTTGCCCATTCTCTTAATCGGTCCAAGTCCTTCTGTAGCCTCTCTACTTCCTCATAACTACCTGCCTCTACACCTATCTTCACATTGTCTACAAACTTTGCGACAAAGCCATCAACTTCCATCACCAAACCAATGACATATAATGCTAAAAGGGTCAGTCTCAAAACAGACTCCTGTGGAACACTACTATTCACTGGCAGCCAACCAGAAAAGGCTCCCTTTATTTCCACACTTTGCCTCCTGCTAATCAACCACTGCTTTTATCCATGCTAGAATCTTCCCTCTTACACCATGGGCTCTTGTTAAGTGGCTGCATGTAAGGCACCTTGTCTTCTTCCAGACCCATTCCAGAATCTGGTGATTCTTGAAAAATAATTACAAATGCCTCCACAATCTCTTCTGCCACTTCTTTCAGAACTCTTGGGTGTGCACCATCTGGACCAGGTGACTTACCTACCTTCAGACCTTTCGGTTTCCTAAGAACCTTCTCTCTAGTTTTGGAAACTTCACGCAATTCATGACTCCTGACAGCTGGAACTTCCACCACACTACCAGTGTCTTCCACAGTGAAGA
Organism: Hemitrygon akajei; assembly: GCF_048418815.1. Lineage (NCBI taxonomy): Eukaryota > Metazoa > Chordata > Chondrichthyes > Myliobatiformes > Dasyatidae > Hemitrygon > Hemitrygon akajei. The sequence goes on from NC_133126.1 coordinate 62,517,122, forward strand.
TCAATGCAAAATACTTATTCAGTTCATCCGCTATTTCCTTGTCCCCTATTACTACCTCTCCAGGGTCATTTTCCAGTGATCTGATATCCACTCTTGTCTCTCTTTTATACTTTATATATCTGAAGAAGCATTTGGTATCCTCTTTATTATTGGCTAGCTTATTTTCGTATTTCATCTTTACCTTCTTAGTGACTTATTTTAGTTGCCTTCTGTTGGTATTTGAAAGCTTTCCCAATTCTCCAACTTCCCACTAATTTTTGCTCTATTATATGCCATCTCTTTTCTTTTGTGCTGGCTTTGACCTCTCTTGTTATCCTTGGTTGTTTCATCTTTTCTTTAGAATACTTCCTACTTTTTGGGACATGTACATCCTGTGCCTTCCGATTTGCTTCAAAGAAAACTCCAGCTATTGCTGCTCTGCCATCATCTCTGCCAGGATTCTTTTCCAATCAATTCTGTCCAACGTGTCTCTCATGCCTCTGTAATTCCCTTTACTCCACTCTAATACTGATACATCAGACTTCAGCTTCTCCTTCGCAAAATTCAGGGTGAATTCGATCATATTATGATCACTTTCCCCGAAAGGTTCTTTTACCTTAAGCTATCTAATCAATTCTAGTTCATTGCACAACACCCAATACAGAATAACTGATTCCCCCAGTGGGCTCAACCACAAGCTGCTCTAAAAAGCCATCTCATATGCACTCTAGAAATTCCACCTGTTGGAACACAGCACCAACCTGATTTTTCCAATCTACCAGCAAATTGAAATCCCTCATGACTATCTTACATTGCCCTTTCGGCATACATTTTCTATATCCCATTGCAATTTAGAGACCACTTCCTACTACTGTTTGGAGGTCTGTATACAACTCCCATCAGGGTCTTTTTACCCTTGCAGTTCCTTAGCTCTATCCACAATGATTCATCACCTTCTGATCCTATGTCACCTCTTTCTAATGATTTGATTTCATCATTTTTTTTTAAACCAACAGAGCAACATCAACCCCTCTGCCTTCCTGCCTGTCCTTTTGAAACAATGCGTATTGCTGGACATCAAGCTCCCAGCTATATTCTTCTTTCAGGCATGATTCAGTGAAACCTACAACATCATACCTGCCAATCTGCAACTGTGCTACAAGTTCATCTTCCTCATTCCATAAACTGCACGCATTCAAATACAATACCTTCAGTCCTGTATCTACCCTTTACGATTTTGTCCGCATTTTATATTGCAACTCATCCTGCAAACAACAAATTTGCCCTACCAACAGCCTTTCTTCACTGCACATTACCTGTTTGCAAACCAGTTACCTCATCTTCAGCACCATCATCCAACTTTCCAACAATACTTCTTACATTGAAATACACACAGCTCAGGACTCTAGTTACACCATGCTCAAACTTCTAATTCCCAATTTTGTCTCAGGTCTTAACAGCACCTGCCTCAACAACCTCCCCACTAACTGCTCTGGTACTCTAGTTCAAACCCCACTATGTATCATTAACGAGTCTTCCCACTAGTTGCTCCTCCAGTCTTGGTGATAACCGTCCTATTGTCCTTCTGTATAGGTCCCACCTTCCCTGGAAGAGAGCCCAAAAATTTTATGCCCTCCAACCTACACCAACTCATTAGCCATGTAGTAAACCGTATAATCTTAGTTCTGGCCTCACTAGTGTGTGGCATTGGTAGTAATCCTGAGATCACAACCCTGGAGGTCCTGCCTTTTAAATTAACACCCAACTCCCTGAACTCTCTATGTTGAACGTATCCATGTCATTAATACCTCAATGGACCACGACTTCCAGCTGTTCCACCCTCCCCCCCCCCCCCCCCCCGCCCGCGAGCCTGAGGTCTCCATCTGAGATATCCCAGACCCTGGCACCCAGGAGGCAACATGCCATCCGGGAATGTCATTCCAGTCCACAGAACCTCCTGTTCATTCCCCAAACTAATGAATCACCTAATACTACAGTGTGCCTCTTCTCCCCCTTTCCCTTCTGAGTCACAGAGGCAGACTCAATGCCAGAGACCTGACCACTGTGACTTGCCTCTGTTAAGTCAACACCCCCAACAGTATCCAAAGTGATATACCTGTTGAGAGGGATGGCCACAGGGGTACTCTGCACCAGCTCTTTAATCCTTTTCCCCTTCATGACTGTCACCCAGTTTCCTGTGTCCTGCACCTTGGGGGTAACTACCTCTCTATATGTCCCATCTGTCACCCCTCAGTCTCCTAAATGATCCAGAGTGTATCCAATTCCAGCTTCAACTCCCTAACACGGATTGCTGGAAGCTGCAGTTGGATGCACTTCTCAAAGTTGTGGTCATCAGGGACACTGGACGCCTCCTTGCCCTCCCACATCCTGCAAGAGTAGCATTCAACTATCTTGCCTGGTATCTCTACTGTCCAAGCAGAGCAGATATAAAGAAGGAAAAAAAAATAACCTGGAGCATTTCTTTTGCTTTCTCTAACTGAAGCCTCGAAGAGTTAAAGCCTCAAAATGATCACTCTGATTCTGTCCACTCAGACAATGGCCACTGCACTTGCCCCACCTTCCTATAATTCGCTCTTGCTAATCAATCCCAAACGCCAAGTCACTGGTCAGAGCTCTTTCTCATAAATTGCAGTGAAACTCTGCTTTTAAAATTGCGATCTCCATCTTGATTAAAAAGTAGCTCTCCAATGCACTCCAATGCCATAGATGGTCCAACTTCAAGCTTTCAAAGCACAAAATTTCAATCTTTCCACTAGTAGGCATGGAAACAGGAAATAATACAATGGGATGAGTACTTTAATTGTAAAATTAACTAAGAAAGTTAACTACTCTATTCCATGGATTTTTTTAAAACAGAAAGATAAACTAGGATGTACATTGGTGCTACAATGTGATTCATGAAATTGCACAAGGAAAAGTTAGTTTCAAATTCACACTATTATAGTTACTCATTTCACATAAGAATTATTACTTTAAAAGAATGAAAGTTTAAAGAAGGAAAATCAAATTGTCTATTGCAATCAGAAGAACCAACTGGACAAAATATATTCTACCACAGACATTACAGAAGCTTGCATTACAGGGAAAAAAAAGTCCATATTCCAATTATCCGTAACACATTAGTTGTTGGGATTTGGGGTCAACCCTAGGTAAATATGGATAATTACTGCTTGTCTGAAGTTGGTGCCCAATGTCTAACAGCAGACCGTGAAACTTAACGCCGTTTTTGCTAAGGCAGCGTTTCAACCTCTTTCCGAGTCTAGAAGTACAAGTGGTCTTGTTGTCGTCTTGTGTAACCTGTTGTTCATTATGTGTTAATGATTTGCAGAGGAATATAGGTTGAACTAATTGTGAGCTTGTGGATGACACCAAAACTAGTGTGTGGTGGAAGTGAAGGTTTTCTAAGTTTACAATGAGATGAAAACCAGCTTGGGAAGTGGGCCAAAGATGGTGGGTGGAACTTAACTGGGGCAAGTGCGATGTGATATTTTGGAAGGTTAAACCAGTGCAGAACCAAGAGTAAATGACAGGGACCAGGGAGAGTTATAGGACAAAGAGACCAAGGGGTACAAGTAGAGAACTCCCTGAAAGTGGTGACATTGGTACTCAGGATAGTGAAGTTCTAATGCTGTGTGAATCTGTGACTCTAAATGTAAAGGGTGCTGTCATTGTCTAGTTGTAAGCTGGTAGGTATCCACGCATCTCCTGTGTCATAGATCTGAATGAAGCCAGCTTTTTCCAGGCTCAATGCTGTGGCCTCAGGCCTTTCAGATGCTTCATATTCATATTCAGGACCAGTGGGCTTTGGGGCCTCTGGACATGGATGTCTTCTCGTGCTATTCCCACAGACTTGGAGAGTGAATGGTAGAATGGGCATTGTCTAGTTCCAGACTCAGGGCAGGGTTAAATCAGTACGACCAGGGTCTGGGCTCTGTAGATATACTTGGACCCCCCCCCTCCCCCGCCACCCCGGGTCTCACTCTCTCTGCGACTCTCTGCTTCCCACTGGTGCCTGCGCAACGGGGTGACACTCTTGGTCATATCTGCCAGAGTTGGACAATTCAACAGCTGGTTCTCTCAGCTAATTTAAGCTCCACCCTCATGAGTGGATGATCCACTTGGAGGCAGTCTGCAGGTCTCCCATGGTCCAACTAAAAGGATACTATTAGTTTGACAAATAATGATAATGATCAGGGTACATAAGCTGAGAGACATTGATAGAAGTAAAAGCCAGCACCTTTTCTCCAAAGTGAAAATGGCTATTACGAGGGGAAAGTCAAAAAATGGGGGTTATTTATTTAATTTAGAGATACAGCATGAAACAGGCCCTTCCAGCCCAGTGGGCTGTGCTGCCCGGCAACCCACAGGTTTAGCCCCGGCCGAGTAACAGGACAGTTTGCAGTGATGGATCGCCTACTAACTGCCTCAGAAGGCAGTGGAGGCCAATTCTCTGGATGCTTTCAAGAAAGAGTTAGAACTCTTAAAGATAGTGGAGTCAAGGGATATGGGGAGAAAGCTGGAACGGGGTACTGATTGTAGATGATCAGCCATGATCACAGTGAATGGCTGTGCTGGCTCGAAGGGCTGAATGGCCTACTCCTGCACCTATTGTCTAACCGGTGATGTGGGAGGAAACCCATGCGATCAAGGGAAGAATGGACAAACTCCTTGCAAAGGATGCTGGAATTAAACTCAGAACTCCAACGTGATGAGCTTTAATAGTGACACACTACCTGCTACACTACCATCACAATTGGTGTGCGTACACACACACACACACACACACAGACAGACAGTGTGGAATGAACTGCCAGAGTGGTGATAGGGGCAGATCCATTGGGAACATTTAAGAAACTCACGGATAACCATGTGGGTGGAAAAACACTGGATTATTTGGAGAGGAAATCTTGGATTGATCTTAGAGTAGACAGACAGACATACTTTATTGATCCTGAGGGAAATCAGGTTTCCTTACAGTCGCACCAACCAAGAATAGTGTAGAAATATAGCACTATAAAACCATAAATAATTAAATAATAAGTAAATTAGGCCAAGTGAACATAAGTCCAGGACCAGCCTATTGGCTCAGGGTGTCTGACACTGAGGGAGGAGTTGTAAAGTTTGATGGCCACAGGCAGGAATGACTTCCTATGACGCTCAGTGCTGCATCTCAGTGGAATGAGTCTCTGGCTGAATGTACCCCTGTGCCTAACCAGTACATTATGGAGTGGATGGGAGATATTGTCCAAGATGGCATGCAACTTGGACAGCATCCTCTTTTCAGACACCACCGTCAGAGAGTCCAGTTCCACCCCCACAACATCACTGGCCTTACGAATGAGTTTGTTGATTCTGTTGGTGTCTGCTACCCTCAGCCTGCTGCCCCAACACACAACAGCAAACATGATAGCACTGGCCACCACAGACTCGTAGAACATCCTCAGCATCGTCCGGCAGATGTTAAAGGACCTCAGTCTCCTCAGGAAATAGAGATGGCTCTGACCCTTCTTGTAGACAGCCTCAGTGTTCTTTGACCACTCCAGTTTATTGTCAATTCGTATCCCCAGGTATCTGTAATCCTCCACCATGTCCACACTGACCCCTTGGATGGAAACAGGGGTCACCGGTGCCTTAGTCCTCCTCAGGTCCACCACCAGCTCCTTAGTCTTTTTCACATTAAGCTGCAGATGATTCTGCTCACACCATGTGATAAAGTTTCCCACCGTAGCCCTGTACTCAGCCTCATCTCCCTTGCTGATGCATCCAACTATGGCAGAGTCATCAGAAAAGTTCTGAAGATGGCAAGACTCTGTGCAGTAGTTGAAGTCCGAGGTGTAGATGGTGAAGAGAAAGGGAGACAGGACAGTCCCCTGTGGAGCCTGTGCTGCTGACCACCCTGTCTGACACACAGTGTTGCAAGCGCACATACTGTGGTCTACCAGTCAGGTAATCAATAATCCATGACACCAGGGAAGCATCCACCTGCATCACTGTCAGCTTCTCACCCAGCAGAGCAGGGCGGATGGTGTCGAACGCACTGGTTTCGCAGTGCGGTTGAAAGTTATGCACAACAACGTGGCCAAAGGGCCTAGACAGTGCTGTATTCTTCCATGTTATATGTTAGGATCTCACATAAGCCACATCATCAGCACATGCATCAGATTATTTTCTTCACATCCCCTCCCCCAACAAATTCTCTGAAATAACTTTATACTGTACTTCTAGTTTCTGGGTAACAATTTACAAATTCTACTAGAGTCAAATTCCATAATGCCAAATTCTAAATGGCCATAATGCAGGGGTTATCTGTAATATTTCTTCAAGTACAGGTCCTCCCCAAGTTATGCAAGGGTTCCAAACTGAACTACTCCCAAGTCAGAAATGTGACTGCAAATCAAGTTTCCAGGCAGATGACTGAAGACCCACAGCAGCCAGCAAATTCATCCCACTCATCTCCTGAACGCATGTACATTGATGTCTATGTATGTATGTGACATTGATAATCTGAGGACCACGAGATAAGTACTACTGAAGCCAAACAGGAAAAGAATTTCATGCTGAACAAAACAATGCAATGCCTCAGATTAATCATTCAAGCATTATGAATCACAAACAACCGTCAACAAACATACACCTGCCCTTCAGTATTAAGCCTTCGGTACAGTTGTTCCAAAGTTTCGCATAAAAGACTGACACTTTAATAGAAATGTAGAAAACCTACAGCACAATACAGGCCCTTCAGCCCACAATGCCATGCTGAACATGTACTTACTTTAGAAATTACCTAGGGTTACCCATAGCCCTCTATTTTTCTAAGCTCCATGTACCTATCAAGGAGTCTCTTAAAATACCCTATTGTTTCTACTTCCACCATTGCTGGCAGCCCATTCCACGCATTCGGCACTCTCTATGTAAAAAAAACTTACCCGACATCTCCTCTGTACCTACTTCTAAGCACCTTAAAACCGTGCCCTCTTGTGTTAGCCATTTCAGCCCTGGGAAAAAGCCTCTGACGATCCACACGATCAATGCCTCTCATCATCTTATACAGCTCTATCAGGTCACCTCTCATCCTCCACCACTCCAAGGAGAAAAGGCAGAGTTCATCAACCTATTCTCAAAGGGCATACTCCCCGATCCAGGCAACACCCTTGTAAATCTCTTCTGCACCCTTTCTATAGTTTCCATACCCTTCCTGTAGTCAGGTGACCAGAACTGAGCATAGTACTCCACATGGGGTCTGATCAGGGGCCTACAGTGGCATGCAAAAGTTTGGGCACCCCGGTCAAAATTTCTGTTACTGTGAATAGTTAAGTGAGAAGATGAACTGATCTCCAAAAGACAAAGTTAAAGATGAAACATTCTTTTCAACATTTTAAGCAAGATTAGTGTATTATTTTTGTTTTGTACAATTTTAGAGTGCAAAAAGGAAAGGAGCACAATGCAAACATTTGGGCACCCCAAGAGATTTGAGCTCTCAGATAACTTTTACCAAGGTCTCAGACCTTAATTCGCTTGTTAGGGCTATGGCTTGTTCACAGTCATCATTAGGAAAGGCCAGCTGATGCAAATTTCAAAGCTTTATAAATACCCTGACTCCTCAAACCTTGGCCCAACAATCAGCAGCCATGGGCTCCTCTAAGCAGCTGCCTAGCACTCTGAAAATTAAAATAAATGATGCCCACAAAGCAGAAGGCTGTAAGAAGATAGCAAAGCGTTTTCAGGTAGCCGTTTCCTCAGTTTGTAATGTAATTAAAAAATGGCAGTTAACAGGAACGATGGAGGTCAAATTGAGGTCTGGAAGACCAAGAAAACTTTCCGACAGAACTGCTCATAGGATTGCTAGAAAGGCAAATCAAAACCCCTGTTTGACTGCAAAAGACCTTCAGGAAGATTTAGCAGACTCTGGAGTGATGGTGCATTGTTCTACTGTGCAGCAACACCTGCACAAATATGACCTTCAAGGAAGAGTCATCAGAAGAAAATGTTTCCTGCGTCCTCACCACAAAATGCAGCGTCAGAAGTTTGCAAAGGAAAATCTAAACAAGCCTGATGCATTTTGGAACCAAGTCCTGTGGACCAATGAAGTTAAAATAGAACTTTTTGGCCACAATGAGCAAAGGGTATGTTTGGAGAAAAAAGGGTGCAGAATTTCATGAAAAGAACACCTCTCCAACTGTTAAGCACGGGGGTGGATCGATCATGCTTTGGGCTTGTGTTGCAGCCAGTGGCACAGGGAACATTTCACTGGTAGAGGGAAGAATGAATTCAATTAAATACCAGAAAATTCTGGAAGCAAACATCACACCGTCTGTAAAAAAAAAAGCTGAAGATGAAAAGAGGATAGCATCTACAACAAGTTAATGAGCCTAAACACAACTCAAAATCCAGAATGGACTACCTCAAGAGGCACAAACTGAAGGTTTTGCCATGGCCCTCACAGTCCCGACCTAAACATCATCGAAAATCTGTGGATAGACCTCAGAAGTGCAGTGCATGCAAGATGGCCCAAGAATCTCACAGAACTAGAAGCCTTTTGCAAGGAAGAATGGGCAAAAATTGAATTGAAACAAGAATTGAAAGACTCTTAGCTGGCTACAGAAAGCATTTACAAGCTGTGATACTTGCCAAAGGGGGTGTTACTATGTACTGACAATGCAGGGTGCCCAAACTTTTGCTTTGGGCCCTTTGCCTTTTATATTATTTTGAAACTGTAAAAGATAAAAAGTCCTTGATAAAAAAGTAATCTTGCTTAAAATATTAAAGAAATGTGTCATCTTTAACTTTATGCCTTTTGGAAATCAGGTCCTCTTTTACTCGCTCACCTATTCACCGTAACAGAAATTTTGACCAGCGTGCCCAAACTTTTGCATGCCACCGTATATAGCTGTAACATTACCTCTCAGCTCCTCAACTCAATCCCACGATTAATGAAGCCTTCCTAACCACCGAGTCAACCTGCGCAGCAGCTTTGAGTGTCCTATGGAGTTGGACCCCAAGATCCCTCTGATCCTCTACACTGCCAAGAGTCTTACTACACTATCCACAACACCTCCAACCTTTGTATCATCAGCAAATTTACTAACCCATCCCTCCACTTCCTCATTCAGATCATTTATAAAAATCATGAAGAGAACGGGTCCCAGAACAGATCCCTGACGCACACCACTGGTCACCGACCTCGCTGCAGAATATGACCCATCTACAACCAATCTTTGCCTTCTGTGAGCAAGCCAATTCTGGATCCACAAAGCAACATCCCCTTGTATCCCATGCCTCCTCCCTTTCTTAATCAGCCTTGTATGGGGTTCCTTATCAAATGCTCTGCTGAAATCCAATACATCTATTGCTCTACCTTCAATCTACCTTTAGTCACATCCACAAAAAATTCAATCAGGCTTGTAAGGCACGACCTGCCTTTGACAAAGTCATGCTGACTATTCCTAATCATATTATGCCTCTCCAAATGTTCATAAATCCTGCCTCTCAGGATCTTTTCCATCAAAATACCAACCACTGAAGTAAGACTCACTGGTCTATAATTTCCTAAGCTATCTTTACTCCTTTTCTTGGATAAGGGAACAACATCTACAACTCCCCCAATTCTCCAGAACCCCTCCTGTTCCCATTGATGATGCAAAGATGATTGCTAGAGGCTTAACAATCTCCTTCGTCACCTCCCACAGTAGCCTGGGGTACATCTCATCCAGTCCTGGAAGCTTAACCAACTTGATGCTTTCCAAAAGCTCCAGCACATCCTCTTTCTTAATGTCTATATGCTCAAGCTTTTCAATCCGCTGTAAGTCATCCTTGCCATCACCAAGGTCTCTTTCCGTAGTGAATACTGAAGCAAGGTGTTCATTAAGTACCTCTGCTATCCACTTCCGTACACACTTTACCCACTGTCACACTTGATTGGTCCTATTCTCTCATGTCTTATCCTCTTGCTCTTCATATACTTGTAGAATGCCTTGGGATTCTCCTTAATCCTGCTCGCCAAGGCCTTCTCATGGCCCCTTCTGGCTCTCCTAATTTCATTCTTAAGCTCCTTCCTGCTAGCCTTATAATCTTCTAGATCTCTATCATTACCCAGTTTTTTGAACCATTCGTAAGCTTTTGTTTTCTTCTTGACTAAATTTTCAACAGCCTTTGTACACCATGGTTTCTGTACCCTACCAACCTTTCCCTGTTTCATTGTAATGTACCTGTGCCACACAAATATCCCCTGAACATTTGCCCCCACATTTCTGCCATAAATTTCTGAGAACATCTCTTCCCACTTTCAACTTTCCATTTTCAGAAAAAAGACCAATTATTGTAATACTAGCCTGATATTGTAGGATTAGACATTAAATATAAAATTCTATTGAGTTTGAAGCTAATTCTATTTGAAATAAATCTAAATCTCCACAAAACTAAAGTACGATGTACACAAATATGATCTGATTTTTGTTGTTCCTTTCCGCACCTTGTGGCACATGAGCAGTATTTTTGCCACATTTTTTACTAAAACAAGGCCTAGTTGCTGGCCCGACACTCAACCCAACACAGATAGAAAGTGTGCGGATTTTAACTTGGGTCCATTTGCCTCGGAGTCCAGAGCTGGTGCCACTAAACCACCGGTCACAATTATTTTATTCTATAGAATGCAGTTGGGTAGAAAAATGTTAGTGTGACATCAAATTTTATTCTAGCATTACAGTATCTGACACCTATGAGGCTTTATTTCTCAGACTTAAATAGTCCTTTTATATAATCCATTTTTCATTTTTAACACTAGTTTTCAATTCCACAGCTATGTCACATCTGCATGCCCAAAATTAAAGAACATTTTCATGATACAGTCAAAAAGGTAGCAATACATCTCAGTGTATTTACCATTCTTCAATCATGCAGGTACAAATTATCAAAGTCAATTGGTCAATGTATAAAGTTTTACAAACTTATGTCATCACCTAAGCATAGTCTTACAACAGGCCAAGAGCTGAAGTGCCTGTTCACTATAGATTTTTGTTACACAATCCAAGGTAATTAACCAAACATCCTCCTACAGTTTCATCACCTAGTGAGAACACAAACATTCAAAACAAGATAGATAATTCCAAATATGGACTGGTTACTATTAACTTAAAAATTTATCTTTTAAACAGCTGTCTCAGATGCTTCATGAATCAGTTCTCTACTTTCGTTTTGTATACATCATCCTTGCAATTAGCTTGATATCGGAATGCACGCAGCATTTGCAATAAAAGGTGAACTGAGAGCACAGATGAATATGATCCAATAATTATTATGCATATGTGGTTTCAGGATGACCAGTACTGGGTGCACAATATTCCAGGTTATATAATGTTCTTGAAGACTGGGCTAAAAGGAAGTCAGGGTAACATTTTTAATTGAGCAAGTCATCAGAATGATGTTGAGTTGTGCATAGAAGCAGTAACTAGTAATGCAGAAATAGGTTTGGATTGAAATTACAAAGACCACAGGAGAGAAGTTATGGGTGGAAGCAGTCTTATAAGGGTGCCAAAATGTGACCTCTTGACAGAGCAAAGCATGAATGGGAAATATCTAGGTCCATTCTTGGGCATGTTTGAAGGGAACTGAAACTGTTGTGGGAGATTTTAATGCCACCAAGGTGGAGTTGAATAAGTTGACTAAAAAAAAAATCAATTCTGAAATATGCCAATAGACCAACAAGGGAATAATACAGCAAGAACATAACACAAATAAAAAGTGGGATTTGATGAGAAAGGGACAATCTGGATTAACTGAGGAGGTCAAGGACATTGTTAAAATGAAAATTAAAGTATATGAAGTGGAAAAGGTTGGTGGTAGGTCAGTGAGCAGGGAATGTTTTATGTCCGCACAGTGAAAAACCAAAAAGCTTATAAGTAGTACAAAAATTAAATTTGAGAGAAACTTGTGTAATATCCAAACAAACATTGAGAATGAATTTGGTGAATATTAACAGGAAACAAAGACAGAAAGCAGTAAATGATAGACAAGTTAGTTTAATATCCCTCAACTAATTGCTCAGTTGAGGCTATACCTTAAATCAAATTCTTGTTGGCACTTCCAATGACATTGCTTAGTTTGTCATTGCTTCACTCTCCTCATATACTCTGACCTCTTTCCAGCATTTTGTTTTACGACAAATGAGCCAAACACCAGATGTAAGACATGATACTGGAATAGGTGAAGAAACAATTCACAAGGATGTTACCAAGATTTCACTGCTTGAGTTACAGGAGGCTAAGTAAGCTCCACCCACAGGAGGCTAAGTAAGCTCCACCCACAGGAGCAGAGGAGGCTGAGGGGTGGCCTTACAGAGATATGCAAAATAATGAAGGGCATGGACAAGATGAATGGTCACAGTCCTTACCTCAGGGTTGGGGAGTTCAAAACAAGATATAGGTTTAAGGTGTGATTGAAACACTAGAGGAGCAATTTTGTTTTCCACAGAGGGTGGTAGGTATATGGAAGAAACTGCAAGAGGAAGTTACAGAAACAGGTACAATCACAATGCTTAAAAGACTTTTGGACACGTGTACTTCTAATATACCTGTCTCATTAGAGTAGAGAGCTTTTGTGAGAGGCAAAGAAAGCAGATATGGGAATCTTGAATACGCAAAATTTTGAAGAAACTCAGTGGGTCAGGCAGCATCTATGGAAGGAAATAGAAAGTTGATGTTTTGGATCAAGACCCTTCATCTGGACAGGTTTAGTGGAATGTGGGCCAAATGGAGCAAATAGAACCAGGTCAGGTGGAAAACTTGGTTAATACTGAAAAGTTGAGCCAAGGGACCTATCACTATACCACATAGACTGAGTGGATGTGGAATGGGGTCAGGAGTTGACGACACCCGGGGAAAATTGACAGAGAACAAACGGACGAAAAAGTTGTGAGATCCAATGTGCGCATTAGACTGTTTCATTAAAATGGGCCCTTTTGTTTTCTTTATTAACCTGTGTATAAGATGATGAGAGGCATTGATTGTGTGGATAGTCAGACGCTTTTTTCAAGGGCTGAAATGGCTATCCTGAGAGGGCACAGTTTTAAGGTGCTTAGAAGTAAGTACAGAGGAGATGTCAGGGTTAAGTTTTTTGCGCAGAGTGGTAAGTGCCTGGAATGGGCTGCCGGTGACGGTGGTAGAGGCGGATACAATAGGGTCTTTTAAGAGACTCCTGGATAGGTATATGGAGCTTAGAAAATAGAGGACTATGGGTAACCCTAGGTAATTTCTAAGGTAAGGACATGTTCGGCACAGCTTTGTGGGCCAAAGAGCCTGTAATGTGCTGTAGTTTTCTATGTTCTATAACAATATGACAAAATCCAAACATTAGCATTTTGAATTGTTTAGTAGGGTCATAATTACACTTCCATGCAGGGGGAAAAGTATATTAATAATGCATGTAAATACTTTCATATCTCAGCCAAGAAGCCCCAGGCCAACTAGCAAGAGTTGCTCAACTGTCTAATTAAGCTACACCCACTTTGTCTTAGAACATTGACTACTTAATTCCAAATGTATTCTTTTTCAAAACTTCCCGTCAAATCATAAAATGTCAAAGTTCAAAACTCAAAACCTGAATCTGAGCAGTATTCAAACACTATCACTAGAAAAAAATTAAAAGAGAATAAATTTATTCAATTTGTATGTTATACACAAACACTGCAGGCGAAAGCCATTTAAACTCAAGCTCTTAACATGAAAGTACATCAGGAATGACACTGTTGCAACTCTGAGCTTGTCAATCTACAGGACTAAAACCAAGCTCACTAGTACCCAAAACTGCTTTCGAGAAAAAGATCCAGCATTCGCCGCACGTGTGTATTAATTTACAATTTCTTTGTGTTCTTAAAAGTAGGCGACTCCTGTAAAGCCTTGCCCTAATGACCCTTAACAACATTTAGAATCACCATTACTCGCAGACACACGAACTACACAATCGATAGAAACGGGTTTAGCAGCCTAGTTTAGATTCAATTGACTTCACCATTATTCACAAATCACTTATTCTAAAATATGCATTTGTGTTTTAGCTTTGCTTGCAACTCACCCGCGGATCCTCCGGCTACTGTTTGATGTGACGCTTCTCTCAAAAAACTTTGGTTTCTAGCCGTCATTTCCGACCCTGGAACAAATGCATGTAATTTCTTATTCAATCATGTTACGGTGGCCAAAAACAGAATTTGAGTAAAACGACTTCGAGTTACACAACCGCTCCAACCTCTGTTAAAAGTTCTCAAAACTACTCAACGTGCTCGAGCAATGAGCAGCTGTTCGGAACGAAATGATACCAGGGTAAAGCGTGAGATCAGCAGAGGCGGAGACTGGAGTAAGCCAAATTGAGCAGGGGAAAAGAACCGAACAAACGGGAGGAGCTAATGAGAGGCAAATAGGAGTCAATGCAGAGAGTGTAAGGAAGGTAATGGTAATTTGAGGTCTGGTGTCTGTGTAAGGTAGAACTCAAAGAGTAATCCTGAGAAGAGCTCAGGTCGCGAGGGGTATGGAAATGGGAAACAAACGCAGCAAATTGGTAGCAACACAGGAAGTGTAATTATGAATTGATATGGAACAAGCAGAAAGACTTGAGGTCAAAGGGAACGGATCTTATCGGGAAGCTGATAGTAAGGGGCAAAGGATACATTGTGAAAGATAAGGCAAACCGTACCTAATTTGGTACAAAAACAATTTAATAATTAAATCAATACAATTGATTAGGATAATGCAGTTGATGTCGTGTACCTAGACTTTATGCCTTTTAGAAGGGAACGTAATGAGATTATCAGCAACATTGAATCACGTGGCATAAAGCAGCAATGTGAGGGTGCCTAAGAACAAATAGTCGTGATTATTTTTTTGGTCTGTGACAGCGGCATTTATAAGAATCAGCTGTATAAATACATATGTAAGCCACAATTTGTAGATGACACTAAACTTAGCTATGCTTGAACTGCAAAGAACATAGCTGCAGAGAAATTGGCGACAGTATAATATCTACTTGGCAAACACGTGAAATAATGTTCAATGTGGAGAAATACGAATTTATGCACTTCGGCAAGAAGAACCGGAAACAAATGAGGCAATGTAGATTAAAGGATACAGTTCCAAACTTGTGTAGGAGCAGGGGGAAAGGGATAGTGTGTACAGAATAGGCTGAAAAACTGATTAAAAGACATACATAATTGAGTTATAGAAATAAAAGCTGGGGAAATTATGCTGAACCTGTACCAAACATTGACCCTGTCTCAAATTTAAGAGGCTGTTTCCTGAATTGAGGGATAACAGTTCCACAGATAAATTGGAAATTAAGAGTTATTTTTCTTTAGAGAAGAGGGGAATGAAGGAAGTTTTTGGGAGAAGTATGTGTATGTTGAAATATGACTGTCTGAGTGGAGTGGATGGTTGGTTGGTTGCTTTTGCCCAAGATGGACAGATCCAGTCCAAAAGTTGCAAGGATAAAATAAAAGGAAAAAGCATTATGATTGACATGAGCTCTTTTTATGCAGCATTTGAAATGTATTGGCTGCAGATGCGATAGGGTCCCTCAAAAAGATATTGGATAAATGTAGGGGGAATAAAAATGTACACTACAAATAAAGAACAATTGTTTGCTCTGGGAGAGAATTTGACATGAACATTGTTGGATGAATGGCGCCTCTGCTGTTTTAGGAAACAAACATCATGAGGACAGGACAATATTGTATTATGGGGAAATAATTAAGATGATGGGAGTAAGTAAGGATCAAATCAGATTTATTATCACTGACTTAAATTATGTTAAATTTGTTGATTAGTGGCAGCAACAGAGTGCAAAAACATAAAATTACTGTACTTAAAATTACAAAAAAGTGCTAAAATTGGAATAAACCACTCAGAGGAATAGATGATTAGTCTAAGCCTAAAGATATCCTGTTGTTTTCAAGTATTTTCATGTTTCAAATATTTCCAATTATCAGTTAAGATGAAATATTAAAAGCACAATCATCACTAAATACCATTGGTTTTAGGCTTTCATAGAGATCAACATCTAGAAAATTCATTTCTTTCATTATGAAAAGCTTACACAATCTAGAAATGTTGACACTGGCTACAGAACTGGTTGAGGTCCATTCAATTTTTATGTCTTAAGAAATCAAAGGAATAGATTGGACAGCAATCAATGCAATCATAGCTGATTCTGTGACTCTAACATTTTCCTGCCTTTTCACTTCCACTTTTCATTTCTATAAGAATCCAAAGCTCTGTTATCTGTGACCTTGAATTCATTCAACCAGTGAAAATCCACAGTTGTTTCAGCTAGATGTTTCTTAAGCTCTCCTCACTAAATGATTAATCCATTATCTTGAGAATGTATTCCTCAGCTATGCATTTTTCAACCAGAAAAAAGTTGCATATATACTGTCAATTCATTTCCTCATCCCTCCACCTCCTCCATCCCCTCCTTCAGAAACATGTAATGCCTCAATGATATTTTAACCTTGAGAGCATGGTATACCCTCAATGTACAACTGCATGTCACAGGAACAAATCAAACAAACATGTTGCTCCATTACCAAGGCAAGCAATCCAATCAAAATGAGCATAACACAATCAAAACAAACCTGAAAAATAATGGTATTTAAAACTGAGAAATCCATAGAATGGAATCCATCTGGGGTTTAAAAAGAGGAAAGTGAGGATATTGCTGATAACCTAATTAGCCAAATTTCTTTAAAAATAATGAAAAAGTGAACTTTGGCAATTATAATCCACTTACCCTAATGTCAGTTGCGGATAAATAATTGGATTCTATACCTAATGAGGGAGACATTGAAATCTCCAAAAGTTTTCAGCGGATCTGCAAAACCAGCATGAATGTTTAAAAGGAGGGTCATGTCTGACAAATTTACCTGAACTTTTAAAATAACTGAAGTGATGATAGAGTAATGTGTATAGATGTTGATTACATAGGCTCCAGGAGAGATAACATCTCTGATAAGAAATACTTAACTGAAGTCAAAGATCTTACCAATGAAGGCAAATCATTGACTACTGTAGATAGGAAATTGATTGAGTATGAACAGATAGAGATTAAAGATAATGGACGGGTTCTGAAATTTATCAGAGTATGATGAATGAGTCCTGTAGTATTTGCATTGGGGCTGGAATTATTCACCATATTTATAAACATATATTATCACTACAGATATAGATAAAACTTTTAAAATAATATACATTTATAAGGAATTAAGGCCCAAGAAGACGTTACGGTTGATTTGCAAAAAGACAGTTACAGAATGGCAGACAAAATGAAGTGCCAAAGAAGACAATCCCGGTGTTCCCACTCTGGAAACTATGGATAAACTATGACAGACTTTACTCTCTACTGAAGTCAAGATCTCCTCCAAATGACCAGGTGCTGTGTCTTACCGTGGCCGATGTGAGAAGAAACCTGCACAGGGTCAACCCACAGAAGGCTGCTGGACCAGACAATATTCCTGGTAGAGTGCTTAGAGGATGTGCAGACCAGCTAGCAGATGTTCTCACTGACATCTTCCCTGAGCAGCGCCACCATTCCAACGTGCTTCAAGGCTACCACCATCATCCCCGTGCCGAAGAAGTCTTCCGTGTCCTGCCTCAAAGACTGCCATCCCGTTGCACTCACATCCATCATCATGAAGTGTTTCGAGAGGCTCGTCATGAGGCACATCAAGACCCTGCTGCCCCCCTCACTGGACCCCCTGCAGTTTGTGTACCGTTCCAACCGCTCAACAGATGACGCCATAGCCATCATCCTCCACCTGGCCCTAACCCACATGGACAAAAAAAGACACATATGTTCAAATGCTGTTCATAGACTTCAGTTCAGCATTCAACACAATCATTCCTCAGAAACTGATTGGAAAGCTGATCCTACAGTGCCTGAACACCTCCCTCTGCAACTGGATACTAGACTTCCTGACTGGGAGACCTCAGTCAGTCTGGATCGGAGGCAGCATCTCCAACACCATCACACTGAGCACGGGGCCCCCCAGG
Organism: Hemitrygon akajei; assembly: GCF_048418815.1. Lineage (NCBI taxonomy): Eukaryota > Metazoa > Chordata > Chondrichthyes > Myliobatiformes > Dasyatidae > Hemitrygon > Hemitrygon akajei. The sequence continues at coordinate 62,535,148 of NC_133126.1, forward strand.
GCTGTGTGCTCAGTCCACTGCTGTTCACTCTGCTGACCCATGGCTGTGTTGCAACACACAGCTCAAACCATATCATCAAGTTCGCTGATGACACGACCGTGGTGGGTCTCATCAGCAAGAACGACGAGTCAGCTTACAGAGAGGAGGTGCAGCGGCTAACGGACTGCAAGCCAACAACCTGTCTCTGAATGTGAATAAAAGAGATGGTTATTGACTTCAGCGGGGCATGGAGTGACCACTCCCTGCTGAACATCGACGGCTCCTCGGTAGAGATCGTTAAGAGCACCAAATTTCTTGATGTTCACCTGGCAGAGAATCTCATCTGGTCCCTCAACACCAGCTCCATAGCAAAGAAAGCCCAGCAGCGTCTCTACTTTCTGCGAAGGCTGAGGAAAGTCCATCTCCCACCCCCCCCCCCCCCATCCTCATCACATTCTACAGAGGTTGTATTGAGAGCATCCTGAGCAGCTGCATCACTGCCTGGTATGGAAATTGCACCATCTCGGATCGCAAGACTCTGGAGCAGATAGTGAGGTCAGCTGAGAAGATCATCGGGGTCTCTCTTCCCGCCATTATGGACATTTACACTACACACTGCATCCGCAAGGCAAACAGCATTATGAAGGACTCCACGCACCCCTCATACAAACTCTTCTCCCTCTTGCCATCTGGGAAAAGGCACCGGAGCATTCGGGCTCTCACGACCAGACTATGTAACAGTTTCTTCCCCCAAGCTATCAGACTCCTCAATACCCAGAAACTGAACTGACACCAACTGCCCTCTACTGTGCCTATTGTCTTGTCTATTATTTATTATATTATATTATTTATATTATATTATTTATTATAATGCCTGCACTTTAGGAGATCTAGGCCTCATATGGAGCCAGTGATCATTAATGGAGAATGTGTGGAGCAGGTTAAGACCTACAAGTATCTGGGAGTACAGTTAGACGAGAAGCTAGACTGGACTGCCAACACAGATGCCTTGTGCAGGAAGGCACAGAGTCAACTGTACTTCCTTAGAAGGTTGGCGTCATTCAATGTCTGTAGTGAGATGCTGAAGATGTTCTATAGGTCAGTTGTGGAGAGCACCCTCTTCTTTGTGGTGGCATGTTGGGGAGGAAGCATTAAGAAGAGGGACGCCTCACGTCTTAATAAGCTGGTAAGGAAGGCGGGCTCTGTCGTGGGCAAAGTACTGGAGAGTTTAACATCGGTAGCTGAGCGAAGGGCGCTGAGTAGGCTACGGTCAATTATGGAAAACTCTGAACATCCTCTACATAGCACCATCCAGAGACAGAGAAGCAGTTTCAGCGACAGATTACTATCGATGCAATGCTCCTCAGACAGGATGAAGAGGTCAATACTCCCCAATGCCATTAGGCTTTACAATTCTACCGCCAGGACTTAAGAACTTTTTAAAAGCTATTATTAATGCTTTTTGAGATAGTGATTTAGATGCATATCATATTTTTTACTGAGTTAAGTATTGTATGTAATTAGTTTTGCTACAACAAGTGTATGGGACATTGGAAAAAAGTTGAATTTCCCCATGGGGATGAATAAAGTATCTATCTATCTATCTATCTATCTATCTGTTTTGTGCACTTTATACAGTCCTGGGTAGGTCTGTAGTCTAGTGTAGTTTTTTTTTCTGTGTTGTTTTCACGTAGTTCAGTGTAGTTTTTGTACTGTTTCATGTAGCACCATGGTCCTGAAAAACGTTGTCTCATTTTTACTGTGTACTGTACCAGCAGTTATGGTTGAAATGACAATAAAAAAGTGACTTGACTTGACTTGACTTGCAATCAGGTGATCCTGAACTTTACAAAAAAATATGACCTACATAAAGCAGTTAGAGTTGCCATGAGATAAAACCAATCCAAAATTGGAACCCAGACCAGCCAACTGTTGTGTCAAACAAAATTAGGAATCAAAAGGTTGACCATGATGTGACTAGTGACCTGAGCTGGATGTATTTCAATCAAGAAGTATTGTAGGAAAGGTAGATGACAGTGCTGAAGATGAGGTAGCTGGTTTACAAACAGAGGCAATGTGTAGTGATGAGAGGCTGTTGATAGGGCAAAATTGCAATCAACAGAATACGTTGCAATGTAAAAGGTGGACAAAATCAAAAAGGGTGAATACAGGACTGAAGGTGTGATATTTGAATGTGCACATTATATGGAGGAAGGTAGATGAATTTGCAGCACAATTTTCAAATTGGCAGGTATGATGTTGTCAGCTTCAATGAATCATGGTTGAAACATTCTAGCTGGGAGCTTAATGTCCACAGATATACAATGGATAGGAAAGGCAGGAAGGCAGGAAGGCAGATTGGGCAGCGTTGCTGTGCTGGTACAATATGAAATCAAATCATTAGAAAGAGGTGACATCGGGTCAGAAGGTGTTGAATCATTGTGGATTGAGATAAGGAACTGCAAGGGTAAAAAGACCCTGATGGGAGATGTATACAGACTCCCAAACAATGGTAAGGATGTGGCCTACAAATTACAAGGACAAATAGAAAATGCATGCCAAAGAGCAATGTTACAATAGTCATGGGGGACTTCAATATGCAGGTAGATTGGAAAAATAAGGTTGGTTCTAAATTCCAAGAGGTGGAATTTCTAGAGTGCCTATGAGATGCCTTTTTAGAACAACTCGTGGTTGAGCCCACCGGGGGATCGGCTATTCGGGATTGGGTATTATGCAATGAACTGGAATTGATTAGATAGCTTAAGGTAAAAGAACACTGAGGGGAAATGACCATAATATGATCGAATTCACCCTGAAATTTGAGGAGAAGCTAAATACAGATGTACCAGTATTTGTGTGGAATAAAGGGAATTACAGCGGCATGAGAGAGGAATTGGCCAGAATTGAATGGAAAAGAACACTTACAGAGATGATAGCAAAGCAGCAATGGCTGGAATTTCTGGAAGCAATTCAGAAGGCACAGGATATATACCTCCCAAAGAGGAAAAAGTATTCTAAAGGAAAGGTGGCACAACCCATAACTAACAAGAGAAGTCAAAGCCAGCATAAAAGCCAAAGAGAGGGTATATAATACAGCAAAAATAGTGGGAAGTTAGAGGATTGGGAAGCTTTTAAAAACCAACAGAAGGCAACTAAAAATAACCTTAGGAAGGTAAAGATAGAATACGAAAGTAAGCTAGCTAATAATATTAAAGAACGTACCAAAAGTTTCTTCAGCTACAAAAAGTGTAAAAGAGAGGCACGCGTGGATATTGGTCTGCTGGAAACAATGCTGGAGAGGTAGTGATGCGGAACAAGGAAACGGCAGATAAACTGAATAAGTATTTTGCGTCAGTCTTCACTGTGGAACACACTAGCAGTATGGTGGAAGTTCCAGGTCTCAGGGGTCATGAAGTATTTGAAATTACCATAACTAAAGAGAATGTTCTTGGGAAACTGAAAGGTCTGAAGGTAGATAAATTTGGCATGCCCCATCAACCCTTATCAGTTTTTACATAACGGAAACTAGCCTTCCCTCTATCAATCCTGTCTATGTCTGTACCTTTTATTGCCTCTATAATACATCCATCATAATCAAATACTCCACCCACCCTGGACACTTTCGCTTCTTCCCTTTCCTAATAGGTTGAAGATACAAGAGCCTGAAAGCATGTACCACCGGGTTCAAAGACTGCTTCTACCCTGATGTTATAAGAATTAGAATCAGCATCACTGACCCATGTCATCAAATTTGTGAGGTAATGTTCATGGACTTTCGTTCTGAAATTTGATGGCGGAGGGGAAGATGAATAGTTCGCTGCTATGATATGATGGACTCTTGATCTCACAATGCACCTTGTACTTCATTGTCTACCTGTACTGCACTTTCTCTGTAGCTGTTACACTTCATTCTACATTATTATTGTTCTACCTTGTATTACCTCAGTGTACTGTATGAACAGTATGCAAGACAAGCTTTTCACTGTATCTCAGTACATGTGAGAATAATAAACCAATTCCAATGATAAATAATTGTTTATTATTATTATTTATTATTGAGCCTACCACTCAAACTGATCTACTGATGATCCCATAGCCTCTGCCCTCCATGCTATCCTGTGCCACCTAAAAAATGATGCCTCATGCACAAGAATGTTATTCATTTCTCCCCCCCAGCCCCCCATTTGTGATACTTACCAAAAGTGTTGTATCCGAAGGACCCAAAGCATTGTTGAGGATCAATACCACCCATCTCACAATCCCTTTGATCTAGTACTGTCAGGAAGGAAGAAGGAAGTACAGAAGCATCAAAACTAGCACTGCTCGACTGTGTAATAATTCCTTTCCTCAGGCTGAAAGAATAATGAATACTCTGCCACCACTAAAGTCTTGTCACTAGGATAGCAAATTGTTTACTGTTCACTTATGCTGTACACTACATGCATTTTGAATTATATTTTATTAACTTATTTGTGCTAATATTTAGTTTTATGTGTTGTGTATGCTATATGTATGTTTTGTGGGTGCACTGGCCTGGAGGAACATTGTTTTGGTTAATGTATATACAGTATGTACAGTCAGATGACAATAAACTTGAACTTAATGTTCTGGCCTTTATATCTAGACTAGATTACAGGATGATCATTACACCACAGCAATACTTAAACCTTATTATATTGCACTTGAGCATGTGAGCTTTTCTTGACCTCACAACTCAGAAGGATTTACTGGCTTAAGGAAATGTGCAGACATTCTATGCTGACCGAAATGAAAATTTCCGGACATTCCAACTCTTCATTCTAATGAGAATCTTTCAACAGCAAGTTCTCTGATTTACTTTAAGTAACCTGAGTGATTCACATGTCACAGCTGCTCTTGAACCCGAGTATTCAAAACCAGTGTTACCGTACCAAACTTAACTTTATTGAACCTTTACATCTGACCTTAAATCTCTATTGTTTCTTTGTCTTTGCCAGAACACATCTATTCTGATCTTATTATTTTATTCACACATATATAACTTATCTTTTTCATGATCATTCATGTGTACATTGATCTGCTTGTAGACCCTCCTTTTATTTTCTTTCTTTTTATTCTTCTGGATTCCCATATTTCCATCCTTCAGTACTCCCTATTTTTCTTGTTCCTAATATTTCCCCAACTTTGACCATCCTTTGGAAAAGCCTGGAGTTCTCCCATTGTGCTTCTACTGGCATGATCCGGAAAGCATTCAGCACAGCCTCCAAACAAACTAACACCTAACTGGCCCCATCCTACTCTCCAGCTGACTCTGCAGCTGATCTACATGTTCTAGTCTGATATGGTGATTCGTCTTCTTCCCTTGGTTATTCCTCTAAGAGCTCACCTGAATGATCAACTGGGTCAGATTATGTAGTTGTCCAGATATACTTTCAGGACATCCATCCAGAACAGGGAGTAAGCATTTGGAATGGACTAGAAGGGCCAAGATGGCCTGTTTCCATGCTGTAATTGTTATATGTTCTATATGGTTAACAGGTTGGTAAAGACTTTGTACCTCTGCACTATCCACAATGGTGGATGTGAGTTTCCAGATGCTTGCCATATTTATATTTGTCATATTTCTACACTAACATGTCTGCCCTTGGACACTTACACTGTTACCTAGAGTTAATTCTGTTTCCCCTTCTACAGATTTAGCCTGATTTGTCTGTTTGTTGCCTGTTCCTTACTCATTATTCTATTCATCCTGCTATAATGTAATTTATGTAATAAATTACAATTCAATGTTTATTGTTGGAGACTCTGGAGCCAAGTTCCAGGAACAGCATCTGATCCTCTGTTAGGCCCCTTTACAGCCATCAAGACTCATTAATGACAGAAGACCAGTCTTTCCTGTTTGTAATAGAACAGGCCAGTTCTGATGAAAGGTCATCAATTCATTTTGTTAATTTAGTTTTTCCTCTCTTCTCAAATGCCAGCTGATATGTTGAATATTTCCAATTTTTAAAATTTCAAATTTCCAGGAATTTTCTAGCTGAATCCCACAGAACAAGTAATGTTTATTCTTCTCTTTCATCACTTATTTCCTGCCAGATCAGCTCTGCCAGACAGATTATTTAAAATTAACAAGCCTGCATCCCTTCCTGCAGTCTGTTGCACCGCCAACTGTACATTCTATCACAGATATTACTCCTTTGTTATCTCAATACCTCCCCTTTCCTACCAACTTAAAACATATTTTGTTCTCTAATTTTACTTTTTTCTAATGTCTAAATGACTGTTGCCCAGTGGCACTTGCATCCACAGTGTTGAAATGTTTTGAGAGGCTGGTGTTGAAGCATATCAGCTCCTGGATCCACTCCAATTTGCCTACTGAAGCAATAGGTCTATAGCAGATGCAATCTCATTGGCTCTTCACACAACCCTGGAACATCTGGACATCAAAGATGCATACATTAGTATGCTCTTTACTAATTGCAGCTCAGCATTTAACAGCATCATCTCCTCAAAACTAATCAGTAAACTCCAAGACCTGGGCCTCAATACCGCCTTGTGTAATTGGATCCTGAATTTCCTCACTTGTAAACCCCAGTCAGTTTGGATTGGTAAAAGCTTCTCCTCCACAATCTCCATCAGTACAGAAGCACTGCAAGGATGTTTACTTAGTCCCCTGGTGTACTTGCTTTACATTTATCACCATGTGGCTAAGTACGGTTCCAAAACAATATTCAAGTTTGCTGATGACACCACTGTTGTGGGCTGTATCAAAGGTGGTGATGAATTAGCATTCAGGAGGGAGATTTAAAATTTGGCTGAGTGATGTAATAACAATGTCGATAAGACCAAGGAACTGATTGTGACTTCAGGAGAGGGTAATCAGTTCATGAGCAGAGGATCAGAGGTGGAGACGGTCAGTATCTTTAAATTCCTGGGTGTCAATATCTCAGAAAACCTGTCCTTGACCCATTATAGAAATATAATTGCGAAGAAAGCACAATAGCACCTCTGCTTCCTCAGGAGTCTGCAGAGTCTGTCACATCAGCAAAAACCTTAGCAAACTTCTATAGCTGTGTAGTGGAAAGTGTGCTGACTGGCTGCATTATGGCCTGGTATGGGAACACCAATACCTTTAGCAAAAAATCCAACAAAAGGTAGTGGTTTCGGCCCAGTACATCACAGACAAGACCCTCCCAATCATTGAGCACATCTACATGAAACATTGCCGTAGAAAAGCAGCATCCATCGTCAAAGATCCTCACCACTCAGGCCATGTTCCTTTCTCACTGTTCCCATCAGGTAGAAGGTACAAGTACCTCAGGACTGTCACCACAAGGTTCAAGAATAGTTACTACCTCTCAACCATCAGGCTCTTGAACAAAAGGGGCTAATTACACTTATTGATGGACTCTTTTATCTCATTATTTCATACTCATTATTTATTGCTATTTATTTATATCTGCATTTTCACAGTTTGTTGTCCATTGATCCTGTTTACAGTTACTGTTCTATAGATTTGCTAAGTATACCTGCAGAAAAAGAATCTCAGGGTTGTATGTGGTAACATGTATGTACTCCGATAATAAATTCTACTTTGAACTTTGAAAAGTCATGGATCTGAAACATTAATCATGTTCCTTCCTTCATAAGTGTTATCTAATCTATTATCTCCAGGATCTCCCGTTTGTATTTCAGATATCCAGTGTATGTAGGTTTTTGCTTTTCAAACAACAGATGCTGAGGGAAGTGCATAGTGGTGTTCTTCGTGGAGTTCGTATGAGATCTACTTTTTTCCAGTATATGTTATTGACCTAATTGTACAGAGAAATTTCAAGAAATACAGTTTATACAGAAGTTTATACATGGTGAGCAGCAACAGACAAAGAGGCTTAGGCAGGAAGAATGAACAGACACGTGGAACAAGATGATAGAACACAGAACAGTAAGAGGTCATGCAGCCCCATGTTGTGCTGAATTAATTAAATAGTAATTAAATGCCTACTAAACTAAACCCTTTCCACCACCCCCCATTACTTAAATGCATGCCTGCAATTATTAGACATTACAACCCTGGTGAAAAGATATCATATCGGCTGTTTACTCTATATATCCCCTTCAAAATCTTATAAACTCCTATCTGATTTGACATAAGCCTCCACCACTCCAGAAAAAAGCAACACATCTGTATAACCTTTTCTTATAGCATTTGCCTTCCAATCCAGGCATCATCCTGGTAAATTTCTTCTGCATCCTCTCCAAAGGCTTCACATCTTTTCTATGATGGGACAGAACCGGATGCAATATTCCAAATGTGCCCTAACTGGAGTTATTGAGATCAGAGTTGTAATCAGAGTTTTTTGACTCTTGAACTCAATACTGCAACTATTAAAACCAAGTATGTCATATGTCTTCTTCACTGCCCTCTCAATTGGGCAGCCACTTTCAGGGAGCTATGGACTGGACCCCTAAATTCCAAAGTATATCAACGTTGTTAAGTGTCCTACCATTAACAATGTACTGTTAATGTACAACACCTTACATTTGCCCAGAAAAAGCTCCATCTGCCATTTCTGTACCTGATATCTGCAAATGATATGTATCCGTGCATCCTTTGGCAATATCTCTACAAAGGAAGATACCATCCATATGAGAAAGCAGAGATCTTTTTCATGAGTAGTACCTTACCCTAATCAAAAAAGTGAGAAAATAAAAAAAAATACTGAATGAACCAGCTGGGTGCCAGGAGGTAAAGTGCCCATATAAGTACAGCTTTTAATTATGTATGTTGGATTGTTAAGCAGGTTCTGTAGATTTTTATCGGTGCATTTGTGATGGTGATTTTTGTTCCTTCTATTTTGCAGGTTCAATTCTATGCCAAAATGGTTGTAATTTCAAAAGTCACTGCAGAAGCTTAATCATAAAGATTGGAATCGTAATGTGGAGGATGGATTAACTGCCTGCTTAAATTATGTACTTAGAAATTCTATGATCCCATAAAAGGTGCAATTTAGGCCCCAGGCCCCAATGAAAAGAAGCCAGATATTTCACAATTGAAAATGTGCCACCCAGACCAGTTGTCCTTTTGGACAAATTAGGGAACTCTGGGGAATGCAGTCAAGAGAGAAACCAGCAGTTGGATGCTTTGGTCAGTAGGGAAGAATGTCATTCTGGCAACTGATGATAAAGGAGAGAGAAGGAAGTCAAGAAACCAGCCAGAAGTCAGATCCTATAGTGGGTGGGAAGGAGATGGGAGTGAAGACAGAACCAGCATGAGGACTGACATTCTAACAGCGGAGATGGGGTTGCAAAATGGGCAATACATTCAGAAGGGGGAGTTTGCACACTGTGGGGGGGAGGGAATTGAGCATAAGATGGGGAGGGGCAGATTCAGGTGCAGTACCAGGGCTGTTGGCTGAAGGATGTAAGTAAATAACTAAATATTTTGCTGCCCTTGCAGGTCAGTTGTGCAGCACTGAGGCACACTGTTTCCAGAATAAGACCATGTTGTCCCAAAGTGCCCATTATTGGTGCCCTCTGAATAAAATGGTTAATTCTCCTCCAGAATGCTCCAGAAAGAAAATTTTGCAGGGCATGGTATCAATCTGCACAGTCCAAACGAAGTAATCACATTATTATTCATTCCAGGAACTTCCTAGTTTTATTTTCTGAATGATAGAAAAGGACTCAGAAGTGGTCATTTTATTTAGTTCATGGGAAAAAAATAGAATGTTGAATTGCGTAATGCTAAAAAAATCTATTTTCATGCACACATAACACGATTTGGAAGAACAGCAGAATAGTTGTTTCCAGTGACTTAATCAACATTACAATAACTGATTAACTAGCAATTCCCGCATTACTATTAGTAGAAGTAAGCTATGTATAAATTAACTACCATATTTCCTACATGATCACAACTCATTGTACTCCATTGACAGTGAAGTAACTTTGGATCATGTGATGCAAGAAATATGCCATCTAAGAGCAATGATGTATTTTATTCACTAAAAATTTACTGGGTTCCTAATTATAACATACAGCATCAACTAACATTTAATAAATAGATAACTAATTATTTGCAATGAGTGCATCTGCCAACATATATAAATTTTAGTAAGGTATCAGTCCTCATTGAGGGTAAATATAGGAAAGAGAGAGCAGCTTCAAGTTCCTGGGCATCAACCTCTCAAAGTATTTATCATGGGCCCAATACACTGATGCAATCATGAAGAAGGCATGACGGTGACTGTACTTCATTAGGAGTTTAAGGAGATTTGGAATGCCACCAATGAACTTTGCTTTTTTCGACAGATGTACAGTGGAAAGCATTTTGACTGGTTGCATCACTGCCTGTATTTGAGGTTCCTTTGACTCAGCCAGCTCCATCATGGGCACAACCTTCCCCACCATCAAGAACATCTTCAAGAGGAAGTGCCTCAAGAAGGCAGCATCCATATTTAAGGACCCTCACCATCCAGGACATGTGTTCTTTTCTTTACTACCACTGATGAAGAGGTACAGGAGCCTGAACTCACATACTCAATGTTTTAAGAACAGTTCATTCTTCTCCACCATCAGATCTCTGAATGGTCCATGAACACTACCCCACTTTTGCACCATTTATCAATCAACCTAGCTAGCTATTTGTATGTTTATTTGTTTATTGTAACATAGTAATTTTTATCTGTTGCAGTGTACTGCATCCACAAAACAAAAAAATTCATGACTTACACTATGTTAGAAATCATAAACTTGATTCTGATCAGCAACGTGGAACACAAGACATGCAAACAATCTGTTCTGACCGAGACCAAAGAGAGAACAGAAAGGGCAGTGTGGAATCAGAATATGCAGGAGTCTGACAGCCAGCGGCTATGATTTTCCAAATACTATTTGTAAGATATTGTTCATTCAGGAGTTTTGACAATCACACCGCCATGTGAACAGTTGAGAAAAATGGTGTTAAAGTCAATTTTGCATCAACATATACATAGAATCTGACATCACGAAGCAGAATATAGAAATTCAATAGAATAAGGTCAAGTGCAGATCTGAGGGATTTTAGATCTCAGTAGGTTATAACAGATCGGGAATAAATTAAAGTTGGTTCACTGGTTGCAAATACATGTAGTAGTGAATAACTGAGCACATTCTGCACCAATCAGCTAAACAATACTGCAGATGGAGGAGAATAATGAAACTAATAGTGTTGAAGAATATAAAAAGACTAAGGCAGGCAAAAAGTATAAAGGTTCAGAGGTTTATTTTCATCAGAATCAGAATCAGGTTTAATATCACTGGCATATGTCGTGAAATTTTTTAACAGTGGCAGCAGTACAATGCAATACATAACAATACAAAAAAATCAGTAAAATGATTACAGCACATATATATACTGTATGCATATTAAATATAAAATATTGTAGAAACAGAAATATTTTTTTAAATAGTGAGATAGTGTTCATGGGTTCAATGTCCATTTAGGAATCAGACGGCAGAGGAGAAGAAGCTGTTTCTGAATCGCTGAGCATGTCTCTTCAGGCTTCTGTACCTCCTTCCTGATGGTAACAATGAGAAGAAGGCATATTCTGGGTAATGGGGGTCCTTAATGATGGATGCTGCCTTTCTGAGGTACCACTCTTTGAAGATGTCATGGATACTACGGAGGCTAGTACCCAAGATGGAACTGATTAATTTTTTAAACTTCCATAGCTACTTTCGATCCTGTGCAGTAGCATCCACCCATACCAGACAGTGATGCAGCCAGTCAGAATGCTCTTCATCATAACTTTTGTCATTTGTTTGCCATGAGGAGCCATAGAGACAGCTAAAGATTACATATATTTGAGAGATGACAGTACAGAAAATGAATCTCAGGATTGTATATGGTGACATATACTCTGTATGTACTTTGAAATAAATTTACTTTGAACTTTGAAGGAAGGAGGAACTGAATAGCAGTTTACAAGAAGAGTCAAACATGAGTTGATGCTAGTAGATTTGAAAGGAAACAAAATAGTACCTAAAATGTGATGCACCATCAATAACTCTCTCTGAGACGTAAAGGCGAGATATCGGCTTTTATTGACTGGAAGAAGGAACAAGCGGTGGTTGACCACCATACTACATCCTGGAGACAGAGAGGCCGGGCTCAGACCTCAATTGCCTTTATACAGGGGTCTGTGGGAGGAGCCACAGGAGCAGGCAGCAGGGGGCGTGTCCAGACAGGTATATGTAGTTCACCACAAAATGTATCTATTTACAATAATAAAATCAGAAAATGCTGAAATTATTCAGAATACTGCCCAAGGAACATTTCATTATCCAGAAATGAGATGACACATATCCAACAACCGCAACAACCTTCCTTTGTGTAAAGTTTGATCCCACTCAGTGGTGAGCTTTTCCCCTTGATTCTGATTAATTTCAATTCGATCAGTTCTTCTTGATCCACACCTTGTCAAATGGCACCTTGAGGTCAAGAGCTGTCACTTTCACTTCAGCTCTGAAATTCAGCTCTTTAGTTTATACTTGTAACCCAGTGCTGGCAAAGTGAAAGTGAGTGCCTATGAGCATTTGGTACCCAATATTTTAGCACTTGGTGCACATGGGAAGAATGTATCTCCTTGCTCTTATTGTTGCAGAAGAGGCAGGGGTAAAGATCGCAAAGGAATTAATAGGATTTCTGCAACTCAATTTGTTCCTTCTAACATCAATGGTTTTGGTGAACTGTGACTTCTGAATGTTCAAAATATTTGCACATGTTCCATGACATTTCTTACCAGGAATGTAAAAGGGTCTCAACTTTCTGGGACATCCATGCAATATAGAAATTACAAATTCATTACCTTTGTGCCTTTGAATTTACATTTACTGTGTATTTCTATTGCACCCATTTGTTGCACAGTGTGGTAGTTGTCAGGCTGGCCTTTCTTTTCACAGTTAATGTCATTAACAATTTATTGAATGCTAATAATATAATTACCAGAAGCCAGGGATGAACCAGAAGATTTGCAGTCTGCTGAGGGCTAGATTGGTAGTGTTCAAGACCAGTGATCCAGAAGTCTACAAAAAATCCACATATGATATATCAAAGGCTATCTTAAGAGCTGTAAAGCAATTCCGAGTAAAGTTAGGGATGGACTCAGATGTACATTAGCTATGGCAGGGGTTGCAGGCCATTACTTCCTACAAGGTAAAATCGAAAGTCATAAATATCTGTGATGCTTCACTCCCTGATGAGCTGAACACCTTTTATGCATTGTTTGAAAGAAAGAATTGAACTATACCTCTGGAAATCCTTGCAGCATCTGGTGCCCCTGTGATATCTGTCTCAAAGGTCAATGTCAGAACATCTTTCAAGAGGATGAATCCTTGCAAGATGTCAGGCCCCAATGGTGTATGTGGCAGGGCACTGATAACCTGTGCCAATCAACTGGTTGGAAAGTTCAAGGCCATCTTCAATCTCTCACTGCTGCAGTCAGAGGTTCCACCTGCTTCAAAAGGGCAACAATCATAACCCAAGAAGAGCAGGGTGAGCTGCCTCAACATCTGTTGCCTAGTAGTACTCACATCTGCTGTGTTGAAGTGCTTTGAGAAGTTGGTCATGGCTAGAATTAACTCCTGCCTAAGCAAAGACTTGGACCTGCTGCAATTTGTCTATTGCAACAATAGGTCTACAGTGGATACAATTTCACTAGTTCTCCACTCAGTCTTGAAACATCAGGACAACAGCAATACCTACATCAAACTGTTATTTATTGATTATAGCTCAAACTTAATGCCATCATCCCCAGTACAATTCAACAACTTTCAAATCCTCGGCCTTTATAAACCCCTCTGCAACTGGATCCTTGAATTCGGGAGACTACAGTCACTGCAGATCAGTTATAACATATCCTCCTCACTGACAATCAACACAGGTGTACCTCATGGATGCATGCTTAGCCTGCTGCTCTACTCTGTTTACACTCATGACTGTATGGCTAAGCACAATTCAAACACCATCTGTAAATTTGCCGTTGACATAACTGCTGTTGGCAGAATCTCAGAGGCTGACGAGGAGGCATACAATAGTAAGATAGAGGTTGGGTGGTGTCACAACAACAGTATTTTACTCAAAGTTGTAAGACCAAAGAATTAATTGTGGACTTCAGGAAGGGGATGTTGGGGGAACATACACCCGTCCTCATCATGCGTCAAGCAGTGGAAAGGTAAGCAGTTTCAAGTTCCCGTTTGTCAACATCTCTGAGGATCTATCCTGAGTAAAACATATGGATGCATTATGAAGAAAGCACACCAGTGACTGTACTTCATTAGGAGCTTGAGGAGATTAGATATGCCACCAAAGATTCTAACAAATTTCTGACTGATTGCTTCACTGTCTGGTATGGAGGTGCCAATGTACAGGATCAGAAAAAGCTGCAGAGGATTGTAAACTCAGCCACCTCCATCACGGGCACTAGCTTCGCCACCATCGAGGACATCCTTAAAAGACAATGTCTCAGGAAGGCAGCATCTATCAATAGGGATCCTCACCATCTAGGACATGCCCTCTACTCATTAGTACCATCAAGGAAGAGGTTCAGGAGCCTGCGACAAAAATCCAACATTTTAGTAACAGCTTCTTCCCCTCTGCCATCAAATTTCTGAAAGGTCCATGAACACTACCCATTTCTCGGCTCTCTTTTGGAAACTTGTTTTTATTAAAAAAAAAATTTGTATTGCACTGTACTGCTGCCATAAAACTACAAATTTAACAACTTATGTTAGTGATAATAACCCTGATTCTTATTCTATTGACTCCAGTTCACTAATCCCACAGACAGCTGCACCTTCCTGCCCTCATAGAAACATAGAAAACCTACAGCACAATACAGGCCCTTCAGCCCACAAAGTTGCCCAAAAAGACCAAACATGTCCCTACCTTAGAAATTATTAGGATTACCCATAGCCCTCTATTTTTCTAAGCTTCATGTACCTATCCAAAAGTCTCTTAAAAGACCCTATCGTATCCTTCTCCACCACCGTTGCCGGCAGCCCATTCCATGCACTCACCAGTCTCTGCATTAAATACTTAACCCTGACATCTCCTCTGTACCTACTCCCAAGTACCTTAAAACTGTGCCTTCTCATGGCAGCCATTTCAGCCCTGGGAAAAAGCCTCTGATTATCAATACAATCAATGCCTCTCATAATCTTATATACCTCTATCAGGTCACCTCTCATCCTCCATCACTCCAAGGAGAAAAGGCCGAGTTCACTCAACCTGCTTTCATAAGACATGTTCCCCAATCCAGGCAACGTCCTTGTAAAAATTTATTTTAAATTTCTTCTACATATTGTGTCAAGAAACCTTCCTGAACACACCTAACAAACTCCACCGCATCAAAACCCTTTGCTCTAGGGAGATGCCAATCAATATTTTGGGAAATTAAAATCTTCCACCACGTCAACTCTGTTATTATTACACCTATCCAGGATCTGTTTCCCTATCTGCTCCTCAATAGCCCTGTTACTATTGGGCAGCCTATAAAAAACACTCTGTAGAGTTATTGACCCCACCCTGTTCCTAATCTCCACCCACAGAGACTCCGTAGATAATTCCTCCATGACATCCACCTTTTCTGCAGCCATGACACTATCTCTGATCAACAGTGCCCCGCCCCCACCTCTTTTGCCTCCCTCCCTGTCCTTTCTGAAACATCTAAAACCTGGCACTTGAAGTAACCATTCCCGTCCCTGAGCCATCCAAGTCTCTGCAATAGCCACCACATCATAGCTCCAAGTATTGATCCACTCTCTAAGCTCATCCGCTTTGTTCACAATACTCCCTGCGTTAAAAGACACATCTCAAACCTTCGGTCTGAGCGTGTCCTTTCTCTATCACCTGCCTATCCTCCCTCACACACTGTCTCCAAGCTTTCTCTATTTGTGACCCAACCACCTCTTCCCCAGTCTCTTCAGTTTGGTTCCCACCCCCCAACAACTCTAGTTTAAACTCTCCCCAGTAGCCTTAGCAAACCTCCCCGCCAGAATATTGGTCCCCCTGGGATTCAAGTGCAACCCGTCCTTTTTGTACAGATCACACCTGCCCCAAAAGAGGTCCCAATGATCCAGAAATATGAATCCCTGCCCCCTGCTCCAATCCCTCAGCCACACATTTATCCTCCACCTCATTCTATTCCTATACTCACTGTCACATAACACAGGCAGTAATCCTGAGATTACTACCTTTGCGGTCCTGCTTCTCAACTTCCTTCCTAACTCCCTCTAGTCTGTTTTCAGGACCTCTTCCCTTTTCCATTCTGTGTCATTGGTTCCAATTGATGCCAGAGGCACAACCACTGTTGCTTCCCCCAGATAGGCTGTCCCCTCCAACAGTACTCAAACAGTTTGGCCCTCTTCGCCAAACTTGCACAAGATAATTATTTATTGGAATGTGAATTTCAATAATCCTTCCTCCCTCTTATTGTAATTAATCAGATGACCATTGCTGGTCAAACTGAGGAATCTTGAGTTCAAGTATATTATAATTTCAGGGAACGAGATTAAACTTATCAAATGTCTTCCTTTTTCTCAAATCTCAATGGAATGGTTTGCAAAAAGGAATACAGAGTGACCAAAAATGTTAGTCTTTCCTTAGTGATTGCAGTCCCTTTGGTCTGAAAGTTGTATGATTATTCTATAGGGAGAACTCAGTTCTTCTCAGAGCAGACTTTCCCAGAATTAGAGTTCTGATCGAAACTACCTTAGGCAATTCCATTAACATGAAAGGGATATCAGCCCCACCCTGCATAAAGATTAACCATCTTTGCAGTAGTTTTTTTTTCATCATGATGTAATTGTTATAAATTGCAAGACAAAGAAGTGGAATACAAAACTTAATTTCAAATTTTTCATAATTTAAAACAAAGTAACATTTTAGAATTAATAATATACATTTTTCTGAGGTTATTGCTCATTGTCAATAGTCAGTATTTCATAAAAAGTCTGCAACTGATTTCATTTTGTTTTAATAGCTACATAATGGAAACACAGTAAATGCAGGAACCATTGTTGTCCAATCTGTACATGAAAATAAGGATAAATAATGCTTAAGAGTGGAAGTTTTATCCTTTTTATATAAATCATTTTAAATTATGACCCAATAATTAAATATCTGAATACGTATTGGGCAAAGTGATCACATAATTTATTGCATCATAAAATTGAACCTGTGGTTACAGAAGTTTTGATCCTGTTAAAGTGCATATCATTTCACAAATCCTACAAATACGTGACAGTTTTTAAAATAATCAAAATTCTGTACATTATTAATGATTCAAAAAATCCTGTGACCAAACTAAAGAATGCTTTTGAAAATATAACACATAAAATTAATTTATTTGAAAAAATAAAAAGGCAAAAATAATAGATAATTCACAGAAATAAGAAATAAAGCAATTTTAATTTGTTTAAAATGATGTACCTTTTCTTACTGAGAACTACAATTTTACAATAGTTATTTATATCAGTAATGAATTTGCTTTGTATTTTCATAAAAATATTCAAAGGTTCATTTTTTTGTATTTATCTTGTATGTTAAATTGAGATTTAAAAAAAATACTGTTCTTGATCATTTTATAAAATGTCAGGATATCCAATTATAAGGTCTCAAGTAAAGAGTTAATGTTCAAGATGGCACCAGTGATCATTGATGATGTTCTGTGGGCTGCAGACAATAGTTCTAAATATTCTTATAAATATACCTCTTTCAAATTACTCTCACTGCAACCTGCAGCATGTAACTTCCCTTTTAAACCAACTTAATGAACTGCAGATCTCACGATTATCTTAGCCAACCAGGCAGGTATTGCACCTTTAAGAGGGTGAAGGTTCATCACCAGGGCCAGATGCAAGGCGGTTGGGCGGGGGGAAGACAAGGCAGACTGAAACGCAGACAGATGAGCCCTCCTCTACACAGCATCTTCTTCGCAAATATTCAGCTGCTGGAGAACAAAATTGAGTACCTGAGGGCAAGATTGCTGCATCAGAGAGAAATGAGAGCCTATTTTATTCTATGTTTGACTGAAACATGGCTTTCTCCCAGCACACCAGATATATTGATCAGACCCGAAGGCTTCTTGATTTACAGAATGGACTGAACTGCTGATTCAGAAGAGGTGAAAGTGCAAGGTGTGTGTTTCATGATAAATTCTTGGTGGTGCTCTGATGTGGCCATTTTGTTGAACTGTGTTCCCTGACTTAGAACATAGAACATAGAATAGTACAGCACATTACAGGCTCTTTGGCCCACAATGTTGTGCCGACCCTCAAACCCTGCCTCCCATATAACCCCCCCCCCACCTTAAATTCCTCCATATACCTGTCTAGTAGTCTCTTAAACTTCACTAGTGTATCTGCCTCCGCCACTGACTCAGGCAGTGCATTCAACGCACCAACGACTCTCTGAGTAAAAAACTCTCCTCTAATATCCCCCTTGAACTTCCCTCCCCTTACCTTAAAGCCATGTCCTCTTGTACTGAGCAGTGGTGCCCTGGGGAAGAGGCGCTGGCTATCCACTCTATCTATTCCTCATCTCTATCATGTCTCCTCTCATCCTTCTTCTCTCCAGAGAGTAAAGCCCTAGCTCCTTTAATCTCTGATCATAATCCATACTCTCTAAACCACGCAGCATCCTGGTAAATCTCCTCTGTACCCTTTCCAATGCTTCCACATCTTTCCTAAAATGAGGCAACCAGAACTGGACACAGTACTCCAAGTGTGGCCTAACCAGAGTTTTATAGAGCTGCATCATTACATCATGACTCTTAAACTCTATCCCTCGATTTATGAAAGCTAACATCCCATAAGCTTTCTTTACTACCCTATCTACCTGTGAGGCAACTTTCAGGGATCTGGGGACATGTACCCCCAGATCCCTCTGCTCCTCCACACTACCAAGTATCCTGCCATTTACTTTGTACTCTGCCTTGGAGTTTGTCCTTCCAAAGTGCACCACCTCACACTTCTCCGGGTTGAACTTCATCTGCCACTTCTCAGCCCACTTCTGCATCCTATGGTCAAATACCATCTATTTTATTTATGGATGAGTTCTCATCCATGATCCTGGCTGCAGATTACATACCTCCTGCAGCTGACTATAATCAAGAGCTCACAATATGCATGATGTCATCTCCAACCAAGAAACAGCCCATCCCGATGCGTTTCAAATCATAGTCAGAGACTTCAGCCAGGCTTGTTTGAAGAAAACCGTGCTCATTACTATCAGCATATAACCTGAAGAACCACAGGTTCCAACACCCTAGATGACTGTTATACTAAGATAAGGAATGCCAACTATTCCATGCCCAGAGCACATTTCGGGAAATCTGATCACTTGGCCGTCTCCTACCTACACAAAGGCAGAGGCTAAAGATCAAAGTGCCAAAGATTAGGACAACAAAGAAGTAGTCATGGGAGGCAGAGGAGCAGCAATGGGATTGCCATGTTCAAGGACTCATCTAGAGATCTGAATGAATACACCATGGTTGTAATAGACTTTATTAAAACAGCTGTAGATGAGTCAAAATCATTCAGAGTCTTCCCCAATCAGAAGCCCAGGATGAACCACAAGATCCAAAATCTGCTGAGAGCCAGATCAGAGGCATTCAAGTCTGGTGACCAAGAAAGTTATAAGAGGTCCCGGTATGATCTCTGGAAAGCCATCTCACGGGCAAAGTGGCAATTCTGTTCCAAACTTGAATCAATGAAAGATGCTTGATAGTGTGGCAGGACAGCAGGGATTCGCTTCCAGATGAGCTCAATGCCTTCTATGCTCGTTTTGACCATCAAAACATGGAGGAACCATCACAAACTCACATATCTCCCTCCCATGATTTCAGTCTCAGAAGCCGACGTGCGACCAGCCTTCAAGTGGGTGAACTGATGAAAAGCGTCTGGCTCAGATAAGGTACCTGGCCATGTACTAAAGACCTGTACCGATCAACTGGCTGGTGTGTTCATTGAGATCTTTAACCTCTTGCTTCAGCAGTGTGTAGCATCCACCCGCTTCAAGCAAGCTTCAGTTTAACTGGGGCCCAAGACTATGGTGACCTGCCTCAATGACTATCGCCCAGTAGCACTTACAGCCACACTGATGGAAGTGTTTTGAAAGATTGGTGATGAAACATGATCAACTCCTGCCTGAGAGGCGACTTAAATCTGCTCCAATTTGCTTACCAGGACAACAGGTCTACAGCAAATACCATCTCACTGGTTCTCCACTCAACCCTGGAACATCTGGACAGCAAAGATGCACACATCAGGATGCTCTTTTATCAACTACTGCTCAGTATTCAATACCATCATCCCCTCAAAACTAAGCAATAAGCTTCAAGACCTTGGCCTCAATACCTCCTTGTGCAATTGGATCCGTGATTTCCTCACTTGCAGACACCAGTCACTTTGGATTGGCACAGATGCACCACAAACCTTTGTGCTTAGTCCCCTACTCTAATTGCTTTACACTTATGACTGTGTGGCTAAGCACAGCTCCAATGCCATATTCAAGTTTACTGACAATGTCACTGTTGTAGGGCGAATCAAAGGAATCAGCATTTAGGAGGGAGACTGAAAATCTGGCTGAGTGGTGTCATAACAGCAACCTTTTATTTCAATGTCAAGAAGGCCAAGGCTGATTATAGACTTCAGGAAAAGGAAACGAGATCCATGAGCCAGTTCTCATTGGAGGATCAGAGGCGAAGAGGACTAGTTACCTTAAATTCATTAGTTTTATTATTTTGGAGGACCTGCCTAGGCACAGCATGTAAGTGCAATTACAAAAAAAGCACAACAGGGCCTGTACTTCCTTAAGAGTTTGCGGAGATTTGGCATGGCATCTAAAACTTTGACAAACTTCTATAGATGTGCAGTGGAGAGTTTGTTGACTGGCTGCATCACAGCCTGGTATAGAAACACCCAATGCCCTTGAATGGAAAACTCTACAAAAAGTAGTGGAAACAGGTCAGTCCATCACGGGTAAAGCCCTCCCAACCATTGAGCACAACTACATGAAACGCTGACACAGGAAAGCAGCATCCATAATCAAGAACCCCAACACCCAGGACATACTCTCTTCTCATGGCTGCCATTTGGAAGAAGGTAGAAGAGCCTCAGGACTCACACCATCAGGCTCTTGAATCAAAGGGGATAACTTCACTCAACCTCAGTTGCTCCATCATTGAAATGTTCCCACAATTAATGGACTCACTTTCAAGGACACTTCATCTCATGTTGTCTATATTTATTATATATTTATTCATTATTACTATTTCTTCCTTTTAAATTTCTACAGTTTGTTCTCTTCTGCATTCTGGTTGAATGCCCTAGTTGGGCAGTCTTTCATTGATTATTTTAAGGTTATTATTCTGTAGATTTATTGAGTATGCCCAAAAGAAAATGAATCTCAGGGTTGTATATAGTGACATATATGTACTTCGAATTTAACATTTACTTTGAACCTTGGATAGCATTTTTATGTCGAACAATAACTGAAGATGTTTGTGACTGTCCTTATCCAGGAACATAAGAACACATTAATCAGGAACAGGAATTGACTTCTCTGCCTCTGAAGATTGCTCCATCATCTAATAAAATCACGTGTGCTACGACTGATCACATTCAATTTTTCCATTCCCATCTGACTACAGTAGCTATCCACTTCTTGGCTTATGTAATATACAATAAGTGGCCACTTTATTAGGTACACCTGCTCCTTAATGCAAATATGTAATCTGCCAATCATGCAGCAGCAACTTAGAGCATGCATAACACTATTTTAGCTCAGGACATTGGAGTTTGGAATTCATTCCTGGTGCTGTCTATAAGGAGTTTGCACATTCTTCCCATGACTGCATGGGTTTCCTCCGGGTGCTCCAGTTTCCTCCCACAGTCCAAAAACATACTGGTTAGTAGGTTATTTGGTTAATTGGTCATTGTAGACTGTCCTGTGATTAGACTAATATTACATAGATGGGTTGTGGGGTAGTGTGGCACATTGGGCTGGAAGGGCCTGTTCTGTGCTATATCTCAAAATAAAATAAAAACATGCAGACATAGTCAAGAGGTTCAGTTGTTCAGACCAAACATCAGAATGGGAAAGAAATGTGATCTAAGTAATTTTGACCATGCAATGATTGAAGCCAGAAGGGGTGGTTTGAGTACAGGTATCTCAGAAACTGCTGATCTCCTGGGATTTCCATGCACAGATTCTCCAGAGTTTACAGAGAATGGTGCAAAAAAAACAAAACACATCCAGTGAGTACCAGATCTGTGAGTAAAAATCCCTTGTTAATGAGAGAGTTCAGAAGAGAATGGCTAAACTAGTTCAAGCTGACAGGAATCAGAATCAGATTTAATATCACTGGTATATGTCATGAAATTTGTTATCTTTATGGCAGCAGTACAATGAAATACATGATAAATAAATAGAGGGAAAAACTGAATTACGTTCAGTATATGGAAGTATATTAAATAGTTAAGTTAAAATAAGTTGTGCAAAAAAAAAAAAATAAGTAGTGAGGTAGTGTTCATGGTGTTCAATATCCATTTAGAAATCAGATGGCAGAGGGAAAGAAACTGTTCCTGAATCACTGAGTGTGTGCCTTCAGGCTTCTGTACCTCCTTCCCTATGGTTACAATGAGAAGAGGACATCTCCTGGGTGGTGGGGGTCCTTAATGATGGATGCTGCCTTCCTCAGGCACTGCTTCTTGAAGATATCTTTGACAGTACAGAGGCTAGTACCCATGATGGAGCTAAGTTTACAAGTTTCTGTAACTTATTTCAGTTTTATGTAGTAGCCACCCCCACCACCCCCCAATACCAGGCATTGATGCAATTAGACAATGCTCACCACAATATATTTGTACAAGTTTTCAAGTGTTTTAGTTGACAAACCAAATCTCCTTAGACTCATGAAATATAGCCGCTGTCTTTCCTTCTTTATAGCTGCATCAATATGTTGTGTCCAGGTGCGGTCCTCAGAGATATTGACACCCAGGAACTTGAAATTGTTCATTCTCTCCACTCCTGGTCCCTTGATGAAGACTGGTTTGTGTTCTTTCGTCTTACCCTTTCTGAAGTCTACAATCAGTTCTTTGGTCTTGCTGACATTAAATGCAAGGTTGTTGCTGCGACACCACTCAACTAACTAGTATATCTTGCTCCTGTACGCCCTTTTGTCACCATCTGAAATTCTGCCAACAATGAACATGCACTCAGTGGCCACTATCTTTAGGTGCTGGAGATATTGTGTAAAGAGGCTACTGAGTGTATAACTCTGAGGATTGATGTAGGCTTACCTCCCAGTACAATTTTGAAATTGAATTGGAAGATGACTCAAGAATCAAGATTGCGGATGCATGGTAACAACAAAGAAATCCACCCACTTTTTAGCTTAATCTGGAGGCCTGGAATGGATTTAAAACATGCATATGCATAAGTGTCATTGGACATATTTTTCTGGGTTTAGATCTGCTAATAAACACTTGAAGGTGAAGTGTTTTTCATTTTGTACAATGCAGTGGAACAGCAAGTACCGTTGCTGCTTCATAGGTTCAGTGATTAAGAGTTCAATGCTGATCTCTGTTCCTGCCTGTGTGGGAGCTGCATATTGTTACTGTGACAATGTGTTCTCCTCTGCATGCACCAGTTTCCTCTAACATCCCAAAGATATTTGGGTTAATTGGTTAATTACCCACTGTCAATTCCCCAAGTGTGTACATGAGTGGTAGAATCTGAGAAGAGTTGATGGGAATGTGAGGATATTAAAATGGGATGAATGTAAGTGGGTGCTTGATTGTCAGTGCCACCTCACTGGTCTGAAGAGACTGTTTCCATGCTTTTATAATCAATGACTGTAAGAATGAAATAATTTTAAAGAGCTTTATGTTTTTTTAAAAATTTTCCAAAGTAGAAAGGTAATACTAGAGAACATAATAGTCGCATAGTGAACTTGATTGCTCTTTAAGCAATCTGAAAACTTCAACTTGTTGCTTCTTCCGAGGATAAATCACGGAGTTGTTACTTCTTCTAATTTATTATTAGTCGGCTATGCTATCTTTGTTGAGCAATCCCATTCTCCTTCTCCTTTCTCATATCCCTTTAAATTATTTTTTCCCATATATTTATATATTATCCTTTTGAAAACCCTGTTCCAATCCAGTTACTCTGCATATAAAAAAGCATTCCTTCACATGTCCCCTGTATACTTTACCCGTCACTTTGAACCAATGTTACCTATGATCCATTGGTAACAGCAAAAGCTTCTCACAACTTACTCAGTCTATACAGTTTTGACTGACCCTACATGACAGATTCATCATTTTCTGAAAGGCAAACTTAAAAATTTGATTCAGAATTTTCCCACTCAAGTATAGCAGCACAATAAGTTTTCAGTTCAACTAAATTATCATTTCCCCTCTCTCAAATTATACACATAGATTAAGAATAAAACATGTATGCAAACATTTAATATGTATTTGGAAAATCCAACAATTATTCAATAACACATGCAATTTACAAAAAATCTACTTTCTTATTATGTATCAAAATCTATATATTAATAATTAAATATGATTGTTAAATAACTTCTAAATATCCAGGGAACCCATCTGTAATTAATGAGGACCAATTGGTATGCTCTTGATTCAGTGTTTTGATTTTGAGGTATTTTTAATTTTTATTTTGCAGTTTGGAACCTGTATGATTCAGTTTAGACTTTCATTGTTCCTAATGGAAGAGCCAAGCTTAAAAGGAATTGAAACATGAACTTATATATGAATTAATCAGGGACATTCATCTTTGATACCCCGATACTTAAGTAGGTACTGGACTAGTGTAACAGTGGTCTGAAATGATGACCTGGTCACACAGATTCAAATCTTATCAGAACAGCCTGTAAATAATTCCAGATTTAATAACAAGTTTATAGATAGATTCCTATACATAGAACAAGAATTAAGTTAAATATCAATCCAATACACACAAAATAAATGAAAACAAATTATCTCCTGTTTTCTTTCCAATTTATGTTCCAGTATTGACTGGTCACAATGCAATCTTCTCCAAGCTGAAGAGACCTAATTAAGAATGAGTGCTTGCATTGCTGATGATCTCTGCACAGCCCACAAGAAACACATGCTTTTGATTGCCTGCCATTTATAATATCTGTTCCTCTCCTTTCTTAGGTTCCAGAACAGGACAGTTTTCAGTCAGGCATTTTACAGCCATCTGGACTCAATACTGAGTCCAACAATCTCCAAATAAAATCACTGATTTCCCTTTTTGTTTGGACAGCAATTATTGCTAATTATTTCATTTTTGCCTTCTCTAGAGCAATCTTTGGTTTCTCATCAAATATGATCCTCTTTTGCCTTACTTCATTATCTCTTCAGTTAGTTAAGACCCTCATAAATTTTATCTAACAGATAATAAATTAACCTGGATATTATGACATCACTGTTGAAGGCATCTATTTGCAGATCAGTTATCCTATATTAAGCAAATCCTAGGACACTAAATGCAATCTGTAGCAGTATGTATGTTTTTCATGCCTTCTACATTATTATTGTATTTTTCTTTCCCTGCTTCTGCAATTCCCTAATATTTATGTATTTTCTGACAAAATTGAGTCGTAAAGGGAACGGTTTTTCTCTCTGAAGAAACTATCAGAACCAAACATTGCCAGTTTATCCTACATTTATTCTAGACATTGTTTGTGTTCAGTAATCTTCCTGAGCTATAGGGATACATGTATGTGCCAGAGAAATAGAATTTTTTTTCAACTTGTGCTGTGTTAACCTGCATACTTCCGTTACAAATACGTTTTTAAAGATTGTTCTTTCACAGGACAGGAGTATCAACAAGATAGGAAGCATTTTTGTTCACCCCTAATTTCTAAATAAAGGGAGTATAAACCAACGGGGCAAGATTTGCTTCCTAAAAGGACACTAGCAAACCGGCGGGATACAAATTCGTCTCAGATCAATGGTCTAGAACTCTGCCTGCTTCTCTAATTTATCATTTGTGCTTCCTGCTCTTCCTACCTGTACGATACAATCTACACAGTTTGCCAACGTTAACTTATGAGAGCTGTAGTTGACGACATGCACGCGTCTTGAGAGTTGGAGCTTTCTGCCAGAATTAATTCCGAGTTGTTATGGAGATAGTGGCCAGCAGAATAAAAACAGATAATATTGGCAAACACCTCTCGTATATTGCGCTTGAATCAATCTAAGCAGACTCCATTTGCAATGACAACGGGCGAAACAGCCGACCGACCCCGAGGTGAGGCGGCGGCAGGTGACGGTGCCTCGTGACCCGGAAGCTCTGCTTGGGTCCGCCTCGAGCTGCGGTGGAGTCGCACGCCGGCGGCTGAAGTGCGCTTGGGGTCTGGGTGGGTGGAGGGACTCCATTCCTCTACAAGTTCGGAGAGTCTTGCAGCCATTAAGTTTCACTTTTAAAGCTTCGAGTCTCCAAAAAGTAAGTAGGTAGTAATCTTCATTTTAATTTTGCAGTGTGGGGGAAGGGGAAAGGGGAGGAAGAAGAAGAATTTGATGTTATGGTTATCGGATGAAAGCAACTGTCTGTAATGCTGTCACTATTTGGAACCGGTCGGTAATCCTTTAAGCGAAGAGAGAATTTTCAGATATCTGACGTTTTTCTCTGATCGAGTTTAGAAGCACATTTGACTTGTTGTAGCTCTTTGATATCCATTAAAACTATAACATGTAGTACTGAAAGTACCCAGCAGATCAGAGAATGTGAGGAGGAGATAAAGGAGTAGATACTTGAGGACTGAACTGTTCTCATTTCGCATACGTTCTCTGACTTGAGTGTTTTCTAGGTTTTTTGTTATTTTTAGATTTCCAGTATATTTTCTAATTTTTTAATTTTTCTAATTTCTAATTTTCTAATCTGTATTTTCACTAATACTTGTGAAATTTAGTCTGTAACAATAGATGCTACAAACTCAAGCAAATGTAATCTGACGTGGTTTGAACGAAGTGTACTTGTTAATTCAGAATATGGCAAAGAAAATGATCGCGTAGGTCCAGTCTTAAGGATTTTTGTTTTATCTACACGGACTCTATTCCACCTTAATATGTTCGAGAAAGAATGGTGCACTTGAATATGAAAGCCGTAGATAACCGTATCGTGTGTTCCTATGCTACATTGGTCGTTTACTTAGTGCTACCATCAATGCAAGCATTACTTTAATTATCTGACATACCGATATGATTAAAGATTTATGGTAATTTATGATCTGATACTAAAAGTAATTTGAACGGTTTTACCGCCTCGCTTTATCGACTTTCTGGTATGAGTGGAAGAATTTTCAGTTTGGAATTACGATTGGTATGCATTGTTAGTTGCTTTGAGTAAAAGTTGAATATGGGTGTGAAATTTTTGCTGTTTGAAATACTCCGCTGCTTGATCATGTTTAGACATTTAATTACATGCATTGGTAGGGGTTATAATATACAACTATATAATGCAAATTTTAGAGGGCATACTTGATAATGAAGTTTGAGATCATGCCAGGATTTGAAAAGATGATGATGCATGATTTATGGTGTTGTGCCAGGAGGTTATTCTGCATAGGATAAAAGTTAAATTATAGATGAGTTTATATTTATACCAAAGAGAGCTTGGGAGTTTGCAAATTAAATAATGAGATCCCATATTTATGGGATTGGGATACAAAGAAAAACTATTTAGTAAAACTATTTCAGTAAAAACTATTTAGACCATATTCTCTTGCTTTTGCTGTTGGATAAGAGATTCAGACGTTTTAGGTTCAAAAACAGTTACTACCCTCCCACTATCAGGCTCCTAAACTAGCTTGGATAACTTCACACCCCTCAATGCTGAACTGATACCACTATCTTTGGACTTCCAATAAAGAACTTTAAACTCATGTTCTCAGCATTGTTTATTTGCTTACCCGTTTATTTATTTATCTATCTATCTATTTATTTATTATTTTTACATGTATTTACATAGTTTGTCTTTTGCATGTTGGTTATTTGTCAGTCTTTGTGTGAAGTTTTCCATTGATTCTGTTTGGTGACATATGCTATAGGTACTTGGATATTTACCTTGAATATACTGGCTCACTTTCAAGGACCCTGCAACTCATGTTCTTTTGTTTTATTTGCACAATTTGTCTTTTGCACATTGGTGGTTTGTCAGTCTCTGTTTATATACAGATTGTTGTATTTTATTTTCCTGCAAGGTAGTATATGGTAACATATACTTTGATAGTAGGTTTGCTTTGAAAGGTGGATATAGACCAGTGGTCCCCAACCACCGGCCCGCAAAGCATGTGCTTCTGGGCCACGAGGAAACAATATGATTTGGCGATATGAAACGATATAAGTCAGCTGCACTTTTCCTCATTCCCTGTCACACACACTGTTGAACTTGAATGCACGTGAGGTCATTACACACGTGTCATCCATGTCAGCGCGGGAAGAAGATCAACTCCTCGAGCTTGCAAATGACAGTGGGCTGAAAAGTATGTTTGACGTAACATCTCTGCCAGCATTCTGGATCAAAGTCAAGGCTGAGTATCCTGAGATAGCCATGAAAACACTAAAAACGTTGCTTCTATTTCCAACATCGTATCTCTGTGAAGCGGGGTTTTCTGCAATGAATGCAACGAAAACTAATTTACGGAGTAGACTAGACATATAAGGAACCCCCATCGAGTTTCACTGTCTCCCGTCACCCCTCGATGGGACCATCTTGTTGCAGGGAAACAAGCCCGGGCTTGCACTGATTCAGCAATATTGGTGTGTTGCAATGATTTTACATGTTCATACGAGGAAAATATGCGCTGTGTGTTTAATATCCAAACGTTACTTAAAATGTTATGATGCTATTGACTTATAAGTGATTTATAATTGACTTACCCCTATATTCATGTGAGGAAAACATATGCTGTGTGTTTAATATTAAATTTGTTAGATAAACCCTTTTAGAAATGAAATTGAGTGTATTAACCACTTATAAGTGACCTGTAGTTGACTTATCACCTATATTCCGGTTGATATTCACACCCCCCCCCCCCCCATCAGCCGATCCACAAGAATATTGTCAATATTAAAGCAGTCCGCAGTGCAAAAAACATTGGGGACCTCTGATATAGACAATTTTGATCACATATAGGATATTCATTAGTTCATCAGATTCAGCCTGAGCAAATAGTTGAAAAGAGAGAATTTGATGTCAGAAGTACAGTACATAATGCCTGAGCTGAGTTGTCAACCAGTTAGGTAGAAGAATTTTAGAGAAAACTCTCTGGCCATGGTATGAATGTTAGTAGGTAACCTTGCAGTGCTCTGCAACCCCCTGAAAGATTCCTTTGGATTTGCTAATGTGATAAATTTGTCATTAATATTCAAGAAAAATAATTCAAAATATTCTTGTCAATTAGCTCCTGAATTATTAACAGTATCTTAATTTTTGGGGGAGGTAAAGATGTCTTGAATTATTGCCCAATTGTTAAAAAAAATAAGAAAATGTTAAGAGTGACAGAAAGGCAAGGAGAGTAAACCATGTATACTGAAAGTTATAAAAATAAATTGACCAAACAAAAAACACTATATTTGGATACTCATAGCATTCAATAGAGGAATAGAGGAACTTGGAATACCATACAAAATTAAGTCAGATCTTTTACCAGTTCCAGAAACATGTCGGTTGGATGATACATTCCTTATTGAAATACAAATTAGGAATGCGGTTTTATTCAGCTATATCTGTGTTTGGCTTGAATGACGATTAAACT
This sequence comes from Hemitrygon akajei, assembly GCF_048418815.1. NCBI lineage: Eukaryota > Metazoa > Chordata > Chondrichthyes > Myliobatiformes > Dasyatidae > Hemitrygon > Hemitrygon akajei. Next base: position 62,564,943 of record NC_133126.1, read on the forward strand.
TGATTTGACAAGGCAGTCAGGCAGTCAAGTGTTTTTGTGAAAAAGAAATAAAAAGAATTTGAATGTTTTATTGGATTATTTACAACAGTAACCTGTGCATAAATGGGAACCAGTACTTCTACTGTACTTAGTTTTTCCAAAGGTATTTGTTTCTTCATCAAGTTCTCATCAAAGACTATTGCAGAAAATAAAAGCTTATTGCATAGGAGGCAGTGTATTGGCTAGTAGAAGACTAGCTGGCTCCCGGGGATCGAGTTTGGGTATTAATTGGTTTCTTTTATGGTTGAGGAATGCTGAGCCATGTGATTCAGTCTGGGGCCAAGACTCAGGAATTTTATGTAAATAGCTTGTATAAAAACATTGAAGGGTTGGTTGATAAGTTTGTGAATGATGCAAGGTAGGTAGGTTGTGAAGTAAGTTGTGATGAGGAAATAAGAGGCAACAAAGTGGTGTAGATTAAGTGAATGCGAAAATTTCTGGCAAGTAGGGCACAATATTGAAAAATATTGTAATGATCAATTTTGACAGGAATTATCAAAAAGAAGCACACAAATGGCGAGAGAATATAGGATCATCTAGTCCTAGTGGAGAATTCACAAAAGACTAGTGTAGGAGCCTTGAATCTATTTTCTTTTGTATTGTATTTTGTGGCACATTTATTTTGTATTCTGTCATGTGGGTTGGAGTGTGGTAGAAGCGAATGAGCATAGTTACGTATTCCCGCTTTGTCTTAGTTTGTGTAGTCTAGTGGAGAGTGATATTTTTTGTTGACGACTATTCAATTGCTAATTTTGTTTGAATGCTAACTAGATCACTATTATTGTTAGACTGATACTTAGATCATTATGTCACTAATAATAAGCGAACATAAGTGGAGATGTGGAGAAAGCGAACCAGCTGAACAACTTCTTCAACAGGTTCGACAGCTCAATCTCATCCTCACCGCAGAAATCCACACCAGGCTTACTTCCCTCACAGGAAAATAGCCACTCACAGGAGACCTTGCCCACGCCCAGGATTATGGCTGCACAGGTGGAAGGTCAACTGAGGAAGATCTGTACCAGCAAGGCGGCTGGACCGGATGGAGTTTCCCCACGATTACTGAGGGCCTGTGCGACTGAGCTGGGAGAACCACTACAGCGCATCTTCAACATGAGCCTGGAGCAGAGAAGAGTACCCAGACAGTGGAAAACATCCTGTATTGTCCCGGTACCGAAGAAACCACAACCAAAGGAGTTGAATGACTTCAGACCTGTTGCCTTGACGTCGCACGTGATGAAGACCATGGAGCGGCTGATAATACAGAATCTGAGGCCACAAACCAGGCACGCCCAGGATCCTCTTCAGTTTGCGTATAAGGAGAAGGTGGGAGTGGAGGATGCTATCACGTATTTGCTGCACAAATCACTCTCTCACCTAGATGGGTCAGTTGTGCTGTGAGGATTACATTCCTTGACTTCTCTAGTGCCTTTAACACCATCCAGCCCAAGATCTTAAGGCACAAACTAATGGAGATGGGAGTAGACTCTCACATGGTGGATTGGATAGTGGACTACTTGACAGATAGACCTCAGTATGTGCGGTTGGGAGACTGTAGGTCTGACACGGTGGTCAGCAGCACAGGAGCGCTGCAGGGAACCGTACTCTCTCCGGTCCTGTTCACCCTGTACACATCAGACTTCCAATATAACTCGGAGTCCTGCCATGTGCAGAAGTTCGCTGATGACACGGCCATAGTGGGGTGTGTCAGGAATGGACAGGAGGAGGAGTATAGGAAACTGATACAGGACTTTGTGATATGGTGCAACTCAAACTACCTGCGTCTCAATATCACCAAGACCAAGGAGATGGTGGTGGACTTTAGGAGATCTAGGCCTCATATGGAGCCAGTGATCATTAATGGAGAATGTGTGGAGCAGGTTAAGACCTACAAGTATCTGGGAGTACAGTTAGACGAGAAGCTAGACTGGACTGCCAACACAGATGCCTTGTGCAGGAAGGCACAGAGTCGACTGTACTTCCTTAGAAGGTTGGCGTCATTCAATGTCTGTAGTGAGATGCTGAAGATGTTCTATAGGTCAGTTGTGGAGAGCGCCCTCTTCTTCGTGGTGGCGTGTTGGGGAGGAAGCATTAAGAAGAGGGACGCCTCACGTCTTAATAAGCTGGTAAGGAAGGCGGGCTCTGTCGTGGGCAAAGTACTGGAGAGTTTAACATCGGTAGCTGAGCGAAGGGCGCTGAGTAGGCTACGGTCAATTATGGAAAACTCTGAACATCCTCTACATAGCACCATCCAGAGACAGAGAAGCAGTTTCAGCGACAGGTTACTATCAATGCAATGCTCCTCAGACAGGATGAAGAGGTCAATACTCCCCAATGCCATTAGGCTTTACAATTCAACCGCCAGGACTTAAGAACTTTTTAAAAGCTATTATTAATGCTTTTTGAGATAGTGATTTAGATGCATATCATATTTTTTACTGAGTTAAGTATTGTATGTAATTAGTTTTGCTACAACAAGTGTATGGGACATTGGAAAAAAAGTTGAATTTCCCCATGGGGATGAATAAAGTATCTATCTATCTATCTATCTATCTATCTAATTTAGTTTTGTCCTGACAAGATCTTTTGTCTTTGTTGGTTTTGTACTAAAGAATCAAATGTACCTTTTTTGATTTGAAAATTTATTTTGTAGCACGTCATAGTGTTGATTGCCCTGGTTGAGTCGCTCAGTGATTTTGGTTTGTTACCAAGTAACTACTATAGCTAGTGTACAATTACATTAGATAATTTGTTAATCTAGCAACATTTAATGGTAAAGGAACTGAAAATAAAAAGAACAAAAGGAAGCTTCCATGATATACAATACAATCATACTTTGCCCTTGTTGAAGAGTGGATATGAATGAATTGGAAATGGTTTCAAAGAAGGTTTACTGGATTAATTGGGCTGCTTTGTGAAGAAAGGTTGGATTGGCTAGAGTGGATCTGGTGAAGTTTAGGTGAGAGTCAGGTCTTGACAGCGTGGATGTGTGGAGGATGTTTCATGCTGACAGAAGAATGTGGAGCTAGTTTGATGATGGATTGAATCCTTGGGATTAGGTTATCAGATTCATCTTGGGCAATAGCCAGAGTTCCCTCCCTGGATAAAAGTTTAAGGCAGATGGGACAGTCTTTCTGATGACACAACTTTTTGGAACTCTTTCTGAAACTATGGTGTATACAGTCATTGGCTGTTTCTAAGGCAGAGATATGTAAATTCTTGATGCGTTTGAAAGGTTGCCATGAGTGGCTAGGAATGCTGAGGTTATCATAATTGATGCCAGCATTTAGTACTATCATTCCCACAATCCTGATTGAGAAGTTGCAGAACCTGGGCCTCTGTACCTCCCTTTGCAAATGGATCTTCGACTTCCTAACTGGAAGACCATAATCTGTGCAAGTTGGTGATAATATCTCCTCCTCGTTGACAAACAACGCTGGTGCACCTTGAGTACGTGCTTACCCTATGACTGTGTGGCTAGGCATAGCTCAAATACTATCTATAAATTTGCTGACGATACAGTCATTGTCAGTAGAATCTCAGGTGGTGGTGAGAGGGCATACAGGAGTGAGATATGCCAACTAATGGAGTGGTGCTGCAACAACAACCTGGCACTCAATGCTAGTAAGATGAAAGAGCTTGTTACAAGAATCGTCCCTTGTAATAATGCTCAGTAAGGTACAGAGAATTTGTATATACCGGCAAGTAACTTTTATTATTTCAATTAAAAGCACATGGTTTGCAAACTGCCTTTGTGTGCATCCTACTAGAATTCCCTGACCCTCCATTAGCAGTCAATGAAGAGAAAAGGTATTACCCGGGAAAGGAGTCTACGCTGGCCAGGCGTCTCTCTTGGTCCCAATCCCCACACGTGTGAAGAGAAGCCACACGTTAATTGCCCTTAAATCGGTGTTTTTAAAAAGTCCGACCTGCCAAGCCTTGTTCAAATTTTTTTATATAGTGGATTCTGGTTAATTTGGCTATCGCATAATCGGGGAGCCTCTAATTTGGAACAACTCTTTATAAAAACAAAACCTAATCGAGAAAATTGCTGGCGTTCTCTTCATTTATTTGGGACACTTTAGGACCGTAAGATATAGGAGCAGAATTAGGTCATTTGGCCCATCAACTGCTCCGCCATTTTATCATGGCTGATCCATTTTACCCCTAAGCCGCAATATCCTACCTTTTCCCTATAACTCTTCATACCCTGATTAATCAGGAATCTATCCACCTCTACCTTAAATATGACTTGGCCTCCACAGCCGCCTGTGGTAATGAATTCTACAGATTCTCAACTTACTGGCTAAAGAAATTCCTTCACATCTCCAATCTAAATAGACGTCCCTCTATTCTGAGGCTGTATCCTCTAGTCCTAGACCACCCCACCCCCACCCCACCACCATAGGAAACATCCTCTCCATATCCACTCTATTGAGCCCTTTCAACATTTGTTAAGTTTCAATGAGGTCACCCCTCATTCTTCTGAATTCTAAAGAATACAGGCCTACAGCCATCAAACACACTTCATATGACAAGCCATTCAATCCTGGAATCACTTCTGTGAACCTTCTTTGAACCCTTTCCAGTTTCGGCACATCCTTTCTAAGAAAAGGGGCCTAGACTTACTCGCAACACTTCAAGTGAGGCCTCACATACTTTATAAAGGCTCAGCATTCCATCCTTGCTTTTATATTCTAGTCCTCTTGAAATGAATGCTAACATTCGTATTTCCCTTCCTTACCACCAACTCAACCTGCAAATTAACCTTTAGGGAATCCCTGCATGAAGTCACCCAAGTCCCTTTGCACATCAGATTTTTTTGAATTTTCTCTCCATTTAGAACAAAGCTTCACAATCCTTTAACTTTCTACTGTTTTTTTTTGCTCTATTATATGTCCTCTCTTTGGCTTTTATGTTAGCTTTCTCTTCACTTTCAGCCATGGTTGTGTCACCTTGCCTTTAGGATATTTAGAATACTTATTCTTTGTGATGTATCTATCTTGTCTCTTCCGAATTGCTCGCAGGAACTCCAACCATTGCTGCACTGTCACCCCTGCTAGTGTCCCCTTCCAATCAATTCTGGCCAACTCCTCTCTCGTGCCTCAATAATTCCCTTCACGCCACTGTAATACTGATCATCTGACTTTAGCTTCTTTCTTTCAGGTTGCAGGGTGAATTCTGTCATACTGTGATCACTGGCCCTGAGGGTTCCTTTACCTTAAGCTAATCGATTCTGGTTCATTGCACAATACCCAGTCCAGAATTACTGATCCCCTAGTGGGCTCAACCACAAACTGCTCTCAAAAGCTATCTATTAGGCATTCCACAAATTCCTCCTCTTGGGATCCAGCATCAACTTGATTTTCCCAATCTATCTGCATATTTAAATCCCCTATGACAATTGTAAAATGGCCTTTTTCCCAATATTTTTATTAAATTTCATATACACAAATACAGAATTCATTAGGATACTTATTATAAATCAAAATAAGATGGCACAAAATGCACTATATATAAATCCCACTGACACAATCATGGTATTCCATATTGATGATCAATCAAATCAAATAAAATACAATAGTATGGTTAATTATATTATTTAAAAAATCTACACCCCCTACCAAGACAAAGCTGGTTGGTAAAAAAAGTAACAAGAGGAAAAAAAATAGTGTTTTATAATAATAACCCAGATCTATATTTTAATAACAATTCAAAGATTTTTAAAATAGTTTAGAGAGGATCCCCATAATGTTTGAAAATCTTGGTTAGAATCAGAAATTGAACAACTAATCTTCTCTAGATTTAAATATGACATAACATCGCATAACAATTGAGCATGTGTGAGGGGGCAACCTCCTTCCATTCAAGCAAGATCGCCCTCCTAGCCATAAGAGAAATAAAAGTCAGTACACGCGAATGAGAAGGCTCCAAAATTATAACTCTTTCCTCAACAATACCAAATAAGGCAGTCAAAGGATTGGGCTTAAAACTAACTTTTAAAAAGTACAGAAAAAATTTGGAATCCATCCTTTCAATATTTTTCAAGGCTCAAACATAACCAAAACATATGAATTAATGAAGCCTCTCCATTATTACATCTGTCACAATAAGGAGATATATCTGCAATATAATGAGAGGGGTTTTATTTAGACATATGAGCCTATGTACTACTTTAAATTGTAGGAGGGAATGATGAGCACATAATGATGAAGAATTAACCATTTTGAAAATAACCCTCCAGGTTTCAAGTCTGTCAATCCTCTTCCCAATCTTTTTTAATTTTATCTAAAGGAGCCATTCTCAATCCCGACAACAGACCATAAATATAAGATATTGAGCCATGTTCAAAAGGTTTCAAATTAAAAATTACATCTATTATGTTCTTATCCGGGCTAGTAGGAAATGTATGTAGTTTAGATCTTAAAAAATCTCTAATCTGTAGATATCAAAAAAAGTGGGTATTTGATAGGTTATATTTCACTGAAAGCTGCTCAAAAGAAGAAAGATTGCCTCCAACAAACGGATCTTGAAATCGTTTAATGCCTAATCCCATTCTCTTAAAAAAAAAACACAGATTGGTCGTAGTTGGTTTAAAAATAATTAGAAAAAATAGGACTGGAAAAAGAAAATCTCAATAAACTGAGATGTTTTCTAAACTGTGGTCAGATCCTCAAAGTGTGTTTAACCACCAAACTGTCAGTTAATTTATTTACAGATAAAGGAAGAAAGGATCCAAGAAGAGAAATAATAGAAAATTTTGTAACAGAATTGGCTTCCAAAAAGACCCATGTTGGACAATCCTCACGATTAATATAATATAACTAGAACATAAGATTTCGTATGTTAATTGCCCAAAATTGGGTAAAGCAAGGCCACCATTCTTTTTGCTTTTTTGAAGGTAGGCTTTAATTTAATCAGGGTTTTCTGTTCTTCCATATATAGGAAGAAAGAATCGAATCCAGAGAATCAAAAAAAGACTTGGGAATAAAAACAGGTACGGCTGGAAAGAGGTATATAAATTTAGTTAAAATATTCATTTTAATAGAATTAATTTGACCAATCAATGATAAAGAGAGAGGCGACCAATTAGAAAGTGTCTTTTTCACATAATTCATTAAGGTTAAAAAAATTTCTTTGAATAGATCTTTGTAATTCTTAGTGATTGTTATGCCCAAATATGTAAATTGTTTTCTTACAATTTTAAAAGGAAAGTTAATATCGGTTCATATCAAATTATTTAAAGGAAGCAATCCACTGTTAAGTAAATTCAATTTATATCCTGAAAACTGACTAAAATTAGTCAGTAAATGAAACATAGAAAGTAAAGAAGTTGTAACATTAGATATAAAAAGCAATAGATCATCAGCATAAAGCAAGACCTTTCCTTAAGATACTGGTGATATCTTTAGACTCTCGAAAGGCAATTTGCTAAAGGTTCTAATACCAAATCAAAAAGCAAAGGATTCAACGGACATCCTTGTCTGGTTCCACGTTGGAGTTTAATTGGTCTAGAAATCTGAAAATTAGTAAGGACCTGAGCAGAGGGAGATATGAATCCAATTAATAAAATTGGGCCCAAAATTAATTTTTTCTAAGGTTTTAAATAGGTAATTCCATTCAACTCGATAAAAGGCCTTCTCCACATCCAGAAAAATCACACATTCCAATATTTCCTTAGATGGAGAATGCATAACGTTTAACAGTCGCTGTATATTAAAATGAGAATATCAATTTTTAATAAATCCTGTCTGATCATCAGATATTATAGAAGGTATAATATCGAGTCTACGGGCCAAAACTTTAGATAGGATCTTAGCATCAACACTGAGTAAAGAGATTGGTCTATATGAAGAGCATTCAGTGGGATTTTTATTCTTTTTAAGAATAAGCGAAATGGAAGTTTCATAAAAAGACTGTGGCAACCTACTGACCTTGAAGGACTCAGTAAGGGTAGAATCTAAATAAGGTATAAACAATGAAGAAAAAGCCTTATAAAATTCTTCAGAGAATCCATCGGGTCCTGGATTTCCCGGAATGCAATGAACGTATAGCCTCAGCGATTTCCTCCTGAGAAATAGGTTGATCCAACTGCTTTTGATTATCAACTAAAAGTCCAGGAATATTTAATTGATCTAAAAAATTGTTCATTGCAGTATTATCTTTAATAAAATCAGAACTATACAATTTAGAATAAAATTCTGTACAAGTGTCATTTATTTCAAAATGGTCAGTTGTCATTATCACCATTGGTTTTGCAAAATTGTTTAATTTGCCATTTAGCTATAAAGGTCTTCAATTGATTAGCCAATAGTTTACCAGTTTTTTCTCCATGTATATAGAATTGGCTTCTATCTTTTAAAAGTTGGCTTTCAATTGGATATGTTATAAGAAAATCATATTTAGTCTTAATTTCAATACCTCTTTTGTATATAGTTCAGGGTCCGGTGCCAAAGCATATTTCTGGTCTAATTGTTTTAATTGATTAACTAAATCAGTTCTCTCTTTATTAGCTTTTTTCTTAATATATGCAGTATAGGAGATAATTTGTCCTCTGATATATGCCTTAAAAGCATCCCAAATGATGAGACTAGAAGTCTCTTACAACACATTTTCTTAAAAAAAAAAATTGATTCTTCAGAAATTTTAGAAAGTCCTTATCAGATAATAGAGTTGAATTAAAACGCCAGGATTTGTTCATATGAGTGAAACCAGGAAGATTTAAAGATAGAAATACAGTGGTCAGACGCAGCTATTTCTTGATATTCAATGGATCGAGCTAATGGAATCATTTGACTATCAATAAAAAAAATAATCAATCCTAGTATAGGAATGATGGACATGAGAGAAGAATGAATACTCCCTTTCTGCTAGGTGAAGAAAATGCCAGACATCAACAATATCACATCTCATTAGAAAGGATTGAATAAATAAAGCTGATTTATTAGGCGTGGCTGATTTAAGAGAAGAATGATCTGGTACTACGTCTAGACAACAATTAAAATCTCCTCCCATCACTAAAGAATAAAAACTCAAATCTGGCAAGAATGAAAAGAAATGCTCAAAAAATCCTGGGTCATCCACATTGGGGGTGTACACATTAGCAAATACAATCAATTTATTATCTAGTTTCCCTGACACTATGACAAATCATCCATTAGGGTCAGAGACAGGTTAGCAATGACATATACACACACACATTATTTATATATATATATATGTATGTATGTGTGTATGTATATATATAGGAAAACCAAGCTTCTTCGTCTAGGGGTAAATAGATACAGTCTTGCGTTGATGAGTGAAGTTCAGTTCAATTTGTGGTATTGAGTCGAGTAGTGATGGGGAGAGGAAGAAAGAGATCTGTAATCCAAAGGCGTATGTTGTGAGAAGGCAATTATGTCAATATTCCAAAATAACAACAACAGTAGGTTTTATCTCCGAAGTTGTTCCATTCCACACACGAAGTACCACCAACAGTGATCTTCAACGAATATCTTTTCAACACAAGTGGTATCACACCCAAATTCAGCTACGGGTCATCCCAAAGTGGTGGCCACAGGATATTCAAACAGAATCCACGTATGGATTATCACCAACAGTAGCTTATCACTGAGGTACCATCTTCAAGTGGTAAAACTACCAACCCAGGCCAGGATTATCACACACAGGTAGATTCCACAACGTTACCTCAAACATACAACTGTGATAGCCACTTATCCAGTTCCACAACATATGAAATAACTCCTACAGTGTTTTGCCACGGGTGCCTTTCTTCAGTGAACTACCACACCCAAACAAGGGTAAAACACAAGTGGTAATCACAAAGGTTTCCCCCTCACCAGAGAACCCACTCCTGTGGATTAACTACATTACGATCACACCTTTGTATTCAAATGGAACTCAACTCACCCTTACGGGCTACGGAGGAGAGAGTCCAAACAGTGACCTCTTTGTCACTAGGTTTCTTCTGTTTTAAACCTTCCTCTCCCCTCTTTCTTTAAAGTCACCGAATGTAACCACACACAAAGAGGACCGTTCTTCTGTGGTGGAATTATTAACCCAGGTGAGGGTTGGAAACATGAATAACTCCCCAGCTGTCACACCCTTTTCTCTGCTTATCTGCCTACCCTTTCAATACTATGTGTATCCTTGGAAGTTAAACCCCAGATATAATCTTTCAGCTATGATTCAATTATGCCCATAATGTCATACATGCCAATCTCTAACTGCCTAGTTCATCTACCTTATTCCATATACTGTGAATTCAAAAATACCACCTTTACTCCTGTATTCATCACCGTTTTCATTTTCTTTCCTCTTTTATGTTGCAACTCGACCCACTTCTTGCAATTTTGCTCTATCTTCAGTTTGTCCTTGCTAGCAGTCTCACTCTGCATTGCCTCTTTTTGTAAACCAACTGCCCGTCCTCTGCCTTATCATGCCTGTTCCCATCCCCCTGCCAAATTAGGTTAAACCCTCCTGAACAGCTCTAACAAACCTGCCCACAAGGATATTGGTCTTCCTCTGGTTTGGGTGTAATGCATTCCTTTTGTACAGGAGTGATCCCAATGATCTAGAAATCTGAACCCCTGCCCCCTGCACCAGTTCCTGAGCCACAACTTTTTTTCTACAAATGTTCCAATTCTGACCCTCACTGGCACATGGCACAGGTGGCATTCTGCGATTACGAACCTGGTAGTCCTGCTTTTCAGTTTTCTACCTAGCTCCTGAAAGTCTCTCTTCAGGACCTCTTTGTCTTTCCTACCATGTCATTGGTGCCAATATTTACCAAAGCTTCTGGCTGCTCACCATCTCCTTTTAGAATGTTGTGGACCCAATCCGAGACATCTCTAACCCCAGCACCTGGAAGACAACATACTATCTGAGTGATTCTATTGAGTCCAGAAAATCTTGTCTCTATTCCTTTAACTATGGAATCTCCTATCACTATAGCAGTCCTCTTTACTTCTCTTCTGAGTTTTAAATTCCTGGGCATAAACATCACCGAGGATCTCACATGGTCTGTACCTACTGGCTGTGAGGTGAAAAAGGCATAACAGCTTTGAAGAAGTCTGGTATGGGCCCCCAAAACCTAAGAACTTTCTATAGGTGCGTAATTGAGAGCATTTGATTGGCTGCATCACTGCCTGGTTTGGGAACTGTACTTCCCTCAATCGTAGGACTCTGCAGAGAGTGGTGCCAAAAGCCCAGCACATCTGTAGATGTGAACTTCACATGATTCAGGACATTTACAAAGACAGGTGTGTAAAAAGGGCCCAAAGTATTATTGGGGACCCGAGTAATCCCAACCACAAACTGTTCCAGCTGCTACCATCCAGGAAGGAGTACCACAGCATAAAAACTAGGACCAACAGGCTCCAGAGCAGCTTCTTCCATCAGACTGCTTAATTCATGCTGACACAACTGTATTTGTGTTATGTTAACTAACCTGTTGTGCATACTATTTATTATAAATTACTATAGATTGCACATTTAGACAGGGATGTTATAAGGATTTTTACTCATGTAAGAAGGATGTAAGAAATGAAGTCAATTCAATTCAGTGCCAGAGACCTGGACACTTCCCCCGGTAGATCATTCCCCTCAACAGTATCCAAAACAGTCTACTTAATTTTGTGAGGAATAGCCAAAGGGGTACTCTGTACTGGCTGCCCATTTTCCTTCTTTCTGACAATTACCCAGTTACCTGCCTCCTACATCCTTGGGTTGTCTCTCTCCTTGTAGCTCTCATCTGTCACTTCAACCAACACACACAAAATGCTGGAGGAACTCAGCAGATCAGGTAGCATCGATGGAAAAGAGTAAACAGTTGACGTTTTGGGCCAAGATCTTTTATCAGGACTGGACAAAAAAAGATAGGGGGAGGGAAGAAGGTAGCAGGTGATGGGTGGAACTAGGAAAGGGGAAGGCTGAAGCAGAGAGCTGGGAAGTTGATTGGTGAAAGAGATATAGGACTGAAGAAGGGGTAATCTGATAGGATAGGAGAGATGGCCACAGAATGGGGAGGACACCAGAAGGAGGTGATAGGTAGGTAAGGAGATGAGGTGAGAGGGGGGAATGGTAAAGGGGTTGGTCAATTACCAGAAGTTGAAGAAATCAATGTTCATGCCATCAGTTTTAAAGGCTAACTAGATAGAATACAAGGTATTGCTCCTGCAACCGGAGTGTGGTCTCATCACAGCAGTAGAGGAGGCCATGGACTGACAGATTGGAATGGGCAAGGAAGTAGAATTAAAATGGGTGGCCATGTATCTATCACTTCCTCCCTCTCCCATATGTGCTGAAGATCATCAAGCTGCAGCTCCATTCCATAACAGATTTTCTGAGGAGCTGCAACTCGGAGCATCTCAGAAGATGTGGTCGAAAATTAGAAGATTTCACTACTTCAGAAAGTTAGGAACTATGACAGATTTGAAGATATTGAGACTCCGGTGACGTCATCATTGAGAATAGCAGCTTAAGTCACTAGCTCCTCCGGAAAAACGCGTATTAAGCCCCGTTAACCTGTCAAATATAATATTTTTTGAAAAATATTTGAACTGAAAAGAGGGGCAAGAATGGGGAGAAGAAATGGAAATTAAAAAAGCGACACTGCGGATCCTGCGTCCGAGAGGAGTACAGCAAGCGGCTCTCCGACCGGACCGCTTGTTAGCGAGGCGGCTGCTGGGCCTCGTTCAGTTGAAGCGGCGAATATCTTCGAAATCCTGAAAGAAATAATGGAGGTCCAGAAAGATATGAAGCAGCAGCTCCGTGATATTAAGGCAGAGCTCGCCAGCGTTAATCAAAAAATAGCGGTGGCAGAGACTCGCATTGAGAAGGTGGAAGATTGTGTTCAAAACATGGAACGGATACTGAGCAAGTCAATAAAAATAATACATCACCAAGAAGGTAAACTGCTTGACCTGGAGGGAAGATCATGGCAGAAAAATATCAGAATCTACAACGTTCCCGAAAGAGCGGAGGGCTCGTCCATGACGGAGTTTGTTGGAAAGTTACTGCGGGACGCGCTGGATCTTCCCCCGGCTATGAAGCTGGAAGTCGAAAGAGCCCACTGCATGTTAGTCCCGAAACCTACCCAGGGTAAAAAGCCACACTCAATAATAATTAAATTCCTTCGGTACAGCACCAAGGCAGAGATTCTACGAAGGGCCTGGGGTAAGAAGAGAGTGTTTTTAGATGATAAATTAATATATTTCGACCAAGATTACCCCCCCCCCCCCCCGCGGTCCTCCAGAAATGCAAAGAATACTCCGAAGTAAAGCGAGTATTAAAGCAAAATAAGATTAGATTTCAAACTCTGTACCCTGTTAAACTTCGAGTGTTTTATGACAACAGGACGCGGTTGTACCAGACAGTGGAAGAGGCGACTACAGACATGAAGGCCAGAGGGTTGCCCGTCAGCATGACCAAAACGAAGGAAAGCCTGGCTGAGGAATTGTCCCACTCGGCTTTAGAAATAGTGCAAGAAATGAGAAGGCAGGAGACGGGAGGAGGCCGAGAGAAACATGTCAGGAAGAGACCGGGAGTTTCCCAAATTCAGTCCTCACCCCCTTCAGAAGAGCCATAAGGTTTGGCTAACTTTAAAAATGTTGAGAAGCTAAACGGAAGCAAAAGTAGACAGTGATATACCTATCTCGAGAAATACTTATTATAATGTGGATTTTATATTACTTAGTTGTTATTCTTTATTCACTCACTTACTCCTTTTTCCCCCACCAAAATGAGAATATGTATATATGTGTGCATATGTCTGTGTATATATATGTGTGTATGTGTATATATGTATGTATATATACATATATGTGTGTGTGTGTGTATATATAGGAGGAGTACACAGGGAAATCTTTTCTGTGTAATGGATTTGTTCACTGACTTTTATGAATATTGCAATGGGGGCCCTCAACTCACAAGTAGGAGGGGTTATCCCCCACAGCTAGACATTTCCTCTAGCTCAACGCAGGGTCATTTACTAGAGACCACAGCCTTGGAATCACACGTTCATTGCCATTTTTGTTATTATTTGAGCTTCTTGGTTCTTATTTGTTCAGAGAGTAGATCGATTAAGTTTTATTCTAATTTCAATGATACATTGACAGATAAATACAGATGGCTAAGGACAAGGTAAAATTCATTTCTTTTAATGTAAATGGGCTATTAAATCTAATCAAACATAAGAGAATTTTATCCAAATTGAAAAAAGGACAAGCCCATGTAGTATATTTACAGGAAACTCATTTAAGTGATAATGAGCATAAAAAACTAAAGAGAATGGGCTTCACTAATCAGTTTTTCTCCTCATATAAATCAGGACATAGGAGAAGAGTTGCTATTATCTCAAGTAAGCTAAATTTTGAAAAAATATTCAAAATGGGAGATAAAGAAGGCAGATATATTCTGGTAAGGGGGAATATAGATGGAAATTCAGTTACTCTATTGAATATATACGCACCCCCAGGAAGTGATATTGGTTTCTTTCAGAAAATTACTAATATTATGGTAACAGAAACAGAAGGTCTCCTGGTATGTGGGGGAGACTTAAATTTACAATTACAACCAAACTTAGACTCTTCCAATAGAAAAACCTATGAAACAAAATCTTTACATAAGAAAGTTAATACACTTTTTGAGGATGTTGGTTTAATTGATATATGGAGGGACTTTTTCCCTGACAGAAGGGATTACACTCATTATTCTGCTCCACATTCTGTATATACAAGACTAGACATAACATTTGGAAAAGACAAAGACAAAATAAACACCTGTGGAATTGGGACAATAGATGTAAGTGACCATGCACCTATATATTTATCTGTTGATTTTGACCTACAACCAAAGAATACTATTTGGAAACTAAATTCAAGTCTACTCAATGATCCGTACTTTAAGGAACAAATTAAAAAAGAAATTGGACTCTACTTAGAATTTAATGATAATGGAGAGGTTTCACCTCCGATTTTATGGAATACTCTGAAGGCGGTCTTAAGTGGGAAAATTATAGTGATATCTTCATATAAGAAAAAAAAGGAATAAAACTTTAGATGAATTACAAAATAGGCTGAAGGAACTAGAGAAAAAACACAACTTGAATTTGGCACCGGATACATTAGGGGAAATTAAAAGAATTAGGAATGAAATTAATAGTTTGGCTACTCAAGAAATCGGGAAAAACTTAATGTTTCTGAAACAGACATTATGAAAGTGGATCAAAATCTATGAAAATACTGGTGTGGAAACTGAAAAAAAAATAGCAGAAAATACAATTCATAGAATTAGGGACCCAAGAACGAAAATGATAAAAAATAAGCTGTGAAATTCAAGAAACTTTTGAAGTGTTTCACAAAACTCTATATTCCAAAGTTCCAGGGAGAAGCATAACCCAAACTGACACCTTCTTGAATTCTCTAGAGTTACCCACTTTCAGCGAAGAACAAAATAGAAGGATGACTGCTGACATAACTGAAGTTGAATTAAAAGCTGCAATTGGTAGGCTTAAATTAAGCAAGTCACCAGGATCAGATGGGTATATGGCAGAGTGGTACAAAGAATTTAAAAATGAGTTAATTCCTGTCTTACTCCCCACACTGAACTGGGCTCTAAAAACGGCACAAATGCCACCCAGTTGGAAGGAAGCGATAATCTCAGCTATACCGAAAGAAGGCGAGGATAAAATGGAATGCGGGTCATTTAGACCAATATCCATTCTTAATGTAGATTATAGGTTATTTACCTCCATCATGGCCAAATGATTAGAGGAGTTTCTACCCATACTGATACGTAACGATCAGACAGGTTTTATACGACAACGCCAGACACAGGACAATATACAAAGGACACTTCACATTATGGATCATATACAAAAAAATAAAATCGAAGCAATAGTGATAAGCGTGGTCGCTGAAAAAACATTTGATTCGGTTAATTGGAATTTTCTTTACAGAGTTTTACATAGATTTGGTTTCTAAGACACAATTATTAAAACTATACAGACACTACATGACAATCCTACTGCTAGGATTAAAATCAATGGATATTTATCAAATAGCCTTACCCTAGAAAGGGGCACGAGACAGGATTGTGCATGGTCACCACTACTTTGCGCATTGTATCTGGAACCATTAGCTCAATACATCAGACAAAATGAAGATATCAGGGGAATTACTATTAAAGGGACAGAGCATAAATTAGCTTGTTATGCGGATGACATTTTGATCTACCTAGGGCAACCAACATACTCTTTACCTAAATTGATGCAATCCTTTGAACAATATGGTAAGTTATCAGGATACAAGATCAACATAGATAAAACCCATATTATATATATTATAATATTACTATAGCCCACCAAGAGAAATTGGAAGTCGATATCCCTAGGCATGGCACACGGAGTCTTTCAAATATTTGGGCATCATTAAGCCAAAAGATTTGGCAAAATTATCAGAATTTAATTATCAGCCTTTATATAAAAAAATTAAGGAAGATGTGGCAAGATGGAGCCGGATTCCTTTTTTCAGTCTCAGTTCAAGGATTGAGTCTATTAAAATGAATATACTGCCCAGACTGTTATATCTCTTTCAGGCCCTACCAATAGAGATTAATCAAAATCAATTCAATGAATGGAACAAGATGCTATCAAGGTATATTTGGCAGGGTAAAAGGCCTGGAGTTCGTCTCAAAACTTTGCAATTAGCAAAGGAAAAGAAATTATTATTTTGCAGCACAGTTGAGAGCTGTGATATGTTGGTGCATCCCATCATATGACGCTCAATGGAAAAACATTGAGGAGTGGGTACTTCCCATCCCCATACAAGCAATTTTGGCTGATAACAACCTGCAAAGGTACATAAATACTATTGGGTGTTTATGTTTATGGGTGTTTACCCATAAAAACTCATGGGTGAAATTGACTCTTAAAATATGGAAAACTACTATAAAAGAATATGATCTAGAGGGATATATTGCAATTCTTAAATGGTGTGCATATGACTCTGATTTTACACCAAATAAATTGGATGCTAGATTTAAGGACTGGACAGCTAAAGGAATAACAGTTTTTTTTGCAACATAATGAAAGAAGGAACACTGTTCAGTTTTGAAATGCTTAAAGAGAAACACTTATTAGAAAAACAAGATTTTGATTGGTATTTACAGATCTGACAATATGTTAATAAGACACTTAAAAATGAAACCAAGGCAAATACATGCTTGATAGAGCTCTTTAGAAAAGCATATAATTCAGATAATGGTAGTAGACTTCATACATTAAAACAAAATGGGAGAAGGAAGGAGGGATAATTATATCTGAGGAAGAATGGACAACAATATGGAGATATCAATGGAAGTTTACCAGTTCACAGAAATGGAGGGAGTTTGGATGGAAAAACTTGATAAGATATTTTATTACACCCTCTCAGAAATCCCATTATGATAGTAACCTCCCTGTTTGCTGGAGAAATTGTGGAAATCAAAATGCAAATCATTATCATATTTTTTGGGACTGCCCTGTTATCAAAGACTATTGGAGGGGGATACACAATGCCCTACAAGACATCTTTAAATGTGAAATACCCTTGGAGAGTAAGACCATATATTTTGGATATATACCTCAAGAATGGTTGAAAAGAGAGAAATATTTAATGAATATACTGTTGGTGGCTGGTAAAAAGACTCTTACTAGGAAATGGTTATCACAGGAGAGCCCAACTTTAAATACATGGATGGAAATTACAATGGACGTTTACAAAATGGAGAAGATAACAGCATCTGTTAAGCATAAGCCGGAACAATTTGATTCATACTGGGAAAAATGGTTTAACTACATAATGCCTCATAGTCCTGATTTTATTCTCACAAATCAATGAATCTGTTGTAAAAAAAAAAGATTACTCCCTACTTGTACATAGTTCTTCCCTTTTGCTTGTTTTTTTCTTTCCACTCTTTTCTATAAGTGTATACCCCAGATAAATACTTTGTAGAGATTTTGTGGATATATATGATTATATGATATATATGTACAATGTCTGAAATACATCTTATGGAAATGTTTGTTTGAGGAACTTCAATAAAAAAATAAATTACAAAGAAGATATTGAGACTCATGTTGAATGTTTCAATGAAATGGAAGATTTGGAGGATGTAATCATCAATAGTGTTGTATGAAGGCAGTCCATTATCTACACCGTGTCTACATTGATTTTGTTCATTTACAAATGAAAATGGCAGTGGGTGCTGCATTAATAGCTGTTACGAGCTAATGCATAGTTTTGTAGTGTTGTCTCATTGAGAGTTTTCTCATGTCTTCTGTTTTTTCATTTAAATAGATTTTCTTTACCCAGTTAAACAGTAGTTGGTCTTTTTTAAAATATCCCTAACTATTTCCATGAAACCAGATTAGGGCAGCTACTTAATTGGGCCAAAATGTACTGGTGTTGATGTGTCCCAGTTCACTGGAATCCACTGTATTTCACGGAGTTCTCATTCTTGTACTGTAATGACCTAGCCAAGCCAGTCTCTTTTCATTCTTTTCACCAGTCCTGCCATCCCAGGTAAATTCACCAGGGATTTCAATACTTCATTTATGGCAAATATACACTCAGTGAAAACTTTATTAGGTACCCCTTTACACATTGTTAATGCAATTAACTAATCATATGGCAGCAACTCAATGCATAAAAGCATGCAGACATGGTCAAGAAGTAAAGTTATTATTCTGATGTTTGGTCTGAACAAATAAGGTATATGATCTCAGTGACTTTGACCATGGAATGATTGGTACCAGATGGGATGGTTTGGGTATCTCAGAAATTGCTGATCTCCTGGGATTTTTCATGCATAACAATCTCTAGAGTTTACAAAGAAGTGAAAGGGCTACAGTAGCAAAAGACCATGAACATATATCAGTGGCCTCTTTATTAGGTATGGGAGCTACCTAATATACAGCGGCCACGATGTTTTTTTTTGACAAGGGCACGGAAATTTCAGGGTGTAGCCCCACAAATACCCTGTGTGGTGATGTTCTTGTGTTCAAACACTTTTGCAGTGATATTAGCCACATAATTGCTTGCTGCACCTGTTGTGTTGCTTTCAATAACTACTTACAAGAACATCCAGGTCCCTTTCGTACATAAATATTTCCCAGTGTTTCACAAATTAAATCTACTAATTTTTTCTGCTACAGAAGAGAACATAGAACACAGAACACCTACAGCACAATGCAGGCCCTTTGGCCCACAATACTTTGCCAAACATGTACTTCAGAAATACTTAGGGTTACCCATAGCCCTCTATTTTTCTAAGCTCTATGTACCTATCCAAGTGTCTCTTAAAATACCCTATTGTATCCACCTCCATCGCCGTTGTCGGCAGCACATTCCACACACTCATCACTCTGCTTTTTTTTAAAAAAAAACCAACACACTAAAATAAAACTTACTCCTGACATCCCCTCTGTACCTACTTCAAAACACCTTAAAACTGTGCCCTCTTGTGTTAGCCATTTCAGCCTGGGGGGGGGGGGGGGGGCAGGGAGAGCTTCTGACTGTCCACACGATCAATGCCTTTCATCATCTTGTACACCTCTGTCAGTTCACCTCTCATCTTCCATCGCTCCAAGGAGAAGAGGCCAAGTTCATTCAACTTATTCTCATAAGGCACACTCCACAATCAAGGCAACATCTTTGTAAATCTCCTCTGCACTCTTGCTATAGTTTTCGCATCCTTCCTACAGTGAGGTGACTAGAACTGAGCACAGTACTCCAAGTGGGGTCTGACCACGATCCTGTATAACTGTAACATTACCTCTCGGCTCTTGAACTCAATCCCACAGTTTGTGAAGGCCAACACACCATATGCCTTCTTAACTACCCAGTCAACTTGTGCAGCAGCTTAGTGTCCTTTGGACTAAGACCCCAAGATCCCTCTGATCCTCCATACTGCCAGGAGTTTTACCATTAATACTATATTATGCCATCATATTTGACCTACCAGAATAAACTTCCTCACAGTTATCTGGGTTGAACTCCATCTGCCACTTCTCAGCCCAGTTTTGCATCCTATCAATGTCCCGCTGTAACTTTTGACTGCCCTTCACACTATCCACAACACCTCTAACCTTAGTGTCATCATCAAATTTACTAACCCATCTCTCCACTTCCTCATCCAGGTCATTTATAAAAATCACGAAGAGAGGGCATCCCAGAACAGATCCCTGAAGCTCACCACTGGCCACCGACCTCCATGCAGAATATGACCCATCTGCAACCACTCCGCCTTCTGTGGGCAAGCCAATTCTGGATCTGCAAAGCAAGGTCCCTTTGGATCCCATGCCTCCTTACTTTCTCAATAATCCTTGCATGGGGTACCTTATTAAATGCCTTGCTGAAATCCATATTCACTACATCTACTGCTCTTCCTTCATCAATGTGCTTAGTCACATCCTCAAAAAAAAAAATTCAATCAGGCTTGTAAGGCACGACCTGCCTTTGACAAAGCCATGCTGACTATTCCTAATCATATTATGCCTCTTCAAATGTTCATAAATCCTGCCTCTCAGTATCTTCTTCATCAACTACCAACCACTCAGGTAAGACTCACTGGTCTATAATTTCCTGGGCTATCTCTACTCCCTTTCTTGAATAAGGGAACAAAATCTGCAACCCTCCAATCCTCTGGAACCTCTCCTGTCCACATTGATAATGCAAAGATCACTGCCAGAGGCTCAGCAATCTCCTTCCTCACTTCCCACAGTAGCCTGGGGTACATCTCGTCTGCTCCCGGTGACTTATTCAACTTGATTGTGTGGATAGTCAGAGGCTTTTTCCCAGGTCTGAAATGGTTGCCACAAGAGGACAGAGGTTTAAGGTGCTGGGGAGTAGGTACAGAGGAGATGTCAGGGGTAAGTTTTTTTTAACAGAGTGGTGAGTGCGTGGAATGGGCTGCCGGCAACGGTGGTGGAGGTGGATACGATAGGGTCTTTTAAGAGGCTTTTAGATAGGTACATGGAGCTTAGTAAAATAGAGGGCTATAGGTAAGCCTGGTAATTTCTAAGGTAGGGACATTTTTGGCACAACTTTGTGGGCCGAAGGGCCTGTATTGTGCTGTAGGTTTTCTATGTTTCTATGTCATACTTGATTGGTCCTATTCTCTCATGTCTTATCCTCTTGTTCTTCACATACTTGTATTACAGTCCAAAATAAGCATGCACTGTATTTATTGGTCTTGTAATATCTACCAGTTAACTTCTAAAAGATTGTCCAGTGATTTTTTTTCAAACATAACTTCCCTTCCAGGATTCCTTGTTGACTAGGAGATGCAACAAGTAGTCAAAACCTGTTTCTTAATTTCTTCAACTTTCTGTAAAAAGGGGAGAAGTAGGCTGTAAATGTTCACAGACCATTCATGGAAGCAGTGCAGTTGTAGCAATCTTGCAAACCGTGTGCCGCCTTGGAACAATTTAGAGCTTCTGAGCCAGCTGTCAGTTACGGGTCATTTAAAGAATTGGCTTAGTTATTTTGGGGACCAGGGTGAAACTAAGATTGCATGATCCTTTTACAATCAAGTAACAGGATTATATTATTGACTTAGTTATTATCTTAGTCCTAACCTGCTGAACATTTCCAGATCTTTCGTATTGTCAACATGTCTTGTTGTTTTTACGGGGTGCTCTTTTGTGCCTTCAGCTAACCTGAATATTAGTGCAGGGCTTTGGAACAGTTTATTTCTGACAGTGGTGGGTAGCTCTAATCTTAAAATTCTTTACAAGTAGTAAAGCAAGCGCTTGTTTACATTAATGCTGCCGAATTTTCAAACTGGATCTCCAAGATGCTAGCTTGGAAAATTAACAGAAATACGCACTTTGAAAACTGAAGGCATTGCAGTTATTGGAAAGTTGAAATAAAAGTATGAAACCTTGGAAACAGCAGTTCTGGCAGCATCTGTGGAAAGTGCAAACAAGAGTTAATGTTTCAGGTTGATACGTACAAAGGTCAGAGTGTATTAATTAAGAAGGGATAATCTAAAGCCCCTCCTTGGTGCACTGAAGAATTGATCTTGAATGAGCATACCATTATGTGTTTACTGTTGCCTCATGTAACCTTAATTCCTTTTCATCAGTAGTTAAGTCTGCCAGATGTTCTATTAGTAATTCCTTTCCATTATTTCTTTGGGTAATGTAAGGGTATTTCTATGTTTCTTGGATAAAATTTTGACTTGAACCTTGCATTTGAAAATCGTGGAGGACATCATCTAGAGCTATTAATTCTGTTTTTCTCTTTCCACAGATGCTATTTGTCCTATTTAGGATTGACAGTATGTTCTGCTTATAAATTGCATTAGAAACTCAAGTGTTCTTAATTTCAAGCTGCATTTTTGACCAATACAAAACTCACTCTAAATCTTAGGAAATGCTAATAATGTGTTCATCAAAGAAGAAGTAATTTTTGTCAATGTATGGTTTAGTCTTGGACCCTTCTGAAATGAAATCAAAATGTGAAGAATTTTCATAACTGAAAGAGAAGACCTTTTGGCTGGGCAACTTTAAAAAGAATGCTAATGTTCTCATTTAAAACATGACATCTTTATTTAGAAAATAAGTATTTCTTTTGTTTAGGCTTCAGTTATTGAATGTGTCTGATTTTCTGTCCTGCACATGCTTCATATTTCACATTTAAGTGTTTGAAGTGCAAGTGGTTGAGTGAGCCCTGAAGCTCACCTCTTTATATGTGACATAGACCTCTGTCAGAACAGCTTCTGGCCACAGTAGAATTTCTGAAGTGCTGTCATTTTCTTTGACAATATCAAGCTTTTCTTTTGTTTTTGAAAATTTGGTTGTTTCTGCTGAGTGTTACGGATGCTGGATATTACAATAATGATATTTGGTTCTTCAACTTGTTTCTTGGCATTCAGATTAGTGTTGCATCCTTAGCAAATGCCTTGTATGAAAATGTCTAATCATTGTAATGTTGATGACTTCTGACAGTAAAGAGCAGCACCAGCAGTATCTCAGAAGATGCTGTGAACCAGGGCAGGACGAAAGCTAGAGCAACACACTCAAAATGCTGAAGGAACTCAGCAGGACAGGCAGCATCTATGTAAAAGAGTAAATAGTCAAAATTTCGGTGCTTGAGTCCGGCTTCTTCCAGCATTTTGTGTATGTTGCGTTGGTTTTTTTTATTGCATCTGCAGATTTTCTCGTGTTTGAGGGCTAAAGCTAGCATTATTTGAAGAACAGGTTATGAACAAGAAAAGGTAGTTGATTTTTGTTAAAGGAATATGAAGTCAGGCAAAGTAAATTTATGATCAAAGTAGATGTACATCATCCTATACAACCCTGTGATTCGTTTTCTTACAGGCATACTCAGTAAATCCATATTGAATCAGTGAAAGACCGCACCCAACTGGATGGACAAACAACCAAAGTGCAAAAGAATGCACAAATGCAAAACAAAATAAATAAGCAATAATTATCAAGAACATGAGGTGGAAGAATCCATAGGTTTTGGACTTCAGTTGATAGTGTCCATGGGGATGGGGTTGGGTAAAGATTAGAGAGAGCACAATGGATTCCAGGAAAATTGGCCTTCACTTAGTAATTTTTCTGGCTGGAAATGGAAAAACCATCATGGGTTTTCATCATGGAAGGAAAATTCAGGAAAAGGGCCATTGCCAAGGTTTGATCACTGATTCAGTGTTTATATGGCTGAATTCTGTTATTTGACAATAGGAAATGCTATATAATTTTTATCTTTCAATCTTGTGTTTATTCTAGATTTCTTCAGTCCCTTTTCTTAGGTTTCAGTTATCTTGGATCTTTTTCTCCAGACGTGATGTAAACAAAAACAGTCCTTTGATTATTCATTGCTCCAACTCCTTTTCTGGATCTTAACATTTATTTTAATTGTAAATCAAGCACTTAGCAACTGAAAAGTGGGGAGACAAAGATGGGCAATGTATTGCTGGAAAGCTGTTAGTTACATTCTAGCAAATCTTCCTTTAATTATCATTTATCTAATTTTTGTGTGACTGCATTATTCGACTATTTGATTTTGGGAAATAGGCAATAAATGAGAGCTTCAAAGTTCAAACTTGAGCTTTTAAGAAGTCTTTAAGTTTATTTTCAATATTGTTATTAAACTATCATCCTTTCCGCTTGCCTCGTCAAAAAACTTGAAACTATTTTCATAATTTAGTTCTTCAAAAAAAGTTTAAGTATTGAACACTATTGCTTTTGCTTTTTGCCTTGTAATTCAGTACTTTCTGATGATTTGTCATAGTTAAATTATCTTTAACAGTTGGGGAACTACAAATAAATTTACAAGAGGATTCACATAATCAAATTATATCAGACCTCAAGGTGGAGCTCTCTACTAGAGTACAGGTCATATGCTGCTTAACAAGTTTGCTTTATAAACATTTTTGAAGATTTTATTTAGAGGTACAGTGCAGAATAGGCCTCTCTAGCCTTGCCACTCAGCAACCCCTGCCAACCTTGATTTAACCCTAATCTAATCACTGGCCAATTAACCTACCTGTATGTCTTTGGACTGTGGGAGGACACTGGAGGAAAGCTCACGCATTCCACAGGAAGGACATACTGAGACGCCTTACAGACAATGCTGGGAGTGAATTTCAAACTCCAGTGCCCCAAGCTCTAAGAGTGTTGTGCTAACCACTATGTTACATTGGCACCCATTTTACTGTAAAATGTTTTCAATTTCAGAATTGTGAATACATAATAACGTTTCGGGTCTCGGCCCGAAACATCGACTGTAAGTCCTGACGAAGGGCCTCAGCCCAAAACATCGACTGTACTTCCTATAGACGCTGCCTGGCCTGCTGCGTTCCACCAGCATTTTGTGTGTGTTACTTGAATGTCCAGCATCTGCATATTTCCTCGTGTTTGCTTTTTTATTCTTTAGTTGTACAGTAGGGGCATAAAATAATTACTGAATCTCTACAGACGAATTTTTTTTATTTCCTCCTTGGTGACTGCTCTGAATTTTTAAAGTTTTTAATTTTAGATCAGTAGGATATATTAATTTACCTTTTTTCAATATTCATTCTGTATATTTAGTTGTAACTTCTGTGGTTTGGAATATATTGAAGATAAAAATGTACATCAAAATGATAATGAGTAAAAGAAGGTTAAAATATATTATTCAAGTTTTTATCTATTTGGGTGTTAAGTTTATCATGAAGATTTTTGCTCTTATTTCTTTTGATATAATTTGTGATGTTATCTGGGTATTCTCATCAACAAACTCTTAGTTGTTGATACGCCAGACAACATCAAGAAAACTCTGCCCAATTATCACCAGCACGTAACTTGTTGCATCAGAGGACCTAACGCACAGGACTACTGCTGCACTCTGATAATGAATGGCTGTTGTTCCTTTCCAAGACCACATTTTGACAAGTCAGATTATTTGGCTGTGCTCCTGCTATCTGCATACAGACAGTTTAAAGTGCAAGGCTCCAGAGATCAAGACAACCAAGAGGTGGTCGCGGGAGGATGAGGAACATTTACAAAATTGCCTTGAGTCAGTGGACTGGGCTGTGTACAAGAGCTCATCTATTGACCTGAATGACTATACCAGGGTCATAACTCATGTTCCCTCTAAGTTTTAGTAGTCAGTGTGCGCAAAAATCTTCTGTTGTGCAAATTATTTTCCTGTGACAGAAGTATGTGCACACTGAATGCACACATGGTACAGTTTATGTAGGCTTACAAAATATTTGACATAAAACAACACAGAATAATGACAAAACATACATATTTAAGTCACTCAGTTATTTTTTCTCTCTACTGTCCTTGGCATTTAGCTAAAAGATTATTTTCAATAAGTATAATTATTATTACATTAGGTCATAAGGAATTACTGCATTAGGGAACATAGGTCATAACAGACTTTATTAAAACAGCTATGGATGAGTGTGCCTCACGAAATCATACAGGTCAGAAGCCCTGGATGAACAATAAAATCCAGAACCTGCTGAGAACCAGATCAGAGGCATTCAAGCCTGGAGATCAGGAATCTACAAGAGATGCAGATATGATCTCTGGAAAGCCATCTGTTGGACAAAGTGGAGATTCTGGATTAGACTGGAATCAGCGAAGGCTGCTCTACAGCTGTGTAGGGTTTGAATGCCATGACCTCCCTACAAAGCTAAATCTTGCGACACAGAGGACAGTAGAGCTTTGCTCTAGATTATCTCAATGCCTTTTATGCTCACTTTGACCACTATGATGGGGAAGAACCATCTCACACCTTCATGTCTCCCGATGATCATTTGGTTTCAGTTTCTGAAGATGACGTGCAGACTGCCTTTACAAGAGTGAATCCAAGGTCCAGATAGAGTACTGGCTGAGTACAGAAGAGCTATGCTGACCAACTGGTTGTGTATTCACCGATATCTTCAACCTTTTGCTCCAGTAGTGTGTGTGGTACTCAGCTGCTTAAATGACTATTGCCCAGTGGCACTTACATCTACGGTGATGAACTGTTTTGAGAGGCTTGTGTTGAAGTATATTAGCTCCTGTATGATGATTTGGATCCACTCCAATTTGCCTACTTAAGCAACAAGTCTATGGCAAGTGCTATCTTGTTGGCTCTTCACACAACCCTGGAACATCTGAGCAATGAAGATTCATATATCAGAATGTTCTTTATCGATTATAGCTCGGCATATAACATTATCATTCCCTCTAAACGAATCAGTAAACTCCAAGACCTGGTCTTCAATAATCTATTGTGCAATTAGATCCGGGATTTTCTCACTTGTAGACCCCAGTCAGTTCAGATTGGCAAAAGCATCTCCTCCACAATCTCTATCAGCACAGGAGTACTGCAGGCATGTGTACTTAGCCCCTGCTCTACTCGCTTTACACCAATGACTGTGAGGCTAAGTACAGCTCCAACACAGTACACAGGTTTGCTGATGACACCACTGTTGTGGGTTGTATCAAAGGTGGTGATGAATCAACATACAGGAGGGAGATTGAAAACTTGGCTGAGTGGTGTAATAACAATAACCTGTCACTCAATGTCAATAAGACCAAGGAACTGATTGTAGACTTCAGGAAAGGGAAACCAGAGGTCAGAGAGCCTCATCGGAGGATCAGAGGTTGAGGGGGCAGTAACTTAAAAACAACGTCCATCATCAAAGATCCTCACCACCCAAGCCATGCTCTTTTCTTGCTGCTGCCATCAGGTCGAAGGTACAGGTGCCTCAGGACTCGCACTACCAGGTTCAAGAACAGTTGCTACCCCTCAACCATCAGGCTCTTGAACAAAAGGGGATAGCTACTCTCATTTAAGGACTCATTTATGGATTCTGTTATCTTGTTATTTCATGCTTGTTATTTATTGCTATTTATTTATATCTGCATTGTCACAGTTTGCTTACAGTTAATAGTTCCTGATGTTTACAGTTATTCTTTAGTTTTGCTAAGTATGCCTGCAGAAAAAGAATCTCACTGTTGTATATGCTGATAATAAATTTTACCTTGAACTTTGCTGCACAGTATTTCCTGCACAGCTGGATTGTCTTAACAACCACAGATTCCACCTTAGATTTAATCTAATTCAACTCCAATATTGTATATTAGTATTATTTTGTGGGGTGTACATAAGTACTGAGTTTTGCACCTTGATCACAGAGAAATATTGTTTTGTTTCTGCTGTTTATGTGTGTCCAGTTGAACTCGAACCTCTGCTTTTTCACTAAATACTTAATGGCTGTTATTTTTAATTATTTTGTAGTGAAGTATTAAACTGGAGGGTGGCAAACTATGAGAGCATCAGACAGCCCTTGTCAAAAGTTAACTGGATTGTTTTTGGAAAAATCCATATCTGACAAATGGAGATGGATTGAAGACCAGCTGCATTGTATTCAGGACCAGTATGTTCCCATAAGAGGGAAGGATAATGATGACAAGTTATAGGAACCTTGCTTGACAAGAGAGGCAGTTTATTTAGTCAAAGAGGAAGAAGCCTATGTTAGGCTTATGAGGCTGGAATTCAACCATGTGTTTGAGGACTATAGAGGAGCCAAATGGAAACTCAAGAATGTACTTGGAAAAGCTAGAAAAGGCTCATGAAAAGTTGGGTTAAGGAGAATCTCAAAGAATCCTACACGTATTTCAAGGGTAAGAGGACATTGACGGTGAAGGTAGGACTGCTCAAGGATGAGGGAGGGAATTGATGCTTGGAGTCAGAGGATGTAGACAAGGTTCTAAAAAAAGATGCTCCATCATATTTACTGAGAAGGATGTAGAGGTCAGTACAATCATTGTGGACCATGTTAAGATGCTAGGATATTTTGAGATTAGGTCGTGTTAGGTTTCTTTAAAACATCAAGGTGGTCAAGTCCCTCGAACTAATGGGATATACCCCTGGTTATTGGGAAACACAAGATAAGATTGAGGCATTTGATTAATATTTTTGTATCTTTGCTAGCCACAAAGTGTGGTGCTAGAATGCTTGTGGGCAGATAATGATTTTCTTTTGTTCAAGAAGAGAAAGGGGAATGATCCTGGTAATTATGGAGCAGCAATTTTAATAGTATGGAACCAAAAGGGATAGATTCTTTGGGATAGGATTTGTGAATGTTTGGAGAAGCATGATCTATTTAGGGGCAGTCAGTCTGGCTGTCTGTGGGGCAAGTTGCGTCTGACTTATCTGAGTTTAATGAGGAGTTGAAGATGATTGGTGGTAAAACTGTGGATGTTGTATACATAGCATTAAGTAGGGCTCAACAAGGTCCGGCATGGTTCCAGAAAATAAGGGTGCATGGGATCCACAGTGATTTGGCTGAATTGAATCAAATGTTGGTTTACCTGGGGAAGATAAAGGATGGTGGCAATTGGGTCTTACACTGGGTGGAGGTATGTGACTAGTGGTGTTCAGCAGGGAGCTGTACTACAATCTTTGGTGCATATATGAATGGATGAACATATGGTAGGGTGGGGAAGTTTGCAGATGACACAATGATTTGCTTGTAGATTGCATAGAAGATCACCAAATAATACAGTGCATTATAGATCAGATGCAGAAATGGACAGAGGTAGCAGATGGAGTTTAATCCAGCCAAGTATGAGGTGCTACTCTTTGGGAGTTCGAACGTAAAAGAGTACAGAGTTGATGTCTGGATTCTGAAAGAGGGATCTTGAGGTCCAGGTATTTGACTCCTAAAAGTAGTTGGACAGAAAGATGATGTGGTTTTCAAAAAAAAAATGTAATGCTTACCTTCATTATTTGAGGTATTGTTCAAAAGCTGGGAAGTCATATTAAAGTCTGATAAAACTCTGGTTTGGCCACATTTTGAGTAATGTGTTCAATTCTGGTTGCCTTATTATAATACAGATGTAGAGGCTTTGGAGAGTCCAGAGGAGTTTGCCAGTGTAAGACATGGGAGCAGAAATAGGCCGTTTGGCCCATCAAGTCTGCTCCGCTATTCAATTTTTTGCCTAGTTTGGAGAACTCATGCTATGTGAAGAGAATGGACAAGCTAGGGCTGTTTTCTTCAGAGCAGTGGAGGCTGAGGAGAGACCTGATAGAAGTTTATAAAATTATGCAAGAAGTAGATGGTCATAGCTTTTCCCAGCATTGTACTCTCTGGAACTAAAGGGTATGGTATTTAAGGCAAAGGGGCGAAAGTACAAAGGTGATATGCAAGGTAATTTTTTTTTTAACAGTGATGAGAACCTGGAACACACCGCTGAGGGTGGTGGTAGAGGCAGATATATGGGACTCTTAGACAGGCACATAAATATGCAGAAAAGGAAGGGATGTGGTCAATATGGAGGGAAGAAGGATTAGATTACTTAGGAATCATTGGTTTCACTGAGCACCTATGCTTCATCCACTAGAAAAAGCGGGATCTCCCAGAGACCACCAATTTTAATTATACTTCCCATTCCGACATGTTAGTCCATGGCTGCCTCTACTATTGCAATGAGGCCATGCTCAGGTTAGAGGAGCAACACCTTGTATTCCATCTGGGTAGCCTCCAACCTGATGGCATGAACCTCAATTACTCAAACTTGCGGTAATGGCCCACTCCCTTCTGCATTCCCATTTCCCCCTCTCACCTTATCTCCTTACCTGCCTATCACCTTCATCTGGTGCTCCTCCCTTTCCCTTTCTTCCATGGCCTTCTGTACTCTCCTATCAGATTCCCCCTTCTCCAGCCCCTTACCTTTCTCACCAAATGACTTCCCAGCTTGTTATTCCACCCCTCACCCTCTGGTTTCACCTATCACCTACTACCTTCCTCACTCCCTCTACCTTCTTGTGCAGACTTCTCATCTTTTTTGTCCAGTCCTTATGAAGGGGCCTGAAATGTCAACTGTTTACTCTTTTCCATAGATGCTGTCTGGCTTACTGAGTTCCTCCAGCATTTTGTGTGTGTTGCTTGGATTTCCAGCAACTGCAGATTTTCTCTTATTTGTCATTAGTTTAATTAATTTGGCCAATGAGCCTGTGCTGTGCTGCACTGTATTTTTGGACAATAAGACATTGGAGCAGAACTGGGCCATTTGGCCCATCTAGTATGTTCTGCCATTCTATCATGGCTGATTAATTATCCCTCTCAACCCCATTCTCCTGCCTTCTCCCTGTAGCCTTTGACACCCTGACTAATCAAGGACTTATCAACCTCTGCTTTAAATGTACCCAATGATTTGGCCTCCACATGAATTCCACAGATTCAGCACTCTCTGGGTAAAGA
This sequence comes from Hemitrygon akajei, assembly GCF_048418815.1. Taxonomy (NCBI): domain Eukaryota; kingdom Metazoa; phylum Chordata; class Chondrichthyes; order Myliobatiformes; family Dasyatidae; genus Hemitrygon; species Hemitrygon akajei. Next base: position 62,595,729 of record NC_133126.1, read on the forward strand.
AATTCCTGCGTATTTCTATTCTAACTGCAAGTCCCTCTATTCTGAAGATGTGCCCTCTTGTTCAAGACTCCACCATTAGAGAAAACATCATCTTCACATCTGCTCTTGTGGCCTTTCAATATTCAGTAGGTTGCAATGAGATCCCCTCTCATTCTTCTAAACTCCAGCAAGTATAGGCCCAGAGCCATCAAATGCTTCTCGTATGTTAACCCTTTCATTCCCAGAATCATTCTTGTGAATATCTTCTGGACTGTGTCCAATGCCTGCCACATTTCCTGGATAAGGGGCCAAAATCTGCTCAAATACTCCCAAGTGCAGTTTGACCAATGCCTTATAAAGCCTCAGCATTACATCCTTGCCTTTTATATTTTAGTCTTGAAATGAATGCTAACATTGCATTTGTCTTCCTTATCACTGGCTCAACCTGCAGGTTTATCTTTGGGGAATCCTGCACAAAGACTTCGTCCAAGTCCCTTTGCACCTCTGATTTTTTTTAAAAAAATTCTCTCCTTGTTTAGAAAATAATCTATGCCTTAATTCATTCTGCTTTCTCAACACTACCTGGCCCTCCACTATATTTGTATCATCTGCAAACTAGGCCACAAAACCATCAATTCTCTTATCCAAATCATTGATATATAATGTGAAAAAAAAAAGTGGTCTCAATACCAACCCCTACAGAACAACACTACTCACTGGCAGCTAACCTTAGTAGAGCCCTTGTTTCTAACTCTGTCTCCTGCCCATCAGACAATCTTCTATCCAGGTTAGTATCTTTCCTGTAATACCATGGGCTCTTATCTTAGCAGCCTCATATGCAGCACTTTGTCAAGGGCTTTCTGAAAATCCAAGTAAACAACATTCACTGACTCTCCATTTGTATAACCTGCAAAGAATTCCAACAGATTTGTCAGGCAAGGTTTCTGCTTAAGGAAATCATGCACTTCCAGGTACCCCAAAAACCTTATCCTTAATAATGGACTCCAACATCTTCTTAATCACTGAAGTCAGGCAAACTGCTCTATAATTTGGTTTCTTCTTGAAGAGTGTAGTGGCATTTGAAATTTTTCAGTTCTCTGGAACCATTCCAGAATCTAGAGATTCTTGAAAGATCATTACGAGTGCATCCACATCACTTGAGCTACCTCTTTCAGAACCCTGGGGTCCATCTGGTCAAGGTGAATTATTTCCCTCTCAGCTTCCCAAGCACTGTCTCCTTCGAAAGAGCAACTACACTCACTTCTGCCTCCTGACACTCTTGGATTTCTGGCACACTGCCATGTCTTCAGTAGTGGAGAACTGACACAAAATGCTTATTCATTTCGTACTGATCCCCCATTCAGCGGTGTAATTTTCCAGTGGTCCAATATCTGTTCTCAGCTCTCTTTTACTCTTCATATATCTAGAAAAAACATCAGGCTGTTTTTTAAATCAAAGAAGTCCAGAAATGAAACAGGTCATCAATAACAATATCAAAATACTTCAGGTGGGATTGTAGAAAATTGCATGGAAACTATTCAAGGATGCTGTTGAAAACTTTTTTGGCAACTGGAGCACCACTGCAGCTGGTTGACAATGTGCTTCAAGTCTACTAAACCATGAAGTACAACATATCACTAATTTTCTACATTCTCTTTCCTGCAAAGCTTGGTGCTGTCAGTGATGAGCACGGTGAAAGGTTTCACCAGGTCATTGCAGTCATTGAGAAACTGTGTCAGGGCAACTGGAATCCATCAATGCTCGCTGATTATTACTGGACACTTAAGCAAGAAGCCTCAGACACTGAGTACAAATGAAAATCAACAGCAACATTTTTAACTGCATTGAACTATTGCAAAGCATCAGCACAGATATGCAATTAAACACATTATATTCAATAAAAGTTAATTTCTTGTTTCTCCAAATTCCTATGTGATACAAATAGGCTGAAATTATATTTGCATTCACCTTCCAACAGTCTACTGAAAACAAAAAATCTGAGGAAGCAACACCTTTTTTAAAAAAAAACATTTGTTGCCCACTTTGCCTTCATATTTAATCTTTTCTCTCCTTAAGACTTTTTCAGTTGATTTCTTTAGGTTTTTAAAAACTTCCCACTATTTTTTGCTATATTATATGCCCTCTCTTTTGCTTTTATGCTGTCTTTGACTTCCCTTGTCACCCATGATTGCCTCAACCTTACTTTAGAATACTTCATCTTTGGGATATATCTATCCTGCGCCTTCCAAATTGCCCCCAGAAACTCCAGCCATTGCTGTTCTGCCATTATCCTTAATGGTGTTTCCTTCCAATCAACTTGATAGAGTTACATAATACAAATTTCATGATACAAATGTTTGATTCTTTGGATGTGATTTTTTTTTGCTGTGACTTTAACAATGCACCATGTGTATATATAAAAATCATTTGTACAAATGTGACCTTAAAGCATTTAAAGGCAACAATAAATAACTTCAGTACATGCAAGGACAAAAAGAACCTTTCAAATTTACCTCTTTTCAGGGGCATGTATGTGAAGATTAGAAATGAAGTGAGGAACTTGACATTTCTCAATCATTTCATCTGCTGTCGGAATTTTAATTGACTTCTTGGACTGTTACTTCAGTGACTGTATATAAATAAACTTCATTCCGCGCAATTTTTGTGGGTTTCATTTACTCAATGTTCTTTAGTTATTTTTGGAGCTTTTCACCAACAGTTTGCTCGAAACATTAGCATCTTATCTTAAATTTTTGGATATTTAATTTAGAACCACCAAAACAATGTTGGTATAAATAAATCCATACAATGGAATGTTTTCAGCAAAACGGCCGTATTGAATTACTGTAGGGATGCACATGATTGTGTTTAAAAAGTAAACAAATTATTAGTGATATTCTTATTATTGGACCATGCTGTGATAATGGGATGATGAATTGCTGTTTTCAGAGTATTAACGGGAGTTATTAAGGAAGATGGAAACTGTTTGGACATTGATTGGATGCATAGCCAGGCTGAGAAGTAGCAGATCAAGTTCAATCCAGAAAAGTATGAAGTGATTTACTTCGGAAGATCAAACTTGAAGGAAGAATACAAAGTTAATGGCATGATTCTCAGTGTGGAGAGGGATCTTGGGGGTCCATGTCCATTGATCTCTCAAAGTTGCCACACAAGTTGATAAGGTAATTAAGGAGGTATATTGTGTGTTGACTTTCATTAGTCTGAGGATTGAGTTCTAGAGTTGCACGGTAATGTTGCAGCTCTATAAAACTCTGGTAAGACCACATTTGGAGCATCGTGTTTAATTTTGGTCATGTCGCAAGAAGAATACGGAAGCTTTAGAGCAGGTGCTGACGGTGTATACCTGAACTAGGACTTCTTTGAAGTGAAGTAAGATGATAGGTGACTTGATAGAGGTGTATAACAGGCATAGATAGAGTGGACAGCCAGCACCTAGGAAATAGCTTCTGCAAGAGGGCATGATTTAAGGTGATTATAGGAAAGTATAGGCAGTTGTCAGAAGTAGGAATTTACAGTGTTGGGTGCATGGAACGTGCTGCCAGGAGTTGTGGTAAAGGCACATACATCAGGGACATGTCAGACTCAGATAAGCTCATGGATAAAAGAAAAAATTATGTCTATGCAGGAGGGAAGTATCAGATTGATCTTGGAGTAGGTTAAAGGTTCAGCATATCATCATGGGCTGAAGGCTCTGTCCTCTTCTGCTCATTACCCATTGTCTGTTGTGTACCCTCTGGATGAGCTAACCAGGGTCGGGCGTATTGCTTGAATATACAGTAATAGCTGCACTTCTCCAGATTTGAGTCAGAAATAACTCGAACAGAACGTGGAAGAGATTTCAAACTTCAAGTGACAAATGATTGGTCAATTACTTTTGTATACAAATATGTTAACCACATATTTGGGTGGAAAATTAAATGCATGGAATTTTGCCACAGATCAAACTTAACCTAATTGGTCATTGGAATTCGCCTGACAGAGTACAAACTAGCCTGCACTGCCTTCCAGCTTATTGATATACAAATATTAGAAGAGGGATAAGAAAGAATAAAAAATAAGTTACCTCAAACAGTCTAGTGAGCGAAGATCATCACTTCTCCAACTACAGGCTGATTCATCATAGAACCTAATGATCTCATATAGAGTAGTTTGTAGTGGCATAGTTGTCTTAGTCTATTACTAAAAGTGTTCCTTTTTTCAGCCAAGGTTGTATGCAGAGGGTGAGAAACATTGTCCAGAGTTGTCAGGATTTTCCACAGGGTCCTTTGTTCTACGACAGCCTCCAATGTGTCCAAGTTAGACTCCTATAACAGAGCCAGCCTTTCTAATCAGTTTATTGAGCCTTTTGGCATCACCTGGATTGAAAATTGTATCACAAAGAAAATTGTACCGGCAACATCAGACTGGTAGAACATGTGAAGGAGAGGCCTGCATACTTAAAATGACCTTCGTCTCCTCAAGAAGTAGAGGTGATTCTAGCCCTTGTACACAGCCTCTGTGTTGGTGCTCCACTCAAGTATGTCATCTAGGTGCATTACCAGGTACTTGTAGGTCCTCATCATACCAATGTCCTCACTCTCAATAGCAACAGGGAGTAGTGCAGGCTTAGTCTTCCTAAAGTCCATCACCATTTCTTTTGTCTTACTGATGTTGAGCTGAAGATGATTCAGCCCACACCATTTGACAAAGTCCTCCACCAGGGTCTGGTATTCATCCTCCAGCCCTCTGTTTGCACACCCAACTATTCGACCCCGCACACGGTTTAGACTTGCAGGCTCTGGCAAAATGGCCCGGTTTTCTGCAGCTGGAGCAGGTCGCTTCTCGAGCTGGGCAACGGTTTCGAGGATGTTTCACAAGCCCACAAAAATAACACAGCTTTCGGTTTGACGAGTTCGGGGAGTGCGTGGAACCGCGACTGGCAGCGGCGTTGGCGAATTCGCTCGCGGGAACCGGTGGCGGCGGGGTCGGAGGTGTCCATGGACCCGGCGGGGAATCACGCGGCTGGACAGCGTCAGCGTTGTGCAGAGCAGCCTCCAACATATCAGCCGTCTCGATCGCTGAGCGTAAGGTAAGATCAGCCTTTTCCAGCAGCTGCTGGCGCACATACATTGACCTGATTCCTGTAACAAAGGCATCTCGTACCAAGAGTTCCGCATGCTGTTCCGCCGTGAGCATTTTGCAGTCACAAGTCCGCACGAGTGCCTGCAGAGCTTGGAGAAATTTGGCGGTCGACTCCGCAGGGCACTGTCTGCGCGTGGCCAAGCGATGTCTGGCGTAGACGGCGTTCACCGGCCGCAGGTACTGTCTTTTGAGGGCGTCAAGCGCCCCTTCGTAGGTCGAGAGGTCCCTGATGAATGAATAAACTTTTGGGGCGACTCTCGAGAGGAGAATTCTGTGCCTAACAGCGGGGTCAGTTGCACGAACCTCCTCCAAGTATGATTGGAAGCATGCAAGCCAGAGTTCAAAGGCAAGAGCTGCTTCAGGGTCTTGGGGGTCCAAATCCAATCTTTCCGGATGTAAAACGGTTTCCATGTTTTAACTTCCAGTCAATAAAATTGATGCACCATCAATAACTCACTCTGAGACGTAAGAAGCGAGATATCGGCTTTTATTGACTGGAAGAATGAACAACACTACATCCTGGAGAATGAGGCTGGGCACAGGCCTCAATCGCCTTTATACAGGGGTCTGTGGGAGGTGCCACAGGAGCAGTCAGCAGGGGTCTGTGGGAGGAGCCACAGGAGCAGTCCAGACAGGTATATGTAGTTCACCACACACACACAACTATTGTTGAGTCATGAGAGAATTTCTGCAGATGATATGACTCTGTCGATTCTAAAGGCCAAGCCATACAGGGTAAACAGGAAGGGAACCATTACAGTCCCCTGTGGGGCCCTGGTGCTGCTTATAGTCGTGTCTGACACTGTTCTGAAGCCACAGAAGCTGTGGTCTGCCAGTTAGGTAGTCCATTATCCAGGATACCTTGCAAGTGCCAACCCATCTACACGGAGGCTTCGGGGAATTATAGATAGGTTAAATGAATGAGAAAATATATTGAATATAATGATAATTGGGAGCACATTAACTTCAGTGGAAAAATAAAGATTGAGTACTGTTTTTCATGTTTGAAGAAACTGGGTATCTGTATGTTTGATATACTGGATAGGATGGGCTTGTTTTCCTTCAAACAGAAAAAAGCTGTTTTTTTTAAGGTATATTTAAAAAAAGTATAAGGTATATTTAAAAAAAAAATTGAGCAGCATAGATGCCTTAATGACTACCACTCAACAGCCCTGTCATCCACCAAAATGAAGTGTTTCAAGAGGCTGGTCTTGGCCCATTTGAGCTTCAGCCTCCCAGACTATATTGATCGACCACAATTTGCTGCTACTGAAATATGTCCACAGTGTGCACCTTCTCCTTGAAGCACCTGGACAATTAAGGACTCCTATATTTGACCAGTTTATTGACTAAAGCTCCACTTTCAATACTGTAATTCCAAGCATACTCTCTCCAAATTCCTAGGACTCAACATCTTCCTTTGCAACTGGATCTTTGACTTGCAGATCAACAGCCCACAATCTGTAAGGATTAAGAGCAACATTTCTGGAATTTGGAGTGAGTATCTTCAGCATGATATCCTGGAAGGCTGTGTCCTCGGCCCTCTACTTCACTGCCTATTCACCAAAGTCTCTGTAGCTAGATTTGACTCTAACTCCATTCGAATGTTTGCAGTTGAATCCACTGTAGTGGGACAAATCTCCAATAATAGTAAGTTGGTGTACAGGAAGGAGATAGGTTAGCAATGTGGTGTCATAACAACATCTTTCCTCCAATGTCAGGAAAACAAATGAGTTTATCATTGAATTCAGGAAGGGGTAGGGTGTTCACATGCCCCTGTTTACATCAGCATTGAAGTTGAGAGCTTCAAGTCACGAAGAGTGAACACGACCAGCAGCTTGTCCTGGTCCATTCCATGTGGACTCCATGACCAAGTAGGTGCACCAGCATCTCTACTTCCTCAGGAGGTTAAAGAAATTTGGCATGACCAACTTGACCCTCACCAAATTTTATCGATACCCTATAGAATGCATTGCTGCTTGGTGCAACAACTGTTCTGGCTGAGCCTGCAAGAAACTGCAGAGAGTTCTGGACATGGTTCAGCACATCAGGGTAACCAGTCTCTCCGTGGATTCTGTCTACATTTCTTGCTGGCTCAGTAAAGCAGCCAAGGTAATCAAAAACCCCACCTACTCTTTCTTCGGCCTCTTCCTATCCCTCTAACATCTATTACAAAAGCCTGAGAGAATATACCACAAGGCTCAAAGACAGCTTCTATCCCGCTATTAAAAGACTATTGAATGGTCCCAGTATGATAGGATAGACTCTTGATCTCACAGTCTACCTTGTTATGGACTAGTGCCTAACTGTCAGCTTAATTGTGATGAAGTGATCTGTCTGGACAGGATGCAGAGCAAAATTTTTCACTATACCTTAATATTGGTATGTGTGTCAACAATAGACCAGTTTATGTGCCCAAGAATCCCCCAAGTTAAAAACACTTGCAAATGAGTTGGTGAATATGGTATACTGTATAGGATATTTGCCAGCAAGTATCAGCCAAGCTTTCGGGTTTATTTACCGGTATTTTCTGATAGGAGATGAGAACATATCCAGAGTGGGTGGGATTTTTGATAATGTTGACAACTAAGGCTGTGAAGTGTAGATGAAGTCCATGGAGGGGAGACTAGTTCCCATGATGTAGTGAGTTATTGCTGCAGTTTCTTGCAGTCATTGGTAGGGCAGTGATTTCCCACCCCATCACCAAATACTCACCTCCCATCGCCCATTTCTTCTTGATTGGCTAGTCCTCAACCAATTAGGTTTCTGCTGTCCTACCTTGTTTTAAATTGTATTCCAGTTCTTGGAGCGAGACATTCATCTTTGTTGAAGTTCTTATTCTCCAGTTTTATTTCAATGGCTTCCTTCGCCAGGTGGCCCCAAAAGCTATTGGTGCTTATGCGGTCAAAGATAACCTTGAACAGGATGGCTGGCCTTCACAGAATTCGCTGTGAATACAAAGCAGCGTATATTGGCTAAACGGGGTGCACTGTGGAAATCCGCATCTAGTAGCACATAAGTTGTATCCGTTTGGGTTACCTGCAGATATTGGCAGTAGCAGAACATTGCATACGCAATAACTACAGGATTGCCCTTACACAAAACTATTGTGCTGCGCCAATGGCTTTTGGGACTGCCTGCTGAAGGAAGCCATTGAAATTAGACTAGAGAATAAGGATTTCAACAAAGACTGTTGTTTTGCTGCTCGTCAGAACTGGAATATGATTTTAAACAAGGTGGGACAGCAGAAACCTGATTGGTTAAGGACTAACCAATCAGGAGGGTTGGACGACGGGAGTTGAGCATATACACCTCTGGACTAGACATGCCTAGTCATCATCCCTGATGAAAGTGGTGGACTTTGTCATCAAAACATTGGTTAAAATCAATGCCTGGGCCCAGCTGGAAGCTTGTGAAGAGTTTATGTGTCATATACACCAGGAGAACACTAGGTCCTTTTTAACTTAGTTGATGTTTGGAGTAATCACAATTAGTTGATCATTGCATTTTCTCTATTGTGCCTCACCTTCACAATGAGAAGACAGCTGCTGGTTGTTGTCCAAACAATCCACCCTATAATAGGAATGATGAGGATAATGATTTCAGAAATTTTGATGTGTTTTAAAGAAATAATTAAGGGGTTAGTCCACAGATCATAAAATGAGCACAGGAATTTATTTCATTGCCAGCAGTTGATAGCTTTAGATACCTGACAATTATGACCTCATGGCCAAGCAAAATTCAAGAGTCAGATCTCTAGTGTATTTTTCTGGTTTCTTTTATGTTTTTGTTCATTTTCTTGATGTATGAAACATTTTCTATACTGACTTCATGAAAAAAGATTGCCATTGTATACATTGCAGAAAATTTCTTCACTGTATTAAAGAAAACAATCCAATGGGATTATTGATGGTTTAGAATGTTGATGTCTGTCCTTGCAAGAAAACAAACTAATATAAAATGTCCATGTAGTGTGAAATGTGTCTTTGGTAAGCAATTTACAATATCTGAAGGGAAAACTACTGTCAACTGGTGGAAGCTTATTGAGTTATACTTGCAGGGCTGACAATAATTTTAAGTTTCATTCTCAGTTTTTTATAACAGTGGATTTGGAATATGTTATTGAGGCACACAGCATATAAGCAAGTCATTCCGTGCATTTCATCTGTACCAACCAAAGGACATCCTTCTGCCCTACTCCCATCTCCCAGCATTTGTGCTGATTTCTGCGCCATGTTGACCTTCTTGACTTCATCAACTTTGCCTCCAATTCCCCTGCCCTCAAATTTAGCTGATCCATTTCCAACACCTACCTCCTCTGTCTCTCTGTCTCGCTCTCTGGAGACAATTTAGAAACATGGAAAACCTACAGCACAATACAAGCCCTTTGGCCCACAAAGCTCTGCCAAACATGTCCTTACCTTAGAAATTTTCTCGGATTACCCATAGCCCTCTATTTTTCTAAGCTCCATGTACCAATCCAGGAGTCTCTTGAAAGACCCTATCATATCTGCCTCTACCACCGTCGCCGGTAGCTCATTCCATGCACTCACCACTTTCTGCATGTGTATGTATAAATAAATAAATATACCCCTGACATCTCTTCTGTACATACTTCCAAGCACCTTAAAATGGTGCCTCTCGTGTTAGCGATTTCAACCCTGGGGATAAAACCTCTGACTATCTACACAGATCAATGCTCCCATCATCTTATATGCCTCTATCAGGTGACCTCTCATCTTCCATTGCTCCAAGGAGAAAAGGCCGAGTTCACTCAACCTATTCTCATAAAGCATGCTCCCCAATCCAGGCAATATCCTTGTAAATCCTCTCTGCACCCTTTCTATGGTTCCCACATTCTTCTTGAAGTGAAGCGACCAGAATTGAGCACAGTATGAGACACTGCTCCCTAAAGATGTCCTTTGTACTTTGTAGGCTAGTGCCCAAGATGGAGGTGACTAAATTTACAACCTTCTGTAACTGCTTTCGGTCCTGTGTAGTAGCCCCCCCCCCCCCCATACCAGACAGTGATGCAGCCTGTCAGAATGCCCTCCACAGTACATCTATAGAAATTTTTGAGTGTATTTGTTGACACACCAAATCTCTTCGAACTCCTAATGAAGTACAGTCACTGTCTTGCCTTCTTTATAATTGCATCAATATGTTGGGACCAGGTTAGATCCTCAGAGATCTTGACATCCAGGAACTTGAAACTCTCTCCACTTCTGATACCTCTATGAGGATTGGTATGTGTTAACATAGAACATAGAATAGTACAGCACATTACAGGCCCTTCGGCCCACAATGTTGTGCCGACCCTCAAACCCTGCCTCCCATATAACCCCCCACCTTAAATTCCTCCATATACCTGTCTAGTAGTCTCTTAAACTTGATCTTACCCTCTTTCCTCTTACCCTTCCTGAAGTCCACAATCGGCTCTTTCGTCTTATTTACGTTGAGTGCCAGATTGTTGCTGCGCCACTAGTTGGCATATCTCATTCCTGTATGCCCTCTCCTCACCATCTGAGATTCTACCAACAATGGTTGTATCACCAGCAAGTTTATAGATGGTATTTTAGCTATGTCTAGACACACAGTCATGGGTATAGAGAGAGTAGAGCAATAGGCTAAGCACACACCCCTGAAGTGCACCAGTGTTGATTGTCTTTGAGGAGGAGATGTTATCACCAATCCGCACAGATTGTGGTCTTCTGGTTAGGGATTCAGGGATCCAAAGACTCATCAAAGACTTAAATATTCGTCAATGACCATGTATCCACTATTCTCTCAGGTAATGTACATTCCAGATATTTGCCTACAAGGACCTCCTCATATCCTCTCCAAACATCCTCTTCCTTATCCTAAATCTATATCCTCTTTTTTTTCTTCATCTGTGACATAGGAAAAGTTTGTCTTCCCTTCTAATTTAATTAATCCTCAATTGTGACCCCTCTTAACCACCTTTGCTCCATGGTGAACAGATAGGCCTTCTCTAATCTGTCCTCTAGACTGAATCACTCTATCCCAAGCAAAATTTTGGTAAATCTCCTCTGCACCTTCTCCAGCACCATCACATCTTTCCAGAATTGCATGCAGTACTCCAGTGAGGCTTGCCAAAAACACAGCACAACTTCAATGTTTGTGTATTTGATATCCAGACTTAAACATACGTCTAATGATCGCAAGATCCTGCTATACATTAAGAACTCAAAAGTATTAGAAGGTCTGCACCATCAGCGAGTTGCTCGCTGGTGGAGATAATGAAGGAGCTGCACAACATGCTGCTGCCTGTGCCGATGGAGAGGACAGTTATATAGCGAGTGGCCAACATGGTTTTATCTGGTACTCCGCAAGTTAGATTTGCTGATTTATTGGATGTGAGTGGGGCGGATGGAGGGGGCCTTGTCCTCGGTGGTGACAAGGATTAAGCCTGTAGCTTATAGTGTTACCTGTTTGTAGCCGCCCAGAGTGAGGGGACAAAGTCATTGCACTTTGCCAGGGCTGGTGTCCAGAACGGAGATGGAGCTGCAATTCCAGGTTTCACTTGGCAGAAGACAAGCTCTGTTATGGCTGACTGCAGATTATTTTAGCTGCACTCAATGGACTCAGGCAGGCCTAAAGCTGTAGGGTCGCTTTTTAGCCATTAGAGGAGAGGTCTCCGAGCTATTGTGCTCTACCAGGGGCAGCATAGCATAGTTGTGGCGACTGAAGATTTAAAATAGACTGAGGGGTCTCGACTATGTACATATATATTTATCAGGTATTTTGTATATGCAAAGATTGGGCCTCAAAGCCATGGTGTTGCCTAGCAAGCATCGGGGGCTAGTCAACAAATTGTATCAGTATGCTGGGGGTCTGAACTGCATATATACATGCATTTTCTGTGTCGTATTTTTACTGATATTCTATGTGTTTATTGACTTGTATGCATCAAGCCGCTGCATCACTGGGGGGGGGGGGGGCGGGGGGCCTTGGGAGTCTTAATACGTGATTGTGATCTTGTGTGTGATTTCTGTGTTTTGGTAATGTCTTTGCACCTTGACCCCGTAGTAATGCTATCTCATTTGGCTGTATTGATATATTGTTAAGTAACAATTAAATTTGAATTGATAAAGATCTATATCTCACTGGGGACTAATATCCTAGCTGGTAAGTTTGGTAGTGCTGCACAGGGGGTTTAAACTAGACTTGCAGGGAGATGGGAACCAGAGTGCCAGAAAGACAATAGAGAGGGTGTGGAGACAGATACTGTTAATATCTCAGATAAAGTCAGGAATTTCAAGGTTGAGCATGGTGTGACTAATGTTCTGAGCTACATGTATTGCAATGCAAGAAGTATTGAGGAAAGGGCAATAAACCCGGGGCATGGATCAACACACGGAATTATACTGTAGCCATTAGTGAGACTTGGTTGCAAGGGGGCCAGTACTGGCAGCTCAGTATTCCTGGGTTCTGTTGTTTAGATGTAACAGAGTGGGAGGGATTAAAGGGGGAAAGGTATTATTATTAGTCAGGGAAAATGCCACGACAGTGTTCAGTCAGGACAGATTGGTGAACTTGTGAGGCTGTAGGGATGGAACTGAGGAATGAGAAAGCTATATGAAGCTATGTAATAGTCCACAAGATTTAGAGGGACAAATTTGTAGAGAGATCACTGACTGTTGGAAGAAACATAATGTTTTAGGTGATTGTAACTTCCCACATATTGACAGGGACCCCATATTGTGAAAGGACTAGATGGAATAGAGTTGGTCAGATGTGTTCAGGAATATTTCCTTAATCAGTACATAGAAGTCCCAGAAAGAGTGTGTGATACTTGATCTCATGTTAGGGAATGAGACAGGGCAGGTGACAGGTTTATGTTGGGGATCACTTTGCATCTCATGATCATAATGCCATTAGTTTCAAAATAAAAAAAGATAGATCACAAATTGTGATGCTAAATTGGAGAAAGGCCAATTCTGATGGTATCAGAAAGGATCTGACAAGTGTGCATTGTGACAGGCTGTTATCTGGCAAAGGTGTACTTGGTAAGTGGGAGGCCTTCAAAAGTGAAATTTTGAGAGTACAAAGCTTGTATGTGTCCTTCAGAGTTAGAGGTAAAGATAACAGGTTTAGCGACCCTGGGTTTTCAAAAGATATTAAGACCTTGATTAAGAAGCAAAATAGGAGGTACATCACAGGTATAGGAAGGTAGGAATAAAGGAGGTAGTGGGGAGTATAAGAAATGCAAAAGAACACTTAGGAAAGAAATCAGGAGGACTAAAAGAAGGCACAAGGTTGTCCTAACGGACAAGGTGATAGAGAATCCTAACGGTTCTACAGGTACGTGAAGAGCAAAACAAGTGCAAGGAGCAAAATAAGTCCTGCTGAAGATCAGAATGGTAATCTATGCATGGAGCAAAAAAAAATGGAGGAGATCTTAAACAGACTTCATGCATTTGTATTTACTCAGGAGATACAGAGTCTGTAGAAGTGAGGCAAAGCAGCAGCGAGGTCATAGATTCAATGCAAATTACAGAGGAGGAGGTGTTTGCTGTCTGGAGGCAAATTAGTGTGAATATTCCCCATTGCCTGACAAGGCATTCCCTTGGACCCTGTGGGAGCCAAGTACTGAAATTGCAGGAGCCCCAGCAGAGATATTTAAATAATCCTTAGCGACAGGTAGGTACAGGGGGATTAGAGGATAGGTAATGTTCTTCCGCTGCTTAAGAAAGGCTCTAAGAATAAACCAGTAAATTACAGATATCAGGCTTACTGGCATATAGTGGGCAAGTTATTGGAAGGTATTCTAAGGGACCAGATATATAATTATTTGGATGGACAGTGACTGATTAGGCATTTGTGTATGGTTCGTTGTGTCCAAACAATCTTTTTCCAGGAAGTTACCAGGAAAGTTGAAGGTAAGCCAGTGGATATTGTCTACATGGACTTTAGCAAGGCATTTGCCAAGGTCTCACAATGGAGGATGGTCAGGAAGGTTCAGTCGCTTGGCATACAAAATGAACTATTAGATTGGATTAGACATGGGCTTTGTGGAAGAAGCCAGGGAGTAGTAATAGATGGTTCCCTCTCTGACTGGAGGCCTGTGACTAGTAGAGTGCTGCAGGGATTGGTTCTGAGTCCATTGTGTTTGTTATCCATATCAACAATCTGGATGATAATGTGGTTAACCAGATCAGCAAATTTGCGAATGACACCAAGTTTGGGGGTGTAGTGGACAGTGAGGAAGACAGGAAGACTATCAGAGCTTGAAGCAGGATAAGGACCAGCTGGAAAAATGAGCTGAAAAATAGCAGATAGAATTTAATGCAGATAAGTGTAACGTTTTGTACTTTGGTCAGACCAAACAATGTAGTTCTTACATAGTGAATGGTAGGACATTGAGGAGTTTGGTAGAACAAAGAGATCTGGGAATACAGATTTATAATTCATTGAAAGCAGCAACACAGGCAGATGGGGTTGTAAAGAAAGCTTTTAGCACACTGGCCATAAATCAAAATATTGATTACAGGAGATGGGATGTTATGCTGAAGTTGTATAAAACTTTGGTGAGGCTTAATTTGGAGTATTGTAGGAATGATGTAAACAAGATTGAAAGAGTGCAGAGAACAGTTACAAGAATGTTGCCGGGACTGGAGGACCTGAGTTTCCAGGAAAGATCAAATAGGTTCGGACTTTTTTCTTGGAATGTTGAAGTTTGAGAGAACATATGATAGAGTTGTACAAAATTATGAACGGTGTTGATAAGGTATTGACAAGCAGGCTTTTTCCACTGAGGTTATGTGGGACTACAACTGGAGGACAAGGATTAAAGGCTGATTTATATTTGTGCATATGGGCTACACCGCAGCCTACGCCATAGCCCTGATTTTCACTTCTGCGTCGCTCTACGCCATAGCGAGCATACGTTGGTGTGTGCCAAAACACTAGTTGGCAGTGAGGTTTCTATGTCACTGTGTTGAGTTTCTTTGTGAGGGACATGGACGAGGAAATGCACTTCAAACATTTTCGCATGTCGGCAGGTAGATTTGACGATTTGGTTCATCTAACTTGCATCAGTGTACAGACATGGTGGAGAAGAAGCAACCAGAAATGCATAGGAGGAAATGCAATGCTACCAACCACAGTTGTTGCAGTCTGCGTCACCGCAACGTGTGAGTGAGTTTTTTGGGGAGGTGCATGTCACCCTACAGCATAGGGTACGTGGTATGTATGGTGTAGATGCAACGCACAAGTATAAATCAGCCTTAAGGATGAAAGGTGAATTGTTTAATGGAAACATGAGGGGAGCTTCAACCCAGAGTGTGGAATGAGCTGCCGGGGCAAGTAGTGCATGTTTGCTCAATTTCAATGTTTAAGAGAGGCTTCAATAGGTATATGGATGGGAGGGATATGGAAGGCTATGGTCCCAGTACATGTCGATGGGAATAGGTAGTTTAAATCGTTTGGCGTAGACTAGATGGACCAAGGAACCTGTTTCTGTGCTGTACTTTTCTATGACTCAATATACAACCTTAAGTACATTATTTAATTGCTCTGCTACCTTCAAAGATCTCGACTTGTTCTCCAAGGTCCTGTGCTCCTGCTCCCTTGCCTCATTACTACCCCCAAAATATCCCTCACAGTTATTCAGTTTGAATTCCATATGCCATTTATCAGCCCTTTGTGCAAACACATTGAAATGCCTCTTCAGCCTAAGACTCCCCTCCATGCTATCCATGACGGGCAGTCTTTGTCAATATAAACAGTGAAGGTCTTGGCACTGATCTCTGAGGAACACCACTAGTAATAGGCAGCTAGTTGCTAAGGCACCTCTGTCTCCTAGATTTCCAATAGTAGGAAAGTCTCAGTAGGTACAGCCTCGGAATCAGGGGACATCCCTTTCAAATTAAGTTGAAAAGGAACTTCTTCAGCCAGAGTGTGGTGAATCTGAAGATAAATTGCCACAGAGAACTTTGGAGGCCAATTTATTGTCTATATTCAGGCTGAGATTGATAGCTTTTTGTTTGGGAAGTGGGTTAAGGATTATTAGTGAAGGCAGGATAATGGGTTTTGAAAAAAAAAACATGAGCCCTGATGGTGCAGGTTTGATGGGCCCAATTTTGTTACCATGTCTTAAGGTCTTATTGACAAGCCAATTTTGGATCCACATTGTCATCTTTTGTAACTTTTTGGACCTTTTCTAAACCTTACTGAATTCCATGTAAGCCATAACCACTGCACTGCCCTCATCAATATACTTCAAAAGAAATTCAATCAGATTGATTAGACGGGATCCTGACTTAAGGCTTGTTGGCTGCCTCTGACTAGACCCTGTCATTTAAAATCATTGTTAATCCTCTCCTTCAATATTTTCTCCAATAACTTTACTACAACTGAGGTAAGCTCCAAGATCTAGAATTGCCAGGCTTTTTTCCTGTTGCCTGCCTTGAAAAGGGAAACACATTTTTCTGCTGTTCTTGGGTCCACGAGATTTTCACTTCCGGTGAATGAGGATTTGAAAATCTCAGTTTAAGCCACAGCAATGTCTTGCTTGCCTGCTACAGCAGCCTTTGATAGATCCCTTGAAGCTCTGGGGATTTACTCACCTTTATACCTACCAAGACATTGTGTACCTCTTTTATCTATTAAGACTTGCACAATACTTTAACTTTCACCTTTCCTTTTACTAAACTGTTTGACGACCAGGTGTATTTCTTCATCAAATACTGGTGCAAAGTAATCATAAATAAATAATTTTGGAGCTGTTCTCTATTGCCTTTCTTGTCCTTATCAGGACTCAACTCTTTCCCTGGTTGTTTTTTTTGCCCTTGATGTACTTCTGGAATGTTTTCAGATAAATATTTCGTGACATCTCTTCAGCTTCCCAATTTAATTTGAAGCACCTTGCTACACATTAGTACTTTTGACAGGCCTTACTCATCTTTAGCTTTGTTGTCCTTCTTCCATATGGGTTTTTTTTACATTAATCCAACACTCATACATTCAACATCCACAATTTCCTGAACTTGTTTACTCGTGATGTACTGAGCTGAATCCACTACCTTTTCTTGGATTTTCTGTTCAAAAGCATTGGCGTTTTCATACCAGGCAGTAATGCAGCTAATCACTAAACTTTCCACTACACATCTATAGAAGTTTGGCAAGGTTTTTGATGTCATGCCGAATCTCTGCAGACGCCTAAGGAAGTAGGCATGTCGTGGTTTCTTTGCAATTACATTTATATGATGGGTCCAGGATAGGTCCTCTGAGATGGTGACGCCCAGGAATTTAATGTTACTGACCCGCTCCAACTCTGATCCTCTGAGGACTGGTTCATGGACATCTGTTTCCATCTCCTGAAGTCTACAATCAGTTCCTTGATCTTCCTGACATTGAATGAAAGGCTGATGTGACATAATTCATCCAAATTTTCAATCTCACTCCTGTATGCTAATTCATCACCCCCTTTGATACAGCCCACAACAGTGGTGTCATCAGCAATCTTGAATATGGTGCTGGAGCTGTACTTAGCCATGCAGTCATATGTGTAAAGCAAGTAGAGCAGGGGTCTAAGCACACATCCCTGTGGTGTACCTGTTCTAATGGAGATTGTGGAGGAAATGTTTTTGCCAATCCGAGCAAGCTGATTGGGGTCTACAAATGAGGATACCCAGGATCCAACTGCACAAGGGGGTATTGAGGCCCAGGTCTTGGAGTTTATTGATTAGTTTTAAAGAAATGTTGGTATTAAATACTGAGCTGTAATTGATTAAGAGTATTATAGCTGATTGTACCTCTCCACCAAACATCTATTCTGCACCCCATTCCACTGTAAAAACAGTTTCAACATTAATCTCGTCATCATTCACTTGGAATTTGTCACACAAAGAGTCATGCGGACTTCTGTGCAATTGTTGAATATCAATAATTTTATCAATAATCAGTAAGTTTTTATCAGCATGGATTTTTTTTTTACTTTTCATTGCTCACAAAAATGCATTTAAGGTTTTTACTTATGACTTCAAATGTCAAGAATTTCCAATAAATTGCAGTTGTGTCAAAATGTCAAGCAGCCTGAGTGGTACATCCAAGACTGAAGATTTGTTAAGAAATATAATTTTGAATTAAATATTACAAATCATCTGATGTTGTAACTTGTTCAGCCATTTTGACTATTAGTAAATGTATGGCTTACGGCTTGAGGTCAAAAAATTTAGTGCTGCGCCAGCTTTAGTGATGTTTTTTCAGATGAGCTGTCTGTTCTTGTAGATCAAAGTGGCAAATTTCAAATGTTTTTTATTTTTGTCAATATCATACATGCCAAAAAAAGTCATCACATTGCAATCTAAAGACGTTGACTGAAAATTGATTGTTTTTATTTTAATTGTACCTTTATGTTTCACTTCAGGTATACTTAATATCTGAAGTGATTAGGATGTACAGATACATGAAAAGTAGTGTTATTTTAAAAAAATATAACATCTTGTTGAGTTCTGCTAACGTTTTAACTTGAATGAGTAGCATTTGGATGGTTTAGTATAAACTTCATTACGAAGAATCAAAGATAGACTATCATATCATGGAAAAACTGCAAATCAGAAATTACTCTGGGGGCAGTGTTATGTCTTTTGCATAAGATGTAGGAATTCTGGGAGATGAATAGCCTCTCCGATAACCACATGTGCACCAGGTGCACTGAGCTGCAGCTCCTCAGAACGTGTGAGGGAACTGGAGCTGTAGCTTGATGACATTTGGCTGATATGGGAGACTGAGGAAGTGATAAATCAGAGCGACAGGGAGGTAGTCATCCCTAGTTTGTAAATGGATGCCTGTCAGGTGAAGGAAGAAATGGGCAGCCAGTTTAGTAATTATTGAGGCTTCAATAATATGTGTACTATTTTGGACATTACTGTTGGGGGGACAACCTACTGGGGGAGCGCCACAGCAACCAGGTTTCTGGCATTGTGGCTCAGAAGAGAGATGAAGAGGACAGCACTAGTGATAGGAGATTCCATGGTTGGAGGAATAGAGGAGCCATTTATTTATTTTCTTGTCTGTGTTGTATTTTGTGTTGCAAGCTTATTATGGGTAATTTGTCACATGGGATGGATGTGATAGAAGCGATTGAATATAGTTCCATAATCATGTTTTATCTATGTTCAAATTTGTCTGTTTCAAGAGAAGATCGTGAGTAGCTACATTATTTCAGGATTGGAAGTGGCTGGCTTAAATGCTGAAAATTGTGAACGACCTGATATTGATATGCAGGAAAGTATGTGCCTAAACCAATGGAGCCATTGAAAGTGATTTGCAGTATTAATGATGGACCCTATGCAATCAGAACAATGTTAAATTGGACTGTGAATGGCCCACTGAAAGGAGACCATGTTGTTGGGTGAAACTGTGCTCAGCCTTATCTGACAGTTAACAGGATCTCAGTTTTGAACTTAAACTGCTGCTGCCAATGCTCATCCAAGGCAGACTTCCCTGAATGTAGTCAGGATGAATAACCTGGTTTATCAAGAGAAGACCACAAGTTCATATAGCTGGTTTCAAGTTTTCAAAATTGATGTTGATGACTGCCTTGTGCAGTGTCCTCTGAGGAAAAGCAGTGTCTCTCTATCCTGACCTTGTATCCATTTGTGCTAAAGGGGGCTTTGAACTCACAAAGTGGAAAAGCATCAGTCATAGTGTGCTACCTGTGATACTAAAAAGACTTGAAGGATTTGGATTTGGATCAAGATATTCGTTTGGTGGAGCGAGTACTGGGTGTGCAATGGTACATTCAGTTTGATACTTTTTTTGTAATTTTTTTAATTGAAGTTCATTATCAAACAAGCACTTCCATATGATGTATTTCAGATACTGTACATAAATATCATTGATATTTGTCACAAATCTCCACATAATATTTATTTGAGGTATACACTTACAGTGGCATGCAGAAGTTTGGGTACCTCTGGTCAAATTTCTGTTACTGTGAATAGCTAATCGAGTAAAAGATGACCTGATTTCCAAAAGGCAGAAAGTTAAAGATGACACATTTCTTTAATATTTTAAGCAAGATTACTTTTTTATTTCCATCTTTTACAGTTTCAAAATAACAAAAAAGGAAAAGGGCCTGAAGCAAAAGTTTGAGCACCCTGCATGGTCAGTACTTAGTAACACCCCCTTTGGCAAGTATCACAGCTTGTAAATCCTTTCTGTAGCCAGCTAAGAGTTTTTCAGTTCTTGTTTGGGAGATTTTCGCTCATTCTTGCTTGCAAAAGGCTTCTAGTTCTGTGAGATACATGGGCCATCTTGCATACACTGCTCTTTTGAGGTCTATCGACAGATTTTCGATGTTTAGGTCGTGGGACTGTGAGGGCCATGGCAAAACCTTCAGGTTGCGCCTCTTGAGGTAGTCCATTGTGGATTTTGAGGTGTGTTTAGGATCATTATCCTGTTGTAGAAGCCATCCTCTTTTCATCTTCAGCTTTTTTACAGACGGTGTGATGTTTGCTTCCAGAATTTGCTGGAATTTAATTGAAAAGTTGCAGAACAATTATCTATGAAAAAATCTTCAAAGCACCTAATGCCCTTTCTGTACTAATCATGAAATGTTGAGTCTTGCATAGAAGGTAGGAAAAGATGATAGTGTAAAATAGGACTAGAGGGAGAGAAACCATGAAGGCCATTATATTTTCTGAACTGAGCCCATATTCTCAGAGTGTGTCTAATAAGAGAATTAACAATTAGTCTAGGCAAGTGACAAGGAAGTGCGGATCCAAGAAGTGTAGAAATGGAGAGATCCTTACTAGAGTTCAGCTCCATTGCCACTCATTTTGGGCAGTCAAACTGATTATGAAAGAAGGACCAAAAAGTAAGACAACGAATATTGGCTGCCCAATAATATAAATGAAAATGAGGCAAGGCCATACGACCTTCCTTTTTACATTTTTGAATGTGAGCTTTATTAAGTCTGGAACGTTTTACCCTTCCATAGTTAGGACGAAATAATAGAATCTAACGAATCAAAAGAAACTTTAGAAATGAAAATTGGTAAAGATTGGAATGAGAATAAAAATTAGGAAGGATATACATTTAATTCTACCTACCAGAGTCATGGACAAGAGTGACCACTATGTCAAACTCTGTTTTGTAGAATTTTAAGGATTAGCAATATTTTCTCGAAAAAGATTCTTGAATTTCCTTGTTACTGTAATACCAAGCTAAGTGAATTGATTATTAACTACTTTAAAAGGGAGGTCATGAAATACTAATGCTTGTGCTTCTCTATTGATTGGGAAGAGTTCGCTCTTGTGTAAATTAAGTTTGTAACTTAATTGATTAAGAAGTAAAAACATTGGGGGTAAAGAAGTAGTTGGAATTGATATAAAAAGTAAAAGATTATCGGCATAAAGAGAAACTTTGTGCTCAACACCTCCCTTCCAAATCCCCATCAATTCAGCACAGCTACAAACGCAATTGCCAGTGGCTCTATGGCCAAATCAAAAAGTAAGGGACTTAAAGGGCATCTTTGTCAGGTACCACGTTTAAGACTAAAAGACTGGGATTGCTGAGAGTTGGTCAAAAGCATTCTGATAATTTTGCCAAATCTTTCAGCATAATGATGCCCAAATATTTGAAAGATTGTTTGCCAGACCCAGGGATATCTACTTTCAATTTCTCTTGGTGGGTTATAGTTCTATGAGAGTAATTGGGTTTTATCTATGTTGATTTTGTATCCTGATGATTGATCATATTGTTCAAAGGATTGCATCAATTTAGGTAAAGAGTATGTTGGTTGCCTTAGATAGATCAAATGTCATCCATGTAATAGGCCAATTTATGCTCTGTCCCTTTAATAGTAATTCCCCTGACATGTTCATTTTGTCTGATGTATTGAGCTAATGTTTCCAGATATAATGTGAAGAGTAGCGGTAACCATGCACAACCCTGTCTCGTGCCCCCTTCTAGGGTAAGACTATTTGATAAATATCCATTGATTTTAATCCTAGCAGTAGGATTGTCATATAGTGCCTGTATATTGTGTTTTAATAATTGTGTCATGTAAACCAAGTTTATGTAAAACTCTGTAAAGAAAATTCCAATTAACTGAATCAAATGCCTTTTCAGTGTCCATGCTTATCACTATTGCTTCGATTTAATTTTTTTTGTATATGATCCATAATGTGAAGTGTCCTTCATATATTGTCTTGTGTTTGGCGTTGTTGTATAAAACCTGTCTGATCCTTATGTATCAGTGTGAGTAGAATCTCCTCTAATCGTTTAGCCATGATGGAGGTAAATAATCTATAATCTACATTAAGAACAGATATTGGTCTAAATGACCCACATTCCATTTTATCCTTGCCGCCTTTTGGTATAGCTGAGATTATCACCTCCTTCCAGCTGGGTGGCATCTGCACCTTTTTTAGAGTCCAGTTCAGTATGGGAAGTAAAACAGGAATTAACTCATTTTTAAATTCCTTATACCACTCTGCCGTATATCCATCTGATCCTGGTGACTTGCTTAATTTAAGACTACTAATTGCAGTTTTTAGTTCAGCTTCAGTTATGTCAGCAGTCATTGTTCTATTTTGTTCTTTGCTTAAAGTAGGTAACTCTAGACTTAGAGAATTTAGGAAGGTGTCAATTTGGGTTCTGTTTCCTCCTGGAACTTTGGAACATAGAGTTTTGTAAAACACTTCAAAAGCTTCTTGAATTTCACTTAGTTTTTTTTGTCATTTTTGTTCTTGGATCCCTAATTCTATGAGTTGTATTTTCTGCTTTTTTTTTTCAGTTTCCATGCCTGTATTTTCATAGATTTAGATTCACTTTCATAGTGTCTCTGTTTCAGAAATATTAAATTTTTCCTGATTTCTTGTGTAGCCAAACTATTAATTTCATTCCTAATTTTTAAAATTTCCTCTAATGTATCCTGTGCCAAACTCAATTTGTGCTTTTTTTCTAGTTCCTTCAGCTTATTTTGTAATTCCTCGAATGTTTTATTCCTTCGTTTTTTCTTATATGAAGATATCGCAATAGTTTGCCCTCTTAAGACAGCTTTCAGAGTATCCTATAGAATTGAAGGTGAAACCTCTCCATTATCATTGAATTCTAAGTAAAGACCAATTTCTTTTTTAATTTGTTCCTTAAAATAGGGATCATTGAGTAGACTTGAATTTAGTTTACAAATAGTATTCTTTGGTTGTATGTCAAAATCAACAGATAAATATATAGGTGCATGGTCACTTACACCTATTGTCCCAATTCCATAGGTGTTTATTTTGTCTTTATCTTTTCCGAATGTTACGAAATAGTCTGTTCTTGTATATAAAGAATGGGGAGCAGAATAATGAGTGTGATCCCTTCTGTCGGGGAGAAGGTTTCTCCATATATCAATTAGACCAAAATCCTCAAAAACTGTGTTAACTTTCTTAAGTAAGGACTTTGTTTCATAGGTTTTTCTATTGGAAGAGTCTAATTTTGGTTGTAATTGTAAATTTATGTCTCTCCCCCCCCCCCCCCCACATATCAAGAGACCTTCTATTTCCATTACCATAATATTAGTAATTTTCTGGGGGTGTGTATTTATTCAATAGAGTAACTGTGAATTTCCATTTATATTCCCCCTTACCAGAATATATCTGCCCTCCTTATCTTCCATTTTAATACTTTTTCAAAATTTAGCTTGCTTGAGATGAGAATAGCAACTCCTCTCCTATGTCCTGATTTATATGAGAAAAACAAATTAGTGAAGCCCATTCACTTTAGTTTTCCATGCTCATTATCACTTAAGTGAGTTTCCTGTAAATATACTACAAACCCCATTTCCAGAAAAGTTGGGATATTTTCCAAAATGCAATAAAAACAAAAATCTGTGATATGTTTATTCATGTGAACCTTTATTTAACTGACAAAAGTACAAAGAAAAGATTTTCAATAGTTTTACTGACCAACTTAATTGTATTTTGTAAATATACACAAATTTAGAATTTGATGGCTGCAACACACTTAACAAAAGTAGGGACAGAGGCATGTTAGCCATTGTGTTACATCACCTTTCCTTTAATAACACTTTTTAATCGTTTTGGAACTGAGGATACTAATTGTAGTAGATTTGCAATTGGAAATTTTGTCCATTCTTGCTTGATATAAGACTTAAGCTGCTCAACAGTCCGTGGTCTCCGTTGTCTGATTCTCCTCTTCATGATGCGCCATACATTTTCAATAGGAGATAGATCTGGACTGGCAGCAGGCCAGTCAAGCACACGCACTCTGTGTCTACAAAGCCACGCTGTTGTAGCCCGTGCAGAATATGGTCTAGCATTGTCCTGCTGAAATAAGCATGGACGTCCCGGGAAGAGACGTCACCTTGATGGCAACATATGTCTCTCTCAAATCCTAATATATGCCTCAGAGTCAATGGTACATTCACATACATGCAACTCACCCATACTGTGGGCACTGACGCACCCCCATACCATCACAGATGCTGGCTTTTGCACCTTTTGCTGATAACAATCAGGATGGTCGTTTTCATCTTTGGCACGGAGAACTTGACACCCATTTTTTTTCTGAAAACTAGCTGAAATGTGGACTCATCTGACCACAGCACACTGTTCCACAGTCTTTCAGTCCATCTGAGATGAGCTCGGGCCCAGAGAACTCGCCAGCGTTTCTGCATAGAGTTGATGTATGGCTTCCTCCTTGCGTAATACAGTTTCAAGTTGCATTTCTGGATGCAGCGACGGACTGTGTTAAGTGACAATGGTTTTCCGAAGTACTCCTGAGCCCAGGTGGCTATCTATAATTGTCACAGCAGCATGGCGGTTTCTTAGGCAGTGCCGCCTGAGGGCTCGAAGATCACACGCATTCAACAGTGGTTTCCGACCTTGCCCTTTATTCACTGAGATGTCTCTGAATTCTCTGAATCTTTTCACAACATTATGTACTGTAGATGTTGAAAGACCTAAGTTCTCTGCAATCTTGCATTGAGAAATGTTCCTTTTGAACTGACAAACAATTCTGTCATGAATTTTGGCACGAAGGGGTGAACCACGACCCATCCTTGCATGCAAAGACTGAGCCTTTGATGGACGTTACTTTTATACCCAGTCATGATACCTCACCTGCTACCAATTAGCCTGCTTAATGTGGATTCTTCCAAACCGGTGTTACTTGAATATTCTGTGCACTTTTCAATCTTATTTTAACTCTGTCCCAACTTTTGTTGTGTGTGTTGCAGCCATCAAATTCTAAATTTGTGTATATTTACAAAATACAATTAAGTTGGTCCGTAAAGCTATTGAAAATCTTTTCTTTGTACTTTTGTCAGTTAAATAAAGGTTCACGTGAATTAACATATCACAGATTTTTGTTTTTATTGCATTTTGGAAAATATCCCAACTTTTGTGGAAATGGGATTTGTACGTGGGCTTGTTCTTTCTTCATTTTTGATAGAATTTTACCGTTTTTGATTGGATTTAATGGTCCATTGACTTTAAAAGAAATGAATTTTACTTTGTCCTTAGCCATGTGTATTTATCTGTCAACATATCATTGAAATTAGCAGAATAGAACTTGATCTATTTCCTGAACAAATAAGAACCAAGAAACGCAAATGGAAAAAAAAGTAACGAAAGTGTGATTCCAAGGTTGAGGTATCTAGTAGATGACCCTGGGTTGAGCTAGAGAAAATGTCTAGCCGTGGGGGATAGCCTCTCCTACCTCTGAGTTGAGGGCCCCCACTGCAGTGCCCAAAAAAGTAAGTGAAAAAATCTGTAAAAACACAAAATGCTTCCAGAACTCAGCAGGCCAGACAGCATCTATGGGAGGAGGTAGTGACAACGTTTTGGGCCGAAACCCTTCATCAGGAGTTGACGTTTCGGCCCAAAACGTTGTCACTACCTCCTCCCGTAGATGCTGTCTGGCCTGCTGAGTTCTCCCAGCATTTTGTGTTTTTATTTATTTTCAGCATCTGCAGATTCACTCGTGTTGCTTTTGAAAAAATCTATGTCCGTTACACAGAAAAGACTTCCCTGTGTATTCCTCCCATGTATACTCATTTAGGTGGGGAAAAAGGAGTGAATGAATGAATAAAAAATAAAATAATTGAGTAATATAACATCCGCATTGTAGTATGTACTTCTTGAGATAAGTTTTGCACCGTCTATTTTTGCTTCTGTTTAGCTTATCAACACTTTTGAAATTAGTCAGACCTTATGGCTCTTCTGGAGGGGGTGACGGCTGTCTTTTGAAAACTAACGGTCTCTTCCTGATATTCTTCTCTTGTCCTCTTCCCGCCCCTGCTTTCTCGATTCTCTCACTATTTCCCAAGCAGAGCGGGATAGCTGCTCAGCCAGGCTTTTGATCACACTGATGTGCAACCCTCTGTCCTTCATGTCTGCAGTTGCCTCTTCCACTGTCTGATACAGTCGCATCCCGTCTTCATAAAACACTCGCAGTTCAGCAGGGTACGGAGTCTGGAACCTAATCTTTCTTTGCTTTAATACTCGCTTCGCTTCAGAATATTCCTTACATTTCTGCCAGTCTGGCAGACTATACGCATGCCAAGGAGCTGGAGACTACCCAGACGGTATATGATATGTTGCTCCTCCAACCTGAGTTTGGCCTCATGGCAGTAGAGGAGGCCACGTATGGACATACATGGGAATGTGAAGCAGAGTTGAAGTGGGTGGCAACCGGGAGATCCAATAGATTACCCCAACAGACTCACAAGTGAAGTCTGAAGTCTGAAGTCACAAGTGAAGGCTAAAGTCGTATGTTGAAAGTCCGCAAAAGAATGAATGTGGAGAAGATGTTTCCTATGATGGGGAACTGAGGACAGAGAGCACAGCCTCGGAAGAGAGGGGCATCCATTTAGAATGGAGATGAAGAGGCATTTCTTTAGCCAGAAAGTGGTGAATCTGTGGAATTTGTTGCCACAGGCCGTTTCGGAGGCCAAGTCGTTGGGTGTATTGAAGGCAGAGGTTGATATTGATAGGTTCTTGATTTAGTTAGCGCATGAATGGTTACGGGGGGAGGGTCGAGGTGGGGTGGGCAGGAGATGGGGCTGAAAGGGAAATGGATCATTCATGATGAAATGGCAGAGCGGACTGGATGTGCCATGGCCTAATTCCATTCCTCCATCTTGTGGTCTTTTATTTTCCGAAATTGAGCTTAAAACCAGGAATCACTGTATTAAGCTCTGACTGTAATAAATAGGCATGTGGACAGTCGCCACTGTTTCTCCTCTACAGATTGTGGAAACCTGAAATGAAAACAATGCTATGAATACTCAGTAGAGCAGGCAATAATGGCAGAAAGAAAAATAGATTATTTTAGGTTTAAGACCCTTTACCATAACCACGAAAGGAGGGGGAAAACAGTTTTAATTCTTTCTTCCCAAGTTCTGATCAAGTATCCAAAACCGAAAAGGTTCACTGTTTCTCTTTTCACGGATGCTGCCTGAGCTGCAAAGCTTTTCGGCATTTTCCATGTTTATTTCATCCACAATATTATCTTGAATTGTCTCTCAATAGATGCTGGCTGAATGCTGTGTTCTGAATTTTAGCTTCAGCAAGTAGTTATTTTTTTCCCTGATTGCCTTCATTCATCTCTGTATTTAAACTCCTGTTTGATCAGTTATGATTAATGAAAAAGGCATCAGAAGCAATTGTATCACCTTGACAATGACAATCTCCACCCTATCTTAAACATTTCCTTTGTTCTCTCATGGTTGAAACTTAGAATACACTTGGCATGCCAAGGCTGCCCCCTCTCCCCACTGTTATTTACGATTTTTTGGAACCATTGGCAGTCACGATTAAAGCAGATCCAAATATTAGAGAGGTGAAGGGAGGCAGAAAGGAGCATAAGTTGATGTTATATGCTGATAATATTTTATTATTGATTAGTGACCCTCCTAATTCCTTACCCCCACTAATGAAAACAATTCAATTATATTCTGAAGTGTCTGGTTATAAAATCAACTGCAGTAAATCTGAGGCTATGCCAATGTCAAAAATGTGTTATTCAAACTCAGTATTTCAGTTTAATTTCAGATGAGTGCCAGTTGGAATGAAGTATCAAGGGGTCAAACTCAGTCAGAATTTGGATGAAATAATTACTTTAAATTATGATCAATTATTGAGTAGGATAAGAAATAATCTGGATAAGTGGGGGGCACTGAGACTGTCACTCTGGGGTAAAGTCAATGTAGTTAAAATGGTCATAGCACCTCAGTTTAACTATCTTTCTATGATGCTTCCTTTAAATATTTCAGATTTGATCTACAAGCAATGCAACAAAATTACTAGTGACTTACTATGGGATAAGAAGAAGCCCAGAATTAAAATGAGTAAGATGTGTATGTCCAGGGACATGGGTGGGCTCAGTCTACCAGACGTCAGGGCATATAAATTATTCTTTGAAATGACCAAGTTAGCTAAACATTGGGACAGGGCTGATGTTGATTTAGATTGGGTAGTTATAGAATGGAGCTTGGCTGCACCACATTCTCCCCTTAACATTCTATCACAACATGTGGAAAACAAGACTATTCTAAATCCTATACTATTTCACTCAAGGAGTGTGTGGAGTACAATTCATAAAGCTTGTAAAATGTCACATTTAAATCAGTTATACTCCTCGCTCTGGAATAACCCTGCGATATGCATTGGGAAAAGAAGGGTGTATTGGAAAGAATGGAAGATCAAAGGTGTAAATACAGTAGGTGATCTCTATGAAAATGGGATTTTTATGTCCTATGTGGATTTGCAGAGGAAATATAACTTTGTAGTTAAAGGGAATTTCTGGAAGTATTTACAAATAAGACATTGTATTAGTAGCATATTCAAGAATGGTGGCCCACAAAGTAACCCTTTAACTGAAGACGTACAAAAAAGCTGGATGAACTCAGCAGGTCAGATGCTGCCCGACCTGCTGAGTTCATCCAGCTTTTTTGTACGTCTTGATTTGACCACAGCATCTGCAGTGCACTTTGTGTTTGCTAACCCTTTAATTGAATACTTTACACTACCACAGGAAGTTCATAAAGCATCAGTGTTTTATAAAATGTTCAAGCACTCTGTGGGTGAACCGTGTAACAATGTCAAAGCAGTATGGCAGAAGGATCTTGGAAGTGATATTGAAGATAATGAGTGGTCAAATATTTTATCAAATGTGGGTAGACTTATTAGGGAAGCGAGAGGGAAATTTATTCAGTATAAGATAGTACACAGATATTATTGGACACCAACTAGACGCTACAAAATGGGGATTGTTAATAATCATTTATGCTGGAAATATAAAAATGAAAGTGGACATATTTTCACATGATTTGGGAGTGTTCCATGGTTCATCCATTTTGGTGTAAAGTTCTTGATTTGTTGGGGAATTGGTTGGGTCCTACACTGCCCTTGTGCCCACGGCTTTTTCTCCTGGGTGATAGGACAATGATACCTAATGTAAACAATGACAAATTTACTATTTTAAAGGTGGGTCTCATCACAGCTGCAAGAATTATATTGCAAAACTGGAAAAAAACCAGATATCCCACTGTGAGGGAATGGACTGAGGAAATGGTTAAGATTTCATCATATGAACACATATTGGGAAGAATTAACAGTGAGGGAAAAGTGCAAGATGTGTGAGATCAATTTTGATTGTATGTTAATTTAAACTTAAATTAGAAGTTTTTTTTCTGTTTCTTAGTTTTATATGTTTTCCTGTCATGGGATGGCTGTATAAATATGCTGTACTGTATCTGCTCTATGATATGCTGTGCTGCTTTGTAAAATAAGAATAAATAATAATAAAAATTTGAATTACAAGAATACACTTGGTTCCTCATCTTTTCCAGCTCAGATGAGTTATTGATGTCAAATGTTAACTTGGTCCTGTGGTGACCCACTTTCCAGCGCACTCGAACCGGCTCACAAAAGGGCGCGCGCCGGCAGAGAGGCCGGCCCCAAAAAGGGTACCAGGCCTTCTTCACCAGCAAGGGGAAAAGCCCGTTCGCGGGAAGGGACAGTGAAAATGCGCCCCCTATAGCATTCCCGCCCGGGGAGGGCGGAAATGGGAAGGCTTAAAAGCAAGGCCGTGAAGTTTGAATAAATCTTTGTACACAACTGCAACTCACCGTCTGTGTGTCGTTATTCCAGTGCTGTGTGTAGCACACCGCTACAATTGGTGACCCCGGTGGCCCAAATGATATTTGGACCGAAGATGAACGACGCCGCATCTGTTCATGCAGTTTCGTTAAAACTGCCAAGATTCTGGACGCTGCGACCTCACCTGTGGTTCCAGCAAGCAGAAGCCCAATTCCACATTCGGCAGATAACCTCGGATTCCACACGTTACTACTACGTGGTGAGCTCCCTCGACCAGGAGACAGCCACCCAGGTTGAGGAGTTCATACAGTTGCCCCTGGAGGAGGGCAAATACACAGCATTCAAAGCCCTGCTCATAAGGACTTTCGGACTCTCACGGCACGAGCGAGCTGCCCGCTTACTGCACCTGGATGGTTTGGGAGACAGGCTGCCGTCGGCTTTGATGAACGAGATGCTGGCCCTGGCTGAAGGACACAAGCCCTGCCTTATGTTTGAGCAGGCGTTCCTGGAG
The DNA here is from genome assembly GCF_048418815.1 of Hemitrygon akajei. Classification (NCBI taxonomy): domain Eukaryota; kingdom Metazoa; phylum Chordata; class Chondrichthyes; order Myliobatiformes; family Dasyatidae; genus Hemitrygon; species Hemitrygon akajei. The sequence goes on from NC_133126.1 coordinate 62,626,446, forward strand.
CAGCTGCCCGAGGACATACACTTGCTGCTGTCCACGGATTTCAGCGACCCCCAGAAGGTGGCGGCCCAGGCAGATGTGCTGTGGAAAGCCAAGAAGGAGAGTGGGGCGTCCATCGCACAGATCACCAAGCCACGTGCCCAACAGCAGACCAGACCAGGCCCGGCAGCAGAGCCCGCAAAACCCAGAGGCAGGAGTGCAGAGGCCAATGAACAATGGTGCTTCTCCCACCAGCGTTGGGGCACAGAAGCCCACCGCTGTAGCCCGCCCTGCAACTTCCCGGGAAATGCCAGGGCCAGCCGCCGCTGATGGCTACAGCGGCTGGCCATCAGGATAGCCTCCTGTATGTCTGGGACAAACAGTCAGGATGCCGCTCTTTGGTCGACACCAGAGCTGAGATAGATAGATAGATAGATACTTTATTCATCCCCATGGGGAAATTCAACTTTTTTCCAATGTCCCATACACTTGTTGTAGCATAACTAATTACATACAATACTTAACTCAGTAAAAAGAAAATATTATATGCATCTAAATCACTATCTCAAAAAGCATTAATAATAGCTTTTAAAAAGTTCTTAAGTCCTGGCGGTAGAATTGTAAAGCCTAATGGCATTGGGGAGTATTGACCTCTTCATCCTGTCTGAGGAGCATTGCATCGATAGTAACCTGTCACTGAAACTGCTTCTCTGTCTGCATCGATAGTAACCTGTCGCTGAAACTGCTTCTCTGTCTCTGGATGGTGCTATGTAGAGGATGTTCAGAGTTATCCATAATTGACTGTAGCCTACTCAGCGCCCTTCGCTCAGCTACCGATGTTAAACTCTCCAGTACTTTGCCCACGACAGAGCCCGCCTTCCTTACCAGCCTATTAAGACGTGAGGCATCCCTCTTCTTAATGCTTCCTCCCCAACATGCCACCACAAAGAAGAGGGCGCTCTCCACAACTGACCTATAGAACATCTTCAGCATCTCACTACAGACATTGAATGACGCCAACCTTCTAAGGAAGTACAGTCGACTCTGTGCCTTCCTGCACAAGGCATCTGTGTTGGCAGTCCAGTCTAGCTTCTCGTCTAACTGTACTCCCAGATACTTGTAGGTCTTAACCTGCTCCACACATTCTCCATTAATGATCACTGGCTCCATATGAGGCCTAGATCTCCTAAAGTCCACCACCATCTCCTTGGTCTTGGTGATATTGAGACGCAGGTAGTTTGAGTTGCACCATATCACAAAGTCCTGTATCAGTTTCCTATACTCCTCCTCCTGCACCTTACCTCCGAGTTACGACACCCGCAACAGAGAACCGGGTCCCACCCTGAGGGCCGCGAACAGCAGCACAATAAGGACCTACGGCACCCGTACGGTGTGGCTACATTTCGGCTCCAGCCGGTTCATGTGGGACTTCACACTGGCTGCCGTAGCCCAACCGCTTCTGGGAGCGGATTTTTTGCGAGCTCACAGCCTACTGGTCGACCTGCCAAGGAAGAGACTGGTCCACACCGAGACCTTTCAAACGTTCTCCGTGGGTGAAGCCAAGTTGCCAGCTCCACACCTGGACTCCATCACGCTGTCCAACAACGAATTCACCGGAGTCCTGACGGACATCCCATCAGTTCTGGCACCGCAGTTCATGGCAGCCATGCCCAGACACTGAATACAGCACCACATTCCGACCCAGGGACCACCCCTCCACGTCCGTGCTCGAAGGCTTCCCCCGGACAAGCTCTGACTGGCGAAGGAGGGTTCAAGAGGATGGAGGAATTGGGGATCATACGGCAGTCCGACAGCCCATGGGCCTCCCCCCTGCACATGGTGCCCAAAGCAACAGGGGGCTGGAGACCGTGCGGCGACTACCGCAGACTGAACGAGGCTACAACACTGGACTGCTACCCTGTGCCACACTATACTATAGTGTTATATACTTTATACTGTATAGTGTAAACTGTTCTTAGAGAATGAATGCAATTCTTTAAAAAAATATGGTTTGATGATGAATTCCTTGCCACTATCTGAGATTCTTCCAATGACAATTGTCATCAGCAAACTTATAGATGGCTGCTTGAGCTGTGCCTAGCACCATAGTCATGAGTGGAGAGGATGTTTGTATTAAAGAGACAGAAAATATCTTAGCAGCTCTTGAGGAGAGAGAAGCAAGCTACTATTTTGGGTCAATACTCTTTCATTTATCATTTCATTTCATAATTGTATTCCGAACCAATGTTGGCTGACTTGCAGAGTATCTCCAGCTTCTGTTTTTATTTCAATTTTCTGGCATCTGCAATTTGCTTTTTGACAATATCTGTGGCCTTGGGGGATATCCACAGCAAAGTGAACATCCATGTGTTATATATGTATATGCTGCCTGCTTCAGTTGACTAAGGGAAATTAAAATAAGACCTTCCCTTTTGAGATTGGGAGTTAGATAACCTCCCTAATACTGCAGTGAACAAGAAATGCGTATTGCAGAGATCAGCAGCAGCCGCTAGGAATGATCCTGAGCCAAAGAAGCTGGGAATGATCATGACTTTTTGTTCAGTGGAAATGTTGTAAAACTGTTTTTGAGATTTCTGATCTACAAGAACTGACTTGGTGAAACCAAAACTACTTTGACACTTATTTAGCAAGACCTCCTGAGAATGGCTTTTCTTTAGATGTCTTGAGTAATGAGGTTTTTTTTTGTCTTCTTCCACATGGTCTCCATAATTCTCTGTAATGTCTCTGAACCTACCTACAGTCCATCTACTTGCCATGCAGTAAGATAAATGATGCTTGGTGTAGTTTGAGTCAGATTGGGAATTCAAGTGCAGAAAAGTTTTTGGAGGATACAAGGAAGGCTCCTTCATAAGTAGTATACTAAATAAGCAGTACATTCTTTGGAATAATCTGATTCCAATGCAGTTGTTCTGGAGGAGAGAGGACTAATGAAAGCTGATAGTTTTTGTTTACTCGTGGTACAATCCCTTACTTTAATAAAGTTGAAATTTTAATATCACGCTCGAGACAATCATTGGACACCAGGATGTTATGCACCAGAATAATATTTCTTGAGAAATGAAAATAAGTTCCATTATGTGCTGCTCCTGATTCAGCTTACTTTCAAAGTGCACATCATTCTGCTAAGTTAATTTAGAGATAAATTAATATAGTATTAATAGTGGAACATTACTGAAGGAGTCCCTCTGCTGTTCAATCCATGCCCTATCATGAGCTTTTTACTAATGATTGCACATTGATTAATTCCCATCACATCTCCTTGTTAGTTGAAGCAGTGCATTTTTGCATACAGCAAGACTTGGACCACATTCAACTTTGAATTGATATACCACACTTAACATGTGCCAGATAAATTCCAGACAATGACCTTTACAAGAGTGAATCAAGCAAGTAGCGAGCAACTCTTGAATGTCATCACTATCGGCAAGTCCCCAACTATTAACATACTAGGGGCACTGTAGAATGCAGATTCAATGGAATCACCAAAATATCATGGTTATGAAAGCAGGTTGAAGGCAAGACACTGACCTCATGACATTGCACAGCTTTTCCACAAAGCACGATAGAAGAGTGTCATGGAATGTAGTCCACCTGACAAAATGGCCTGGAGCTCCAGCAACTCTCAAGGAGCTCAACTCCAATCAAAGGGACATGGTTTTCCACCACAGTAGTTTCAGTGTGCATGATTTAGAAGATGCAGTGCAATTACTTGCCACCACTAAGGACAAGGGCTTTATTTGTATGGCTATATTAACAATTATTTCACTCAAAGTCTCGTAGGTAACACCTTGGTCTAATTACAGGAGCTCCCTCACCAACAATACAGGAAATACCTCTTAAGAAGAACTGCACATTCTTGAGCACTTACGGATGAACAGTAAATATTGGCTTTGCCAGTAATAGCCAGGTGCTTAAAGAAACATATATGGACAATTTGTGAATTTGAATAAAGCCCTCTATAACAAATTTTAGCAAAATATAGTGCTCATCGAAGTAAGCAGTGTTGTTATCCATATAACAGTTAATGCAACATGGCTGCTATATATATTGAATGTGTAAGTATTGAAACTTGTGTATTATTTTGAAAGGATGTCTCCAATTATATAACTAGAGTTTAGACAACAATTGTAGTATTACCACCACTGATTCCCATAGTTATCTTGACTATACCTCTTCCTACTTTATCTCCTGTAAAAATGTTATTCCCTTTTCTCAGTTTCTTTGCCTCCATCATATCTGTTCCCAGGATGCAGTTTTCCATACCAAGATATCAGAAATGTCCTCATTCTTCAAAGTACAAGATGTTTCCTCCCTCCATTATTAATGCTGCCCTCTCCTGTGTCTCCTCCATTCCCCGAGCATCTGCACTCACCCCATCTTCCTGATGCCTTAACAGTGGTAGAGTTCCTTTTGTCTTACCTACCACCCCATCAGCCTCCATTTCCCACACATCATCCTCTGCACCTTCTGCCACTTCCAAAGGGATCCTACCATCCTACCACTAAACATATCTTTACCTCCCACACCCACCTCCAGTTGTCTGCAGGGAATGTTCCCTCTGTAATTTTCTTGTCCATTCCAACCTCCATACTAATCTCCCTTCCGACACTTATCCCTGCAAGAAGTCTAAATGCTACAGTTGCTCATACATCACCTCCATTCAGGGCCCCAAACAGTCCTTCCAGGTGAAACAATACTTCACCTGCAAATCTACTGGGATCATCTGGTACTCCCAATGCAGCTTCCTCTACACTGGGGAGACCCGTCATAGATTGGGACACTGCTTCATTGAGCACCTCCCTTCCATCCGCCACAAGTGGAACTTCCCTGTGGCCAAATTTTAACTTCCATTCCTGTTCTGATATGCTGGTCCATGACCTCCTCTTGTGCCAAGATGAGGCCACCCTCAGGGTGGAAGAGCAAAACCTTATATTCTGTTTGGGTAGACTCCAACCTGATGGCATAAATATCAATTTCTCCTTCCAGTTTAAAAAAAATATTCCCATCCCCTCCCCTCTTCCTTTATTGCCTGGTCTGACACGCTACCTCTTTTCAGCTGCCTTTTACTTCTCTCTGGGTCCTCTCCTCCTTCCCTTTCTCCTATGGTTCACTCTTCTCTCCTATCAGATTCCTCCTGTGTCACTCAACCTTTCCCACCCACCTGGTTTCACCTATCTCCTTCCAGGTAGCCTCTTTCTTTTCACCTCTTCTTTTTATTCTGGCGTTTTTTCCTTTCTTCTCGGTCCTGAAGAAGGGTCTCGGCCCAAAACGTGACTGTATAGTCATTTCCATCGATGGCTGCGTAAACCTGATGAGTTCCTCCAGCATTTTGTGTGTGTATGTGTTGCTTTGGATTTCCAGCATCTTCCGATTTTTCTCATGTTTGTGGTTCTGGATTTGATTGATTTCAGCAGAAAAAATGTAATATGCATTCATCCACAATAATGGTTTGTAAACAATTTGAGGATTCCCAACAATAAACTTAATAAAACAGGTAAGCCATCCAGAAATAATTATTCAAATAGTTAAATTTTGGGTGGTATTTTTATGTGACTATTTTGATACATACTAATAATAAACTCACCTGTCTTTCATTGAGGCACACTCAAAATATTACAAGCCTATAAGATCATAAGATATTGGAGTAGAATTAGGTCATTTGGCTCATCGATTCTGCTCTGCCATTTCATCATGGCTTCATATCCCTTTATGCCCTGACTAATGGGAGTCTATCAACCTCTGCCTTAAATATACAGAAAGATTTGGCTTCCACAGCCAATAAATTACACAGATTCACTATACTCTGGCTAAAGAAATTCCTCCTCATCTCTGTACTAAAAGGATGTACCTCTATTATAATCGCTAAAAAAGAAAATCTGCAGATGCTGGAAATCCAAGCAACACACAAAAAATGCTGGAGGAACTCAGCAAGCCAGGCAGCACCAACGGAAAAGAGTACAGTCAATGTTTCGAGCAGAGACCCTTTGGCAGGACTGTAGAAGAAAAAGATGAGTAGATTTAACAGGTGGGGGGAGGAAAGAGAGAAATGCAAGGTGATAGGTGAAACTGGGAGGTGGAGGGGTGAAGTGAAGAGCTGGGAAATTGATTGGTGAGAGAGATAAAGGGCTGGAGAAGGGGGAATCTAATAGGAGAAGACAGGCCATGGAAGAAAGAAAAGGGGGAAGGAGCACCGAGGGAGGTGATGGGCAGGCAAGGAGATAAGGTGAGAGAGGGAAAAGGGGATGGGGAATGGTGAAGGGGGAGGTGGCATTACTGGAAGTTTGAGAAATCAGTGTTGATGCTATCAGGTTGGAGGCTACCCAGAAGGAATATAAGGTGTTCCTGCAACCGTCTATTATGAAGCTGTGTCCTCTGATCTTAGACTCTCCTACCATAGGAAACCTCCTCTTCACATCCACTCTGTCATGGTCTTTCACCATTCAATAGGTTTCAATGAAGTCATCCCTTATTCTTCTAAATTCTAGTACATAGAGGCTGAGAGCCATCAAGCGCTTATCTTATGACAAGCCATTCAATACTGGAATCATTTTCGTGAACCTCCTTTGAACCCTCTCCAGTGTCAGCACGTCCTTCCCAAGATGAGGGGCTCAAAACTGCTCAATACTATGAGTGAACCCTCACCAGTGCTTTATGAAGCCTCAACGTTACATCGTTGTTGTTGTGTTCTAGAGTTCTGTAAAGAGTTCGAGCATCACATTTGCCTTCCTCACCACAGACTCAACCTACACATTAACCATTAGATTAATGGAATCCTGCACAAGGATTCCCAAGTTCCTTTGTGGTTTAGATCTTTGAAATGTCTCTCGATTTGGGGGAAAAAAGTAGTTTACCATTTCATTTCTTCTATCAAACTGCATGACCATGCTCTTCCCAACATTGTATTGTATCTGCCTCTTCATTGCCCATTCTCCCTAATCAAAGTCCTTCTGCAGCCTCTCTTTTTCCAGAAAACTTCTTGCCCCTGCACGTATCCTTGCATCATCCGCAAACTTTGTAATGAAGCCATTAATTCCATCATCGAAGTCATAGACATAAAAGGAAGCAGTCCCAACACAGACCCCAGTGCAACACCACTAACTGCTGGCAGCCAACCAGAAAAGGCTTCCTTTATTCTCACCCTTTGCCTCCTGCCATTCAGCTATTTCTTTATCCATGCTAATATCTTTCCTGTAATATTGTGAGCTCTTAACTTGTTAAGCATCCTTGTGTATGTCACCTTGTCAAAGACCTTCTGAAAATCCAATTACTCAACATAAACTGATTCTTCTTAGTCTATCCTGCTTGTTATTTCTTCAAATCATCCCAAAAACTCTGTCAGGCAAGGTTTTCCCTTCACGAAACCATGTTGACCATGGCCTATTTTATCATGTTCCTCCAAGTACCCCAAAACCACATCCTTAACAATCGACTCCCAACATCTTCCCAACTCTGGTTCCCATCCTCCTGCCAAATTAGCTTAAACTCCCTGAACAACTCTAGCAAACCTGCCCACAAGGATATTGGACCCCTTCGAGTTTAGGTGTAACCCATCCCTTTTGTACAGACCTCTTCCCCAGAAGCAATCCCAAAGGTCCAGAAATGTGAACACCTGCCCCAGTTCCTCAGCCATACATTCACCTGCTAAATCACTCTATTCTTACCCTCACCGGTACATGGCATAGGCAGTAATCCAGAGATTACTACCTTAGAGGTCCTGTTTTTCAGCTTTCTACCTAGTTCCCTAAAATCTCTCTTCAAGACTTCTTAATCTTGTCCACCCATGTCATTGGTGTTTATATTCACTAAGACTTCTGGTTGCTGCCCTTCCTCTTGAAAATGTTGTTGACCTGATCCTCAACATCCCTGACCCTGGCACCTGGGGGTCAATGTACCATCTGGGTGTCTCTTTCGTGCTGCCAGAATCTCATCTCTGTTCCTCTAATTCTGGAATATAACAAATGTTTGAGACAATTACCGGGATTCTCTTTGTTTATTTGGAACACTATACTGTTTAACTGGGGCAGGAACATGTTGCCAAACAGGTTCCAGCTAATATCAGTCAAGTACATACACTTGTGTGGCCATTAGATGCTACACTGCTTTGAGCAAACAGTTTTCAGATGGTCAAGAATCTGCAGATGCTGGAAATCTAAGCAACACACACAAAATGCTGGAGGAACTCAGCAGGTCAGGCAGCATTTATGAAAAAGAGTAAACAGTCGATGTTTCAGGCCGAAACCCTTCATCAGGACTGAGGGAGAAAGGTGAGAAGTTGGAGCAAGAAGGTGGGGGAGAGGTGGAAGAAGTACGTGGTAAGTGGTGATTGGTGAAACAGTAAAGAGCTGGGAAGTTGATAGGTGAAAGAGGTAAAAGACTGGAGGAGGGAGAATCTGATAAGAAAGAGTGGAAGACCATGGAAGAAAGAGAGGAGGAGCACCAGACAGAGGTGATAGGCAGGTAAGGAGATATGGTGAGAGAGGGAAATGGGAATAGTGAAGGTGGTGTGCGGTGCACAATTAATGGAAGTTCGAGAAATCAATGTTCATACCATCAGGTTGAAGGCCACCCAAACAGAATATAAGGTGTTGCTCCTTCAGTCTTGAGTGTGGCCTCATCGCTGCCATTTAAAATTTCTCAATCTATCTTAAAAAAAAGATTTTAAGTATTTATATACACCACACATAATGCACCCTACAGTACAACAATCCCTTGAATCATTCATAACTTGTACGGGAAACAAATCTTGAAAAGAGACTGAAAGTATTTCGACTTTAACAAAGAAGTTTAAATGAAATGTCAGTTGGTAAATTGTGATTTGTCGAAACATTTGTATAAAGTTGTTACAGCCTTACCAAATGAGGAAAGGTTGATACTCCTGCTTAAAAACATGAATTGAATTTAAGGGTTAATTTTAATTTGCTCCGGTACCAATATAATGAACAAGTGGCTTTCATCTGTGAATGACTCATTACTGTGGAGATAAAAAAGAAATGTGTACAATTGTGTGGCACTCAATAATTAACTTCTTGCATAATAGTTAAGTGAAGCTGAGGAATGTATGAGAAATATTTTTAACATTTCGTAAATTCATTTGTAGCATCAATTCACTTGCTGAGATTTTCACTGTTCTAAAGGTTTTTTGAATTGCCGTTTTACCCAAAAATATGAAAAGAGCAGTAGAACTTAAAATAAAGCAGGTGTTGCTGCAATGTCATAGAATTTACTAACAATTCAATGATTGTTTCCAATCAGATAATATACTTTCTGTAGCTCTTACAAAGTCATGCAATCAAAATAGGAACCTTTTGTTATAGCTTGTTTTTTTACAATAAGTCTGAATAAAAATTATTTACATTGAACTAATTCCTGTTAATCTTTGCTTCATAAATCAAAGCATAACTCATCAAATTAAGGAATGATGGATAGCTTGAACAGTAGCAAAATCACGGAATCAATAGAGTAATCTACCTTCTTGCTAGGTCTCCATCATCAAAACATGCAGGGTAAAAGAGTAAATGTATATAATAGAAGAACAAAAATGATTTTCTTTCTGCTTGCTTTGAGGGAGGTGGAGGGGGGGAAAGTACATGAGTGCAGTTTGTCTACTCATCAGTAGACAGTAAAAGAAAATGCCACTCAGTGACCATTTAAAATGCAGGTCAAAGAAGTGAACAAAGTAAATCAGCAGGTTAAAAAAATCCATGTGGTGGAACAACACACACAAAATGCTGGTGGAACACAGCAGGCCAGGCAGCATCTATAGGAGAAGCACTGTCGACGTTTCGAGCCGAGACCCTTTGTCAGGACTGCTGTGTTCCACCAGCATTTTGTGTGTGTTGTTTGAATTTCCAGCATCTGCAGATTTCCATGTGGTGGAAAATAGTTACATCCCTTGAATCAAAATCAATTTTGGGTCAATGCGTAAATTGATTTTGAATGGATTGGCATTTCGCAGCATCTCAGTTTAATTATTACCTGACTTTCCCAGCTGCATCATTCTTCAAATTTCTTTGTTTTTTTAAGACTCCTCTTCTATCGTATAGTTTATCATTTGCATACTTTGTATTTCATGAAGTCCTAGAATTGTACAACATGAAAGAGGCCATTTGGCTCCATGTGCACACTGTCCATTGGACTCCTTTCTATATTAATTCCATCTCCCAGTAATTGGTCCTTAATTTTCTTTTGCCATTTCAGGTACTCATCTTGCCACTTCTTAAATACAGTGGCAACTGTACTTCAGCCCCTTTCTCAGGCTGTGCATTGTAGGTACTTGCCATTCTTGGGCTGAAGAAGGATCCCCTCATCCCTTGTAAACCTCTTTCGCTTGACCCTAAATCTGTGTTCTCAAGATCTGTGCACACCTGATATGGGGAAAAGTTCCCAGCAGTCTACCATATTTTTACCCAAAATTTGTATACCTCCATCATGGTCCCGCTTAACCTCCTCTGCTCCAGGGAAAATAGACCTTTTTTTTCTAGTCTGCCCTTCAAACTGAACTACTCTGGTGAATCTTCTCTGCACACTCTCCCAGCTATACCACTTTCACCAGATTGGCATACAACACCCCAGCTGGGGTTTGACCAAAGTTTTATAAAGTTGGCTCATAACCTACTTCTCTATTCATTGCCCCGATTAATGAAGACCAATATCCCATGTACCTTGCTAATTATGTCACCTTGAACAGCTAATTTCAAGATCTACAGACATAATCCAATGTTCATCTGTTACTCAATATTCCTCAAGATCCTACTAATCATGTATATTCTAGCCTCATTACTATTGCTAAGTTGCATCACAACTGTTGCTGACAGAATCTCAGATGGTGACAAGGAGGCCTATAGGAATGAGATAGATTGGCAGGTTGAGTGGTGTCATGAAAGCATCCTTGCATACAATGTTAGTACGATGCAGGAATTGATTGTAAACCTAGACAGTAGATTTGACAGTAGATTTGATTGTAAGGCCTACACAGTAGATGTGGAAAGGATGTTGCCCATGAAGGCGGCATGACGCAGTTTGCAGCGGCCACTCCGGAGTTGATATCTGTTATTTGTTAAGCGGGATGCTGTGCACAATTCTAATCTGATGAAAAACAGATGTGGGAGCACGGAGGAACATCTGGAAATCTCCAGGAAGGCCTTCTTTGTTGCTGCTGCTGTTGTGAGGTCCGGGTCTCTGTTGAGAAGAACAGGCCCTCAGACCTCGGGGTCGCGTTGCCGGTGGTCGTTGGTGGGGGCGTCATAGTGCGCTTGGCAGAGAATGGTACTCAGAGAGGCTGTGCTGGAGGTGATGGTCGGAGGCTCAGAGGTTCGATGGACTTGGAGTCCACTGTGGTCGGGGCACTTTCACTGTGTACTGTGTCTGCGAGGCTGGGTCCGGTGGCGCCTTGTAAGTCCATAGCGGGAGTATTCCCTTCTGCCGCCTGCGTGGGATGATGAGTCTATCGGGACCCTGAGGATTTGTGGAAACTGTGTGGTGGTTTCTTTCGAACTTATAGTCTTTTAACATCTTTGGTCTATTTTTACTGTGCCCATGGTCTGTTTTTTTTTAATCAATTATGGTATTGTCTGCACTGTTGTAACTATATGTTAACTATAACTATATGTAACTATGTGGTTTTGTGTAGGTCTTGCAGCTTTAGTTTTTGGTTTGTTGGGTGGTAGAGTTGGTCTCTTGACTTGGTATGTCTGGCTAGTCTTGTTTTGTTTGGTGGATTTGGAGCTCCTTTCAGGGGAATGCGCTAAGTTGGTAGCGCAATATTAATATGCAGCAGCCTCTCCAGACTCTGGATTTGGGGATTACCAAACATTATGTGGATTTTCTGGTGTAGTCTGTTTTGTCGTGTGCTTTTGTGATATCATTCTGGAGAACGTCGTCTCATTTTTTAACTGCATTGCATTTGTGGTTTCTAAATGACAATAAACTGACTGTGGAGGCCAGGTCATTGGGTTCATTTAAGGCAGAGATTGATAGGTTCTTGATTGACTATGACATCAAAGGTTACAGGGAGAAGGCTGGGGAATGGGGCTGAAGAGGGGAAAAAAGAATCAGCCATGATTGAATAGTGGAGCAGACTCAATAGTCCAAATAGCCTAATTCTGCTCTTATGTCTTATAAAATTGCAGGTACTGGAAATTTGACATTAAAGCAGAAGATGCTGCAAGTACTCAGGATATCAGTCAGTAACTGTACAGGAAAGATGAATTAATATTTAGGGCCAATGAATTTTCATCAATACTTTTGATGATTTTGATCAATGTTGTTAATTTCTAACTGGTAGTACCCTTTTCTGATTTTAAGGTTGCAGATCTATACCTTCCTGTGTGAGTAATGAACTTGGCTGACACTTAAGCATTGAGAGAATTCTGTATTACAGGGAATGTTTTTTTTCCAAAGAAGTTAAACAAAACATCATATGCTCCTGAAAAAGAGCATGGAATTCTCATTGTGACCGAGCCAACACTACCAACAATGGCATATTGTCTAGCCATTCATTAATTTGCCTTTTGTAATAACTTGCTCTGTGCAAATTCTCCACTCATTAATTGGTTGTTTATGTCATTGCTCTCTGTGGAACCTTAAACCAACTGGTTGCCATATTTACCCAAAAAGGCACCAGCTGTGGAAAGGAATTTTTATATGAACATGCTTTTGAGTTATAAAATTAGATTTCCATCAGAATATTTGAATTATTTGCATATTTTATTTCCAGTTGTAGTCCAGAGTACCTTTCTACTATGAGAATAAAATCTGTAAATAGTTTCTTTCTTAAATTTCACCAATGTTACTTGAGTGCAGAATTGAATACTGTCTCCATTCTTTTTTGGAAGCTTAATGTAAGATTGAAGTTCATTACATTCTATATGGTGCCTTGTATTATTTAATAGCTGAAATTTAAATATTCCTGAAACAAACAGTTGTTTAATTTGATGCAGATAAATTAAGTCATTATATGTGCCAATTTGCCTCAGAAGGCAATCAAAGATAAAATTAAATCTCTTAAGCATTTTTCACCAGTTTCATGTCTGAATAAAAATTCATAAAGAATATGAAAAATGAGGTGTCATTAGAGCTACAGGATTCATGGGGATTTTATATGAAGCCTGTTTAATCAGAATAGCACAGCCATTAATATTCATAAAGTCAGCTTGAATACAAATGACAGTAGTAGGAAGCCCAGATTTCATATGTTTTCACAGGATGAATATATTAAATGAAGCTTTAAAAAATAGTGCATTGTTGAAATTAAAGGACCATGGAATTTTAGCAGTAGTTGTCAAAAATGAAATTAAAACTTTTTGCCATGTTGTGATTATAGCTGTTTAATGATCCTATAGATTTCAAATGCATTTCATGAGATTTTAAGCTAGAAGTATGAATATTTTGTGGGTGAGGTATGATAAAAGAAAGATTCAGTGCCAATTATAACATAAATGATTAATAGTGTACTGCAAGCTACAGGAAGACATTCTCTAGAAAAAAAATTCAAGGTGCTTTTGGTTTAAAAATAAATGCAATGAATATGCCTTTGAGACTTATTTTAGCTACAATGATTAAAAATTTTGAGGTGAGCTATTGGTGTTGAATTCTATTTCGAACATTTCAGAATCATACTCAGGTTTAATTTAATAACCAGAATATATTGTGAAATTTGTTGTTGTACGGCATTGGTACATTTCGATAAATAGAAATTAAATCTATAAATTACAGTAAGTATATACAGGTTGAGCATCCCTTATCCGATATATTCGGGGTCGGAAGTGTTTTGGATTTCACATTTTTTTTCAGATTTTGGAATATTTGCGTCTATATATTGAGATAACTTGGAGATAAGACCCAAGTCTAAACACAAAATCAATTTACATTACATAAATAGCTTATGGACAGCTGGTATGAAGCTCACAGAAGCTTGTAGTCAGAACACAGTATGACTTAATGGAGCTGGGTCCTCCACAGACTGCTGGAGTTCAATGATTGCCCCCTGACTGCATCTATTACCAGGTTCCAATGCTATGATTGGTTTCATTCCGTCATTGATTTCAAACAGCCACTATTCCACAACAATTATGGGGGATGGGTTAGTTTTATATAACAATTACTGTATCTTAAATTTTCAGTTCATTGTGATAGATTTTTGTATGTTTCATGATCAGCAGACCCTTGTGGCATATGTTCACTTCATTGATGAATCTATATTTTCAATACATGATCGAGATCTTCATTTTTTTCTGCTTTATGCAGTGTCTATTTTTCATTAACTTTTGTTCATCACATATGTGAGGTTACTTCACAGAACTGCCTGTGGTGTGCAGAGACTTGTTCACCACCCAGAAACCTTCCCAGCCCCTTGTGGAATTTTCCATTTGTGACATCATGTCAGTGCTTAAAAACATTCAGATTTTGGAGGCTTTTCAATTTTGGAATTTCAGGTAAGTGGTATTCAACCTGTATTTAAAATAATAAATTAGATAAGCCAAGCTAAAAGAAAGGGGGTGTTAATACTGAGGAACCGTTCATGGGTTCATTGTCCATTCAGAAATCTGATGGCGAAGGGAAGAATCTGTTCTTGAAACGTTGTATACCTGTCTTCAGGCTCCTATACCATCTCCTTGATGGTAACAATGAGAAGATGGCATGTTCTGGGTAATGCCTTTTTGAGGCATTGCTTTTTGAAAGTTCCTGGATGCTGGGGAGGCTAATGCTCTTGATGAAGCGGGCTGAGTTTACAACTTTCTGCCGCTTTTTCTGATCCTGTGCAATGGGCCCTCCATCTCAGATGGTGATGCAAGCAGTTAGAATGCTCTCCATGGTTCATCTGTAGAAATTTGCGAGCGTTTTTGGTGTCATACCAATTCTCCTCAAACTCTAGAAATATAGATTTGTAATGACTTTTTTTTTGTAATTGCATCAATATGTTGGGCCCAGGATTGATGCTTAGAGATGTTGACACCCTGGAATTGAAACTGCTCACTAATTCCACTGCTGATCTCTCAATGAGGACTAGTGTGTGTTCCCTCGACTTCCCCTTTCTGAAGTCCACAACCAATTCTTTGGTCTTACTGACATTGAAGAGTAAGGTTGTTGCTGCTGCACCACTCAACCATCTCATCTATCTTGCTCCTGTATACTTCCTCATCACCATCTGAAATTCTGCCAACAATAGTTACGTCATCATCAAATTTATTCTTTATTTTTAATTTTTTCACCAAATTTATTCTGACTGTTTAAAGTGCCTAGTTGCAAAATATCTTCCTGGAACAAAATGTCTATCAATGAAATATATTGCTATAGATGCTTAAATCAGCCAGCAGTAGAGATTGAGAAGAAATCACTTGAATTGTGAATCTCCAGAAGTTATGCTTCTTCACCTTTTATCGTGGGATAATTTGTATCTTGCCTTAGGCTTCTGTTATTTTTCAGAACTTGTCAGATTTGTACATGAGTAACCCATTAATTTTTTCACAGCACATTTTAATGCTCATAATTAATACCTTTAAGAACCTTTAGAGAAGTATAATTTTTATGTGATGCCAATATGCTCCAGCTCTTGTCTATAAATGATCATTTTCCACAGATGAGTTTTTTGGCCTGAAGCAGGCCAATGAAGCAACTTTGGTTTTTATCCAATTGTGAGAGAAAATGCCAAGCTTTAAAAAAATATGCTTTAGAACTCTTTCTATGTCAATCTCTTTGCATCTCTTTCAGCTCCAAAATTCTGACCATTACTTATTATTCCTGTTCTTGCAGAACTGCCTGCAATTTCCTCCAGTTATAAAAACCCTTAAAATTAATATACTTGCTGCCTGTTCGTACATTCACCTCTAAGCAAACGTTTGCCCAGTTCTTCTAATGTCAACTTTGACTTGGGTATGCATTTTGGCTGATTACACATTTGAGATCCTGCAAAGTTATGTTAAAAGTTCAATATGATACATATAGCTATAACATACACCAATTTCATGCATTGACCTTGTCAGCTGAAACAAAAGTAGAACCTAGAGATGGAAACATAATCTTCCTGGATGATGAGAATCATCAAATGATTCCAACTGCTTACGCAGTACAAGAAATGCAAGAGAACACTTAAGAAAGAAATCAGGGGGCTAAAGGAAGGCATGAAGTTGCTCTTGCAGATAAGGTAAAGGAAAATCCAAAGGGATTCTACTAATATACTATGAACAAATGGATTGCAAGGGACAAAACTGATCCTCTGGAAAATCAGAATGATAATCAATAATAACCAAAATTGATGGGAGAGATCTTAAATTAATTTCTTTTATATGTATTTACTCAGGAGATGGATGAAGAGTCTATAGAAATTAGGCAAAGTAACATCAAATTCATGGGCCTTGTACAGATTACAGAGACAGACAGACAGACAGACAGAGATACTTTATTGATCCCGAGGGAAATTGAGTTTTGTTACGGTCGCACCAACCAAGAATAGTGTAGAAATATAGCAATATAAAACCATAATTAATTAAATAATAATAAGTAAAATATGCCAAGTGGAAATAAGTCCAGGACCAGCCTATTGGCTCAGGGTGTCTGACACTCCGAGGGAGGAGTTGTAAAGTTTGATGGCCACAGGCAGGAATGACTTCCTATGACGCTCAGTTTTACATCTCGGTGGAATGAGTACTCTGGCTGAATGTACTCCTGTGCCTAATCAGTACATTATGGAGTGGATTGGAGACATTGTCCAAGATGGCATGCAACTTGAAGGAAGTATTTATTGCCCTGAGGCTGATCAGGATGGGTGAATCACCAGGCATGAGAAGGTGTTCCCCTTGGATTCTATGGGAGGCAATTGCAAAGATATTTAAATCATCCTTAGTAACAGGAGTAGTACCAAAGGATTGGAGGATAGCCAATGTTGTTCTGCTGTTTAAGAAAGGTTCTAAATATAAACCAGGAAATTATAGGCCAGTGAGCCTGACATCAGTTGTTGAAAGTTATTGGAAGGTATTCTGAGGGACTGGATATGTAAGTATTTGGATGGACATGGACTGATTGAGGAAAATCAGCATGGCTTTCTGTGTGGTTTTAAGGAATTACCAGGAAAGTTGATGTTGTCTTCATGGACTATAGCAAGGCGTTTTACAAAGTCCCGCATTGGAGGTTGGTCAAGAAGTTTCAGTCGCTTGGCATTCAAGATGACTTAGTAAATTGGATAAGACATTGGCTTTGTGGGAGAAGCCAAAGAGTGGTTGTAGATTGTTACCTCACTGACTAGAGGCCTCTGACTAGTGATGTGCTGTAAGGATCGATCGTGGGTCCATTGTTGTTTGTCATCTATATCAGTGATTTGAATGATAATATGGTAAACTGGATCAGCAAGTATGTAGATGACATCAGGATTGGGGATGTAGTTTACAGCAAGGAAGGCTATTGTGGCATGCAGAGGGATTTGCATCAGCTGTTGGAACTTAATGAAGACGAGTGAGGTGTTGCACCCTGGGAGGACCAACCAGGTCGTCTTACACAATGAATGGTAGGGCACTGAGGAATGTGGTAGAACAAAGGGACCTGGGAATACAGGTCCATAATTCATTGAAAGTGGTATCACAGATAGATAGGGTCATAAAGAAAGCTTTTGACATATTGGTGTTCATAAATCAGTGTATTGAGAACAGGAGATAGGATGTTATGCTAAAGTTATATAAGATGTTGGTGAGGTCTAATTAGGAGTATTGTGTGCAGTATTGGTCACCTACATACAGAAAAGATGTAAATAAGGTTGAACGAATACAGAGAAAATTTACAGTGATTTTGCCGCATCTGGAACACCTGAGTTATAAGGAAACATTGAATAGTTTAGGACTTTATTCCTTAGAATGTAGAAGATTTGGAGATGTCAGGGGTAAGTTTCTTATGCAGAAAGTGGTGAGCATGTGGAATGGGCTGCCAATGACGGTGGTGGAGGCGAAAACGATAGGGTTTTTTAAGAGACTCTTAGATAGGTATGTGGAACCTATAAAAATAGAAGTCTAAGGGTAACCATAGGTAATTTCTAAATTAAGTACTTGTTCAGCACAGCATTGTGGCCGAAGGGCCTGTACTGTGCTGTAGGTTTTCTATGTTTCTAAGATTGAGAGGAGATTTGATAGAGGTATACAAAATTATGAGTGGTATAGATAGGGTAACTGCAAGCAAGCTTTTTCCACTGAGGTTGGGTGGGACTACAACCAGAGGTTATGGGTTAAGGGTGAAAGCTGAAAGTTAAAGGAGAATATGAGGGGAAATGTCTTCATTCGGATGGTTGCAAGAGTTTGGAATGAGCTGCCAGCACAAGTGGTGCATATGTGCTTGATTTCAATGTTTAAAAGAAGTTTAGATAGGTATATGGAAGGTAGGAGCATGAAGCACTATGGTCCCAGTGTATGTCAATGTTGGTGGGTAGTTTAAATGCTTTCAGCATGGACTAGATGGGCCAAAGAGCCTGTTTTATACTATACTTCTCTATGACTTTATGATTCAAGCAAGAGGCAATTTGGCCCAAATCTGCCTCTTCTGTATAATTATCCAACTAATTCCACAGGTTTTTTTTGCCATTTTCCAGTAATTTACTTTCTTTAAAGTAATTAATAAAACCTCTTTTGCAAGCTATAATTAGGTCTACTTACAGCTATCCTTCCAAGTATTATCTTTCAGATCACAAAAGCTTATTAAAATAAATTCCTCTTGCTTATAGTGTCTTCTCCAGCATTTTGGCCACTCCTTAAAGTTTCAATCTTTTGATCAGTTCTTTGTACTAATTGTAGCTTTTATGATTTTGAATAATTCCGTAAAGATTCTTCTTAAACTTTTTTCCTCTGTGGAGAACATCACCATCATCTCCTGTCAAGCCATATTGTTCAGGCCTATTATTTCTGGTATCATGCTAGTTGATGCTGTTTTGCAGCCTGTCCAAGGCTTTGCTATGTTAAGGTGTATATTGAATTTTATTAGGTTACCTGAAAGCCAATCCATATTTTAAAGATTTCACATTGCCAGTTTGTTTCTTTTAAGGATTAAAGTCCTCAAAAATCATAATGTTTCAGTTTGTTGCCAAATTGCTGAGTCTTCAAGTAAAGCAATAATCTAGCTGAATATTCGGCTATGCCTTTTGTTCCCCAAGTCTATTTATTATTTAAAACTCAGAAAAATTTAAAGTACAACCAACTAAGCAAAGGAGGTTTTCTCAGTATTTGGAAAAATAAAAATATAATTTAAATCTAATAAACACGAGAAAGTGTGCAGATGCTGGGAATCCAAGTAACATACACAAAATGCTGGAGGAGCTCAGCAGGTCAGACAGCATCGATGGAAATGAATAGATTGTCAAAGTTTTGGGTCAAGACCCTTCTTCACGACTGGAAAGGAATGGGGAAGATGCCAAAATAAAAAGGTAGGAGAGGAGGGGAAGGAGGCTAGCTGGAAGGTGATAAGTGAAGCCAAGTGGGTGGGAAAGGTCAAGGGCTGGAAAAGAAGGAATCTGATAGGAGAGGAAAGTGGACCATTGGAGAAAAGGAAGGAGGAGGGGACCTATAGGGTAGTTATAGGCAAGTGAGGGAGGTAAAAGGTCAGAGTGGGGAATTGAGAAAGGGAGGCAACTTAAATATCACTTGTTTTTCTCTCATATGTTCCCATATCATTTTCCTGAAATTCTGCAGTTTACATCATCACTTGCCTACATTGGAATTACCAATTGATGTGAGCTACTCATTGTTTATTTAATTTGTCATGAATTTTTCTCTAATTTTAAACTAAATTCACTTTTGTTCCCTTCCTTTCCTCCGCTAGCTTGCCTGCTCTTTCCAGAGCAAAGTTTTGTTTCAGATTTTCAAAGCAATCACTTTTCACACCTACCATTCCCTCAATTGCCCACTTAATGTTGGAATAGTAGCTGTGAATTTAGAACAGAGGTACTGACACAGTGAACGAGAATTTGTGGTTACAGTGACTCCAGAGCCCTTTAAAATCTTAAGTGTTGGAATCCTCACACTTTTAATTATTATCACGTCTTTAAATTGGAAAGCCTGTTTCTCCACAGGGTGGACAGCAACAGCTACGATGAACACTATAAGGCATTCAGCACAGGCTAACTTTTTTGTTCACATCATGCCACGAGAAGTAGTGGATGCAGATTCAATGATAGCATTTAGAAATGAGCTGAATGACTATCGGAAAAGAGAGAATTTTCAGGATTAAAGTGTGTAGGGTGGTGGGACTATTGCTTTCACATTGACCGTTTATAAATTTTGAGGGGCTGAGTGGCTTCCTTCTCTGTAATAATTATTCTGCGATTATATGAAAAGCTAACATAACGGAAACATTTATAATGTAAGTTGCATACGGCAGCGGAGATTTTTTAATAATTTTAAATATTTTTAAATAATACTTATATTTATTCTGATACAAGGCTTCTGAAACACTCTACTTTCTAGGTCTTTATGGGAAGAGATTACCATGAAGACAGAAAAATGATTTCAAAGATGTGCAATCAAGGATGTGGAAACTATAGAAAGGGTTAAGAGAAGATTTACAAGGATGTTGCCTGAATTGGGGAGCATGCCTTACAAGATAAGGTTGTGTGAACTTGGCCTTTTCTCCTTGGAGTGACAGAGGATGAGAGGTGACTTGATAGAGGTGTATAAGATGATGAGAGGCATTGATCGTGTGGATAGTCAGAGGCTTTTTCTCGGGGCTGAAATGGCTATTATGAGAGGCCACAGTTTTAAGGTGCTTGGAAGTAGGTATAGAGATGTCGGGGTAAGTTTTTTATGCAGAGAGTGGTGAGTACGTGGAATAGGCTGCTGGCAATGGTGGTGCAGGCGGATATGATAAGGTCTGACAGACAATCTCCCAGTTGTTATAGGGGCCAGAGGACCTAGGGTAACGGAGGAACTGAAGGAAATTCACATTAGGCAGAAAATGGTGTTGGATAGACTGATGGGACAGAAGGCTGATAAATCCCCAGGGCCTGATGGTCTGCATCCCAGGGTACTTAAGGAGGTGGCTGTAGAAATTGTGGACATATTGGTAATCATTTTCCAATGTTCTATAGATTCAGGATCAGTTCCTGAGGATTGGAGGGTAGCTAATGTTATCCCACTTTTGAAGAAAGGAGGGAGAGAGAAACAGGGAATTATAGACCAGTTAGCCTGACATCAGTGGTGGGGAAGATGCAGGAGTCAATTATAAAAGATGAAATAGTGGCACATTTGGTTAGCAGTAACAGGAGGATGTAACTGTGAAAATGGACAAGGGAGAGCCAGTGGATGTCGTGTACCTGGACTTTCAGAAAGCCTTTGATAAGGTCCCACATAGATTAGTGGGCAAAATTAGAGCACATGGTATTGGGGGTAGGATACTCACATGGATAGAAAATTGGTTGGCAGTCAGGAAACAAAGAGTAGGGATTAACGGGTCCTTTTCAGAATGGCAGGCAGTGACTATTGGGGTACCGCAAGGCTCGGTGCTGGTACCGCAGCTATTTACAATATACATTAATGATTTAGATGAAAGGGTTAAAAGTAAAATTAGCAAATTTGCAGATGACACAAAGCTGGGTGGCAGTGTGAAGTATGAGGAGGATGTTAGGAGAATGCAGGGTGACTTGGACAGGTTAGGTGAGTGGGCAGATGCATGGCAGATGTAGTTTAATGTGGATAAATGTGAGGTTATCCACTTTGGTGGCAAGAACAGGAAGACAGATTACTGTCTGAATGGTGTCAAGTTAGGAAAAGGGGAATTACAATGAGATCTAGGTGTCCTTGTTCATCAGTCACTGAAAGTAAGCATGCAGGTACAGCAGGCAGTGAAGAAAGCTAATGGCATGTTGGCCTTCATAACAAGGGGAGTTGAGTATAGGAGCAAAGATGTCCTTCTGCAGTTGTATAGCACCCTGGTGAGACCACACCTGGAGTATTGTGTTCAGTTTTGGTTTTCAAATCTGAAGAAGGACATTCTTGCTATTGAGGGGGTGCAGCGTAGGTTCACGAGGTTGATTCCCGGTATGGCGGGACTGTCATGTGTTGAAAGATTGGAGCGACTGGGCTTGTATACACTGGAATTTAGAAGGATGAGAGGGGATCTGATTGAAACATATAAGATTATTAAGGGATTGGACATGCTTGAGGCAGAAAACATGTTCCCGATGTTGGGGGAGTCCAGAACCAGAGGCCACAGTTTAAGAATAAGGGATAGGCCATTTAGAACGGAGTTCAGGAAAAACTTTTTCACCCAGAGAATTGTAGATCTATGGAATGCTCTGCTTCAGAAGGCATTGGAGGCCAATTCTCTGGATACTTTCAAGAAAGAGTTAGATAGAGCTCTTAAAGATAGTGGAGTCAGGGGATATGGGGAGAAGGCAGGAACAGGGTACTGATTGTGGATAATCAGCCATGATCACAATGAATGGCAGTGCTGGCTCAAAGGGCCGAATGGCTTACTCCTGCACCTATTGTCTATTGTCTTTTAAGAGATACCTGGATAGGTACATGCAGCTTAGAAAAATAGAGGGCTATGGGTAACCCTAGGTAATTTCTAAAGTAAGTGCATGCTCGGCACAGCATTGTGGGCCAAAGGGCCTGTATTGTGCCGTAGTTTTTTCTATGTTTCAATGTGCTCAAATCCTTCTTGAAGAAGTGCAAGATCCCTATTTACTTCTGGCGAATGACTTCTCCACTGGAGTAGGAGCATTCAGAATCACAAGGGCATTGAGGCCATGTTCAGAGGCACACATAGGCCCTGTGTCAGTGCATAAGTAATGTTGTACTCCAGATGCAACCCATACACACCACTGCCCATCTGTCTTAGAGTCTGTGGTTCCCATATCGCCTTCATAAGACCATAAGATTAGGGAGCAGAATTAGGCCATTTGGCCTATCGAGTCTGCTCCACCATTTCATAATGGCTGATCCAATTTTCCTCTCAGCCCAAATCTCCTGCCTTCTCCCCTTATTCTTTCATGTCCTGACCAATCAAGAATCCTATCAACCTCTGCATTAAATGTACATTAAGACTTGGCCTCCACAGCTGTCCATGGCAAAGAATTCCACAGATAGACTACTTTCTGGCTAAAGAAATTCCTCCTCATCTCCATTCTAAATGGACACCCCTCCATTCTGAGGCTGTGTCCTCTGGTCTTAGACTTCCCCATCATAGGAAACATTCCCCCCCCCCCCCATCCATTCTATCAAGGCCTTATTAGTCATTTCAGAATACACAGTGGAAGGAGGTTATCTCGTCCTAAGTAACTGCTGAAGAAATACATTTATTGGCTCCCTATTTCCCTTTGAGGAGTTGATGGCATGCTACCATGTTAAATTACTGCAAACCTATTTAAAGTTTGATGGGGAAATCTAGGATTTAGATTCTAGATTTAGCAATGAATGAAGCATAATTTGAAAAATTCAAAGGAAGTAATTTCTGACTGTGGTGATGAGGCCTTGTGAATTCAGCTTTGATGGACTGGAAGCTGAGACTTGGACAGGCAAGTGTATGGATGGTCTCAGTGTGCTATAACAAAGTCCACAAGCTTCTCCTATTTGTTGGGTGAGGAAATTGGGAGAGGCAGCAAAGCTGAGCTTAAGGGCTTAATTGATGCTAATGTTACTTCCAGACAATCTTATAGAAGACAATTTTGAGAGAAGAAAGTGAAAACCAATTATGTTTGATCTAGACAGAATAATGAAATGATAGATATCTAAATTCACACCAGAAACAGTGAAATGTCTAGAATTGCAAAGTGTGAATGCTTTATTTAGATTAAGTTTTTTTAAATAGAGGAGAAAAACATAGAGGAGAGGTATTGGTTGAGTGGCAAATATGTCAAGATTATTAAGTAGAGGGTTAAAGACTGAATTGTGAGATCAAGATTGTGGATTTTTTGATTTTTTTTGTGCTTTACCTCTGACTTTCCATCTTGTTAACCTGAACATAGCTTTCATAATATAGTCTGCCTAATGAATTTTACAGCAACACGTGCAAAATATTGGAGGAAGTCAGCAAGTCTGGCAGTATCTATGGAAAAGAGTACAGTCAATGGTTTGGGCTGAGACCTTCAAGACCTTCATCAGGAATGTCCTTCTGCCTGGTCTGCTGAGTTCTTTCATTATTTTGTATGCTTTGCTTGGATTTCCAGCATCTGCAGTTTTACTCTTGTTTATAACAAATTTTATAATCATTTTATTATTTCTAACTCATGTTATACTGTTATAGTTGTATAATTCAAATTTCAAGTTGCTTTATGTGCTATTACTTTTAAAAGCTGTGCCTTAAATGTGGGAAGAATTCTGTAATTTAGTTTTGGAGGACTCACTGCAATTCATGTTAATTTAACAGTGCAGTAAACAACATTTTTGATCACCCATGCTTGCTAATTCTTCAAAACACTCATATGGGGCTTGACAAATTTAAATGTTAATTAGTATCGTTAATCTATTATGGGAGGGAGGATCTATCTGGAACACGTTACAGTTTGCTTACAGTTGAATTATGTTGCAAATGTATAAAATGCATGGGAAACAAAATTAAGATTGCTAATTGACTTGGAATTCAAGTTTTCTAAATAATGTTTTTTTAAATTCTTTTTGAAAGAAGCTTGGAGTAATCTTGTTTTTGTATCATGTCACATCAAATTCGAGTTGTCTAGCTTTTGTGTTGCTGTTGCTGTTTTATTATTCACAATACTTGCATCACTTCTCCAGTAGGTGGCAGCCTTCTCATTTAAGCTGTACACCTCGAAAGGATGAACTGAGGATGTCAGTGTTTCTTGTAATTGCTCCCAGTCTATTTGTTGCTTACTTATGAATTAACTTGCATTTATTGAACTAAATCATTTCAATCATTTAATTACACCTGAGGAGCTGAACTATAATTGCCTGCAGCTAACCAGGATCTAATATGGCTTCAGCTGTATTAATTTGATGTTTACTTTTCTGAGCGCTAAAAGCATTAAAATGATTGCGCGATGGGATTACATTTTGTTAATTGCTGGCAATCATTATCTTGGAAATGGTATTGAAGAAAGAGTGTACAATATAGAGGGATGAAATTTATAATTTATGTAATGAACAATAGGGCAGCCTGTCTTCTTTTAAAATGCCCATGAGATTATTAAAAATTGCTTTCTTTCTATGTCTTGGTATATTAAAATATTAAAAGACTGAAATTATTATTCACCTTTTTGTAGTTCTATATCTGCATTGACTGAGACATGCATGGTACATTTAATTAATGTAATAAAACACCTGCATTTCAGCTAATCCAAAAGTAAATGAGGAACGGATGGAAAGATTGCCTGTTTCTAAGAAGCTCCATTGAAGACTATTGGAAATAAAAGAGCGAGACATTTCATTGGAAATATTCTGTAAAGAATTCATTGTATTAGCATTTAGGTGTGAAGATAATGGAACATGGTGAAATCTCAGCACTTTTTGGATTGTAACAATCATGATCCATGTAACTTGTCCCCTAACTTTCCGCAAATGTAATGTTTTCACTCTTTTTTTAAGTAAACTCTACTGAAGCAAATTCAGTTAAATGGCCCAATTCATTTTGCTGTGACTCGTACCATTTTTGTAGCTGGCCCATAACTTAAAGTCTAATATAAATGTGAGAGCTTTCAGGAGATCCCAAAAAACTCTTATAATGACCCTGATTGAGGGATATTGGGTAGTTTGCCAGGAATAACTCATAAGTCCGCTTTTAAAATAGTCTAGTGGGTTCTTGTACATTGACCTATGAAAATAGAAGGATGTCTCCAGCTGTATTATTCCCTTACTATTACATTTGTTCAAGTTTCTGTAGTGGAATTTCCACCCCCAATCTTTTGACTCCTGACAAATTGTGCTATCAATTGGGCCACAACTTGCAAACAGCTAAAAATAATGTAAAAAGATGAAAACTGAAAAGTCAAATGTCTTTAATATGTGGTATTTAATTCACTGTTATTTATTATTGTTCTTTGAGTATATTTAGTATACTATTGCTTTGTTTTGTTGCTATTTCCCAACATGTTATTCAAAAAAGTTTGAGCACACAAAAAATCCTATTTATTGCTTAAACTGTTATTGTAAAAAAAAATCAAGAAGTAGAATGGAAGTTAAGCATTGGTCATGTTATAAGTTCTATACATACTGCATATATTTGAGCTAAAATATTTTAACTGCTGTAAAATATTTTAACTGCTGTATTTAATTATTGAATTTTATATTAATAGATTTTTAAGCAATACTAACAAGTGTGGCAATACTTGTTTTTGAATCTTTTTTTGTAACTTCTTGTTGCAGTTCAGAAGATATGGAAGAAAACGCAAGATCGCAAATACAGACGGAAGGTTGGTAAAATATAGATTTACTTTACTGTCAATGTGAAAAATATTTGTCCTGTGCCTTCCAATTTTCCAATTAAACAAGTGTTTTTCTTGAGGTAATTTACTATAACAATAAAGAAGGAATGTGGGCAAAGTAGTTGGAGAAGCATGCCACCTATTTTGAAGTACTTTTAAAATAATAGTATTATTGTGGCGACCCACTTTCTGTGCAGGCGAACCGGCTCACAAATAGCCAGCGCATGGGGGGAGACTTTGGTAATGCACCTCTGATGTTATTTCCGCCCGGAGAGGGCAGGCGCTAGGGATTTAAATGCCAGCGCCGCGGTTTGAATAAACTGTCTCGAAACAACTTACCGACTGCGTATCGTTATTTCAGTGCTGTGTGTAGCACATCGCTACATTGGTGACCCCAACGGTCCAAACGGGATTTGGACCAAAGATGACCGACTCTTCATCTGTTCACGCAGTTTCGCTAAAACTGCCAACTTTCTGGACGCTGCAACCACGCGTGTGGTTTAGCCAAGCAGAAGCCCAGTTCCAGATTCGGCAGATATCCTCTGATTCCACGCGTTACTACCACGTGGTGAGCGCCCTTGACCAGGAGACGGCTGCCCAGGTTGCGGATTTCATACAGTCGCCCCCGGAATAAGGCAAATATGAAGCATTCAAAGCGCTGCTCATTGGGACCTTTGGCCTCTCACGGCGTGAGCGAGGTGCCCGCCTGCTTCACCTGGACGGTTTGGGAGACAGACTGCCATCAGCATTGATGAATGAGATGCTGTCCCTGGCTGACGGACACAAGCCTTGCCTCATGTTTGAGCAGGTGTTCCTAGAGCAGCTGCCCGAAGACATACATCTGCTGCTGGCCGACGCAGATTTCAGTGACCCCCGGAAGGTGGTGGCCTGGGCAGATGTGCTGTGGAAAGCCAAGAGGGAGAGTGTGGCATCCGTCCGTCAGAATACCAGGCCACACACCCAACAGCAGACCAGACCAGGCCCAGCAGGGGGGTGCACACAACACAGAGGCAGGAGTGAGGAGGCCAGTGAACAGTGGTGTTTCTACCACCAGCGGTGGGGCACAAAAGTCCGCTGTTGTCACCCGCCCTGCAAGGGCCAGGGCCAGGGCCAGCTGCTGCTAATGACTATGACAGCTGGCCACCAGGACAGCCTCTTGTACGTCTGGGACAAACAGTCGGGATGCCGCTTCTTGGTCGACACCAGAGCGGAGATCAGCGTCTTGCCCCCGATGGGGTACGACACCCGCAACAGGAAGCCAGGACCCACCCTGAAGGCCGCAAACGGCAGCACGATACGGACCTACGGCACCCGCACAGTGCAGCTGCAGTTCGGCGCCAGCCAGTTCACGTGGGACTTCACACTGGCCGCGGTGGCCCAACCACTCCTGGGGGCAGACTTCTTGCGAGCTCACAGCCTGCTGGTTGACTTGCAAGGGAAAAGACTGGTACATGCCGAGACTTTCCAGACGTTCTCCCTGGGTGAAGTCAAGTTGCCGGCCCCACACCTGGACTCCATCACGCTGTCGGACAACGAATTCACCAGAATCCTGGCGGACTTTCCATCGATTCTGGCACTGCAGTTCACGGCAGCCATGCCCAGACATGGGGTACAGCACCACATCCCGACCCAGGGACCACCCCTCCACGCCCGCGCACAAAGCCTCCCCCCGGAAAAACTCTGCCTGGCGAAGGAGGAGTTCAAGAGGATGGAGGAATTGGGGATCATATGGAGGTCCGACAGCCCATGGGCCTCCCCCCTGCACATGGTGCCCAAAGCAGCTGGGGGTTGGAGACCATGCGGCGACTACCGCAGACTGAACGAGGCTACCACTCCAGACCGCTACCCCGTGCCACACATACAGGACTATGCAGCAAACCTGCATGGGGCAAGAATCTTTTCCAAAGTAGACCTCATCCGGGGATACCATCAAATCCCGGTGCACCCTGAAGACATCCCCAAAACAGCACTAATCACCCCGTTCAGCCTGTTCGAGTTCCTCCGAATGCCATTCGGCCTGAAGAATGCCGCACAGACGTTCCAGCGGCTAATGGACGTGGTGGGATGTGACCTGGACTTTGCGTTCATCTATTTGGACGACATCCTTATAGCCAGCAGTAGTCGCCAGGAGCATCTGTCCCACCTCCGCCAGCTCTACTCCCGCCTGAGTGATTTCGGCCTCACGATCAACCCGGCCAAATGCCAGTTCAGTCTCGATACCATCGACTTCTTGGGCCACAGGATTACCAAAGACGGGGCAACACCTCTGCCCGCCAAGGTAGACGCGATCCACCACTTTGCCTGGCCCAACACGGTCAAAGGTCTGCAGGAGTTCGTTGGTATGGTGAACTTCTACCACCGTTTCCTCCCCTCAGCAGCCCGTATCATGTACCCTTTGTACACCCTGATGTCGGGTAAAGGCAAAGACATTACTTGGGACGAGGAAGCCTTGGCAGATGCCGCGATGCTGGTGCACCTCAGAATGGACGTTCCGACCGCCCTCACGGTGGACGCATCCAACACAGCAGTCGGTGGGATGCTGGAGCAGCTCATTGAGGGGCGCTGGCAACCCCTGGCGTTCTTCAGCAAGCACCTACGACCACCTGAACTCAAGTACAGTGCTTTCGACAGGGAACTGTTGGCACTGTATCTGGCAATCCGGCATTTCAGGTACTTCTTAGAAGGCAGGCCGTTCACTGCATTCACAGACCACAAACCGTTGACCTTCACGTTCACGAAGGTGTCCGATCCCTGGTCGGCTCGCTAGCAGTGACATCTGTCCTACATCTTCGAGTACACGATGGACATCCAGCATGTCTCGGGAAAAGACAACGTCGTGGCGGACGCACTCTCCAGCCCATCTGTCCAGGCCCTGTCCCTGGGGGTGGACTGTGCAGCACTGGCGGAGGCGCAGCAGGCAGACGACGAGATGCCCAGCTACAGGACCGCAGTCTCGGGTTTGCAGCTGCAGGACTTTCTCGTAGGCCCAGGTGATAGGACCCTTCTGTGCGCCGTGGCTACTGGCCAACCTCGCCCCATCGTCCCGGCAGCCTGGAGGCGGCGAGTTTTCGACTCCATACACGGTTTGGCACACCCATCTATCAGGACAACCGTCTGGCTGGTCTCCAGCAAGTTCGTGTGGCACGGACTTCGCAAACAGGTCAGTGAATGGGCCAGAACGTGTGCGCCGTGCCAAACAGCCAAGGTGCAGTGGCACACTAAAGCCCCGCTGCAGCAGTTCGAACCCACCCACCGGAGGTTCGACCACATTCATGTGGGTATCGTGGGCCCCCTACCAGTGTCCCGAGGAGCACAGTACCTCCTAACTATGGTAGACCGGTTCACATGGTGGCCAGAGGCGGTCCCGCTCACCGACACATCTGCCGATTCCTGCACCCGAGCACTGATTGCAACCTGGGTAGCACGCTTCGGGGTACCGGCCCACATTACCTCCTACAGAGGCATCCAGTTCACCTCCAGCCTGTGGTTGGCTGTGGCTAGCCTGTTGGGAACGCAGCTACACCACACAACTGCCTACCATCCACAGTCGAACAGACTAGTGGAACACTTCCACCGTCACTCGAAGTCGGCTCTCATGACCCGCTTGAGAGGACCTAACTGGGTGGACGAGCTTCCCTGGGTACTGCTTGGAATTCGTACAGCGCCCAAAGAGGATCTGCATGCCTCGTCGGCCAAGTTGGTGTACGGCGCGCCCCTGGCCGTCCCGGGAGAGTTCATACCAGCCCCAAGGGGGCAAGAGGAAGAATCCGCAGCATTCCTGGACAGGCTACGCGAAAGGCTCGGCAACCTGGCCCCCGTACCAACTTCACAGCACGGATGGACCCTGACCTATGTACCCAAAGACCTGCAGAACTGTAAGTTTGTGTTTGTACGAAGGGGCGGACACCGGGCACCACTACAGCGGCTGTTCAAGGTGATCAACAACAACGGGTCCACGTACATTCTGGACATTGGGGGGAGAGAGGAGGTTTTCACAGTGGACCGACTCAAACGAGCCCATGTGGACTTGGCGCAACCGGTTGAGGTTCAGGCACCGCGGCACAGAGGCAGACCTCCCAAACAGAGGCTGATCCAGACTGTGGACATTGGGGGGTGTATCGCCGGTTCTGGGGGGGGGGGGGTTATGTGGCGACCCACTTTCTGCACAGGCGAACCGGCTCACAAATAGCCAGTGCGCGGGGGGAGACTTTGGTAATGCACCTCTGACATCATTTCTGCCCGGAGAGGGCGGGCGCTAGGGATTTAAATGCCAGCGCCACGAAGTTTGAATAAACTAGTCTCGAAATGACTTACCGACTGCATGTCATTATTTCAGTGCTGTGTGTATCACATCGCTACATTATCACCATTGCCTTTCTATGGATAATTATAATTTTTAAAGATATTTTGGGTATAATCAATGCCCTTTACAGCTGATTATTCTGAAATCTAAAATTTTAATGAGTTTTATTGTTGATCTAAGTACAAATAATGAAAATTTTAAATTTACAATATATGGAAAATTTTATGTATTTACCAGATCTTATAATGATCTAAACTATTGTGTCCTTGTTATATTGAACTAGGGAGATTGAAAGTATTACAGAGAGAAATCATGAGAGAAGTTACTGATGTGAAAAGTCAGATTCAGGGAACCACACTGGATTGCAAGCTTAGAGCTTCAAGCACAAGTATCTGAATGGTGATCTCATAGACATTCATAAAGTGCATGTAAAAACATTAATTTAGTTTGAATTATGCAAATGAGTTACTCAACAGAGGTTCAAAATAATAAAATGGAATTTAAAGGCTGTTATTAGTATTTTTCCTTCAGAGAAATTTAACGTGTGAATTAAGCTTCTGGATACATCAGTGAAGAAAACTCTGGCAGTTAAAAGAAAATGACTGGGTGTCTCTGCAGAAGCATGTTAGGATCTCCCTGAATTTTAATTAACATGGGCCGATTGGCTGTAATATTGTGATAATACACTTCCTTAAATACATTTAAATATCTTGATAGTAGAAGGAAAATATATGAATGATGAGAATTTTTTTTCTTTATTTAGAAATAAATTTAAGCTGTCAGCATTTTATTTGTCAAAATAAATACAAGCTTTTGAAATCATAACTAAATCCAAGAAAGATTACTACTATGATAAAAGTATTCCTATCTACTCATAAAGTTTGTGCTTTGATTTTCTTTTTTTTTGTCTTTACTATCATGAATTTTTCCAACGCTCAGCAGTTAAGCATGTGCTACATATAAAACTGTGATATTTCACCACCATTTACTTGTAACATAGCATATTAAGAAATGCAGATATTCTTTTGCAGGTTTTAAATAACCTGTGCCCACTGGTTTTGAAACCAGAGTTTGAATATCTTAGAGCTTTGATTATACATGTACTGAGGTAACTGGAAGGAATGACAATGAGAGATAAACAGAATGTTTACCTATCTCTTATGAGCTGATGCTGATATGTAAATTTATTCTTCTCTGTTGCACAAATATACATTCTGACTCTTGCTTAAACACTTCAGAGGTCTTAGTCAAACAGCTATAATGGTGTTTCCAATATTCTGAATGCGTGACATTTGATGAATGTCTTGTGCAGTTTGATATCCAAGGAATAGTGTGAATGAACAAGTCATTGATAACTACTCTATCACTGGGAAGTAATTTATTATTTTACTGTTCATATTCATCTTGACATTTTTATCTGCAGAAGGCAAATTTCATTTGAAAAATCTAATCTAAGGTTTATTTTGGATATTGGCTTTTTCCTGTTGATCATGGGAAGAGTTCCCAAAGGAAATTGTGCATCCAGTTTCAGATTAAGCAGAAGGTCTGCTGTTGTTAAGGGAGTTACACATTTAGCATTGTGCAGACCACATGTGTATGTATTGTCAAGGAAAATAAAGGTAACAATTCAGTTTTGAAACTGTGTAACTATGACAAATAGTTTTATGGTAGCATTTATTTTCTATTATTTTTTAAATTCAGGCTTAATTCCCGAGATAGGAGTAGTAATAAATGTCTTCAGCTTTCTTATCAGTACAGAAAAATTTTGAAAATACATTTTTGCAACTTGCCTGCTCATTCACACATAATCTGATGAACAAAATGCCTTAGATGTAATGTAAATTGTCCATCCACATATGTAACAATAATATGGTGTTAATATTGCTGATGTTATTGATGAAAGTAATCATTAAGAAAATTTGATGCCAATAATGTCCTCTGATTTAAATAACCTGTGACTGGTTTTGAAACCAAAGTTCAAATATTCTACAGCTTTCATCATGCATGCACAGAATTAAATGAAATGAATGAGAATGAAAGCAAGGATTCATTGTTCTGTGTTCACCACTCTGGTCAGTTACTTTAATTTATGCTAATTTTACATTGAAATTGTGAATTTCAATGTTTGTATCGCTTCCAAGATGTGCTCCAAAATCATCATCTGCCTATTTATGCAACCACAACTATTCATTAAATTTCCAAGATTACCTCACACAATACATGCACAAAAAAATTCCCCTAGTGAAATATCTGAAACTTGGACTAAACCCATTTGATTTGGCATAATTGAGATTCTAGAGTATTTCTAGATTTTAAAAATATTACTCAGACCTAAACCATACTTAGCCATTTGCTTTAATAGGTTTGATTTTTCTTCCCCACTCTTTCCAGCTGTTTAGTGTTTCAGAATAAATGATTATTCTTTCCTATGAAAATAATTGAGAATAATCCTGGTTGGTGTAACAGAAATAAAAAGCAGTGTCAAAAGCAAAAGATGTTTAGTGGTGTATCTAGTTGGGCTGTTACCTCAGAAGATAATTCTGGCATTTTCAGATGTTGAACAAAGGCTCTTCATGCCAGTATTTTACGTTGCCCAACTTAACACCATAGTTGTTGGTATGAAAATAATTATTACGGTTTTTGTCATAAGTAAAAACAAGTTGCATATTCATAAATAAATGTGAAAAACAGGTCAACTTCTTCAACCATTGACCTGATGATAAAATGTCAGATATCTGAATGGGGTAAATTAAATTAAAGCCATTGTGAACTGGGATATATACCAAGATGAATAAATGTGTAGATTGTATACAGTACTGCACAAAAGTCAGAAGCATATGTATGTAGCTAGGGTGCTCAAGACTTTTGCACAGTACTGTATTTATCAATATGGAGCAGAGAGCGAGTTTGTAAATCTAGTGGGAGCAAAGGATGTAGGTGATGGTGGAGTGCCACAGGAGGGGTATGGGACAGCTGGCAGAGAAGGAGTGGCAGGAAATTCAGAACACTTCATAGTTTAATGTGCCACTTCAAGGTCTAATTTCAAACCAAAATGAGTGTTCTTTTATGAATGTTCCAATTTTTGCTTTACCTACCAAGTTCAATATTTTATTATATCAATACTTATTAGTTAAATGCAGGTTGTAGTTATATGAAAACATGTTGAAATCCTATCTGAAGATAAATTTCAATATTTATGTTATCATGGTCATGCCTTCAATCAGCTGAGGCAGAATAGTAAGTTCAATTTAGATAGTTTTTTCAAAGATAACTGTTAAAATTCATTTATGTCAAATTAATATTGTGCAGTATTCTGTATTAATTCAATTTTCTTAGTATCACTGGAATTAATATTTTAACATGTATCAAATTTTCCTAATACATTCCAGATGTTCTCCCAGCCAGTCCAGTCCAGAGCTTTGAAAAGCATCAAAATTTTGTCACATCCTATTAAAAGTGAATGTAGATAATAATATTTTAATTTATTCTGTATCAAATAAACTAATTTTCTTCTTTTGATCCAAGTTCCTTCAAATTGAATGCAGCTCTTAAAATGTGTTTTACTTTCATAATGTGTTTCACGATCATATCACTATCACCAAAATCTTGTAACTATGCCCATCATTCACAATCCACGTATCAAAGGATTCAGAATCGGGTTTATTATCACTGACATATGTCGTACAATTTGTTTTGCGGCAAAGATGCAATACATTAAAGCTTAATATAAGTTACCATAAGAGTGCTTTTAAAAATTATTAAAGAGATAAATTGTACAAAAAGAGAGGAAAAAAATAGTGAGGTTGCATTTACAGGTTCATGAACTGTTCAGAAATCTGGCTTGAGGAAGAAGCTGTTTCTAAAACACTGAGTGTGCATCTTCAAGCTCCTGTACCACCTCCCTGATGATAGTCTTAAGAAGAGGACATAACCAGGATAGTAAAGGTCCTTCATGATGGATGTCACCTTTCAGAGGCATTGCCTTTTAAAGATATCATTGATGGTGGGGAGGACCGTGCCCATAATGGAGCTGGCTGAGTCTATAAAACTCTTGCAGCTTTTTCTGATCCTGTGCATTGACACCTCTATACCAAAGTTCAGAGTAAATTTATGATCAAAGTACATGTATGTTACCATTGACCAATCGTGCAAAAAGACAGGGAAACAATCAATGTTCAAAAGCCAATGAACTATAGAAATACACAACAGGGAAAAAACAAAATAATAATAAATAAGTAAATAATAAGTATTGAGAATGACTTGTAGAGTTCTTGGAAGCGAGTCCATTGGTCATAGAATCAGTTCAGTATTAAGGTGAGTGAAATTATATGCTCTGTCTCAAGAGACTGATGGTTGAAGGGTAGTAACTGTTCCGGAACCTGGTGATGTGGGTCCTGAGACTCCTGTACCACCTCCCTAATGACAGCAGTGAGAAGAGAGCACAGTCTGGATGGTGGGGGCCCTTGAAGATGGATGCTGTGTGCCTACTATAGCGTTCCTTGTGGATGTTCTCAAAGGAGGGAGGGCTTTATTATGTTCTGTAACACCAGAAGCTAATTGAAAAAAAAACACAGGAGCCGAGATAACTTTCTACTTAGTTTTTATTTCCTTTTTTAAGTAAGGTTTCTTTTTTAAGTTAACGTGGCATCATAATGACATATGCCATTCACATACTTAATAAATATAACCCATAATTAATTATGTAAACAGTGCCTAATCAAAGAATAGATTTACAATAGCACTCAAATATTACTGAATTATTGAATACACAAACTCCAACTTAATATGGAATGCATCACAACTCAAATATGTAACTCTTGGCATCTTGTGCATACAGTGTACTGTGTAATACAGCTACTATATAGATGTGCACAGCATAATAAACTTTAATTTGGACTATTCAGGCATAAATATTTAATCGCAGTGGAGGATTTCTTACCTTTGTAGTATAACATCTTTCCTGATTTTGGGGCCGGTGGGGGGTCACTCTGCTTGGTAGGTGAGACTGGTTGGTGTGAAACAATCTCAGGTTTTGGGCCTCCTCTGTGGTGGTTGTAGGAGTTGACTCTGGGACTACAGGAAGTGGTTCTGACAGCTCTGGACATCTTTCTTCTCTGACAACTGACTTTGCTTTCCTCAAATGATCAAGGTGTTGTCTCCAGATGTTATCAGATGCAATCTCCACTGTGTGGGAGAGTACAAGTTCTGTCTTTAATCGTTCCAAATACCCACTTTTTATCATCTCTGTAGTCCCTTGCCAGAATTGCTTTTCCAAGAGTGAAATATTAAACCTCCTTGTTTGAGGAGCCCTCAATTTGTCGCAGTTGTTTGTCCTGCATTCTCCTTAGATTGGATTTGAGGAGATCCAAACATGAGTGCAAAGGTTGACCCGGGAACAACATAGCTGATGAATTGTTGGTTGCGGAGTGGGCTGTATTACGATATGCAAAATGGTTCTGATTCAGTGTAGTGTGTCCTGCTGACAATGTTTGCAGTGCCATCTTTAGATTCTGGACAAACCTTTTCACTAAACTATTTGTAGTTGGGTGGTACATTGCAGATGTAAGATGTCTTATTCCATTCATTTTCAGGAATGACTGAAACTGTTCCGCAGCAAACTGTTGTTCATTGTCACTGACCAAGTGTTCTGGAACACCAGTTCTTGAGAAGAGGCTTCTCAACACATTGACAGTGTGCTGCGAGGCTGTAATGGATGCCATTTGGAATGCTTTGTCGCTGCATCCACTATTAGTAAGAAATTTGTGCCCATCAATGTTCTGGCAAAATGCGCATGAATCATCAGTCAGGGCAATGCAGGCCATTCCTATGGATGGAGAGGCGCTGCTCTTGGCATCTTCTGGACATGTTGGCATCCAGAACAGTGATGGCAAGCTGCTTGGTTTAAAGAGTTCACACTTCTTATGTCATGCTCTGAGCCCCATAATCTGTTTAACACTGTCTTGAGATTTTGGATATGTTCCCTGTTATCCTGACCAGTAACAATAATATCATTCAGCTAAAGCAGTACATGGTTCATAACTTTCTGAGAGAGTGTACGTACATAGGTGCAGATGCTACTCCAAAAGTAAGCCTTTTATAGCTTTGTGAGTGTTTATGGTAAGAAACACTTGCGACTCTTTTATCTCCATCTGTAGGTAAGCCACAGCTAAGTCCAGAAAGGTTTGCCCTTTATCCTGGGCAGATGGTATTGATCTATTTTCACGACTGGGCTGATGGTGACCTTAAAATCACAGATCCTGACAGACCTATCCTTCTGAGCTACTGGGACCACTGGTGGTGTCCATCGACTCCACTTAACCTTGGAAAGAATTCTTTCAGCCTCCATGCAATCTAGCTCACTGGCTACTTTATCACAGATAGTAAAGGAGCTGGGTGAGCTTGGTAAACTTGGGTGTGGCATTTTCATTTAACTCTATTTTACCCTTGATATCTTTGAATTTTCCAGTGCCATCCTTGAACACTGCTGTGGCATCATCCAATATCTTTATTAATTCGTTTTCAGTTGACTGTATTGCAGGCAATGTGGCATGCAAATGATGGATGGATCTCCAGTCAAGTTGTAGTAGTCTCAGCCAATCATGGCCCCAGAATGCTGATCCTCCTGCATTTACCACATACAAGCACAATGTGGTTTGTTGGTTTTTCTGTTTCACAGTTGAGGATGTCATTCCCATTGGAGTTAGCTTTTCTCCAGTATAAGTTCTTAGATTCAGTCCAGTGTCTTTGAAATGCCATTCACCTCTTTTTGTGGAATGAAACAGCCGAGCCAGTGTCCAATATCTTTTTAATTAATTTGCCATTCGATTCTGTTGTATGCCATATTTTTTGTCTCTTGTTAGTTTTCAAATTGTAAATTTCAAGGCTACTCATTTGTGTGTCACTCTTTATGTGAGATACCCAGTATCTGCAGTTGTTTTTTTTTTCTAATTTCCATTATCTTTTGCTCTGTCCTATGCATTTCATTTATTTTTGACTGCCCAGCATGCTCCTCATGGGAATGGGACCCACTCTCAGGGTGTCACACTTGGCTGTTGTTTGGCATGCCAAGGCCTTGGCCTAAGAGTTTGACTCGGCTTTGGAGGCCTAGGATCTTGGGGCTCTGGAGATGGGTGGATCGAAAGTCGGTGTCACAGACCAGTGTGTCAAGGGAGCTGGAACATCTTTGGTTGTGTGCCCAGAGACCTGAGATCTTTGGGCACAGAGCTCAAAAAAAGTGACGCAGCAGACTTTTAACATTCGTAAACTAGCGAATTGTTTGTTATGTCTCCCCTCTTGCTGTGAAATAGAGACATCTCTTTCTGCCATATTAGGGAGAGAGAGAACCTGTGGTATGTTGAATGCCGGGTGAACAATGTAGTCTTTGCAGTACTGTAAGTCTGTTTCTTTACTGTTGCTTTTGCTGCATGCTTGAGTGCTTGGTGACGGGTGCTGAAGTTTTTTTTTGCCGGTAGGAGGAGAGGAGATTGTGCTTGCTGCTGCTTAAGCGCTGGAGGGAGGGGAGCTGATGGTGGGGACTTTGGGGTTCTAACATTTAACTGTCGTTCATTCTTTGGTGCACTCTTCATGGATGGTTGTGAAGAAAAAACATTTCAAGATGTATATTGTGTACATTTCTCTGACATTAAATGTACCTTTGAAACCTTTATATGTACCCTACTTTGTTGCATTTCCTGCAAGTTTTGCCTTTAAACCTGCATAGGTCTGGTGTGTGTGAGCCACTGCCACAATGGTAACATAATTTGTTCGGTCAGGCAGGTTTCTTTCTAGACAGTGCAATTCTGTTCACACCCACTTTCATTCCTAACTCCATTTCAATTTAATCTCTTTCTGCTGTTTCTATTGATACAATGATTTCAATTGATATTTCAAATGTGTGTTTCTCTTCAGTTAGGAGCCGTCTTCAATTGCTTTCCTGTAAGTTTTCACAAACTAAATGATTTCTCATGCATCATTAAGCCCATCATTGAACTGACAATGCTTATGCAATCTCTTCAATTCAGCCACATAATTTGAAATAGAGTCCTCTTCCTTTTTGATTCTACTTATGAAATGTAAAGCATTCTGCAGTCAACTGTGGTTTTGTTTCTAAATGTTCCTGCATCACATTGACAATTCAGCAATGCTCATTTCAGCTGGTTTGGTTGGAGAAGTTAAACTTCTAAGCAAACTGTGTGCTTTTCACTCATTGCACCTGCAATACTGGTACTCATTATTCGTTGTTTATTTTATTTGCTTCAAAATACTGCTCAATTCTTTCAGTATACATAATCCATTTAGCTGTTGTACAGTCAAATGTGTCCATTTTTCCAGCATTTATGCTTTTTAAGAAAAATTGTTGTTGTTATTATTATCATCATCATCACTAGGTACTCGCTGCTTGTTATTTTTCACTCCTTCTCAACCTAGCAAGGGTGGGAAGTGTCCAAGGAGCCAGTTGGATTCGAACCCAGGGCCATTTGCTTCCAAGTCCGGAGCTGATGCCACTACACCACTGGCTGGTTACACATCTGCTTTTGGCTGTATGTAATCTGCGGTCAGGATCACGGAGGAGAACTCTCTTGTTACGTAGAACAGAAGGCACTTAATCATTTGGATGGTCCAGGTTGAGAGACAAGCATGTGACAAGACCGTTATGTCCGAGCATCACAAAAAGTTTATCATAAAGCACAGACACCCCCCTCCCCATCTCTTGCCTTCTCCCAGTCAGCAGTTCGGTCCATCTGGTGGATTGGGGGGAATCCCTCTCTCTGTAGCACCATATCCACATGTCTGGAATAAGCCATGTCTCCATGAAACAAAGATCACAGCATCCCTCATTTCCCTTCAATGCAGTATTCTGGCCTTAGCTCCTCTGTCTTGTTCTCCAGTGAAGGTACATTTGCTAACAAAATACTTGGAAGTGGAAGTTTTACACCTTGACATTTTAATCTGGCTTGGAGTCCTCCCCTCCTACCTCTCTTCCGACTATGGTGATGGCTCTTCATCCACTTAAAGGTGCTGTACCTTCATACCTGAGAGTCAAGTCTGCCAAGTCCATCAGGAGATCATAAAATTGCTAGTTTGTTTCAGCAAGGGATTCCCAACCTACTGTCCATAGACCCCTCGGTTAATGGTAGGGGTCCATGGCATAAAAAAACTTTGGGAACTCCTGGTCTCGATGGTTCAGAAGTACATTACTTAAGGGAAATTACAGGCTGCAGATTGCAGTGATAGTAGTTAAGTACAGTGTATCTTGTAGTTTTGTGAGCTGCCCGCAAAACATCGCCATAAATTGTACAAACCATCTTGAGGGGGAATATAACTGTGTTGCAACCAGTGAAGATGCTCTCCTCGGTACATCAGTAGAATTTGCTAGAGTTTTCAGTGACTTATCAGATCTCCTCAAACTCTTAATGAAGTATAGCTGCTAATAAAAATAATGAGGAATCTCATCAGAACCCGTGATGGACTGCATTACGATGATATCACATCAACAGACAGAAGCTGTAAGACAAAATACTGATTGTCACATCAATAGATAATTGGATAGTGAACAAGTCATGCATCTTGTTGACTTAGAGGGAAAAGAATTAGAAGTAAATGAAAGTTCAAGTATATTATCATTCAGCTGTATACATGTGTACCACCAAATGGAACAATGTTTGTCTAGACCAAAGTGCACCCACCACAGTAAATATACTGTAACATATAACTCACACACAACACAAAGGTAATATTGCCACAAATAAATTAACGAATAATAAGGTTCATTTACACCCCAAGTTAAAAAGTAAACAATATACACGACTAGTGCTCATACGTGATGAGATCTGGGTGGTTCCATGGAGGTCAGTACTCTCATGGCCTGGAAGAGGTGGGGAGGAAGCTTTCTCTTATCCAAACAGTCCTTGTCCTGATGCTATGGTGCCTCCTGCCTGATGCTAGGGGCTTAAAGATTTTTTTGGACATATGAGAGGGTTCTCTGGAAGCAATTTGGAAGGCACAGGATACATACATCCGAAAGAGGAATAAGTATTCTAAAGGCAATATGACACAGACGTGGCTAACAAGAGAAGTTAAAGCAAATATAAAAGCCAAAGAGAGAGCATGTAATAGAGTAAAAATTAGTGAGAAGTTCAAGGATAGTGAAGGTTTTAAAAACCAACAATAAGACAACTAAAAAAGTTGTTAAGTGGGTATTAATTAAGCTAGCTAATAATATTAAAAAGCATACCAAAAGTTTCTTCAGATACATAAAGTGTAAAAGAAGTGAGAGCGGATATCGGACCGCTGAAAAATGATGCTAGATAGTAATGAAGGTCGAGGAAATGGTGGATGAACTGAATAAGTATTTTGCATCAGTCTTTACTGTGGAAGACACGAGCAGTATGATGAAAGTTCCTGGTGTCAGGGGTCATGAAGTGTGTGAAATTACCATTACTAAGGAGAACGTTCTTGAGAAACTGAAATGTCTGAAGATATATAAATCACCTGGACAAGATGGTGTAGACCCCAAGGTTCTGAAAGAGGTGGCTGAAGAGATTGTGGAATGGTTCTGGAAGACTGGAAAATTGAAAATATCACTCCACTCTTCAAGAAGGGAGAGAGGCAGAAGAATGGAAATTATAGTCTGGTTAGTCTGACCTTGGTGGTTGGGAAGATGGATTGTTAAGGTTGTGATTTTGGAGTAGCTGGTGGCACCTGATAAAATAAGCCATAATCAGCATGGTTTCCTCAAGGGAATATCTTGCCTGACAAATTTGTTAGAATTTTTTGAAGAAATAACAAGCAGGATAGACAAAGGAGAATTGGTTGATGTTGTGTAATTGGATTTTCAGAAGGTCTTTGATAAAGTGCCACACATGAGGCTGCTTAACAAGTTAAGAGCCCATGGTATTGCAGGAAAGATTCCAACATGGATAAAGCAGTGCCTGATTTGCAGGAGACAAAGAGTGGGAATAAAGAGAGCCTTTTCTGGTTGGCTGCTGACAACTAGGGGATCTGTATTGGGATTGATTCTTTTTAGTTATATTTCAATGATTTGTATGACAGAATTGATGGCTTTGTTGCAAAGTTTGCAGATGATATGAAGATAGGTGGCAGTTTTGAGGAAGTAAAGAGGCTAAAGTAGGACTTAGACAAATTAGGAGAATGGGCAAAGAAGTGGCAGATGGAATACAGTGTTGGGAAGCTTATGGTCATGGTAGAAAAATGAAAGCATAAACACACATAAAATGCTGGAGGAACTCATCAGGCTAGGCAGCAACTATAGAAAAGAATACAGTCGATTTTTCATCTGTACTCTTTTCTGTAGATGCTACATGGTCTGCTGAGTTCCTCCAACATCTTTTGTGTGTTTCTTAGATTTCCAGCATCTGAAGATTTTCTCTTGCTTCAAAATGAAAGGTTGGCTATTTTCTAAATGGAGAGAAAATACAAAAATTGAGGCATAAAGGGACTTGGGAGTCCTTGTGCATGATTCCCTGAAGGTTAACTTACAGGTTGAGTCTGTGGTGAGGAAGGCAAATGAGATGTTAGCAATCAGTTCAAGAGGACTAGAACATAAAAACAAGGATGCAATGTTGAGATTTGTAAAGCACTGGTAAGGCCTCACTTGGAGTATTGTGAGCAGTTTGGGCCCCTCATCTTAGAAAGGATGTGCTGAAACTGGAGAGGATTCAAAGGAGGTTCACAAAAATAATTCCAGGATTGAACTACTTGTCATATGAAGAGTGTTTGATGGCTCTGGCCCCGGATTCACTGGATTTTGGAAGAATGATGGGTGACCAAATTGAAAACTATTGAATGGTGAAAGGCCTTACTAGAGTGGATGTAAAGAGGGCGTTTCCTATGGTGGAAGACCATAGTCTAAGACCAGAGGACACAACCTCAGAATAGAGGGACGTCCATTTAGAGTAGAGTTGAGGAATTTCTTTAGCCAGATAGTGGTGAGTCTGGAATTTTTTGCCTCGGGCAGCTGTGGAGGTCAAGTCTTTATGTATATTTAAGGCAGAGGTTGATAGATTCTTGATTGGTCAGGGCATGAACAGATAAGCAGGAAGGCAGGAGATTGGGGCAGAGAGGAGAAATAGATCAGCTATAATGAAATGGCAGAGCAGACACAATGGGCCAAATGGCCTAATTCTGCCTCTATCTTATGGTCTTATGGATAATTGACAATGCTAAGGGCCCTGCATATTTTGTTATCTTCTCAGCAAATCATGCAATCCTTTGTAAGGTCATGTGGTCCAACGCCTTACAATTTCCATACCAGATGGTGATGCAACCCATTAGGGCACTCTCAAAGGTTCCCCTGTATAAATTGGTTTGACTGGAGATCCTCAGGAAGTGGAGCTGCTGTTGTGCTTTCATGGCTAAACAGGTGGTGTTGAAAGAAAGAAGTAAATATCCAGTAGAGAAACATCTCATAATTTTTAATAAACTAAAATTCAAAAGGGGCCAGTGCTTTTCTTGCCCTGAAATTATACAGATCATTTCTTAATACTTGCTTTTGACTTAAGTTAATATATAAACTTAATGTATTCAGCACTCTATAGTTGTATTTATGGAATGTGATCACAATTCTTTACTAAAGCACTCCTTTCAGAATCAAGAGTTCATTTTGCAACATGAAAGAACCTTTGTTGCTACAGTAAAAAGAGTAAATGGCACTGTTCTGTTCAAATAAATTCATGTGTGTCTGTGCTTTGCTAGATTTGTACTAATCCATTAATTCATGTAAATTTCCTCTATCATTTCCAAAAACTGCACACAGTCCAAACAGTGCTTCCTACCTTTGCCACATTTCAATGGGCATTTACCAATCGGTCAGGGCATCAAAGGATATGGCAAGAAGGCAGGTGTATAGGGTTGAGTGGGATCCAGGATCAGCCATGATGGAATGGCAGAGCAGACTTGATGAGCTGAATGGCCTAATTCTGCTCCTATGTCTTATGGGTTTATGGTCTTGTACGTTTCCTTTCTCTACCCTGGTATATGCTGCTATAGATATATTCAAAAAATAACAAGGTAATTAAGTTACAAGATTAAAACTAAATATTTATTTCTTAGATACTCCACCCCAACTTCTTGCATCTCTATCTATGAACTTGTGTAGATCAGTGGTCCCCTACCGCCGGGCTGCGGACCGGTACTGGGCTGCAAAGTATGTGCTATCAAGCTGCAAGGAAACGATATGATTTGGCGATATGAAACGATATGAGTCAGCTGCACCTTCCCTGTCATGCCCACTGTTAAACTTGAACACACACGAGGTCATCAGTCACCTAAACGCAGTGATACCTTCGCGCCAGGGTTCACTGGTTGGCCTCGGGTAACCGGCCGCCTCGTGTGGCTGGCTAGAAGTGCCGTTGATACTGGCCTGGAGTGTGGACAGATGGACGCCGCCTCTGAACCTGTTTACTACACCGAATGTTTGTGGGGAACCCGGTGCTAAAATATTCGCAGACGACCTAATTTGGGCTCAGGGATTCGTAAGTAGGAGAGCAGCTACCTCACTGCGATCTACTGAAAGTCATCCCTCCAGCCAAACTTTTGTCGGCTGATAGATCCTACCTACCTACAAGGAGGGCAGGCCCGCGCCCTGTTGCCCTCCTCACTCAGTCAGTTGCTCTCTCCAGACTGCGACCGCTGCAGCCCCGGCAAGGGGACCTCAAGCCCTTACCTTGTTCTCTTTCTGGTGTGTTGCAATGATTTGATATGTTCATACGAGGAAAATATGCGCTGTGTGTTTAATATTAAATTCATTAGATAAACCCTTTTAGAAACAAAATTGAGTGTATTAGCCATTTATAAGTGACTTATAGTTGACTTATCACCTATGTTCTGGTCGTGATTAACACCCCCCCCCCCCCCCCAATGGGCCGGTCGGCAAGAATATTGTGAATATTAAACTGGTCCGTGGTGCAAAAAAGGTTGATGACCCCTGGTGTAGATGAATTCAGACACATGTATACACACAACCTAAACTGTTTATAAATGTCTTTTTACCATGTAACAGTCTCTTTTTACATAGGAAATGAAATTTTTCAATAAATCTGTTTGTTTTCATTGATGCAGATTACAACCATGGATCTCAGAATATTAATGAACGATGGATGCAGGAAAATGCTGAAGAAACCTTTTATAATCAGGGTATCAAGAATCTGAAAAC
Source organism: Hemitrygon akajei (assembly GCF_048418815.1). Lineage (NCBI taxonomy): Eukaryota > Metazoa > Chordata > Chondrichthyes > Myliobatiformes > Dasyatidae > Hemitrygon > Hemitrygon akajei. The sequence continues at coordinate 62,671,260 of NC_133126.1, forward strand.
CACCCATTATGAAAAAGATCAGGCTAAACATCTGACTTCTCAAGTTGTGGACACCAAGGATGAACCACTGCAATCCTGTCTAAAAATAATAAATGACTCTACCAAGTTCAAGAATTATACAAATGACAGCTCAAATTTATTACAGGTAAATGAACATGCCCGTTCTTCTGAGAAATCTGAGGTGCCACCTTCTCTTCCAAATTATTCACAACAATTTATTCCTGTTGATTCCAGTGACTTAAAAGATCAGCAAAACTATGACTTTTCTCAAACTTGTAGCTCTTCCATGAAATGTAATGCATCCAGGCATGAAACAGACACCTTGAGCCCTTTGCAAAAATGTAGCACAGTAACAGTCATACCTGTTTTCTCTGCACCGAATTGTCAACAAACAAATTCTAAAATGAAGTTGGATATTCAAAGTGAAATGGATAAAAACAACATAAGGTACTGTATTTTAAGTTATTTCTTTCCATGAAGTACAATATATTGAATAAAAGCATTTTTAAAATGTAAAGATGAATGTAATTGCAGATAATTAGTACAGCTTATCATAAACTTATCATCACATTATTTATGCAACTTTCATCCTCACACAAGGAGTTGAAGAGTTTTAATCAATTTGTGCAGTTTAGAATATTGAGTACTTTGTGCCAAAAGCTACGTTTCATTCCTCAGAAGTGGTGACTTTAATAATGTAACAGGTAACATTGAATAGAATTATAGAATCATTGAGCATGGTTATTTCCCTTCAATAATCGAGTCCATATCTACTTCCACTAATCTTGTGTTGTATTCTCACAAACACGAGGAAATCTGCAGATGCTGGAAATCCAATTGCAACACACAAAAAATGCTGGAGGAACTCAGCAAGCCAGGCAACACCAACGGAAAAGGCTGAAAAAGAAGCTGAAGAGGGTTGTAAATTTAGTTGGCTCCATCTTGGGTACTAGCCTAGGACATCTTCAATGAGCGGTGTCTCAAAAAGGCAGCGTCTATTATTAAGGTCCTCCAGCACCCAGGGCATGCCCTTTTCTCACTGTTACCATCAGGTAGGGGATACAGAAGCCTGAAGGCACACACTCAGCGATTCAGGAACAGCTGCTCCCCCTCTGCCATCCGATTCCTAAATGGACACTGAACCCTTGAACACTGTGTCACTTTTTAAATATATATTCTGTTTTTTTGCATGATTTTTAAACTATTCAATATACGTATACTGTAATCAATTTACTTTATTTATTTTTATATTTTTCTGATGTATTATGTATTGTTTTGAACTGCTGCTACTAAGTTAACAAATTTCACAATGCATACCAGTGATAATAAACCTGATTCTGAAATCCTTCAACAGGGTCCTCTCAGTCCTGATGAAGGGTCTCAACCCGAAATGTCCACTGTTTACTCTTTATCATTGATGCTGGCTGGCTGGTGGGGGGGGGGGGTGTTGCTGTGTTAAACTCCCCTTATTTTCATCAACTCTCATGATTGCATTTTCACCTTTGCACTATAGTCAATTCATATTGGCCAATTAACCACGTTTTTGGGGTGTGGGAGAGATCAGCACTAGAAAAAAACCCATACAGTCACCAGAATGAGAAGCAACCTCTGCACAAACAGCAACAATTGAATTTGTATCACTGGAGCTGTGAATCAGCTAACTGTGTGTGTCATTGTGACACCCCTGTGACCATAAATGTTAGAATTCATATTTTCAGCATGCCATTATGTGGAGTCATGATGCACTTCAAATGCATAAAGATTTTGAAGACTTCAGCCTATGATATCTACAGATGCATTATATAATTTGGTGTACTAGAACTCAAGCTAGTTTTATAGTATTTATGGTGATGATATTGCAGAAACTTGTAGCAGAAATTTTAGTTCTAAGATGCCTGTTTGGCAATGACTATTTGATTGGACATAGATTAGAGACTCATAAATATTTAAAGTTACTGAGTATTGCCTGCTTTTCTGAGGAAGGTAAACCCTACTTAGTTTATTACTGACTTTCTATTGCAAATCTGAAATCAAAATGAATTAAATGAAAATCTGTAAGCAGTTCTGTTAGGCACAATTAATGTACACTCTGCATCTTATAATTGTATTCTGTCCTCATAACTCGGCAATGAAGTATTTGATGAAAGCACCTACTGTGATTAGCAGCCAAATTTACTTCTTGACTTTAAGAAAACAGACTGCGAGTAGCCAGCAAACTTCAAAGTAAATTTATTATCTAAGCACATTTATGTCACCATCTTGAGATTCATTTTCTTGCAGGCATTCACAGTAGAACAAAAAAACATTATAATCAATGAAAAACTACACAGAAAGACTGACGAATAACCAATGTGTAAAAGGTGACAAACTGTGCAAATACAAAAATAGTAATCAGTAAATAGGTGGTGGCATCCGTCAGTCTCGAGAGACCATGGATCTGTGCCTGGAGTTTCCAGGGCGCAGGCCTGGGCAGGGTTGTATGGGAGACCAGCAGTTGCCCAAGCTGCAGGCCTTCCCCTCTCCACGCCACCGATGTTGTCCAAGGGAAGGGCACTAGGACCCAAGCAGCTTGGCACCGGTGATGTCACAGAGCAATGTGTTGTTAAGTGCCTTCCTCAAGGACACAAACACGCTGCCTCAACTGAGGCTCGAACCAGTGACCTTCAGGTTACTAGTCTGATGCCTTGCCCACTAGGCCACGTGCCAACACAATCAGTAAATAAGTCAATAAATAAATACTAAGAACATATGTTGCAGAGTCCTTGAAAGTGAGTCCATACATTGTGGCATCAGTTCAGAGTTGAGGTGAGTGAAGTTATCCACAATGGTTCAGGAGCCTCGCAGTTGAAGGGTTAATCTGTTCGTGATGTGGAACTCAAGGTTCCTGTACCTCCTCCCTGATGGCAGCAACGAGATGAGAGCATGGCCTAGATGGTGGGGTCCTTAATGATGGATGCTGCTCATTGTAGAAAAATCTACACAAAGGAGGCTGGTCGAGAGGGCTTTGCCTGTGATGCGCTAAGCTGTATTCACCTCTGTCAGCTTTTCCATTTTGGGCAAAGCAGTCAGGATACTTTCCACTGTGCATCTATAGAAGTTTGTCAAATGTTTTACATGACATGGCAGATCTGTGCAAGCTTATAAGAAAATTGAGGCATTTTGTAATAGCATTTACATGCTGATCACATGATAGATTCTCTGAGATAATAATGTTTAAGGAATTGAAAGTTACTGACCCTCTCCGCCTTCTATCCCCTAATGAGGGCTGGCTCATGGGCCTCCATAGTCTGCGTGAAAGTACCCACCACCTTCTGAACTTCAGTCAGTGTCCATCCTTAACAAACTGGCTCTCTTTCAGGAGTATTGGCCCTTCATCCTTGGAGCTATTGATCTGCTCAAAGCACTTCTTGCAACAGGGACTCTCCTTCCAACAGCATTTGTGGCATCTTCCCTTGTGTCCCGCTCTGCAGCTTCCTCCAAAAGACCCCAAACCAGACTATGTCCATCACAAAACTCTCTCTACCCGGCTCTTTCTAGAATCTCTCCTAATCCCACCATCGCAATAGGCTGATGCAACATTCCTAAGTTCAATAACATGGCTTCTTAGCTTTAGCTGAGAACAAAACATTCTACCAGCAGGACACACTGCTAAAGTGAAATAATTCTACAGCATAGCAGTAGAAATCTTAACCAGGGCATTACATTGTGAAAGCTGCTTTTGTGGTGCTATGTGCCTGTGATACTGCTGTAAGTAAGTTGCGCATATGACAATAAAAACAAACTGCTGGAGGAACTCAGCAGGTCAGCTAACATTTTATATGTATTGATTCAGATTTCCAGCATCTCCAGTCTCTCTTATGTTTCCATATGACAATAGACATAACTTTGCCACTGACTGCAGCAACCTTTAGTTGTCCATCATTTTTGTTCTTCACATTTGTACTATTGAATGTAAAATCATGAATCACAATGCAAGTTGCAAAAATTTCCCATACCCTTTATCTGCTTTCTTACTCAGCTTCAACATCCTCCCCTTTGTCTTTCAGCTTTCTTTACATGCACATTCATCCAGCCATTAGTGATGCCCGAACCTCATTTTGAAACCTTTCCTTATTATGTAAGGAAAGAGATAGGTAACAGAGACAACTGGTTAAAATTGAGTAGAGTTAAAGAATTATATAGCATGGGAAAAAATTCTCTTAAAATATTTTTCAACTACATTTTGCATCATTTACCCTTTTGCTTTAAATTTCCTTGTATTTAAAATTCTATATAGTTTCTGTGACAAATTGTTTGTGTTCTTATTGAGGGATTGAAGTGTAATGAGTAATTTTATCTATCAAAATATCAATACAGTGTAGTATGCAAATTTTGAAACTTGGGGACTACATACTAATTTTTGCCTTTTCACCACTTGTTACAACTAATCATAGGTCAGCTGTTACATATTAGATGGAAAAATTCCATTGGAGTTAATTTTAAGATGTCCTGCAGTTCTATTCATGCAAATACATGTTTTCAAGAGCACGGCTTTGATAGGCTAGGAAGATCATTTAATTAGTCTTCATTAAAATTGTAAATAATCAGGGAATCCTTAAAAGAGAACCAGAATAAAATTGTCAAAGATTACTGAAGGAAAAAGCAATATTATAATATCTGAAAGTTCTGGCACTCCTGAGGCTTTGACGCTAGACTTACAGATTTTCTGTGCTTTTGGATATTACTTATCCAAATGCATAAGCATACTTTTACGGACCATTTATGCAGCAATAGAATAATTTTTCATTGAACCATGTAAATTTAGATGAGCGTGAAATACACAAGCAATTTGACTTGGCTCCAACCTCAGATCTACTCATGTTTCCTAAGCTATAATATTCCAGATCCCAAACCTGGTTCTGACTACACTGTTAGTCTACAGTACAAGCACAGGCTACACTGTAGATCTTGGTTCTCTGGCTGTACACTGTGTTTATACCAAAGTTACGAATGCAGAGATACTGAATTATTAGCATTTTGAAACCGTCAAATGCCATATTATGATAGGGTAGCTTATCAGTGAAATCATATATATGTGTCTACAGAACTGGCACATTTTTAAATGTTTGTTTATTTTATTTTTATTTAGAGATACAGCACAGAACAGGCCCTTCATGCCCACCTAGCTGCTCCACTGAGCAGCCCACAGATTAAACCCTAGACTAATAATGGGACAATTTACAATTAACCTTCTTAACCAGTACCTCTTTGGACTGTGGTAGGAAACCATAGCACCTAGAGGGAGCCCATGCACATATGGGAAGAGCATACAAATTTTCTTACAGAGGACACCGGAATTGAACTCCAAACTCTGCCCTGAACTGTATCTATATTCTGTTATCACTCTATGAATGCCACACAAGGACAAGCATATATAGGGAGAGGAAACATTTCAAACGTAGCATCGCACATGAAAGGAGGCTAAAATGTAGTGCAGAGCTGTGGTCTGATGACCAACAATGTTTTTGTTACTTTGAGATAGCACAGAATAGGCCTTTCCAGCCCCTCAAGCCCCACAGCCCCAAACACCCCCAATTCAACCCTAGCCTAGTCAAATAGGACAATTTACAATCTATCAAACAGTACAGCTTTGGACTGTGGGAGGAAACCGGAGCACCTGGAGGAAACCCATGCATTCCATGGGGAGGACATACAAACTCCTTACAGAGGATGCCAGAATTGAACTTTGAACTCCAATGTTATGAGCTGTATTAGCATCATGCTAAACAACTACGCTACTGTGGCGCCTGTTTTCAGGCAGCAAGAATAGAAGTGGAACTTGAAAACAATGAGATCGGAGCTCATATCTTAAGAAGATGGCCTAAAATGTAAAAGCTATGAATTAATAGGGATAGAGAAATAATAACATCAATTAAAAGACTGGAAGAAAGTTCTGGCATAGAATCATAGATTAGAAGAGGAGAATGTGTGTAGTAAATACTGGATAAACATCTTGAGCATGTGATCCATCACCTGATTCCTGGTTCATATTTGCTCTAACCTGTTAGCAATTCAACCTCCCCCCTTAGCCTACTTTGTAACTGATGCTGTTAATTTATGTTTCTTCATATCCGACAGGAACACAACTCTTCTCAGAAAGCAAAATCCATTGTACTCCTTCACATGTTTTAAATTGCAGAGGGACGGAGAGAAGAATGTCTGTGGCAGGGTGGACTCAAATGTTGTTTGAGTAAATCATCATTTTTGGGATGATTCACTAACAAAATCATTTTTTAAATTGTAATTGAGATGTAGAACACAACCATTAATAGGAATCTGAAACAAAAGAGAAGGCAGTATTTGTTAAAACACTGAATTAGTGTTACGGTGGATCACCTCACATCAGAACTGGCTGGTTCTGCACAGACAGAAAAGAGTGATGCACTTTAAATCCAGACCAACTGTCTGAAGGATGGTGACTCGGGATCAAAGTTCCCACTCATCTGAATAGGGGTTGCTGACTTCGATATTGGGTGAAAAAAGTACATTTAGATTTTTTTATATTTCATTTTTTGAATGTTTTAGTTATTTTCAAAGATCAGCTTTATCTGCCATATGCATGTACAGTGGATTCCAGTTAATTGGGGCACATCGGAACCAGTACATTATGGCTCAGTTAAGCAGCTGCCCCAGTTATCCAAAGTGCCATGGAAATAGTTAAAAGACATAAAAAAGACAAACCATGATTAAACTGTGTAACAAATTATGTATTTAAATGAATGACAGAACAATTTAGAACACTATCAATATCACTACAGCATTATAAAACTGTATTAGTTCCTAAGATATATATTAATGAATTCTTCCATCACTGCTGTGTTCTTTTGATTGACTGTACGCAACATCAGCGCAAACATGCAGTGCAGATAATGGACTAACTTCATTGCTTTCCTGTATAAATTGAACATAAATAACAAAATTATTAAAAGTCACTGCATTTTGACTCTACTTCTGTCAACCCATATGTATTACACAAGCACCTGCAACTGACCCTATTTAAAAACTGCTCGGTTCATAATGTCTAATGGGAGTTTCTGGCATCTCCAAGCCTGAATGTTTGAAACCATGGTGAGGAAAAGAGTTCTGAATTGTCTTACTGCTTATTTCTCGCCAACTATCAGTGATAAAAATCACTTTTTGAACACAAATACACACAGCTGACACTATTTACAAACTCTTCACTCTTAGCACGGTGTAGGGCAGGGTTTCTCAAATGGGGTTCTGCGAGAGATCGTGATTTTAAAAGATAAACATTGCTTTTTGAACATCACACGATGCACAATGCTAGTGCTTGCAATGGTGGCCAGTGACCAAGCAAACCCATTAGCAATCTGGTTAGAGGTCTGTCAGCTCAGTATGGCAGTACGCAGTAGGACAGTGTTTATTTGATTGAGTCCATTGTCAGTTTTTAGTACAAGATAGGGGAGGCCACTGATAATTCGTCAGCACTATATTGCACAGAGGGGAGGATGGTAAGTTGATGAGAAGCATGAAGTGCGTTTTCCAAGCACCAGATGGACTCATCCATTTTTATTTTTTATTAACCCCTGTGTTTTCCAGACGTCTGACAGTCCAATGTGGCCATTTTTGAATTACAATTTTCTGAGTCTGTGCTGGTGCAACAACAGACAAACTAAAAGTCTGTCTTTACAATGAGAGCTTCTTATCAATAAGTTTTACATTGACTAGTGCTCCATGGTGTCCTGATCCATTGCGCCTCGTCTGTGGCAAACTACTTACAGATGCAGCAATGGCTCCAGCAACATTGTATATACACTGAACTACAAGTAGGCACAACATTGTAGGCTGAAAGGCCTGTAATGTGCTGTAAATATCTGTTTTACAAATCACAGCCATATAACACATAAAGGTGCTGATTATTATATACTGCTATTGGAATTTCAAAACAGTAAAGCTTTTTGAATATAATCACAGTCAGTAAAAAGGCTCAGGAAGCAAGTTATTTAGTAGCAGAACTTATTATCCAGAAAAGGAAAAGTCACACAGTGGGTGAGAACCTAATAATGCAAGCATGTAAAATTATAGTGGGTAAAATGTAAGGACAAGATGCAGTACGAGAAATTGAAAAGGTTTCACGTTCAATGATGATGGCTGGTTCTTCATTTGCAAAAATCAGGAGGAAAGAAGAGTCCTCAGGAGCAACAGCATGATCATTGGTAAATGCAGAGGTCAGTCTGGATCTACAGACTCTGGAGCACTAGGGACACAGGAACAGCTGGGATGCAGGTGTTTGGGTAGTAGGATCCTTTCTAGTTCTCCTCATCTCTTCGGCAGTCACTCTTCTGGATTCTACAAAGTTCTTGGCTACACGATGGATCAGCGATTTCTGTCAAGCCAGCTGCTGCCATTCATTAACCTTGATATTTGCCTGAGAGAGGTCTTTGTACCTCTTGCACAGGGCACCATGATCTCTCTTGGTCTGAGAGAGTTCTCTGTCGAGTACTGCTTTCGGTAACCTGGAGTTGTCCATGCGAGATACGTGGCCTGGCCAGCAGAGCTGCCTGAGCAGCAAAGTGGTTTCAATGCTCAGAAGTTGAGCCTTCTCAGGGACCTTGTTGGAGACATGATCCTGCTAGCTGATATCCACGATGGGCCAGAGGCAGCACTGATGGAAGTGCTCGAGCAATTGGATTTGCTTATGGTACAAGACCCAGGCTTCAGAGCCATATAGCAGTGTTATCATGATGGCAGCCTTGTATACCTGGATTTTTGTGGACAGACACAGCTGGAGGTTCTTCCACACATGTTTCTGGAGGTGTCCAAAGGCACTGCTAGCTCTGGCAAGTCAATTGTCAATGTTGTTTACTGTATACTTACTGCCATAGTATTGTTGGAGATGAGGCTGCCCAGGTAGGTGAACTGCTCAACCATGGTGAGAGGGTGATCATCAATGGTGATTCAAGGTGGGTTATAAATGCCATGAGGGGGCTTCTGATGGAAGATCATTGTTTTCTTCAGACTGGCCATTAATCCGAAAGCCCTTGCAGCTTTGGTGAACTGTGACTGCAGTCTGTAGCCCGTCCTCTGTGTGTGTGGGAAGAGCACAGTTGTTCGCACATGGTAGCTCCAGAATGGGCTCTTGCATGGTTTTTGTTCAGGCAAGAAGGCAGCCATTCTCAAACAGTACAATAAGTTGACATGTTGATGACATATCACATGATGCTGAAGAGTTTTGTGTGATAAACTGAAAAAAAAACTTCTCTATCCAGGTTGATGAGTCAACAGATTTCGTCATTAAATGTCAGGTTGTAGCATTTGCAAGATTTGTAAATGATGGTGAAATTCAAGAATTTTTTCTGTTGTAAAGAACTGCCTGAAACAAGCAAAGACCAAGATATATTTAATGTTTTGTCTTCATATCTGGAAACAAAAGCTCTGTCTAGGAGGAACTGTGTTGGCATCTGTACTGATGGTACCCCATCAGTAGTTGCTCCATGAGGGTTTTCATTTCTCTTGTAAAAAATAAAAATCCTGATGTTGTCACAACACACTGCTTTCTTCACAGAGAGGTGCTGGTGTCAAAAGCTCTTGAAGATGAAATGAGAAAGTTCTGGATGATGCTACAAAAATGGTTAACTTTATTAAACAGAGACCAGTTTTCGCGAGAATGTTTAAAAAACTGTAAACCTGGACAAAGAGCACACTTACTGACAGAAATCCGGTGGCTTAGCAGAGGAGGAGTTCTCAGCAGGGTGTTTGAGCTGAAAGGTGTAATACAGGAGTATGTTCAAGAAACTAGTAGGCCAGATTTTGCTGAGTGCTTTGAAGATGAAGAATGGTTCCAGAAACTAGACAACTTAGCAGACAATTTTTGATCATTTGAACAAGTCTCTGCAAAGCCCTGGAGAAGATGTTTTGACTTAAAATGACAGAATACTTGGATTTAAAAGGAAACTGAATCTTTCAACATATCATGTTGCAAAAGGAAGTCTTGAAGTGTTTCCACTGCTGCTCGGTTTTGAGAGTGAGGAAGGATCAGAAAGTCTCGAGTCTTTTTGAAAATCACCTGGAAGAACTGCAGAATAAAATTGCAGTATTTTGCCTCCCCTTCAATACAAATGTATGACTAAGTGAGAGACCCTTTCTCTGAATCTTCTGCTTAGCCTGAAAACTTGACTTTGAGAGAAAAAGAAGAACTTCATCAGATGCAATCTTATCATGCACTCAAGATGAGATTTACTGACCTGCCATTCATAGGAAAGCAATGAAAATTTTGCTGCAGTGTTCAACTTCTTACATGTGTGAGCAAGCTTTGTCTTGTTTAACAAGCATTAGGAGCAAGGGTAGAGATAGTCTGATTTCAGTTGAAGGTGAAATCCGTATGTGCCTATCTCAAGTTCAACCCAGAATTGAGTATTTGTGCAGCAAAAAACAAGCACAGGTTTTACATGCTAGGCATATATTTGAGCCTGATCATGTCACTTAGTAAGAAAATGTTTTTTCAAAGTCTTCTATAAAATTGTGCCTTAGGCTATATTTTCATTCATATTGTTTTGGCTTATGGCTTTTAGTAATTTTACTATTCAATATTATCAATAAACTTTCATGTTGTAAATACCGTTAAATAAAATCAATTTATAATCATTTAAATTAAATCTACTGAGTCTACCTTTAGAAAACTTAAACCTTATTTTGGCTTAAGCCAGTTATTTAACAGAAATTTATTATGTTTGCCTTATGAGTTTTTAAACTATGAATTTAACCATTCCAAGGCATATCACAAAGATTCTGGTGAAGTATTAATTAAAATGATTGACATCATTATTTCTTGTTAAAGTGTAGCACAGCTATGAAGAGATGAGCAGCATTAAATTTAGTGCAGTTTGTGGAAATTTTTAACAGTTTTCAATTTGAATTTAATTTTCAGAAGTAAAATTAGAATTGACACAGTTTTTTAAAAAAAATAAGTTTTATCCTTAATTTAGATCAAATGCAGCAGTTAGTTTAAATTAACTATAAATCTCTGAGAATTTGGAAATTTAAATGGTTTGTATTCTAGGTTCATTTTTAAATGAAATTATATATTTCATTTTATGTGTTTTGATGCATTTAGTTTTCAACTACATAGTATTTTTTAGCAAAAAAAATGCATTCATTTGAAGTATGTTACAACTTAATTGTAAAGAAGGTAAATGACATGCTTTTCAGTTTTAACACCAGAATGAGTGCTCAGTTTTTAATAGGGAAAAAGTCATTAAATAAATCAGAAATTATTTTTTCTTTTTTATTCCAGGCTGTTATTGGCGGTGTCTAAAACAAAATAATCTTTTTGTTCCTACATCAAGTGAATAGTGTATGGCTGGGAATCAGTGAAGAACTGAGCAAGATCCATTTTGTGTGATAGGGCAAATGCATCAGCATAAATTTTTTGCCAGTTAGGGTCAAAACAAATTTCACAGTTTCAGTAATGCATCAAACATAAAATCTTACAGCAGTGATGCAGGTCCTTCAACTAATTATGTCAGTGATGACTATCAGTTACACATCTGTGCTAATAAGACCATAAGACGCAGGAGCAGAATTAGGTCATTCAGTCCATCAAGTCTGCTCCGCCATTTCATCATGGCTGATCCCAGATGCCATTCAACCCCATACACCTGCCCTCTCACCATATCCCTTCGTGCCCCGACCAATCAGGAAATAACCAACTTCTGCTTTGAATATACCTATGGACTTAGCCTCCATCGCAGTCTGTAGCAGAGCATTCCACAGATCCACCTTTCTGGCTAAAAAAATTCTTCCTTACTTCTGTTCTAAAAGGTCGCTCCTCAATTTTGAGGCTGTGCCCTCTAGTTCTGGTTACCCCCATCAGAGAAAACATCCTTCCACATCCACCTTACCTTATCTTTTCAACATCTGTCATTTCTTTGTCCCCCAGTACTACCTCATCAACATTATTTTCCAGTGGTGCAATATCAATTCTCGCCTCCCTTTTATTCTTTATATAACTGAAAACACTTATTGTATCCTGCTTTATACTGTGGGCTAGTTTGCCCTCATATTTCATCTTTTCCCTTCTTATAGCTTTTTTAGTTGCCTTTTGTTGGATTTTAAAAGCTTCCCAATTATCCAACTTCCCTTGTGCCACTTTTGCTACTTTATATGCCCTTCCCTTGGCTTTTATGCAGTCCTTAATTGAAGTCCTAAACCTTCAATAGTTTAGCAAACTATGCACTTGTTCAGATACTTCTAAATGCTGTAAGAGCTTGTGCTTCACTACGAACACAGACATTGAATTCCAGATACTTACTGTCTTCAAGGTGAAAAATATGCATGCCAGAATCAACTTTATTTATCTTATTTACTCTGAAATTTTATTTAATGAGAAAACCTATGTTTTCTGATTTGCTGGGTAAGATCTTAGTTGTGGATTATTAATGTCTGATAAGAACATCTAAGGACAAAATAAGTTACAATGTATCCTTAGGAGCATGGCTTCTTTTACCTAGAAGCTTCACAATTAGTCAGTTCAAAAAATAGCTTTTGGCATATTATTCTTTAAATCATAGTTCCAAAATATGCCAGTCTGCACAAAGTTCTATTGTACTGCCTAATCCCATACTGTGAACCCGTCCTTCCTTAACCCCATCATACAAACAAGTGATCCAATAGTTCAGTTTTCTGCATACTTTGTTCTATACAATGAAATAGAATCAAGAAATTTCAAGGATTCAGCAAATATTCTTTGTTAATGGAGTGTACAGCTTTGTGATTGTTAGTTTGGGTCTCTTGGCAGCAGGTCTGAGCTTGCAACTTTGTGAATTTAAACCCATTCTCTTTCCTGGAAAGAAGCAATTAATTTCTTCCAGTTTCATTCTCCATTGCATGTGTTCAGTTCTGTGAATAATTCAAACTTCTGGGCTAACATTCCCTCCAATATTCACAGAACTCTGAATTGCCAAGGGCGTTATTCAGCATGTATGGCAATTCTGGTTACTTTGTTTTCCAACAGTTTTTGATTTTCTTGTATCTTCATTTAATGCATTTTTGAATAGGTGAGTGCATTGCCTCTTTAAAAAAATTTTAAGTAATTTTCAAATAACAGTAATTCATATACCAGTATGCTAATTATTTACTAAGATGGCGTTAAACTGACAGAAACCAAAAAGCTCAATGCTCGATATTCTGCAAGTGATCACCAAATCTGTGCTTTATCTCTGTAATGCACAGGAAACCACATTGTGCACAATGTATGGAGCATTTCAAAACTGGAAAAGGTACAAGTAGATCATAATTTTATTTGGAAAGAGTGTTTCAAGAAAGTGAAGCAGAAGAAATAAAAGGATATGTGTTGCATTTCCTGCAGTTGATAAGGAGATGCTCTGAAAATAGTAATGGCTGTTGATGGAGATGGAAAACTGAATCATAATATCAGGAGGAGGGAAATGCTCCCCTTGGAATGGTTAAAGGGGAAAATTGAGTAAAATTTATCTGAGGTTCGCATTGGAGCTTTTGGAAATTGCAGAATTTATTGTTGCAAAGTGAGAATACTAGAAACCCTATCCTGATTCTGAAAAGGCATAGAAGTGGTTGGAAAATAAATGCAAGAAATAAAGTGAGCACAAGGGGTAGAGGTTGAGGAATGTGGAAATATATTGGAAATTCCAAATGGAAGCTTTGCATTGTCAGAAGAGATGCAGTGGATACTATGAAATTGGGAGAACCGGATGGATTGTTTTTAGAAACAGAATAAAAGGTTGTTGAGATAGCTGTGGAAGACTGTGGTTTTTATCATTTAAAAAAAGAGTTAAGTGGCCTATTCCCTGAACTGGAGGTAGAGATGATGCTGAAAGGGAGCCAAAAACAAGCTCTGTGGAAGAACTCTGCAGGTCAGGCAGCATTTGTGGAGGTAAAGGGATAGCCTAAGTTTTGGGTAAAGACCCTGCATCAGGACAGAACTGCTGAGCTTCTCCAACAACTCTCTTTTAACTCTACATCCCAGCATCTGCAGTCTCTTGTATCTTAAGGAAAGAGAAAATTGGAGTTAGACTCTGAAAATGAACACAGGATGAAAATTGGCAATGTGGATAAAGAACCTTTGCAGTTCAAGGGATATAACAGGAATGCACTAGAAAAATATATATGAAGAGTGGAGATCAAAGTAAGATTTAAACAGATTACTCTGAATGTTATAATTGCATATTTCTTATTCTTGAACTCTACCCATATTGCTTTACGGAAAGAGCCATCCTCTCTGTGCCACTAACATTCTCCCTACTCACCAGTGCAACTGCACCACTAATTTTACATCCCTCTTTCTCATGTGTGAATCTTCTGAATTGTGGAATGTTGAGCTGCCAGTCCTGACCTTCTCTCAGGCAAGTGTTTGTTATGACATCACTGTTCCAGGCTCTAAGTCCATCACCCTTCTCTGTGATGATACTTGCATTTGAAACAAATACTCTTCAGCCTTACTGTGTTCATTAATTTAGCCCAGCCTGATCTTGCACCCTTACTTGACCTTAGCCCTCAATGCCACACCCCTTCCATACAACTTTAAACACTCCTGAATAGTGATACCAAAGGTCCCTGAGAGGATATTGGTGCCCCTCTAGTTTAGGTGTAACCCACCCTCCTTTCAATAACTTCCACATTCTTTTGGCCAATCTCCCAAACTACAACCACTTATTGAAATAAAACTCTGCTGTCCGTCTCTAATCTGGATTCATCCCAATGACTTACCTTGGTACTTGCTGACTTGTATAGGTTTCTACTCAGATAATGCCTCAATTGTAAATTTCCTATCCTTGTGCTCAGGTCTCTCTTTGACCACATTTCTTGGCAGTTGCTGTAATTTCCACTTGGCTAGCTGCCTGTCTAGATCTCTGTGCTACAGTGGCACATAAAAAGAACATCCTGTAGGGCTCTTAGATGAAGTGGTATAGGTAGAGCTCAGGAATAAGGAAGGTGCAATTATTACCATGTGTATTGCAGCTTTCCTTGTACAAATTGTTTTTTGAATGCCCTAATTACAAAAATGATGACACTTAACAAGTCCTCCAAGAGTTCCAAAGGGCTTTGAGTTGCCCTGAATTCTTGGAGGTGCTGGACAACATCAAAGCTTCTTTTTAACCAGTTTTGACCAAATAGGCAAGATGGCGCTAGAGTGTGACAATTTATTACAAACTGCTCTCTGCAGCTCCAGTCATTACTTCTTTTATCATAGTTTACTGATGTGATGAAATGATTTGTTTGGATGGCACATAGACAATAATGTGTGGCACATGTGACAATAATAAACAAATTTACAAAGTGAGAGACATGGCTCTGATCTACACATGCTTCTGCAGTCATACAAGTTTTCAAAGATAGACAAGGATTAGTTTGCATTGTAGTTTGGAATAAATTAATTGATGAACCACAAACTATTCTAGTTAACAATTTCATGATGTTTGTAGATCGTTTATCAGCCAGCATAAGAAGTATTTAATTAAGTTTGTCAAAGAAATAATGTTATGTGAGTAATATAAGGTGCATTTGACAATTATGTTTGTGTTTTATCAATAAGACTAATCATCAAAAATGGAATTCTGGTGAGAGGATTTGGAGGAAAGATGAGCAGAAATTCCATGCCATAAATGATTATATCCTATAAACAGAATATGTTGCAAATAGTCAAAAATGCAGTTGTTAACTATAATGTCATAGTTTTTGTAAGAAAAAATATTGAAAAGGATTGTTGAAATACTCTTCATTGATTTTAAATAAGCCTAGAAATACTTTAAGTTTAGTATATAAGGTTGCATAATTTCCTCAATATTTTATTAACATTAGCCATCTTTACATGTTAGTTCATCGTGGTAACTTTTAATTCTTCAGATTTAGATTGCCGGTAGCACTGCTAGTAATATACGCTCCACACATATAAAGTCCCAAGAGATTAAGAATATCATGCTTTAGAATAACTAGCCCACTTTATATGCAGCCATTATTTGCTCAATCCAAGTCTTCAATCAAAAAGGTGCCATGAGCTTCTAAACTAAATCTGTGCATTCAAGTGAACTTTGAGCTCTTCTAAATGATTTCTGTCTTTGATTTGTAATAGGAGGGCTGAAAGTGGAGGTACCATTGCATTGCATGACCCTTTCACTCCAGGTCAAGTTAACAAGCACTCAGAAGATAACAGGAGAATCGCTTTCCTATTGAAGGAACTGAATGCAGTGAAAGAATCTAATAAAAAGGTCTGTTCTTAAAGTTTAGATGAACAGTGCTCTGTATTTTTGGCAAATATGTCACTTGACTTCATTAGCAATGCTTTTCTGAATTTCTGTCTATTAACAATTAAATCATTAATGTGCTGAGTTGCTTTAAAATATGTTCTATAATTTTTATATGAAATGTTTCTTTTGAACTTGCTGTGAAATTTGGAATAGACTTTACAATATAATTAATAATAAGTTCCATTTTATACCCATAGTAAGACAGTTTTACAGATAATCTATTTTATTTTTTTAATTTGATTAATTTGCATACAATCCAAATATTGATATGTTACGGTCACTAATATTCACTACTAAACTAAAATTGAAATAGATGGATTTAATTATCAGCTTAAAATATCAGGGGTAGCTCATGTTTGAATATTACTTCATACTGCAGAATATATCTGTTGAGGGTGAATTAGTAATTTAGTATTTTGTGATTAATTCCCTCTTATAACAACACTCAGAGATTTTCCTAATTTCATTTTACTGGCTTGCTAACTTTTACAATTAATTTATTTCTGACCAGAAAAGTTATGTATTGCTGATCATTCAAATACATATATTGTAATATGTTTGTACTTTTTAGCTTCAAGATCAATTGTCAGAAAATGAAGAAGAAATGGAAATATTAAAACTGAATCTGGAATTGCAAGATAAAGCAGTAGAAGCTAGAGTGGCAGAAAAGGCTGCAGGTACCTTTTTGTAGAAATTCAGTGGTTTTCTGAAGCTGCTGACATGATACCAAGAGTATTAGCTGTATTTGCTAAAGGTGCAAGGGTTTAAAGTTTTTTGGCAGTTTTAAGAGATACATAAAGTGAGTAACTCTGGGATCCTGGTACTAGCAGGCTGGATAGGTTTACCTGAATTCATACTGATATTGGCATTAAATGCATTGTTAACACCATGTCAATTCAATCACAAAAGAAGCTGTTTGTTTTGTTGAAAGGCCTTGAGTCAACATGGGAGAATAATGATTACTAGTGCCTTTACCCTCCATCCAGCAGTTCAAACATTGCTTATTGTTTTAACTGGTTCAAAGCACCAGGGCATCTTTTGTTTGGTTGCATTCACACTTATCTACAACTGAGCCTATTCTTACCAAAGTACTGGCTACACAATACAAGCTGAACTCAAGCTTTGGTATTTCACATTTAATTATTTAGTCCTCTAACTCATGAGTCCGATGAAAGGATTTCATTTAAATTACATTTTTTCTAGCCTCTTTTATCATATATTAGCTTTTAATTTTAGCTCTAAGGCTTTTATTGGTTGATCTGTTTCAACCAGTTGTATTTTTGCTTTTCATTTAAATAGATAAGCTGTTCAAAGTTAATGAATGAACAGGTTATACTGGGAAATAGCTGCTGTTCTGTTTTCCTCGGGTATTTAGTGCAGCACCATTTTATATTGTGATTATTCAGCTTTTTAGTGAAGGAAAATTTAGAATCCTGGGGCTCGTCAAATAAAGCCACCTTTGCAGTTATATAATTGTGTGAATGGAAATGCTCAATTTTAAGTTCAAAGAAAATGTATTTAAAAATGCATATATGTCACCATATACAACCTTCAGATTCATTGTCTTGCAGGCATACTCAAAAAAATTCAATAACCATCATAGAATCAATTAAAGACTGCATCAACTTGAAAGTTCAACCTGTGTGCAAAAGACAGCAAGCTGTGCAAATACAAAAAGAAAAAAATAATAAACAAGCAATAAATATTGAGAAGATGAGATGAAGAGTATATTAGAGCATATTCTGGATGTAGGGGGTATAGCAAAACACTAACTTCAGCCACCAATTTTTAGATCTGATTAAGGACGGTAGGTTAAAATAGCTCTGGACAATGGATTTCTTAAAGCTGTGAATCACAGTTGGAATGCTGATTGAACATTCATTTGGGGATCAGTAGTGTGGGTGCAAAGAAGGAGATGTGAAAGTGTATTACAATCAAAGGAAACATTGTAGATACATAGGATTGTCCTTTGATCTTTAGCATATAAAACGTCATATAATGTTGGGTCAAATAGACCTCTTCCTCCAAAAGGATGTCAACATGATGCCTGCTTTGTCTCATTGTGTCGAATAAAAGAATACTCCATGTCTATCAGCTACGTCTCATATACAACTTTGTCTGCATGACTAGAATCCTTAAAAGTGAGTTCCCAGGTTGTGGGAACAAATTAATGATGGGGCAAGTGAAGTTATCCCCTGGCTCAAGGACTGATGGTTGAGGGGTAATAACTGTTCCTGAACCTGGTGGTGTGAATCCTGAAGCTCCTGAACCTCCTCTTCGATGGCAGCAGTGAGAAGAGAACACGACCTGAATGTGAGAGTCCCTGATGATGGATGTTCCATGTAGATGTGTTCAGTAACGGAGAGGGCTTTACCTGTGATGGACTGGGCTGTATCCACAACTTTTTGTAGGATTTTTCTACACAATCTAAAAATCTACAAATATCTAAATGAATTTTTAGATATTCAGTTACACACCATGCAGTATTTTAATTGGTAAACAGATGTTTTCTTTGATCGTATATTTTGAACAATAATGATTGCAGTTTTTTGAATATAGAAAGAATGGCACATTTTGATACTCTTCGATGTTTAAAAAATAGTGAGGTTGTGCAGTTGCCATTATTTAATGGTACTGTATTTAAATAATGTATATATCCTTTCCAAGACAATTTAGGATGAATTTTCCTCTGCAGCCATCTTGAAATTCGGTGAGATCATGATGTAATTAAACAGAAACTGCTACAGGGAGAATTGATGCCAATTACCTGCCTAAAAAGAATTTCATGCCTTCAAACTCCCACCGCTCTGGTCAAAAAATACAGTTGATAATTTAGACACAGAACATGAGTTACAGGCAATGTTTTTCTTCTATTTTAGTGCTGTTGCCTGAGACCATTTTTTTTGAAAAATCAAAGTTCAAAATTTCAAAGCAAATTTATTATCGATGTATGTGTGTATCAACATCCACCACCTTGAGATTAATTTTCTTGTGGGCATTCACAGTAGCTCAAAGAAATACAATAGAATCAATGGAAAACTACACACAAAGATTGAAAAACAACCAATGGGCAAAAGAAAAACAAAAATACAAAAAAGATAATAATAGTAATAATAATGAATAGATAAATAAATAGTAAGCAAATAATACAGAAAACATTAATTGTAGAGTCCTTGATAGTGAGTGCACAGGTTTTGAAATCAGTTCAGTGTTGAGGTGAGTGAAGTTCTCCATACTGGTTCAGGAGCCTGAAGGTTAAAGGGTAATAACTTCCTGGCTCCTTCCCAATGGCAGTAGCGACAAGAGAGCTTGGCCTTGGATTGTGGGTGTCCTTGAATATGGATACTGCTTTCTTATGGAAGTGCTCCTTGTAGATGTACACTGTGGTGGGGAGGGCTTTTCTGTTTTTGGGCATTAGTCTTTCCATACCATGCAATAGTGCAACCAGTCAGGATACTTTCAACTGTGCACCTATAGAAATTTCTCAAAGGTTAAATGACATGCCGAAACTGTGCAACTTCTAAGAAAGTGGAGGTGCTGCTTTGCCTTATTTGTAATGGCAGCTACATGCTGGTCCCAGGACAGATCCTCTGAAATGATGATGCCAAGGAATTTCAAGTTACTTTCTTTCTCCATTTCCAATCCTCTAATGAATACTTGTTTATGGACTTCAGGTTCCATCTGTCCTCCAGTCAATAATTAGCTCTTTGGATTTGCTGATGTTAAGAGAGAGGTTGTTGTTGTGGCACCATTCAACACGATTTTCAATCTTCATCCTATATGCCAATTGGTCACCAGCTTTGATTCAGCCAAGAACATGGTATCATCAGCAAACTTAAACATGGCATTGGAGCTGTACTTAGCCTCACAGTCATAAGTATAAAGTGACTAGAGCACATGACCAGGCACACAATCCTTGTGGTGCGCCTGTGCTGATGGTGATTGTGGAGGAGATGTTAGAGTTGATAGAGATGTGGAAATGTCAGATCAGTGAAGAACACTCTTTCCCTCTTGTCCTTTCACTTCAGCCCTCAGGATGTATAATGTAATAGTGAGCTCAAGAAAATCCCCACACTTCCTCTCCCTCTAATGTGCACACCCCCATACCATTCTGAGTTTCCTCAAAGCATTCGTTGAAAGCATTTCCTCAAAGCACTCCACCACTTCACTATTGGTGAGTTGCATTTCGGCAATGGACATTCCACCAGGGATCTCTGTGTATTTCAAAAGACCAGTAAGGCAGAAGTCAAAGCTTAATGTAAAATTTATTTCAGAGTACATACGAGTCACCACATGCAACTCTGAGATTCTTTTTCCTGGAGGCATACTCAGCAAATCTGTGGAATAGTGACTATAAACAAGATCAATAAAAGAGCAAGTGGAGCTTAGAAGACAACAAACTGTGCAAACGCAAATATCAATAAATATCAATAAATTACAAGAGCATGAAAACAAGATAAAGAGTCCTTAAAATAAGACTTTTGGTGTGAGAACAACTTAATAGATGAATGTAGTTTTTTAAAATTAAACAAAATATACTTTATTCAAAAATAAAATTATGTACAATAAACCATTCAATGACTCTCAATCCTTTACAAATGTTTCCATTGCGGTCTTTACATTTCCACACTTTTTGCCACCCAGGTGGCACTCTGTTATTCCATATTTACATACCCTTGTTGAGGGATATACACCCCGCCCTCCTACCCCTCAACTGCCATAGGGGAAGAACCCTAAACTGTGGTCCTTCCCCACCGGGCCCTTGCGGTGGCTGCACCAGGTTTCAGTGCATCCCTCAGCACGTACTCCTGCAGCCGAGAATGTGCCAGTCAGCAGCATTCTCCCACGGACATCTCCATGTGCTGGAAGACCATCAAGTTTCGGGCCAACCAAAGAGCGTCTTTCACCGAGTTGATGATCTGCCAGCAGCACCGGATGTTGGTCTCCTTGTGCATCCCCGTGAACAGCCCGTAGATCAGAGAGTCCTCTGTTACGCAGCTGCTGGGGATGAACCTCGACACTGTCCCGTCCATCCTCCTCCACACCTTCTCCGCGAACCCACGGTGTACAAAGAGTTGGGTCACTGACTCCTCCTCACTACAGTCCTCCCGTGGGCAGCGGGATGTGGAGATGACATTCCGGGCATACAGGAGGGATCGGACTGGGAGGGCCCCTTTCACCACCAGCCAGGCAAGGTCTTGATGCCTGTTGGTGAACTCTGGTGATGAGGCATTTTGCCAGATGAATTGGACGGTCTGCTCAGGGAACCACCCCACTGTGTCCATCTCGTCCTTCTCCTGCAGTGCCTGCAGGACCTTACGTGCCGACCACTGCCTGATGGCCCTGTGGTCAAAGGCAATGACCTGGAAAAACTTTTCTATGAAGGACAGGTATGGTGGCAATGACCAGCTGACAGGGGTTTTGCGTGCGAAAGGGGCCAGACCCATCCTTGGTAGCCAGGGCGATAGGTAGAACCTGGGCACATAGTGGTACTTTGGTGCCCACATACCTGGGATCCACACACAACCTGATGCAGCCACACACGAAGTTGGCCATCAGGGTGAGGGTGACATTGGGAACGTTTTGCCCCCATTGTCCAGGGGCTTGTGCATGGTGGCCCATCTGACCTGCTCCATCTTGGATCCTCAGACGAATCTGAAGATGGCTCAGGTGATTTCCGAGCTGAAGGAGCGGGGGACAGGCCACACCTGCGCCAAGTACAGCAGCCCTGAGAGCACCTCACACCTGATGACCAGGTTCTTGCCTGTTATCGAAAGGGAGCATCCTCCCCACAGTCCCAGTTTCTGTTTGACCTTGGCAGTCTGCTCCTTCCAGTTCTTGTTGCATGCCTCGGCCCCTCCGAACCAGATCCCCAACACCTTCACATGATCAGACCTGATGGTGAAGGGGACGCTAGATCGGTCGGGCCAGTTGCCGAAGAGCATGGCTTCGCTCTTCATGCGGTTGACCCTGGCCCCTGACGCCTGCTCGAACTGTTCGCAGTTCCTGATCAGCCTGCGAATTGACCTCGGATCAGAGCAGAAGACGATGACGTCGTCCATGTACAGGGAGATTTTGACTTGGATCCCTCCACTGCCTGGCAGCGTCACCCCTCTTATGCCCCCATCCCTCCTGGTGGCTTCGGCAAAGGGTTCTATGCAGCAAATGAACAAGATGGGAGAGAGGGTAGCCCTGCCTGACTCCAGACCTGTTGGGGAAGCTGTCTGTTTCCCACCTGTTGACCTGGACTGCACTACAGCATGTCTGTGTAGAACAGTTTGATCCAATTCCAGATTCCGTCCCCAAATCCCATTTTGGAGAGTACATTCGCCATGTACATATGTGATATCCTGTCGAAGGCTTTCTCCTGGTCCAGGCTGACCAGGCAAGCATCCACCCCCCTGTCCTGCACATAGACGATGGTGTCCCTCAGCAGCGCGAGGCTGTCTGAGATCTTCCTGCCCGGTACAGCACAGGTTTGGTCCGGATGGATAACCTGCTCCATTGCAGACTTGCCTCTGTTGGTGATAGCCTTGGACAGGATCTTGTAGTCCACATTTAGGAGTGAGATGGGCCTCCAATTTCTAATGTCCTCCCTCTCCCCCTTCTGCTTGTAGATGAGGGTGATGATGCCCGTCCTCATGGATTCGGACATGCTGCCTGCCAGGAGCGTAGCGTTGTACACTTCCAGCAGGTCGGGGCCCATCCGGTTCCACAGAGCCGAATACAACTCAACCGGTAAGCCGTCGCTTCCGGAAGTCTTACCCGACTCAAAGGAACAGACGGAGCCAGTCAGCTCGTCCAGGGTCAGTGGCTGCTCCAGACTCTCCCGCTTGCCGTCGTCTAAGACCTGCGTGATAGACGACAGGAAGCTGCGGGAGGCTGTGGAGTCTGTGGCCTTTTCTCCGTACAGACCGGCATAGAAGGACCTGCAGATCCTCAGTATGTCTGTCTGCGAGGATGCGACTGAGCCGTCCTCTTCCTTAAGGTTGTGGATCACAGAGCTCCCCCTGTGCACCTTTTGGAAGAAGAATCATGAACACGTCTCGTCCTGCTCCACGGTTTGGACCCTTGATCGGAAGATGATCTTGGAGGATTCAGTGGCGAAGTGCTGGGCTTGCCGGCCCTTCACCTCCCATAGTTCCTCCCTGACATCCACCCCCCTCGGCTGCAGAAGGAGGAGTTGCTGCAACTCTGTCTGGAGTTTACGCAGTTCCCTCTGCCCCTGCCTTGCTGTCTGGATACCCTTGCAGATGAAGAACCTCTTGATGTTCTCCTTGGTGGCTTCCCACCAGTGAACGTTATCCCTTCTGGTTCAAGAGCCTGATGTTTGAGGGGTAATAACTTCATGAACCTGGTGGTTTGAGTCCTGAAGCTTTTATATCTTCTACCTGATGGCAGCAGCAAGAAAAGAGCATGGGCTGGGTGGTGAGAATCTTTGATGATGGATGCTGTTTTCTTATGACAGCGATTCATGTAGATGTGCTCAATGGTTGGGAGGACAAAAGAGTGGACATGAATCCTATCTGCAACCATTCTAATTAAGACGGAGGTTTGTGGTTACAGGTGAGGTTAGAGGGAGACTCATATATTGGAATTATGATTGGTAACAGGGAAACAAATGAAATGAGAATGCTGTCAGAATATGTAGAAAATGAATACCAAAGTATGGAGGTTAATCTTCAGTTATATAGTGTTTTGGGACTGCAGCTGGAGTAATGTGTTCAGTGTTAGTCTCTTGGTACAAGAGCTCATCCAGGCTTACTGAGTTGTATTCCTTTCTATCCAGTTCGATCCTGTGTCGGGAATTCTGGTTTCTCTTTTTACCCTGCACCTTTTCTCTGATTTCCCTCAAACATTAATCATTATTCAGCATTTTCTGTTTCACATCTTCATGCCGTACTTAAGCAACAACATTTGAAAATGTTTCTATTTTCACATATACGCTGTCTTAGTCAACATCACCTCTCCTAACCCCATTATTGCCTCTGAATAGTAGGCATCTTTCTAATAATCCTCCAGTACTGTCAGACAATATTAGAACATAGAATATTTAACTACATGAACAGGTCTTCACCCCACCGTGTCTGCATCCAACTAAGGGGTCTGCACCTTCACCTTGACTGCTAGGGCAACCTTGTGCCTTATTTTAATCTTCCTGATTTCTTTCTTAAGTGTTCTCTTGCATTTCTTATAGTCCGTAAGTTTCTCATTTGTTCATCCCTGCCTAAACCTCTTTTTTAACCATGCCTCAATATTGCTTGAAAACCAAGAGTCCAAAAACCTGTTATATTTACATTTTAATTTGACAGGCACACACAAGCTTTGTACTCTCAAAATTTCACTTTTGAAGGCCTCCCACTTACCAAGTACACGTCTGCCAGAAAACAGCCTGTCCCAGTCCACACTTGCCAGATCCTTTCTGATAACTTAGAATTGGCCTTGCTCCAATTTAGAAACTCTACCTGCAGATGTGACCTATCTTTTTCCATATTTAGTTTGAAACTAATGGTATTATGATCACTAGATGCAAAGTGTTCCCCATCACAAACTTCTGTCACATGTCCTGTCTCATTCTCTAATAGCAAATGAAGTATCGCACGCTCTCTCCTTGGGACTTCTATCATCTCATTAAGGAAACTTTCCTGAACACATCTGACACCAACTATCACATCTTGTCATTTTACAGTATGGAAGTCCCAGTCAATATGTGGAAAGTTAAAATCATCTACTATAACAACCTTCTGTTTCTTGCAACAGTCAGCGTTCTTTCTACAAGTTTGTTCCTCTAAATCCTGCGGACTGTTGGGCCGTCTATAATATAGCCACATAGCCACAGAGCAGTACCTTTCTTTTTCCTCAGTTCCACCCATAAAGCCTCACTAAACAAGTTCTCCTGTCTGTTCTGACTAACCATGACATTTTTTCTGACTAATAACTTCTCCACGTTTAATCCTTCCCACTCTATCACGCCAAAAACAATGGACCCCAGATATTTAGCTGCCAGTCCTGCCCCTCCTGCAACCACGTCTCACTAATGGCTACAATTTCAAAATTCCCTGAGCTCATCTGCCTTTCCAACAATACTCCTTGCATTGAAATATAGCTCAGGATATTAGTTGCACCATGTTCAACCTTTTGATTCCTGACTTTGTCTGAGGTCTCAACAACATTTGTCTCCACAACCTCTCCACTATCTGTTCTGACACTCTGGTTCCCATCCCCTAGAACTCTAGTATAACAGCCCCCACCACCTGTGCAAAACTAGCAAACCTTCCAGCTAGGATATTACTCCCCCTCCAGTTCAGATGCAAACTTTCTCTTCTGTACATATCCCACCTTCCGTAGAAGAGAGTCCGATGATCCAAAAATATGATCCCCTCTCTTCTACACCAACTCCTCAGTCATGTGTTAAACTGTATGATCTACTTAATTCTGGCCTCACTGGCACATGGCACGTGTAGCAATCCTGAGATCACAACCCTGGAAGTCCTGTCATTTAACTTGGCACTAACTCCCTGACAACACACACAAAATGCTGGTGGAACGCAGCAGGCCAGGCAGCATCTATAAGGAGAAGCACTGTCGATGTTTCGGGCTGAGACCCAATCCAAAGTGATAGGAGAAGACAGGAGCGGGGTGGGGTGAAGCTAAGAGCTGGAAACACGATTGGCAAAAGGGATACAGAGCTGGAGAAGGGAAAGGATCATGGTCTGGAGGCCTCAGGAGAAAGAAAGGGGGGAGGGGAACACCAGAGGGAGATGGAGAACAGGCAGAGAGATGGGCAGAGTGAGAAAAAAAGGAGGGGGAAATCAATAAATCAGGGATGGGATAAGAAGGGGAGGAGGGACATTAATGTTAGAGAAATCAATGTATCAATGTTCATGCCATCAGGTTGGAGGCTACCCAGACGGAATATAAGGTGTTGTTCCTCCAACCTGAGTGTGGCTTCATCTTCCCCCCCCCCCCTCTTTTTTTCTGTCTCTACCCATCACTCTTTGCCTGTTCTCCATCTCCCTCTGGTGCTCCCCTCCCCATTTCTTTCTCCCTAGGCCTCCTGTCCCATGATCCTTTCCCTTCTCCAGCTCTGTATCCCTTTTGCCAATCACCTTTCCAGCTCTTAGCTTCACCCCACCCCCTCCTGTCTTCTCCTATCATTTCAGATCACCCTTCCTACTTTCAAATCTCTTACTACCTTTTCTTTCAGTTAGTCCTGACGAAGGGTCTCAGCCAGAAACGTCGACAGTGCTTCTTCCTATAGATGCTGCCTAGCCTGCTGCGTTCCACCAGCATTTTGTGTGTGTTGCTTGAATTTCCAGCATCTGCAGATTTCCTCGTGTGTGCCTTTTTAAACAAACTCCCTGAACTCACTTTGCAGAACCTCATCACTCTTCCTGCCTATGCTCTTGGTACCTACGTGGACCATGACCTTCGGCTGCTCAATGCCGAGAGCTCGACCTGAGATGTCCTGGACCCTGGCATTCGGGAGTCTGTGACGTCATCCCCTCCCAATGGTATCTAAAGTGGTATTCCTGCTGTTGAGGAGGATGGCTACAGGGGTACTCTGCACTGGCTGAACTATGTCTTCTCACGCTTCAGTTTTCTGATTGCCGCTGCTCTCACTAACTCATTTAGACTTGATCAGATTGTATGTCACCTTGATACAGCAATAGAGGTGAACATCTCAACACAGTTATTAGGATCAGCTTTTTCCAATTCTACATTGTCACCTGTGTTCAATCAGTTTATCTGCTATGAAGTCCTCATTTATCTATTTGTTTCTCCAGGTTTTACTTTTCTAATGCATACCTGGCCAGTCTTTCTTACTGTTCTCTAAATAAGCCTTTAAATAATCCAAAATTCTGCTGTTTATATTCAAAGTCTCTCCATATCCTTTTCACCCAGTATCTGACAGCGGTTCCTGGTTAAGTAACATTTGCTCACACCCATTCACTCTCTCAAGTCAATTAATCAATCAAATGCCTATTATGCTGCTGGCATTTAGGGCAGCACTCTCTCAAGTACTTTGAGTATAATCATTCCATTATTATTGACTCTGGCTGCAGTTTCCAGGTTTCTGAAATCTGAAATCTTCCCTGAATTGTATCTCTACTTCTCATCAGCTTTTCAAATCTTTAAAACAAACTACGTTAAACAAGCTTATTGCTCATTATCAAATGTTAATGTTATTATGATACATCTTAGGATGTTTTACTATGCTGGAAGTACAATATAAGGAGAAGCTGGTTGCTGAGTCAATCAAGAATATGTTTCCAAAATCCCTCCTGGAAGTTTGCAAGGTTCAGAAACTGAAATACAGTAAACCTACTTATAAAGTTTTTCTTTAAAGTTAAACATGTTACTTGTAATCATGCCAGGAATAAAACATTATTTTGAAGTTAAATCAAAGATAATGCTGATGCTTTTAAAAAAAATTTTTGGAACTTCCAACTGTTTCTGGATTTCTTTATTAACCATTGCCAATATTTCAGTGTAAATCTTGGACATTGTGTACATTGTAACTTGGTTTAAGGTAACTTGCTATTCTTTGTGATTTAAGTAGTTCATTGTTGAATTGTATTTAAATGAGACATTCATGCAGAGAGAAGTACTTGCTCTGTAATTTACTTATTCTCCCACAGCCTTTCTGTGTTATTTAGTACAATTTCCTTCCCACCCCCTAAACAAACAGGTGACTCCATAGATCCTGCAATAAAATATGAAGATCTTTAAAAGCACAAGTGGATCTCACAATAGAATTTGCATTGATGTCTGTCAGGAATATTGTATTCTAATAAAGTCCCCTGACACTGGCTACAACTGGTTAGAAAGGAATGTAACTTGGCAACCCTTGTCCCAGCACTTATAGAAGACCAACACAGCACTCCAGCTGCAGTCCTGCCAGAACACTATCTAACTGAAGCATAACCTCCATTCATTGTTCATATTCTGATAGCATTCCCAATTATTTGTTCAACCTTGCATACTAGCCGTTTGCAGATTATGCACTTGAACTCGCAGATAATGCTGCACCTTAGTTCTATAATCTCTCATTTTTCAGTTTTTATTACCATAATGGACAATTTGTAGTTTTGAATATTATAATCCATTTCTAGATCTTTGTCCAATCTATATCTCAATTATAGTCATCAAAGACTTTTCAGAACTGTAATGTGGCAAGTAAATAATTACTTAACTTCACCTGCACTAAGAATGCTGTTTGTTAATCTGCTCTTAGCAAATGTGTGTCTTGAACATTTACGGTATCTCCTTGATTTTTAGATGGATAGTTTTTACCCTGTCTTTGCTCCCTTGCATTTGTAGATACATTGACTTCACTGCAACACTATTTTTGTTGATATGTCATTCTCAATAGTGATTTTTCATATAACAATCTGTCATCTATTCTGAGAACGACTTTCACTACCCTAGAACAGATATTTCATTTCAGGTGTAAGATCATATTAATGATTAACAATATTCATTTGATTACCACAAATGTCGTTTACACAGCAGTAGAAAGAACATGGATTTGGATTATTCTAGTCTATCCATAAGATGTCCTGACCTAATGGGCTCATTTGCAGTTTATTTTTTTTGAATTACATGGTTGTTCTATAGACATAAGTTTCAAATAATTTGTTCAGTGCATGTTTCGAAACACAAAGTAACAAAATATAACCAACAGCAACTTGCATTTATATAGCACCATTAACAGAGCAAACAGCTGAAGGCACTTTACAGGAACCTGTCAGATGAGGCTATCCCCAATGTTAAAGTGATTTTTGGGTTTAGGTCAAATGCCCAATATCTGGACACCTCCATAAAGAACCAAACTATCAGAATATTATTAAATTCAAAAGTGTGATGTATAAACATACATTTGTTCCTATGAAAGTGCCTAAGAAGAATAATATGAGCTGCTTTAATGACTATTGCCCAGTAGCACTCACATCTACGGTGATGAAATGCTTTGAAAGGTTGGTTATGACTAGAATGGACTCCTGCCTCAGCAAGGACCTGGACCCATTGTAATTTGCCTGTCGCCACAATAGGTCAATGGCAAGCGCAATCTCAATGGCTCTTCACTTGGCCTTAGACCACCTGGACAATACAAATGCCTACGTCAGGATGCTGTTCATCAACTATAGCTCAGCATTTAACACCATCATTCCCACAATCCTGATTGTTAAGTTACAGAACCTGGGCCTTTGTACCTCCTTCTGCAATTGAACTCTTGACTTCCTAACCGGAAGGCCACAATCTGCAGGGATTGGTGATAATGTCTCCTCCTCACTGATGATAAACACTGGTGCTGCACCTTAGGGGTGTGCGCTTAGCCCACTGCTCTACTCTCTCTATACCCATGACTGTGTGGCTAGGCACAGCTCAAATGCCAGCTATAAATTTGCTGATGACACAACCATTGTTGGTAGAATCTCAGATGGTGACAAGAGGGCATACAGGAGCGAGATATGCCAACTGGTGGAGTGGTGTCACAGCAGCAACCTTGCACTTAACATCAGTAAGACGAAAGAGCTAATTGTGGACTTCAAGAAGGGAAAGACAAAGAAACACATACCAATCCTTGTAGAAGGATCAGAAGTGGAGAGAATGAGCAGTTTCAATTTCTTGGGTGGCAAGATCTCTGAGGATCTAATCTGGTCCCAACATGTTGATCCAGTCATGAAGAAGGCAAGACAGTGGCTGTACTTCCTTAGGAGTTTGAAGAAATTTAGTATGTCAACAAAAACACTCAATAACTTTGTACTGTGGAGAGTATTCTGACAGGCTGTATCACTGTCTGGTACAGGCTGGGGGGATGTGGAGAGTGCTAGTGCACAGGACCAAACGAAGCTGCAGAGGGTTGTAAATTTAGTCGGCTCCATCTTGGGTACTAGCCTACGAAAGTACCCAGGGCATCTTCAAGGAGCAGTGTCTCAGAAAGGCAGCGTCCATTATTAAGGACCACAGCACCCAGGGCATGCCCTTTTACTCATTAGGTAGGAGGTACAGAAACCTGAAGGCACACACTCAGCGATTCAGGAACAGCTTCTTCCCCTCTGCCATCCGTTTCCTAAATGGACATTGAACCTGTGAACACTCCCTTACCTTTTTAACATATATCATTTTTGTTTTTGCACGATTTTTAATCTATTCAATATATGTATACTGTAATAGATTTACTATTTTTTTTCTTCTTCTATAATTCTGTATTGCATTGAACTGCTGCTGCTGTTAACAAATTTCATGACACCTGCCGGTGATAATAAATCTGATTCTGAATGGTAGAACTAGTATCCTCTCTCCATTCACTTCTAGTAATTTTTTCATTTTCGATGCCGTTTGTTATTATACTGTATCTCCAAAAGCCAGGCCTCAGGAAGGTGACATCCATCATTAAGGACCCTCACAATCCAAGACTTGCCCTCTACTCATTATTACCACTGTGGAGGAGGTACAGGAGCCATTCTGTTTTTTTTGTAACGTTGTGCTTTTTATGTCCTGTACACTACTGCTGACAAAGAGCGGCAAATTTCACAACATATGTCAGTGATAATAAACCTGATTTGATATTTAGGCAAAGTAGACAAAATTGACTGTAAAAACATAATCTGTTTATTACCAAGGAATGGCCTGTATATATTCAAAGAGTCAAGTTTTAAAGATTGCCTTAGTAACTAAGAGAAAAATAGAAAGTTTTAGGGGTTTAGAAACTTAACAGCAAAAGGTAGGGCATTCAGTATAGTATGACTGGATTTGGGAATGATAGGGGCAGAGTAACAGGTGCACAGAGAGAGAGAGGACTGGAAGAGATTATAATTTTAACCAAAATTAAAAAGGTGGGAAGGAGTGAGTTGGAATTATTTGGTAATCCAAACTAAATTTTTTTGATTCATAATAGTCTTAGTCAAACTCACCGATCATAACTGGCTGTTGGAAAATGAATTTTTGTTGCTCACATTCATAAACATTCAATACTATTTTAATAAATATGCAATCAGAAGTTTTTTCTAATTCATGACAAAAATGCAAGCCAATTATTTTTTAAATATTTAAACATTAAAAGCATGACAAAAAAATCACAAAGGATCTTTTACTTGCCCTTCTCCTCTTTTCAAAAGTAAGGATTTGCAGTTCTTGCATCAGATCTCTCATTCCACAGGAACAGTGGGTGAATTTCACATTGCTGGGAAAGAGCAGTGGAAGTTCACTAGACTAATTCATGTGATGGCGACGCTGTTATTTGAAGCAAGATTGGTTCAAGTAAGTCAGCGTTCGATGTAGTTCAGAAGAATGAGAGGAAATAGTATTAATATGCAAAAAAAATCAAATATGACTTGACAAACTGCGTATAGAGACAGTATTTTTCCTGCTGGGGAATCTTAAATTGTGGATCACAGTCTCAGGATGAGGGGTAAGTTGCTAAAGACTCAGATTAGAAGAAATTTTCTTCACCACAAAATGCTGTAGAGACCAAGTTGTTAAATATTTTTATGAAGGAGTTGGATTTCCTGACACAGAGTACATCAAGGAGTATGGGGAGAGTAGGGGAATGTAGCATCGAGATACACAATAGGCCACAATTAATTTGAATGAAAATGGTAGTACAGATCTGAAGGGTTCAAATGTCCTCATCCTTCACCTATTTCTCTATGATATGGTTCTGTAATTTGTTGCAGCATTTTCTTACTGTGGGTGCAAGGATGCACCAGTCACACCTACCAATGTTACCAAAGTCAACACAGATCAGAATGGTTCTTTGGTATTTTGGAAATGCATCTAAAGCCCTTTAAAACTATAATTATTTCATAATTCATTTGCTGTAGCTGACAGCCAGTCTGTCAAGTGCAAATCTATTCATATCTCACAACACTTGTTAAATGATATGTGTTTTCTCATTGGCTGTCTTTGTTTGCATAGTTTTAGTTGAAGAAATATATGGTGCACAAAGTGAACGGGATGCAGCTGTTATGTCCAGACTCCGTCTAGCCAATGAGGAAAGAGATGAAGCACTTTTGAAAAGTAAACAACTGGAACAGGCCTTTGAGGGGTATGTGTGTCAGATTTTTAAAAAATTTTCAGACATGAGTAATATCCTGAATTAAGCTCAGACTGATTCAAATGCACTCCATGCAGAACTCCCAATTAATTAGTGCACTTATTTTTACTAACATCCTAGATCCAGATAAATATTATACTCAGCGCCAAAGGTATTCAAAGATATGGCTAAAATATTATACTTGTACTTTTTACACTCTTTTATTTTTGCACTACTCAATTAATTAGAAGACAAGAAATCTGGAGTTAACATTTTTGGTACAATGCTACTCTACTATCCAAACAAAACTTAATTAAATTCAATGTAAAAGCAGTATGTAGTCTGCAATCTGCAGTTATATTTAGGAAAAAGGATCCAAAGTATGACTTATTCGCAAATAAAGTAAATTGCAAGGAAGATAAAGGTACATTTAAAAAAATATATATTCTGGTTTTATTTAAACACCAAAACTCCCCAGTGGGTTCTTAAGTTTTCACAAAATGATTTGAACAGATTGATAAAGGTATTTTCTGAATGGAAAGAAAATAAGTTACTTTAGTTATTTAATAGAATACAGGATTCTTTTTTGAAATGGTATTACTGAACACTTCCTAACCAAAGGGAAGAGAACAAAGTTAAAAACCCTGTGCCAGTCTTTATCAAAAAATATCAAACATTTGTCATTTTGGAAAAGGATGCAGGTATCTTTCAGTAATGCCAAGCTTTTCAAAAATTTGTCATTTCTTTTGAGCTTGTTCACAAATATCATTCTTTCTCCTGTCTTTGAACTAATTAAGCACTAGAGCACCCAAGTGCCTTTACTTCCTTGGGTGGTTAAAGAAATTTGCCATGTCCCTCACCAATGTTTATTGATGCACCAGGGAATGCCTTCCATCCAGATGCACTATGTATGGCAACTACTCTACCTGAGCAACACTCCATGTATATGTGCTCAATGGTGGAGATGGCTTTGCCTGTAATGTATGCACCACTTTCTGTAGACATTTCCATTCCTGGACATTGGTGTCGCCATACTAGGCCTTAATGTTAGGATGCTCTCCACTGTGCATCAGTAGAAGTTTGTTGAAGTATTTGGTGACATGTCAAATTTATACAAGCTTTAAGAAAGTGGAGACGCTGTTGTGTCTTCTTTGTGATGGCACTTGCATGCTGGTCCCAGGACAGATCGTCTGATTTAATAATGCCAAAGAATTTAAAGCTACTGTCCTTCTCTACTTCTAATCCCCTGATGTGGACTGGCTCATGGACCTCCAGTTTCTTTCTCCTGTAGTATTTTTTAATCAGCTCTTTGGTTTTGCTAATGTTGAATGAGAGGTTGTAGTTACAGCACCATTCAACCAGATTTTCAGTCTCCCTCCTATATGCCGATTGGTCTCCACCTTTGATTTGGCCAGCAACAGAGGTGTCAACAACAATTTTAAATATGGCATTAGAGCTGTACTTAGCCACACAGTGATAGGTATGCAGTGAGTAAAACATGGGACTAGGCAGACAGCCTTTGTACACCTATGCAGATGGTGATTGTGGAGGAGATGCTTTTGCCAATCTGTCCTGACTGCGGTTTGAAGTGAGGAAATCAAGGATCCAGGAGACTGAGGGCAAACACTCAGTGATTCAAGAACAGCTTCTTCTCTTCTGCCACCCAATTCCTAAATGGACATTAAACCCATAAACATTACCTCACTTTTTAATACTATTTCTGTTTTGCATTATTTTTAATTAACTATTTAATATACATGTATATACTTGCTGTAATTGATTTACTTTTTTACTTTCTATATTATCATATATTGTACTGCTGCTACTATAAAGTTCCACAGTTCCCAGCTTGCCAAAAAGGGCATTCAAGTATACATGAGTGATAGAAGCTAAATGTTTCACTCTGAATTTAAATTCAGAGATAACATATCCTCTTCGCTGATGATCAATACTGGCGCACCTCAGGGCTTAGCCCACTACTCTAGTCTCTATATACACATGACTGTGTGGCTAGGCATAGCTCAAATACCATCTACAAATTTGCTGATGATACAACCATAGTTGGTAGAACCTCAGGTGGTAACGAGAGGACGTACAGGATTGAGATGTGCCAACTAGTGGAATGGTGCCGCAGCAACAACCTGGCACTCAACGTCAGTAAGACGAAAGAGCTGATTGTGGACTTCAGAAAGGGTAAGACAAAGGAATACATATCAATATCAGAGGTGGAGAGAGTGAGCAGCTTCAAGTTCCAATGTCAAGATGTCTGAGGATCTAACCTGGTCCCAACATATCGATATAGTTATAAAGAAAGCAAGACAGTGGCTATACTTTATTAGGAGTTTGAAGAGATTTTGCATGTCAACAAATACAGTCAAAAATTTCTATAGTTGCTCCGTGGAGAGCATTCTGACTGGCTGCATCACTGTCTGGTATGGGGGGGCTACTGCACAGAACCGAAAGAAGCTGCAGAAGGTTGTAAATCTAGTCAACTCCTTCTTGGGCACTAGCCTACAAAGAACCCAAGACGTCTTGAGGGAGCTGTGTCTCAGAAAGACAGCGTCCATTAGTAAGGACTTCCAGCACCCAGGGCATGCTCTTTGCTCACTGTTACCATCAGGTAGAAGGTACAGAAGCCTGAATGCACACACTCAGCGATTCAGGAACAGCTTCTTTCCCTCTGCCGTCTGATTCCTAAATGGACATTGAAGCTTTGGACACTACCTCACTTTTTTTTTAATATACAGTATTTCTGTTTTTGCATGTTTTTTAAATCTATTCAATATATGTAATTGATTGACTTGTTAATGTATTATTATGTTATATTTTATTTATTATTATTTTTTCTCTCTGCTAGAGTATGTATTGCATTGAACTGCTGCTGCTAAGTTAACAAATTTCATGCCTCATGCTGGTGATAATAATTCTGATTCTGAATTACGTCTTGCAAAATGCTTTCTTCTTATTTATGTTTATTTAACATGTTTTTGCTGATATGTTTTGCACTGTTGAAAGCTGTTAGAGTAGATGATGAAACATAGAATTGCAGTTGCATATATATGATGAATTTTATTTTTAATGTGAATTTTGCATTTTTGAAACATGCACTTCTAAGGAATCAAACTTGAAAGCACTTCATGCAGAATTCCATCAAATGTAAAGTATGACATTATTGAAAGATACCTACATCCTTTTTCAATGTTAGTCTTAATATAGTTGTTATTCATTTTAATCATCATCTTTCCTTTTAAAAGAACTACATGATTTAATATATTTCTGACTAAAATATTACTTGTTTGTAATCCACATTAATTATATATTGAAATGTTCTAAGACAATAGTTTTGACTAATATCTCTTCCTCACAGCCTAAAGAAGTAGATTTCTGAACCTGCCTCAATGAGGGAAGCAAGGGAATAATTGCAGTATTTTTAAAAATCTCTATCTTTGTGTTGATTCACTTTACATCATTGTGAAAAGAATATGTTAAAACAATTATTTAAAATTTTGGAGATAAACATCATTACATTTATTATCTCCTATTTAAGAAATGGTTCCTTAAGGTTGTCATAGTCAGGGGAGGTAGTGGAGATAAGTTCCCATTATCTATTAAATGCTCCCAGTGGCGTGCATCTCAAATAGCCGTTGCCAACCCCATGTTCAGCTCTTGGCTTTCAATGGTGGCTCAGCTACTAAGCCTGGCGGAGCCGTTTTTACTGACAGGAGAAGGGACAAAGGCAATTTACTGGTGCCTTAACACCAGTCACTGAGCAGATGGGGCTCATCAGCTGAGGTTGGTAGCTCATCTAGGAGAAGGAAAACTGATCCAAATCCTCTGCTGTCCTGCAGCTATACCCACTTATGGGGAAGTCTTTGGAAGTAAAGCCCAAGGAAAACTGCAGAGCTGGAGTCTCCAAGGCAGTTCAATGCTGACTGGCAACTCCTGCAAAGCTGCTGCTGCCAAACTGTATCAGTCTCTGCTGTTCTTTTTGGATCCATCAGCTGCGTGGAGAGGGTAGTCTGCTGCATGGGCAACAGCTTGCTCTCTATATTGAACTGCCCTGACTTGTGTATCACGCGGATAGTCAGGACGCAATATCCATGGTTGACCCTGACCAATGGAGGGCCTTATATTTAAGAAATACAGAATGCAGTTGTGTGCATACTTGAAACAGATTGTACCAAATTTATATTAAAATGTGACTCTAATTCTGCAAGTCAGACGCACACTTTATTGATGTTGGAAGGTATCAGTACACTTTTGGTTGAGAAGCCACTATGGAAACACAGATGCAAAGCCCTTAGTGTAAATGGCAGACTATTTTTATAAATGTGAAGTGAGACATTGAAATAGATTTATGAAGTCTTAGGGCGGAAGAGGCTAATGCCGTGAGAGTGCTAGTATTGCCGCCATAGCAGCTCTCCCTTCATCTCTGCACATATGAACAGTTGATCCCTGTAGTCATATATAGCAGTAAACATTAATAACTTAACAGTCTGCAGACAGAGCTGAAGATATGGAGCATTATTGAAGGATGGAATAGAGCAGGTGGCACTTTAATATGTTTAGTGTCATGGTTGACTCTAAAGACTAGTAGAATGAAATTACTTGAGGTGGGAAGTGAACTCATTTTGCTGTGCTAAGGAAATGCTACTGATCAGGCTGTCTGTGTCCCTTTTCTAGGTTGGAAAATATTAACCCTGAAGAAAATGACATGGTAAGCTACTCTCTAAGGAGATTTTTTAATGTCACTCTTATATCTTAGAGGCTTAGACACAATTGAGTGGGTTTCCAGAGCTAAGAAGTAGGAAAATATGAATTTGACACAGTAATAATGTCCATCTCGGATGTTTTATAAAATTGAGTAATTCTATTTGGTGTACTTTTGCATGTGGCCATTAATTAAGTCTAAACTGAACAAATTCTAATTCTAAATTCATGTGTAACTATCATGTAAATGTTATTGATAGACATTGCAGGAATTACTGAACCGAATCAACAATGCTGATTCAAGATGTGCAGTTGACAAGAATGGAGATTTAATTGTAGATAAAATTCACAAAGCCAGGGAGCGGAAGAAAAGAATAACTGCTGAAGAAATGAATGCAGTTATTGAGGAAAGGGATGCAGCCTTATCAAGAGTAAGTACTTTTGGTCTTCAAATATTCTTTACATCTTTAAGCAGTTACCTTTTTTCTTCACAATGTCATCAGTTAAGTAAGCATTATTTTTTTCCAAACAAAAGAACAAAATTAAAGTATATAAATTATTCAAGTTCAAATTCAAGATCAGGATGCAGAATTAATTTTCAGAATAAGATATTTTAAAAGGATAATTTCTTCCACCATCTTTAAAACAGTCATGAATGACCATGTATTGGTTATTATTCCTGTGAAATGTGGTACTTCTAATCACCCTTCACCAATCAAATGTTAACAAGCAGTGGCTTCTGCTATATGTTTAGGACTTACCAAAATATTAGAGAGAAGTAAGCCAAAGTGAAATGAGATTAAGGGTCACCTGATAAAATACAGCTTTGTAAGCAAGCATTTCATTAATTAAAGCTGCTTGATTTATTTTTCTGGAAGACCAAGCAGTTGTTATCTGAAGTTGTAGGGAACTGGAAAGTATCATTACCTAGACTGAACCTACCAACCACATTAATAAAATAGGCACCGAAGGAGTGCGTGTAAAGGTACTTGTTCTTCCTGCTCTAAACAGGTAATTTGCCCTTCTGTGGACTGTAACCAAGTCTGAACTAGAGGCTCATATAGATGCATTCTCAACATAACCGACAGGATTGTATCTTGAGGATATTTGAACTCCTAATCTATTGATATTTAGGTCATTTTTTTATTCCATCTAACCTACTGTCAATTTGCCTCTGTAAATTCCAAAGTCATTTATTAGATTGCTGAGTAAACAGACAAACTAGTTGGAATCTGAACAAAAACAAATATTTAAATCTAACCTCAAATATTTGAAATTTTGCAGTGCATTCATATTATTTTCCATCAAAACACACAGACAGACACATAAACACGCAGCTAAATATTGACACCTTGCTCCTTGAACATTATGCGACTAAATCTTAAGCTGTATTTATTTACAACTGTTAACAGATGTTTCACCTATTGACACTTTAATGATAATATAAATGTTTGCTAGTGAAACAAATACAAAGTACATCAACCAGTCAGCAGAGCCTTGCATTTGACTGCAGATGCAGCAGATCAATGACAAAACTGCTTAATTTTGGACTTCAGTTATATGTCAAAATCATGAAAAATAGAAACACTGGTAGATTCCTTTTAACACTGCTCTTTGTAACTTGACTGATGCACTGTTCCTAAGTGGCAAAAATTTTGTACCACATAATTCCATACTATAAAATAATTGACCTTCAAAAGCTCTGGTTTCCTGGGGTATTTTTATGCTGGATTATTTTTGAGATGTCAAAGGAATGGGGCATGTCAATTCATTAACTCTATTGTGGAGCACTGGGTAACTGTTTAAATCTAAGATTTAGTAGTGCCAACAATAATTCTACATATGTTTGGTTTATTGACACATATGTGCCAGCTGAACAGGACTCTGCAAGTCCTATGGCCAGAGATACATAGATAAAACACTTAGTAATTTTCTTGCTGGCTTGGGTTGTTTTTTCTCATTTGAGTAATTATTGCAGTTCCTTTGCTGGTGAATGCTGCTTGCAATGATTGACAGAAAAATTACACAAATAAAGTCCACACTCTTTTATCCCTGAACACCACATGATGTGGACCGTACATTGACTTGGTCATAGAAGCCAAAATGTGATGGCGGAAGCTCATTGCTCTCAAGGTATTGGAGCAGATTTAGGCTGTTTTGGCCCATCAACTCTGCTCTGCCAGACCCTCTCAACCCCATATTCCTGCCATCTTCCCATAACCTTTGACACACTTACTAATCAAGAAATCCACCAAACTTTGCTTTAAATGAACCCAGCGATGGTCTCCCAAACTATCTGTGGCAATGAATTCCACAGATTCACCACCCTCTGGCTGAAGAAATTCCTCCTCATCTCTGCTCTCAAGGGGCTTCCTTCTGCAGAAGGAAGACTTCGTGTTTAAGATGGTGCTGGTGAACCTCTACAACTTCCGGCTGGTGGCTAATGAAACAAAGATAGCAAATAAATACTTAGTTAACCACACTTTTTTTGGCGAAAGATCATTGCAAGTAATGGTTTGTAACTTCCCTTTGGACTTGGAGGCAATTCAGTGTGGCAGAACCAAGGCAAAGCAAGGCAGCGGGCCCA
Source organism: Hemitrygon akajei (assembly GCF_048418815.1). Taxonomy (NCBI): domain Eukaryota; kingdom Metazoa; phylum Chordata; class Chondrichthyes; order Myliobatiformes; family Dasyatidae; genus Hemitrygon; species Hemitrygon akajei. The sequence goes on from NC_133126.1 coordinate 62,710,879, forward strand.
TCACCTAGAGCTTGGAAGAGCATAAAAGATTGGGCACAGGCCGAATCAAAGCCACAGGTTCCAGGAGTTGGACACGACTGAGCATGTCGTGCAGATGAAGACTTTACAGGCTGAATCAAAGAGCCAAGCAGCAGAGCCTGCTCTTCATACAGACAGTTATGTGGCGGGCCAGATTGAAAAGGTCAGGGTGTCGGAGCTGGAGGTGAGGTATGGGCCAATTAAGATCACTATTCCAAGGTATTTACTTGGCTCTGCACTAAGCTATGGGATTCTCTTGCGAACTTCAGTTCAGTAACACTATTTGCTTGCAGTTACTGTTTGCATGATGTTTTTTCATTGCACATTGGGATTCAGCATCTTTTTTATGGGTTATTTTATTTTATGAACATGATGAGTTTTTTAATTCTCTGCACATTGGGTGTTAAGCAGGCTTTTTTCATATATATGGGGTTTCTTGTTTTGCGGCTGCCTGTAAGGAGACAATTCTCAAGGTTGTATAATGTATACATTGATAATAAATGCATATTGAACTTAGAACATCCTTCTCTTCCACTACTGGAAACATCCTTTCCATGTCCACTCTCTTCAGGCCTTTTCAATATTCAATAGGTTTCAATTAGATCTTTCTTCTAAGCTATAGCAAGTACAGGACCAGAACCATCAAATGCTCCTCAAATGTTAAACTTTTCATTCCTGGGGTCATTCCTGTAAACCTTCCTTGGATCCTCTCCAATGCCAGCATGTCTTTTTTAGATAAATGACCCAAAACTATTCACAATACTCTAAATATAGTCTAACCAGTGTCTTATAAAGCCTCAGTATTACATCCTTGTTTTTATATTCTGGTCCTCTCGAAATGAATGCTAACCAGGGTACAATTGAGAGCATCCTGACTGGCTGCATCACTGCCTGGTATAGGAACTTAATTGCAGGACTCTGCAGAGAGTGGTGCAGACAGCCCAGCACATCTATAGATGTGAACTTCCCACTATTCAGGACATTTACAAAGACAGGTGTGTAAAAAGGGCCCGAAGGATCATTGGAGACCTGAGACACCCCAACCACAAACTGTTCTAGCTGCTACCATCCGGGAAACGGTACCGCAGCATAAAAGCCAGGACCAACAGGCTCCAGGACAGCTTCTTTCACCAGGCCATCAGACTGATTAACTCATGCTGACACAACTGTATTTCTATGTTATATTGCCTCTCCTGTTGCACATACTATATATTACAAATTACTATAAATTGCACATTGCACATTTAGACAGAGACGTAACGTAAAGATTTTTACTCCTCATGTATGTGGAGGATGTAAGTAATAAAGTCAATTCAATTCAACATTCCATTTGCTGCCAACTGAAGCTGCAAGTTAACCTTTAAGGAATCCTGCACTAGGACTCCCAAGTCCATTCAGACTTCTAATTTGTGTACTTCAAAGGTTAGTTTTATTGTCAAAGTATGTATGTACAGTAAAGCTCATATTTGTCTACTCCAAATAGCCATTAAATACAAGAAAAACCAAGGATGTTGATGAAAGAAAAGATATCAACTCCCCCTTCGGTATGAAAAAGAAAAGAAACAAAACTTGCAGACCCCCAAATCGACCACTCCCCCCCTCCACTTTCCTGCAGCAATAAACAGTCACAATAACAAATCACCGACCCCATACATGTGACGATCCCCAACCTTCTCACTCACAGAAAAGAAAAGTGACAGTAGCACCGAACCCCCAACACTCCCCCTTACACACAAAAAAATTGATAGGTCACCCACCCGCCAATCATCCACAAGAAAGAAACACCGAAAAACTGAAGGAAACCAGTATAAAGTACAGTCCAGTAAACTCTTATATCTCAGAATATGGGAAACATCTTTTTGTCTGCATACGAGGAGAGCGGCAACACAAACTCAGTCCTTCTGTAATGAGTGTCTGCCGACTCAGGGCTGATCGCGCTGATACAGCTGCTGACAGTGGCTGTTGGGAGCCATTGCTGACCTCTCCGCATTCACCTCGATGCTTCAGTCTTACTCGCTGCTTTGGGATGAAATCTTTCATGTACCCATGCCTCATCTCTGGTACTTGCCATGAGTCAGCTTGTGTTCTCAGACCTTTTTGGACCCCATCTCTGATCTCCACAAGGCAGCTCTCCAGGCATAGCAGAGTGTTGGATCCTTCGATCGAGTTCCAAACTCCAACAGCTCCAAACTCACAGGCTCCAACAGTTGCCATAGCACAAACGAGACAAAAAGAACAAGCAGAAGGCATAAAAGAAGTGAAATAATTGGAGAGATTTGCTATCTGGAAGCTGCCACCCAATTTGTATTTGCACCCCATTTAGAAAATAGTATACATTTTTATTCCTTCTACCAAAGTGAAGGAATAAACACTTTCATACACTTACACTTACACATACACTTTCCTATGCTGCTTTCCATCTTCACTCCTTTGACTATTTTCCTGATCTGTTAAAGAGCTTCTGCAGATTCCCTGCTTCCTCAGCAATACCTGCCTCTCCACCTATCTTTGTATCGTCTGCAAATTTGGCCACACAGCCATCAATTCTGTCATCCAGATTATTAAAATATAATGTTGCAGACACCATTCATCACTGACAGCCAACCAGAAAGCCCCCTTTTATTCCCACCCTGCCTTCTGCCAATCAGCCAATCTTCTATCCATGCTAGTATCTTTCCTTTAATACCATGGGCTCTTATCTTGTTTAGCATCTTCATGTGCAACAGTTTGCCAAAGACCATCTGATAATCTGGGTAAACAACAAGCACCAACTCTCATTTGTCTATCCTGCCTGTCACTTACTCAAAGAATTCCAACAGATCAGTGCAGGGATCCTCTGTTGTGATAAATTATCTGGATGAAAGTGGAATTTGATATTTGAATGGAGATATGACAGATGGACAAGTGTTGCATTTTAGGAGATAAAAAATTCAAGAGAAAGTGGCAGGTTTCTGAGGAATACTGATGTAGAGCGGACTGTTGGAACTCAAATCCATAGTTCCCTGAAAGAGAATAAGGAGGTAAAGAAAGCATTTAGCATGCTTGTATTCATTGGTCTGGTCATTGAATATGAAAGTCAGGAATTCATGATGGACCTTAGTTAGGCCTCATTTAAGAATATTGTATGCAGTTCTGGTCACCACACTATAGGAAGGATGTGGATGCTTTGGAAAAGATGCATTAGAAATTCTTCAAGATTTTGTCCAGATTGTAATGTATAAGGTATAAAGAGATTGGATAAAGATATGTTCTTTTCATTTGAGCAACGGAGGCTGAGGAGCAGGCTGAAAGTGGTGCCTAAAATTGTGAGAAGCATGGGTAGGGTAAATGATCATTACCCCAGGATAGAAATGTCAAACACCAGAGGGCATTTGTTTATGGTGAAGGAGGGATAATTTAAAGGAGATTGCGGAGTTTTCTAAGGCAAATATTTTAACAGAATGGTAGTTGCCTGAAATACACCATGAGGAGAGGTAGTAGAAGTAAATATAATAGCAGTGTTTAAAAGACATTTAAACAAATACGTAAACAGGCGGGGAACAACAGAAATGAGTAAGACTAGAGAGAAAAAGCCTGTTTCCTGTGTTCTCCAACTGGTTTCTTCCCTTTAGCTTTACTGGACTGAATATTTCCTTCCTCTGTAGATTAGTCAACTGTAATTTTTCCTGCTGCCTTACATTTGGCTGAACTGTACAATGACAATATTTTGAAATAATGGGAATATCAATTGAAATACAGGTCAGGCCACATGTATGGGAAGAGTTAACATTTCAGGTCAGAACTGGGAAGGAGACAGAAGCTTCTTTAATCTTTAGATGCAGTGTAAACTGCTGAGTATTTCCAGCACTTCCTGATTCTGATTTAGAGTTCCAGTAACTGCAGTTTCATTTTTTATTTTCTGTTATTTGAAGCCATAGTTTTGCTGATGATTCTCCAAATAGTGTAATGGTGATAAGTTTTCATTTTGCAGTATTAGTAAAGGAAACACCTTCTGCTATGTGTGTACAATCTATCGCTTATGCATAACAGCTAGAATTTAATGAGAATCCTGCAACATTGCAAATTTATGAGGATGCTTATGAAGACTGCTACCAGCAAATGAAATAATTTTACTTATGAAAGTATGTAGGCACAACTAATTAATTAATCTTAAACATGAGAAATTCATCAGATGCTGGAAATCTAAAGGAACACACATAAAATGCTGGAGGAACTCAGCAGAGCAGGCAGCATCTATGGAAATGAATAAACAGTTGATGTTTCGGGATGGCACTCTTCATGACTCTCCAGGTCTCAGCCCGTAGCATTTACTGTTTGTTCATTTCCATACAGGCTGCCTGGCCTGCTGAGTTCCTCCAGCAATTTATGTGTGTCACTAATTAATTAATCTTGTAGGTCTAACCAGCTTAACAGTCAAATGCCTTCAGTTCTATTTACCGAGGGAGTTCTCCTCTGTAATCCTGATCGTAGTTTACTTGCCATTGGTGGCCCACTATTATCTGAAATACTGCATGATGCTATCTCTAAGCAAGAAATGTTCCATCCTGATGAGTTTCAGATCATAGTCAGGGACTTCAACCAGACTTGTTTGAAGAAAATTCTGACCAATTACCATCAGCACATAACCTGTAGCACCAACACTAGAACACTGTGGTACTAAGATAAGGACTGCCCATCATTCTCTGCCCAGACCACATTTCGGTAAATCTGATCACTTGACTGTTTTTCTCCAACCTGCATACAGGCAGAGACTAAAGAGTAAAGGTCCAGAGATTAGGACAACAAAGAGGTAGTCGTGGCAGGCAGAGGAGAGGCTGTGTGATCGCTTCAAGATGGTGGATTGGGCTGTTTTTAAGGACTCGGCTGTGGATCTAAATGAATACACCGTGGTTGTCATGGACTTTATTAGAACAGTTGTAGATGAGTGTGTCCCCACAAAATCATTCAGAGTCTTCCCCAACCAGAAGTACTGGATAAACCATGAGATTCGCAATCTGCTGAGGTCAGGTCAGAGACGTTCAAGGCAGATGACCAAGACAGTACAGGATGTTCAGGTACAATATCCATCTCCGTGGCGAAGTGGCAATTCAATACTAAACTTGAATCAACAAAGGATACTCGACAATTGTGGCAGGGCTTAAATGCAATCAACTTTTATAAAGTAAAATCAAACAACATTGACGACAATAGGACTCTGCTTCCAGATGAGCTCAGTGCCTTCTATGCTCACTTTGACCCTCAAAACATTGAGGAACCATCACAAACTCTCACAGCCTCCAATGATCCGGTGATTGAAGTCTCTGAGGCCAATGTGTGAGCAACATACAGGAGGGTGAATCCATGAAATGCATCTGGCCCAGGCACAGTCCATGGCCAAGCACTAAAGACCTGTGCTGATCAACTGGCTGGAGAGTTCACTGATATCTTTCAGCAGTCTGAGGTACCCACCTGCTTCACTTTTACCATTGCCTAAGAAGAATGTGGTAACCTGCCTCAATGACAATGACTATCGTCCAGATGCACTTGTAACCACAGTGATGAAATATTTTGAGAGATTGGTGATGAAACATATGAACTCCTGCCTGAGAAGGGACTTAGATCCTCTCCAACTTGCCTACAGATGTAACAGGTCCACAGCAGATGCCATTTCATTGGACCTTCACTCAACCCTGAAATACCTGGACAGCAAGGATGAATACATCAGGATGCTCTTTATCGACTACAGCTTGACATTCAATACCATCATCTCTTCAAAACTAATCAATAAGCTCCAAGACCTTGGCCCCAATACCTCTTTGTGCAACTGTGTGCTTAGCCCCAAATATACTCACTTTACAATTACGATTGTGTGGCTAAGCACAGCTCCAATGTCATATTCAAGTTTACTAATGACACCACTGTCACTGGCTGAATCGAAGGTGGTGATGAATCAGCATTGTTACTTACCCCATAACTGGGTCACTTACCAGCAAAAATAGAGAGGTCCGTTGAAGTCTGCTGGTACTATTTTTAAAAGTTTTTATTTATAAAGGGGCACAAAAATAAGGTTAATACAAACATTCAGATAATATACGTGGTCAATACTCAATCTAAAGCGCGGGTATAGTAATAATTATCAATAAGAAATCACTCTTATCATTTGTCTAGGGGATAAAATATTGTCCGATGGAGATATAAGAGTCACTCAGTTTCTGCAGGCTTCCAGCTTTTGGGGACCGCTGGGTTTTCACTTGTTGGAGAGAGAGAGATTTGTGAGAAAAGAAACTTGCCCGGGTCTTTTGATGAGGCCAATCCATTGAGTCGGGGGAGTTGGTTCCCCGTTGTTAGTTCAAGAAAATCGTTTCTGTGGTACCCGCCACCGGCTCCCAGGCAAGGGAACCGAACACACGTGGCTTCCTTCAAATGGCTACCTGCTATTACGGGATCGCTAGCGTGTCTTCTGGTGCATCTGAGGGGGCTGTTCCTACAGCCCCTCTTTTATCCTGACTTGCAGGGTTGAAGATATCAATCAGGTTGGTGGATGATGCAATCTCTCCCCGTCGCCCAGTCCATGTTGCCCTGAGGGCTTGCACGTAGCCCAGTCCCCAATCCACAAAGGTGTCTCCAAGAGACAATGGCCGTTATCCGTGGCTTTGTCTTGCTGAGGGGCCAGGACACATTCCAAAACCTTGAGGTTTTCCAAAACCTCATTTCCTGTGTCCAAGACCCGAATTAATAGCGATCTTGCGATTCTCAAGAAGGAGGGGGCTGCGGTCATAACAGCATAAAGGAAAGAGATTGAAAATCTAGCTGAGTGGTGCCATAGCAACAATCTTTTACTCAATGTCAACAAGACAAAGGAGCTGGTTATTGGCTTCAGGAGGAGGAAACGAGAGGTCCATGAGCTGGTCCTCACTGGGGGATCAGAGGTGGAGAGGGTCAGCAATGTTAAATTCCTCAGTGTTGTCATTTCAGAGGACCTGTCCTGGGCCCAGGACATGAGTGCAATTATGAATAAAGCACAGCCACACCTCTATGTCCTTAGGAGTTTGTGAAGATTCAGCATGACATCAAAAACTTTGACAAACTTCTATAGATGTATAGTACAGCCTGGTATGGAAACACCAATGCCCTTGAATAAAAATCCCACAAAAAATAGTGGATATGGCCCAGTCTATCACAGGTAAAGCTCTCCCTACCATTGAGCATATCTGTAAGGAGCGTTGTCACAGGAAAACTGTATCCACCCTCAAGGACCCCGCCCACCATCCAGGTCATATTCTCTTCCCACTGCTACCATCAGGAAGAAGGTATAGGAGCCTCAGTTTCCGAAACAGTTATTACCCCTCAACCATCAGACGCTTGAACCAGAGGGGATAACTTCATTTTCCCCAATATTGAAATGTTCCCACAACCTATAGCTCACTTTCAAGAACCCTTCAATTCATGTACTCAATGTTAGTTAGTTAGTTTACTTATTTATTATTTCTTTCTTTTTTGCACTTGCACTGTTTGTTGTCTTTTGCACATGGCTTGAATGCCCAAATTGGTGTGGTCCTTCATTGGTTCTATTATTGGTTATATTCTATTATGGATTTATTGAGTATGCCTGCAAAAAAATTAATCTCAGGATTGTATATGGTGACATATATGTACTTTGATAATAAATTTACTTTGAAATGAAATTAGAAAAATTCAAAACTTGGGTCTTTCATGCTTACTGTCAGTGGTTGTTGGTAAAGTAATCATTCAGTCAAATTATAAATTGTTACACAACTTTTAGTTCTTCATTGCCACAAGTATCTGAATATATAACTTTTAAGATGTATTAACGGTGATATATTTTGGGTGTAAGAATGTATGAATTCTGAAATTCTCTGGCAGTAGCTGTCCTGTTAGGATTGGTACCCCTGCACTCCCTTGGGAAACATTAATCATACATGTGGAAGGCTATGTTTAAAGGAAGCATCATTATTCCTTTACAAGATGTCATAAAATTTCATTTCATAGTCATAGGCATAAAATTGTCAGGATTTATTGCTGCTTGTGCCCATAATGTTCTACTTTTAGGGCAAGAACTTAATCCATGATTTGGAATTTGGTTCTCAATCATGTTTCTTTTCTCTCTGCAATTCTGTACCTTGTTTTGACCTCTTTCACTATTCCAGCAAAAGATGGATTATGCTTAAAAGTGCCTTCTATTTAATTTCTTCTTCCAATTGAATGCCATCCAAATTTTAGTTCAGGTGCAGTTAAAAGCTGACTGACTCTATTCTGCTTGCATGGCTTAAAAGGTCCTTGATTCTCTATAATCTCTTATTCTGTTGGAATTCTTTGAGGAAATAACAGGCAGGGTAGGCAAAGGAGAATCAATGGTTGTTGTTACTTGGATTTTCAAAAGACCTTTGACAAGATTCTGCACATGAGACTACTAAACAAATTAAGAGCCCATGGTATTACAAAAAATATATTAGCTTGGACAGAAGATTGGCTGACTGGCAGAAGGCAAAAAGTGGGAATAAAGAGGGCCTCTTTTGGTTGGCTGGCGGTGAGTGACTAGTGGTGTTAGGACTGCTTCTTTTTACATTATATGAGAATGATTAAGAATACAGAGTTGATGGCTTTATGGCCAAGTTTGCTACTGATATAAGGATAGGTGTTGGAGCAGGTCGTGTTGAGAAAGCAAGAAGCCTGCAAAAGGACCTACACAGATTGGGAGAATGGGCAAAGAACTGGCAGATGGAATATAGTGTAGGGAAGTGGACAAAATAAAGGCATAGAATATTTTCTGTATTCGGGAAGCAAATTCAGATATCAGAGGTGCAAATGCTCTTGGGAGTCCTCGTGCAGGATTCCTTAAAGGTTAGCTTGTAGGTTGAAACCGTAGTGAGGAAGACAAATACAATGTGAGAATTCATTTTGAGAGGACTAGAAAATAAAATCATGGCTGTAATGCTGAGCCTTTGAAAAGTATTGGTCAGCCCAGATTTGGAAAGTTGTGAGCAGATCTGAGCACTTTATCTAAGTGAAGATGTGCTAGCATTGGTGAATATCCAGTGGAGGTATACAATAATGATCCCAGAATGAAAGGGTTAATAAAAGGAGCTTTTGATGGCTGTTGGCTTGTTTTTACTGGAGTTTAGAATGAGGGTTGATCTCATTGAAACCTAGCAAATATAGAAAGGTCTAGATTGAGTGAATGTGGAGAGGATGTTTTCAATAGTGGGAGAATGTAAGAACAAAGGGCACAGCCTCAGAAGCAAAGTCTGTCCTATATAGAACAGAGATGAGAAAGAATTTCTTTAGCCAGAGGGTGGTGAATGTGTGGAATTAATTACCTCAGATGGCTGTGGAGGCAAATCATTGGGTGTATTTAAAGCTGAGTTTGTTCGACTCTTAACTAGTAAGGGCATCAAAAGTTATGGGGAGAAGGCAGGAGAGTGGGTTTGAAAGTGATCAAGTGCCGAGCGGACTCGATGGACTAAATGGTCTAATGCTGCTCATGTATCATATGGTCTTACTGGTTTTCTGTCCTGTCTAAAAATGTAATTTTCTTCTATACAGCTAAGCACCTAAAAGGCTATATTATTGATAAATCTAGAACCAACCAGGCATTTAACTATAATCCTGTTCATGGTTTCATAACTACTTTGAAAGATTAAATGTAAATCTGAGAACATTTTGCAACACTTGTGTTTTAATAATGCTTATTCAATATGCCTGAATTTGCTTTTCAGTTCTTCTCCTTCAATGTTTTATTCCAGGATGAATAATCCCTGTTGATTCTTCCTGCATTGCTCGTTCACCCTTCCATCCATAGCTACAGGAATCCATTAGACATACCCTTCCCCTATTAAGTTTCACATCGTAATAAAAGGGATTCTCAACATCTTTCTATGAAATAGTAAACTAAATGCAGCAGTATTGAAGTGATAAAGGTTTTCTGCAATTTTAAAGCCCTTTTGATATAGTTTATGCAGAGGTAGAAAACCAGCAACAACATCATTTTAAAATATATTTTATAAATTTCACCATAAGTATGTTATAGTGAGAAAGAAAGCTTCTCAAAAAAGAATGAACTGGTGACTAATGAAGAGAGCTAAAAGTGACATCAAATTAAAACAAAAGACACACAATATTGTGAGGTTTAGTATTAGGCCAGAATACTAGGAAACTTTTGGTATAATAAGTAAAGGATGCTGAGAAACATTATTTTTTTTTTAAATTTTTTTATTAGTTTTTCAAAACATTTTACAAAATTAAAAACCCCAAATCCCAATGAGGAGCATTAATACAGTGCGAGATTAAGCATACAATAACAATATGCTACAAAGGAAGAGAATTTAACAAAAAAGCACCTACATTAAAGACAAGTGAGCTTAGTGTCCTCCCCAAGCCCCACAACACAAGAAAAAAACAACAACAACGCCAGACCAACCACCACACAGTATAAAGAGTATAAGTCCGGACAGTCAAACTCCTAGACTGTGAATACACCTAGCAACAGAGGATAATAATGCCTGCTACCAGAAAAAAAAGGGAGCTGGAAGCAAGGGACCGAAAAGAAGAAAAAAAAGAAAAAAAAACCCTAGTCAAGAGGAAGGTTATGAAAGTACTCGATAAAAGGTCCCCAGACCTTATGGAACTTTAGATCCGAATTAAGAACTGAATAATGAATTTTTTCGAGGTCCAAGCAGGCCATAATGTCGTTAAGCCATTGCACATGAGTGGGCGGGGCAACATCTCTCCATCTAAGGAGGATCAAGCGTCTAGCCAGGAGAGAGGCAAAGGATAGTATTCGGCATTTGGTCGGACCCAGACATAAATCTGTCTCGCCCCAAAGACCGAACAGAGCAATTAAGGGGTTAGGTTCTAGGTTCTGATTCAGAATACCCGATAATGTAGTGAAGACATCTTTCCAGAATTTCTCCAAGCTAGGACAGAACCAGTACATATGAATGAGAGAGGCCACGCCCCTCTTGCATTTATCACAGAGCGGACTAATGCCAGGGTAGAATCGAGATAGCTTAGATTTAGACATATGGGCTCTATGAACAATCTTAAACTGTAAGAGGCAATGGCGAGCACAAAGGGAGGTTGAGTTAACCGATTTGAGAACTGAGTCCCAGCTCTCCTCGGATAAGGAGATATTTAAATCCTGCTCCCAGGCCATTTTAATTTTATCCACAGGGGCCCGTCGTAAGGCTGCTAGTTTATCTCGGATAATTGAAATTAAACCTTTACCTAGTGGATTAATGGAAAGAAATAGGTCCATAGCATTTTTCGCAGGCATTTCAGGAAAGTTAGGAATTAAAGGAGCAGTAAAGTGTCGGATTTGGAGATATCTGAAAAAGTGAGCGTTAGGCAGATTGAACTTAACAGAGAGCTGCTGAAAAGAAGCGAAGCGATTATCAATGAAGAGATCTTCAAAATGTCTAATGCCCTTCCTGTACCAAACGGCATGCTGAATCGTACGTAGTAGGTAAAAAAAGGTGATTATGTGCAACAGGGCTAGAAACGGAAAACCCCTGGAAACCATAGCATTTCCTGAACTGAGCCCATATACGCAAAGTGTGTCTAACCAGAGGATTAGCTATTGATCTGGGCAGACCGCTAGGGAGTGCAGAGCCAAGAAGTGCAGATATAGATAATTCTTTAGTGGAGCTCAACTCCATTGCCACCCAGTTAGGGCACTCGGGTTGGCCGTGGAAGAAAGACCAGAAGGCAGCACAACGTATATTAGCTGCCCAGTAATATAAGCGAAAGTTAGGTAAAGCCATGCCACCCTCTTTTTTAGATTTTTGAAGGTGGATTTTATTAATTCTAGAGCGCTTATTCTGCCAGAGATATGACAAAATAATAGAGTCTAAGGAATCAAAAAAAGATTTAGGAATAAAAATTGGGATAGATTGAAATAAGTATAAAAATTTGGGGAGAACATACATTTTAACAACATTAATACGACCTACCAAGGATGTAGATAGAGGTGACCATTGTACCAGACTCTGTTTTATAGCATATGAAAGATTGACAAAGTTTTCACGAAAGAGATCTTTAAACTTCCTTGTGACTGTAATTCCAAGATAAGTAAGTTGATTATGGACTACTTTAAAAGGGAGATCACGAAATATTAGTTCTTGTGCTTCTTTATTAATTGGGAAAAGTTCACTCTTATGTAAGTTGAGTTTCTAGCCAGAGATCTGGCTAAACTGGTCAAGAAGTGAAAACATTAGAGGTAAGGATGTAGACGGATTTGAGAGAAAGAGTAATAAGTCATCAGCATAGAGAGAAACTTTATGCTCAACACCCCCTCTCCAAATCCCGGTCAATTCAGGACAATTTCGAAATGCTATCGCCAGAGGTTCTATAGCCAAATCAAAGAGAAAGGGACTTAAGGGGCATCCCTGACGGGTGCCACATTTGAGATTAAATACTTGGGATTTCTGAAAATTAGTTAGAACAGAAGCAGTAGGACACAGGTACAGCAATTGGATCCAAGAGATGAAACTTTGGCCGAGGTCAAATTTTTCTAAGACTGCAAAAAGGTAGTTCCACTCTATACGGTCAAATGCTTTCTCCGCATCAAGGGAGATAACACATTCTGGAGTCCCAGTTGGAACTGAGTATAAAATATTAAATAGACGCCGAATGTTAAAAAAAGGGAGACGGTTTTTAATAAAGCCTGTTTGGTCATCAGAGATAATGGAGGGAATAACGGTTTCTAATCTATGAGCCAACACTTTAGCTAAGATCTTTACATCAACATTGAGCAGAGAGATCGGCCTGGGGATGCTGAGAAACATTATAAAGAAGAGAAATTAGATTTAAGAAAATAAGTTAACAAACAATATCAAATTATATCTAATAGATATATAAAAGAGATAGCTCACAAACAAGAGATAGTCTGCAGATGTTGGAAATCTGAGCAACATATACAAAATGCTGGAGGAACTCAGCAGGCCAGGCAGCATCTATGGAGCAAAGTACAGTTGACGTCTTGGGCCGAAACACTTCGGCAGGACTGGAGAAAAAAAGCTGAGGAGTAGATTTGAAAGGTGAGGGGAGCGGAGAGGGAAAAGCCAGGTGATAGGTGAAATTTGGAGGGGGAGGGATGGAGCAAAGAGCTTGGAAGTTGATTGGTGAAAGAGATAGAAGGCAATGGAAGAAAGAAGAAAGGGTGGGGGCCGAGCACCAGAGGGAAGTGATGGGCAGGCAAGGAGATAACAGGAGAAGAACAAGGGGATGGGAAATGGTGAAAGGGGGAAGTGGAGGCATTACTGGTCATCTGAGAAATCGATGTTCATGCCATCAGATTGGAGGCTACCCAAATAGAATATAAGGTATTGCTCCTCCAACCTAAGTGTGGCCTTATCCCGGCAGTGCAGGAGGCCATGAATGGACATATCAGAATGGAAATGAGAAGTAGGATTAAAATAGGTGGCCACTGAGTGATCCCACTTGTTCTGGCAGACGGAGCATAGGTGCTTGGTGAAGCAAGCTCCCGATCTATGTCGGGTCTCACCAATATCAAAGGGCATCAAAGGGTATGGGGTGAAAGCAGGGGAGTGGGGATGACTGGAAGAATTGGATCAACCCATGATTGAATGGCAGAGCAGACTCGATGGACCGAATGGCCTACTTCTGCACCTATATCTATGGTCTTATGATATACAAGAGACCACACCGGGAGTACAAAATACAGTACATGGCCCCAACAGACACACAGGTGAAGTGTCGCCCCACCTAGAAGGACTGTTTGGGGCCCTGAATGGTAGTGAGAGAGGAGGTGTAGGAGCAGGTGAAGCACTTGTTCCTCTTGCAAGGATAAGTGCCAGGAGGGAGAAAATTGGAGAGGGACAAATGGAAAAAATCTGCTCCCAGGATGAGGCTTTTCATTCTAGAATGAAGGAGATGTCCTCCTTTTTCAAAGAAAGAGGCTTCCCTTCCTCCACCGTCAACACTGCTCTCAACCACATCTCTTTCATTTCACGCACATCTGCTCTTACCCCATCCTCTCACTACGCTACCAGGGATAGGGTTCCTCTTGTCCTCAATTACCACCCCACCAGCTTCCGTGTCCAGCACATAATTCTCTGAAACTTCCACCATCTCTAATTGGATCCCACCACCAAACACACCTTTCACTCCCACCCCCTTCTGCTTTCTGCAGGGATCGCTCCCTACGCGACTCCCTTGTCCATTCGTCCCTCCCCACCAGCCATCACCTCCTTGTGGTGCTCCTCCGCCACCCTTCTCTCTTCCATGGCCTTCTGTGTGTTTCACCAATCAAGTTCCTAGCTCTTACCTTCATCCCTCCCCCTCCAAGTCTCAACTATCGCCTGTGTTTCTCTCTCCCCTCCCTCCACCTTTCTAATCTATTCCTCAGCTTTTTTTTCTCCAGTCCTGCCGAAGGGTTTTGGCCTGAAACATTGACTGTACTTTTTTTTTCAATAGATGCTGCCTGGCCTGCTGAGTTCCTCCAGCATTTTATGTGTGTAGCTCGTTAATATTGGCTTCTTAGGTGGAGGGAAAGGAAATAATAATCTGAAATAGAGAAATTATTTTAAGTTGTAATTTTGCATTGACCTCCCATGGACACCACATACTGTATATCCCATCTTATTGTTTTTAAGGAAGTGGCTGCAAAAGTGGTGGAGACAGTCCTTGGTTGTAATCCAGGAATATTCTCTTGATTCTGGAGAAATCCCAGACTGTTAATGTGTTGGAACTGATCAACCAAGAATGGAGACAAAAACAAGGAAACTTGGGAAAGGAAAATGCTGGAATCCATTAATAATAGGAGGAAATTCAGAAAATTTGTACCGATATTATTTAATGAATACAGCAGGGCTAAAGGCCCTTTAGCCAAACCAGTCCTTGCCAACCATGATGCCCACCCTGTTAGTCCTAACTTCCTGCATTCAGTCCATATCCCTCTATGCACTGCTTTTCCATGTACCTATACAAATGTTTTTAAAATGGCATTATTGTGGCTGCCTCAACCAGTTGAAGTAGCAATGGGGGACAATGAAATGGTGGACGAACTGAATAAGTGTTTTGCATCAGTCTTCACTGTGGAAGACATTAGCAGTATGGTGGAAGTTCAAGAGTGTCAGGGGCAGAAGTGAATCCAGTTGCTTTTACTCTTCAGAAGGTGCTTGGGAAGCTGAAAGGTGTGAAGATAGTTAACTCATCTGGACCAGATGGACTGCACCCCAGGATTCTGAAAGAGGTAGCTAAAGAGATTGTGGAGGCATTAGTAGTGATCTTACAAGAATTACTAGATTCTGGCATGGTTCTGGAGGACTAGAAGAGTGCAAATATCTCTCCACTCTTTAAGGGAGAAGAGGCAAAAGACCAGTAAGCCTGACTTCAGTGGTTGGGAAGCTGTTGAGTCAATTCTTAAGGATGAGGTTTTAGGGTAGTTGAAGACACATAATAAAATAGGTCAAAGTTCCCTTATGGGAAAATCTTGCCTGACAAATCTGTTGGAATTCTTTGAGGAAATAACAAGCAGGATAGACGAAGGAGAATCAGTGGATGTCATTAACTTGGATTTCAGCAGGCGTTTGACAGGTGCCACACATAAGGTTGCTTAGCAAGATAAGAGCCCATTGTATTACACTAAAGATACCAGCATGGAAAGAGCATTGGTGGATTGGCATTAGGCAAAGAGTGTGAATAAAGGTGGCCTCTTCTGACTGGATGCCAGTGACTAGACATGTTCCTCAGGAATCGGTGTTGGGACAGCTTTTTATGTTATATGTCAACTATTTGGATGAAGGAACTGATGGTGGAGGGGCATTTTATGTTGAGGAAGTAGGGAGAATGCAGAAGGACTTGAACAGAGTGGGAGAATGGGCAAAGAAGTGGCAGATGAAATCCAATGTTGGGAAGTATATGGTCATGCATTTTGGTAGAAGGAATAAAAGTGCAGACTATTTTCTAAACAGGAAGAAGATCCAAAAATCTGAGGTGCGAGGGGACTTGGGAGTCCTCGTGCAGGATTCCTTAAAGGTTAACTTGGAGGTTGAGTTGGTGGTGAGGAAGGCAAATGCAATGTGAGCATTAATTTTGAGAGAACTAGAATCTAAAAACAGGGATACAAGGTTGAGGCTTTATAAGGCACTAGTGAGGCCTCACGTGGAGTATCGTGAGCAGTTTTGGGTCCTTATCTAAGAAAGGATATGCTGGCATTTGAGAGGGTTCAAAGGAGGTTCACAAAAGTTATTCCATGAATGAAAGGCTTATCATATGAGGAAGGCCTAATGGCCCTGGGCCTATACTTGCTGGAATATAGAAGAATGAGGTGGGGGGTGGGAGTGGAATCTCATTGAAACCTACCGAATGTTGAGAGGCCTAGATAGAGTCGATGTAGAGAGGATGTTTCTAATACTGGATGTCCATTTAGAATGGAGATGAGGAATATTTCTTCCGCTAGAGAGTGGTGAATCTGTGGAATTCATTGACACGGATTACTGTGGAGGCTAGTTCATTGGGTGTCGTTAAGACAGAGATAGTTAGATTCTTGATTGTCAGGGCTTGAAAGGTTACGAGGAAAAGGCAGGAGAATGGGGTTGAGATGGAAATGGATCAACTATCATCAAATGGCAGAGCAGGCTCAATGGGCTGAATGGTCTAATTCTGCTCCTATGTCCTATGGTCTTATTTCCTCTGGCAGCTTATTCCATTTGAACTAGGAGGCATAAACTGCAGTAAATTCCATTGCCATCCACCTTATCTATGCCTCATAATTTTGAATCTCTTCTGTAAGGTTGTGCAGAAGACACAAAGGTTGGGGTGTTGTGGATAGTATAGAAGGTTGTCATAGATTACTGCAGGATATTGATAGGATGCATCACACACAAAAGGTACAGAACTGAAGAAGAAGGAATCTGATAGGAAAGAAGAGTGAACCATGAGAGAAAGGGAAGGAACTTTTCTCTTTGGAGCAAAGGAAGGTGAGCGGTGGCTTGACAGAAGTATATAAGATAATAAAAGACATTAATAGAATGGATAGCTAAAGACTTTTTCCAGGAGATCAATGGCTGATATGAGGGGCATAATTTTAAGGTAATTCCAGGAAAGTACAGGGAAGGTGTCAAGTGTAAGTTTTTTTTACACAGTGGTAAGTGCACAGAACATACTGCTACACAGCCAGGAGTGATGGAGAGGCAGATATATTAGGGACACTTAAGAGACTCTTAAATAGGCATATGGATGAAAGAAACATGGAGGGCTGTGTGGGAGAGAAGACATCAGGGTCAAAGAGCCTGTTGTGTTCTATATTGCTCAATGTTTTATGTAACTTTCCCTTCATTCTCCTGTGCTCCAAGGCGTAAAAATCTAGCCTAGCCAAACTCTACCTATAACTTACGCCCTCTAGATTTGGCAATGTCCTTGTAAATCTTTTCTGCAGTCTTTCCAATTTAACCATGTACTGTATTTCCGACGACAAAACTGTACACAATCCTCCAAATGTGGCCTCTCTAATAACTTAAGCAACTGCAACATAATATTCCCTCTCCTATGCCCTGAATGATGAAGGCCAGTGTGCTAAACACCTTTTTCACTGCCCTGTCTACCTCTAATGCCACTTTCTGTGAACTATGCACTTGTTCTCCAAGGTCCTTCTGTTCCATTACAGTTCCTAGTGTTGTATTATTCATAACATAAATCTTAAGCTAGTTTGACTTTCCAAAATGTATCTCCTTTCACTGATGCAGTATGTTTTGAAATCCATTTGACTCCTCCTAGTCAAACCTTGTCTATCCAACTGCTGATAGATTCTGTTCTTCAGTTCCATGAAGCAATCTCCCCAATACTGATGTTGTGACTTTGTCACGTTTGACAAATTAGCTATCATTCTTTGAGCAGCAGCCAATCAGCCATCCGAAGTGTGAGAAGACATAGCTCTCTCAGGTTCACTGACTGAGTACATAGACCATAGAACCATAGAACACTACAGTATAGTACAGGCCCTTCAGCCCTCCATGTTGTGCCAACCCATATAAAAGTACTAAACCCACACTGCCCCATAACCCTCCATTTTTCTTTCATCCATGTGCCTGTCCAAGAGGCTCTTAAATACCCCTAATGTTTTAGCCTCCACCACCATCCCCGACAAGTCATTCCAGGCACTCACAACCTTCAGTGTAAAAAATCTTACCCCTGATGTCTCCCCTAAACTTCCCTCCCTTAATTTTGTACATATGCCCTCTGGTGTTTGCTATTGGTGCCCTGGGAAACAGGTACTGACTATCCACCCTATCTATGCCTCTCATACTCCTGTAGACCTCTATCAAGTCCCCTCTCATTCTTCTACGCTCCAAAGAGAAAAGTCCCAGCTCTGCTAACCTTGCTTCATATGACTTGTTCTCCAAACCAAGCAACATCCTGGTAAATCTCCTCTGCATCCTCTCCATAGCTTCCACATCGTTCCTATAATGAGGTGACCAAAATTGAACACAATACTCTAAGTGAGGTCTTACCAGAGATTTGTAGAGTTGCAACATGACCTCTCTACTCTTGAACTCAATCCCTCTGTTAATGAAGCCTAGCATCCCATAGGCCTTCTTAACTATCCTATCAACCTGCGCAGCGACCTTGAGGGATGTATTGATTTGAACCCCAAGGTCCCTTTGTTCATCCACACTCTTAAGTAACTGACTATTAATCCTGTACGCAGTCTTCTGGTTTGTCCTTCCAAAATGCATCACCTCACACTTGTCCGGATTGAAATCCATCTGCCATTTTACTGCCCAACTCTGCAGTCTGTCTATATCCTCTTGCAACCTTCAACAACCTACAGCTCCATCCACAACTCCTCCAATCTTCGTGCCATCCGCAAACTTACTCACCCATCCTTCCGCCTCTACATCCAGGTCATTTATAAAAATCACAAATAGCAGGGGTCTCAGGACAGATCCGTGCGGCACTCCACCAGTCACTGACCTCCAGGCAGAATACTTCCCTTCCACAACTACCCTCTGCTTTCTTCCTTTAAGCCAATTATTTATCCAAACAGCCAAGTTTCCACTTATCCCATGCCTCATGACTTTCTGGATGAGTCTCTCATGAGGGACCTTGTCAAATGCTTTGCTAAAGTCCATGTCGACCACCTCCATTGCCCTACCCTCATCAATTTCTTTTGTTATCTCTTCAAAAAACTCAATCAGGCTCGTGAGGCACAATCTTCCCTTCACAAAGCCATGTTGACTATCCATGAGTAGACTATATTTTTCCAAATGCTCGTAGATCCTTTCCAGTAATTTGCAGACCACCGACGTAAGGCTCACCAGTCTATAGTTCCCAGGTTTCTCCCTATTACCTTTTTTAAACAAGGAAACTACATTTGCCATTCTCCAGTCTTCCGGCACTTCCCCTGCAGCCAAAGAGGATTCAAAGATCATAGCTGATGCTCCTGAGATCTCTTCTCTCAACTCCCACAACAACCTGGGGTGTATCATATCTGGCCCTGGGGATTTATTAATCTTAATGTTTTTAGTAAGATCCAGCACTTCTTCTTCCTTACTCTCCACATTGTCCAGCACACAGGCCCGCTCTACTTCAACCTCATCCTGATCACGATCCTTTTCACTTGTGAATACTGAAGCAAACTATTAATTTAGGACCTCCCCAACCTCCTCCGCTTCCAGGCACATGTTGCCCTCTTTATCATCATCTTCCTATTCTTTACATACGCATAGAACGCCTTGGGGTTCTCCTTAATCCTACATGCCAAGGCCTTCTCATGCCCCCTTCGAGCTCTCTTAAGTCCTTTCTTTAGCTCCTTCCTGGCTACCCTATATTTCTCATAAGCCCCTCCTACTTCCTGCTTCTTATATCTAACATATGCTTCCTTTTTCCTCTTGACAAGTTGCCTCACATTTTTCGTCAGCCACGGTTCCCTTTTCCTACCATTTTTTCCTTGCCTCAGTGGGACAAACCTATCCTGAACCCAGCTCTAGTGGTCCCTAAACTTCTCCCACATTACTTCTGTGCTTTTCCCTTTGAACATTTGTTTCCAATTTACTCTCGCTAGTTCCTGCCTCATCCCTTCAAAGTTAGCCCTTCTCCAGTTAAGCACTTTACCATTTCGTCTGATTTTATCCCTTTTCATAGCTAGGCTGAAACTAAGGGAGTTGTGGTCACTCTCACCAAAATGCTCCACCACCAAGAGGTCTGTCACCTGACCAAGTTTATTACCCAAAAGTAAATCCAGTATAGCCTCTCCTCTCGTTGGCCGGTCCACATACTGTGTCAGGAATCCTTCTTGAACACACCTGACAAATTCAGCCTATCTATCCCCCTTGCACTCAGGAGGTGCCAGTCAATATGAGGGAAGTTAAAATCATCCATAACTACTACTCTGTATTTCCTGCACCATTCTAAAATCTGCCTGCTTATCTGCTCCTCGGTGTCTCAAGGGCTATTTGGGGGCCTATAGACTATTCCCAGCACAGTGATTGATCCCTTTCTATTTCTGACTTCCACCCAGACTGACTCCATGGACACTCCTTCTGCAGCGTCCTCCCTTTCTATAGCTGTGATACTATTCCTGACCAGCAATGCCACTCCCCCCCTTTTCGACCTCTCGTCCTATTCCTTTTAAAACACCTGAACCCCAGGACTTGCATCATCCAATCCTGCCCTTCCTCCAACCAACTTTCAGTAACAGCCACAACATCGTAGTTCCACGTACTAATCCATGCTCTAAGTTCATCCTCCGTGTTCCTGATACTCCTAGCATTGAAATAGACATATTTCAACCTCTTTAACTGGTTACAATCATGTTCTGTCCCCTGCCTGTCCTTCCTCATCAACTCAGAACTCTTAGCATCATGCCCTTGTCCTTCTACGTTAATCCCTGCACTCACATTCTGATTCCCACCCCCCCTGCCAAACTAGTTTAAACCCTCCCCAACAGCTCTATCAAACCTGCCCACCAGGATATTGGTCCCCCTGGGATTCAAGTGCAACCCGTCCTTTTTGTACAGGTCACACCCGCCCCAAAAGAGGTCCCAATG
The DNA here is from genome assembly GCF_048418815.1 of Hemitrygon akajei. NCBI lineage: Eukaryota > Metazoa > Chordata > Chondrichthyes > Myliobatiformes > Dasyatidae > Hemitrygon > Hemitrygon akajei. The sequence continues at coordinate 62,731,905 of NC_133126.1, forward strand.
ATCCAGAAATCTGAATCCCTGCCCCCTGCTCCAATCCCTCAGCCACACATTTATCTTTCACCTCATTCTATTCCTATTCTCACTGTCGCGTGACACAGGCAATAATCCCGAGATTACTACCTTTCAGGTCCTGCTTTTCAACTTCCTTCCTAGCTCCCTGTAGTCTTCTTTCAGGACCTCTTCCCTTTTCCTACCTATGTCATTGGTACCAATATGTACCACGACCTCTGGCTGTTCTCCCTCCCACCGCAGGATATCTTGGACATAAAGCATCGATTCATACAGTTTGGTGTTTTGAGAAGCAGCCAATCAGCGATCAGGATTGATTGGCAAGAACAAATTAAAATACAGCAAGGGCAAGTGGAGCGGTCTTTGTTGGAGCAGCCTTTAGTAAAGTGGACAGTGTTAGAATGAGGATTTTTGAGGGTTTAGCTCTTTAGTGAAGAGAGGCTTGAGTGAGAGTAGGTAAAAAAATACATTAAGTAGATTCTCCCCCCCGTTTATTTGTTGTTTACTACTTTATATTTGCACAGCTAGAAAAGTAGGGATACCAGGCAGGATAGTTGAATGCACCTCTTGTGTCCCTGATGACTTCATCTGCGAGAAGTGCATCCAGCTGCTGCTTCTAATGCTGTGCTTTAAGGAGTTGTATCTGGAACTGGATGAACTCTGGATCATTCAGGAGGCTGAGGGGTTGATAAATAGGCCATTATTGAGGGATAGTTACACTCAAGGTGTAGGACACAGGAAACTGGTTGACAGTCATGAGGGGGAAGGGGGTTAAAAAGCCAGTGTAGAATTAACCCTGTGGCCATCCCCCTCAACAGCAGGTATACCTTGGATACGGATGGGGGCATGGGGGAAGAAATAACCTATCAGAGGGAAGTCACAGTGGTCATGTCTCTGGCACTAAGTCTGGTCTGTGACTCAGAAGGGAAGGGGAAGAAGAAGCGAGCTGTGGTGATGGGGGATTCGTTAGTTAGGGAAACAGAAAGGAGGTTGTGTGGACAAGAATGAGATTCCTGGATGGTATATTGCCTCCCACATGTCAGGGTCTGGGACATCTCAGATCGAGGGTCAGCATTCTTAGTGGAAAGGTGAGAAGCCAGAGGTCGTTGTCCATATAGGTACCAATGACATAGGTTGGAAGAGGGATGAGGTTCGGCAAAGTGAGTTCAGAGAGTTAGGTGCTAAGTTAAAGGACAGGAACGCCAGCGTTGTGATCTCAGGATTGCTACCCTTGCCACATGCCAGTGAGGCCAGAAATAGGAAGATCATATAGTTTAACACATGGCTAAGGAGTGAGGGCATAAGGATTTTGGATCATTGGGGTCTCTTCCAGGAAAGGTACAGAACAGACAGTTTGCACCTGAACTGGAGGGGACTAATATCCTTGTGGAAAGATTTGCTGGCGCTGCACAGGGGTGGGAGGTGGTTTGAAACCAGAGTTGCAGGGGGGCAGGGGCACAGAATGCTAGAACAGATAGTGCAGAGTTTGTGCAGACAGATGTTGTTAAGACCTCAGACAAGGCCAGGAATCAAAAGGTTGAACATGATGTGACTCATGTCCTGGGTTGCATATATTTCAATGCAAGAAGTACTGTAGAAAAGGCAAATGATCTCAGGGGACAAGGAATTATCAACACATGGAATTCTGATACTGTAGCCATTAGTGAGACTCAGTTGCGGGAGGTCAGGACTGGCAGCTCAGTGTTCCAGGGTTCTGCTATTTTAGACATGACAGAGTAGGGAGGATTAAAAGGTGGTGTTACTAGTCAGGGAAACTGTCACGGCAGTGTTCAGTCAGGACAGACTGAAGAGTTCATGTACTGAGGCTTTATGGGTGGAACTGAGGAAAAAGAAAGCTATTACCACGTTAAGGCGGCTATATTATAGACTACCCAACCATCCATGGGATTTAGAGGAACAAATTTGTAGAAAGATCACAGACTGCTGCAAAAAACATAAGGTTGTAATAGTGGGTAATTTAAACTTTCCAGATATTGACAGTGATTCCCATATTGTCCCAAAAGGACAAGATGTGATAGAGTTTGTCAGATGTGTTCAGGAAAGTTTCCTTAATCAGAATATAGAAGTTCCAAAGAGAGAGCAGGTGATGCTTGATCTGCTATTAGAGAATGAGACAGGGCAGGTGACAGAAGTTTGTGATGGGGAACACTTTGCAGCCAGTGATCATAATACCATTAGTTTCAAACTAAATATAGAAAAAAAAAGAGGTCAAGTCTGCAGGTTCAGTTTCTAAATTGGAGAAAGGCTAATTTTAATGGTATCAGAAAGGATCTGGCCAGTGTGGATTGAGACAGGCTATTTTCTGGCAAATATGTACTTGGTAAGTGGGAGGCCTTCAAAACTGAAATTTTGAGAATACCTGTCAGATTAAATACCTGTCCCTGTCAGATTAAAATGTAAAGATAACAGTTTTAGGGAACCTTGGTTTTCTAGAGATATTGAGGCCCTACTTAGGAAAATAAAAAAGAGGTGCATAGGAAGTACAGACAGGTAGGAACAAATAAGATATTTGGGGAGCATGGGAAGTGCAAGCACACTCTTGAGAGGAAATCAGGAGGGCTAAGAGAAGGCATGAAGTTGACTGAGCAAGGTGAAGGAGAATCCTAAGGGATTCTACAGATATGTTAAGAACAAAAGGATTGCAAGGGACAAAATTGGTCCACTGAAAGATCAGAATGGTAATCTATGCGTGGAGCCAAAAGAAATGTAGGAGGTCTTAAATGGACTCCATGCATCTCTATTTGCTCAAGTGATGGACACAGAGTCTATAGAACTGAGGCAAAGCAGCAGCAAAGTCATGGATCCTATACAGATTAGAAAGGAGTAGGTATTTGCTGTTTTGTGGCAAATGAGGGTGGATAAATCCCCAGAACCTGATGAAGTGTTTCCTCTGACCCTGTGGGAGGGGAGGCAAGTGCAAAATCTGCAGGGTCTCTTGTAGACTTATTTAAATCATACCTAGCAACTGGTGAGGTACTGGAGGATTGTAGGATAACTAATGCCTGCTGTTTAAAAAAGGCTCTAAAAATAAACCAGGAAATTATATGCTGGTGAGCCTGACATCTGTAGTGGGAAATTTATTGGAAGGTATTCTAAGGGACCAGATATATGAGTATTTGGAAAGATGTGGACTGTTTGTGGATAGTTAGCATGGCTTTGTGCAAGGTGTGTTAGTTCTGACCAATCTTACAGAACTCTTCAAGAAAGTTAGCACGATAGTTGAAGACAAGACAGTGAGTGTTGTCTACAGGCTGTTTGACTGTATATAGTTGGGTACAGAAAGGAGATAAGCTGAATATCAACAAAAAACAGAATTGCAATATATGGCTTATTTTTGGATTGACAAACAGTAATTGGTGGAGTGCCATGATAATTAGTGCTGGGGCCTCAATAATTTATAGTTACTGTATATTAGAAACAGAGAAAACCTACAGCAAAATACAGGTCCTTCAGCCCACAAAACATGTATTTATTTTAGAAATTATCTAGGGTTACCCATAGCCCTCTATTTTTCTAAGTTCCATATAACTATCCAAGAGTCTCTTGAAAGACCCTATTGTATCTACCTCCACCACCGTCTATTCCTCTTAATATCTTGTACACCTCTATCATGTCTCCTCTCATCCTCCTTCTCTCCAAAGAGTAAAGCCCTAGCTCCCTTAATCTCTGATCATAATCCATACTCTCTAAACCAAGCAGCATCCTGGTAAATCTCCTCTGTACCCTTTCCAATGCTTCCACATCCTTCCTATACTGAGGCAACCAGAACTGGACACAGTACTCCAAGTCTGGCCTAATTAGAGTTTTATAGAGCTGCATCATTACGTCGCGTCTCTTAAACTCTATCCCTCGACTTATGAAAGCTAACACCCCATAAGCTTTCTTAACTACCCTATCTACCTGTGAGGCAACTTTCAGGGATCTGTGGACATCTACCCCCAGATCCCTCTGCTCCTCCACACTACCAAGTATCCTGCCATTTACTTTGTACTCTGCCTTGGAGTTTGTCCTTCCAAAGTGTACCACCTCACACTTCTCTGGGTTGAACTCCATCTGCCACTTCTCAGCCCACTTCTGCATCCTATCAATGTCTCTCTGCAATCTTTGACAATCCTCTACACCAGTGGTTCCCAACGTGGGGCGTACGCCCCACAGGGGGGTAATTTGATTTTTAAGGGGGGAAATTCGAGAATGAGTTATTAACAGTGAATTTTTTCTAGTAAGTCTGTGTGAGTATGAGTGTGTGTGCGAGTTAATACATATGTGTATATACAGTATGCATACATAAAAATACTTGTGTGTATGTACATGTGTAATTGCGTATGTACTGTATATATAGTGTATCACCATCATTACAACCATCAAATGGCTTTCATAATTAAATTAATGAATTGACTGATGTAGGAAGGAACGAATGAACAAGTCCAAACGCGTAAGAAACTCGTACGAGGTCGCGCCAATGCTGCTTTTTGCAGTAGCTTTCGGTTCTTGGTGGTGTGAAGGTGTGTACATTGCATCATCTCTTTTAAACGGTGTATCTGTCTTTGTATGCTGTAGAAACGAATCGGCATTGGTTTATTTATTTATTATTATTATTATTATTTTAATATCACTTAATGTTCTTTTTTTTTACAATTTCTTAGTAATTTCTTCCTCAGAACTTTAACAGTCTTTTGGTTCTTTTATTTTTCTCTTTCATGAATGCCATGTTCTTTGGAAGCTTGTTTAAACCAAGTTAATGGTCTTTTAGGCTTCCTCCAGGTGAATAGGAGTTCACTTTTTGAATAATAAGAATTATATATCACCACAGGGGGCATCAGGATTTTAGAGGTGATTAGGTGGGGCATGGCCAAAAAAAGGTTGGGAACCACTGCTCTACACTATCTACAACACCACCAACCTTTGTGTCGTCTGCAAACTTGCCAACCCACCCTTCTACCCCCACATCCAGGTCGTTAATAAAAATCACAAAAAGTAGAGGTCCCAGAACAGATCCTTGTGGGACACCACTAGTCACAACCCTCCAATCTGAATATACTCCCTCCACCACAACCCTCTGCCTTCCGCAGGCAAGCCAATTCTGAATCCACCTGGCCAACCTTCCCTGGATCCCATGCCTTCTGACTTTCTGAATAAGCCTACCATGTGGAACCTTGTCAAATGCCTTACTGAAATCCATGTAGATCACATCCACTGCACTACCCTCATCTATATGCCTGGTCACCTCCTCAAAGAACTCTATCAGGCTTGTTAGGCACAATCTGCCCTTCACAAAGCCATGCTGACTGTCCCTGATCAGACCATGATTCTCTAAATGCCCATAGATCCTATCTCTAAGAATCTTTTCCAACAGCTTTCCCACCACAGACGTAAGGCTCACTGGTCTATAATTACCCAGCCTATCCCTACTACCTTTTTTGAACAAGGGGACAACATTCGCCTCCCTCCAGTCCTCTGGTACCATTCCCGTGGACAACGAGGACATAAAGATCCTAGCCAGAGGTTCAGCAATCTCTTCCCTTGCCTCGTGGAGCAGCCTGGGGAATATTCCATCAGGCCCCAGGGACTTATCCGTCCTAATGTATTTTAACAACTCCCAACATCTGCTCTCCCTTAATATCAACATGCTCCAGAACATCAACCGCACTCATATTGTCCTCACCGTCATCAAGTTCCCTCTCAGTGGTGAATACCGAAGAGAAGTATTCATTGAGGATCTCGCTCACTTCCACAGCCTCCAGGCACATCTTCCCACTTTTATCTCTAATCGGTCCTACCTTCACTCCTGTCATCCTTTTGTTCTTCACATAATTGAAGAATGCTTTGGGGTTTTCCTTTACCCTACTCACCAAGGCCTTCTCATGCCCTTCTCATTAGTGGGGTAACAAGTTGTAAGGAAGAAACAAAGAGCCTGTGGAGGGATATAGGTAGATTAATTGAGTGACCTAGAAATTGACAGATAGATTCCCACAGTAATACAGGATAAAAATGAGCTCTTTGCCCGACACATCCACGCCAACCAAGATTCTCAAATAAGCTAGTGCCATTTATTACGTAAAACAGCAAAGATTTTGCTTCTGAATACTTCTGGATGTACCTTACGTATTTTGGTCTACTGAACATGAAAAATCACCATGAAATTTCCCTATCATGCCATTTTTTTGAAATCGCTTATATTTATTATTTCAGTTCATAATTCAAGTCAATTATTGATGCTAAGATTAAGGAAGGTTGGTCCACAAATCAAACAGGTCATCAATAACAGGCAATTTGAAAAACCTCTACTGGGACTGGAGAAAATCATATGGAAGGTATTCAGGGATGTTGTTGAAAATGTTCTCGACAGCTGCAGAGCACCAAACTACATGCAACTGGTTGACAAAATGCTTCAAGCATGAAGTGCAACATGTCACTAAAGATTCATTTTCTGCAATCCCATTTGGACTTCTTCCCTGCAAATTTTGGTGCTGTCATTGACAAACATGGTGAAAGGTTTCACCAGGTCATTGAGAAACTGTATCAGGGCTGCTGGAGTCCATCAATGCTGGCTGATTTTTGTTGGAAACTTGAGTGAGAAGCCTCAGATACTCAGTACAAATGAAAATCATCAACAAAACATTTTTAGCTTAGTTGAACTATTGCAAAGCATCAGCACCATTATGCAATTAAATGCATTGTATTCAATAAAAGTTAATGTCTTGTTTTTCCAAATTCCTTTATGAGTAGACAAGTAGACTGAAATTTGCATTCAGCTTCAAGCAATCTATTATAAGCCAATTTCTGAGGAAGCAACACTTCTGGAAAAAAAATCATTGTACAGTGTTATCAAAGTATGTGTATGTTGCTGTGTACTACCTTGAGATTCATTTTCTTTCAGGCTTTTTGGGGAAAAAAGAAATACAGCAAAATTTCATGAAAAATTATACATAAACAAAGACTGACAATCAACCAGTGTGCAAAAGAAGACAAACTGCAAATAGAACTAATACTGACAAATTGTGAAGAATTCTTGAAAATGAGGCTGTCATTCATAGAATCAGTTCAGAGTTATGTTGAATGGGCTGAGTGCGGGTCAGTGGGACTAGGTGAGAGCAAGCGTTCGGCACGGACTAGAAGGGCCGAGATGGCCTGTTTCTGTGCTGTAATTGTAATATGGTTATATGGAATAAAGTTATCCACACTGATTCAGGAGCTTATGTGCTAGTCCCAGGACAGATCCTGTCAAACATTGGTCAGACTGCACTTGGAGTATTTTGAGCAGTTTTGGGCCCCTTATGTAAGAAAGCATGTGCTGGCATTGGAGAGATTCATGAGAATTATCCCAGAAATGAAAGGGTTAGTTTATGTGGTGTGTTTAACGGCACTGGGCCTGTACTCTCTGGAGTATAAAAGAATGAGAGGGAAACCTCATTCAAAGGCCTAGATAGAGTGGATCTGAGAGGATGTCTCTTATAGTGAGGGATACTGGGGCCAGAGAGCATAGTCTTAGAAGAGAAGGATGTCCTTTTTAAAAGGAAAATCATAATTTTCCTTTTATAAATCTCTATTGTTTTCCTAATCTCATTAATATTTTCTGTGTCCTGTACGTCATTTTTTATAAATAGCCTTTAGCAAATCCTCATCATTGATGTTAGACTAACCAGTCTGCAATTCTGTGCTTCTTCCTCTATTTTGTTAGATTTAGGAACTATACCACAATTTTATACTATGAATTGTAGAAAATAATAACCATTCCATCTACCATTTCCACTGCTTTCTCCTTTGGTACTCTAGGTTATAACTTCTCAGATTCTGGAGATTTACCAGCTTTCAAAGCCGTTAATTTCTCTGGCACTAATTTTTATTAATACTAATTTCATTTAGTTTCTCATCTTCAGTAAATTATTTATTCCATAATATTTCTGGAAAGCTTCTTGTGTCCATTTCTGTGAAGGTATAACTAAAATATTTGTTTAATTGTTCTGCCATTATCTTGTTCCCCATTTCCTGTTCTAACTATAAGGAATCTTCTCTTGCCTTTACCTGTCTTTCTTGTCATTAATTTGATTCCTGAGTTTGATATCATTAAGATTTTATCTATAATGCTTCAAAAATGTAATGAGCGCATAATGCTCAGCTTCCTGTTAAACCCCAATGAGCAGGTGTGCATGAGAAATTCACAGGAACCTGGATGTTATTGCTGAAGCCATAGTCCCAGTGTCATTACACTGTTGGCAGGCAAATGTTCACTCTGCTCGCAGAACGTAACTTGTATACTATGTTCATCTAGACGTCAGGGTCCAAAAATGGCTGGCAACTCCAAATGCCAAATTTCAGAGGTGTGATAGCATACCTTCTTTACGACTGGACCTGCTGTTCTGTCCAGGGGCAGAATAGTGAAGTTATAAATGCCGAGTATTATGAAGGACAAGTCTGGATGCGTTTCGTTTCCAATGCTGAGCTATATGCAGGGAAGATTGGTATGCAAATGGCAACACTGTTCATTGAATAGGATCAACAACTCTGAAATAAGGATAGATAAAGGTTTAATTTTATTTTACCTTTTTTTTTAAAAAAAAAAATAATTATTTAATTTGTTTGTGGTTTTTAACTATTTATATATTTAAAAACTGGTATGAAAAATCTTTTTATAGTCTAGAGCTGTAAAAAGTTACTTAGGTGTTCCAAAATGGTCCTCAAATTATGTCACCTGTCATCTTCATGCTACTCAGAGCCCAGCCCACCTTATAAGATGCTTTTCTAGTGAAAAGTAAGTTTGAATAGGATGACCATGGGTGGCAAAACTTGGCAGAAAACCAGGGACAAGGTGATCCATCAAGTCAGACCATTGAAATGAAAGATAATGCTTTCAGATGATGATGAAGATCTTAATTGCAATAAGCTCTGGCAATTTTAATTGATTCTGATAGGCAGGACTTTCCAAACAAAGCAGTCCATAATTTGGTAGAGTCAATAGCCCCAAAGTGAGCTATGGAAATTCTTGGTGTGACAAAATTGTGGTGAATTGTTGGTCCTTGGTTTCTCTGGTGACAAATTTGTGGGTACAGCAGCCACCTTGTTTAATTTGTTTGTCGTATAATGAGCTGTTAATACAACAGGGATCAAAACTAAATAAGCAGAACCACCAAGCAGCAGTACCAGTACCTAATAAATATCACTGGCTCACTTGTTTGCCAAAATAATTAACTAAAAATGTACTTACTGTACCTTGTACAAATAAAGCTCCTGTTGGAGGCAATCTGCAAAGGGCCAGCACAGGAAGCTTGTGATTTCTGGAACCACAGAACATTGAGCATGTGCTGACATTTGAACATATTCACTGGTTCATTGGTTGAGTTACAATCACGTTGTTATCAATCCACTAGAGTTTGTTTGATTTCTTTTGGGAGTCTGAAAAGATTAAGAGTTGTCTTCATAGAAATTTACTTGTGCTTTTATGCTTCCCTCGAGATGATATAAGCTGAGGCAATTGTTCCTTATGGTGTAAACTGCACACCATCTGTGTTGGAAGGAGTGGGCTTTTTCTTATACCACATTTTATAATCTTTTCAAAGTCATGATCTTGTAAACTAATTTTATATATCAATACCGTGTTTAATGTAGAAACAAGTTAAATTCCGATTTTTGACATACCTTTAGCATATTGATCGCTTTGATGATCTGGAGTGTAATTTCTTCCATGCTGTGATTTTAAGTTCTTTAATTTAAAGAATGCATATTGTGGTTAACTGTACCTGTTTATAAGAATGAAAGTGGAAAATCATCAGATTAATCACGTATCTAAGATTAGTTCAGGAGCAGCAAAAGAAAATAGATTTAGGAGAAGGCTATCAATTTATCTTCTTGGGAAGGTCATTTCCTGTGGCGTACACACTACGAGTTCTCACAAAATTATGGATGACTGTTAACACAAAGGTTAGGTCCTTTGCTATGAGTGACAACATTTTTGATTTCCTGAAACCAATTACCAATAAGCAAAGCATAATTCAGATGGTTGGATGAGTGCAGCTCCAAAAGTATTTAAGCAGAACATTATCAAACACAAAGTAATCCACTTGATTTGCACTTGCCACCATCTTATATGTTCACATCTTCCATGACCCATGCACTGAGTATAGTCCAGCAGCTCCCCTAGTTTTATTCATATTTAGAGTACTCTACATTCACTGAGTCTATTTTTAAAAATATCAAGGAGCTGCCTCAGCACAACACTTTTTTCTCCCTGAATAAATTCAACATTAAATATGAAAGGACAACAGTGAAGGTAATTCTAATGAATACATGAGCATATTCCTGCACAAAGGGTTATATTCAAGTCTATAAAGAAAAATTGGCATCTGGTCAAAGCACTTCTTCAATTAAAATGCAAATAAAGCAGGCGTCTTCTGCTTTGGGATTCTAGCTAGGAGCAGACTATGAAATTTCACCTTTTTGTTGACATTTATCTGATGTGAAATAGATCAGAGAATAGTTGGAAAGTTATTTTGATTTCTTAATTTGATGTATAAATTTAGTTTAACACAGAGATCAAAGCAATGAAAGACAAATTTTGAGCAAGTCATTCTTTTCAGTGCCAGTGATAGTAAAACCTCAACCAACATTTGTAATGTCATGTCATCTGATTTTCCAATAATCAATATATAGTGAAATGACACTGAATTAGAAGTCAAAATTTTCAGCTAATAAAACTACATTTAGTGGCCACTTTATTTTACCTGTACTGCTTATTAATGCAAATATCTAATAATCATGTAACAGTAGCTTATTGCATAAAAGCATGCAGGCATATCAGGAGGTTCAGTTTTTGTTCAGACCAAACATCAGAATGGGGAAGAAATGTGAACTCAGTGACTTTGACTGTAGAATGATAGCTGGTTCCAGATGGCGTGGTTTGAGTATCTCAGAATCTGCTGATTGCCTAGGAATTTCACGTACAACAGTCCCCGGAGTTTACAGAGAATGGTGCAAGAAACAAAACATGTCAACTGAGCAGCAATCAATCCCATTTCTGATGTCCTGTTGTGTTTATTATTGAGGGATAGTGTGGAGCACACCAGGACCCCAGCATGCAGGATACTTAACTGAACTTTATTGATAACTCTGCTTGTACAGTATGTGAACTCCTCCCATGTGGGATTGGCTAACTGAGTGGCATAGAAATAACACTAGTAACCACCACTACAGTGCTGTAGGTGAAAACACCTTGTTAATGACAAAGGTTAGAGAGAAACACCAGACTGGATCCAGCTGACAGGAAGGCAGCGGCAATTCAAATAACCACGTGTTACAACAGTGGTCTGCAGAAGAGCATCTCTAAACATACAACATATTGAACCTTGAAGTGGATAGGCTACAGCAGCAAAAGATCACAAACATACACTCAGTGCCCATTTTATTAGGCACAAGAATATCTCTAATATGATTGTGTTTTCACCTACAGGAGTGAAATTGAATATAAAAAAGTATTATTATTACCTCCTATGCAATTCAAACAGGTGGTTTAATTTTTGATAACTAGCATTTTTATAATTTTGATAAATCGTAAGTTTTCTCTTTAGACCTAGATGCTGGAGTACTTACATTGATATCTGATTATAGCTTACCAAACTAATAGTTTGACTCTGTTTCTTTATGCATGTTGTTGTACCAGCTAAGTATTTCTAGCATTTTCTGCTAAATTTAGCAAATTTCAGCTATCCTTATAATATTAACCTATTGTTTGTTAATTACAAATGCTGATTTAATTCCAGTGAGGCATCTGATGCCTGTGCTTTTTTAAAGCAGGGTTTGTGCCAGCTGTATGACTTGGTAGGTTGTAAATATCGTGTGCAGTAATGGCCAGCAGCAAATGCAGTGTGTGGATCAGTGCCTGAATAATTGTGCAATACCTGCATTAGAGGGTGACAATATTCAATATTGCAGCTGCTGAGAGTGGTCAACAGATATGGAAGGTCAGTACTGGTATTGGTTTATTATTGTCACATGTATTGAGACACAGTGAAAAGCTTTTGTCTGCATGCCATACTGACAAATGATGCCATACATAAATACACTGAGGTAGTTCAAAAAAAAGCAGATTGCTGAATATGGCGTTGTAGAGAAATAAATAAAGGCAAGGTGGATTGGGAGATTGAGCATTCGTGTTTTAGCAGATGAGACGTCCATTATAGAGTCTAGTATTAGCATGATAGAACCTCTCCTTGAGTCTAGCGGTAAAAGAATTTGTATCTTCTACCGAATAGGAGAGGGGAAAAGAGAGAATGGCAGGGCTGGGAGGAAATCAAAATTTTAGTAGGAATCATTGAGTTCTTCCAAGTTTGTTGCTGAAACTTACTTTGAGTGATTTGACACTTGGTTTGTAAAGATTGTCCGCATTTTACAAGAAGTGGGACACCAGAGAGTGAAGGAATTTATCGTAACTTTGAGCTTTCTTCAAATCTCCAAGTTATTCGTCAATAACCAATTACTCTGAGAGACAGGTGGTTTAGGTAGCATTTTCATAGGAGAACAACATAAAGGAGATGGAGAGTAGAATAAGCTCCAAGAAGAGCTTATATGCGAGAGGACTTTCAGTAGAAAGTTGAATTTACATGGGATATTCAGATTGTAACTTTTTTTTAAACAATGTCTCAGTAAGGAAAATTACAGAAATAATCTGCACTGTAGTGATGATCTTATAAATAGAATATACCACATATTGCAGCCACAACTCCAACCACAGAGCAGGGTACAGGCCACTTTCCCACTGGCTGTTAATACCCTGATTACTGTGAACTTCTGTGCTGGAGTGGGAGATGCTTGACCCTTAATTGCCAGAACACAAAGTGGAATGAACACAGAGGGCACCCATGAAGCCAAATTTCATTGACTTCATATACACTGCGTTGTGCACGCCACACATCAATACAAAAGGGATTTCACCAGTGATTAGTTGCACAATACTGTATATCATGAAGGGCAAAACATGGTGTTGTTCTAGCAGTAATAGCACCTTCTTTCTGTAGGAATCAGCTGATAATTGGTGTTTGATGCACCATCAATAACTCACGCCGAGACTTAGGAAGTGAGATATCGGCTTTTATTGACTGAAGAACAACACTACATCCTGGGGAAAATGAGGGAGAGCAGCAGGCCACAGTCGCCTTTATACAGGGGTCTGTGGGAGGAGCCACAGGGGTATTCAGCAGGGTCTTGGGAGGAGCCACAGGAGCAGTCAGACAGGTATATCTAGTTCACCACAGTGTTTGATCATATGACAAAGAAAATGTTGGCCATTTGGTGACATGAGTAATCCTGTAAAGCTCGCAATTCTGTGAAACAACTAGCATCAATGAGATCATTGTGTATATTAAATGTCAAAGTCCTTTCGGCAATGTGACAGAGCAAATCATTGGTTCCAAAATTGCTCCAGAAGGGTTCCAACAGAATTGGATCATGGCTCCAGAGTAAATATCTGTGCAACGATAGGGTCTTAGCTCTTGCTACTAGCTGCATTACAGGCAGCGATAGAGGAAGAAAAGAAGGTAACATAGAAAATCTTTCTGGACAAGCTGTCCAAGATGAACTATCAAGTTTCACAAGAGACAACACCATTTCTCTTATAGCAGCAATTCCTTTCTCTGTAGAACAGGTGTTAGCCACTACAACATATGCTTGTCCAGATGGCAAAAGAAAAGTCTTCAAAAGTATACAGCACTTTTTTTTTACAGTTTCATGAATGTCACCAGCAGTTTCAATAATTCAGTCTGACTTCTTACAAATTTGAACTTGAGCAATGTTTTTGAAGGAATAAAATGCAAATTTGAAGTGGTAACTGTTCTTTTCAGTATACTCATTGACAAATTCAGGATTATCTGCTCTTGGCCTAATCTTCAACAATTTGATTATAACTCAGTGTTTTGGTTATTACTCACCCTTTGTTCACTTATTGTATTCAAGATTTAAACAGCTCTCTTGTAAAACAGTGAGACATAATTGTAAACTTATGGAATGCTAACTTTTGGTAATGAGTCAGCTACACCAACAAAACACAGTTCTTACTGGAGTTCTGCCAACCAATGCTGTTTGCGATTCTAGCTTGAGGGTGTAATCCTTTTCAATATTCTATACAGCCATTGTTTTTAAATGTACAAAAACATGTTGTATTGGCTTTAGGGGGTTATTAAGTCCTTGGGGTGGCTAGAGGTTATTTCAAAAACTTCTGCTCAGCAACAATTTTGAGAAAATTTAGTGCAGAACTGTTCTTCATTTCATTCTGAGACCATTGTTGTAGTGTAGTCTTTGTAATGTGATATGTTAAAGGTCTGGCATTCTAACGTAACTTTGTAAAAGCAAAATAAAGATTGTTAATGTGAAAAGAGAGATACATGGTTTCAATCCTCTTGAGACTTGGCTTAAATCATGCCTTTACCTTTCTCCCATCTCCTACAGTGGCAATACTATTATAAGCAAAAAAAATTAGTTTCGATGTTCGATGCTCTGAGATTTACGTGATTGGACTGTACTTTATATTGATCTCCCTTTTTTTTTGGTGTTTTCTTTCTTGTGGCCAATTGGCAGGTGGATGATCTGTTAATTTTTTGTGTGTGAAGCGGAGGGGTTGGGGTTTTGATGCTACTGTTAGTGTTCTTTTTATGAGTGAGGAGGGTTATTGTCACTTTTTTTTCTCTGCTGGGGTTGGGGATTTGCAAGTTTAGTTTCTTCTTTGTGCGGGGTGAGTTGATGTATGGCCTTTCTGTAATTCACAACTATCTGGTGAAGACAAATATCAGAATTGTATTGTACATGCATACTTTGACAATAAAATGAACCTTTGAATCTTTGAGTTTGAGATGAAACACACTATTTCAATTTCAAGATGTTATTTTCTAATAGAAGAGTGCAATTTTGAAAGCTTCTTTGTGCAAGTGTGGATTTTACATATTAATCTCAGTAAAAGTTCAGACAGTCTCTTGAGTGTTCAAAGGAACACTTCATTACAAAAGTCAAAATGGTTCTTATCCGATGATTCTTTGGCATTTCCATAGAGAGCCTTATAGTATGCAGATTAGATTATGTGAATGTTTTTGCATTCCATTTTATGTGCATTGTTAATTGTTTTTATAGATCTAATCTTGTGCAGTTCATTTGCTCACTGAACTTCCATTGTGTAACTTATTACTAATAGGAGAAATAACTACAAGAACACGTTTGAATATTGATGGTCAGTTTAAGGTATTCTCAACAATGGAAAATGGGCTAGAAAGAGTGAAGGAATTACTAGTGTGATGCATTATCTTTGTTTGAAATACTGAAGATACTTATATTAAAAAACCTTGCTGCAAACAAAAACACTTCTTGAAATTATTTAAAATGATAATTGCTGGATGGCGAGTTTCCTATATAGTAGTGGTGACGGGTGGAGATATGTCTGTACCAAAGGAAGTGTAAGGTGCTCCTTCCCTCTGCTAGCCCACAGGTCACCCTTGGGCAAAATGCAGCACTTGCTTAAACCCCCCCCCCCCCCAGATCATGGTCACGTGAAGCCATGGTAGCAGGTGGTGGATGGTCGTGCATGCAGCTGGTGCAGATCACAAAATCCAGGTTATGCAACCACTGACACGAGGCAGACAATCTCTGAAGATAATTAATAATGATCTGTCTTGTAAAGACTGCCCAGAAGAAGGCACTGGCAAACAACTTCTGTAGAAAGTTTGCCAAGAGCAATCATGATCAAAAGACCATGATCACCCATGTCAGGACATGGCACATAATGATGATGATGATGAATGTACAAAATACAACAATATTTATTTTGTTTTTACAAAGGTTAGAATGTCAAACCTTTAATGGTGGATATCACTATTACTAAGACTAAACTTCAGAATTTAATCTGAAAATAGTTATTTTGATATATTCAAATTGGTGGGAGAGAGCAGTTTCTGAAGCATTTCTTGAATGAGGTAGTAATCAACCAAGTAGTTTACTACAGTTAGGCTAATATTCTAAAATCTTATAACTCAGCAACTCTGAAAAGATATGTGAATTAAGCAAGTAGCTTCTATATCATACACAGTAGCTCATTGTCAGTGTGTGTGAAGCAATTCAGAGCTGATAATATTTAGACATGAATTTATTTCACACTAAGTATTCATGGCAATTCTAAACAATTATTTTCCTTTTTGTAACAAAATGTTTATTATATATAGTCACAAAGGAATCCAAAATTTTTGTTCTGGACTACTTTTTAACAAACCATATTCTTCAAATGTCAGAAGGTTAAATTAATGCATTTTCTCTGATAGGACTGTTTCCTTAAGAAGTTGCAGAGTATTGTGGCCAGACTGATTTCAGTAACAAATCACATAAAAAGATAAATCTAAGCATCCAATGCTGTAATCAGAATATAGTAATATACGGTAGCTGAAGGTTAAAGGAATTATTTGCCTTGGAACAATCGGACACAGAAAATTCAGGACTGTAAGATTTCAACATTCATATCAGCATAGTTTTATTATGGGAATTCAGGCAATGATATACTCACATTTACACATTAGTGAAATGGTTCTGGGATTTCATTTTGATTCGATTGTGATGTGACTACGTTGGTCTCTGCTGTCATAATAGGAAGCAAATTTGCCCAGGATGTTGTCTAATCTACTGGTGTAGAACTCACTGTTCTGTGATTCCTGGTACTCACTTTATATAAAAAAAAGAGTACATTTTAAAAGTAAAGAAGAAAAAATTCCGGCACTTTTCAGTTAAAAAAGGCCAAACCCCATATCTTATCTGTAGCTAGACAATGGATCCTGTGTCTGCTGATTTGGTAGATGTGATTTCCCTTATCATTTATGCCAATAACCTCAAATTCAAATTCAAGTTCAATTTTATTTTCTTGTTATTCAACCATACAGATCTATACCGCCAAATGAACCAACAGTCTTCCAGACTAAGGTGTATAACACAGTACATATAACTCACACACCTAACACATAAAGTAATATTCCCACAAGTCGATTTACAAATAATAAGGTGCATTTATGACACAAGTCAAAAAGTAAACAGTGTAACACTACTGGCACTTCATGCGTGATGACACCTGGGTGGTGCCAGGGAGTTCAATAATCCAATGGCCTGGGGGAAGAAGCAGTTTCCCATCCTAACAGTTCTTGTCCTAATGTTACGGTACCTCCTGACTGATTGTGGTCTCAATAGGACAAGTCAAACCTACTTAGTCCAACAAGCTAGAGCCTGCAATGCTTATGTCTTAAAACAAACCTATTAAACTGATGTTCGTGTTTGAACAGTTCTGAGTCTTTAATATTATAAATATAAATGTAGACTGATGTTAAGAAAGTAAAGGAGGAGATATTGTTGGGTTTCTTAAAGAGCATTAAGTTGGATAAGTTCTCAGGGCCTGATGAAACATACCCCAGGTTATTAAGAGAGGCAAGAGAAGAGATTGCTGTGTCTTTGTCTCCTCTACACCCACGGGTGAGGTGCCGGAGGACTGGTGAGTAGCTAATACTATTCCATTATTCATGAAGCAAACCAGGGGTAATCCTGGAAACTATAGACCTACAGGTCTCATGTCAGTGGTAGGGAAGTTACTGGAAAGAATTTTTTAGGGATAGGATTTATGAACATTTGGAAAACCATGGCGCAGGGAGAGCCAATGTGGCTTTTTGTGGGGCAAGTCAAGTTTCACTAACTTGATTGAGTTTTTTGATGAGGTGACAAGAGTGACTGATAAAGGTAAGCTGAGGATTGTTGTAAGGGGATTTTATTTTTGTTTTTCGCACTATTCTCTATAAACTCCAGAGACTGTTGTGCATGAAAATCCCACGAGATCGACAGTTTCTGAGATACACAAACTACCCCATCTGGCACTATCAATCATTACATCGTCAAAGTCACTTAGATACATAACTGAACCTCTTTTCCTTGTCTGCATGCTTTTATGTATTGAGTTGCTACCTCATTAGATATTTGCAATAACAAACGGGTTATATAGATTTATCTAATAAAGTGGCCACTGAGTGTATACATGAATAGACTGGCAGGCAATCTACGTGTAAAAGAAAACAAATAGTGCAAATAAAAAAAATGAATCAATAATACTGACATGAGCTGTAGAATGAAAGCAAATTAATGTACCCCAACAATACTGAGAACTGCACCCACCATTTCCAAAAAATCACAGTAAGTTGTAAGCATTAACATAATCTGGATATAATCAAAAGTGTACTGTAGATTTAATTTGTCAAATCTTGTAGCAATTCTAAGCAAATAGAAAAGAATAAAAACTATTGTCTAAAATGTAACCCTGAAAGTGCATCCTGGGCATTTAGAAATTGATAATTCTCTGAGAAGACTACCAACCTGGCAAATGAAGCTGTGTGTTTGAAGAAGCAGGGAAGGATAACATGTAAGAGTTATTGGAATCTCACAGTTGTACAGCACAGAAACAAGCCTACACAACCATCAAGCACTAGATTTCACTTACCCAACGAGATTTTTCTAAACACTAGTTCTCCACAAGGCTGCGTCCTCAGCCCCCTACTCTACTCCTTGTACACTCACGAATGTGTGACCAGATTCTCCTCCAACTCCATCTAAAAGTTTGCACGTGATACCTCTGTTATGGGCTACATCTCAAGTAATGATGAGTCAGAGTACAGGAAGGGGATAGAGGGCTTAGTGACTTGTCACAATAACAACATCTCCCTCAATAAAACAAAATAGCTGGTCATTTACTTCAGAAAGGACACAATGCACATGCAATATCAACAGTGTTGAGGTGTCAACATTACCTATAGCTTCTCCTAGTCCAATCAGATTGATACCAAGTCAAGAAAGCTTACCAGTGCCTCTACTTCCTCAGGCATCTAAAGAAATTTAGCATGTCCCCATAAACTCTTTATCAATTTTTGTTAATGCATTATAGAAAGCTTGGTATGGTAACTACTCTACACTTCACTGCAAGAAACTACAGAGCTGTGGGCACAGATCAGCACATCATGGGAACCAGCTTCTCTAACATTCCTCTTGTCCTCACCTATCACCCCACCAGCCTCCATGTCCAGCGCATAATTCTTTGGAACTTCCGCCATCTCCAATAGGAACCCACCACCAAGCACATCTTTCCTCCCCATCCCCACTTTCTGCTTCCTGCAGGGATCGTTCCCTATGCGACTCACTTATCCATTCATCCCTCCTCACTGATATCCCTCCTGGCACTTACCCCTACAAGCGGGACAAGTGCTATACCTGTCCCTACACCTCCTCCCTCACTACCATTCAGGGCCCCAAACAGTCCTTCCAGGTGAGGTGACACTTCACCTAAGAGTCCATTGGGATCATGTACTGTGTTCGATGCCTCCTGTACATTGGTGACACCTGACATAGGTTGGGAGACTGCTTTGCCGAGCAACTACACTCTTCACCAGAAGAAGCAGAATCTCCCAGTGGCCACCATTTAATTCCACATCCCATTCCCATACTGATATGTAATTCCATAGCTTCCTCTACAGTCACAACAAGACCACACTCGGAGGAACAACACCACACTCAGTTGGAGGAACAACACCTTATATTCCGTCTGGGTAGCCTCCAACCTGATGGCATCAACATTGATTTCTCAAACTTCAGGTAATGGCCCCACTTCCACCCCCTCTTCACCATTCCCCATCTCCTTAACCCTCTCTCAATTATCTCCTTGCCTGCCCATCGCCTTCTCACTTTTCTTTCTTTCATGGTTTTCTGTCCTCTGTTAGACTCCCATTTCTCTAACCCTGTATCTCTTTCACCAATCAACTTTCCAGCTCTTTACTTCATCCTTGCCCCTCCTGGTTTCACCTATCACCTTTGTTTCTCTCCCCTCCCCCACCTTTTAACTCTACTCCTCATCTATTTTTCTCCAGTCCTGCAGAAGGGTCTCGGCCCGAAACGTCGATTGTACTCTTTTCCATAGATGCTGCCTGGCCAGCTAAGTTCCTCCAGCATTTTGTGTGTGTTGCTCTAAGGGCTTTGTCAATAATGCTCACAGTCTCAGTAAAAGAACCATCATAATCAAAGATACCACTCACCCTAGACTTTCACTCTTCTCCCCTGTCCCACTAGGCTGAAAGCATGTTCCAACAGGCTCAAGGACAGCATCTATCCCACTGTTGTCAGACTCTTGAATGGACCTCTTATATGATAAGATGGACTCTTGGCCTCACAGTCTACCTTGTTATGATCTTGCACTATATCATTTACCTGCACTGCACGTTTTGGTAGCTTTTACACTTTATTCTGCATTGTTACTGTTTTACCATATTCTAGCAGTGTAATGATTTGATCTGTATAAATCAGAATTGGATTTAATATCACTGGCATGAAATGTCATGAAGTGTGTTGTTTTGCATCAGCATTATATTGCAATGCATGGTAATAAAAACTATAAATTACAATAAGAGGTACAGTGTATATATAAAAATAAGTAGTGCAAAAAAGAGGGAAAATAAAATACTGATGAAGTGTTCATTATCCATTCAGAAATCTGATGGCAGAATGGAAGAAGCAGTTCCTGAAACACTGAGTGCGTGTCTTTGGGCTCCTGTACTACTTCCTTGATAGTAACAATGAGAAGAGGGTGATGGGGACCCTTAATGATGGATGCTGCCTTTCCAAAGGATCATCTCTTAACTAGGCCTCGATGCCGGGGAGGATAGTGCCCATGATGAGGCTGACTGAGTTTACACTTATTGTAGCTTTTTCTGATCCTATACAGTGGCCCCTGCATACCAGAGAGTGATGCATCACCACATGATGTGAGTAGTTTTGAGTAGCAGAGGGTTGTATGACAACTGGAGAGGATAGAATAAAGGAGGCCATCCATCAGCATATTGCACAATGTGACTTTGTCGTGTCTTGGAGTTAGGTAGCAGTGTATGGAGGAATTTAAGGTGGGGGATTATATATGGTAGGCAAGGTTTGAGGGTCGGCACAACATTGTGGGCCGAAGGGCCTATAATGTGCTGTACTATTCTATGTTCTATGTTCTATACGAAATGGACCCTTTGGTCCATCGACATTGACCCGCATTAGTTTGTATCCTTCCATGCCTTGTCCGTTTAAGCATCGTCTTAAATGTTTCTTAAGTGCTGATTGTGTTTCATTCTACCACCTCATATGACAATGAGCTTCAGATGCTACCATTCTCTTTTTAAGAAAACATGCCTTCCAAATCTCTTTTAAAATTCCTTCCTCTCACTTATTAAAGCAGGCTTAAAAAAAGATTTAAAATATTTATAAGGCAAGTTGTTTAAAAGAAAAGTGATAGGAGCCTGGATTACACTGCAGTGAAGATGGTGGAAGCAAATATTAAAGCGGTGTTTAAGAAGCATTTAGACAAGCCCGTGAACAGGTAAAGAATAGCGAGATATAGCCCACATACAGGGAGGTGGGATTAGTTTCCATTAGTGTCATGCGTCACAACAGACCTCATGGCCCCAAGGGCCTGTTCCTGTGCTGTACCATTTAATGTTCCCACCTTAAACCCATGCCCTCTAATTTTTGATAACTTTATCACAGTAAGAAAATTCTATCTACCCTACCCATTAAGCTTATAATTTCTAAAGCCTATTAAATCTCTCCCCATAACTTAAGTCCTCCATTCTAGGCCATGTCTTGAGCAGTTCCTCCAGCATTTTATGCTTTGCTCTTGGATCTAACATTGTTTTTGTGTCTCTCGTCCTTCCTTCCTATAATGTGGTAACCGGAATTGTACATAGTACTTCACTGACCTTTTTTTGCTGTCTGAGTGGAGTTTGCACATTCTCCTTGTGACAGCATGAGATTCCCTTAGGTGCTCCTGTTTCCTCACACACCCCATAGTACTGAGTATTCTCACAATCAGCGTTAAACAAGTTGATACACACATGTGACATTCTATAGCTCGTAGCGCAACGATAGCTTAATAGTGATAAACGATAAATATAATACTTACTTCAAAGTGCATCAGCATCTGCAGAATTTCTCTTGTTTACATCTACTAAATGTTTACCAATATCAAGAAAGCTTAAGACTCACAGATATTGTTGTTTCAAGGCCAAGTAAAAAGTGGATGAAGATGAATGTCTTTCTACCGTGTGCTCTAAGAGTTGAAATCCAAATTACCCCATGCAGGAAGTGTTTGTTCAAAAAAAAACAGCACCTCCACAAGCAGAACAATTACTCTATGTTGTCTAACTAACAGTTTGTAAATCAGTATTTTGTAATTTTTTTAGCTTTCAAATTTTGTGCCCTGTACAAATAAAGCAACAATGCCATATATCTGCAACAAACACAAATTGCTGATCTTTTCTTTCAGTTAGTTCTGACGAAGGGTCTCGGTCCGAAACTTTGACAGTGCTTCTTCCTATAGATGCTGCCTGGCCTGTTGTGTCCCACCAGCATTTTGTGTGTGTTGCTTGAGTTTCCAGCATCTGCAGATTTCCTCGTGAATGCCAAATATCTGTTTACTGTTTGTCAGCCCATATTTGACTTTCCAAAGTGCATAACTTTACATTTGTCAAGTTTAGTTTCATCTCCACCCAACCTTCCATCTGATCTATTTCCCAATGTGAACTTCGACCAACTTTCCTCTCTGCCTATTATGCCACCAAATGTGTCATTGGCAAACTTACTAGTCATAGCTCCTACACTTGCATCCACACCATTAATATATATCATAAGTAACTATGGGCCCAGCACACAACCATATTGTACACCACTAGTCACAGATTTCCAATCAAAAAGCATCCTTCCACCCTACCCTTCACATCTGATCATGAAGCGAATTTCAGGTTCAAATTACCCATCTTACTTTAGATCTTGTGTGCCATAACCTCCTGACCCAGCCTACCATTTGGGACCTTATCAAATGCCTTACTCAAGTCCATTGAGACCATGCCTACATTGCTATCTTCAACAACCAACAAAAAGACCAGCAGCATTTGAGCTGAAGCAAAAGTATTGTTTTGCAATTGAAACTCAAACAGGTTCTTTTAATATTGATATAAATGAAAGTTTATATTGACGAGTTAATGACATTTAAATGATTGATTTTGATTAATTTACTCAAGATTTCCAAGTTTGTTTTTGGTAATTCAAAAATGCAGCATATTTTATAAGAAAGTAGGTCTTCAGTAAAATTGAGTGTATTTTTTTAAAAATTAGGTGTTAGAAGCTGAATGAATTGATTTCTCCATCAAACATTTATGTGTTCAACAACAGGATATTAAAATTGGTTACTATAAGATATTGGGAGCTATATACCTCTGTTGATCATTTTAATATAATTAATAGGTTCCAGAAATGCTTCACCATCTATAAGCTAATATGTTGCTTTATTTGTTCGTAGTGTAAATGGTTGGAGGAGGAGCTTCATCTTTTGAAAGAGCAGAACCAGTCATTGGCTAATAACACAAGACAGCTGAATACTGAAAACAATCAAGAATGTGTTTTGAAGGTAAATCTTTTGCACACTCTGTGAAGTTTGGGTGAAGTTTTTACTCTCCTCCCATCCGGTAGGCGCTACAGGAGCCTCCGCTCCTGCATCAGCAGGCACAGGAAGAGCTTCTTCCCTGAGGCTGTGACCCTGCTGAACCTCACATCACAGTGCTAAGCAGTATTGCACTCATATTGTACTGTCTCAGTACTTTTATATTTGTGTGCTGTAGCACTTACTTTTTATTCACAGTTATTTTGTAAATAACACTATTCTTTGCATTTCTGGTTAGATGGTAACTGCATTTCATTTGGCTTTGTGTTTGTACTTGGCACAATGACAATAAAGTTGAATCTAATCTAATCTAATCTAATAACCCACGGATGTCATCCCTGTCCTTTTGATATCTATTGCTTACATTTCAGCACTAGTACTTTTGCCAACAGACTCTTTTTTAAACAAGAAGTGAAGTATTCTTTTTGGGGGTTTTCATGTCCCCTAAAAACTTCTTGTAGAATGTTAAATTGGAAAATAGATTAAACATCTCAGTGTCAACATCTGATCAATCTTTTGAAATCTTTTCTAGGTATATATTTTGTGATTATTTTGAATTAAACATTGTATTCAAATATCAGAACATTCAAATTTAACTTCATTGTTTAACTAATGCTAATTTTATAATTAGCATCCATTTTCTAAAATTTATGCTTTTTTGTATAGTGACTTGGCATTGATGCACTGATGCATATGTTCATAAGGTGAACTGAAGAATTAAAAATTCTGGTGCTCTGAAAACAACCTCTTACTCTTTTTATCTGGAGTAGACTGATATTTGAAGTATAGCTGCTATTCGCTCACTGGAAACAATACACGTTTTTGCACAAAAATAATCTAGCTATTTATAGATCGGACTGACCTATATCTTACTGAGACCAGGCAGCACTCTCAGACACCTCCTCATACCTACCCCTTGAAGAAGACCCCACTCCGAACCATCAGAAGACTGTCTCCGACACCATCACTGACTGCATCAACTCTGGGGAATTCCCATATACTGCCACCAAACTCATAGCTCCCTTACCCTGCACTGCTTGCTTCTACCTCCTACCCAAGATCCACAAACCTGACTGTCCGGTTAGGCCTATCGTCTCTGCCTACTTCTGCCCCACTGAACTTGTGCCCTCATAGCTCAATTCCCATTCTATCCCCCTTGGTTCAGCCCCTTCCCACCTACCTCCACAAAACTTCTCATGCTCTTGATCTCCTCACTTCAAATTTTCTGGCATTGACCACCTTATTTTCATCATGGATGTCTACTTCTATCCTCCATCAAGAAGACCTTAAAACTCTCCACTTCTTTCTCAATAAAATAACCAACCAATTCCCCTCCATCACCACCCTCGTCCTTCTGGCAGAACTGATCCTCTCCTCAGCAACATTTCCTTCAGCTCTTCTCACTTTCTCCAGGGCCCTAGTTATGCCTGCCTCTTCGTTAGCTATGTACAACAGTCCGTGTTCCAAGCTTTCCCCAGAAATACTCCCCAACTCATCCTGCGTTATATTGACAACTACATTGGGGCTGCTTCATGCAGTCATGCTGAGCTCGTTGATTTCATTCTCCAACTTCCACCCTGCCCTTAATTGTACTATGGAGAGCATTCTGACTGGCTGCATCACCATCTGGTATGGGGGTACTGGTATCACCATCTCATTGCACAAGATCGAAATAAGTTGCAGAAACTTGTTAAATAAGACAACTCTATTATGGGTACCACCCTCTGTAGTATCCAAGACATCTTCAAGGAATGGTGCCTTAAGAAGCCAGTGTCCACCATTAAAATCTGCTTCACCAGGATATGCCTTCTTCACAGTGTTACTGTCGAGAAGGAGGTACAGGAGCCTGAAGGCACACAGTCAGTGACTTAGGAACAGCTGTTTCCCCTCTGCCATCCAATTTCTAAATAGACATTGAACCCATGAACACTACTACTTTTTTATTTCTGTTATTTTGCAGTTCTTATTTTAACTTAACTATTTAATAGACATATATCTGTATGTAATGCAACTTAATGTAACTCAGTTTTTTCTCTATATTTATCATGTATTTCATTGTACTGTTGCTGTAAAATTAACAAATTTTACAACTTTTGCCAGTGATATTAACTCTGATTCTGATTTTGAGATTCACTGGTCTATTTGTGACACCTCCATCTCCTTTCTTGATTTCTCTGTCAACATTTCTGGAGAAAAACTGTTGACCGACATCTTTTATGAACATACTAATTCCCATGGTTATCTTGGCTATACCTTCTCCCACCCTATCTCCTGTAGAAATGCTAATCCCTTTTCTCAGTTTCTTCGCCTCCATGGCATCTGTTCCCAGGACACGGCTTTCCATTCCAGGACATCAGAAGGGTTTTCCTCCCTCCGCTATTGATGCTGCCTTCACCCACTTCTCTTGCATTTCCCAAGCATCTGCGCCTGCCCATCTTCCTGCTGCCTTAATAGCGACAGCGTTCCTCTTGTCCTTATCCCATCAGCCTCCGCATCCAACACATCATCTTCCGCCACCTCCAAAGGGATCCTACCACCAAACATATCTTTACCTCCCCCTTCTCTCTCTGCTTTCCACAGGGATTGCTCCCTCTGTGTTTCCCTTGTCCATTCATCCCTCCCCACTGATCTCCATTCTGGCACTTGTCCCCGCAAGTGGCCAAAGTGCTACACATGCCCATTCACCTCCTCCCTCACTTCGATTCAGGGCCCCAAACAATCCTTCCAGGTGAGGCAACACTTCACCCGCAAGGCTGCTGGGGTGGTCTATGGTGTCCGGTGGTCCCAATGCAGACTCCTGTATGTTGGTAACACCCGTCGTAAATTGGGGAAACATTTCATTGAGCACCAAAAACAACTTCCCAGTGGCCAAATATTTTAATTCCGAATCCCATTCCCATTTTGAAATGTTAGCCCATGGCCTCCTCTCTTGTCCCAAGAGGAGACCGCCCTCAGGGTGGAGGAGCAACACCTTATATTCCATTTGGGTCGCCTCCAATCTGATGGCATGAATATCCATTTCTTCTTCCGGTGAAAAAATTTTTTTCTCTCCCTCCCCTTTTCTTCCATTCCCCAATCTGGCCTCTCTTACCTCTTCTCACCTGCCTGACATCTTCCTCAGGTCCCCTCTACCTTCCCTTTCTCCTCTGGTCCTCTCTCACGTTTTATTAGATTACTTTCTCTCCATCCCTTTATATTTTCAACCCTCCTAGCTTCACCTATCACCTTATAGCTATCTTCCTTCCCCTCCCCCCACCTTTTTATTCTGGCTTCGTCCCCCTTCCTTTACAGTCCTGAAAAAGGGCATCGCCTGAAACATCAACTGTTTATTGATTTCTGTAAGATATAGGCACAGAATTAGGCCATTTAGCCCATCGAGTCTGCTCCACCATTTCATTATACTGATCCATTTTTCCTCTCAGCCCCAATCTCCTGCCTTCTCCCTGTATCCTTTCATGCCCTGACCAATCAAGAATCTATCAACTTCTGCCTTAAATATAAAGTCTTGGCTTGTGGCAATGAATTCTGGAGATTCACCATTTTCTGGCTGAAGAAATTTGCCCTAATCTCCATTCTAAAAGGACACTATTCTGAGGCTGTGTCCTCTGGCCCTAGACTCTCCCACCCTAGGAAATATCTGCTCCACATCCACTCTATCAGGCTTTTCAACATTTGATTTATTTGCATAGATGCTGACTGACCTGCTGAGTGTGAGCATTTTGTGTGAGTTGCTTTGGATCGTGAGTATCTGCAGACTTTCTTCTATGTATAACTATTTATTTAGCACTTTTAACACAACAAAACATTCTTTTCAGGAAATTTGAATCAGAACTGCATATGGCAATACTAGGCACTTGAACAAGACTGTCAGAGAAAGGTTGAAAGATCAATCTCAAAAAAACAAATAGTAATGAAGATTTAGGAGCACTTGGAGGTAATAGGAAGGAAAGAGATTTGAGAGAAA
Source organism: Hemitrygon akajei (assembly GCF_048418815.1). Classification (NCBI taxonomy): domain Eukaryota; kingdom Metazoa; phylum Chordata; class Chondrichthyes; order Myliobatiformes; family Dasyatidae; genus Hemitrygon; species Hemitrygon akajei. The sequence continues at coordinate 62,759,405 of NC_133126.1, forward strand.
GTGATGCAAGTCCATGAGGAATTTGAAAATAATTAGGGCTACTTAATCTGGAAGGTCAATGAGTACAGGAATGAGAGATGAATGCAATTAGGTGTAGGTTAGAAAATGACACTAGTTTTAGATGGTAGAGTTTAAAGAGCATGGATGGCCAGCGTGATTACTTTGTAATTTTAATTATAGCAAGGGCACAGAAATGAGCTTCAAAACCAAATGAACTTTTGCTTTTGTGGGGATGGGCTTTCACGATGTTGAACTCTGTGTGGCCAGAACTTATTTCAAGGTCTAATATGACGCAGTGGTTCTGCACATCACTTGTGAATAAAAGAATGGAGCTGATGGCTGTGGCAAATATTTGTGACCAGGACTAGAGCAAAAAACCCTCCAATATTTATGAGGGGAATTTTACTCCAAAGCTAGTGGTTTATTCAAGAGAGGTAATGATGAAATGAAGCTGAATGTTATCAGTATTCATAAGGACACTGGTGTATTTTCAGATGATGTCAGTGAAGAGTTGCATGAAAATGAGAAATAAGAAGAGGTTAAAGATATTTTCCTGAGACTGCCAGGGTACTGATCAGTTTTGTTACCCCAAAAATAGACATTTATTATGTGACTCTATAGTAAAACCATAACACATTTGGATTCTCAGGTTTAGCAGAGGCATAAAGAAAATTCATAGAAGCACAGAAGCTAACTCCAACTATTCCAAGCAAGCTAATTCCGATATAAGCATCACACTTGTTTTAGATTTCAAGTTGAATATAAGTTGCTAATATTTTTGTATCCTATGGCTCACCGTGGTTTCTCACAGGTTCCTGCGTTAAAAAATGCAGAGCTGTGAGTGAGTTATTCTGGTGTTTATTGTAATACACAATTGATTGTAATACTGGCAAAAGGGTTTTATCTGTTTATTTTTTCTCTAGCCTGCATGAGTGTATTCTCAAGTGCTCCTGGATTCTCTTTTGAATTGCTTGTAGATTTTGAGGTCAATCTGGTTAAGCAAAATAAAATTACTTCTTAAAGCTACTGCCTCAAACCTATTATAATAAACACCGTACTTGCATTCTCACCTCTACAGCTCTCAGTTCAATTTATGATTGGTTGATGTTTGCGATGGCACACTTAAATGGAATCAGTGACCCTTATACTATATTCTCCTGAGTCCTTTCTTCCAAATTAATGCTGCTGCTTTGTTTAAAAACTGATATTTGTTTGCTGCATACTCGTCTTTTTAGTACTGTTTTGGGTCCATATTTATGCTATAAGTCTTATTCAGTGGTGTGCACAATGGTTCCATTTTTGCAATTGCATTTTCATAGCAATGTGAATTTTTTGTGTAAAAGAAGGATGCAAAGGAAAACTGAAAAAGCTAAGTACAGTACTTTTTGAGTAACTTTATTTGTTATATGTCCATCGAAACATCAAAGCTTTCAGTGTTGCCATGCTTCTGGTACCAACATAGCATGCCCACACCTCACCAGATGTAACCGTATGTCTTTGTACTATGGGAGGCAACCAGAGCAACTGGAAGAAACCTATCTTGCACTATGCTACTGCCACAAAACAATAAATTTCATGATGTATGTCAGTGATGATAAACCTGATTCTGATTCAGTAGCTTGAGTCTGCATTCCGAGAAGTTCTTGGTCAGGCATCTCAGTCCATAAAGCTGTAGACTAGATGAGAGAAAGCAAAACTGTGAGAGCCTGTGTGAGAGCAGGGAGAGAAATGAGAATCAAGAACATTCTGTGCAGAAACTCAGCTCTGTTTCACATCTTTTCCAGTTGTGTGATAATACTACTTTCAGAACAACACAGCAGTTCCTAGTGTGGTCTGATTAAGGCTCTATACATTGTTCATCAACAATAACATAGAAACTTAGAAAACCTACAACACAATACAGGCCCTTCAGCCCACAAAGTTGTGCCGAACATGTCCCTACCTTAGAAATTACTTGGCTTACCTGTAGACCTCTATTTTTCTAAGCTCTATATACCTATCCAAAAATCCCTTAAAAGACCCTATCGTATCTGCCTCCACCACCGTTGCTGGCAGCCCATTCCATGCACTTACCACTCTCTGAGTAAAAAACTTACCCCTGACATCTCCTCTGTACCTACTCCCCAGCAACTTAAACCTGTGTCCTCTTGTGGCAACCATTTCAGCCCTGGGAAAACTAACAATAGAGAAACAAAATGGCTTACACCAGAAGTGAACTGTAAATTAATTAAAATGGAATGGGACGCTGGCTCAGCTACTTCAGTCATTGCACAAAATGAGTTTGAATGGCATTTCAAAGATACTGAACTGAAACCTGTAGATATCTTACTAAGAACTTATACTGGAGAAAAGATAGCTCCTGTAGGAATGACACTTGTAACAGAGAAATACAACAACCAACAAGCCACTTTGGGGTTGTATGTGGTAAAAACAGGAGGGCCAGCATTGTGTGGACATGAATGGCTGAGACAACTACAGCTTGATTGGAGATCCATCCACCATTTGCATGCCACATCTCCTGTAATGGAGTTAACTGAAAGTGAATTGAGAAAGGTACTGGATGATGCCACAACTGTTTCCATGGTGTACACCATGAACCATTACAACAGTTTTTGTAGTTGCTGAAGTTGTAGTTTTTGTAGTGGGCTAAAAGTTTATAGCTAAGCAGGGAGGAGTATTGTGTATTTAATATTTCTGTAGTATTTGAGTAATATTGTAAATATATTGTTTGATCAAGCACTCTTGTTCGTTTAAATAATTCATCTTGGATTATATGTAAAAATACGTGAATTGCGTTCGTCATCATACTACCCCGTGATACGCCTTGCTTAAAGTAAAAATAAGGTACTCAACTAATCTTCCTTTCGATTAGATTTTGTTTTGGAGACACAAAACGTAACAAGATAAAACCCCATGGCTGACTAATTGTCTCCTGGGACCCTGTGGGAAGCAAAGGAAGAAATTACAAGGATCCTGACAGAACTTTATGTATTTTCCTTAGCCACAAGTGAGAAACCAGTAGACTGGAGAGCAGCTAATGGGTACAAGTACAGAGTTCCCTGAAAGGAGCATTTATTCAAGAGGGGCTGCGAGGTCAAATCAGAAAACTACAAGCTTTTGAGCCTTACATCATTGATCGTTTCCATGACTTTGTATGTGGAAAATTGTGTCTCACAAATTTAATTGAGTTTTCTTTTAGAGCTGACCAAGAGGATTGACGAGGGCCATCCAGTCAAAGTTGTGTACCTGGGATCCAGCAAGGCCTTTGACAAGATTGGCTTGTCTATCAGATGCAACCACATGGGATTCAGGGTGACCTAGCCAACTGAATACATAAGTGGTTTGGTACAAGACAGGGTGGTAGTCAAGGTTTGTTTCTCAGATTGGAGACCTGTGGCTAATGGTGTACCAGATCTCTTTTAAAGTTTCTTTGCAGCTCACACCAACATTTGTGGTGTGGTAGGTAGTGTAGAACAGTGACTTAAGTTACAGCAGGTTCAAGATCAACCTTGAATGTGGGCACAGGAATAGCAGTAGGAATGTAAGTTGGACTAGTGTGATGTGATGCATTTTGGGAGGTTAAATCAGAACAGTTGATACACAGTGAATGACAGAGTCCTGAGAAGCGCTGCAGAAGAGACCTATCTCTGAGTACAAGTACATTGTTCCCGAGAGTGTTCAGTAACATAGTTAGACAAGATGGTGAAAAATGCTGATGGCATGCTTGTCTCTACAGAGTATTGAATATAAGAGGATGTTGTGATATAGCTATACACAATGGTGGTGAGATCTCACCTGGAATACTGTGTGCAGTTCTGGTCGCCAGACCATTGGAAGGATGTAATTAAGTTAGAGAGGGTGCAGAAAAGTTTCACAAGTATGTTGCAGGGACTAGTGGGTTCAAGTTATATAGAGAGACTAGATAGGCTGGGAATGTTTTTGCTGAGGAGTGATCTTATAGAGTTTTATAAAATCATGTAGGAATAGATAAGCTAGATGGTCATGGTCTTTTCCCCAGGTAATGACTAAGAGGAGAAAGATTTAAAAGGAGTCTCAGGGAGCAAGTTTTTTCAGATCTCTGCCAAATTCATCTGCTGCAAGATCATAAATGGCAAAATTTGTCAGCAAGAGGCCAGTGTAGAGCAGAGTAATAGTTTAGTTGGACCTAATTATATCTAAGCAAAGGAAATTAAGAAATGATTATGTCAATGCACAGTCAAGAGTCCCAAAGAAGGGAACTAATGAGAAAGTGGTAGCCAGCAGTTTTCAATGAAATTTTTAACATGTGAACATGATCTTGCCCAGTTTATTAATATCACTTTATAAAACCATATAAATGAAAGCATTCAATTACAACGTCACTTACCTTTGTGTATTTGGCAAATTTGAATCTGTAGGTTGCTATCCCACCATCCAAATTATTTATGAATAGTGAATAGTCGTAGCCCCAATACACATCCTTTCAGGTTGTTGCTGATTACATCTTGCAAAATCCATATAAACTGTAACTGATTTGCTGAAAATTTTCAAGGTACTCAGTCACTCTATTCTTAATCATCCATCCAAATATTTTGGTATCAGAATCAGGTTTATTATCACTGGTATGTGATGTAAAATTTGTTATCTTAACAGCAGCAGTTCAATGCAGTACATAATCTAGCAGAGAAAGAAAAAATAATAATACATAAACAAGTAAATCAATTACATATATGGAATAGATTTTTTTTTAATGTGCAAAAACAGAAATACTGTATATTAAAAAAAAAAGTGAGGCAGTGTCCAAAGATTCAATGGTCATTTAGGAATTGGATGGCAGAGGGGAGAAGCTGTTCTTGAATCACTGAGTGTGTGCCTTCAGGCTTCTGTTCCTCCTACCTGATGAAGAAAAGGGCATGCCCTGGCTGCTGGACGCTGCCTTTCTGAGATACTGCTCCCTGAAGGTGCCCACTTACTTGACAGTTGGTCTTAGTATAGCAGATCTTTAATTCCCAGACTGAGGAAATAGTTAAAATAATTATAGCTATGCTCAGGCAATTTACTTTTATACCCTGGGATTAATGCTTCCTGGTCCTGAGGATTTATCATTTTTAAGCTTTTATTGTGTGCTGCATCTGCGAGGCTGAGTCGGGCGGCGCCATGGAAGTCCTTAGTGGGGGTATTCCCTTCTGCCACCGGCGTGGGATGACGAGTCTATTGGACCTTGAGGACTTGTGGAAACTGTGTGGTGGTTTCTTTCGACCTTATAGTCTTTTAACATCTTTGGACTATTTTTACTGTGCCCATGGTCTGTTTTTTTTAATCAAATTATGCTATTGTTTGTACTGTTGTAACTATGTGGTTTTGTGCAGGTCTTGTAGCTTTAGTTTTTGGTCTTGTTTGGTCTGGTGGATTTGGAGCTCCTTTCCAGGGAACGTGTTAAGATGGTAGCGCAATATTAATACGCAGCAGCCTCTCCGGACTCTGGATTGGAGATTGCCAAACGTTATGTGGATTTTCTGGTGTAATCTATTTTGTCATGTGCTTTGTTGATATCATTCTGGAAGAACGTTGTCTCATTTTTTAACTGCATTGCATTTGTGGTTTTTAAATGACAATAATCTGAATCTGAAGTGTCATCATTTTGTTTGTTAATCTTGCACATCATTCATCTCATTACAATATTTTGTGGACATCTATGATTCTTTTCTAATCCTCTTCTGTAAATATTAATGTAAAGTTGTCAACAAATTTTCATAGTTTATTTTATTTTCATTCTTATCCTTTTTACGAAGATTGAATGTAAAATGGTTTAGACTGCAATCAAGAGATTGTTTCTCACACCATGGGTTCTGTGACTGTAGAATTCAGTTTCATTCTGCACGGTGAAAGCAGAGACCATTTCAAGCCATGTTTGCTGAAAGAAATTAGAAAGCTTGCTTTTAAATAACACGTTTTCAGACCTATGTACATTGCCAAGCACTCAAAAACCTGTAATCATTGTTCTAATATCACAGTATGAATGGTTGGGTCTTGGATAGTGGGATGTTATGCTTGCAGAAGGCATTGGTGACACTGAATTTGGAGTATCCTGTGTGCAGTTTTGGTCACCCTACTATATGAAAAAAATTATTAAACTGGAAAAATTGCAAAGAAGAGTTATGAGGATGCTTCCAGGACTTGAGGCTTGAGTTATAGGAAGAGGTTGGGCTGGTAGGAGCTTGGGGGGGGGGGGGGGGTGACTCAGCAATGGTACAAGTATATAAAGTCATTAAAAGCTTAGAAAGGGTCAACACATAAGTCTTTTTTATTTCTAAGAAAGGTAAAAAAAATAAGAGGTGAAAGATTTAAAAGAGACCAGGAAGCAACTTTTCATTCAGAGAGTGGTTTACATATTAAATATAAAAACATAGAAAACCTACAGCACATTACAGGCCTTCAGCCCACAAAGTTGTGCCAAACATGTCCTTACCTTCAAACTACCTAGGCTTACCCATAGCACTCTATTTTTCTAAGCTCCATGTACCTATTTAGGAGTCTCTTAGAAGACCGTATCGTTTCCGCCTCCACCACCGCCGCCAGCAGCCCATTCCATGCACTCACCACTCTCGGCATAAAAAAACTTACCCCTGACATCCCTTCTGTATCTACTTCCAAGCACCTTAAAACTATACCCTCTCGTGCTAGCCATTTCAGCCCTGGGAAAAAGCCTCTGACTATCCACGTGATCAATGCCTGTCATTATCTTGTACACCTCTATCAGGTCACCTCTCATCCTCTGTCGCTCCAAGGAAAAAGGCCGAGTTCACTCAACCTATTCTCATAAGGCATGCTCCCCAATCCAGGCAACATCCTTGGAAATCTCCTCTGTGCCCTTTATATGGTTTCCACATCTTTTCTGTACTGATGCAACCAGAATTGAGCACAGTACTCCAAGTGGGGTCTGACCAGGATCCTATATAGCTGCAACATTAACTCTCGGCTCTTAAACTCAATCCCACCATTGATGAAGGCCAGTGTATCATATGCCTTCTTAACCACAGAGTCAACCTGCGCAGCAGCTTTGAGTGTCCTATGGACTCGGGCCCCAAGATCCTCCTGATCCTCCACACTACTAAGAGTCTTACCATTAATACTATATTCTGTCATCATATTTGACCTACCAAAATAAACCACACTTATCTAGGTTGAACTCCATCTGCCACTTCTCAGCCCAGTTTTGCATCCTGTCAATGTCCAGCTGTAACCTCTGACAGCCTTCCACACTATCCACAACACCCTCAACCTTTGTGTCATCAGCAAAATTACTAGCCCATCCTTCCACTTTCTCATCCAGGTCATTTATAAAAAATCACAAAGAGTAGGGATCCCAGAACAGATCCCTAAGGCACACCACTGGTCACCAACCTCTATGCAGAATATGACCCATCTACAACCATTCTTTGCCTTCTGTAGGCAAGCCAGTTCTAGATCCACAAAGCAATGCCCCCTTGGATCCCATGCCTCCTTACTTTCTCAATAAGCCTTGTATGGGGTACCTTATCACATGCCTTGCTGAAATCCATATGCACTATATCTACGGCTCTACCTTCATGCATGTGCTTTGTTACATCCTCAAAAAATTCAATCAGGCTCATTAGGCACGACCTGCCTTTGACAAAGCCATGCTGACTATTCCTAATCATATTATCCCTGTACAAATGTTCATAAATCCTGCCTCTCAGGATCTTCTCCATCAACTTATCAATCACTAAAGTAAGACTCACTGGTCTATAATCTACTGGGCTATCTCTACTCTCCTTGAACAAGGGAACAACATCCACACCCTCCAATCCTCCAGAATCTCTCCCGTCCTCATTGATGATGCAAAGATCATTGCCAGAGGCTCAGCAATCTCGACCCTGGCTTCCCAAAGTAGCTTGGGGTACATCCCATTTGGTCCCAGTGATTTATCCAACTTGATGCTTTCCAAAAGCTCCAGCACATCCTCTTCCTTAATATCTACATGCTCAAGCTTTTCAGTCCGCTGCAAGTCATCCCTACCATCGCCAAGATCCTTTTCCATAAGTGAATACTGAAGCAAAGTATTCATTAAGTACCTCTGTTATTTCCTCCAGTTCCATACACACTTTTCCACTGTAACACTTGATTGGTCCTATTCGCTCACGTATTATCCTCTTGCACTTCACATACTTGTAGAATGTCTTGGGGTTTTCCTTAATCCTGTCCACCAAGGCCTTCTCATGGCCCCTTCTGGCTCTCCTAATTTCATTCTTAAGCTCCTTCCTGCTAGCTTTATAATCTTCTAGACCTCTATTATTACATAGTTTTTTGAACCTTTCGTAAGCTCTTCTTTTCTTCTTGACTAGATTTACAACAGCCTTTGTACACCATAGTTCCTGTACCCTACCATCCTTTCCCTGTCTCATTGAAACGTACCTATGCAGAATTGTGATCTCTACCTCCAAAATGCTCTCCCACTGAGAGACTTGATGCCTGACCAGGTTCACTTCCCAATACCAGATCAAGTACAGCTTCTCCTCTTGGAGGCTTATCTACATATTGTGTCAAGAAACCTTCCTGAACGCACCTAACAAGCTCCACCCCATCTAAACCTCTCACTCTAGGGAGATACCAATCAATATTTAGGAAATTAAAATCTCCCACCATGACAACCTTGTTATTATTATACTTCTCCAGAATCTGATTCCCCATCTGCTCCTCAATATCCCTGTTACTATTGGGTGGTCTATAAAAAAACACCCAGTAGAGTTATTGACCCTTTCCTATTCCTAGCTTCCACCCGCAGAGACTCTGTAGACAATCCCTCCATGACTTCCTCCTTTTCTGCAGCCGTGACACTATCCCTGGTCAACAGTGCCACGCCCCCACCTCTTTTGCCTCCCTCCCTATCCTTTCTGAAACATCTAAAGCTTGACACTTGAAGTTACCATTCCTGCCCCTGAACCATCCAAGTCTCTGTAATAGCCACAACATCATAGCTCCAAGTGCTGATCCACACACTAAGCTCATCCGCTTTGTTCATAATACTCCTCGCATTAAAATAGACACATCTCAAACTATCGGTCTGAGCAAGTCCCTTCTCTATCACCTGCCTAACCTCCCTTTCGCACTGTCTCCAAGCTTTCTCTATTTGTGAGCCAGCCCCCGTTTCCTCGGTCACTTCAGTTCAGTTCCCACTCCCCAGAAATTCTAGTTTAAACTCTCCCCAATACCCTTAGCAAACCTCCCTGCCAGGATATTGGTCCCCCTAGGATTCAAGTGCAACCCGTTGTTTTTGTACAGGTCACTCCTGCCCCAAAAGAGGTCCCAATGATCCAGAAATCTGAATCCCTGCCCCTTGCTCCAATCCTTCATCCACGCATTTATCCTCCACCTCATTCTATTCTTATACTCACTGTCACAGGCATTAATCCAGATATTACAACTTTTGAGGTCCTGCTTCTCAACTTCCTTCCTAACTCCCTGTAGTCTGCTTTCAGGACCTCCTCCTTTTCCTACTTCTGCCATTGGTACCAATATGTACCACGACTTCTGGCTGTTCTCCCTCGCACTTCAAGATATATGGAATGAACTGCCAGAGAAAATGGTTGAAGCAGGTACAATATTTGGATTTAGCATACCTGAATGATTGGCACCCTGTCACACTCTCATTTATAAGCCAATGCTTTGAGAGGCTGGTTAAAGACTTCATCTGCAGCATACTACCACCCACACTGGACCCCCTGCAATTCACCTACCGACACAACTGGTCTACCAATGATGCTATAGCCACAGCACTACACACCATCCTCACTCACCTGGAGAAGGGGGATGCATATGTTAGAATGCTGTTCCTGGACTACAGTTCAGCATTCAACACCATAATTCCTTACAGATTTGACAGGAAGCTCAGAGACCTCAGCCTGCACCCCACCTTGTGCAGCTGGATCCTAGACTTCCTATCGGATTGACGACAGACTCCTTCACTTCTGTCCCCCTGACCCTCAACACACATGCCCCCCAGCGTTGTGTTCTGAGTCCCCTTCTCTACTCCTTTTACACCCATGACTGTACAGCCACACACAGCTTCAATCTACTGATCAAATTCGCAAATGACGCAACTTTACTCAGCTTTATTTCTAGTAGTAATGAGACAGCCTACAGAGGAGAGGTTGATACCTTGACACAGTGGTGCCAGGATCACAACCTCGCCTTCAATGTCCAGAAAACAAAATTGCTGAATGTGGATTAGAGGAGGAATGGAGACAGGCTCAGCCCGATCAACATCAATGGGTCTGCAGTTGAGAGGATGAGTAGCTTGAAGTTCCTCAGTGTACACAGCACCAAAGATCTCACCTGGACTGTATACACCGGCTTTCTGGCAAAAAAAGCACAACAGCATCTCTTCCACCTCAGATGTTCGGCATGGGCTCCCAAAACCTCAAGACCTTCTACAGGGGCACCATTGAGCGTATACTGACTGGTTGTAGCACCACCTGGTATGGGAACCCCTCCTTGATCACTGGGCACTACTCAGCACATCTGTGGATGTGAGCTTCCCTCCACTGAGGACAGTTATAGCAGCAGGTGCATAAAGAAGGCCTGGAAGATCATCGGGGACCATAAACTGTTTCAGCTGCTTCCATCTGGCAAACACTACCGCAACATTTAAGCCGGAACGAACAGGCTATGGGACAGCTTCTTTCTACAAGCCATTAGACTTTTAAATTCGCATGTCTGTACATTGCAACTAAGTTATAACGCAAAGATTTTTACTCCCTCACGTTGTGGGATGGATGTAAAATTTAAATAAATTCTAATTCTAAACAAGGGATTTGGATAAGTACATGGACAAGAAGGGTTTGAAGGAATATGGGCCAAATGTGGGCAAATGGAACTAGCTTGGTAGACATCATGGTCAACATAGATAACTGGGCTGAAGGTCATGTTTCTATGTTGTATTACTCTGGCTCTACCAGAAAATGTGATAATCAATTTGCATATAAGGACCAAAATTTCACTCAGCACCGTGCTGAAGTGTTCTTGATTTTACACCTAACTGGTAGAGCTCTCTATCTAAAATTGTTTTCACCAATGACTACCACGTACACAGCTTTAATCCTTCCTCAATAAATTGCCTCCATCATTACTAGCTTAAAAATCAATCGAAGATATTTTTGATTGTCTGTCCAAAAAGACTCAAGTCTGTTTGCCTTCTGCCAAAAGTTTATTGGGAATTCACATATTGATTAAGCTGTTATGGTGTGCACTTGTGTGAATGAGTGTGTGAGAGGGAGAGAGACTGAGAGACGGACAGACAGAGTAATGGAAGGGTGGTAATGGTTAGTGGGGTCATTAGGTGTAACACAGTCACTTTACCCAACTTAGAGGAAAAAGTCATAGGAAATGGTCTCCATAAGTGCTTGGAAATAGCCATTAGAATGCTAATACAACAGCAATAATGGAATTGTCCGGTCAAAACAGGGAGAAATAAAACTAGTTATTAACAATAATGCTACGCTCTTTGTAATCACAGATATAGTTCTCTATGTGGATACATTCTTGATTTTGAGCAAATATGGCAAAATAAATGACTGTCTTTCCATCAGGTAACAGAACAAAATTAAGAAACTGATGCAAATATAAAAGAGAGAAAAAGACATTTCAAGTGCTATAGTTTGAGGCCAGTGCAGTTATTCCTGACAGCAGCTCCAGATCTACAGCACCTGTGTTTACTCTGTAGCTTTTCCTGATTTCCCTGCAAGTAGCCAAAGAATGATAGTCACTGATATCCAAAACCAAGGGCTTTTAGTGATGTTAATCATTAATGTTACTTTTCTTTGTGACTGTAGGCATTGAGAATGTTTAATTTGCATTACCTTCCGAATCACAAGAAGGGTTTGGTCATAATCATTTACCTGGTGGATCATTCAAATACGAAAAACAAATTTTCTAATTTAAATTTTTCATTTTTTGATCAATATTTGATACTATTATAGCTGTTTTATAAGTCTACTTTTTAATGCCTTGGTGATTTATAAATTTAAAGATAAAATTTAGTTTTAAACAATATGGTGAAAGAAATATAGCAATACATAATAATATTAAAATATATAAACGTATTGCATTTCAACCATTCTTATTTGGTGATAAATTGATAAAAACTCACTTAATTGCATTTTCTTCTATCTCTCATAGACACATTCACAAAATAAGCAAGGACAGTACATTTTTGAATGTCCTTGACATTGTTATGCTGCATTGAGGATAGTTAAGTAGTTTTTTTTTAAAGCTTTAATGGGCACTGCAGTTGTAAGACAGTTTTTATCAAATGTAAACCAAACTGATTTCTGCAAGGTTTCCATGTAAGAAAAATGGGAGAGCTGAAACTAAATCTGTGCATCTAGTTCAGCTTATAACAATAAATCTCAGTTCATCAACTATCATAAGCACACTGATGAAACAGATGCAGCAATTAGTGAACATTACAATATAACCTACTTGTACTTTTGTTCATGGTTGGGTGAAATTACTGGTTTTAAAATTTTGCACAAATAAGTGGAAGACAATAATTAATGTAAAGCTGCTTACGATCATCTAGGTTCTAAAAAAGTGCTTATTATAAGCTTTGTCTTCATATACTCAAGAAACCCATTGTATCACCCAGAAATGATTAAAAAATGACTTTAAATTGTTTACATAAATCAAAAGCATTTGCATGAATTTGAAATTGTTAATCCTGCTTTTTTATGATGATGAATTACTTTTTTTTGCTTAAGGCAGGGTTTCAATCAAACTCTTCTCAATTATATTTCAACTTGCCTCCCTATTCTGTGTTTTTAATCATTAACAAAGAGACGTCTCTTGTTACTCTAGTAACATTTTGTTGCTTGTAGTAGTTGCCAGGTGATATATTCCTCTTGCAATTTTATTTGGAGCAATACTATTTTATGACATAGCAAAAAGATCTCTTATCATGCTGTCATCTGTGTGCCATGTTACTGATCCTTTACTTTTTAATTCAATTATGTTAAATTGTAAAGAGAACAGGCTCAATTAGTTCTGCATTACAATATTATTCTTTATCTCTAATTCATTTAACTGCATTCTATATCTTTGCTGTCTTCATGTTGTCACAGAAAACTAACTTAACGCTGTTACATTGTTTGTCAATATCAAAACAATTTTATGCTGGTATCTCATTACTTTATACTTAGGCAGAGCAGACTTCTTGTTCATGTTCTCTTGCTTTTATTCTGAACTTTAGAAACAGATTTCTATTTGGTCTGTGATTCAGACTTAGAGATGAGGATAATGACATCTGTTACATAAATGCAGAGACCACTCTCTTATGTTGGTTCACAAGATTTAAGGACAGGACTTTACACTGTAGTGAAGATCCTTAACCTAGTACCTTCATTAAGAATTTGTTACAGGGTATTTGTTTTGTTGCAGTGTGGTTAAACCAGAAAACGTGTTCATGAGAATTCTACATGTGGCTTCCAAATAATTAACTATTGCATTCTTAGTGGTATGGGGTTAGAAAAGTGTTTGGGGAAGAAATAGTGTATTTGCAAAAAAACTCCATTTGAGGGGTTTCATCAAAAGAAGTAAGTATAGTTTGTGCAATTTTGATATGTTGATTGTCTAATTCTTTAGTGAAAATACTTCACTTTTTGGCATGATAAATGTATACTTAGAAGCAAATAATATTATTATAGCTGCTTAATATATTTCATTCAGTGGTCCATTCTGATTAAATAAATTGGAATAATGTGGTGGTGTTTAGTATTTTGTTGCAATTGCTGGTTTTCAGGAGTACTTAGTGATAATGTTTGTGAGAAAATAATTATAATTGCCTTGAAGAGTAGTCCTGCCAATCTCTGTTTGATTTCATTCCTCATGGTAAGCATTGTCCTACCTATAGTCTAACATCAGCCACATCCTTTATTAATGCGGCAAGAAAATCACAATATCACCTATTAAAATTTTACTAATCACAAGAATTATTGTCAGATCTCTGAACTTCTACCAAATGTTTTGAAAGAAAAGGAAAATTTGGACAAACAATATATGCAGGAAAAGAATTGAAACTGCAACGTTATTACCAGTTACATTTTCAATCTATAGATCTTTGAGCACTGAGTGAGGAAAATTTATTAATTTATGAATAATAATAATTGTCTATTAAAACTTTATGCAAATCATAAAAGATCATATCTACTACAGTCCTCCAACAAAATGTTGGTATTAGATTGTGCTTTATACTATTCTAAACCAGTTAGCTTGCTACCTAATTGAAGATTAGCTTTGGGTCAAATCTATGAATCCTTAGGTTTTTGGGCAGTCTTTTCAAATAGTACACAGGATTATGTTGGAATGGTCATCGTGCAAGTGGTATATGTATTTCTTAATTAGTTAAAAAAAAATTCCAAGCACTTTAAAAGAGACAAGGGAAGAATACATTGACACCAAAGTTGTTCTCAAATTTATTTGAAAGTTACATAAATGTGGACATGTTATTGGATTTGTTTTTTGAAATAATCTATGTTTGCTCAAATTTAAGCTCTGCTTTTGTTCTGAATTTTTAAAGAAATTGCTTTGCATTGATTCTAATTATATTTCCAGCTGAGTATGAATCCCTAGCATTGTGAATAATTTTCTGCAAGACTATGCCCTGCTATCAAGATTTACCTTTTCTTTGGAGCACTAAATATATGCCCCATTTAGCAGTAAAATAAAGTAATGCATAGTTTTCTTGCTTTATTTCAGCAAAAGTGACAGTTTGCACCCAAAAGTTCCATTTAGCACTGGCAAAGGACAAAATATGTTTTGTGAGATTTGAGATATTGTTTGGTTTGCAACTAATGCTGGAAAAATATCAGTTGCACAAGTGCTCAAAGCAATTTCCCATAAAGTCCATTTTTGATAATGCAGTCTTTGTTCAAATCAATTTTTATACCCAACTTGCACATAGAGCATGTGCAGTTGCCTCCAAATGTTTGCTTTATTGCAAGCTACTTAAATTAAGGACAATGGGATGTACTTGTGGCCAACTTCCTCCATACCAGCAGCTCTCAAGACCTCTTATTAATCCAAATAAAAAAGAAATTGAGTCCAAATAGAGAATCCTCACCCGAGTAGAAAAGTCCTTCCATTTGCAGCTTAATGCCGAATAAAACCACCCAATAGAAATGAAAATCATATAGGTTATATAATAAATATAATAATTATATATATGATTTTGTATCCAAGTACTAAACTGGCAAACCAACCCTATGTCTGCCCTGACTGCTTATGATGAACCTTTTTGATATTATGTGCCAAAATTGTAATAATTCTCTAAAAAAAATACTGTTGTGTTCCATGGCATTTTTTTCTTTTTCTGTAAAGCCATCATAAAGAAAAGGAGCACATTCTAACCATGATTCTTTCACATGTTTCCCATCATTGTCATTTATTGCTTCATTTAGCAGTAAAATTAAATATTATGCATCATTTTTAATTATGGGTGGGGTTTGAAAAATCAAGGGGTGGCTCTGCATACTGCATACCCATAAAACTTTTGCATATGCCTTCTTGGGCATGTATGCCGTAGGATCACTACCTATGCCTTCTCTTTGTTGCAAGGTCAACTAAATCCTAGTTCTAGAAAATAAGATAGTTATTCATTTGGAGGATTAAGAAATTCCCTTCAATTCTCAACATTCCTTCCGATATCACATTCCTTTTGTTGAAGGGGAATTGATACCACACGGGAAAAGAAAGAAGTTAGTGAGTAATATACAAGCAAAGCTATCAAAGCTATGGTTGAAAAAAGGGAGTAAGAGATCAGAATATCAAAAGAAGAACTTACTGAAACATCAAAAAATATCAGATAGGAAGTGAGTGTGTTATCATGTCACCATTATGGTGTCAGATAAATCTTGTTCAATCTGAAAGCCTTTAAAACATTCGGTAGCTGCTTAGTTGATTTCAACAAAAAGAATATTTGTGAGATTTTACATTCAGGAAGCAAAAAGGAGGATTAAGAGTTCTTTAGCTTCTGGGAAGGGCACCCAAAATATTTTCAGAGAGGAGCGATGAATAACACTATTTCAAATAATTGTAATGTAATGTTTATGGCTTCTGATTTATTGTGCAGATAAGTAATATGTTAAAATGTGTGTCCGGAATTAAGTTGTTTGCTAGAGTGCTTCGTTTCATAAGTTGTTTTAATATAGGGGTTTAGCAGATCCATCTTTCATGCAATTTTTGATCTTCTGTTCATCTCAAAAATCACATTTACTGGTAATTGACTAATATGTCTGCAAATGAACTGTAAATGCTTCGGATGTTTACAATGTAAGAATCACATGCAGAGGAAATGTTATCATAGTTCTGAATAAAATTATGGTAAATTATAATTACAGGATCAGAGGCTGCAAGTTACCTCAGTAACTCCTGAACACAAGAGATTCTGGAAATGAAAGCAATACCCCCAGAATGTTAGAGGAACACAGTAGGTCAGGCAGAATCTATGGAAATGAATAAATATTTAAGGTTTTGAGCTGAGACCATGGAATACAGAATTTCAGCATGGAATGCAATAGACGACCCCAACAGATTCCAGGGAAGAACTTTTTGGGGACCTGACTGGAGGTAAAAGAGGAAGGGAATGGGCATGTGTAGCATTTCCGTTGCTTGCATGGATATGTGCTGGTAGGGAGAATGGATGAGGGAATCATGGAGGGAGCAATCTCTATCGGAAGTGGAGAGTGGCAGGGAGGTAGAGATCCAGTTGAAAATGGTGGAATTTGCAGAGGCTCATGGGGTGGTAAGTGAGAATAAGAGGAACTCTATCTCTGTTAAGGTGGTGGGAAGATGGAGTGAATGTGGATGTCCAGGAAGTTGAGGAGATGCAGGCAAGTGGAGCATCATTGGTGGAGGAAGGGAAACCCCATTCTCTGAAGATGGAGGACATCTAATGCCCTGGAAAGGAAAGCCTCATCCTAGGAACAGATACAGCAGAGACCAAGGAACTAAGATAAAGAAATAGCATTTTTACAGGAGACAGGGTGGGAAGAGGTATAATCAAGATAGCTGTGGGAATCGGTAGGTTTATAAAAGATGTAGAGAGTTCGTCTCTAGAGATGGAGACAGAGAGATCAAGAAAGGAGAGGGATGTCAAAAATGTACCAAGTGAATTTAAGGGCAGGGTGGATATTTGAGGCAAAGTTGATGAAATTGATGAGCTCAGTACATGTGCATGAAGCAGTATGAATGCAGTCATCAGTGTAGTGCAGGAAAAGTTGGGGAGGATTACTAGAGAAGGCTTGGAACATAGACTATTCCATGTAGCCAGTGAAAAAGCAGGCATAGTAAATCGTAAGTACTTTACCATTTTGTGGTCTGTTTAAGGTTCTTTTTGCAAGAATCCAAGACTTCAACATTTAAGCCAAACACTGCAATTTTTCTGTAGGAGTACAATGCATTTCTATCTTAAGCAATTTTTTGGTAAATTGCTTTATTATTATCAGATGTACCAAAATACAGTGAGAAATTTGTCTTGTATACTGTTTGTACAGATCAATTCATTACAATAGTACATTCAGGTAGTAGATACTAAAGCAATAACAATGCAGAATAAAGTGTTACAGTACAGAGAAAGTACAGTGCAGGTAGGAAGGATGTCCCACAACTCTGAGGCTGTGCACTCTGGTCATTGGCTCATCCACTATAGGAAACATAAACTCCACATCCACTCCATCCAGACTTTCAATGTTCAATAGGTTTCAGTGAATTACCCCTTGTTCTTCTAAACTCCAGCAAGTATCATCCCAGAGCCAATAAATGCTCTCATACCTTAACCTTTAATTTGTGGAATAATTCTCATAAGCTTCCTCTGGATCCTCCACAATGCCAGCCTCATCTTTTCTGAGAAAAAGGGCCAAAAACTGCTCACATTTCTCCAAGTGCAGTCTGATCAATGCCTTATAAAACCTCAGCATTACATCCTTGCTTTTGTATTCTAATCTTCTCAAAATGAATGCTAACATTGCATTTGCCTTCCTTACCACCAACTCAATCTGCAAGTTAACTTGCACAAGGACTCCCAACTCACATTGCACCTCTGGCTTCTGAATTTTCTCCCCATTTAGAAAATAGTCTGTGCCTTTATTCCTTCCACCAAATTGTATGCAGACTCCCTGTTTCCTCAACACTCCCGCTTCTGCAATTATTTTCATATCAATCTCAACCTTGGCCACAAAGGCACCAAGTCTGTCATTCAGATCATTGACATATAACATGAAAAGAAGTGGTCCCAACACCAACCCCTGTGAAACACCTCTAGTCACAAGCAGTCAGCCAAAAAAGACCCCTTTTATTCGCACTGTTTGCCTCTTTCCAGTCAGCCAATTTTCTATCCATGCAAATATCTTTCTTATAATACCATGGGCTTTTATCTTGTTAAGCAACCTCATATGTGGAACAATGTCAAATGCCTTCTGAAAATCCAAGTAAACGACTTCCACTGACTCTCCTTTGACTATCTTACCTGTTATTTCCTCAAAGAATTTCAACAGGTTTGTCAGGCAAGATTTACCCGTAAGGAAACCATGCTGACTTTGACCTATTTTAATAATGGACTCCAACATCTTCCCAACCACTGAAGTTAGGCTAACTGGCCTATAATTTCCTTTCTCAATCCCTTCTTGAGTGGAAGGAGATGTGCAATTTTCCAGTTTGCTGGAATCATTCCAGAATTTTGTGATTCTTGAAAGATCATTACTGATGTCTCCACAATCTCTTTAGCTACTTATTTTAGGACCCTGGGATGTAGTCAATCTGGGCTATGTGAGTCCTTCCCAAGCACCTTCTCCTTAGTAGTAGGAACAACATTCACTTCTGTCCCCAGATAATCTTGAATTTCTGGCATACTGCTGGTGTCTTCCACAGTGAGGATTGACGCAAAAGTTTGTCTACCATTTCTTTGTTCTCCATTATTACCTCAGCAGCATCATTTTTCAGTGATCCAATATTCACTCTCACCTCTCATTTACTCTTTAAGGCGCATTATCTTGTTTCTCTGAGGTACTAGGATGATAGTGGTCTCCTTAAAGTAGCTGGAGCCTCACAATGAAGCAGGGAGGCATTTAAAATATCTCCAAATACACCTGCCAGCTGATCCACACAAGATCTAGGGACATGGCTAGGGATATCATCGAGGCCATGGATTTACTATGACAAATTACATCATCAAGTATTTCAGTTTATTTACCATAGCACAGCAATAACTGTATTGCTGTACTGAAGATTGGCTGACTGGCAGGAGGCAAAGAGTGGGAATAAAGGGGGCCTTTTCTGGTTGGCTACCAGTGACAGGGGTCAGTGTTAGAACCACTTCTTTTCACATTATACGTGACTGATTTGGATGATGGAATTGATGGCTTTGAGGCCAAGTTTTGCAGATGATAACAAAGAAAGCTGGAGGGACTGGTATTGTTGAGGAAGCAGGGAGTAAGCAGAAAGATTTAGTGGCTGCAGTAGAACCCATTATCTCTGTTTTTGTAAACTGCATGAGGAGACAGAAGACTTTCTCTGTTGAAGAGTTCATCAGAGCAAAATAAAGGAAACTTTCAGAATGTGCCAGAGATCTTGAATAAGTATTTTGCTTCTGCCTTTACTCCAGTAAACATAAAAATTGATAATTTCCACCCTCCAAAAACTGGGATGATCATTAAATGCAGTATTTGGTTGCACTTAAAGCTTGTCACAGTGTATGAGCACAGAAGAGCAGGTGTAGGCCATTTAGCTCTTCGAGTCTGCTCTGCCATTCAGTGGGGTTACGTCAGTATTCTTGATCACTTCCCACTCCTTTGATGTTTTTATTATGTCCAGAAATCTCTCACCTTAAAACCATTTGGCAGCTTATCATCTTTCACTTTTTGTGTTGAGAATTCCACAGGTTACCATCTTCAATGATTAAATTTCTCGTCCTGGTCTTACATTGTATCCTGAAACTATGACCCTTCATTCAAGACACCTCAGCCAGGGGAAATGTCTTTCCACATCGAGTAAGCCTGGCCCTGTTCAGATCTTGTACATTTCAATAAGATCCCCTCCTATTCTTTCAATCTCTTAAGAAATATGGGCCTGGTCAGCCAATCACTCCTCTTACTGAGGCCTTGCTATTCTAGGAATCTGTCTGCTCCTGTATTTAAAATGTTTTGTAATGAAAACCCACATAACATTTGCCTTCTTCTGATTATCACACTTGTATATTTGCTTTCAGTAAACTGCTGCACAAGGACACCCATGTGACCTTTGATTCAAATCCATTGGTTGTCTCTTAACTATTCTATATGTTATCATAAAAAAACCCAGTACCTTTCCAAACACAATTTCCCTTTTATATGTTTATGTTGACTTTGTCAAACCCTTTTGATATCTTCTAATTAACTGTTATCGCATAGTACTTTAATAATAGACTCAAGCAATTTTTATATTACTGACATGAGGCTAAGCAGTCTGTAGTTCCTTTTCTTTCTCTTCCTCATTCTATCCTTATGGCTCTAATTAAAATAAAGGGTTTCAATCAAATTCAGCTGTCCTTCTGACAGTATTCACCCTGAACAGTCAAAGGAACAAGTAACCTTTTTCAGGAAACTGTCATGGTCCTTTCTGGCAATCGCCCACCTGGCTATTTTCCTCAGGAATTGGGCCTCAATTACCTCGTTTAGTTTCCAATCATTCCCAGGTTCCACTAACTACAAACACCTGCTTTCCATCAGCAAATGTAGTATAAAAATCCTATGACCACAACAAGGAGCTGCCAGTTCATTGGTCGACTCTGGTGTGAGTAACCTCAATTCATGGGTCTTAGGACTATCAGTTCTAGGTCTAACATCGCTCCTGGATACCAACTCCACGCTCGCTACGTTAATAACGCCTCCCAACTCTGCCTTCACGCCAATGTTCTGCTCTTGGGTTCGTCCACCACCACGCTCATGTAACAGAATGAACTGGCCATAATCAACCCAGTGGACATGAATCCCCTGCAACAAGCCCTCACCAGCCAGGGCTCCCTACTGGGCCTGCACGATCATCTGCTCCGGGATGTCATGGAGAACCTCTGTTCCCTGTCAGCGGACGTAAGAAAGGTCAGTGAACAGGTCGACCAAGTATCCGCCCATCTTACCCTGTCGACTCCGGGAACTCTGTCTGAGCAGCCCGGACAGCCTATAGTGGCGACGCCCGATACATCAACAACATGTCCGCCAGGTGAGCCGCACGTACCTGAACCAGAACCCTACGCCGGAGATCTGAGAAGTGCTGGGCTTTTCTACTACAATGTTCCTTGGTGTTCGAGCAGCAGCCATCCACGTACGCCAGGGACAGATCAAAAATAGGGTACATCATGGAGTTGTTGCGAGGAAATGCCTTAGCATAGGCCATGGCGATTTGGGATATGCAGCCAGAGACCTGTTCTTCCCCACATTCATCTCAGAAATAAGGAAGATTTTTGACCGTACCGTCCGTGGTAAAGATGCCGCTAAGCGTCTACTCACCCCCTGTCAAGGCTCACGCACTGTTGCTGAATGCTCCATGGAGTTCTGGATGCTAGCAGCCGACTCGGACTGGAATGATGAGGCACTCCAGGAGGTATTCCAGCAAGGCCTCTTTGACAAGGTAAAGGACGAGTTGGCAGCTAGGGATGACACTAACAGCCTGGATTCAGTGATATCCCTAGCTACCAGGCTGGACAACCGACTCCGAAAATGTCTGAGAGAGAAAAACTTATCCCGTTCCTCGGGCCATCCCACGGTCCACCTTACCTTCTTCCACCAGCCCTAACCTCTCTCCCCCTTCCGTTCCTCGCACAGTTCCCACTCCTACTGTTCTGGTGAGTCCGATGACACTCCCTTCAGTCCCTCAGACTCGGATGCAGATCCCGGCTACTGTGAATTACCAACGACCGTCTCTGTCCCTATCTGCTTTGGTGGATTCTGGTGCCGAGGGCAATCTGCTGGACGAGGACATAGCCTCCCAGGCTGGAATACCTTGCAAGCCGCTAACTACACCCCTGGAGGCCTGGACCCTGGACGGAAGACTGCTGGCTCAGGTGACCCACAGTACGCCTCCCCTGACCTTGATCCTATCCGGCAACCATCGGGAGGAGGTACGGTTCAGTCTCATTCGTTCACCTCAAGCTCCGGTAGTTCTAGGGTACCCATGGCTGACCCAACACAATCCCCACATCAACTGGTCTACCGGGAGGATAGCCAAATAGAGCCAGTCTTGCCACGCCAACTGTCTGTGGTCAGCCCCAACTTCCAGGGAAGCTACTGTGACCCCGCCTGTCCCGAGTCCCCTCAGAATACCATGACCTGGGACCAGTATTCAGTAAACAACGGGCTCTTTCCCTGCCTCCGCACCACACATTTGATTGTGCCATCGACCTTCTCCCTGGGGCCTCGCTACCCACCAGTCGCCTTTTTAACCTATTCTGACCGGAGAGAGAGGCCATGGAGAAGTACATCAGTGAGTCCCTCGCAGCGGGCATCTTTCCCGGTAGGCGCCGGTTTCTTCTTTGTTGAAAAGGATGGGTGGCTTCATCCTTGTATTGATTACAGAGGCCTAAACAGTATAACAGTTAAAAACAAGTCCCTTTACCCCTCATTAGTTTGGCTTTTGAACCACTGCATGGAGCCACCATTTTCTCAAAGCTGGACCTTCGGTACGCATACCATCTAGTCAGGGTGAGGGAGGTGGATGAGTGGAAGATGGTCTTTAATACACCTGTGGGCCACTTTGAGTATTTGGTGATGCTGTTTGGCCTCACCAAAGCTCCCGCCGTTTTTCAAGCCCTCATTAATGACGTACTGAGGGACTTTATTAATCAGTTCATATTCGTTTACCTCTGATATCCTGATATTTTCTAGCACCCCCCAAGAACACATTCACCGTGTCCATCAAGTCCTCCAGAGACTATGGGAAAACCAATTATTTGTGAAGGCGGAGAAAAGTGAGTTCCACGTTCCTTCGGTCAGCTTCCTAGGTTATATCATCGAGAGCGGGCAGGTGAGAGCAGAGCTGAGAAGATCCGGGCAGTGGAAGAATGGCCTAGGCCCATGACCCGCAAACCACTTCAATGATTCCTGGGGTTTGCAAATTTCTGCCGCTGATTTATCAGAGACTACAGTCTTACCCAGCTTACCTCACCTACTACCCCCTTCTGCTGGGACTCTGAAGCTGACTCGGCGTTCACCGACCTGAAGAGGCGGTTCACCACTGCTCCCATCCTGGTCCATCCGGACCCAGCCCGTCAATTCATTGTCGAGGTGGATGCCTCTGACTCCAGGATAGGATCAGTCCTGTCCCAACGATCAAGTTTGGATGAAAAGCTTCACCCCTGTGCCTTCTATTCTCGCCAACTGTCCCCCACCGAGTGGAATTACGACGTGGGGAATTGGGAACTCCTGGCGGTCAAACTAGCATTGGAAGAATGGAGGCACTGGCTGGAGGGGGCAGAACAACAGTTTGTGGTATGGACTGATCATAAAAACTTGGGTATATTCAGACCGCCAAATGTTTGAACTCCCGCCAGGCCCATTGGGCGTTATTTTTCGGATAGTTCAAGTTTTCCCTCGCGTACCGTCCAGGGTCCAAGAACGGGAAGCCAGACGTGCTCTCCTGCCAATACGACTCCAAGGAGGACACTTCCAGCCCAGGGACGACCCTCCCACCATCCTGCATGGTTGTCACCCTCACTTGGGAGATCAAGTCGAAAGTAAAAGAAGACCTACGGGATGACCCCGACCCCGGCAATGGACCCGGCGATCGCCTGTATGTGCCCATTTCCGTCAGGTACCAGGTTCTTCAGTGGGGGCACACATCTCGGTTCGCCTGCCACCCCGGGAGGGATCAGACCCTAGCGCTCCTGAAAAAGCACTTTTGGTGGCCGTCCATGGAGGTGGATACGTGTTCCTATGTTTCAGCATGTTTCATTTGTGCCCGGGGAAAAGCCTCTCATTGGCCACCCGCGGGTTTACTTTGTCCTCTACCTGTCCCTGGTTGTCCCTGGTCACACATCGCCCTAGACTTCGTCACCAGTCTACCCCCTTCACATGGGAACCCCACCGTACTCACCATGGTAGACCGGTTCTCCAAGATGGTGCACTTCATAGCCCTCCCAAAATTCCCTTCTTCTCAAGAAACCTCAGATCTTCTCGTCTGCCTCCACGGAATCCCCGCAGACATCGTCTCCGATCGAGGTCAGTTCGTCTCGCAGGTATGGAAGGCCTTCTGTCAAGCCTTAGGTGAATCGGTCAGCCTGTCATCTGGCCTCCACCCCCAGATGAAAGGGCAGACGGAACGGATCAACCAAGACCTGGAGGCGACGCTACATTGTGTAACGGCAAACATCCCGTCGACCTGGAACGACCACCTCCCATGGGTTGAGTACGCCCACAATTCTGTAGTAAGTTCGGCCATTGGAAAGTCTCCATTCGAGTGTTCCCTGGGGTACCAGCCCCCGCTGTTCCCCGCACAGAAAGAAGAGATTGAGGTACCATCGGTTTAGGACCATATCGATTGCATATGGCCCTACTCAGATCAGCAAAACATAATAAGAAGACGGCCGACCGACACCGGACTCTGGCGCCTGAGTACCTACTGGGGCAGATGGTGTGGCTTTCATCCAAGGACATTTCGCTGAAGAACGAGCATAGGAAACTCGCCCCTCGCTTCCTGGGACCAGTCAAGGTCGAAAGTGTTATCAATCCCGCAGCGGTCTGCCTAAAATTGCCAAGATCCATGCGCATCCACCCGACTTTTCATGTTTCCCAGTTAAAGCCAAGCTCCATCAGCCCCTTGTGTCCCCCGGCTGAGACTCCCCCACCTGCCCGTATCATTGACAACCATCTGGCATACACCGTACGAAGACTACTGGATGTGTGCCATAGGGGCAGGGGTCTCCAATACCTGGTAGACTGGGAAGGGTACGGTCCAGAAGAGCATCCCTGGGTTCCCTGCTCCATCATCCTAGACCCTTGCCTCATCCAGGATTTTCATCGGGACCAACCAGACAGGCCTCGAGGATCACCTGGAGGCTCCCGTTGAGGGAGGAGTACTGTCATGGTCCTTTCTGGCAATCACCCACCTGGCTATTTTCCTCAGGAATTGGGTCTCAATCACCTCGTTTAGTTCCAATCATTCCCAGGTTCCACTAACTACAAACACCTGCTTTCCATCATCAAATGTAGTATAAGAATCCTGTGAGCACAACAAGAAGCTGCCAGTTCATTGGTCAACTCTGGTGTGAGTAACCTCATTTCATGGTTCTTGGGATTACCAGTTCTAGGTCTAGCATCACTCCTCGATACCAACTCCACGCTCACTATGTTAATAACACCTCCCAACTCTGCCTCCACGCCTGTGTTCTGCACTTGGGTTTGTCCACTGCCAGTCTTGTGTAACAGAAATACCTATACAGGTATTTACAAATATCCTGGAATCTTTTTCTAATAGACTAGAGATTCCTGAGAAGCCAGTGTTTAAAAAGGACCACAGGCAGAACCTGGTAATTATAGGTCCACCATTTTAACCTTAGTTGTAAAGGGATCATTGTTGCAGTCCTACAAATAACCAAATATTCATTATGACCCCATGCACCCTTACTCTTCCCCCCCCCCCCCCCCCAGTGATCCAGTCTCTAATGGCCTATTTAAATTTTAGGTCTCCTCATCATCTGGAAAGGTGATCCTTTAGCAGGAGCACATGACCTAAAACACTAGTTCTGTTCCTTTCTCCACCTATTTTCCCTTTGTATATACCATTTTTGTTCTTATTCTAGACCTTCAGCATCTGCAGTATTTTGCTGTGGGAGTTGACATGCAACAATTTATTGATTTCCTCCCTCCATCAAGTTGGTCAGTCCATCCATACAAGGTGACATTGTAGTGTCCTGTGATATAAACTTAGCTCTGCTTAAAGTAGAATACAGAACTGTGGTCAGTGCACTTGAAGTGCTAGCATTACATAGCATGTTCTTGGAGTTCCTCACTAATTATCATTTTATTGATGACTGTGAAAATGCAGCATTTATGTCCAACCATATAAAGGCAAAGTCATGTGCATTCTCCACTGTAAATTCTGACATCACGATCTGTTTTGGCTCCCTTGTGAAATGTGACAACCCAGTTGGAATGCAAATATCTACCAGTAAGGACAAATATTGTAATGTTGCAGCTATAGAGGGAATTTTTTTTTCTGGGGATGTATACTTAATGAAATTATGTAATCCTGCTGTGTGTAACAAGGCTTTCCTTTGGACAAGATATAGGTTAAGAGCATGAAATATAGGAGCAAAATTGGGTCATTTGCCCACCAAGTCTTCTCTGCCGTTTCATCATGGCTGATTCTTTTACCTCTCAGCCCCCAATCTCCTGCCTTCTCTCTGTATCCCTTCAAGGATCTATCAACCACTTCCTTAAATATCCCAGTGACATGGCCTCCACAGCCGCCTATGGCAACGAATTCCACAGATTCACCACTGGATAAAGAAATTGCTCCTCATCTTCCTTTTATTTTGAGGCAATGTGCTTTGGTCTTAGACACCCTCACCGTAGAGAATATTCTCTCCACTTCCACTCTGTCTCAAGGCCTTTCAACATTCAACAGTTTCAACTAGATCCCTCCCTCATTTGTCTGAATTCCAGTGAGTACAGGTCAAGAGCCTTCAAATGTTCCTCTTATGATAAGCCCTTCAATCTAGGAATCATTTTCATGGACCTCCTTTGAACCCTCTCCAATGTCAGCACATCCTTTCTTAGGTAAGGGGCTCAAAACCACTCAGTTTTTCAAGTGAGGCCTCACCAGCACCTTATAAAGCCTTAACATTACATGGTTGCTTTTATATTCTAATCCTCTCAAAATGAATGCTAACATTGCATTTACCTTCCTCACCACTGACTTAACCAGCAAATTAACCTTTAGAGAATCCTGCACAAGAACTTCTAAGTCCCTTTCCATCTCAGATTTTTGAATTTTCTTTCCTGTTAGAAAATTGTGTACACTTTTACTTCTGCTAAAATGCATGACCATACACTTCCCAACACCGTATTCCATCTGCCAATTCTTTGCCCATTCTCTTAAACTGTCTTAAGTCCTTCTAGAGCACCTCTGCTTCCTCAACACTGCCTGCTGCTTCACCTCTACGTATCATCCACATACTTGGTCATGTAGCCATGAATTCCGTCATCAAAATCATTGACATATAATGTAAAAGATGTGGTCCCTGTGGAACACAACTACTCACTGGCACTACCACTGTCTCTACCCAAACAGAAAAGGCTCCTTTTATTCCCACTCTTTACTTCCTGCCAATCTATCCATGCTAGTATCTTTCCTGTAACACCATGGGCTCTTAACTTGTTAAGCAGTTTTATTTTTGACACCTTGTCAAAGGCCTTCTGAAAATCCAAGTAAGCAACATCCACTGATTCTTCATTGTCTATTTTGCTTGTTATTTCTTCAAAGAATTCCAACAGATTTGTCAAGCAAGATTTTCCCTTGAGGAAACTATGCTGACTTTGGTCCATTTTGCCATATGCCTCCAAGTACACTGGAACCACATCCTTAACAGTTGACTCCAATATCTTCCTATCCTCTAACTTCCCACTAACTTTTACTATATTTGATGCCCTCTCTTTGGCTTTTATGTTGGCTTTGACTTCTCTTGTCAGCTGTGTTTGCATCATCTTGCCTTTAGAATAATACTTTTTCTTTGGGATGTATCTATCCTGCACCTTACAAATTGCTCCCAGAAACTCCAGCCATTGTTGCTCCACCATCATCCCTGCAAGTGTTCCCAAACAAACAATTTTGGCCACTTTCTCTCTCATGCCTCTGTAATTCCCTTTACTCTGCTGTAATACTGATAGCTTCTGACTTCAGCTTCTCCTTCTCAAATTGCAGGGTCAATTTTATCATATTATGATCACTGTCTCCTAACGGTTCCTTTACCTTAAGCCCTCTAATCAATTCCGGTTCAATACCCAGTCCAGAATTCCCCTAGTGGGCAAACACAACTGCTCTGATTAAAACAGGGTATTGCAACTTCATTATAAAGATGATATTTCCTGCTAAAGTTAAAACTGAAGTTTTATGACGTATATGGATATCAACAGCTAGCTGCATGGACCCTATATCTAATGGCTGGGTATACTGAAGTTTTGCTGATCTCCTTTTCTTCCTCTGCAGTTGTTAGCAGTACGATTTGTGAACAACCAGCTCCGATATCTTTCTCTCGTATGTTAAACCAAAGAGCTGAAATATGAGTGAGTTATGGACATGATAAATTGAATGTAGTTGACTTGTCAAGGAAAGCTAGGAAGATGGAAAAGATTAACAATGAGTCAAAATGGTGTGTGTATAGCTAGCAATATGTAGAAGTGCAGAGAATGAAATTAATATGTATGCATAAGAGTTGGTGTTGTAGCAAAGTGATGGAGTAGGCTCAACAAGTGAGGTTGGGGTAACACACATTGTCTCATTTAGGTGAACATGCATTTGTCCAAATCTGAGCAAAGCATTATGTTCCTGCACTTGGCCTCATCTCCAGCTACAATACTTTCTGTGTCGGCAGCAGGATTTTTCCTCTGAAAGTTGCCCTGTTACCAGTTCAGCAGTCCAAGGGAGATACCATACAGACTTTGGCTGCATTGTCCCCACTTTCATTTTCATAATCTCTTGATATCTCAAATGTTAACTCTTCAGATTTCTCGATTTGAAACATTTTTACTTCTGTTTCTAACATCTGCAGAGTTTTTTGTTTCAAATAAACAAGAAATTGTACTAAGTTCGTAGGATTTTGAAATTAAGGAAGTTTTACCAATGGGGCAATGCTACAATAAATCAGGATTCACTTGATATATCAGCATTATGTTGATGCTCATTAACAACTTTCATGAATATTTTTTAATATCTTATACCTGTCGCTGTACAAATGGACACGTTTGTTTTTATTTATTTTAATAATCACCCAAATGGTTGGATGCAAATGTAAATTCACTTGGCTTTGAAGTGAGCTTCGACTAGATGAATCTAACTAGTTATAAGCAGAATCTGTTTCCTTTCTTCAGCTTGTGCAGTTAGTATTGATCAGGCCTGAAGTATGAATTATCATTTCAGAAAGGTGAACTTTTTTATTGCCCCTGTGTTAGTTTCATTAAAAATGTAAAACAGTGCAGATGTTCCTGCCATGTAAAATGTTAACAGTGTTTGCTATTATTATGGTCTGTCTGTGAGTAAATATTCTACATATTTGTCATGGAAGAAATTTGAATTGTGACTTACCAACAGTTGCTGGATGATTTACACCATTCTATCGTTGCTCCTGTGAGACACCCACTGTCAATCAGATAAGTTATTAATTGTACATGTTTATGAAACTCACTCAATGCTTCATTCTCCCTGCTGTTTGTTAAAATATTAGACAGCTATTCATTAGAGCTAATACATTTTACTTCAGTTGCAAGCTATAAGTTTAAGTTTGTAAATTAAACATTTCAAATTGTAAATTATATGAACATTTCTATTGAAGAGAACACATGAGCAAAAGTAATGTAAACACTTGGTAACTGGTAATACTGGTAGCAAGCCCCTACTGAGCTGGTTTTCATCCAAACTGTCAATTGACAAAAGTCCCATTTTTCGCCATTTCATAATTCACGCAACCACTCCATCCAATCAAATAAGTATTTGTACTCCCCTTACTGTTTTTCCCTCTCTCCTACAACTTATGGACTCAATTTCAACTACTCTGCAACTCATGTTCTTAGTATTATTTATTTGCTTTTTTTTATTTACACAGTTTGTCATCTTTTGCACATTGGTTGTTTATCAGTCCTTGCATGTAATTTATTATTTTCCTGTGAATGCCTGCAAGAAAATGAATCTCAAGGTAGTATATGATGACATATGCACACTTTGATAATAAATTTACTTTGAACTTAGAATTATTCCCTCATTTGCCAAAGTGATGGCTGATGGTTAGTGAGTTAAGTAAGCTGCTAAGTACATTAAATATGCAGTCCACATATGACATGAGTAGTGGGTAAGACACCAGGACTTCAGTACAGTGATCTTGGTGGATTTTTAGGTTTGATTCAATCACAAAGAAATGGAGAGTTGAGACTGACGAGGTATATTAATACAAGGATAGCAAAATGAGTAGCAACAAAAGAATACTTCCAAATTCAGAATTTGCTGGTCCTGAGGCTACATAATCTGCAAGCATAGAGGTAGTAGGAGATGAGCATTGGAGTTTGGGATGTGTTCAGATCACTAGTTGGTGGAAATAGGAGGCCAACCAGAAGTCTATTCTAATAGTCTTGAGATTATAAATAGTGTGAAAGTAGAAAAATAAAATACAGAAGTTCGTCAAATTACTAATTCTTTGATTGTAAACACAAAGACTAGATCAGCACAGTGTGAAGAGAAATATGGTTTCATTGGCAACAACTGAATTACCATGCTTAATTACACTAGCTACATAGCACACACACGCAGACAAAAAATTCAATTGTGCAGTAATGTTCATTTTAGGGCTGTTCAATCAAATATGAGCTTTTCTGGTGTGTTTCATTTCATCCTGGAAATTCAACTAGATGCTTTACAGGAATTGTATTCTTGTACTTGTTGCAAATGCTTCTTCACCTATTCACTAGATGATGTTTTCCCCCCACCCCCCACCCCAGCCCCCATACAGAGATGCTTTTGACATTGCTAGGGACATAGGTCAATTTTTCACTGAAGTAGTCTCTGCTACACTGAAGCCAATTCGGTTTAAATAGTACTACTCTGACTGGAGATACCATCAAAGAAAGTTCCATTATCTTTGTTCTCCAGGCTCATTCTCTAATCCCCTGATCTACCCAGGTAGCATGTTTTCTTTCGTATACTGTGCAAGAACTAGGAAAAAAAAAGGTATCTAATGACAATTTGGGCATGGTCAGTGATCCCACCTAACTTCGCTGCAGGGGACAGCAACTGAATTCATTGTCAGTGTGCGGAGGAATTAACTGATGCCTTGTTTTCCACAATGTACATTAATTCCTCTACACAGTGATTTGTCAGTTTCACAGTGTATTGATGGCAAGCACTACCATTCCTTGAAGTTAAAATCATGAATTTCAAGCCCCTTTCTCGAATTATTTTCAGTTTATATGCTCAAATTGGCTTTTGTTTTTTCTTTATAGTCTTTCAGTGTTAAATACCAGTTTTAACAACGAGCTTCAAAACCTGGCCTTCTGTACCTCCCTCTGCAAGTAGATCCATGACTTCCTCATGGATCTAATCGCAAATCAGTAATAACATTTCTTCATTGGTGATAATCAACACAAGCACACCTCAAGGATGTGTGTTTAGCCCACTGCTCTACTCTGAATAAACTCATAACTGTAAACACAGCTCTCAAACACCATCTATAAATTTAGCAATGACACCATTGTTGTTGGCAGAATCTCAGATGGCAACGAGGAGGTGTACAGCAAAGAGATAGATTGGCTGGTTAAGTGCTGTTATAACAACATTCTTGCGCTCAGTGACAGCGAGACTAAGGAATTGACCGTGGACTTCAAGAAGGAGAAGATGGGAGAACACATACCAGTCCTGATTGGTGGAAAGGGTGAACGGTTTCAAATTCCTGGGCATGAGCACCTCCGAGGATCTGTCCTGGGCCCAGCACATAGGTGCAATCACGAAGAAGGTATACCAGCAGCTATACTTCATAAGGAGTTTAAGGGGATTTGGAAATGTCACCAAAGACTCGTTGCAAATTTCTACAAATATATGGTGGAAAGCAGTCTGACCGGTTACATCACCTTTTCGTATGAAAGTTCCAATGCACAGGATCAAAAGAGGCTGCAGAGGAATGTGTACTTGGCCAACTCTATCACAGTCACAGCCCTCCCTATTATTGATGGCATCTTCAAATGGCCTTTGGAACGCTGGCCTTTATAAATCAGAGCATTGAGTACAGAAGTTGGGATGTAATGTTAAAATTGTACAAGGCATTGGTAAGGCCAAATTTGGAATATTGTGTACGGTTCTGGTCACCGAATTATAGGAAAGATATCAATAAATTAGAGAGAGTGCAGAGACAATTTACTAGGATGTTACCTGGGTTTCAGCACTTAAGTTACAGAGAAAGGTTGAACAAGTTAGGTCTCTATTCATTGGAGCGTAGAAGGTTGAGGGGGGATTTGATGGAGGTATTTAAAATGTTGAGAGGGATAGATAGAGTTGACGTGAATAGGCTGTTTCCATTGAGAGTAGGGGAGATTCAAACGAGAGGACATGATTTGAGAGTTAGGGGGCAAAAGTTTAAGGGAAACACGAGGGGGTATTTCTTTACTCAGAGAGTGATAGCTGTGTGGAATGAGCTTCCTGTAGAAGTAGTAGAGGCCAGTTCAGTTGTGTCATTTAAGGTAAAATTGGATAGGTATATGGACAGGAAAGGAGTGGAGGGTTATGGGCTGAGTGCGGGTAGGTGGGACTAGGTGAGATTAAGAGTTCGGCACGGACTAGGAGGGCCGAGATGGCCTGTTTCTGTGCTGTGATTGTTATATGGCAGTGCCTCAGTAAGGCACATTATCATTAAGAAACCTCACTATCTGGTATATGCCCTCTTCTCATTATTAAAATTGGGGAGAAAGTATAGGAGTCTAATGACCCACATTAAACATTTTGGGAAGAGATTCTTACCCTACGCCATCAGATTTCTGAATGGTCCAGAAACCACAAACATTACTTTGCCATTCCCCTTTTGCACTTTTTATTTATTCATTTATTGTAACCTGCAGTAATACTTGTATCTTCCACTGCACAGTGAACACAAAATCACACAACGTACCGTATGTTGGTATTAGTAAACCTGAGTCTGATTCGATGTGGCTGTGACGGAGAGCACTCGGTAAATGCTCTTCTTACTCACACACAAACATTGCCTTGTCAGTGAGTGTATGTACTTCAGTGTCTTCCCCGATATATTCCCATAATTAATCCACCGCTTTCTCTCACATTGCTACGTACGTTCAGAGTCGGACACCAAAGTTTAATTTCATTCTTTATTTGTACTTAACTGTAAGTGTCGATTGTGATGAGCTTTCTGCTGTTTCACACTGTTGTTTCCTGGCAGTCACATGGCATCTACTGGGTCCTAAACTGAGCTGATGCGCTTGGGTTGGCTTTATGGTGTCTTTCCTGCTAAACACGGTGGAATATTCCATTTCTTTAGTAATGGAGATGTGTATATGTTGTTTCTATATTGTATTTAATGTAGATACTAACATTTATTTTGAAATATGATTGTAACTACTATGTGGGGTGCATCGAATTAACTTTAGTAATTAAAAATAGTATGTCCTAGTACCAAAAAAAGTTCTTTGTTTTCAGTAGGAGAGTGGGATAGGGGCTGCCAGGAGTTCACACTGAACAAGTATAATGCTATTATTGTGTTTTGTTGTACATATCATTTTGTAAATGTTAGCATTTTTTCT
This sequence comes from Hemitrygon akajei, assembly GCF_048418815.1. Lineage (NCBI taxonomy): Eukaryota > Metazoa > Chordata > Chondrichthyes > Myliobatiformes > Dasyatidae > Hemitrygon > Hemitrygon akajei. Next base: position 62,792,929 of record NC_133126.1, read on the forward strand.
TTTCACTATTGTCACTAATTTTTGTAAGTTTTGATTTTGACTCGCCTAATAAGCATCCTTGCATAAAGTGCTAAGCAACTCCAGCACTTTTTTCTTTGATCATAATCCACGTTTCTAACATATGGTGGCAGCTGTGGGATGGTCAGTTGCAAAGGTGTGCATTTAACTCGGAGAAGAGTGAGATTGCAGTCCCAAGTCAGGAAATCACTGATGCTAACAAAGCAAATGCCTGGTAAACAGTGGAGACTTCAGAGGAGGAAGAACTTCAGCCGCAGACAAACTCAAGCCAGAAGTAGAAGAGCCTTCAGTCACACCACCTCCAAACCCTCCCTGGCAAATACATTCAGAGGCTTTTTATCTGCAAAGTAGAGGAGAGATGACGTTTTAGAAAGGACCTCAAACCAAGCCAGTGATCATTAATGGAGAATGTGTGGAGCAAGTTAAGACCTACAAGTATCTGGGAGTACAGTTAGACGAGAAGCTAGACTGGACTGCCAACACAGATGCCTTGTGCAGGAAGGCACAGAGTCAACTGTACTTCCTTAGAAGGTTGGCGTCATTCAATGTCAGTAGTGAGATGCTGAAGATGTTCTATAGGTCAGTTGTGGAGAGCGCCCTCTTCTTTGTGGTGGCATGTTGGGGAGGAAGCATTAAGAAGAGGGACGCCTCACATCTTAATAAGCTGGTAAGGAAGGCGGGCTCTGTCGTGGGCAAAGTACTGGAGAGTTTAACATCGGTAGCTGAGCGAAGGGCGCTGAGTAGGCTACGGTCAATTATGGAAAACTCTGAACATCCTCTACATAGCACCATCCAGAGACAGAGAAGCAGTTTCAGCGACAGGTTACTATCGATGCAATGCTCCTCAGACAGGATGAAGAGCTCAATACTCACCAATGCCATTAGGCTTTACAATTCAACCGCCAGGACTTAAGAACTTTTTAAAAGCTATTATTAATGCTTTTTGAGATAGTGATTTAGATGCATATCATATTTTTTACTGAGTTAAGTATTGTATGTAATTAGTTTTGCTACAACAAGTGTATGGGACATTGGAAAAAAAGTTGAATTTCCCCATGGGGATGAATAAAGTATCTATCTATCTATCTATCTATCTCCCTATGGAGGTCTGCTGAGGCTATCGCCTAGCTTGTGTCACCTGCCTTCCCATCTGACTAACCCTTCAACATCCCCTGCTCTGCTGCAGTAGGGTCCCAAGGTGCCTTCTCATCAACAAGGTGATGATATTGGAAACTATCTCCTCAGGTTCAAGAGGATGGCCTGGATATGGCAATGGCCAGAGGAGGAGTGGGCCTGCCAGCTAATGCATCTGCTGATGGGTAAAGCTCTTGAAGCCTATGATGCAATGGATGAAGAGAGGTCCAACAACTATCCTGACCTGAAGGAGGCACTGCTGGCTAAATTTGATATCTCACCAGAACCCTATCACCAACACTTCTGTTCTAATGCTCTATCACTGAGACATATCATCACCTGCAGGATCTCTACAACTGATGGATTTGAACAGAGCAGAAGTCCAAGGAGGAGCTTGGTGAAGCCATTATTCTTGAGCAGCTGCTGCAGATTCTTTCTCCAGACACCAGAACATGGGTCCAAGATCAAAAGCCAGTGGATGGGCTCACTGTGGCCCAACTTGCCCTGCAGTACCTCAGTGTCCACAAGGGGGCATCATGATGGCCATCATTCTGAAGCAACAGAGACTAATCTTCCAAGGGACTGTAAACTCAACTCTGTGGAGGTGAGTCGGGGGGGGGGGGGGGGGGATGGAGAAAAGAGGGTAAAGAACCTTTGGTAGTTTCTTCTAAGACTTTCGTTTGCACTGCAGACATCTCCCCTAAAACTTTACTCCATTCACCTTAAACAGATTATCTCTCGTATCGGCCTTTGCCGCCCTGGGGAAAAGGCGCTGGCTCTCTGCCTTTCATAATCTTATGTAAGATACCAAATCATTTCTCATCATCCATCATTCCAAAGAGGAAAGCTCAAGCTCAATCCACCTTTCTTCATAAGACATGTTCTCTAATCCAGTTAGTATCCTGGTAAATTTCCTCTGCATCCTCTCTAAACCTTCCTTATCATTCCTATAGAGTGGCGACTGTAATGGAACACAATACTCCAAGTGTGGTCTAACGAGTTTTATAGAACTACAACATTCCCTCAAGGCTCTTGAACAATCCCCAACTAATGAAGACCAGCATTCCATATACCACCTTAGCTACCCTTTTAATTTGCACAACAATTTTGAGAGATCTATAGACCTGGATCCCAAGATCATTAATTCCTCCTCTCTGCTAAGAATCCTGCAGTTAACCTTGTTGTCTGCCTTCAGGTTTGTTACTTCACTTTTCTGGATTGAACTCCATCTGCCACTTATCAACCTAACTCTGCATCTTTTATATATACCATTGTGAACTACAGAAACCTTCTACACTGTGTAGAACACCTCCGACCTCTATGTCATCTGAAAACCAACTAACCCATACATACCCTCTGAAAGCCATGCTGTCTATACCTAATAAGGCGATGCTTCTCCAAATGCCCGTAAATCCTGTCCCCTAAGAATACTCTCTGATAGTTGTCCCACCAATGATGAAACTTACTGCTCTATAATTCCCAGGGTTATCCCTATTACTTTTCTTGAACAATGAAACAACATTTTCATCTTCCAAACAGATCATCATCAACAAACCCTTACCTTGCTTCCTATAATAACCTTGGGTATATCCCATCCAGCCCTGGAGACTTAACATGTTTTTCAGAAGCTCCAAGACTATTCTTTCTTAACCTCAGCATGCTCCATTATATTAGCCTGTTCTGTGCTGACCAGAACTCCATCTTCCTGAAGAAAAAGATCCATTAAGGACCTTGCCTACCTTCTTCATCTTCAGATCTATGCAGAACCCTACACAAGTCATCCCTAAATGGATACCCAGTTCGGCATGGACTAAAAGGGCCGAGATGACCTGTTTCCATGCTGTAATTGTCATATGGTTAAACAGAAAGTGGTAGGTGCGTGGAATGCACTGCCAGTGAAGGTGGTAGAGGTGGATACAATAGGGTCTTTTAAGAGACTTTTAGACAAGTACATGGAGCTTAGAAAAATAAGGAACTTCTAGGCAGTTTCTAGAGTGGCTACATGGTTAGCACAACATTGTGGGCTGAAGGGCCTGTAATGTGCTGTAGATTTCTATGTTCCTATGTTAAACAACCTCAACATTCCTGCTGTGTAATTCCCTAGAATATCTATTCCCAATTATGCTCATAAGATCCTGCCTTATACCATTGTAATTAGCACTCCCCCAATTAAATACTTCCCCATATTGTCCACTCCTACACTTGGCTGTGGCTATTCAGGTTAGGGAATGTAGTCACTATCTCCAGAATGCTTGCCTATCAAGAGGTCTGTCATCCGACCAGGTTCATTGTCTGGTCCTAGATCCAACATGGCCTGTCCACATACACTGTCTGAATCCTTCCTGGACACACTTAACTAATTCTGCCCCATTGAAACATTTAGGAATAAATAAGGATAAATATTTAGGAAGTTGAAGTCACTCATGACAGCAATCCTGTTATTTTGCACCTTTCCAAGATATGCCCGTTTATCTGCTCCTCAGTTCCAGTGACTACTAAGGGGTCTACAAAATACTCCCAATAGAGTGATTGCTTCCTTTCTTCCTGTTTCTGACTTCAAGTTATACTGACTCAGTAGGCGATCCTTCCACGATGTGCAGTGGTGATACTAACACTGATTAGCAATGCACTTACCCCCCCCCATCCTGTTTCTTACCTTTAATTCCAGGTACCTATCTGTGCTCTAAGCCCTTCAACCGTATTCTTAATCCTTCTATTAAAGTAAACACATTTCAACCCATCCAACTAACTGCATTTAATCCTGATCCACTGTCCATCCTTCCTCACAGTTTCTGCATATTGCATCTATCTTTGCACCAACTGCTCAGTCGTGTTATGTATTTCACATATGCCTTCATAGATCTATAAACCAGATTGACTTTGTATTTTATATTATTTTTATGTGCAATCATGCTTGCTATATTATGACTTGACGATGTAACATTTAAACATTTCTCATTTTCTTGCTTCTAAATATTTCAGCTATGAATACTGTGGCAGGTACTGGAATAAGTAAATGATTTCTTTTGATTTGAAGAATATGTCTTCAAAAACATATTTTCAACTGATTTCTCGTTTGGAATAAACAAGGAAACTTAAAGACTGAAGATGCATCATTAAAATGAGTCACTGCTTAATGGTGTTGTAGTTGAGCATTAATTAGTTACAAATCAGAAATCAAGATATTTAGTTGGCCTTTAAAATTCAATATATTTAGAATAAACATGCTATGATAATTGATAATCAATTCAGGTGTACAGACATTATTTACAATGTATTGCTTCTGTAAGATTTCTGTCCTTGTCTCCTCTACTACTTACATGACCTATTTCACAGTTAATATTGTTTAATAGGTCAGCATTGTATGGATGATATTACACACGATTTACTTTATAACAATCCCTAATGTCCAAATGCTGCATATAAGCATGTGATGTTTTTAATAATCAAAACAATTGGCCTACTAATTATGGAACTCCGTTATGACACTTTAACAGCACCACTGTGGACCCCTCCATGATTTTAATGATGCAATTTTATGATAACCTCGGTAACCCTCTGCTTTGAAATAAATGTCTCTAAATTAATTCACTCTTTTTTGTGGTAGTATTGTATGTGTACTTTCACTATCAAGTAGAAATTGTTTTCCCCAGTTACCTAGATTGTCTGTTACAATTTAAAATATCTCTATTGAAATTTTCTTCCTCGAGTCTCTTCATAATAAAATCACCTACTGAAATTTGTATAAGGAAGTAACCACAGTTATGAAGAAGAGTGACGTGGTGAAGCTCAGTGGGTTGAGCCAAGTCAGTCACAATGCACTGACTGAGCTCTAAAACCCACTCAAAAGCAAAATCAAGCAAATTTACAAATCAATTGCAGAAAAGTGCAAAGCTGAAAAGGGAGTGATCCCAAGGTATTTCAAATCTCTTACTGCTACAGTCCTGTTAGTATTAAATTACTGTGTATAGAAGGTGTGGATATATAACAGATATAGAATTTCTCTCAAACAGTATGTTGCATGCTAAACAAGAAAAGCAGCAATTGGGAGCAAATGGTCATAATTCATCATGTGTTAGCAATGTTTCAGAAATAAACAATTATAAACTGGTGCAAGATCATATCAAGCAATAGTAAATCAAGGCAATTGGACTTGCAGTATTGTCTAGAAGAGGTTTCACCACTCATCTGAGAGGCTTCTTCAGTTCAGAACCATGGTGGGTAGTTTTCTGGCTTATAAACTTAGTGAGTTGTTTAAAGGTTTAGCAATCACATAAGGGTCATTAGAAGTCTCAGAGGTAATGAAAGGGTCATTAGTCTTACCTTTGCATGAATGGAGATGTGAACTGTTGTGGAGATGCTGGGGTAGAGATGTTAGGACTGCATTGTAAGTAGCTGATAGGTGGCGTTGTACCCCACCCCCTCTGTTCATAAGCCAGAAAACTACCCCCGTGGATCAGAACTGAAGAAGCCTCTCGAATGAGTGGTGAAATGTCTTCTGGACAACACAGCAAGTCAGTTGCCTTGATTTACAATGACCTGGATGACTGAGAACCTTCATAGACATGGTGCAAGGCTGATTTTAGTAGCCTGTTATTTGTTTTATCGTATGTGGCTGTCAGGAAAAAATAATGAGGATTCAGATCAAAAATACTTCCAATAATAGAAAAGGAGGTTTTCAGCGATATTAAGGAACACATAGTATGTGATAAATGAGGAATCATCACAATTACCCAGGGCTCATCACTATGGAAAACAAATGAGAAATTAAAAAGGAAAGAGGATTCAGAAAAAAAAGTATAACATTAAGGAAAACCCTAACACATTTTGTAAATACAGTACATGAAGGTCTGATTACCAAAGAAGTATACTAAGTTGGAAACCAATTGACTTTTGTAGTTGAGAATAAATAATAAGCATCAATCTTCACAGAAAAGGAGAAATTATATATATTGACATTAAGAAGGAAGAAAGGAGTCCAAAATCTTCAAAAGCAAATAACTGGCTGTGGCTCAGATACCTCAAGCTGCAAAAAGAAGCAAAGGAATATATCATGCAAACTCTATCATTTTCTGATGCTCTTTGACTACAGAATAGTATAAATGCAGTGTGATGGAAATAACAACAAGGCTAACCATATATTGCAAGCAGATTAATTGAGAATGTAAAAATCCATGGAATTGATGAGAAAATGGTAAGTTGCACTACAAATACATTTAGTAGGATAAAACAAAGATAATGAACAAGAGTTTTAGTAACTGGAATGTGGTGTGTGGTGGGGCATCAAGGAATGTAGGAGTTTACTGTATACTGTTTGTCAAGGATTCATTTGCAAAGAGGGGTGTTGAGCCCCAGGTCTTGGAGTTTGGAGACGAATTTGCTTGGAATTGTAGTATTGAAGCTGGAGCTATAAACTGTAAAATCTTTACTGTTCTAAGTTTGAGTCGAGAGTTAATGTTGCAGCTATATATGTCCCTGGTCAGACCCCACTTGGAGTACTGTGCTCAGTTCTGGTCACCTCACTACAGGAAGGATGTGGAAACTATAGAAAGAGTGCAGAGGAGATTTACAAGGACATTGTCTGGATTGGGGAGCATGCCTTATGAGAATAGGTTGAGTGAACTTGGCCTTTTCTCCTTGGAGTGGCGGAGGATGAAAGGTGACCTGACAGAGGTGTATAAGATGATGAGAAGATAGTGTGGATAGTCAGAGGCTTTATCTCAGGGCTGAAATAGCTAACACAAGAGGGCACAGTTTTAAGGTGCTTGGAAATAGATACAGAGGAGATATCAAAGGTAAGTTTTTTTTATATACAAAGAGTGGTGAGTGTGTGGAATGGGCTGCCAGCGATGGTGGTAGAGGTGGATACAACAGGGTCTTTTAAGAGACTTCTCGATAGGAACATGGAACTTAGAACGATAGAAGGCAATGGGTAACCCTAGGTAATTTCTAAAGTCAATACATGTTCAGCACAGCATTGTGGGCCGAAGGGCCTGTATTGTGCTGTAGATTTTCTATGTTCTTTGCTCCAAAGATGAGAGTAGGGCCAGAGAGATGGCATCCATCGTGGATCTGTTTCAGCAGTAAGTGAGTTGTAGTGGATCACATTTATGCGGGAGGTTGGAGTTAATACAAACCATGACCAGTCTCTTGAAGCACTTCATGATGTTGAATGTCAGAGCCACCAGGTGATGTTTCCATGTTTTCCTAGATACTGGGATAGTAGTGTTTTTTTTTAAAGTAAGTGGGAACTTCTGATTGAGACGGAGAGGAGGTTAATAATGTTTGCAAATACCCCCACCAGCTGATACGTGAAACATCTAAGGACACAACCAGCATCACCATCCAGGGCAGATGCTTTCTGCAGTTCACTCTCTGGAAGGTAGTCTATGGGTTCAGTTGCATTGGAAACTGTCAGGACAGGGGGAGGGGTGTATTTCAATTACTTTCTGTTCAAACCATGCATAGAGTGTGCTAAATTCATTGGGAAGGACTATTCTGTTGTCCGTAATACTGCCTAAATTCATTTTGTAGGCTTTTACAGTAGGTAAGCCTTGCCACAATTGATGGTTGGTCTAAGACTCAGTTTTGAATGGGTATTGTGTCTCGGCATCCCTGAAAGCCTTATGAAGGTCGTATCTCAATTTCTTGTATTGGTTAGGGTCATCTGATTTGAACACCACAGTCATAGACTTTAATAGGGAGTGGATTCCCTTGTTTATCCATGGCTTCAGTTTGGGAACATGGTCCTCAACACACTTGTTGAAAGAATCCATGACAGTGGTAATGTACTAATCTAGGCTGGCTACTGAATCTTTGGACAGGAACCAGTCTACTGACCCAAAACAGTTGCATTAAAACTCAACTATTTTCGCAGACCAAAACAACACTTAATAATCTTAATAGTTCTGCATCCACAGCTCTCGAGTGGAGAATTTCAACATTTCATAACCTTCTGAGAGAAAACTTCATCTCATCTAAGTCTTAAAATGATAATCATTTTCTTTGATATCTATGAAAGGAGTTACTGCGTACAGACATTTTGCCAATGCAACTGAAGATTTAATTGAGGTTTAAAAATTATGGAGAAGTTAAACAGGGCGAAGAGGCTTAACTTAGTTCACTAGGCAGAAAACTAGATTACTAGAAGAAATAGATATAAGTTAGAAGGGTTAGAAAGGAGTTTAAGAAAAATATCTTAAATGTAGCTGAATGTATCTCATTATTGAAAGGATGATGGAGGCTGACACCACCTTTACATTTTTTTAAAAAAAGGCAAGAATGAAGGGCCTTGACATGCAAAGCTGCTGAAAACAACTTGGACATTTGAGTAACTGTATTAGCTCAGTTATTGGCTAGTATGGACATGATGGATCAAATGACTGCATTCTACACTACATTCTATGAGTCAATAGCTGTAACTTTCTGGGAAATACCAGAGCATTTATTCCATCCATATCCAGTCACAGAATAAATATTAACTACAATTTTTTTAAATTCCTAGCCAAGTTGACATACACTGTTTTCAAAAAGTCAGATGTTTGTGGAAAGAGCAGAGGAAGTAGCATTGCTTCTTGACAAAAACCTGAAAGCAAAGGGCACACGCTCAAAATGTCAACTCCTCTCATTTCTATACTGATTTTTCTTGAATTTTGGGGGGGGGGGGGTGGGGGGGTAGAGGCCAAGAGGGGAATGTGGTTGTGTGTGGTTGGTGGATTCAAATACTGATTTTGTATAACACTCCTATTATCAACTGATTTTTTTCCCCCTTGTTGGTCAATTAATACTTCATTTTGTCTAAAAAGTAATGTAGTGTTGTCAGTATTGCCAAGTAGCAAAGGCGGTCTTCCTGTCACAGACATGTCATTACATTTTCATGAACTTTTGTTATACTTGGAACTCTGTAATTAGATATAATTTTACATTTTGTTATTTAATCTTTATATAGTATGCTTAGAAATAACTGCAAACTCACTTCACACTCAAATTAATTCATAGTAAATGGGTGTAACTAGTTAAAACCAGGATCTATTTCCTGTTCTGGGATTATGCAAATAAAATTCTAAAGAAAAGTGCAAATTGGATTGATTCATGCAATCAGATCATGAGCTTTCTGCTGGGTTTACAGTCTTGATCTTCATGCACGTTTCCCTCTGTTAGTCTAAGAAATGCTGTTCATTGAAGACAGTGTGGATTTCAGCCTTTATTGAGACTCCTGAAATATGGAACTAGAACCACATTGGCAAACCAAAGTTGAGCTTTGGTTGTGGAGTACAAGACTCATTCTCTTGATGATTTAGAGGTCAGCCTCTGAAGGTGTGCATGCTGAAGAGTTGTTAGCATGTTGCAATTTAATGACTGAGGTTGGAGTGGCCTTGTTTCTGGAGTGAAGTAGAGTGTACAGTTTCTATTGGTCCTGTAAATTATCTCAGAAATTACCACTTAAAAATGTCCTTCCTGGTATTGTCACCTAGACACAACAAAATCATTGTTTCAGTGTTTAGTTTCTGAAAAAGAAATGCTTTACATTTAACTATTTACAACCTGCATTTTCAATGCTCCAAGATATTCAGATGACTTCCAGAAGAAGAGATGAAGTAAAGAACATACAAACTCACTCATGAAATTGCAACAAATATGCTGTACTATTTTCAACCAATATTAAATGTACAAACAGATAAAGTGCACCACACCCTCAAATAAAACAAGGCACCATATACGCGCAGTTAACTTGTGTAAGTAGCCTTTAATAGGAAAGCTGGTGGATACTACCAGGATGTGAGGTATTCATGAGCAGAGGTGGTTGGTTGAGTTAGGAACCTGGTGATTGGCACTGTGTCAAGAGTTCTACGAGGTAGGTATTAACTATGGCAGTAAAATAACCCAGCCTAAAATGTGCCATTCTAAATAGATACAGTTTTAATTTTAAGGACGGATTGTTGCACTGCTCCCCAGAAAATCATTCATTTCAGGTTTTTACAATTTTTTTTTCAAAGTGTTTGCTTCTAGGAAATGAGCATTTGTTACATTTATTCACTGGATATTAGAAATGCAAGCAAGCAATGCCAGTATTTAATACTCATCCATAATTGCCTTTTGATGGGTAGCAGTGAACCGCCTCATTAACCTACTGCATTCCTCCAGTGCAAGTGCTGTTAGTTCCAGACTTTTGCCCAAGTTGACTAAGTAAGAATTTTTAAATATTTCTAGATCAGTATTGTGTGTAGCTGTGGGGGGAGGGGCGTGTAACTTGGACATTGAGGTACCAATGAGTTATAGAACAATATGGTATGAAAACAGGAAACAGGCCCTTTTACCCAACCAGGTTATACCAATCACAGTGCCCACCCAGCTAGTCCCAATTTCCAGCATGCCTGCAAGATCCCAATAAGCTTTCCCCTTCATTTACCCATCCAAGTGCTTCTGAAATGATACTATTGTACCTGTGTCTCCTCTACAGCTTGTTCCATATGTTCACCACCTTCTGCATGAAAACATTGCCCATCTGGTCCCTTTCCAGTCTTCCCTTTCTCACCCTAAATTTGGGCTCCTCTACCCGAGGGAAAAGATTGCTGCCATCCACGCTGTCTATGCCCCTCGTGATTGTATATGTCTCTTTCATATCGCCCCTTATTTTCCCATGGTCCAAGGAATAAAGACCCTCTTCACCTCTGATCCCCCAATGAGGGCTGCTCATGGGACTCCAGTTTCCACCTCTGAAGTCAATGATCAGCTCCTTGGTCTTGCTAACAGAGGGAGGTTGTTGTTATGGCACCACTCAGCCAGATTTTCAGTCTCCTTCCTATATGCTCGTGCATCACCACCTTTGATTCTACAGTGGTGTTGTCAGCAAACTTAAATATTGCATTGGGGTGCTGCTTAGCCACATAGGCATAAGTGTAAGTGAGCAGAGCAGGACTAAGAACACAGCCTTGTGGTGCAACTGTGCTAATGGAGATTGGGGAGGAAATATTGCCAATCCAAACCGAGTGGGGTCTGCAAATGAGGAAATCGAGAATCCAATTGCACAGAGATATTGAAGCCAAGGTCTTGAAACTTATTACATTCGGCCCTCCTTATCCGCGAGGGCTTGGTTCCGGGATTCCTCGTGGATACCAAAATTCGTGGATGCTCAAGTCCCTTATTCAACCTGTATCAATGCTGTGGACCAACCCCAGACCTTATTTAACCGTCTCAGTGCAGTGGACATTAGGACCCGGCGGCAGAGATCTGAATCCGCAGTGTTTCTGTTCACAAAAATAATCACAATAACGATTGAAAATAAAGTGGAAATAATAAAGCGATCAGAAAGAGGTGAAATGCCATCGGTCATTGGAAAAGCGTTAGGCTACGTCGGTCAATGATTGGTACAATTTTAAAGGATAAAGTGAGAAAGGCTGTGCCCCGATGAAAGCTACAATTATTACTAAGCAACGCAGTGGTTTAATTATGGGGTTTTGGGTTTTTGATCCTCCACATCAACCCGGCACGGTGGAGAGCGCACTTGGGAGTGCTCTGTCACTAGATTGAACTTGGGAACTTCTGTTCCCGAGCCCAGCGCTGAAACGTACATTCTCAAGTGTTTTATATGCATAGAAAGGTAAAATATATACTATATACAAAGACAAACGTTTGACTAACTGACACTAAATAATACCAGATGTACCTGTTCCGACTTACTTAGCAAGAGAACTTCCGATTTTTTTGATCCCAATCCACGATAACCCACGCACATCCTCCCGTATACTTTAAATCATCTCTAGATTACTTATAATACCTAATACAATGTAAATGCTATGTAAAATAGTTGTTATACTGCATTGTTTAAGGAATAATGACAAGAAAAAAAGTCTATACATGCTCGAACAACAAGTGGTGGAAGAGCACTTCCAGGTTTTCGCGATTCGTGGTTGGTTGAATTCGCACATGCGGAATTCGCAGATAAGGAGGGCCAACTGTAATTAGTTCTGAGGGGACAATAGTTTTGAATGTCAAGCTACAGGCAAAGAAGAGCATCTTGATGTTTGCATCTTCACTGTTCTGATGTTCCAGTGAAGAGCAAATGAAATGACATCCGCTGTTCATCTGCTGTGATGGTAGGCAAATTCGAGCGGATCCAAGTCAATTCTCAAGCAAGAATTGATGTGTTCCATCACCAACACCTTTAAAAGCACTTCTTCACATGGATGTAAGTGCTACTGGACGATAGTCATTATGGCAGGTTGCCACGTCCTTCTTAGGCACTGGTATGCTGTGGTGCTAGAAAGTTTGTGAACCCTGTAGCATTTTCTCTATTTCTGCACAACTATGACCTAAAATGTGATCAGATCGTCACGTACGTCCTAAAACTAGATAAAGAGAACCCAATTAGATAACACAAAAAATTATTCTTGGTCATTTATTTTTTGAGAATAATGATCCAATATTACATGTATTTATTGGAAAAAGTGTGTGAACCCTTGCTCTCAAGTAACCCCTTGTACAGCAATAACTTCAATCAAACATTTCTGTTTAACTGTTGATCAGTCCTGCACATCACCTTGGAGGAATTTTAAGCCATTCCTCCTTACAGAACTGCTTCAACTCTGGGATGTTGGTGGGCTTTCTTGCATGAACTGCTTGCTTCAGGTCCTTTCACAGCATTTCCATAGGATTAAGGTCAGGCCTTTGACTTGATCATACTAAAACCCAAATTTTCTTCTTTTGTTGCTTTACTCTTGTCTTCCGGATCATTGTCTTGTTGTATTATCCAACTTCTATTAAGCTTCAGTTGATGGACTGCTACCCTGATATTCTCCTGTAAAACATCTTGATAGAATTTTGAATTCATTATTCCCTCAAAAATTGCAAGCTGTCCATGCCCTGAGGCAGCAAAGTAGCCCCAAACCATGATGCACCTTCCACCATGCTTCACAGTTGGGTGAGATTTTGGTGTTGGTGTGCAGTGCCCCTTTTCCTCCAAACATAGCAATGTGCATTTTTTTTGGTAATTTATTTTTTTTATTGAAGTTCATCATCAAACAAACATTTCCATAAGATGTATTTCAGACATTGTACATATACATCATATAATCATATATATCACAAATCTCCACGAAGTATTTATCTGAGGTATACACTTATAGAAAAGAGTGGAAAGAAAAAACAAGCAAAAGGAAAGAACTATGTACAAGTAGGGAGTGATCTTTTTTTTAACAACAGATTCATTGATTTGTGAGAATAAAATCAGGCCTATGAGGCATTATGTAGTTAAACCATTTTTCCCAGTATGAATCAAATTGTTCCATCTTATGATTAACAGATGCTGTTATCTTCTCCATTTTGTAAATGTCCATTGTAATTTCCATCCATGTATTTGTGATAACCATTTCCTAGTAAGAGTCTTTTTACCAGCTACCAACAGTATATTCATTAAATATTTATCTCTTTTCAACCATTCTTGAGGTATATACCCAAAATATTTGGTCTTACTCTCTAAGGGTATTTCATATTTAAAGATGTCTTGTTGGGCATTGTGTATCCCCCTCCAATAGTTTTTGATAACAGGGCAGTCCCAAAAAATATGATGATTTGCATTTTGATTTCCACAATTTCTCCAGCAAATAGGGAGGTTGCTATCATAATGGGATTTCTGAGAGGGTGTAATAAAATATCTTAACAAGTTCAACTTTTGTCTCATCTGTCCACAGAACATTGTCCCAGAAGCATTGTAGAACATCCAGGTGGTCTTTTGCAAATTTGAGATGTGCAGCAGTGTTGTTTTTTTTTGGAGCAGTGGTTTCCTCCGTGGTGTCCTTCCATGAACACCATTCTTGTTCAGTGTTTTTCTTATAGTGGACACGTGAACAAAGGCTTTTAGCAAGTTCCACAGATTTCGGCAGGTCTTTTGCTGTTACCCTGGGGTTCCTTTTGACCTCCTTCAGCTTTGCATATTGTGCTCTTGGTGTGATTTTTGCAGCATGCCCACTTCTAGGGAGAGTAGCAACAATGCTGAGTTTCCTCCATGGTCTTTAGAAATGCTTTTGTAGCCTTTTCCAGTTTCAAGCATCTTTACAATTCTTCTAAGGTCCTCTGAAAGTTGTTTTGATTGAAGCATGGTGCACATAAACAGATCTTTCTTGAGAAGAGCAGGCTCTGTCAGTAACCTGTCTTTTTTATAGGGCAGGGCAACTCTACTACCCATACCTCCAATCTAATTGATTGGAACACCTGACTCCAGATACATTTTGTAGAAGGCATTACCCCAGAGATTCACATACTTTTTGCAACAAATGCACATAATATTGAATCATTTTTCTCAATAAATAAATAAACAAGTATAATGTTTTGTGTTATTTAATTTGGTTCTCTTTATCTAGTTTTAGGACTTGCATGAAAATCTTGCATATTTATGCAGAAATAGAGAAAATTCTACAGGGTTCATGAACTTTCTAGCACCACTGTAATTGAAGCTTACTTGAAGCAAGTGGGTACCTCAGGCTGCCCAAGCAAAAAGTTAAAGATCTCAGTGCACACTCCAGATCAGCACAGGCCTTTAGTACTTGACCTTGTATCTCGTCTAGGCCGGATGCTTTCCATGGGTTTACCCTCCTGAAGGATGCTCTCATGTCGGCCTCAGAGGCTGAAGTCTCAGGGTCTTCGGGGACTGTGGAAGTTCATGAAGGTTCATCCATGTTGTGACAGTCAAAGCAAGCGTAAAAAGCATTGAATGTCACAACCACAGGTCTGCATGCCCTTTGTAGGTGGGTTAACGTATGGGTTTGGCAATCATGCTCGTGTGTTTGCCAATTAGTGTTTCATTTCATTGTGGTAGTATTTAATTCCCTTCTTCTCATTTGTCTTGTCGGAACTTGACCAAAAGCAGCAACAGCAACGCTCCGTGATTACTGTTGTCCTGGTTCCAGGAAAGAAGATGCCTATTTAGACTGAAGATCTTAAGGAGGGGTATTAATTCAGTATTAAGCTACTATTACTGAGCACTGTATTAGTGTTAACTTTAGTTTGGAAGTTTTACTCTACAGCCCTGTTGGCCTAGTGTTACTGTTGATCAGCTTCAGTGAATCTGTCTCAGGATTTGGGCCATAACTGCACATTTCTGTCATTGAGCTCATTTGAGAACGAAGCCTTGTTGTCACCTATGTCACTTGGTTTCACTTTGTCAGAGGTAATAGCATTCAAGCCAAGCAACAGCTGTTGAGCATCCTTCATTGATTCAAGTTTGGCCCAGAATTGCCTGTTCGCATCTAAGATGGCTTTCTAGAGATCGTACCTGGACCTCTTGTTCTTGGTCAGCAGACCTGAACGCCTCTGATCTGGCCCTCAACAGATTGTGGATCTCATGGTTCATCCAGGGCTTCTGGTTGGAGAAGACGCTGAATGATTTTGTGAGGACACACTCATCTATGACTGTTTTTATAAAGTCCATCACAACCATGATATATTCATTCAGACCCTCTGATAAATCCTTGAACAAGGCCCAGTCAATCAACTTGAAACAATTCTGTAGCCACTCCTCTGCCTTCCAGGACCACCCCTTTGTCGTCCTTATCACTGGAGCTTTACTCCGTATGTCTGTATGCAGGTAGGAAGAGGACAACCAAATGATCAGATTTCCTGAAATAGTCTTGGCACGGAACAGTAGGTATTATAATTAGGCAGACTTCTACAAATAAGCCTGAATGAAGCCCCCAACAGTGATTTGAAATGCGTCAGGGTAGGCTCTTTCTTGTTTGCTGTTGGCAGTACTTAGTACCTTGAGTGCCTGCTTAACGTCAGCTTTTGGCAGTACGTAAACTGCAGTCAGCATCATGGAGGTGAACGTTCTTGATAAGGAGAATGGTCGACACTTAATTATTAGATGTTCCAAGTTGGAGGAAACAAGAGTGTAATAAGACCACTGCTTTCGAACACCACAAAGAGCTTATCGTGAAACACAGATCCCACCTTTTCCCTCACTGAATCAGAAGTCCATTCTATCCTGTGTATCAAGAAACCCTCTGGTCTTGCCAAAGTATCTGGCTTGTCTGGAGTGAGCATGTCTCTGTGGAACAGAACACAGCAGTTCTTCATTTCCCTCCAATACAGCAATCTTGCCCTTAGGTCCTCAATCTTGTTCTCCATCGATTTGTATATTTGCTACAAGGTACTGGGTTGAGAAAGTTTCATACCACAGCATTTTAGCCTGGCTTGGAATCCTCCTCTCCTCCCTCTCGTCTGGCCATGGCGTGTACCTTCGTCTGCTTAAAAGTACTGTACCTGCATGCTTGAGTGTTAAGGCTGATTTATACTTGTGCGTACAGGCTACGCCACAGCCTATGGCATAGCCCTGATTTTCACTTCTGCATCGCTCTACGCCGTGGCGAGCATGCGTTGGTGTGCGCCAAAATGCTAGTTGGTGGTGGAGTTTCTATGCCACTGTGTTGAGTTTCTTCGTGAGAGACACGGACGAGGAAATGCATTTCAAACATTTGCGCGTGTTGGCAGGTAGATTTGACGATTTGATTCATCTATTTCGTATCGATGTACGCACAGCCTACAAACATGGTGGAGAAACAACTGGAAATGCGATGCTACCAAGTGGACCAATCACAGTTGTTGCAGTCTTTGTTGGCACAACACGTGAGTAACTTTTTTCGAGAGGTGCACATCACCCTATGGCGTAGGGTACAGCGCAGGTACGGCGTAGGGTATGCGATACCTATGGCGTAGATACAACGCACAAGTATAAATCAGCCTTAAGTCTGCCAAGTCCTTCAGAAGATCATGGAATTGCTAGTCTGTTAAGACAGTTCAAAAGTTCATTACTTAAAGGGAAATTACAGGCTGTAGATTGCAGTGAGAGAAGTTCAGAAGAAATATATTTAGAAATTTTATAAGTTGCCCACAACATGTTGCTGAAGTTCACTGGCCCCATCTTACAATGATCAAAGGTTTCAAAGGTACATTTAATATCAGGGATATGTATACAATATACATCCTGAAATGCTTTTTCTTCACAACCATCCACGAAAACAGAAGAGTGCCCCCAAAGAATGAACAACAATTAAATGTTAGAACCCTTCAGCCCCACCAGCTCCCCCCCACGCATAAGCAGCAATAAAGCAATGGTCCCCCCTCCCCCACCAGCAAAATAAACACATCAGTACCCACCACCGAGTACTCAAGCGTGCAGCAAAGACACAGACTTGCAGTTCCCCAAAGACGACTCGATCACCCAGTATTCGACATTTCACGGGCTCTCTCTCTGTCTCTCTTTCTCTCTCTCTCTGTCTCTCTCTCTCTCTCTCTCTCTCCCTCTCTCTCTCTCTCTCCCTCTCCCTCTCCCTCTCCCTCTCCCTCTCCCTCTCCCTCTCCCTCTCCCTCTCCCTCTCCCTCTCCCTCTCCCTCTCTCTCTGTCTCTCTCTCTCTCTCTCCCTCTCCCTCTCTCCCTCTCTCCCTCTCTCCCTCTCTCCCTCTTCCTAATAAGGGAGAAAGAGGTGTCTCCGTTTCACAGCAAGAAGGGAGACATAACAAACAACTCACTGAATTATAATGTTAAAAGTTCATTGCATTACTTTTTCCGAGCTCTATGCCCAAAGATCTCAGTTCTCTGGGCACATTGCCAGAGATCTTCCATCTCCCACGACACACTGGTCCTCAACACCAACCTTCGGTCTGCCCATCTCCAAAGCCACAAGATCCCGGAACTATGAAGGCGAGCTCATCTCTTAGGCTGCATCATTGGCATATCAAATAATGGCCAGTCGTGAAACCTCGAGAGTGGGTCTCATCCCTGCAAAAAAACGAAGTCAGCGTGTAACTCCAGGTCCTGGTCATCAAAAGAACTCTGAAAGGGAAAAATAGAGATATTAAGGATGGAAATCAAGCCGTTTCTGAAGATGCAAGCAAAGGAGTCTCCATTAGGCACCATTGTCTCCTCCTAAGCAGCTACCTTAATCATGGATTCACCTTTGGGTCTGAATGAATATGTCATAACTGTCACTGACTTAATTAAGACCTCTGTGGATAAGTAGGTGTCTTTGAGAGCATACTGAGTGTTTCCAAACAAGAAAACTTGGATGAACCAGGAGCTACTCAGTCTGATGAGGGCTAGATCTTCAGTGTTCAAGACCAGTGATCCAGAACCCTACAAAAAGTCCAGGTATGACATGCAGAAGATTAATTATAAAAGTGAAAATGCAATTCCTTATGAAGTTAGAAACACAATCAGATGCACAACAGCTGTGGCAGGGTTTGCATGTGATTACTTCTTGTAAGTCAAAACATAACAGCATGAATGGCAATAATGCTTCACTTCCCAATTAATACAATGTCTTTTATGCATGCTCTTAAAGGGAGAATTAATACCATACCTGTAAGATAGGTCGGCTGGTTGAATGGTGTTACAATAACAATCTCGCTCTCAAAGACAGCAATACCAAGGAATTGATTGTGGACTTCAGGAAGGGGAAGCAGGAAGAACATATAATACACTAGTGCTTATTGAGGGGTCAGTGGTGGAAAGGGTAAGTGGCTTCAGGTTCCTTGGCATCGGCATCTCAAGAGGATCTGTCCTGGGCACAACATATTCGTGCAATGCCAGTGGCTGTACTTCATGAGGAAATTTAGAAGGTCACCTGACTGGTCGCAGACCATATGGTATGAAGGCCCCAATGTACAGGATTGACAGGAGCTGCAGAGGACTGTACACTCAGCCAGTTCCATCTCTGGCACAGCCCTCCCCACCATCGAGGACACATTCAAGAAGCGGTGACTTGGAAAGGTGGCATCCATTACTTAGGACCCTGTGTTATAGCTTTGTGAGTTTAGCAGCTTATATTTAGGCAAATCTTTGTTGCAATTAGTCAAAGTCAGCATGGTTTCTGTTAAGGGAAATGTTGTCTGACAAATCTGTTAAAGTTCTTCGATGAAGTAACGAGCAGGGTAGGCAAAGGAGAGGCAGTGGATGTCACTTACTTGGATTTTCAGAAAGCGTTTGATAAGGTGCCACACATGAAGCTGCTTAACAAGGTAAAATCCTATAGCATTACAGGAAAAATACAGGCATGGATAGCAGAATGGCTGACAGGCAGGAGGCAGCAAGTGGAAATAAAAGGGGCCTTTTCTGGTTGGTTGCCGGTGACTGCTGGTGTTCCTCAAGGGTCAGTATTGGGACTGTGGCTTTTCACATTGTTTGTCAATGATTTACACAATGGAATTGATGGCTTTGTGGCAAAGTTTGCGGATGATATGAAGATGAGTGGGGGGGAGTAGGTGGTGTTGAGGAAGCAATGCAATTGCAGCAGGACTCAGACTAATTGGAAGAATGGGCAAAAAATTGGCAGATGGAATACAGTGTTGGGAAATGTATGATAATGCATTTGGTAGAGGAACAATAGTGCAGACTATTATCTAAATGGGGAGATAGTTCAAACATCAGAGGTGCAGAGGGACTTAGAAGTCCTCATGCAAGACTGCCACAAGGTTAATTTACAGGTTGAGTCTGTGGTAAGGAAGGCAAATGCAATGTTGGCATTTATTTCAAGGGGAATAGAATATAAAGACTCAGCATCATCTGATTGCTTTTATAAGACACTAGTCAGGCTGCACTTAGAGTATTGTTAACAGTTTTGGGCCCCATATCTCAGAAAGAATGTGTTATCATTGGAGAGAGTCCAGAGGAGGTTCATGAGGATTTTTTCAGGAATTAAAGAGTTAATGCATGAGGAGCATTTGGCAGCTTTGGGCTTGTACAAGTTGCTGTCCAAGTCGCGTGCCATCTTGGACAATGTCTCCCATCCACTCCATAATGTACTGGTTAGGCACCAGAGTACATTCAGCCAGGGACTCATTCCACTGAGATGCAACACTGAGCGTCATAGGAAGTCATTCCTGCCTGTGGCCATCAAACTTTATAACTCCTCCCTCGGAGTGTCAGACACCCTGAGCCAATAGGCTGGTCCTGGACTTATTTCCACTTGGAATAATTTACTTAATATTATTTAATTATTTATGGTTTTATATTGCTATATTTCTACACTATTCTTGGTTGGTGTGACTGTAACAAAACCCAATTTCCCTCGGGATCAATAAAGTATGTCTGTCTGTACTCTCTGGAATTTAGAAGAATGCAAGGGGATCTCACTGAAACCTACCAAGTATTGAAAGGACTAGATAGGGTAGATGTGGAGAGGATGTTTCCTATGACGGGTATCCAGAACTAGAGAGCACAGCCTCAAAATTGAGGGGCGACCCTTTAGAACAGAGGTAAGGAGGATTGTTTTTAGCCAGAGAATAGTATAGCATTCTGTGGAATGCTCTGCCACAGACTGCAGTGAAGGCCATGTCCGTGCATATATTTAAGGCGGAAGTTGATAGTTTCCTGATTGGTCAGGGCTTCAAAAGATTTGGCGAGAAGGCAGGTATATGGGGTTGAATGGGATCCAGGATCAGCCATGATGGAATAGCGGAGCAGACTTGATGGGCTGAATGGTCTAATTCTGCTCCCATGACTTATGGTCTTCTGGCTTACACTTCTGCTTTCCTTATTGAACCTAGGCTGGTTTCCAGGTTTGTTAGTGATAAAGTGAGGGAAGTGCCAGGTTAGGTCACAGATTTAGAAATGTAAATGGAATACATTTCTACAGTTATTGATGGCCCACAGCCCCTAATGAATACCCTGTTCTAAGCTAATAGATCTTGTCAGAATCTGACTGCCATGGACTGCCACACCTTAGTTCCACACAATGGTAAGTGTCCTTAATAATGAAAATAGGACTTGTCTGCAGAACCCTCTGCATTGTGATGCTTACTTCTGCCAAAACTGTTGAGCACAAATGTATCTGCAAAAGGTTATTTGATGAGGATGAAGTCAAGTAAGTTGTGCTCATATTTTGTTGTCTTTCTATACATTTAGTTTGACAGCAATGTTCTTAAGGTCTGGGCCAGATTGACTAGCATAATTGCTGTTAAGCCACTTCTAGTAATAGACAATATAACACCCCACCTTGATGACATGGTGTACCCTAGATGCCTTTGGTGTTTCTTCTAAATGGAATTTAACTTCATTAGCTGAGGAAGATGGCTGGAAATAATTGGAAGTTTGTTTGCTTGTATCTGACCTGATGTCATTAGACTTCATTAGTCAATGTTCAGTGTTGAACTCCATTTGATTCTGTACACCACCTCTAGTCTTTAGTTAAGACCTCTTTGGGCCTCTAGTCTTTAGTTAAATAATCATGAAAAGCCTGATTGTCCTAAAAGTTATTTGGTTCATAAAAACATTGTCTTGAGCTAATGTTTGGCTCATTTGGTTCATTGATGTCTTTCAGATGGCTATTACTTGAATTGTATGGGTTTGTTTGTATGAATATGATGATAATATGTTACCTGCTCATCTGTCAGACTATACTCTCAAAATTTGAAACACAATTTAACTCCAGTAATGTAATAATATGTAGCATAAAGGGTATGAGTTGTGATTTAGCTTGCAAAGTGCAAACCACTGAGGTGTTCACTAATTCATATTGCATGTTTATAACTTATTTTGGGTAAATTATGCAAAGTATTTTAGAACTGTTGAAAGAAAGTAGAAGCAAATATCCTTCTAAACCGTATTTAATGTTGCAGAAAATGCAAAAACAGTGATGTGATCAACTGGCCATTCAGTCTTTTGGGGTTGCTATAGTGATTAAGAACAAGAGATTACTGCAGTTATACTGGTTTACATTCAGTACATCAAAGTTTAAGTCTTTCCCTTTGTCTGTGGGCAGGCTTGTTAGCTTGTATCACCAATCTCTGAAAATCATAGTAAAATAATATAAATCACTAATTTATCATTTACATATTATTGACTTAAGGAATTGGTTCTCTGACATAAATCCTTATTTTTGTTTTACACTGTATTCCCTTCTGACTAATAATTTAATAAATGATCTTCATTAAATTCCTAATCAATAATACTTTTAACAAAAGTCAGTTTTATTGCATGTGTTGCAAATAATTGGCAAATTTTAAATGAGACAAAAACAAGTTTTATGATTGTCAGTCTGTTAAGCTTCCTTAACAAATTATTTGTAATAGTTTAACACTCTGCAACCATATTTTGTTGTAGCTGACTATCCCTTTCTTCATGTACCAACTATGCTTTATGACATGGGTAATTACTGGAGGCAGCTGATGTTGGTTTTGGTAAATCCAGTTGTCCTCCCTCCCAGCTGTTGATCATAAGAGTAGTTAAACACATCTGTTTCAACAGCTGGCAATTAAATGAATCTGATACCTTTGGTTAAGCAAAATTTATTCAATCCTTCAAAAGCTATGCATGCTGAATCACATTAATAATTTCTCACAGTACACTTTCTATTGGTTAAATTTGAAAAATAGTTATTTTGAATATTGTCAAGGGGAAATGAGTTCTTACTTATTATTTTCATGTATAAATTAATAAAATAATAAGGAAACCATCCATAGTAAAGTAAAGAATAGTTTTGATAGCAATGTAGCCAACAAAATGACAATAGAAAGGGTCTCAAAGATCTACAGCCTTGGAACACACAACAAATTTTTAATTGTGTCTGTGCTCTTTTTTCATATTGGACACATTATCATAGAAAACAAAGGGGAATGAATTCACTTAAAAACCATGTGAATTTACATGACTGATACAGACATTGCAGTACATTGCTGCTTTATAGAATACCTCAGCTTACACACATATGATAAAGAACAAATTCAGTAGAGTTCTTATATACCATAATGTAAATTTGATGGCACATTATTTTTATAATGACATTATAATAGCATATCATGAATTATTCTACTGCTAAGGAAGAGCCCCGTAATGTCAGTCCAATTTCTATAAGCAAACACAGACTGAGGTCACCCAGAGCTTGATTGTTTGGTTCAAGAATCTTGCAGATTGACAAGAAACACCTAGCATTCTCTCCCTATTTTGCATCTGTAATTGAGTGTGTCATTGGAGTGTGACATCTGTCAGAGTTTTCATATACATTTCTAAAATATATGTTGCTGTCAATGTAATTTTCTTGTTGTAAGCTGTTGCAAACATTTGAAGCCATGTTTTTCTTCACTTTTTTGTGTTCTCTGTGATTTCTCCTGAACTTTCAGGGTCTTTTTCATTGATTTGTTGTATCCATAAACTTGGAGACCCCAATCTTATCACTGTTGTATTTATTCTCTTTTGAAGTGCTTTCAATAGCTCATTGACTCATGGTTTATTTTTCTATCTCTGAATTCCATTGCTTTATTGTTTAAATGCTGCACTTAGCTTGATGTCCACTAATTGTATGGCAATTCTGATCCTTTTAGAGGACCTGAAGAGGGGAGGGCACAGTGCTTCTCAAATAGTGACTCTATGAAATAGATTCATCTGTACTGTTGCATAGTGTGAGCAATGTGCCTCCAAAAACTGCAGAGGGATCATTTCCAGCACAGGGAAAGCTTACAACCAACAGACACTGGCATCAGTTTAATCAGTGGGTCTTTGCTTCCCAGTATACATTTTTGATTTCTGTTTTTTGAGTTTCAAGGCCAGGTCTTATTAAAAACATATATTTCTATTTTATTCTTTAACCTACTTCAGGCATCAAAGCTTAAATATTCCTGGTATAGGCATAAACTTGTTCATTCGTAAAGAACAAAATCAATTAGTGTTTCTTTTAGCGTGCAAAAGTAGCAGTTTATAGTGTTATATAACATACAGTACAACAAATGTGCACTTTGAATTTAAGCAAACAACCAAATGATAAATCAATGAGTGTGTGATGCAGTGAAACTAAATAAGTGTAATATTTTGCAGGCCCAACTAATATCAATGCAGAAAGAAAGAGATATTGCATTTCAGCAATGTAAGAAACAAGATGAAGAAATTCAGACACTTAGGCTTTATTACAGGTAAGCTGCACAATTTATCTTCAATGGATTGAGCAATATTTAACATCTGTTTTCAATTTTAAATGGTTGTTTTAGGATGCATCTAAGCTGGTCAAAGTTTATTTTGCAATCAATCATTATTCAAGGCTACTATTTAATGTTTGAATGCATAAGGCATTTTTACTTTAAAAGTACTGTACGTTATCCACAAATAAGTTCAAATGCTGAGCATTTTTTTTAAATGAAGTAGTTACATGTAGGCATCCATCATTGCTTCTTATGATAGTAAAAATCTTAAATATTGTTTACATGAATAAACAACATTCATGTGGAACCAGAATAAAATAGTGCCAGACCTATAAGGCTGGGTAACAGCTTCTTTCCCTAGGCTGTTAGAATTCTCAACACCCTGCTGCCACCCAGCACACACATACACCCTGTCTGTATGCCTTGCCATTTCCCCCACTCTGCAACTCACAGACACACTCTCATCCTGCACTGGTCACTTTTCATCTTTTATTGCTGCTCTTTCACATATTTGTATGACTGTTGGTTTTATTATAATAAAACCAATAGCATTATACTGTCTTACATAAGCATGCACCTTGTAGCATCTTACTGTATGCCAACATGTCAATCTTTAGGCCATGCCCCTCAGGGACTTGTTCTAATATATTATTTTATGGCTGCATGCGTTGGATCGTAACTATATGTGCTATGTGTACTGTGTTTTTCACCTTGGTCCCAGAAGAACTTAATAAAACAAAGTTTAATGAAAGGCATAAAGAAGGATTAAAGTGAGATAATAATGGAAGATTAGCAAGGAAATTTCAGAACTTGTTGCCCAGGAAGTTGAAGACGCCAGTAGAGGGGAGATAAAAACCAGGAATGCATCAGTCCTGGTGAAGGGTTTCAGCCCAGAATGCCAACTGTATACTCAACTCCATTGACACTGCCCATCTTGCTAAGTTCCTCCAGCATTTTATCTGTGTTGCTCAAGGTTTCCAGCATCTGCAGACTCTCTTGTGTTTTGAATCTTGAGGTTTCTAATGTTTAGGAAGCTGGGTATGAGAGAGCTGTAATAGCTGGGAAGTAACTGAAACACAAATGATAATCATGAAGTAGGAAGAACTCTGAGAGAAAAAAGGTGACAGAATGTTGAAGTATGAGCATTAGAAGCAATTTATAAACAGTGTTATGCTAAAAGTTTAATAAACCAGGGGAGCAAATTCTGCACTTCCTTATAGCTATGTTAAGAAAAATGCTCTTCCTTTTTTCAATAATGATAAAATATATATCACATTTTGTTTCTTCACCTCAACCTCCAGCCCAGGATATTTAATTTGAGTAACATTTTTGAAGGTTGCATTGTGAGGAAATAGTATGATGGAGTTAATATTTAACAAGAGACTATGATGTATAAGAACAAGAACGGTCAGGACAAGAAACAGTTTCTTCCCCCAGGCCATTAGGTTTCTGAACTCCTGGCCGCATCGTATTCGATGTGTCACTGGTTAATCTGTTCTGTACCTTACAATATTTAGTATTAATGAACTTTAGTTTCTTATTTATGTGTGGTAGTAGATTCTGTCCGTACCTTCATAAGTTATCATGTGTTATGTGCTTTACACCCTGATTCGAAGAAACTTTGTCATTTCTATATATGTAGTTAAATGACTATAAACTTGACTTGAAGTATTTGTGTTTTAAGTTCTGGCATTGTCTTTCATGTATTGAAAATTTCCAACTTATTGCTCTGAGGTCAAGAAGATCACAAAGTAATTGAAATTGAATAGAAATAATGATAGGTATCATTCAAAAAGAACTTTTTCTGGGTGATTTTCAAATGAAGGGAATGGATAAGCATGACTAAAATATGTAGAAGGTAAAATACATGATAATTATTGAGGACACTGTCAATATTCTCACAAATTTCTCATAACATTCTCACAATATTCTCATAAAGAACATGACAATTCTAAAACAGTATTCTGAATTTTAATATTCTGAAGCACAGGAAAACAGAAAGGAAAGTACATTTGGGTAAGCAGTTACACCATACAGTGGTAAGATCATTTAGCAGTAGCATGGGTTAACTACTGGTTTTCTGCACACATATATTGAACATTTTCAAGTCAGATTTACTACTTTAATGTCTTATTTTGGTTTTCCTTGACCTACTGATTTCAATAGGCATGATGACGAGCAATAAAAAAAAATCCACTATTTATAGGGGCATCACAAATGCAGCATTTGATAAATTTTAATATGAAAAAAATGAGTTTAGATAAGCCATGTTCTTCCAAGGATTACGTAATCCTGGACTCTGAGGGGTTATACAAAATCTGACAGAAAGACCAAGATAGGATAGAAGCCAAAAGCTATACAAGACATTGGGGAGACTGCACCTGGAGTATTGCATACAACTTAGTTGCCCGTTTTAGGACAGACATCATTAAACTGGAAGGTTTAGGGCACAAGTTAACGTAGATGTAAGTTTATTAAAAGGAGTAGTGTCCCTTGTCCTTAATAGTTAATATCATTAGCTATCATAATCTACATTTAGTTTTTATAAAGAGATACAGTTTAGGAACTGCTGGCCCAGCAAGACCATACTGCTCATTTACACCATGTGACCAATTAACACACTAATCCATATGTCTGTAGAACGTGGGAGGAATCTTGCGCAGTAATAGGGTGAATGTACAAACTCTTTACAGACAATGGCAGACTGTTTACCCCTGTCAAGGGCACTGTAATAGTGCTATGCTACTGTGCTGTTCCTTACACGTACAAAGAGAAAAAGCCCAGTTTTGTAAATTGTTTTACTTAGCTAGCTCAACAGAATCCACTTCAAGTGTTCATAGTGAAAATTATTCATCCTCTGAAGCCTCAGTATGACTCTAGTGGTCCCATGGTGCCCACAACAATTGATGTTATCTGTTTTCATGTTAATTTCATGTTTCTTCATTTTTTTTCCATGACCTATTCACTCATGGAAACAGATCCTGGCTTGCAATAAAATAGTTTGGTCTCTGATTTAATGTCATTTTAATTTATTAATTGATTATTTATTATTTTATTTATTAATTGGAAATTAATTGGTTATTTAAGAGCTGCTCTACCCAACAACCCACCTGTTTAACACTAGCCCTATCACAGGACAGATTACAATGACTAAGTAGCCTACTAACCAGTACGTCTTTGGACTGTGGGAGGAAACCAAAGCACTCAGAGGAAACCCACATGGTCATGGGAAGAAAGTACAAAGTCCTTACAGATGGCATCAGCATTGAACTCTGAACTCCGGAACACCCTGAGCTGTAATAGCATTACACAAACCACGACACTACCATGGCACTCTAAAACAGTGTGGTTTATTACAGAACAACCTGACAATTAGTATTCAGTTCTACTATGAAACTGCTATACAGCACTAAGTGTTGTCATGCATGAAACATAATGCATTGGCAAACATTTGCCCTAACATATGGAGAATTTCTACTAAATACTGTACGTCTTCAGTGGGGCAATGCTTTTGTCAGTTATACTAATAAAATTCTATAAACCTCTGTCCTGAATCATAATAGAGCAGTCTGCAGCCATTATCAATCTTCAACTTGATATGTTTTGTAAGCTTCAACAACCGTTTTGAAATCTTGACTCGCTTAGGTTCATCATATTCACTCACATAATGCATGCCATGCAGATCAGTTCTTGTCAGTTATCATCTAATGAAGTTTATTGTGACCTCACCTTGAGCTGCAACCAGCAAGTTACTTCAGCAGGATCCTTACCTCAGCATTTGTACCATTCAGCTTTTTGAATTTGCATTGTTCTTTTGGGAGATCACTATTGCATCTTCTGTAACTAGATTACCCAGATATACACTTCACTCTCTCTGGCTCTCTGATACTGAAGCTTACTTGTTAGTGGACAATGTGGAGCCTAGGCTTACAAACACCTTATTTCTAAGTGAATCCTTCCTGCATGGCTTTGTATTCCATCACCTCTCCAGTCATTGCTAAGTTAAATTATACCCTGTCTGCCTGGTTTTCTGTACTTATCCTTCTCAGCACCTATTCTTTACGTATCTATAAGTTCTTTCCTAAAATTCTCAATCCCTGGCATCAATCCGTACACCATAAAAGTTCATCCAAGTATCTTCAGTGGTTTCCTTCTCTGTCTTTTCATGCTTTCCTCTCCTCTCTCAATCTCTGCTCAGTATGAATCCCCAATGCATATGCACAAACTCATCCTTTATCTACCCATCTCACATTGCTTGATACAGCTATTGTTTCAAACACCGGTAAGGCTGTCTCTGATCAGTAATTTGTCTTCTTTTCTATCCACCTTCCCAGATCTTCCTCCTGGCCATACTTCCTTCTTTGTCCCTTCTTAGAAATCGATTCAACTACAAGTTTATTTTAAAATTCCAACTGCTTAACCTCCAGCTCTCCTTACTTTTGCATCTGCTAATCTGTTCAGCATTTACCTCAGCTCACTTTTGAAGTGTTCGTGCCTATTTTTTTTAAAAATCCGTTGGAATCCCTGGTCTTGCTTTCTATGTGCTTCCTTTTGTCCACAAACAACAACCCTAAATAGATGTGACACAAAATTCATTTAGCTATTCATTATCAATAGCATCTGGACTAAATTAACACAAAGCTGTAAAGCCTATACTTATTACCCCATGGGGATGAATAAAGTATCTATCTATCTATCTATCTATCTAATAAGTCTATACTATTCCGAGATCATATCTTTCAGAGATTATTTAAAAATTGTTATTGTTAAGAATTGTAAATGTTAAATGTTAAAATTGCCATTCTAATTGAATTATTTAACTGGGTTATGGATGCATTTTTGAAAAGAGAGAAAATTCACAAAATAATTTAGTTGAAGTCTTAAAAAGTCCCTTTTTAATATGATTCAGTTGTTTGCTTTGCCTATACTTCATTTTGGTTTTAGAACCTGTCGTGCAATCTGCAGGTATATATTGACCTATAATTTATGGCATTGGGTTAATAACAGTGCTGAAGACTGAAAGATATTGTATTTGTCTTGTTTTGCTTGCTATGATGGATTTTCAAAATTCTTCTACAAAATGCGATTAATATATATGCATATCAAGTAAAGAAGTTATCAATTCAATAAATGTGCAAGTTTATTGCCATAAATCTTTTTTTTATTTAACTTATAATGGAAAGGTTAGAAAAGTCATGTCCTCTAAACTATTGGAGGTGTTGAAAGCTTTTGGTGCAGATAAATAATGGATAAACTCATTAAGGAATAAAGGATGTTTGAACAGCCTTTAATTCAGCCATGCTAATTTGGGTCAGAAGTTCACTAGTAGGTAGGGCAGCCTGTGTAAAATGTTGGACATATTTGGTAGAAATACTTGATTTATTTAGTTGCATGTTTAAAAAAAAACTCGAGGAGCTGGTTTAACCAGTCATTTATATGTTCTTTTAGAGTAAAGATGAATATTAAAAATAATGAGTTAGGAAACAAAGGCCAAGTTATGTGAATTTTATATGGTTCCTCACTCAGCCCGACCAGGCGCATTTAGGCAATAATGTATTTTTTTAAATTTCACTCTCAATCTAATTGAAAGGCAACAGAAAGAAGTAATGATTTTGAACATCAACCTGTGGAACATCAGAATCACAAGAGATTCTACAGATGCTTGAGGTCCAGAGCAACACAGACAAAATTCTGGAGGAACTCTGCAGGATGGGCAGCATCTATGCTAATGAATAAACAGTCAACTTTTCGGGCCAAGACCCTTCTTCAGGACTGGAAGGGAAGGGGGAAGGATGACTAGCTAGAAAGTGATGGGTGAAGCCAGGTGGGAGAGAAACGTAAAGATCTGGAAAGAAAGGAATCTGCTAGGAGATGAGAGTGCATCATAGCTGAAAGGGAAGGAGGAGGAGCACCAGGGAAAGGAGGTAAGAGGCCAGAGTGGGGAATGGAAGAAGGGGAAAAAATTACTAGAAGAAGAAATTGATGTCTATGCCATCATGTTGGAGGCTACCCAGATGGAATATGAGGTGTTGCTCCTTCACCCTAAGAATGGCTTCATCGTGGCAAAAGTGAAGGCCAAGGACCAACATGTTTCCTCTGGTGGAAGTATCCAGAACTAAAGGACACAGCCTCAACATTGAGGGGGAACCTTTTAGAACAGGAGTAAGGAGGGATTCTTTTAGGCAAAGATTGGTGAATCTATGGAATGCTCTGCCATGGACTGCTATGGAGGCCAAGTATGTGGGTATATTTAAAGTGGAAGTTGATAGATTCCTGATTAGTTTGGGGCATCAAGGAATAGGGTGAGAGGGCAGGTGTATGGGATTGAATGGGATCTGGGATCAGCCATGATGAAATGGTGGAGCAGACTCAATAGGCTGAATGGCTGATTCTGCTCTTACATCTTATGGTTTTATGGACATGTCAGAACAGGAGTGGGAATAGGAATTTAAATGGTTGGCCACTGGAAAATTCTGCTTTGGGGGGGATTGAGCGGAGGTGCTCGGCAAAGGAGTCCCCCAATTTACCTCAGGTCTCCCCGATGTGGAGGAGGACAAATCAGGAGCACCAGAATGTTATTTTTTAAATGGCCATAGTTGCACCATCACAAACTTGGTAGCCAATTTGTGAACAACATTAACTTGGCTGCAATTCTGATTCTGATTTCTTAATGATTATTGATGTATTAGCAGAGTGCATACCTGTTCCAATTGTCAGCTGGACTCATCTGTTTCTTAATATTACATGGAATTACCAGCTTTATTTGTTATTTATAAATATGGTATGTCCTCAGGAGGAAATCAGCACATTTTCCACAGCACATTCCAAACACTTTGTGAAGCTCAGAGTGCAAAGAGTTTCACATGATTTCTGCAACAATTTTTTGGTGTTTTCCATATACCCACCACTGTCTGGATGGAAAAGTTGCTTTGCAGATCTTTTTTTTAATCTTTCTCTTGTCACCTTAAACCTAGATCCCTTAGTTTTATAATCTCAGATTGCATACCTGTTCCAATTATCAGCTGGACTCAACTGTTTCTTAATATCACATCCAAGAAACATATTCCCAGACTAGCCAGTCTCTCCTTATAATTCAAGCTGTCCAGTTGTAGTAATATCCTTGTGAACCTTTTCTGCGCCATTTCCAGCTTAATGACATCCTTCCTATACCCAGGCAACCAGAACTACACACGTTTTACAAGTGTGCTCTCACCAGCATCCTGTACAGTTGTAAAATGATGTCCCATTGCTTGCAGCCAGCTCCCTGACTGATGAATGCAAGAGTGCTTTTGTCATCACCCTGTCCACCTGTGTCTCCACTTTCAGGGAACTGCCTGCCTGTACCTCTAGGTCCCTCTATTATTCATTATCATGTGTATTAAGATGTATGTTCTTTCCTAAAGAGAAAACCTCTGTTTTCTTCTTTTAGAAGCTATTCCCACTGGTTATACTGCTCTGACAGTGATAATTACATTCCACCTACATTATACAGTGTACTTAAGAACGTAAGAAATAGGAGCAGGAGTAGGCCATCTGGCCCGTCAAGCCTGCCCCGCCATTCAATAAGATCATGGCTGATCTGGCTATGGACTCACCTCCACCGACCTGCCTTTTCCCCATAACCCTTAAATTCCCCTACAATACAAAAATATATCCAACCTTAAATGTATTTACTGAGTAGCCTCCACTGCTTCATTGGGCAGAGAATTCCACAGATTCACCACTCTCTGGAAAAAGCAGTTCCTCCTCATCTCCATCCTAAATCTACTCCCCCAAATCTTGAGGCTATGTCCCCTAGTTCTAGTCTCACCTACAAGTGGAAACAACTTTCCTGCCTCTGCCTTATCTATCCCTTTCATAATTTTACATGCTTCTATCAGATCTCCTCTCATTCTTCTGAATTCCAGCAAGTACAGTCCCAGGTGACTCAATCTCTCCTCATAGTCTAATCCCCTCATCTCTGGAATCAACCTGGTGAAACTCTTCTGCACCACCTCCAAAGCTAGTATATCCTTCCTCGAGTAAGGAGACCAACACTGCACACAGTACTCTAGGTGCAGCCTTACCAGTTCCCTGTACAGTTGCAGCATAACCTCCCTGCTCTTAAATTCAATCCCTCTAACAATGAAGGCCAACATTCCATTTGCCTTCTTGATAGCCTGTTGCACCTGCAAACCAACCTTTTGTGATTCATGCACAAGCACTCCCAAATCCCTCTGCACAGCAGTATGCTGCAATTTTTTACCATTGTACTCCACTTGACATAACCTATCTATATCTCTCTGCAGACTCACCATATCTTCTGCACAATTAGTTTTTCCACTCATTTTCGTGTGATCAGCAAACCCAGATACACTTCACGTGGTCCCAACCTAATGTATATCGTGAACAGTTGCAGGTCCAGCACCGATCCCTGTGGCACACCACTCACGCTGATTGCCAACCAGAGTAACACCCGTATATCCAACTCTCTGCTTTCTATTAGCTAACCAATCCTCTATCCGTACTAATACATCACTCCCAACTCAATGCATCCTAACCTAATGGGTAAGTCTTATGCGGCACCTTATCGAACACCTTTTGGAAATCCAAGTAAGTGATGTCCATCTGTTCCCCTCTATCCACTGCGTTCATTATATTCTCAAAGAACTCCAGTAAGTTTGTCAAACAGGACCTTCCTTTGCTGAATCCATGCCTCGTCTGCCTGATGGATCCATTTATTTCTAGATGCCTCACTATTTCTTCTTTAATGATAGCTTCAAGCATTTTCCCAACTACAGATATTAAACTAACTGGACTACAGTTACCTGCCTTTTGCCCATATCCTTTTTTGAACAGTTGTGTGACTTTCACTGTCTGCCAATTCGCCAGGATCTACCCAGAGTCCAGAGAATTTTGGTGAATTATCACCAAAGCCTCTACTATAACTTCTGCCATTTCTTGCAGTACCCTGGGATGCATTCCATCAGGACCAGGGGACTTATCTGTCTTCAGGCCCGCAAGTTTGCTCAGCACTGATTCTTTAATGATAGCTATTGTATCGAGGTCCTTACTCGCATTGCATCCATAATATCTCTCTTTGGCATGCTAGACATGTCCTCCACCATGAAGACCAACACAAAATAGTCATTCAAAGCCTTGGCCATTTCCTCATTACCCAATATCAATTCCCCCTTCTTGTCCTCCAAGGGACCTATGTTCACTTTAGCCATCCTTTTCCGTTTTATATAATTATAAAAACTTTTACTATCCATTTTTATATTTTGTGCTAGTTTATTTTCATAAGCTAGCTTCCCTTTCTTTATTGCTGGCTTAGTGGTACTTTGTTGCTTTTTTAAAAAAATTCCTAATCTTCCAGTTTCCCACTACTCTTGGCAACTTTGTACACATGAGCTTTTAGTTTGATGCCTTTTTTTTTATTTCCTCAGTTATCCAAGGCTGGCTCTCCCCACCCTTACTGTGTCTGCTTTTAACTGGAATATACTTTTGTTGAGCACCATGAAAAATCTCTTTGAAAATCACCCACTGTTCCTCAACCATCCCACTATTTAGCCTGTGTTCCCAGTCTACACAAGCCAAATCCTCTCTCATCCCATTGTAGTCTCTATTGTTTTTTAGGCATAATATACTGGTTTTAGATCAAACTATTGCACCCTCCATGAGAAACTCAGTGTTATCACTCTTTCCAAGAGGATCCCTAACTACAAAATCACTAATTTTACCTGTCTTATTGCACAGGACCAGATCTAAGATAGCAAATTCCCTTGTTGAATCAGTAACATGCTGTCAAAGAAAGCCATTACTGATGCATTCTATGAAGTCTTCCTTAAGACTGCCTCGACCAACTTGATTCATCCAATTTATATGCAAGTTTAAAGTCCCCCATGATAACTGCTGTTCCATTCTGACGTGCCTCAGATTCTTGGTTTGTTGCCTTTGTCACTGTGATGTTATTACTCGGTGGCCAATAGACAACTCCCACTGGTGTTTTTTTCCCTTTACTGTTCCTAATCTCCACCCAAATGGATTTGGCATTCTGCTCCTTAGATCTTGTATCGTCTCTCACTATCACCCTGATTTCATCTTTAATTAAGAGTGCTATCCCACCTCCCTTACCTTCCTGCCTTCCTTATTTTGAATACTATGGGCATTCAAATAAAGTGCCCTTACACTCATTGTGCTTTTAAAATCTTGTAATCTTTTTCTCTTTTGCACTTGACTTTACTTCACTCCACTCTTTCTTTTCTCTTTTTTATCTTTTGCTTTAATTTTATCTTTATCCACACTTTACCTTTTTACTTTATCCATACTTCTCCAATCTGTTGAACCCACCTCCCCACTATTTAGTTTAAAGCCCTATCCACAGCCTTAGTTATGCAACTCGCTAGGATCCAGGTCTCGCCACGGTTCAGGTGGAGCCTGTCCCATTGGAACAGCTCCCTCCTTCCCCAATACTGGTGCCAATTTCCCATGAATTCAAACCCACTGCTCCCACATCAATCCTTGAGCCATGCATTTAACACTCTAATCTCTTGGCCCTATGCCAATTTGCACATGGCTCAGATTGTAATCCAGAGATTACTACCTTTTTGGTTCTACTTTTCAATTTAGGCCCTAGCTGCTCAAATTCCCTCAGAAGAGCCTCTTTACTTTGTTCTGCCTATGTCTTTGGTACCCACATGGACCACGACAACTGGACCTTGCCTCTCCCACTGCAAATGTCAGTCAGATAAGATGTTCTGAGCCTATGCACCAGGCAAGCACCACAGCCTTCAGGACATTCTATCCTCATGATAGAGAACTCTGTCTACTGCCCTGACTATACTATCCCCAATTACCACTACATTTCTCTTCTCTCCCTGCCCCCCTTGAGTGACTCCCTGAACTACAGTGCCACAGTTAAGTTGCTCATCTTTCCTACAGCCCACACTATCAGACCGAATTTGAGACAGCTAATCTAATGAGTGTGACTGCCTCCTGAGCATCCAGGTAACTCTCCCCCTACCTGATGTGCCGCAGTGTTTGTAGCTCAGATTCCAGGTCATCAACTTTGAGCCTGAGTTCCTCGAGCAGCCAATACTTGCTGCTGCGGATGTGGTCGCCAGAAACCACAATGGGGTCCATCAGTTCTCACATCATGCACCTACAGCACATCACCTTCATTGAAGATTGAAGATGATTTTTCATATCAGACAGGCACCTGTATGCCTTTGGCAAATGACTGATAAGTCTTTTGAAAAAGGAGAGGAATACAACACTAATACATACAAAAGAAGTTAAAAATTTTAAAAATGTGTCATTTGGGTTAAATCTACACTTTTGATGGCTTTGCAATATTCAACTTAACCCCCCACCCCCATTTACTCCAGCCTCTTAAAGTACAGGCTATGTAGCACTAATTACAAACAATTATGCACAGTGGTATGAGATATTATGGAAATTACAACGTACATCATCAAAATAAAGTCCTATTGTCCACAGTTGACAATGTATTGGTCACTCCTATTCCTGCCATATGAATGATGGCCTTTGCTTGTGTTAAGTATCACTAGAAGAGTTCTGAAACTAACACTGGTGGTCTGTAATACTGGAAGAGCATTGCAAGTTACTGCATCTAATGAATCATGAAATCTTCTGTCCATCAAAAAAAAGATGTGGACGGGGACGTCACGTGATGACGTAGGATCGAGACGTGGAAATCCAGCTCTCCCGTAAAAAAACAGTAAAATAACGTTTAAGTGAAGAAAAGTTAGTAAATACTTTTTAAAAACTAGTTATAAACTATTCAGGATTGTCTTAAGATATGCCTGCTAAACAGAAGCAGAAGAAAACTACTACTCTGAAGACAACACACGTTGGAAAAGAATCAAGGCCGGTCGCTATGAAAGAGCCTCGGGCTCAAGTGCACTTTACCTCTGGCGATACAGAACAGGAAACTGCGGCAACATCAATCGTTTCCAAAAAAAAAAGAGCAACAGGAATTGCGCATGTGTGAAGGAAAGGGCATGCGCAAACACGAGCAACCCAAACTACAAACTCCAGCTACGATCGGAACTGAAAGTGAAAGTGAAGATGAGGTGGAATCAGATCCTCTGGATAAATCAGATGAAGATGAAGAGACAAACAAAGAAGAGCAACAGGAAGAGGTTGGAGGTGATGGAGACATAAGAAAAACTTTGGTGCAAATAATGCATGAATTAAAAGCATTAAAAGTAATAAAAAAGATATTAAAAATATGAAGATTATGTTTGATAAAATGATGAGAAGACAGGACAAAATGGACAAGAAAATTAAAAACTTGGAAGAAACAATGGGAGACACCATTGACAGAGTGAATAAAATGGAAGATAATATTTCTGCCTGGACATCAGAAAGAAAACAGTTGTTGGAAAAAGTGGATGTGCTTGAAAATTTTAGCAGACGAAACAATATTAAGATTGTTGGACTTAAAGAAGCTATAGAGGGAGAGGATCCAATAAATATTTTTCAAAAATGGATCCCGGAAATTTTGGAAATGGAAGAAGGAACCCAGTTAATTGAAATTGAAAGGGCTCACAGAGCCTTAAGACCAAGACTTAAAGTTGATCAAAACCCACGATCAATCTTGATAAAATGCTTAAGATATCAAGATAAAGAAAAGATCCTGAAGGCGGCTGCCCAATGTGCCAGAAAGAGAAAGGAAAGCAGTTCTTTTCTATCCTGATATAAGTTATGACCTTTTGAAGAGAAAGAAGGAATTTAACCCAGCGAAAAAAGTTTTATGGGAAAAAGGCTATAAATTTATATTGCACCACCCGGCAACCCTGATAATTTTTTTGGATGACGGAAAAAGAAGATTTTTTACTGATTATCGGGCTGCAGAAGAATTCACACAAGAACTCCCAAATATTCGCTAATTACAGTCAAAGATTTAAAAGTGAAACGGATTAAAGATGAAGATAGGGACAGTGAATGGAACTGATGGATGTTTAAGGACAGAAGAATATTTAAATATATTCTTAATTATATGATACAGGGGGAGAAAGGTTAAAATTTGAGAAATATTAATCGAGAGTAGTGATATTATTTTTCTTCTCTTATATATACTTTTTTATGTTACGGGGAGCTGGGGGAACTTCGGATCGATTGCTACAGGATTCACGTGTGTAATCACGGCGATTGCCATGACCCATACAACGGACGGGGGTAATGTTGTGTTCTTCTCCATTCACAACATTAGTAGGGGGGTATTTTGTTATTTTTTTCTTTATAATCTATTTTTCTTTTATCTTTCTTTCTTTGCCTGGACAATCGGGGTGGGGGGGGGGGGAGACACATAGCAACATGAAGAATTTTAAAAAGATTCCCCAAGGTACTACGAAAGTTGAAAGATTAGGTATTATTATAGATTGGAGTAACCCTGTTAAAAATAATGACTAATTTTCTGAATTTTTAAAGTTTTAATGTTAGTGGGCGTAATGGACCGGTGAAAAGAAAAAGAATTTTAACATATGTTAAGAAAATGAAAATAGATATAGCTTTTTTACAAGAAGCACACTTAACAGAGATAGAACATCAGAAATTAAAGAGAGATTGGGTTGGAAATGTTATCGCAGCTTCATTTAACTCAAAGGCGAGGGGAGTTGCAATTTTGGTTAATAAAACTTTACCAATTAAAATACAAAATGTATTAATTGATTCTGCGGGGAGATATGTAATTATACATTGTCAAATTTTTTTTCAAAACTATGGACTCTTATGAATATTTATGCACCAAATGAAAATGATGTAAAATTTATACAAGAGGCCTTTTTGAACTTGGCTGACGCACATGACAAAATATTAATAGGTGGAGATTTTAATTTTTGTTTAGACCCAGTTTTAGATAGATCAACAAAGGTTGTTACAAAATCAAAAGTAGCAAAATTAACTTTATCATTGATGAAAGATTTAAATTTGATTGATATATGGAGAAGAATTAATCCAAAAGAAAGAGATTATTCATTTTATTCAAATAGACATAAAACTTATTCAAGGATAGATTTTTTAAATTATCAACAAATATTCAAGACAGAGTGAAAAATATGGAATATAAAACAAGAATATTGTCAGATCATTCCCCCTTGATAATGACAATGATAATGATGGATAAAGAGGAATCGACTTACAGATGGAGATTTAATTCAATATTATTAAAACGTCAAGATTTTTGTGATTTCATGAAAAAGCAGTTTCAGTTTTTTTTAGATACTAATTTACACTCAGTTGATAAATTTATAGTATGGGAAGCAATGAAGGCATATTTGAGAGGTCAGATAATAAGTTATACTTCTAGAATTAAGGAATATATGGTAGAAACAGATCAATTGGAGAAAGAGATTACAAAATTAGAAAAAGAATCTCAAAGGTATATGACAGAAGAAAAAAGAAGACAACTTGTTAACAAGAAGTTACAATATAATACACTTCAGACTTACCGAACAGAAAAAGCAATTATGAGAACTAAACAGAGATATTACAAACTAGGTGAAAGATCACACAAGATTCTTGCTTGGCAGTTAAAAACAGACCAGACTTCCAAAACGATAAATGCAATTAGAACAAGTGTAAATAAAATTACTT
This sequence comes from Hemitrygon akajei, assembly GCF_048418815.1. Classification (NCBI taxonomy): domain Eukaryota; kingdom Metazoa; phylum Chordata; class Chondrichthyes; order Myliobatiformes; family Dasyatidae; genus Hemitrygon; species Hemitrygon akajei. Next base: position 62,831,581 of record NC_133126.1, read on the forward strand.
ATAAACCTTTAGAAATTAATGAAATTTTTAAGAATTTTTATTCTGAACTGTATCAATCAGAATCACAAAATGATAATATTGAGATAGAAAGGTTTTTTATCACAAATAACTCTTCCAAAATTGAATTCAGAAGAACAGAAGAGATTAGATATGCCTTTTACATTAAAAGAGGTCGAAGAAGCTCTAGGATCACTTCAGAGTAATAAATCCCCAGGAGAAGATGGTTTTCCGCCTGAATTTTACAAAAAGTTTAAAGATTTACTAATTCCTCCTTTTATGGAGTTAATACACCAAGCGGAAAGAACACAAACTTCAAGAATCTTTTTTGACAGCTATTTTAATAGTATTGCCAAAAAAAGATAGAGATCTTTTAAAGCCAACATCATATAGACCTATTTCTTTGTTGAACACTGACTATAAAATAATAGCAAAAATTTTATCTAATAGATTATCTAAATACTTACCAAAATTAATACATATGGATCAAACAGGATTTATCAAAAATAGACATTCGGCAGATAATGTAACTCAGTTACTTAGTATAATTCATCTGGCACAAAAGAGGGAGGAAATGAGTGTGGCAGTTGCTTTAGATGCAGAAAAAGCATTTGATAGATTGGAATGGGATTTTTTATTTAAGGTATTGGAAAAGTATGGGTTAGGAAACTCTTTTATAAAATGGATTAAAACCTTAAATACTAATCCCAAAGCTAAAGTAATGACAAATGGTCAAATTTCAACATCATTTCAGTTAACAAGGTCAACTAGACAAGGTTGTCCATTATCACCTGCTTTATTTGTGTTGGCAATAGAACCATTAGCTGAATTAATTAGAACAGACCCAGATATTATGGCTTTCAGAGTTAACCAGGAGGAATATGAGATTAATTTATTTGCTGACGATGTTTTGCTTTATTTAACAAACCCATTGTATTCACTGCATAAATTATCTTCTAGATTGGAAGAATATGGGAAAATATCAGGCTACAAAATAAATTGGGATAAAAGTGAAATTCTACCCCTTACTAAAGGAGATTATAGTCAATGTCAATTAATAACTCAATTTAGATGGCCGATAAATGGTATAAAATATTTAGGTATAAGAGTTGATAATGATATAAAGAATTTATATAAATTAAATTATTTACCATTATTGAAAAAAATTCAAGAAGATCTTGATAAATGGATGATGTTACCAATAACATTAGTAGGCAGAGTAAATGCTGTAAAAATGAATGTATTCCCTAGATTACAATATTTATTCCAAACACTACCAATACAATTATCGCAGCAGTTTTTTCAAGAGTTAAATAAATGTGTGAGGAAGTTCCTTTGGAAAGGTAAGATGTCAAGAATATCGTTGGAAAAATTGACATGGAAATTTGACCTAGGAGGGTTACAACTTCCAAACTTTAAAAATTATTATAAAGCAAATCAACTTAGATTTATTGCATCTTTTTTTGATTAAGATAAACTGGCATGGATTAGAATAGAACTAAATAAAATAGGAGAAAATATACCAGAAGATTTTATATATAAGTGGGAATCTAAATGGATACGGGAAAAGAAAGAAGCTCCTATATTAAAACATTTGATTGATTTATGGAATAAGATAAATGTTGATGATGAGATAAAGAAATCTTTATTAGCAAAGAGACCTTTAATTCAAAATAAACTTATTCCTTTTACAATGGATAACCAACTTTTATACAACTGGTTTCAAAAAGGGATTAGATATATAGAAGATTGTTTTGAAGGAGGTATATTAATGTCATTTGATCAATTAAAGAATAAATATAAAATATCAAACAACACTCTTTTTTGTTATTTCCAATTAAGGGCTTATTTAAGAGATAAATTGGGTCAAACAATGTTATTGCTGAAACCTAATGAAATAGAAATTTTAATTCAAAAAGGAAAAATTAAAAAAATTATTTCTTGTATGTATAGTTTGATTCAAAAGCAGGCAATTAAACAAGGAATTCATAAGTCAAGACAAAAATGGGAAACTGATTTGAATATTAAAATTGAAGAAACAAATTGGTCAAGACTATGTCTTGACAGTATTTCAAATACAACAAATGTCCGGCTAAGACTAGTGCAGTATAATTTTTTACATCAATTATATATTACACCACAAAAAATAAATAAATTAAACCCAAACTTATCTGATCAATGCTTCCGATGTAATCAAGAAATTGGTACTTTTTTACACTCTACTTGGTCTTGTTTTAAAATTCAACCTTTTTGGACAAATTTAAGAGTTTTACTGGAACAAATTATTGGAATACAACTTCCACATAATCCAACATTATTTTTACTAGGCGATAAAATTGAAATCCAAATTGAATAAATATCAAAAAGAATTCATAAAAATTGCATTGGCAGTAGCCAAAAAGGCTATTGCAGTTACTTGGAAATCGGATTCATACTTAAGTATAGATCGATGGAAGAATGAAATTTTTAGCTGCATTCCACTTGGAAAAAATTACTTACAATTTAAGAGATAAATATGAAATATTTCTGAACATTTGGCGTCCTTATTTACAAAAGATAGGATTAAATATATAGGTGCTCCAAAGATAAAATTATTGATTACCTGGGGAAATAAATAAATATACATATTAAAGCTATTATGAACTCCATGGAGCATATGGGGATCTTCCGATGTCCAGGCATTCTTTCTTTCTTTTTTCTTCTCTTTTTTTTCTATAGGGATATGTTAGGGGGGAGGGGGGGAAGGGTTGATTTTTTTTTCTTTCTGTAACCTATTTGAAAATTCAATTTAAAAAATTTATTTAAAAAAAAGATGTGGACTAGGGAAATGTGATTAGCTGTTTTGGAAATATAAGCACAAATGTATCTCTTTCCATTTGGGAAGATGCAGCAAAAGGTGTGCCACAGATCACTGCTGGAGGCTCAGCTTTTCGTAGTATTCATAAATGACTTGGATGATGGCACCAAAGGCACGGTTTTCATAGGAAAACAGTATCAATTCAGGAACAAAGGGATATTTCTACAAAATAACCAGCTAGTCATTTACAACTGAAGTGTGTAGAAATCTTTTTATGAATCTCTGGAAATCTTTGCCCCTGGGGGTGGTGGAGACCAAATCATTCGATATATTTAAAGATTGTGGAATTGTGAGTTGTAGGAGAGAAGTTGAGACCAGCATAGATTAACCGTGGTCATTTTGACTTGTGGGGCAAGCTTGAGAGGTCTGGTAGCCTATCCCTGCTATTGTGTGAAATTGCTGATTGCATACTATAGGCTGCTAAGAAAGTAAGATGCAAAGAGAATGCGAGGGGGTTACAAATGAGAAAATTAAATACGCAAATATATGGCAAATGTCATATTATGGTGGAAGTGTGAGGTAGTAATTTTGGCCAGGATAAATTTCTTTAAAAGCACTGCATACAAACGATTAGAAATGGCAGATCTCTAAGAAACATTGAGATCTGGGAGTCAAACTGCATGATTTGCAAAAGGCTAATAGGCAAATAGAGCAAGTACTTCTTTCCAAAAGCTAACATAAACTACGAGAAGTATTGGAGGCACAAGGTCTTTCAACCACCGCCCCCCCCCCCCCCCCAGCAAATCAAGTGACTTAGGTGATAGACAAGGCTTTAAACTAAATGGTGAGAGAGTTCAAATAAATAATGTCAGCAGAGACTGAGTCAATACTGGGCGTTGCAAACGCTTTGATTTTAGCTTGAAAAGAGAGTAAAATCCAGGAATTTTGTGAAGTTAGATATATAAAGAGAGAAGGCAAGCTAATTATTAAAAATTAGTAAGACTACAATAGAAGCAAAGCTTGACAGGAGGGAAACTGCTAATTAGTACTGATAAGTCATGAGTAATCAGTCAAATTGAGGAAAAATAATTCAAAAAGGATATTTATCTAAATACATAAAATACTATTAACAAGATGTAAATTTGTGGCACAAGAAGAAATAAATGTGTTTGGCATATCTGCTATTAAAGGCATTTGTTGCAAGGTGATCAAGGCTTAAAGCAGAATATTCTGCGGATATTCATGTATGGAAAAGGACGGAATGTAGCTCCGATAATGAGGGATTTCAGGATGGTGTGAAGAAGGATCATAGCTCAGGTCAGGAAGAAGAATCAATTTGAATGAAGATAAAGAATAAGCAAGAGCAGAAAACATGAGTAGGTGTTACTACTTATATTATTGAATAGATTATGGGTCGACTGATTATGGGTGATTTTAATCTTCATGTAGATTGGACAAGTGAAATCTCAGTTAATAAAATACAGTTTAGGCTTTTGTGGAAAACTGAAGAACAATTTAATTTTGATGTGGTGTTATTAGAGAGAACAATAGATCAGAAATCACTTCATTAAATGGTTCAAGGGATAGGAAGATAGTACAGGAAATTGGCATTGAAGTAAAAGATCAGCCATGGTTTAATTAAATAGTTGAAGGGCTGATTTCCCTCTTCATGTGTTTTTTTAAAATATATTAAATAGTAATCTTAAGAGAAAGGATATGTTGGAGAAGAGTGATCATAATTTGACAAGAATTTACATTCAGTCTAAAAGTAATAAACACAAATTTTTATAACATAAAGTAGGCATTCAGTTCATCATACCTATGCTGACTCTCAGAGCAATCCCATACCTCCACTTACTCTCCTGCAACCTGTTTTCTCTCTCAGATGGCCATTAACACTTCTGCAATTTTCCCACCAGCTGCCAACATCAGGGTAAATAGCTGATTAATGCCACGTGTGAGGGAAGTGTGAGAAAGCTGCACTACCTATAGCATACTGTGTTTGCAGACTCAGTCTCAAATTTAACAAAAGGTTAAATTATTTGTGTGTGAGTGATGATTTGGCTAAAGTACATTAGGAAATTAGATTAAAAGATCTGATGGTGATTGAATGACTGGATTGATTGGGCTTATACTCGCTGGAATTTAGAAGATTGAGGGGGGATCTTATTGAAATGTATAAAATTCTAAAGGGATTGGACAAGCTAGATGCAGGAAGATTGTTCCCGATGTTGGGGAAGTCCAGAACGAGGGGTCACAGTTTAAGGATAAAGGGGAAACCTTTTAGGACCGAGATGAGGAGAAGCTTCTTCACACAGAGAGTGGTGAATCTGTGGAATTCTCTGCCACAGGAAACAGTTGAGGCTGGTTCATTGGCTATATTTAAGAGGGAGTTAGATATGGCCCTTGTGGCTAAAGGGATCAGGGGCTATGGAGAGAAAGCAGGTACAGGGTTCTGAGTTGGATGATCAGCCATGATCATACTGAATGGCGGTGCAGGCTCGAAGGACCGAATGGCCTACTCCTGCACCTATATTCTATGTTTCTATGAATGTTCACAAACCTTTAAGAAAACACTGCAATTGATAGTAAATGCTTAATGGAAATTATAATTAATCTATAGCTAGTTTAAGTTATGGATGGAATTAGATTGGAAGAAAATACTTATAGGATTGAAGAGTATTGCATACACCCTGCAGAAAGAAAGAATTAACAGACTGGCAAAAGACCAAAAAGTATTCATAATGATGAGACGATGAAATTTAAGGGTAAATTTGTTGCAAGGAATATAAAAGTAGATTCTAAAAATTGTGCAAGTCTATTTCATGTTTATTTCTGGTTTTAAACAACCCAATTCCTGTTTTATGTTGAATTTCAGCCAATTTTGCAAATATATTCAGTGGTAAGCCAATTTGTAATTTGCTCCAAGCACAATACTTCAGTGCATCAAACACTGGTGAAAGTTCAAAGCAAATTTATTATCAGAATACCTATATGTCACCATATACAACCCTGAGACTCAGCTTCTTGTGGGCAATCACAGTAAATACAAAGAAACATAATAGAATCAATAAAAAGCACACACATACTCAAGACGGACAAACAACCAACATGTAAAAGCTAATAAACTGTGCAATGACAAAAAGAAGAAGAAAAAGCAAGCAAAATAAAAATAATAAATAAATAAGCAATAAATATTATGTCATGAGATGAAGAGCTTTAGAAAGTGAGTCCATAGGTTGAGTGATGTTCAGTGTTGGGGTAAGTTAACTTTTCCCCTCTGATTCAAGAGCCTGATGGTTGAGGGTTATTAACTGTTCCTGAACTGGTGGTGTGGGTCCTGAGACTCCCATACCTTCTCCCTGATGGCAACAGTGAGAAGAAAGCGTGGTCGGGATAGTGAGGGTCCCTGATGATGGATGCTGCTTTCCTACAACACTGTTCTTGTAGATATGTTCAATGGTGGGGAGGGTTAACCCGTGATGGACTAGGCTGTATCCACTACTTTTTGTAGGTTTTTCCAGTCAAGGGCATTGTTGTTTCCATACTAAATTGTGATGCAAACATTCAGTATAGTCCCCACTGCGGATCTATAGAAGTTTGTTAAAGTTTTAGATGACATGCTGAATCTTCACAAACTTCTAAGAAAGAAGAGGCACTGCCGTGCCTTCGTTGTAATGGCATTTACATACTGGACCCAGGACAGATCCTCTGAAATGATAATGCCAAATAATTTAAAGCTGCTAACCCTCTCTACCTCTGATCCCCTGATGAAGACTGGCTCATGACTTCCAGTTTCCTCCTCATTAAGCCAATGATCAGCTCTTTGGTTTTACTGACATTCAGTGAGAGGTTGTTGTTGGGACATTATTCAGCCAGATTCATCACCTTTGATTCAGCCAATGACAGTGGTGTCATCAACAAACTTAAATATGGCATTGGAGCTATGCTTAGCCTCACAATCGTAAGTATAAAGCAAGTAGAGCAGCGGGCTAAGCACACAGCCTTTCTTTGCAATTTCTTTGCAAAAGTTTCTGCACAGTGATGTAGTCAGGTTAAGTGACTTTGGCGGAAAATGGCAAATGGAGTATAAAGAGGGAAATATAAGGTTCTCCACTTTGATAGCAAGATTAGAAATGTAGAATATTCCTCAAATGGTGTAAGGCAATTGCACCTTGATCCTAGGAGAGATGTTAGTGACCTTGTATCAAAAATAAATGCTCGCCTTTATTATAAGGAACCTTAAGGAACTCTTGCTTTGTTGAAGTTCCCTCATTATAAGGAATACATAGTTTGCCTTGGAAGAAATGTTATAAGAACTCTACATCTTCAGAACTAAATAACTATGGTGACACTCGTGGCATGAGTGCTTTGAACAGCAAGTAATACATATCAAAAACTCCATTCCTGCCACACTGGACACTCCCCAATATGGTTATCAACAAAAGTACTCTACAACAGATGCCAAGGCATCTGTCATGCACCTGGCCATGACACACCTAGAAAACAAGGACACTTATGTCAGAATACGGTTTCTGGATTTCAGTTCAGCTTTCAACACCGTTGTACCACAGACCTTGGTGAATAAACTCCTTGGACTTCCTAAGCAACAGACCTCAGATGGTCAGGATGCACAACCACTCCTCCATCTCCATTGGGTGCCTCAACACATGGGTGCCCCTCAGGGCTGTGTGTTGAGCCCATTATTATACATTCCACTCACATGTGACTGCATGGCCAAACAGCTGAGTAATCACATTGTTAACTTCACCAATGACCATGGCTCATCACCAACAACAATGAGTTGGCCTACAGAGAGGAGATGGAACAGCTTGAGGCCTCTTCCTCAATATCAACAAAGCAAAGGAGAGATTATTGACTTCAGGAGAACTCACGCCCCTCTTTACATTGGCACTGCAGTGGAAACTGCGAGTGCACATCTCTCACACCCTCTCATTTTCCCAGAACATATTCTACACAATCAGGAAAGCTCACAAATGTCTCTACTTTCTGAGGAGGCTGAAAAGAGCTGGACTATGCATATCTATACTCACCTCCTTCTACAGATGTGCAGTAGAGAGCATCCTATCTTGCTGCATCACTGCAGGGTAACTGAAACTGCACTGTGGCCAACAGGAAGGCTCTACAGTGGGTAGTCAAAACTGCCCGGCATCACTGGCAGCAGCCTACCTGACATCAAGGACAGAAAAAGGGCAGGTAACATCATGAAGGATCCCACCCACCCTGCACATGAACTGTTGGTCCCACTCCTAAAAGGAAGGACTCAAAAATAGTTACTTTGCCCAAGCAGTAAGGCTGATCAACACTTCCAGCCAGTAACCCACCCCTCCATAGCCCCCACCTCCACTACTTTATCATTTCCTGGCAGAGACCCTTTAAGTAAAGACACTCCTGTACCTAGTGTCACTTTATCCAGATACAATCAACCTTTGTATAGTATTTAAGCTATACTATGTATTTATATTAATTGTGTTTTTATTATTGTGATCTTTATTTTATTGTGTTTTGTTTTATGCTCCGGATCTGGAGTAACAATTATTTTGTGTTCCTTTACACTTGTGTACTGGAAATGACATTAAACAATCTTGAATAAAGTTTCAGTAGATTGACTCCTTAGTTAAGGGATTTGTCTTAATGATGAAATCTTATTGGAGATTGACCTACAGTATACTCTTCAAAGTTTAGGAAAACGAGAAGTTATCTTAATGAAACACGCAATTCTGAGAGGTGATGTTGTGGGAATGTTTCCCCATATTGGGAATGCCTAGTATGAAGGGAATTTCTGAGAATTTCAGAAATTGTGAGAATTTCTGGCACATACTGCTGCAATAGAGAGAATAAAATTGCATATACAGTATATTTGGTCCACTTCAATATTCTGCTGACCCTGGGTGTGTATGCCTGTCAATCTTTTATAAAGGCTGTCCCACATGTACTTATTAATTTGATGAGGTGTACAAGGTATACTATACTTAGAGTGGCCGCTCCACAGATCGAAACATCATGTGATAACACTTGGACAGATTTGGCTCTAAAAATTGATTTGAGACAAGTTGAAACCTTCCTGTGTAAATGGAACAATGAGTTACGTACGTTTTTGAAGAACTATCCACAAGAAAATAACTTTGGATAATCTATCTGCACATCTGATAGCAATCACCGGGGGTGCATAGGAATTGAAGTAAAAGGTCAGCAATGAGAAGATTGCAGCAGAAGCTTGGGGATGAGTGAGGAGACAAAAGACATTCAATTCCATATATGGCTTTGATGCGTACCATTTGTTTAGAGAGTTTTTTTTATAAAATTGCTTTTAAACACACAGCCTGATAAAGGGTAAAAACACCTTTGTTGTGAGTAAATATTTGTCAAGTCATTGATTTTTAGACTGAACTCCAGTTCAATGTGGAATCTTGGTTTTTGTGCAGTGTCATTGATTAGCTATCAGATGAAAAATGTTAATCAGTAACTTTGGCTGTAACTGATCAGTCAAAATGCATTTAGCTTGCTTCAGAAATGATTTAAAACCTACCCTTTCAAACTGGAATGTGTGATAAAGTTAGAAGGAGGCGCAATTAGGTTTGAGAACATTTGATCCGAAGTGAAACAGTTCATAATGCAAAAATTAGAGAAGTAGTACTGCAAGAAGAAAATGTGCAGATACTGTACATAATTAATCTGTTTCCTCTAGTCTTTTTCTCATTATTACTGAATTGTCACGTGCCTTTTGTATACATTTAATTCATTTACAGCTATCAAAATTGAATATAACTTTTTTCTATGTAAAAAAGAATTTGGATAGAGTGACAATGTGTATGATAACATCATTGGTGAGAAGCCAACAAAGGAAATAACATCAAGTACTTAGAATGTTGCAGGATGATACAAATAGCATATGCTACCAAGGGTAGAAGTTAAGATTGCTAAATTTATGTTTTGAAGAACAGTTAATGTGTTCAGCAAAATAAAATGAAAAGGTTTATTATAATGAAATTATTTAAAATAAATATCTAATGCTGCTAGATTAAGAATGCAAAAAGACTCCATTGAGACAATACTTTGTTTATACTGCTTCTGTCTAATTTCAGTCTTCTACAGGAGATAAATTGCTGAAGTTAAATGTTTTGAGAGGCTAATGGTAATACAGTCTTGTTACCTTTCTGTATTTAAGTATGGTTTTTAAAAAGTGCTTTGGGTATCCAAAGGACACTGAGCACATATTAAGCATCAATTAACTTCACACCAGAGTTATATTCTGGCCAGTCAACTGGGCAGTGTGAAACAACCTTTGCAGAATTTCTTCTTTCCATAATGAAAAGAAACCACCTATTTATAGATTATTTTAAAGTTATTCCAAATAAGGCAAGAATTAATTACAGAACTGAAAATAGATTCACCTGAATTATTTTTGAAGTATTTGTGAATTCAGATTGGTATCTTCGAAATGAAATAGTCCAATGGTTAAATGTAGTTTTTGAGCAATTTAAACTGGGACAGCCTTGCACTTTTGTTTTTAATTTATTTTCTTTTTTCCCTTTCCACATGATTGTAACAGGCTAGTTAACATTCTTCAGATGCTGGTAGCTATCTAAAATCACTATTTAAAGTGCCTGGACAGTGATTCTCAGCAGCCAATTCTAATCACAGTTTGGGCTTAGTCTGTACTATTGGTTGATCTTTTACCTAGTCTTCACTTTCTTCACTAAGTCCATGTAAAATGATTCTTTCAATATTCAAACTCTATTGATTTTGTGAATACACACAGCTCTCACATCTGTCTCCGGTAGAGATTTCCAACTTCCTGTGTCTGTGTTGAGTGGTTGTTCTTACACGTTGAAACTGTGATGCCTGGACCTAGAAACCCCAGTTAGTGTAAATATCATCCCTGCATTTACTGTTCCAACCCCTATATGGTTCAATGAGATTACCTCTCAATCTTGTAAGCTCTAATATATGTATACCTGGTCTAATTAATATCACTTCAGTACAATGCATCCTCTGCTTTCTGGAAATTATTCTGGTAAACCTTTGTTGAACTTCCTCAATCGCATGTACATATTCATTCTTGTACAGGGAGATGAGACCTGTACATGGTATTCCAAGTGTGGTCTCACCAGAGCTCTATGTAATTGCAGTTTTAACTCTTGTACTTAAATCCTCTAGCAATGAAAGCCAACATACTGTTTACCTTTCTTATTGCTTGCCATACTTGAATATTAACTTCCAGAGATTCGTGTACAAGAGTGCACAGGTCCCGAACACTTTTTAGGCAGTCCCTTGTGACTGAGGATGACTTATTTCCACTCTATTCAGTAATTTCTGAGATGACTGATGAGGCTAATTTCGGAAGCACAAATTCTTCCACAAATGGTGCCTGATTCCCATCAGCACAACATCATTAACATCCATCTGCAGCAGAGCTTCATCTCCAGTCATTTTGTTCTCCTTTGTTCTGATAGTCACTCCACAATAGAGCATTAAATGCCAAGACTCTCATGACTGTCCCAACAGTGATACAGCCAAACACCCTTCCCTATCATAGCTCAGGAACTCAGATGCTTTGACATCGACGTCACTAGTCTGAAAAGAATATCGCGGACAAAAGATGGCCAGCATATTGAAAAGGCAATGAATACACGACCTTCTGGAGGGACAGATTGGAGAAGAAACATTGTCCTCATGGACAGAGTTTTGCATTGAAGTTCATTCGACGTTGCAAAGGTCCTACAGAGGAATTGATGAATGGCTCATAATCCTGCAGTTCACTGAAACATAAACCAAAACAACGTGGTCATCGCAATACACGCCAACCCTGAAAACAAGAAACAAGGCCAAGGAACATTTCTTCTCTGACCTTGAAATGATGCTGGTCCAAGGCCCAAAAGGAGGCAGATTGGTCTTCCTGAAGGATATCTATGCCAGGGAAAAATGACAACCAAGGCATGGTTGTCAAGGCAAGGCATGATGATTAAACAGACAGTTGAGAAAGTTAACTTCAGTAGAGGTGTTTTCTTAGCAAAATGCTCGGATCAAAATTAGGTCATTTAGCAATATCCTGTTTTCATTGGAGAAACGAGCATGGGACTTAAAGGCAATGCACCTGTTAGATCTATTATTATCTAAAGGATGTCTTCATCACATGCAGCATGACAGATCCTGCTGACTGCTGGACTGATAGCCACGTGGTCCACTCTGATCCCAAAGTAACGTCATCAACAAAGATGTTGCCACATTCCTTGTTTTCATGGAGATTTTAATTTTTTCCTTTACACATATTTCATTTGTTTTTGTATTTGCCATTTTACATTGTCTTTGGATTCTTGCTTATTTTCACTTGTAATACCATATTTAAATCTCATTGATAAAGGAAATATATGAATACCTGCACTTGACTGAGATCCCAGATTCTCTATGGCAGGTGCCAATGCACTTTTTCTAATTTATTTTACCAAATATATTGTACACTAAACAGGTTAAAATCAGATTAATTAATATTATTTGTTGTTTCCTGCCACAGAAACCTTTCCTGCTGCAGGAAATAATTTTAAATATAATTCCAATCACAGTACTTTTGCCCATTTCGATATGAACTAATAGATGCACAAAGTGTCGTCTAGTTAAGCTACTGTAGTTTATATCTTTTATAAAACAGTGAAATATCCTTAAACTGTATATATACTGCTCCAACATGTTGCTATCCAATTGACTTGAAATATGGTGCACAAATAGAGAGGGAGCGAGTATCAATATTAATCCAAAGGAGCAATATTATTCTCCAAAACTGCAAAAACTATTTGGTTCTATAGTGTCAGCCATTTTTTTTCTCTTGCCCACTGTAAGATTATGATATCATTCTAATAATTCAGGGTAGGGATATACTTAATAGGACAAACCAGCCTGTGATCTGTCATGGTGAAATAATAATGCAATCGTGTTTGCTAGAAGATAAATTCAAAAGGGTTGGTCAAAAAATGTGTTCCTCAGCTACATCAGAACAAGAATAGCTGCAAATTCAAGTTAAAGGATGATTCAACATCCCTGATAAAAATTAAGTCAAGTTTGTTTTAGTGCAATTTGTTGCAGATCTAAAGAGAATTTGAAAGGGAAGTTAAATTGTTTCATTCTGCAAATTGGATGCATTAAAATAATTTCAGTCCCCATTGCATTTCCCTGGTTGGAAGAAGCCTAATGAAAGGAGCAGAGAATATTAGAATCTGAAGCTTTAGATCAACTATTTCTTTATTTGAATATGTCTGAATTTCAGTGGAGCCAAAGGAAGCAGCTATGATGGCCATATAGAGGCTCTCATGATCGAGGTAGTGTGAAGGAGGTGTGCCTTCTGTTTGTTAGCTGGGGACTATCCCCTAGGCTGCATTGCGCTCATCCATCAGAGCATGTTTGGTAGTCATACAACATAGAGCAGAGCACACTACAGCACAGTATGGGCCCTTCAGCTCACAATGTTGTGATGACCTATATAAACATTTTCAATTATCAATCTCATCCTACACAGCCCAAACACCTCAATTTTCTTACATCCATGTGCCTGTTCAAGAGTCTTTTAAATGTTGCTGTTGTATCACCCTCTACTACCAACCTGTCAGTGCACTCCAGGTACCAACCACTCTCTGTGTAAAAAAACCTACCTCTGAAATCTCCCCTAAACTTTACACCACTCACTTGAAACAGATGTCCTCTTATATTAGCCATGCTACCCTGGGAAAAAGTGCTGACTGTACACACTTGTCCAGGCCTCACTTAACCTTAAACACTTCTATCAAGTGCCTCTGATCCTCCTTTTCAGCAAAGGAAAAGGCTCTAGCTAGCACAGACTTTCCTCATAAGACATGTTTTGTAATCCAGGCAACATCCTGGCAAATCTCCTCTGCGTCCTCTCTGAAGCTTCTACATCCTTTCTGTAATGAGGCAACCAGACTGAACGTAACTAGCTAAGCATGATCTAACTGGAGTTTTATAGAGCTGTAACATAACCTCGTGCTCCATTAGTTTCAAGTCAAGTCACTTTTATTGTCATTTCGACCATAACTGCTGGTACAGTGCATAGTAAAAATGAGACAATGTTTTTCAGGACCATGGTGTTACATGACACAGTACAAAAAACTAGACTGAACTACATAATAAAAAAAACAACTCACAGAGAAAGCTACACTAGACTACAGACCTACACAGGACTGCATAAAGTGCACAAAAACAGTGCAGGCATTTACAATAAATAATAAACAGGACAGTAGGGCAAGGTGTCAGTCCAGGCTTCGGGTATTGAGGAGTCTGATAGCTTGGGGGAAGAAACTGTTACATAGTCTGGTCGTGAGATCCCGAATGCATCGGAGCCTTTTCCCAGACGGCAGGAGGGAGAAGAGATTGTATGAGGGGTGCATGGGGTCCTTCATAATGCTGTTTCCTTTGCGGATGCAGCGTGTAGTGTAAGTGTCTGTAATGGCGGGAAGAGAGACCCCGATGATCTTCTCAGCTGACCTCACTATCCGCTGCAGGGCCTTGTGATCCGAGATGGTGCAATTTCTGAACCAGGCAGTGATGCAGCTGCTCAGGGTGCTTCAATACAACCCCTGTAGAATGTGATGAGGATGGGGGGGTGGGAGATGGACTTTCCTCAGCCTTCGTAAAAAGTAGAGACGCTGCTGGGCTTTTTTTGCTATGGAGCTAGTGTTGAGGGACCAGGTGAGATTCTCCGTCAGGTGAACACCAAGAAATTTGGTGCTCTTTACGATCTCTACCGAGGAGCCGTCAATGTTTAGCGGGGAGTGTTTGCTTCGTGCCCTCCTGAAGTCACTACCACTGACATAAGACTCACTGGTCAATAATTCCCAGGACTGTCCCTATTATCTTTCTTGAACAACAGAATATTTGCCACCTCGTGCCACTCCAGTGGCTCGGGAGGGGGGGCGCGTAAGTATCATCATCAACACCCCAGCAATTTCTTCCATCACTTCCCATAGTAACCCGAGATATATCCCGTCCAGCATCGGGGACTTCATTTATCTTAATGTTCCCTTTCATGGCCAAAACCTCTAGTGGTAGGTAGATTTACATGAATTTGATGATACTCATCAACTTAATGCCAGCACAAAGATAGTGGCTGCATGTATTGTTGGCCAGTGGAACAGCTGTATATCTAGTTTTCAGGAGGTTTTCAGATGTGTAGCTAATTCTTTGTGTTCTTTGCCAGATAGCTAATTCCAGGTCCACACAGTATGATTACTAGTTTTATCAATGGTACAGATAATCAGTCTCTTCTGACTTTTGATCACCCTGTCATTCTTGCTTTTATCCAATTGTAAAAGAATAAAATAATTTGACTGGGGTACTTTAAATATATAACACGGTATCTGTGTTAGTGAAGTTTAAATTTGTTAACATATTGAGAGTATAATTTGAGAAAAGCACAATTATTACTTGTTTTCTTCCAGGAAAGTTTTTTTTGTGACTGTGGTATAGAATATAGTAGCCACCTTGATACATTGATGTTCTGCAGATCAGTTTGTGTTCCGCTGGAGGCATGGAATGAGTTTGAGGCATAAGAGCAGGGAGCTGAAGTGAACTTGCTACCCATTGGCAATGTGTGCTTCTGGTGGAGTTTGGCTGAAGGTCAGACTACAGAGAGTACTCAAATCTGTAGTTCTCCTTGTGAACCTTCACTTTTGCACATTCCTGAGCAGGAATTCTCAAATTTGCTACCCATTATGTGTACTGACTAGGTGGAACCAGACCGTATTCTAAAACTTGGAAATGATTGTTGTACATCCTATTATTTGGCAGTCTATGCCTAAGATGCTATGGACATTGTAAAATTGGAAATCATTATGCATGGAGATTGATTAAAATGTGATCCTTTGAATAAAATCCAAAAAACAACCTCAATTCTGCACCAGTGAAAATTCTAGTTTAATACAGCCATTCTCTAATTTCACCCTTCCTCATTAGAAACTAGATAATTATTTAATTTGTTAATGTCAGAGCACATTCTTGCAGCAGCTAGAAGTCTGTACCCATCGCAATTATATTGACATTATGACCAGCTAAGAAAATTTAGACTAAAGGCATTTTTGTTATTCTGATTGAGTTTTTTTGTTATTTTCTTTCCAGTAGCTCTCTAGCAATTCTGTTAATTAATTATTATTAATTAATACTTTTATTAATTACAAGTGTATAGCAGTTCACATTCTACATGAATGTTGGGAAACTGCAAGAATATCTAATAATCACCATCTCCCTCTCTTCCCCCACCCCCAAGAGTATCAAAATGAAGCATAAAACAGACAATAATAAAAAAGCACTCTTTGATTAGGTTTAAATTCAGGCATTAATGAGCTCCGCTCTTATTTTAAAACTAGTAAAGTCTGGTTATAATTCTTTATGATGTGCAAAGGTACGATAAAGTCTTATCAGTCCATGAAACTATTCTAGACATGACAAAACCTAACCTTTCTCAGAAGGAAGTCTTGGAGGAACCTCTTTTGTATCCGTCACCCCATCCAGGTGAAATCTTTGTTCATGAATATAAGTACATACAAGATTCTCTTTTCATCTATTTTGAGGTTTAACTTGTACTTATCTCATAACTGGCTCATCAGGAAGTTTAACAAGTGGCTAAGTGATCCAATAGATTATGAACACACTCTTCACCAGAACTGGCCAGTTCTAATGAAAGCTTATCAACCTGCTACATTAATTCACTTTCTTTCTCATCACAGGTTATTTCCAGAATAGTCTTTTATTTTGGATTTCTAACAACTGCAGTTCCGGCATTGCATTTTAGTTGTCTCTGGCATTCACCTTTCTCTATTTGCATGTCCAGATGGATTAGCTGTGAGTAACAAACCTTCATTGCCCTCTCTGAACTGCCCCACAACCTGGGGTCATTCTAGTGGCTTTCAGTCTCTCTTGGTCTCCACTCTAGGCATTCTCTTTGGTTTCTCATTCACTTCTCTGAAATTTAAAACATGCATCTTTTCTGAGTTCCCCTTGTTCTGATGAAAGGTTGTTTACCTGAAATGTGAACACAGTTTCTCACCTCAGATAATCCTGGCGCATGACTTTCAACAATATTTTCCATTTTCATTTTAGCAATGAGAGTAGAATGAGCATTCATTAAATGTGTGCTACATTTTTAGAGTTATGTCGTTTTCGTCCTGCAAAATATTGAAGCAAACAAACCCAGGAGTAAAACAAGGTTTATTGCACATTTCATGTGATCCTTATCTGAGGATTTAATGTTGTACAAATAACAAAAACTTAAATTTATTCAAAATACAAATTCTGCCTATGTAATAAAGAGGCTAATGGAGTTGCATATGACACTTCAACCTGTATCCAAATGAGTATAACTTAGGTTATCTAAATTTCTCATTTAGTTATCTTTAAATTACTTTATGGCAAAATGAATAAGCAAAGTTCATAACTACCAACTTATCATGCTTCATGATATGTTTCATGTTTAGTTCTACCATAAGAAGCTCCATTTAACCACAATTTATGTAGACTTCTGTGCTCTGACTTATATTAAGTGAAATATCTCAGTAGATATAACTGATTAAATATATTTTAACAAAGAAAAAATAACTTTTTAAATATGTTCATGTTGTTTCAGCTTACACAAGTCATTATCTCAAGAGGCTACACTCACAGACCAATTAAACCTTACCCTAGGCACTTACGACAATGCTTTACGTGTCAGTAAAGACATCATATCAACCACATACCACCGAAATGAAGATCTTGCAAGCCAGTTACAATTAGCCATGACTGAACACACAGACATGGAAATGAAACTACAACAAGCATTGGGAGAGAAAAATGAATTAATTGAAAAAGTTCAGAAGTGAGTACTTTGACAATCTTTTTTAAAGTTGGAAGTATACTTCTTTAATTCTTCAGCTCTCCTTTTGACCATGATCAACACGGGTTAAAAATAAAATACTAAAATTCTAGATGATTTGATATTTGCGTACAATATATTTTCTAAATGTCTTCAAATTACTTAAAGAACTTAAATGGGGAACCAGGGAGGCTAAAAAGTTCCATGAAATATGTTTGGCGAGTAGGGTTAAAAAGAATCCCAAGGCACTTCGTCCATAACATTGAAAAGGGAAGTAGATAGGGAAAGAGTAGAACCAATGAGGAGTAAAGAGGGAATTTATGTTTGGAGCCAGAGGAACTAGGCAAGAGGCAAACTGAGTATGTTGGTGTTCACCAAGAAGGACATAGAGTATAGTGAGATCTGGAAGGGCTAGGCTGATATTCTAGGGCACAATGATAACAAAACGAGGCATTGGGTCTTTTGGAGAGCATTAAGGTGGATGTCCTCAGGGCCTGATGGGGTCTTTGCAGGTTATTGAGAGAGACAACAGAGGAAATAGACAATGTTGTTCCTTTGTTTAAGAAGGGGAATATGGACAGACCAGGAAATTATAGGCCAGTGTGCTATAGGTAGAGAAATTATTAGAGAAGATTCTTGAGTGTAGGACTTACTCACATCTAGAAAAGCATAGACTTAAATGAGATAGTCATTATGCCTTTGTGCCAGGAAGGTCATGTCTTACAAATATTATTGATATGATATTTTTGAGAGGTGACAAGATGGTTGAGGAGGGTAGGGCAGTGGATGTTGCATTGGTCAAAGTCCCTCAATATAAGCTGACCAGAAGATTAAGGCACAAGGGATCCTTAAAGACTTGATAAATTGCATTCAAAATTGGCCTGTCCTTAGAAGACAGAGGGTATTGGTAGATGGGTATTATGCTGACTCAAAGTCTGTGACCACAAGGGTCAGTGCTAGGACACCTGTTGTTTACAATATATGTAAATAATTGGGATGAAAATGTAGGTGGGATAATTCGTAAGTTTGTAAATGGTGTTAAAATTGGTGAGTTGTGGATAGTGAGGAATGTTATCAATGGATGCCATAGGATATAGATCAATTGGAAATATGAGTGGGAAATGGCAGAATGAGTTTAGTTTGGACAAATGTGAGGTGTGGCACATTTGGGAGATCAAATGAAAGAGGGAAGTATACAGTAAATGACAGATTCCTTAAGAAAAAATAATATACAAAGGAATCTTGGGGTGCAAGTCCATAGATCCCTGAAAGTGGCTTCGCAAGTAGAAAAGGTGTAAAGAAGGTGTGGGTCATATTTGCCTTCATAGATCGGGGAATTAAACACAGAAAGTGGGGAAGTTATGTTGCAGCATATATATCTTCGATGAGGCACCATTTGGACTGTAGTGTGCAGTTCTGGTTTTGAATTGTCAGAAAGTATGTGGAGGCTTTGGAGAGAGTGCAGAAGAGATTAGAGAACATTAGCTATAAGAAGAGGTGGACAAGTTTAGATGGTTTCTCTAGAGCTTCGGAGGCTGAGGGGCAACCTGATAGAAGTGTATAAAATCATACAAGGCATAGGAAGTTGTTTGTCTTTTTCTTAAAGTAGAAATGTCATAGATTCAAGATGAAAGGAGTAAAGTTTAAAAGAGATTTGCAAGGCAAGAATGCTGGTGGAACACAGCAGGCCAAGCAGCATCTATAAGGAGAAGCACTGTCGACGTTTCGGGCCGAGACCCTTCGTCAGGACTAATTGAAAGGAAAGATACTAAGAGATTTGAAAGTAGTGGGGGGAGGGGAGTGATAGCCAGTACAATAACAATATTTGAATGGAGGAATATAGATAATGTGCAGGCAGCAACAATTAGTTTAAATTGCCATTGTGGTCAGCACAGGTATCATGAGCCTTCAGGCCTGTTCCTGAGCTGTTTTTCTGCAATGAAGGGGAAGTTAGAAAAATTATACTTCCAAAATACTACTTGGTTGAGCTTCCCACTAACTCAAAAGTTGTGCATTTGAACAGTAGGTCTGGATTTAATAACACAATCTAGGCTGACACTGCATTATGATACCATGAGCTTGCTGCATTGTTAGGTGATGAGTAGCTGTAAATTGCTTTTGGATATCTTGTGTTTATTTTTCACAACATCATTCACAAGCATCTTAAACATTAGCCTTTTTAAGAGTTTCTCATCAGCAGATAATCTATTAAGAATTTATTAATTATTTATTAATTAATTTTATAATCTAAAATGTAATAAAGATGAGATGAAGGGCACTGGTAAAATACAAGTTTGTTTTTGCATACTATCTCCTGTAAAAGGATGTAAAAATGAGGTTTTTGATTGTTACAATGGCTATGTAAATAATAGTAAGGCATCATGTAAAGAGTAAGGAGCTCGTGGGCCTTCTCCAATATAACTGGTGAACATCATTTCAATTAGCATCCCCAATTCAAATTAGTCATTACTGTTTGATAAATTTGAAGTGTTTAATTTGATCCACATCTGTCTGTGTAACAGCCAGTTACCAAGTAAACTAATGTATGTGAAGTAATGTACATTTCTGGAACATATATGGTGAGAACTACTTCCAGTTTTGTCAATATTTCTTAAAAATTACCAGTAATTGGAAAATACTAGTTGGACCTTTCTCACTCTTTAGTGAACAGTGTAACATAAATAAGTCAGAGAAAGTGGAATTTTCTTACAGTGTTATCTGTACAATCTCAGAGAGTAAGAGGCAATTGGAAATTTGGTGGTGAGGGGTTTGTGATTATGGGGAAAGGAAATAATCATCTCTATACTAATATTACACAGCAGTCCAGAACTCATTTGTAGTTTCTAGCAACCTTTGTGCTTAAAAGGAAATTCCTATCATTTGGGAAGTTAATTGTGTGATGAGTACATTTTCATCACATAATAGCTGCACCTGTAATTTTTATCACACATGTTAAATATGAGAACATGTCAAAGTGCATATAGTGATGCTGCTAGGATGTAATTAAAGCAATTGCTAATGTGGAGCAACAGCACAGGAGTGCCAGATTCACAAGACTTGATCTCCCTCTGCACCAAAGGTAATTAACAAAGTGTTAACAGGTGTATCAGTTGCCAACATTAACAGAGACAGACAGGAGTGTTATACTGTGGGACATGCAGCTCAAAGAAACTTTGTGGAGTGAATTCTAGAATTCCAAAAGAGCTTATGAAGCTTATATTTGTCAGCAGCCTTTAGTGAAGATGGTCTCATCTGTAAGGAGTCTGTACATCCTTCCCATGGAATGTGTGGGTTTTCCCAGGTGCTTGGGTTTCCTCTCACAGTCCAAGATGTACTGCGTAGGTTAATTGGTCATTGAAAGTTGTCCTGTGATTAGGTTAGGGTTAATTGGGTTTGTGGAGTTACTATGGAGCATGGCTCGAAGGGTCAGAAGGGCCTACTCTGAGCTGAACCACTAAATAAATAAATAAATGGTGTGTGTGTGTGTGTTTTCTCCTACATAAGAACATAAGAAATAGGAGCAGAAGTAGGCCATCCGGCCCATCGAGCCTGCCCCGCCATTCAATAAGATCATGGCTGATCTGTCCGTAAACTCAGCTCCATCTACCTGCCTTTTCCCCATAACCCTTAATTCCACTACTATGTTAGTCATCTCCATCCTAAATCTTCTCCCCTGAATCTTAAGGCAATGTCCCCTAATTCTAGTCTCACCTACCAATGGCAACAACTTTCCCACTTCTATCTTATCTATCCCTTTCAAAAATTTGTATGTTTCTATAAGATTCCCTCTCATTCTTCTGAATTCCAGAGAGTATAGTCCCAGGTGACTCAATCTCTCCTCATAGGTTAATCCCTTCATCTCTGGAATCAACCTGGTGAACCTCCTCTGTACTGCCTCCAAAGCCAGTATATGCTTCCTCAAGTATGGAAACCAGAACTGCACACAGTACTCCAGGTGCGGCCTCACCAGTACCCTGTATAGTTGCAGCATGACCTCCCTGCTCTCAAATTCAATCCCTCTAGCAATGAAGGCCAACATTCCGTTTGCCTTTTTAATAACCTGTTGTACCTGTAAGCCAACTTTTCGCAATTCATGCACAAGCACTCCCAAGTCCCTCTGCACAACAGCATGATGCAATCTTTCACCATCTAGATAATATCTGCTCTTCTATTATTCCTTCCAAAGTGGATGATCCCGCATTTACCAACATTGTACTCCATCTGCCAGACCTTGGCCCAATCACTTAACCTATCTATATCCCTCTTCAGACTTTCCACATCCCCTGTACAATTTGCTTTTCCACTCAGTTTAATGTCATCAGCAAATTTTGCTACTCTACACTCAGTCCCCTCTTCCAAATCATCAATGTAAATGGTAAACAGCTGGGGGCCCAGCACCGACCCCTGTGGCACCCCACTCACCACAGTCTGCCAACCGGAGAAACACCCATTTATACCAACTCTCTGCCTTCTATTGGTTAACCAATTCACTATCCATGCATCCGTATCTTATTTATAAGTCTGTTGTGTGGCACCTTATCGAACGCCTTCTGGAAATATATGACATCCACCTGTTCCCCTCTATCCACTGCACTTATTTTGTCCTCAAAGAATTCCAGTAAGTTTTTCAAACAGGAGTTCTGAATCCATGCTGCATCTGTCTAATGGAACTACTCCTTTCTAAATGTTTAGCTATTTCTTCCTTAATGACAGCTTCAAGCATTTTCCCAACTACAGATGTTAAGCTAACTGTCCTATAGTTGCCCAACTTTTTTAAAAGTGGCGTGACATTTGCTGTCTTCCAATCCACCGGGACCTGCCCAGAGTCTAGAGAATTTTGGCAAATGATTACCAAAGCGTCTACTATAACCTCCGCCAATTCCCTCAGCACCCTGGGATGCATCCCATCGTGACCAGTGTCTTATCTACCTTCAGGCCCTCTAGTTTGCTTATCACTACCTCTTTAGTGACAGTGATTTTATCGAGGTCCTCACCTCCCATTTTGTCCATAACATCATTCTTTGGCATATTAGACGTGTCTTCCATCGTGAGGACTAACACAAAATAGTTGTTCAATACCTCAGCCATTTCCTTATCACCCAATATCAATTTCCCCTTCTCATCTTTCAAGGGACCTACGTTGACTTTAGCTAAATTTGAATACAACATTTTTCTTAACAGAAATATCGAACATTCACTAGGTTTTCAGTTCTTTCCCTCGACTTTGCAAGGAAGATGGTAAAGAGAGAAACAAGAATGGCTACATTTTATTTTTGAGGTGATGTGCCTTTTATTTTTCATCCCTAAATGACTTTGAACTCAATGGTTGGCAGACCATTCATTTAGATGGCTCAGAGTCGCTTATATTGCTAATGGTCTAGAATGACCTGAGACTGCAGAGCTCCTTCCTCAAAGGATGTTAGTGAACCAGATGGATTTTTAAAATGATGTTGTAGTATTGTGACCACCGTTGCTTATACTATGGTTTCATTTAATTAATTTCATATTTTCTTCAAATAAAGTGGTTGAAGCTCTGAAGAAGAGTTTGCTCTTGGATCATTGCCCCAGGCCAGCCCATTCCAACGGTTTATGTACATGGTGATAGGACTTTTACCTTGCTGTCATGGATTAATGTCCATTCAATGTTCAGATTATTACAAATTTATTTATTGTTTCCTTCTATGGAATTGCACAGTTAAAGCAGTAGGGATGCCAGGCAGGATAGTTGAATGCTCATCTTGTGGGATGTGGGAAGACACCTCCAGTGTCCCTGACAGCTACACTTGCAAGAAATGCATCCAGCTGTAGCTTCTAACACTCATCTTTAAGGAGTTGGAGCTGGAACTGGATGAACCCCGGATCAGCGGATGTTAAGACAGGATGTTTAGAACATTTGGAGAGGCAGTTACACTGGGTGACAGTCAGGAGGGTGAAAGAGTGAAAGCCAGTGCAGAGTACCCCTGTGCCATCCCCCTCAACAACAGGTATACTGTACCAATTTGGATTTTATTGTGGGGGGGGAGATGACCTAGCAGGGGAAAGTTACAGCAGTCAGGTATCTGGCACTGAGTTTGGCTCTGTGGCTCAGAGAGGAAGTGGTGATAGGGGATTCATTAATTAGGGGAACAAAAAGGAGGTTCTGTGGACTAGAACAAGATTCCCAGATGGTATGTTGCCCCCTGGGTGCCAGGGTCCATGTTATCTCAGACTGAATCTTCACCATTCTTAAGTGGGAGGGTGAATATTCAGAGACTATGGTTCATATAGGCACCAGTGACATAGGTAGGAAGAGGGGAAGTTAAAGGACAGAACATCCAGGGTTGTGATCTCAGGATTGCAATCCATGCCATGTGCTAGTCAGGCCAGAAATAGGAACATCATACAATTTAACACATGACTAAGGATTTGGTGTAGAAGGGAGGGCTTCAGATTTTTGGATTGTTGTGTTCTCTTTCTGGGAAGGCGGGACCTGTACAGAAGAGACCATTTTCACCTAAACTGGAGGGGGACTAATATCCTAGCTGGAATGTTTCCTAGTAGTACTACTTAGGATGGGGGGGGTTAAACTAGCATTGCAGGTCGGGGGGTGGGAACCAGAGTGCTAGAACAGAAAGTGGAGAGGTTGTGGAGACAAATGTTAAGACCACAGACAAAGTCAGGAATCAAAAGATTGAGCATGGTGGGACTAATGTTCTGAATTGTGTATCTTTCAATGTAAGAGGTATTGTAGGAAAGACAGATGAGCTCAGGACATGGATCAACACAGGGAATTATGAAATTGTAGCCTTTAGTGAGACTTGGTTGCAGGAGGGTCAGAACTGGCAGTTCAATGTTCCGATGTTTTAGACATGATATAGTTGGGGGGGTGGAGTTTAAAGAGAGATTACTAGTTCCCTGATTACTAGTCAGGGAAAGTTGAAGACAGTACTCAGAACAGACTAGAGAACTCATGTACTGAGGCTTTATGGGTGGAACTAAAGAATAAGAAACGTATGACCACATTAATGGGGCTATATTATATACCACCCAAAAGTCCTCAGGATTTAAAGGAACAAATTTCTAAAGAGATTGCAGACTGTTGCAAGAAACTTAAGTTTGTGATTGTTAGTGATATTAACTTTCTACATATTGACTGGAAATCCCATACTGCAAAAAGACTAGATGGGATTGAGTTTGTCAAATGTGTTGAGTAAAGTTACCTTAATCAGTACATAGAAGTCCAAACGAGAGAGTGTGTGATACCTGATCTCCTATTAGGGAATAAGACAGGGCAGGTGACAGAAATTTGTGCAGTGAAACACTTTGCATCTAGTGATCATAATGTCATTAGCTTCAAAGTAAATATAGAAAAGGATAGACCTGATCCTCGAGCTGAGATTCTAAATTGGAGAAAGGCCAATTTTGATGGTTTCAAAAAAGATCTGACAGGTGTGGATTGGGACAGGCTGCTTTCTGGCGAAGATGTACTTGGTAAGTGACAGGCCTTCAAAAGTGAAGTTTTGAAAGTACAAAGCTTGTATGTGCCTGTCAGAATAAAATGTAATGATAACAGGTTTAGGGTATCTTTGTTTTCAGGAGATGTTGAGGTGCTAGCTAAGAAAAAACAGGAGGTGCACTGCAATTATAGGCAGGTAGAACAAATGAGGTAGTTATGCAAGTGAACACAGGAAAGAAGTCAGGAGTGCTAATAGAAGGCATGAAGTTGCTCTAGTCTAGCAGACAAAATGAAGGAGAATCTTAAGGGATTCTACAGATATGTTAAGAGCAAAAGGATTGCAAGAGACAAAATTGGTCCACTGAAAGATCTGAATGGTAATCAATGCATGGGGCTAAAAGAGATGGGAGAGATCTTAAGTGGATTTTTTGCATCTGTATTTACTTGGGGGATGGACACAGAATCTATAGAAGCTGCAGTGAGGTCATGGATCTTATAGACACTACACAGGAGAGGGTGTTTGCTGTCTTGAGGCAAATTAGGGTGGACAAATTCTAGGGCCTAACAAAGTGTTCCCTTGGCCCCTGTGGGAGGTGTGCAGAAATTGCAGGGGACTAGCCTGAATGACGGGAGAGGTGCTGGAGGATTGGAGGGTAGCTAATGTTGTTCTGCTGTTTAAGAAATACTCGTAGAATAAACCAGGAAATTGTAGGGCAGTGAGCCTGACGTCAGTGGTGGGAAAATTACTGGAAGGATTTCTAAGGAACTGGATATTTTAATATATAGATAGACAAGGACTGATTAGGGATAGTCATCATGGCTTTGTGTGAGGTGGGTTGTGTCTAACCAATCTTACAGTTTTTTGAGGAAGTTACTGGGAAAGTTGATGAAGATAAGGCTGTGGATGTTATCTACAGGGACTTCAGCAAGGCATGTGACAAGGTCCCCTATGGGAAGTTGGTCAATAAGGTTCAGTCGCTTGGCATTCAAGATGAGGTAGTAAGTTGGATTTGTGGGAGAATCTGGAGAGTGGTAGTAATTGGTTGCCTCTCTGACTGGAGGCCTGTGACTAGTGAAGTGTTGCAGGGGTCAATGCTGAGTCCATTATTGTATATCAAAGATCTGGGTGATAATGTGGTTAACTGGATCAGTGAATTTGCCAATGACACCAAGACTGGGGGTGTAGTGAACTGCGACTATCAAAGCTTGCAGCGGGATCTGGACCAGCTGATAAAATAGGCTGAAAAATGGCAGATGGAACTTAATGCAGACAATTGTGAAGTGTTGTACTTTGAAAGGACCAACCAGGGTACATATTACACAGTGAGCAGGGGGGCACTGAAATGTGTGGTAGAACAAAGGGATCTGGGAATACAGGTCCATAATTCATTGAAAGTGGCGTCACAGGTAGACAGCGTTGTGAAGAAAGTTTTGGCACATTGGCCTTCATAAATTTAGTACAGCATTGAGTACAGGACTTGGGGATGTTATGTTGAAGTTGTATAAGATGTTGGTGAGGCCTAGTTTGGAGTATTTTGTGCAATTTTGGTCATCTACATATAGGAAAGATGTAAATAAGATTGAAAGAGTACAGAGAAAATTTACAACAATGTTGCCAGGACTAGAGGACCAGAGTTATAAGGAAAGATTGAATATGTTAGAACTTTATTTCCTAGAACATAGAAGACTGAGGTGAGATTTGAAGGAGGTATACAGAATTATGAGGGGTAAATGCAAGCAGGCTTTTCCCACTGAGGTTGGATGATACTACAACTAGAGGTCATGGGTTAAGGGTGAAAGATGAAATGTTTAAGAGGAACATGAGGGGAAACTTCTTCACTCAGGGTGGTGAGAGTGTGGAATGAACTGCCAGCACAATTTGTAGATACAATTTCAATTTCAAAGAATAAGAGAAGTTCGGATGGGAGGGGCTTGGAGTGCTATGGTCTGTGTGCAGTTCGGCCAAGTAGCTTGTTTCTGTGCTGTAGTTTTCTATGACTCTATAATAAACACTAATCTATCAGAATTACAATAAGGGCATTAGATACCTTTATTGCCTGAAAGATGAAGGAAATCTTCTATGCTTCAGATCATTTGTCCCAAGTTGCAGTTTGCAGTGTTCAAGATAACTTTGGTATTCAGAAAGGACGTTCCTTAGAGAGTGGCTCTTGTTTTTTGGAAGCCCTTTAACTGGCAAAGAAACACAAAGAAGACCATCTTTTAAATAACTCCTCAGACACTGCTACAGGGATTCCTCAATTATCAACCAGATGCTTTTTTTCTAATCAGTTCAAAACTATCTTTACATTTTAATTCTTATCTCCCATTTTCAAATAAGTGAGAAATTGATCAGCCTAATATCTACCCACCATGCCCACTACATGAAGAACCCTTTGCAATGTGTGACCACCGATGTGAATGAATAAATGGATATGATATAATTAGCTTTCCTGAATGACTATAAGCTCCATCATTAGGTAACCATGAAAAATCTATTCTTTTTACTGTAAAACCTAATCTGAACTCATAGTGTCTTTTCCCTAAATTTTAAGCATATTGTTCTTTCCCTAGTATCATACTAATTGATTGGCGTTTGCAACTGCACAAATTGATCAGGCAGTAGTGGGTCTCCTATGCTCATTTAAAGCTAGAAGAGAGCCACAGCTCACTTGGTCTCTGGTTTTCTGCAGGACAGACTGATGACATCTACAAATGAAGACAAGCACCAGAGAAAGCTCACAGATATGTTCAGAATAGTTAGAAGGCAACGTACTGCCCCTTCTTTCATTTATTGTGTGGATAATGTTATGTGAATGATTATCACTCTCATCACTATTTCTCCTTAGCAAGTGTACAGAAAACTCCTCAGTTGCAGTGTAGCTATGGGCTCGCTATCTCAGTGACCTATGCTAAGAATTTCCATCTCCTTGACCTGAATTGTTGGTATGCAGAATCCCTTCAAAGCTATTCCTTCAGCTTAACACAGTAGAAATACCAATACTTTTTGTTTAAAAGTAGTTATATTTTGTAAAGCAAGGGCAATTGAACTAAGTTGTGAATCTGTTGAAAACCTTCAACATGGGCCAATTTTATTTAAAATTCAACAAGGTAACTTTCAGACCAAATCAATCTATTAGTTTGACTTAACAAAAGGTAATTCCACCATGGTCACTTATCCATTTAAGAAAGGTTGGTCCTTTTTTTCAGAAGCTTTGGTTTTAAACCATTGCTAATCTCAGTAGATGGCTTAACACACCAATACAGTTCTCCCAGTGATGCTAGTTCAATCTGTAAAGAGTACTATAATGGTTCTTAAAAGAGCAAACTGACTTTCTACAAACTCAGCTGCTTGATCTATTTGGTGGTTGAATTTGTTAGTAAAATGGATAGGCATGAGTGCTGCAAAGTTAGAGAGCATTCTGTGGCTTTCGAGTAAAGCAATGGTACTTTAGCCTCAGATTGTATTGAATGACTGAGTATTGCATGGTTATGGTAATAAGTATCCCAACCATGTGATCGTGCAAAATGATCATAGTTAATTCAAATACATAATTTTAATATAAACATATATGTGTGTATACTCACCAGGAAAATTTAATGATTTGGCTTATTTTACTTTTATTACCAGAAGTTAACAGTTGAAGCATATAGAGGTTCATGATACGTTCTGATCATTGATAAGACTATCTGTAATAATTTATTGTCTTCTCACCATCTACTTTTACACACTTACCTCCTACCTGCTAATTGTCTGTCTCTAAAGAAAATGTAGTTCCTACTAACTGGCAACTGCTTCTTTTTGACAATTACTGTCACTACCTCCTATTCTCTGCATTACTGGCAATGTTCTGTTTTCATGCCAGAGTTTTGTAGAGTTGAGTGCCTGTGACCAACGAAAATCTTGACATCCTTAGAGTTGTCAAACATCCCATCCTCATCACCAAATCTGATCTATTACTGAGATCATCTGGGAAAATAACAACATTTCCTGATACTTTACTTTGTTGTCACCAAACAATTGATACTAGAGCGAACAATCATCACAGCGATATTTGATTCTGCGCTTCGCACTCCCTGAAGTACAAATCGAAGTAAATATAATAAAAATATAAATTATAAATCATAATTAGAAAATAGAAAAGGGAAAGTAAGGTAGTGCAAGAAAGGTCCGGATATTTGGAAGGTACGGCCCAGATCCGGGTCAGGATCCGTTCAGCAGTCTTATCACAGTTGGGAAGAAGCTGTTCCCAAATCTGGCCATACGAATCTTCAAGCTCCTGAACCTTCTCCCGGAGGGAAGTAAGGACAAAAAGTGTGTTGGCTGGGTGGGTTGTGTCCTTGATTATCCTGGCAGCACTGCTCTAACGACATGCAGTGTAAAGTGAGTCCAAGAATGGAAAATTAGTTTGTGTGATGTGCTGGGCTATGTTCACGATCTTCTGCAGCTTCTTCCGGTCTTGGACAGGACAACTTCCATACCAGGTTGTGATGCACCCTAGAAGAATGCTTTCTACGGTGCATCTATAAAAATTTGTGAGGGTTTTAAGGGACAAGCCAAATTTCTTCAGCTTTCTCAGGAAGTAAAGGCGCTGGTGGGCCTTCTTGGCAGTGGACTCTGCTTGGTTAGACCAAGTCAGGTAATTCGTGATATTCACCCTGAGGAACTTAAAGCTTTTGACCTGTTCCACCTGTGCACCACCGATGTAGATGGGGTCATGCGGTCCGCTACTCCTTCTGAAGTCAACAACCAATTCCTTCGTCTTGTTGATGTTCAGGGATAGGTTATTGTCTTTGCACCATGCCACCAGGTTCTTAATTTCCTCCCTGTACTCAGACTCATCATTACCCAAGATATGGCCTACAATTGTGGTGTCATCAGCAAACTTATATATTGAGTTCGATGGAAACTTGGCTACACAAACATGGGTGTACAGTGAGTACAGCGGGGGTTGAGTACACAGCCTTGTGGGGCACCAGTGCTCAGAGTGATTGTAGGGGAGAGCTTGTCCCCTATCTTTACAGCCTGGGTCCTGTCTGTGAGGAAGTTGAAGATCCAGCTGCAGATCTGAGTGCTAAGACCCAGGTTCCGGAGCTTAGGAATCAGTTTATTTGGAATGATGGTATTAAAGGCAGAGCTGTAGTCAATGAAAAGGAGCCTTACATATGCGTCTTTATTCTCCAGGTGTTCTAAGGAGGAATGTAGTGACAGAGAGGTGGCATCTGCTGTTGACCTGTTGCTCTGGTAGGCGAATTGCAAAGTGTCAAGTTTGACCGGTAGGTTATGGTTAATGTGTGCCATAACTAATCGCTCGAAGCACTTCATAGCAATTGATGTTAGAGCCACAGATCGATAGTCATTCAGGCATGCCAACTTGCTTTTCTTCGGCACTGGGATTATCGTTGCCTTCTTAAAACACGAGGGGATCTTAGACTGAAGCAAGGAGCAGTTGAGGATGTCGGCAAACACTAGAGCTAGCTCGCTTGTACAGGCCTGGAGAACCCGTCCTGGGACGCCATCTGGGCCAGTCGCCTTCCTTGGACTTATCTTCAGGAAGGCTCTTCTAACGTCTTCCTCGATGACAATGAATCGCGATGCCTCCAGGTCTGGTTCATCCGGAGGGGGCGGGACGCTCCTCTTCTGTTCGAATCTTGTGTAGAATACATTAAATTCATCAGGAAGAGAAGCACTACAGTTATTGATATTCCCAGCCTTTTCCTTGCGCCCAGTGATCTCATTTAGACCCTGCCATAGTCTACTGCCATCCCTCTGGTTAGCCTGGGCTTCCAACTTGTCTCGATATTGCCTCTTGGTGCCCTTAATGGCTTTCTGGAGTTCACGTCTGGATTCCGTGTAGCGACTGGTATCCCCGGACCTAAAAGCCGCAGCTCTAGCCTTCAAAAGGGACTGGACCTCATAATTCATCCAAGGTTTCCAGTTAGGGAATACCTGGATCGTCTTGCCAGACACACAGTCCTCTGTGCATTTCCAGATAAAATCCATGACTGCTGAGCCATACTCATCAAGGTTTGCTGCCGAGTCCTTGAATACTAACCAGTCCACCAATTCAAAGCAGTCACGGAAGACCTCATCCGTTTCCTCTGTCCAATGCGACCCCACTTTTGACACCGTGATCTCCCGTTTCAGTTTCTGTTTGTAAGCTGGGAGGAAGAGTACGGCCTGATGGTCCGATTTTCCGAAGTGAGGTCGTGGGACAGAACGGTAGGCATCCTTGACTGCTATGTAGCAGTGGTCAAGTATATTCAGGCTTCTAGTGGAGCAGGAGACATGTTGGTATAATTTTGGCAGCGCTTATCTAAGGTTGGCCTGGTTAAAGTCCCCGGCTGTAATGAGCAAAGCCTCCGGATACCTGGTCTCAAGTTCACTGATGTTGGCATACAGTGTATTCACAGCACACTCCACATCCGCCTGGGGGGGAATGTAGACCGCTGTCAGTATGACCGAGGTGAATTCCCGTGACAGATAATAGGGACGACACTTCACCGACAGGTGTTCCAGGTCCGGACTGCAGGAGCTTGTCAGTGACATTGTGTCCGAGCAGCACGCAGTGTTGATCAGTAGGCAGACACCACCTCCCTTCGTCTTGCCCGAAGACGCCGTGCGGTCCATCCAATAGATCGAAAATCCCTCTGGTTGGATGGCACAGTCGGGGGTGGCAGGGGAAAGCCAGGTCTCTGTGAAACAGAATACACAGTAGTTCTGCATCTCCCTGCAATAGGTGAATCTCCCTTTAAGATCATCCACATTGTTCTCTATGGCTTGCACATTAGCTAGTAGGATGGTGGGCAGAGGGACTCTAAAGTCCCTCCGCTTCAATCTGACCAGCAGCCCAGCTCTTTTCCCACGCTTGCTCGGTAAATAGTGCATCTTTCCAGGTTTCCATCGATGCAGTGTGTTGTTGACAGCTCTTTGAGGTTGGTGGACGCGTCCCGCAGGGATCGATCGGCGGGTCGCGTCGTCAGGTGCTCCAGATCAGGCCAAGTGACGGGGGAGGCTCCGCTGCCACTTTCAACTGCCCGGGGCCCGGGCTGTCGATCAGGTCGGGCCCTGAAACCGACACTTAATCCCGGAAGGCCAGGCTGCCGGCTGAAACAAGTCCGTGAACTGAGTCACGGTTGTGGAGGCCTCTGCTCCAGCTGAGCCCCGGGCTCGATTTCCGAGGTTGGCGGCGGAGGCCTCACTTCCAGCATCTGTGGATTGCCACCAACGGGGCTCTACGGTGGTCACTCCAGGGAAGCGTCTGGGGTACCTTGAGGTCTCCGACGTCACTTCTGTGTGGTCGTCTGATTCGGAGAGGTGCTGATCGGAATGGGCCGCGTCTCCAGGTGCTCCGACATGGTAACAGGCCGTGGGCCTACAGGAACGTGGTGGACCTCGGACCAGGCCTCGCTGATTGGGTCCAGGTGTGGTCCGGAATTGAAGAAGCAGTTCTGGCGCGTCGGTGATCTTCAGCTGGGTCAGTAGCTTCGCCAGGGTGTTGTTTATCTTGCTAAATGTAGTAAATTGGAGGTTTAGAAGGGTTTTTCAGGTATAGGATAGTGTAGAGGGCAGTTTGCTTGGGAGAGCACATGCAGTCGCCAGATACTGGCACCATCTTAATATTAATTCTCCTTTAATAAACAACTTCCCCTAACCCCACTTCTTTTCTGTATTCATTGTTGCCTTCAAAACCAAGCTCAGGAAGTTCAAGGTTTTTGATTTCAAGAATGATCCTATAAAACATGAGTATCCACACTGCTTATGAACTTTATGATGGCTCTGATTCTTTCTCCCTTCCTTTCCCTATTTGCCTTCATTTATTTCATTCTAGTTTTCTGTCTCTCCCCACCTTGTTCTCAGTGTGTTCCAACTCTGCCTTCCTTCATTCTATCTCCCTATTCTGTCCTGTTTGAATTTAGTGATTTGCGATATTTTGTGTGGTAACTATAAAAGCTTGACTAGTGTTCATTTCCAATTTACAGCTTCACTACTCATTTTCTTGCATCTGCAGATGATGAAGTTATACATATGGTTTCACAGTTAGTTAGCTTGTATGCCACATAAATGTCCATTCCTTGTGAGAGGCTGGATAGTATTAGTTCCACCTAGTTAATTGACCACAGAGACACTGAATCCAGTCCAAATCTTGCTTGGCATCTCCATGCACTAACTTATGGGAGTGCCTGGACAGCAACGGACCAGAGGAGTGGAGTGGAAAGGAGCTGGAGCAGCTGGGTGTAAACTTCATGGTCCACAGAAAAAATATGCAGCCTCCAGCCATGTGTGGAATTACATACTCTCCCTGTGATATGTTTATAAATGTTGAGCCATGTGGAGATGTCAGAATTCCTTTTTGAGGATATCCCGCATCCTGTATTTAGCCCAGCAGTATCCAAATTGTTTCTTTTTAAATGATACAATTTTAGAGTCATGCTCCAAAATGAAATCTAGTTTTCCATTAATATACAGAACCTCATGATGCTAATGTTAAATGACCCTGATGTTTTAAGTTCAAGTTTATCCACCACTGGTGGCTCTTTGTAAACTGGTGGGCCTTAATATTTGTATAAATAGCTGTCACTTGTGAGAGTTACCTAAAAATAACTCTACATTTTATACCAATGTCCAGAACTTCAGCTGTGCACATCAATGAAATAAGATGTCTGAGTTTACAAGCAGCATGACTTCAACCTTATTCTTGCATATGCTGATGTAATGTTATTAGACCTTTAAGTGTAATGAATGAAAGTAATTCAATATAAAGTGAGATTAATTTAATCCAGTAACATTTAATAGCTATCTTTAGCTTGTAAGCATGTTGTCGCTTATCTCTGACATGCACTGTTAAACCCTGGGTAAAGGACGTTCCCCTATAAGTAGATTGAAGTCACACAACTACTGCTCAATTTCTATTGGACCTCAGAAATGGAGATCAGAGAGCTGGAAATAGCATCTCTTTCTAATGGTCATTTGTGGGCAGTAATGATTGGAGAGGAATATTGTCCAATTTGGCTGTGGTTCTCCTGGTAAAACATCAGCAAGTCCTGAAGTCACTATAGAGTGATGTACATTTTGCCTTTGTGCACCAAAGAGCACCATTTATAAACCTTAATGCTCACATCCCTCTTTATAGTAACTGATAATGTCCCTGAAGTTAGATCCAAACTTAAAACCACTGCTTTGGCACAGTGCATTATTATCATAACATCTCTATTTTTGTGTTTGAGCAAAAACTTCTGACACAACAACAAAAGGCACAGTGTCAGAAAAACTGCAGTAGAGTATAATACAGTATTAACATATCAACATAATGTTAGAATGAAGGGCAGGAAATTAACCAGATATTAACCTAGATATTAACAAAGTGGGTCAAATGGGAGAAAGGTAGAACTACAGGAAGAAATTGCAAATCTATCATCATTCAGCACATGTCTTTTTCATTGAAAGGTTTATGGCCTAGAAGTCAGCCTGTCTGAAAGGCTGGGGTTCCAGACGTTGGGAATTAATATGTTAAAACTGGCTGCCAGATTTACAAAATGACTCAATCCTTCTTTATGGAACAAGAATAGCCCCATACCTGACATCCAGAGATCAGCTCTCTAACCACAGATTCCTGCATGGAAGGATGACAGGGAGAACTTAAAGACTGGGGAAAATATTCTTGCTCCTCAAGGGCCATTGCAGGGTTGTGAAAATGCTTATATTCCAACTACCCCCTCCCCAACTAAACACATTAAACCACCTTTGCTTCTATCTAATGATCTGTTAATAGACTAATGATATATTGGTTAATACAAGGATAAACTGCCAGCCTCGTTAAAATATATTAATTACCAACACAGTCCACGAGAGATTTAATTGCACAACCCTGCTCTGGTCCTTTTAAACTACAAGTAGATAATTCTGAAGATCTTCAAATAGTTCGTATCAGTATTGACCCCAACTCAACCACTTGTCACTATTTTCATTTGAGATCTTGCTGTGGGACATATTTTTGCAAAAAGTGTATCAAGGGTATCAAAAGTGTTCAAGTTAACCTTCAAACTGGAGGGAATACTGAGCTTTGCTGGAAAAATTCAACAACTTATAAGTACAGAACTGTACTTATAACTACAGTACTTCAATGAGAAAATAATATCATATGAATATTAATAAACAGTTAATCTGATTTTGTTAAATGCTGTTGAGCTTTGTTGAAGAAAATGAGTTGTTGGAGGTGTGTAGAAAACTCTGGCTTTCTTGGCATTATTATATTTTGATATCAACTTGCGAAAAAAGAGCAGAGTGTGGCATGTCAGACTGGAATAAAGTGAACGTTGAGCTATGATCTTTCTAGCTAATAAATGTTGCATAATATATCAATATATATGATTTGATAAATAACATGCTATTGGCCCTGAAAAGACAGAAAATTATTAATTTTATCATTGTGAAGTAGAAACATTTGCTTAATTGAACAAGGTCAAACTAACTGTAAAGCAATTCTAAAGGATACAAGAATATAAATCAAGACTATGATTTTGAAGTCATATTTTAAAATCATTTTTAAATAAACTTAAAATGTTTTGAAAGTTTTCCTCACTTTTTTCCTCAAATTTTAAAGACAATATTACATGAGACTTATTTATTTATTTCAACCTGGTTCATTAGTATCATAATTATTTCAGAATATTGAAATACTTGTGCATTCCCTGTGAAAGGTGTCAGTACTCAGTGGTAGCTGCTAACATCCTTCAATTTGTCTCAATGGAATTCAGCGATGTAGTTTGGGAATATGAAGGAATATGAAATAATTACACATCATTGTGAAATGACCTCTAAACCTTGAAATCCGTAAGATATTACATGAATTGTTCAAGGAAGTTCTAACACTGTTTCTAACATGGCTGTGAGAAAAATGTGATTGAAATCCTGAGTTCCTTATGGAATTTTATTTGCAAAGGAACTCTGGAGGAACACAGAATTTAACACATTAGTGTAGAATGTGGTTTCATTGATTGAAGGTTAGGAATATTGAGTGGACAATTTTGGCAATGAGAATCTAGGCAGTGCTCATTTCATTTAAAAGTGAACAGTGCTCACCCAGAAGTTAAATGTTAAGGATTTTTTTTTGGTCTGATAGCGGGTTGTGTTGCATTTGGGGAGAAAGTGGGATGTGCTTTTGATTATTGACCAAAACTGAAAAAAAAATGCACATCAAAACTGTTTGACAAGAGTAGTTTCTTTTTTAGAAATTTTCTGAAAACCCTCAAAAACAAGTTTTTTTTGTTGTTTTCGCTGCATTGACTTCAATCCTTTTTATTAGTTATTTATATTCATACAATTGGTTATATTACACCATTAATCTTGCAATGGTCAGTTTTATGGCTGTCTTTTTGAAACTATTCAACAACAAGCTGTTATGTTACCATTTCTAGAGAAACATTTTTGGAGCAACCTCTTTGCATGAGTTTTACTGTTAAATCAATACAGATATGAAGTAATGTACAGACTTTCACCTTCCATCTAACAGTTTTAGGCAAACTGAAAATGAACATGCAGGTCCACAGATTTCTGCAAAAATGTAGTAGTGTGTAGTGAGAAGTTGACATTGTAGTAACTACTACAGTTGTGTCACAGAGATGACCAGTACTTACAAACTGGTTCTTTTTTAAATGTATTCAAATCAGTCTCACTTACAGTGACTGATGCCTGAAAGATTGGAGTGTTTTGAAATAAAATATCAAACTTATTTTTGAAGAAATGGTTCTGATACAAAATTTGAATGGTAAACATTAAATATTTACATTAAGGTTGCCAACAGTTTTATTAAGATCTATGTTTGGAGAATTTAGTAAGCTGTAACATGTTATTTGAATTGAGAAGAGAGAAACTGTGCAATAGAAAAATTAGCTTGAGCATTTTAATAAACAGGTTAACTAGTTTATCTGTTTTGAGAACAGTAACAATCTTAAAAACAAAATGTAGGTATGGTTTTGTATCCTGGACCAGTGTCTGTAATGCACAGCACATCTTTGTTTCCTAATGACCATCAGACAAGCTTCTCTACTGTGCAAACACTGTTGCTTTCAGCCTATGAATTTCTAATGCTAGCTCCTCTTTTTCCTGCAGGTTGGAACGCCTGGTAGATGTCCTGAGAAAGAAGGTTGGGACAGGGAACGTCAGGACAGTGACCTGATTGAATTAGTAGTCACATCTGGTGACCAGGCTGTTCTATTCATCACTATACAAATAAAAAGGCCTGGTCTTAGCAAAGAGTTGCTGTAATTAGCACATTGACATAGCAATACAAAAAATAAATAAAATGTGTATTTTTAAAGTGTGGAAACTTGGAAGCATTCCATATCAATGATGTTTGTAGACATGCAAAAGAAGCTTTCAGATTTGCCAATTTAACAGTAATTTTTAGAATGCATGTCTATAAATGCATCACATTTTAATGCATATTTAATTAAATGGTATCCAGAATTATTAAGTTCTTTGTAAAAAAAAAATGCTTCCTTAAATCCAGTATAAATCCATAATGTTGATCACCATTAATAGCTGAAAACAGGACAATAGCCAAGATACATATTTTTACACATCTGAACCAAAATTAGGACATTGCAGATTGAATCGATTTTTATGCTCTTTGATGTTTAATTTTGTTTTAACATAATGTGCATGAATTAGTACCTTTGTCTTTTCTTCTAATATTTAAACTTTTTAGTAGTTTAGTTATAGTGTAATAGTAGCTTATTCAGAACTGTAATGTCAATTCTTTGTCCTTGTCTCACGATTTTAATTTGCTCAGAACTTACATCTAATCCGCTATAGCACTGAAATAAAGAACAATGTAAATTTGCTAATATTGAGTAAATTTTGACTTTTGGGGTGTATCGTGAGTTTTGCATCATGAGTTAGTCTTTTGCGATCTCTAGTTATACTCGAATCAAGGAATAATTGCAATTGTGGTATCATCGATGTTTCGTGTTTTTTGAAGTGATATAAAAACTACCATAAATATGAAAAATAGAAAGGTAACATGGATAGTGAAGATGGATAATTAGAACTATTGTAGCAAGTCCCAAATCTATTAACAATCTGCCATAACTATTTGTGTAAGAAAATGTTATCCCTAAAATATATTAATATTTTAAATGTAATGAATAGGCTGTTTTAACGTCCAAAATCAAAGTCAAATTAATGTGTTAGCAAATTAAAATTTATGCAGTACATTTAAGTCGGTACCATCTACGAACTGGGCTGCTCTGCATGTGCTCTAATTATGTGAAGGCACGAAGTTTTTAAATTATCAGCACCACCAACCGTAATGCTAATAAACGATTACAAAGAAAGAAAAGGGGAGAATTATCAAACGTGGACTGTTTAAGTGCGGATCTGCAGTTTACTTAATATAATCCGTGCAGGTTCGTTGCTATGATTCTACATGGAAAAAAAAAGTGGTTCAGTGAAAAAAATGTGAAACGATCTTATATATTGGAAGTTATTCATTCAAATGGCGTTGGGAAGGGAGCGAACTATTTTTCCAAGGAGTTGGTCATTATCGTGAGGTAATATACAGGAAGGATTTTCAATTGCATCTGTGCAGTTTATGATGCATTCGCGGTTTTCAGTTAGATGCAACTGTTCTTAAAGGAATCTGTTTTCAAATAGCACAGATCATTATTTCCTTAAATAACACAATAACCCCTCTTGAATATACCATTCACCATTAACGTATGTTTTAATATTATATTCTTGTTCTTTTCCAATGCATCATTAAAAATCAAGTTAACGGGAAGGGAGAAGGTGGAAAGCCCAACCAAGAGTTAAGTTGTCTGGATTTAGTTGGGAATTACATTATATTCTAATGTATGTTAATATTAAGGCAAAAAATGTATTTTCAGTAGAACTATCAATTTGGACAAAAGCTGTTTAAAATCTCCGCCATCAAAGATATTTAGAATCTCAATTACTCCGCTATGTTTTCCCTGCACTTTATGTGCACACTTTGTTTTGTTTTATCTTTTGGTAAACAGTAATACAAACAGAGTGACGATATATCTATTCATGATCCAAATCTTCTCACGTCTTTCAAGAAAGGATGTGCACTGGAAATAAGGCGGAGAAGTAAAACGGTTCTAGTAGAACGGTTGCAAAGTAAACGATTCTGTGCAGGAATGCAGAAAAGCAATTCTTTTAAGTAGAAATACGCCATTTACATATGTTTGCCGAGATGAGCAAGGTGAAATTAAGTAGAGGAGAAATGAATTCGGGAACAATGTCATTACCAACTCTTTGTACACCGTAAGAAAAAAAGCATGGATATTGACACTGTGGGGATCACATGTAATTACATAATGTGGAATAACGAGGTATTAAACGTGAACCGTACCATCCGCGAGTGAAAGTTCATAAACAGACTTCAGTCACCTTGCTCATTACATAGGGGGAATTCTAACTTGCATTAAATGGAACTTAAAAACTCAGCTCGAAACGTTATAAATAAGTGGCACGTCATCGTTTTTAATAAGAATGTTAGAAGAAATTTCTAAACAGGATCAGCAATATCACAAATTGATGGGTCATATCTGACATTTTCCATCTGCGATGTTAATGATATTCCAGTCGTTTCAGTGCCTTCAGTAGGAAATTGCGGAGAAGTAGTTGCCCATCTAAGTGCACGTGTGTCAAATCATCTCTTCTTTGATTATTAGCACCCCTAACTCTCCTAAGGAGCTGGACTGCACCTTTTGATACGTGTCTAGACGGCCACGCAATCTATTATTCAGCTTGCCAAATAAATAATACCCAAATCCAAATCTGCCTAAAGATCTTGGAGTTCGTTTAAACGTAATTTTATTCAATTGGCTCATTTTCTGATTACTGTTGGAAAGTTCGGCACCTAGAACTGCGATAGGCCCTAGTTATTGAACATTTTTTGGTATAATTAGCTCGTGACTGCATTTATGACTATTTCATCACATATATCAGCTTAGTAGACAATGTACATATTGTTCGCCTTGAGGTTGCTGTTCAATGGAATCCTGAGATTGATCCCTTTTCTGCAATATAATTTAAATTCCACTCGACGCAAAATTACATAGGAATTCTGTTTTTACAAAACTGTTTATAAAGAAATCAAAATTGGAGATATTGACAATCAATCCGTGGAACGTGAAAAACTTTTTCTCATTCAAAGTTTGCCTTTCAGAGTTTACATTGCTGCTACAGTAATCTGAAATTGTGCATCTGCCTTTATCTAAACCCTAAGAGCAGTGTTTCAGTGTCTGCGTCCTGCCAACTGTAATGTATAGTTAGTGAGACAATTGATGATGTGTGAATACTGTCACTGGTTTTATTGGATTTCCCCTTTCGCATGTGACGGTGCAAGTTTTTGTTCTGACAGGAGCTGGCTGCTGAGAGCACCTCCCCTCCAATAAAGAACACCATTAGATCTTGTAGAATTCACCTCCAACCGTAACCCTGGAGATGGCACAACCTGGGTGTCCTTTCTCTAATTCCTAAAGAGTCGGCACTGCATGTTTTCGAGTTTAAGTCGTTTTCTGTTGTCGGTAATCCCATGCTGCCAAATAAATACATTGTCTCAACTGTTCAGACCAACATCAAAAGAAAAGTGTCTGTCTGAAAGGAGGACGAGAATATTTATCTTCAATTTTTTTCGTTGAAGACTGACAAACGTCCTTTGTCAATTATGACACCAGCGGCAAATTATTTCAGAATAGATACTATATGAGAAGATCTAATGAAGTGATAACGCTTCAGTTGTTGCAAATACAATAGATTATGTTGCACGCTTGCTCATCCAACAAAAGGCGATGAAGCCTGATTAACCATTTTGAGACCAAAAAGATGTCGACAAGGCTACAAAACAACTTTTTATACGGTTTAATTAAAAACGTGTTACGAGCACAGAAAGGATGAATGCGATCTGAGAAAGCGTGGCTGAACTGGTTGCTATAACGACAGTAAATCTTTTACGCCTGTAGTGTTTCATACACTCCCATTGCAACCAGTAATCAGCACCTGCTACTGCACCAACCAAAGTCCAAAAAAAGTCCGGAACACATTAGCAATATCACACCCATTTATTGTTGTTGCATGTAGGGTCAATATCTGGGAGTCGCGTGCAATGCGTCGACCAGTTTCCTGCATTATCCCAAGTGCAAAAGAATTATCCTTCCCGATACTGCGCTCGCTGCATCTGTAGATTCCACTGAAGGAACAATCCCGTCAAAATAATTTCTCTGTGAGTGTTGGGAAGGTGGCCATTCCGCCATTTCAACGGGTTTCTTTTGCGCGACATTTAGTTCCATTTATATTAAAATTTAAAAATAAGAAAATTCTAAAAAATGAGATTTTATGTGTCGTTCTCTTACTAATTACTACAGCATAACATTTAAGTGTGTTTATCCAATCGTATTACTTGGCTCTAGCGATTTTTTTTGTAAAATCATCACACCTTGAATTCGGTACTTAATGCGGGTTTCTAACAGTTTGCCTACCGGGTTTCCAAGACATACGCAACTAACTAGATGATATCTCAATCGGTTCTTCCTTTGTAGTCTTGGTCTGTTGCTCTGGAAAGCTAAATACAGTTAAATCGGTTGTTCTTATATTTTTGTGAAGCTTTAATAAAACTGCCCGTAAACTTCTGATAAAAAGAGCAGCTGTTCCACAAGGAGACTTCGATAGAGATCTTCTCTCCACTCCTCTCACTTCTTTTTCCCCTCCTGCTCCGAAGGGTTTTGCTTTGCTCTTTTCGTTGGCCAAGCACAATTGTGTTATTGGAGATAATTAATTCAATCCCGATCAAAAGGCATTAACACGCCTTTGGTTGTAGTGGGTTTAAAACCAGAAGAAAGGGAACACAAAACTCGCCGAGCAGCCATACTGATAACTGCTTTGAAGTGAAGGAGTTGAAGGACTGTAGTCGAAATTTTTGCCCATACGGCACAAAAAAAATAGTCGGAGCTTTTGATGGACATATGAAGACTACCTCATAACGGGAGCAACAAGTAGCTCCCTCGTCGTCATCCTCCTTTGAGTCGGTGCTTTGCCTGCTGATAACATATGTCAGCTCTTAATACAGAACCCCCAATCTAATTACTTCTGCTCACCGACTACACTGGCGTGGAGCTAAATGCTAATTCTCAAGAGAGAAAAAAGTCGTGTCCAGGGAGCATTCCCAACTCAGAATGGAAAGTGGAGTTAGGGCACTGTTAAAAAGAGTCCAATAAGGTCCTTTTATATCTGCTATTGCACTTAATGAAACACTAACGAAGGTCTCTAGAGTCAAGAAGGGTGATGTATTACTTTTTCTTTAGATCGAAAGAAAAATTGGTCATAATAAGCAAATGTGAACAAGAACCGAGGGTCGTTATAATAGATAACTTTGTGAGGGGATGTTAGAAAATGTACTTTGGCAAGATTCGATATTAAAACGTTATTGACGAAAGAAACGTTTCTGAGTGCTGTTTCTCGATAAACACGCCGTGAATTGGAAATTGGTTTAATATTACTTGATTATCATTTACAAAACAATTTATACAATTACATCTTGTTTCGCTCTAATCTGAGAAACATTTAAACGAGCATTACCAAAATATAAACACGTGGAACAAAACAACCAGTATCGATATAACTAACGGCAGTCTTTAAATACGTGACGAAAATTCGTGCTCTTCTACGCCCAGGAAGACGATATGCGCATATATTCAACTGTAATATTTCAATGGGTGTTTAGACAACTTGAAAAGCAGTATTACTCAAAAGAGAATTGCTCGATCCTAGAATTATTGTCTTCGCAATTTAACATTTCACGACATTTTTAATGATCTTGGAAACAAAACAAAAGATATTCACAAAAATATCTCCTTTTATGTCTGCCATTCTGAAATCAATCCTGCATAATTACCAGTTTTCAAAAATTCAAAAGAAGTACATTTTAAAATGATTTCAACTCAACACCATCAAATTTAAATAAAAATAATAAAACGAGAGCTGGAATCATAACAACATGCATAAAGTTTCGGGTCGTCTGTAGGTCTGGCATTTAAAATAATCTGCAACTATAAAGAGGGCATTAAGAAATCGAAGTTGAAGGTTGAA
Organism: Hemitrygon akajei; assembly: GCF_048418815.1. Classification (NCBI taxonomy): domain Eukaryota; kingdom Metazoa; phylum Chordata; class Chondrichthyes; order Myliobatiformes; family Dasyatidae; genus Hemitrygon; species Hemitrygon akajei. The sequence continues at coordinate 62,874,797 of NC_133126.1, forward strand.
TTCGTCGTTTGCCAGTCTGAACCAATGCAGTTTCAAAATAGACAGTCAGAAGTAATGCAAGAGATAAGCAAGCAGCGCGAATATCAGGTTATTCCGAGACTCGTCGCTTGTGTACAGATTTCACTGTTTTCGTATAATCGTAAATTATTTCCAGGGTTGAAAGTCAGACTGTTGACAATTTGAGAGCGAAAAACACACAACACTGGTAGGTTAGATATACAAAGAAGGGGCATCATGCCTGGCGGGGGGAAAACGTTCACGGCTTTGCATCCTCTCCAGAAACAGTTTCTCAGATGTACGTAAGTTAACAAGGAAATGTGAAAAATACAGAGGTTTAAAGTACAGTGACTTCTGGATCCTCTCGAAATTAGATGAATTGCATATGGAAAGGGGTGATTTATTTTAAATTATTACAGGTTTCAGCTTCCAGTTCAATATATTTCCATTTTATGAAGGGACAGATTCTTTACCCAGGTAGTGATTGTTAAATCCAGTTCCTGTCAGAGGTCAGGAGACGTTGTTTGTCCTGTCCAAAGTTCGTATTGAATGGATTTTGGCACCCTGTCTGGTGGATTAGAAGTCACAAAGAGAGAGGGGGAAAAACAAGCAAGACTGGACCCAAGAAACTGGTGGCATGGAACAAAATGCTAAATGTCAGAAGAAGACCAAGTGCTCTCGCTCAGATCTGCCTTTATTAGTTTTGTTCCTTCCTTAAAACTGGAAGATTTATCTTAAGAGAAAAAAATACTGGGCCGGGCTGGGTGTCCATTAACCGACATTGTTCGACCTTGAATCTCTAAAGTTAACTACCATCGATTTATTTGCATGTTGCAAATGCACATTCATCTCGTACTTTTCCTTTAAACTTCCGATATTTTACTATCCTTTTCGATGGAACGGCTCGTTTTTTTTAATCACACGGCAACTTTTAGCTCACCCCGTTTCTCTCCTGTGCCATTATCGTTTCCAAGAAAGATCGAAGGCGCCGAAGAACCAACGACGATGCTCTTCGTTAAAGTTTTCATGGAAAGGAATGAGAAATGCAATATGTATATTAAATCCGATGTGTGGTTCTTGCGGTGTAGGTAAGATCTCTGAGGAAGATGTTCAGTCATAATTTAATATTCAGGTAGGATACATCGTTGACAAAATGATCAAATGTTCTGTGTAATTTTTAATGAGTGCGTCCTTTTGAGTTTTATTTAAAACCCTTCTAGGTCTTACACAACGATACGAATCATGTACGTTTGACAGTTAATGTAACAATGGTGATAGAGTATCTATTAATCGGAACTGGACTTGGTGTTCCGATAGGACTGAAAAGCAGCACCTACTCCAGCTCATTTTAGCCTGTTATTTCACTGAATTTACGAACAGTGGCTCATCCAACCCCCATGTTTGCACTGTCCATATTGAGTGTTTATATATCGATTTTAGTATTAAACTTGTAAAATAATCAGAAAATCTATCGATTAAGGGGAAGTGGTTCGCTCAAAGTCATGACGGCCGAATGTTCAGACGCATAATCCGTGCCACCAGCGAGCACGCCAACCCAATAGATTTTCATGCATGTCTCATTTTATCATACATCAGGAGCATTCACTTTTTGTAGAGTAGAAAGCTTTAAAATAAAGTATTTCCTCGATTTGTTTTAAAGAAGCTCTGTGGATCTCGAACAAAGGCTGCAATTACAATGAACCACCTTTAGACATTACGAAATAAACAACTACCTGTAGTATCAAACAGAGGACAGCCTGCAAGCAACAATTCGTTTCGCAGTATACTGATCTTCGGCGAATGTGCAGTTATGCAAGAGTTTGAGAGTAAATTAAAGTGATTGTCCTTCTGTTACTATCAAAGAATATGAACAACGCAGCTTAGAAATCAGCTTCAATGTAAACCGACGGTGTCTTCAGAAAAGAAGAATGCAGAACTTCAAAATCCGTCTCGCCTCTCATAAGGAAAATTATTAACCTGAAAAGCTCTCGGCCCCTCACTGATGGATTACAAATCACAAAGAGAAGAAAATCAGTTTGGAATAGAGAATGAAGCGTGTGTGAACAGGGCAAAGTCCTAAAAGCAAAGCAGTAAACGCCTTCAGTCAGTATTTGCCTTGATCTGCAAACACAATCCTTAAAATATTAACGGAGGAAGTACACTTTGTATAGAAAATTCACATAAAAAGATCTCACATCCAACCTTGACTACTGGTTTTAAAGTTGGTGTCGTGCTTTTGTCCACCCCTGAAGCTGGTATTTTCAGAACTGGAAATTGTCTGTGAGTGCATTTGGAAATATGTAGTAGATCAGGGTGTGTGGTGGAAAGCTGGGGGTTGAAACCGAAACCTACATATCTCGCCCCATTAGGGTATGTAAATTTAAAAAAAGAATTTATAAATGTTTTGATGGAAAGAACAAATAACACTCCACTATTCGTCATATCATTGCCATGTTTGAGAACCGAGCAATTTAATTCTTTCTCCCTTTCTGGGCATGCTCGACATCTTTATTGTAAAAGGGCAAATGCACGTCATCTGGCGGTGTAATGAAAACTATCAGTATTCTTGCTGCTGGAGTGGGGGAGGGGCAGGGTTGAGTTCTTTAAGGGGTTTCCATACTTTGCCCGAACGCTAGTTTGTTCTATTGACTTTAGCACCAAAGAAAACAACCTGCGCTTGTACAATTCAATATTACATCGGACTGTCAAACGAGATTGATCCTTCTTACATATTTACCGTTGAGAAGAATTCAAGAACGGTCGATGCATTTTCTTCTGCATTTATTTCAACGGGGTATTTCTGATCCGAACAGAGACAAATGTCAAAAAGAGTTCATCAGCTGATTTACTTTTTTTTAACTTCTGATGTTTTTGCGCCATTCTAAAATTATTATACCAACAAAAATGAAATTTAAATGCAGGTACAATAATGTCACTAGTAGACGGAGAGGAAATTTCTGAAGTGATTTCACTAGTTACTGACTTCTACTTCGCTAAAGCGCTAACATTAACAAGGTCTCATTTGGAAAAGTTGCACGGTTGAAAATGCGTTCAGTTACTATCAAATTAAATACCATTTTATTAAAACAAATACAAATCTGTTTAAGGGTATATGAAACAGCGTAAAGGCAAAACCTCACTTGCACTTACTGACGGCGGTGTTTTGATTAAAACAAGGGGTTTCATCAGTAGGCGAAATAAATCCAACACCTAACACCCTGCGGTTCAATATTGTACAATGGAATTTCGGCAAGCTATGTAGTGGTAGGGTTTTAATGTATCGGAACTTATCCCAATAAACGCTGAAACCAGTCATAACTTGATAATTGGTTCATACATCAATAAAGAAAATTGATAGCTATCTGATTTTATCTTTGTGACCAAATGTATCTTTCGTAAAAATGCGTTTTGTTTTAAAATGGCTTTTCTGGAAATGTATTTAATCGCTGAATCGATTTTGTGGCCAAAATTATACTCTGGCCAAAATTACACTACAGCTTTTCCAGATTGTGTTTATGACTAAGTACTCATAAAATATTTTCAAATTTACTTTCCAAATATCGTAACTCACTAAGACTTGTGGATGAAATAAACAGAGTTTAGCAAGGCTCACATCTCTGACGCACGAACGTGGATCTTGGAGATTCAGTGGATTCGCTACACCCTCTTAATTTCGCACTGCGTTTTTTCACTCATCAGGGGGCAATTACGTGATAATTAAAAGAATTTCACGGTTACTCTGACAATGTGTGTGTCCCACCAGTGATCAACGATCAAAGCGAAAGCTATTGATGTCCAAAATCCACTTGGTAGATCGAAATTACAGAGTGTTTTGTGCCCGGACACAAAGAAATGCAATACTGTTACACATTGCAGCAATTGTATTAGACAATACTTTGTCCTTGTTCTCAGCGTGACTAAGTAAATCTCTTTCTCTCTACAGTGTACCTAATTGTTCCGCGCATTCTTTATCAATTATCGGTTTCGATGGAGCTCTGATTTCATTTCTGTCCGGTTTTGTTGGTTGTGGTTGATTGTGTTTCCGGCGGAGATATTTTGCCGGAATGTTTAAGACACAGCATGCATGAAAACGATACAAGATAACCTCAGATCACTTAATTAACTGTCACTATGAAATATAAATTTATAACCACATATAATGGTCCTTTTCGTGCACGGGGTCAGGGCATTTGCAGCAGTTTCCCAGAAACGGTGCTGCCGATACTTATAAACAATTACGTTACCTTTTAAAGTTCTTAACTGTAATTGAAAATGTTATTGTTGTGACATTCAGTCCCTAGATCTACCTTAAATATGTTGAATGCGCGGAAATATTCTGTGCTAACCTCTTTTCTTTTAATTATTCTGGTGAGTTTTGATTTCTTGACTACGTATCCATGTAGCTCTTTTTAATATAAATTGTAAGGTCTGAACCCGAACGACTAAATTGTCGTTTAAGGGAAAGTGTTGAAGGAATCCAATCATAGATCTCATGTGCCTGGGAACCTTTCAATGAAAATCTGATTATTGTAAAGAGACACAACAGTTATTGCAGGATTAAAGAAACATAATTTAAGATATATGACCACTGAATAACAATTTTAAATCAATCTTACGTTTGCTTTTATCTGTTATTTTCGTAAGATCAACATTCTATTTGTTATAATCATTTTACCGGCAAAATTACCTTGCGAAATGTCAGATCGATTTTAGTCAATATAAATCGCCGCTAGTGCCGAATTCCATATATCAGAAATAATTTGAATACTTTAAAGATAAGCACATCTAACGCTGAACCATCTAGTAACAACTTACAAAGTGGGTGCGAATTATCCTTTTATTTTCTCATCAAATCAAAATAATTTTATTTTCATAGAATTACAAATACAAAATTAACAACTCCTTAAATTCCATTTGTAATTTGTATTATTATTTTTAAACAACGTAAGACTATAAAGGACCTAGAGTTGACCATGCAATAAATTAGGCACATAGAGAAAAGCTGTAAGAACCCGCCTGGCTATTTACTAACACCGACATTTCTAGACAGCTAAACACAAGTGGGAAAAGTGCATACACACCGAGTAGAAATTATAATTAAAAGTCATTGTCGAACGATAAAAAGGTAACTTTTCGAGGTTCCTGATGCAGGTAACATTTGGTTCATTTTTTAACAATAAACCCGCTTTTTTAAAAATTTATTCGCAAAAGTTGAAATGATCATGCAAACTGAGTCAAGAAACAGTCTTCCAGGCTCATTAAAACTGTACTGCATCCAAAAAAAGCTGCGAAACAGCAGTTTCGTATAACTAAGATGCAATTATTTTCTCCAAGCAGCCCGTTTAGTTGATTTACTACCACCCGCACGCTCATCTTTTCAAGTCTTGAACCAACTTCTGTGCAGCTACTGGGAACGTTGAGTGGAAACGGAGAACAATATATCACAAGTAATTCTAAAATCTTACAGCACGTCTGAAAAATATTAAATACATTCTGCAGGTGTCTGCCATATATACAACTGTGATTCATCGGCAAACATTGCAGCTACTTTACACTTGCACAGTTTCTATACATATTAACGTTACAAAGTAACAGTCCTTGCACACGGGGTGCATTTATGAGCAATCCCAATGAGGGAAAAGTGTTTGTCATTACAATTGCGGAACGGGTTTAGCTTCGTGACTAAGAAGTGTTGAGAACAGGTCTGGAATACACACCTTGGTAATAGGAAGCTTCGCTGGCCAGCATCGAGGGCTCCATGCCGTTCTTGCCCACGGAGCCGAGAGGCAGCCCGCTGGCCATGCTGCTCCCGTAGCCGGAGTAGTGCATAGCCTGCTCGTAAGCCTTCAAGTCCATCTTGTGGTGATGCTGCTGCTCAGATGACATGAGGTTGTTGATGGAGAAGGGGTGGTTGAACGAGTAGTGTGGATCCGCCTTCAGCTGGTGAAGCTGTGGCGGTTCGGCCGCCACCGACACGTGGCTCAAGGGCTGTAACAGCGGGGTTACGTGAGAGGACTGCGGGCCCAGGGCGCCGCCGATAGCCGAGGCCGAGCTCGCCGCCGGCGCCTGGCACTTGAGGTCGAGGCGGGGCGCCGTGTCCGGATTGGGCTCAACTCGGTTACGGGTCCGGCCGCCGGCGCTGTTGTTTCCAGCCGGGGGCGGTGAGCCGACCGCTGTCTCTTCGTCCTTCCTCAGCCCGTCCGGGCCCGCCTTCAGCGGAGCCTTCTTGTCGCACTTGAATCGCTTCTGGCGCCGCAGGTAGCAGCCGTTCTCGAACATGTTGCCCGAGTCCGGGTGCAGGCTCCAGTACGAGCCCTTACCCGGCTTGTCGGGCGAGCGCGCCACCTTGATGAAGCAGTCGTTGAAGGAAAGCGAATGGCGAATGGAGTTCTGCCAGCGCTGCTGGTTCTGCCGATAGTAGGGGAAGAGCTCCATGATCCACTGGTAGATCTCGCTGAGGGTCAACATCTTGCTCGGCGCTTGCTGGATGGCCATGGTAATGAGCGAGATGTAGGAGTAGGGCGGCTTGGCATGCGGGTAGGTGCGGCGCAGGCTCTTGGCGTCGCGGGGTCGGCTGACGTTGGCCTGCGGGTAAGTCATGGGGCTCACGCCCGGGTATGGGCTCAGGCCGTTCAGCGAGGCCTGCTGGCCGCTCAGGCCGGGACTGAGCGCCGCGCCCATCGCCGTCATGCCAGCACCCATTGCCGGCCCGCTGCCGGCCATGCCGCCCATACCGGAGCTGAGGCCGGCGCCGATGGCCGGGTTCCCGTAGGTCATGTTAAAGGAGCCGGAGGTCATGTTGCTGCCGGAGCCCATGGTGTTCATGCTCATGTAGGTACTTGCTAGTCCCGGGTTCATGCTGCTCACCGGCACCGACGAATAGGCCTTCACAACAAAATAAAGGTGTTAGTTGTACGGATCAAAACTCCTCTCCTCTTCCTCATTCCCCACTTTGTCACCTGCTGCCTTGGCAGGAAACTGACTTTTTAGCCCAGACTGGTGGGTCATTTGAGTTTAAAAAAAATAGGCGAGTAAGCCACGCCTCTTAAAATAAAGTACAAACGTGTATAGCACCTTTCTCCCTGGCATTACTGTAACATACAGAATCGCGCTACAACTGGATGTTTGTGAAGACCCCCACCCCGCCCCAGCTGTCTCTCTACACCGGAGCAGACCGGCCGCTCCAGGGGTCCCAACTCCACTCCCCCCACCCCCAGCCACCCCGTGGTCAATAAACTTGGAGACTCCCGCTTAGCCCCTGCGCGTCCTCAAATGAGCAACATGAAGCAGTCCTGTGAACCATTGGTGCCCACTGAGCTGATATCCTTCCATTCTGAGGTTTCCTAAACTGCCCACATGATATCGCCACACATACTAAAAAAACGTTCTTATTTCTTTGGGGGGGGGGGGAGGGAGAGAAAGTTCCCCGGCGGATTGCCTATAACCTTGTCATGAAAACGGTATTAGAAAACACACAATGCCCGGTGATAGTTAACGATCGCAAGTGCTCACCTCAAAAGGAGGTTCAAACGATACTTTTACTTACCTCCTGTGGTTCTCCGTAGAAATTGCTCCACTCGGAAGCTTCGTGCCCTTCCATCTTCACCGTACCTAACATCATGGGGGCAAAGCACAATAAAGAAACATCAAGGCTTGCCCCCAGAATAAAATCCCACCGCGGATGCACTCTGGCTGAAGCCGAGTGAGAGAGATAGACTGCGGGAGTGGGGAAGTGTTGGGAGGTGAACACTTTGAGTGGCGCTGGGGACATGCGTAGTGATCCAACTACTCACAGATCCTGCCTCCTATTCCGATTTGCGCAGATTTTTCTTTATTTGAATAGTTAGCTCTCACCTAGGCGTTAGCATACCCTGCTCCGATTGCATACCTGCCTTAACGACAGCGGCAGCTTGTGTCCCAACAAAGCTGCCAGTCAGCGGGGCCGATCTTTAGCCATTGAAAATAGTCCCTATTGGTTTTTGTAAAGAGACTAATTGGTTTAACTCGGAAACAATAGAAAAGACAAACTCCTGCAATGGGACAAGAAGCGATAAATTAATCGGGCAGCAAAAAGCTAACCGAGGATGCGTTTTCGCCCGGAGATTAAATGGGTGAGGAAAACGGAGGACGTTTTGTGCATCTTTTTCTAGTTTAACCTTATCTCTGGTACTGCGACATTCTTTTTCAAACTAGTTAATTAATGTTTTTCTCAGTCATTTTAATCAAACATTTCCAAACAACGACGTCCTTTACCTTAAATATCTCCTGTGGCAAGTTGAAGAAATGGGACATCAGTAAGGGGATAAATGCAAAAATACTCTGACACTTTCCTGGTTTGTTTGGCCTTCCGGCGGTCTAAATCTGACTACTAGCACTCCCGAGTCCCACAGATGTAACGCACCGCCACAAATACATCAATACAGGTTTCGGAGAGGAACGTTTTCATCAGCCTAAGATAAACTGGTGAAGGTTGAAGCGATTGTTTCAACTGCATTGCTCCGGCCAATCAGTAATCTGTAAAATTGATAGTTGGTCTGGCAGCCTGTCTAGCGATAGCACTGTTAGCAAACCTTTGGCCGGCAAAGATTTTATCTCGATTAGTATCAGTAAGCGTCCGAAAGCAAGCCATTTCTGGGAAATTTTCCGGATCCCAAGTGATTCGTTAAATTCCACGGTTATGTGAGCTACAATCTGAGCAGCACATGTTGGTTGGACAGGCTGGAAAGGGCGAAGGACCTTTCTGTCTGCTGTTCATTTAGAAATCTAAACAAATGTATGTTTAATAAGGCTTTAGGGCCAGCGACATTCCTACCGTGAAAGAGAGGAGTCGGCCTGAAAGTGGCAGATGTAATTAGCCCGAGGAAGAATTTACTCTGCAGCGTGACGTCTTTGAGGAATGGTGTTAAATAAACGCATTCTTCGCCCTTCTTTCGTCGGGATAGGTCGTAAAAATGCAGATTGGAAGAATAGTTTGCATTCAAGATCACGTACCTCGGTTACCCTCTCCGAAGTTTGCAGCCAGCGACAGCCCTCGCTTCAAATCACCAATAAGTGGGACTGCAGCTTACCCCTTGGCTTTATGTAGCGCCTAGCAACGGGACTGCTTTTGGATCAGAGATGTTAACCGCAACAAAATGAATGGTATTGGACTCCTTTCTCGGTGTGTCTTAAGAAGAAGTTTGCTGTCCACCCATGAACGGCCCTGAGTACATTAGAGAGAACATTGTGCTTTACTGCTGAAAACACAAGCCCTAACATCTCATAGATCAGGAAGCTTTGGTCAGTGACTAGGTCTTCAATTTTACGTCTTTGTGAAAGGAATGTGGTTTTAAATGTTGTTAGAAACTCAAAGCTTTGCGAATGTGAGGTAGTTGAGTGGATTAAATCTTCTTTCTGAGAAGAGAGGCTGGTGCAACAACACGATGCGATTCTATGAAGGGAAACAACCTCTGACTCAGATAGCGTTATAACTGCACTTCAGATGCGCTGAGAGCGGCAACGTGTCTTCCAGTGGGGTATTGGTCAACGAATTCAAGAATGAATGTCGGGAAGAATATAATTTCCAGCATATCCCCGTACGAAATGTCTACATAACACATTCTCAACAATCTAATACTTTGTGAAATAAAAAATACAAAATCTTGTCAATTTAACTAATCCGTATGTAATGTCTAGGTGACATCATCAACGGAGATTTCCATTGGTTTTGAAAACTTTGATTTTGGGGAAAACGTTGTCAAAGATCATAGTTTTAAGTAAATTAGCGATAGACGAAATTACAACTTGGCGTACTTGAACAGGCTCAACCAATATGCGCCAGAGGAATTTGTGACCTTTTCATTTCATTTCCCTGGAGGGTCTGGCTGAGTGTGCAACATCTCGCCTAGAAATGGGTGGTCAGCTCTACCTGAAAATAATTTAGGGGACAGTTCTTATCTGTGACGGCACACAACACGGGTTCCTAAAGAAATATTTGAAAAATTTCAATTTTAAAGCTTTTGAGAACTATTAAAGAATATCGAATGAAATGTTTGTGTAATATTCATTATTTTAGGTGCAGTACGAAAACATTTTCAACTATAAAGTGTAATTTGTTCACTGATTTACACGGAGTTTGCAGCATAAGCGGAGGGCATTCTGCCCAACAGGCCCATGTCGGCGTTCGGGCTCCACCCCTACCCTTTCCATCCTCTGTCATTTAGTAGTGTCCAAATAATTTCATCTTCCTTTCTGAGTGAAGGCTTCCCCAAATCCATTCATTGTCGTTTCATTGGGCATTTTCCCCAGTATTACTGTTCGGATAAAGAATTATGTCCTCAAACCCTGTTTGATAGCTCAATTACTAATTCATATTCATTGCTCCTAATTGAGATTTGATTCCTATTATTGTTACCATTTATTCTGTGTCATTTAAGTAATGATTTCAAAGATCACCCACAGATCGTCCGTTCGTCGTTTAAGAAGTAAGGAGACCCAGCTTGTTGCTAGTATAACTTGGTATTTTTGCTACCACGTTGGTGTGTCTTTTCAGACACTGCATTCCTTTTTAAAGGATAAAATATGGCGACCAGACTTACACATGAACCTCCAAGGGTGGTTTGACCAAAGTTCAATATAAGTTTAGAATAACTTCTTGACTTTTCAATTCAATACATCTAGACATAACAAACATTTGATTTGCTTTTTTATGCCTTTTATTCACCTGAATCTCTACATTTAGTGATTTGTGTGTCTGTATTCCAAGATTCCTTTGCTCCTCTGTGCCAGTAGTTTTACTTTTCTTAGCAAAATGTAATTCCGCACAAGTGACGGAGTTAAAATTCTGCGAATACAGTGCCCATTCTGGATGTTTATTGACGCCTTCTTGTAGTTTGAAGCAGTCCTTCCCGTTGATGACGTCTCGTCCACAAGTTTGGCGTCATTCACAAAAAAAGTACAAAATCATTTTTGATTCCAAAACCTAAGTGTTAGTACAAATTTGTAAGTACATCTATCCCAGTGCAGCCGTAGCTCACCTCCTTGTTGCTGAACCCTTTACTGTAGGCTTTTTGTTTGAAGCCAGCTGTCCTGACTTGTTTCCTACTGACACTTTATTCACTAGTCTGTAAGTGAATGCCTGATATACAAGCAGGTTGCAAAATGTCAAAATAGATTTACAATAAAAAATTTAAATATTGAAACAATAAAACCACTTGACTTCTCACTGGTCCTGCAATCTATTGATGATGTTTGTTGTTGCAATTTCTACATCAGAAAACTGTGGCTTGAAATTTGCCTTTGGCCCCTATCATCGTCGGCAGCTCATCTGACCTCGCGGAGCCATTCTGAACAGCAGTTCTCCACAGAACCGCCGGCTGAAACTTCCTCAAGCTATTCATCTGGTTGCACCCTCTGTAGGTGCTTCCTGATCTGTTGAATATTTCTTGTACTTTAATGTGTGTTTTATAACTCCGTCGCTTCTGTCTTCCTTCGGTGCTTATAGTACTTTAGCTGTACTATACTTCTGAACTGGCAACACTAAATATGGGCAATAATGTCTCTACTGTTTATTTTCTGGATTCTTTTCAATTATGCAGACGCAATCTTATTTAACCTGATTTCAGCCTATTAATCAATCATTAGTCAATAATTCCTTATGTGTTTTAAATACGGTTTCAGATTTTGCCTTCCATTGGTATATCCACCTGACCGTTTCCCGAAGCAATGTTACTAGTTAACGTTTCCATCTTCTGGCTGCGACGAACCCTGGTGTTATCCCGTCCATTCTTCAGCGGGCATGTTTGCCTTTTGACCCTTCGATTCATACTTTTGTGGAATATGTTACCACTTCTCCTTATGCGCGAGATTTCCACCACCCCTATAGAGTTTTCCTGTCACTCCGGGTTTCGTTAGTTTGGGGCTTTTTTAAGGGAAAAGATAGTTATATTTAGCTCTGCATTGTTTGAAGTGTGACATAATTTCGGATAAGAATACCGCAGATGAAAAATACTCTTACTTCGTCCCATCGTGCAAAGGAAGCAAATTAATTGGCCATAAACGAACAATTTAATATATTCACGTGTGTAATTTAAAGTAGTGTTACGGATTACCTGCTGAAATAGCTTCTAGTAATTAAAGGGCCGCTCTCATAATAACCAACAGAGAAAGGGGCCGGAGTATTACCAACCGAGAGCAGAAAGCAACCATCTCGAGAGAGCGTCTCCGGGGACGCTGACGGTTTCAGAAAGGTCTCATTAGCATCTAAAGAGCAATATGCACTGAGTGGATTTTCGTAACAATGTTGCAAAATTAATTGGACAATTCCAATTCAACCAAGCCATCTATAACCAACAGTGCAAATCTCGGTAAATTTGAGTGTTGTGGCTCCTAATAGCCACTCTTAATGAACTAATACGTGTTCTGTGCTTTTTTTGGTTAATCTTTATATTGTACAATTAATTATAAAGTGTTTGGCCTCCAACACCAAAATAACAAGTAAGGTCGAGAGTTACTTATTAACAAATCCGCATTCCCTTCATCATTCTACAACATTTAATGTATCTCATTGTATTAAAATAAATTATGTAAGTACAGGAAGCGCTCGGTGCGGACGTGCGGGGAGTTTTTGTGGTGTGATGCAGGGCGGAGCCTGACATTTGCAGCGGTACGCGGTCATTCATAAACACGTCCCAATGTTTTAAGGAAACGGGACTGAAACTCCACGATTTTCACATCGATTGATGCCATGTTCAGCTTCGGTTGTATAATTTCGATTGCCGCCAAGGTAATAATTTACGAGCACCTTATGACCAATAGTGACATGATAAAATTGGAATTTACTTTCTACATCCTTTTTGGAGACACGGTACAAATAATACGACCTTTGCTTGTTACCAGAATGCCCTTCAATATTTTGTACCAATCTTCCACAGTACATTCGGTACTGATTTTATTAATCTCGTGAACTCTTAAAAATTCTTTTCTTTACAACACAGAAAGTTTTATACTCCCGCTACCGAATTAGCAAACACTCTCACTGGGCTTCCAGATTCTTATAGTCAACTTCGCCTCTGTAAATGCCAAGCCCCGCCGGAAAAAAACAAACTTACCCAACAAATCACCACGCAGAAACAGTTACGGCTGTGACATATGAGTACTTCTGTTAACACTTGGAGTCACAGAGTTACACTACACGGAAGGAGGACGAGACATAGAGTTATACAACAAGGAAACAGGCCGTAACATAGAGTTATACAACACGGAAACAGGCCGTAACATTGAGTTAGTTATACAGCGTGGAAACAGATCGTTCGATCCAATTCGTGCTTTCGACCGTGTTGTTCAGCGAGTTAGACCCATCTGCATACGCTCGGCCCGTAGCCCTCTGAATGTCTGCTATCCATGTCCTTATCTCGATGGCTTTAAAATGAATACTAAGGTGTCCGTCTCAACCACAATTTCTGACAGCTCATTCCAAATATGCAGCACAGTTTATGTGAAAAAGCTCGTTTAAATACCCCGCCTCTGATTTAAACCCCCCCCCCCCTTGTTTTCAGCACGCTTATTCAGCGAAAATGGTTCTGTTGTTTCATTCGGTCTACGCTCCTCATCATCTTTCATCCCTCCAGGCTCGGTCCCCAGCCCTCCCACCTCCCCCCCCCCCCCCCTCCTGCATTCCAGGGGATGAAATAACGCAACCTGTCCTTGTAACTTAGGGCCCCAAATTCAGGCAACATCCTGGTTAATCTATCCTGCACGGCACCAATTTCAAGCGATGAATTTTCAGCTGACTGACTCTAAAATTGTACTGTCATACTGTAATTAGTAATGCTGATATTAGTAAACATCACTCTAATAAAACGAACACAAGAGTATTATTTTACTTCACACCAGCAACATTAACGGCAGTTTTACCGGGCCAGCATGAACGCTGAGAACTGCAATCATCCGAGGATATCGGAGAGAAGTGAGTTCTCGGAGCCGAATACCCAATTCTTGCTCTCAATTTCTAAATTCATGCTATTTGCTTAACAACGCACTCAGCGGTTATTCTACAACATGGAAACTGGATGAAATTCAATGCAGACTGTACAGAAGAATAATTTTGAAACTGGCATACAAAACGAAAAAGACAAAAAGTAACATGCAGAATTGAATTCTGACCGGCGGACACGTTGTAATTACTGGTCCTTATCTGTCAGCCTACGTAGGCGTTCAGTTATGCGCGCTGGGAATGCCGAGGCTTTGAACTGTCTTTTATTTCTTTACTGGGCTGTTGATTAGCACAATCAATACTTTTCTCTTTTAAATCCCGCCATCAGAGATAGTCGTTTCCGCTCTCCCTCCTCCTGCTACTCTGGACTTCGCCTTGGAACATTAATTTGTTTTTTTCTCTTCAAAGAACCTGGCGGACATTTCTCGTATTTCCGGTTTTGATTTGGACCTCCCGTTTCCACGTTTCTGTTTCGGATTTGGGCTGTTTATGTCCCGGTGTCTGTAAGCCAAGTTTTTTTAAAAAATCGTAGAAACTAAACATTTCAAATAATCACAATATGAGAAAGTCAACATATAATATGGTTTCAGGTAATACTTTTACGTAAAGATTTCGTGAACTAAAATGTGTACGGAAACTCTGTGAATCAATTTGTAATGTAGAATAAAATGCCATCTAGTGCACTATCAAGTTATTAAAGTGCTTCAAAGGATGTCTCTGTTACAGGTGAACAATAAGGATCACCTTACAGGTTGAAGCATAATATTAGATAAGAAGAGTTAGATTTTGGTGATTAATGTATAAAGTCTCCAACACATTTGCAATGTTGGCAGATTTAATCCCTATTTTCAGTGAATTTTTGTGTTCTATTTAGGCACTGTAAATTATCAGCTTAAATATTGATTAATTACACAAGGCAAAACTATGCATGAAACCCAGCAAGCTACAATTCATGGAAATCACAAATACTGGAATGACTTGATAATCTGCAGCAAAAAAAAAGCTCTCAGTAAAAATGAACACGGACGATTGTAAAATCCAAAAACAGCTGAGCCTGAAAAATTCCTGAGATGGTGTGAAGCCCATTTGAGGCAAGGGGCGGTATATTAGATCTCCTCTCTGAGCATTTTATTGCAATTTTCTTCAGCGATACTCACCTGCTGTAATCTGGTTCCACTAACAGTGCCTGCCCTCTGATACCTTGGTTTGTGATCACTAACCTTGAAATGATTGTTGATAAGCCATTCAGTTATTAGAAAGAGTTTTCAGTCATTCTACGATATAGACTTCTAACAAAGACTGCTAGATAGCAATCAAGAGCAGAACTTACAGCTTAATGAACTAGTTCTGATTCTGTCCCATCTGAGATCAAATCTAAGATCCTTGTGTACTGCATGGGTCAGCTGGTTGTCTTATCCTTATTCTAAAATAGGGTTTGATAACGTGGTGATCTGTCCTATACCCTGCAGTTTATATGGAATGACCAGATTACAAAAGGTTTCAAAGCCAATCACACCAATGCCAACACAATCTCTTTATTATAGCACCTCATTATTGACATTGGAAAAAAGTTGAATTTCCCCATGGGGATGAATAAAGTATCTATCTATCTATCTATCTATCTATCTATCTATCTATCTTATTACAACACCTCCTGTAATGTGATCAGTCTGCTGGAATTCTTTGAGGAAATAACAGGCAGGACTGACAAGGGAGTGTCAGTGGATGTTGTTTACTAGGATTTTCAGAAGATCTTTGACAAGGATAAGACTCATGATATTACAGGAAAGATACTAGCAGGACCAAAGATGGGCAAAGAGCAGGAATAAAGGGGGCCTTTTTCGGTTGTCTGCTAGTGACTAGTGGTGTTCCACAGGGGTGGGTGGTGGGACCGCTTCTCTTCACTGTACGAGTCAATGATTTGGATAACAGAATTAATAGCTTTGTGGTCAAGTTTGCAGATGATACAAAGAAAGGTGGAGGGGCAGGTAGTATTGAGGAAGCAGTGAGTCTGCAGAAGGACTTGGACAGATAGGGAGAATGGTCAAAGAAAGTGGAAGATGCTTACAGCACAGGAAAGTTTATGGTAGAAAGAATAAAGATGTAGACTATTTTCTAAACAGGAACAAATTCAGGAATCAGGGGTGCAAAGGGACTTGTGAGTTCTTGTACAGGGTTCTCTGGAGGATAACTTGCAGGATGAATCAATGGTAAGGAAGGCAAATGCAATGTTAGTATTCGTTTTGAGATGACTAAAATATAAAAGCAAGGATGTAATGTTGAGGCATTGGCCAGACCATTCAAAGGTTCATTTATTATCAAAGTATGTATCCAAATACAACTCTGAGATTCTACTTCTCTAGTTAGCCACGAGACAAAGAAAGAACATGAAAGTTGTTCAGAAATATCAAGCCCATCCCCCACTACACAATAAAGAACGACATCCTGACCATCAACTCCCAAACCCCCTCTCCCCGCACAAAAAGGAACAAGAATTTTGACCCCCAAATCGCTCTCACCCCACACAAAAAAGTAACAGAATGCATAAAGATCATCAATCCTCAGAGAACTCCTTTTGCACAACAAAACAGAAAGTAACGGGTGAAAATAAAACAGAATATAAAAGCAATGGGTCTGAGCAAGTCACCAGCCTATAAACACCATAGTCCATTCCACAATGCAGAACCACAGTAATGTCCTCCTTCATCATTAAAAAAGAGGGACACCACACGAGAGGCCTACCTGCCTGCCATGATGAGCCACACAGTGAATTCCATTCTTGGACTATTGAGAGCAATTTTGGGAAAGGATGTGCTATGTGAGAAAGCATGCGGTGGCTTTGGAGAAGGTCGAGAGAAGTTTCATGTGAGGGATCCTGGGAATAAAAGGGTTAATGTGTGAGGTATGTATGATGGTTCTGGGCCTATACTTGCTAGAGTTTAGAAGAATGAGGGAGGGATCTCCATGGACCCTATTGAATATTGAAGGACCTAGGTAGATAGAGTGCATGTGGAGAGGATGTTTCCAATATTGGGGGAGTCCAAGACCAGGGGGCACAGCCCCAGAATACAAGGATATCCCTTTTGGACGTAGATGATGAGGAATTTCTTTGTCCAATGTGTGGTGAATCTGTGAAATTTATTCCTGCAGATGGAAGTAGAAGCCAAGTCATTGGTATACTTAAAGCAGAGGTTGATAGGTTCTTGATTTTTTGAGGTGTCAAAGGCTACAGAGAGGAGGCAGGAGAATGGGGTCGAGAAGAAAAACAAATCAGCCATGATTCAATGGCGGGAAAGATTTGATGGGCCAAATGGCCTAATTCCACTCCTGTGTCTTATGGCTTTGTAATTGTATCGGCTGGTCCCAGCTCAGTAGCATTGGAAATTTCCCTCCCATTCCCAAACAAAAGCCGAACTTCTATTTTAAGATCACAATAGAACCAGTCTCCATTATATACGAAGGCAATGCACTCCATACCATAGGCATGTCTCTGAAAGAAATATTAATTATGGTATTGTACCTTGCAGTCATGTCCGTAAAGAACTGGATAAATGTTGCAAAATTTTACTTGTTCTGTCATTGGATTCTTTTCACAAAAGCTGAGCTCAGTTCACAAATCTTTTGACATTGGGCAGATTCAACTAATTTCACTGAGGATGGGCACTTTCAGGGGACACACACTTCTCTTTAGATTGCAAAGGCCTTGTTTCCACCTCATGCTGAAGGGAGAATTTCAAAGTGTAGTTTAGCTCAGATTTTAACTCTCATCAGTGTGGATTCTGTTGTCATCTCTTTGAGCAAAACAGTGACTTCGTAAAAGACAAGTGGAAATATTATTGAGACACCAAAGACCGGAATTCTCGAGCACCACATCCACACTGCTGGGAGACCTTAGCGCATCATGCATCATCTATAGAGGGAAATAAAGACTCCATCAGCACCAGATAAAATAGCAGAAGCCAGAATAAAAGGGTTGGGGGGTTTGGGGGGGGGGGGAAGATGAGCACAAGCTGGTGGTGGGTGATAGGTAAATCCAGGTCAGGGGGAAAGATTGATAGGTGAGGAAGAGGGAAATGAAAATGATATGAGGAGTAGGTGGAAGTGACAAAGAGCTAAAAAAGTGTCTGATAGGAGAGGGCTGTGGACTAAGAAATAATAGGAAGAAGGTGTTGAAACAGACAGAAGCTGAAGAAGAACATAATATCGTGAATTGTTCTTCATGTGGTCTCTTACAAAAGGGAATTAAGTTAGGCCATTCATAGCTATCTTACGTATTTAAGAAACACAAATATTATTAATAGATTTTTATACAAATTGCACTGTAGTATGGATCCCAGAGGAGAAATGTAAGTCTGTTAATTCAACAGATCCTTTTCATTTCTGAAGGATGTAATAAAAAACAAAAGGAACCCTTGGGATATGTTATTATTTCATATCAATAATGTTATATATTGCACAAATATGATGAAAAAATTAAAGGTATTGCCAATGTACTAAACTTAGTTTAGTTAGTTAGGACAATGCCATTGGCAGTACAAGAATGACACACATAAATACTACTATTTAAATCTGTGTTGACAAGATTAAACCTAGTTATTTTAAGTAACTTCAATTTCAGTTATTTTAGTACTGTAGTGTTTGACAAGGTTCTCCATGGTAGGTTCTTTCAGAAACTCGGGGGGCATGGGATCCAAAGAAACCTGGGTGCATGGATTCAG
This sequence comes from Hemitrygon akajei, assembly GCF_048418815.1. Taxonomy (NCBI): domain Eukaryota; kingdom Metazoa; phylum Chordata; class Chondrichthyes; order Myliobatiformes; family Dasyatidae; genus Hemitrygon; species Hemitrygon akajei. The sequence continues at coordinate 62,893,484 of NC_133126.1, forward strand.
AATTGGCTTGTCCTTCAGGAGGCAGAGGGTGGTAGTAGATGGAGCATATTCTGCCTGGAGATCAGCAACCAATGGTGTTCCATAGGGACGTATTCTGGAACACCTACTCTTCATGATTTTTCCAAATGACAAATGGAAGGCTGGGTTAGTCAGTTTGCAGATAACATGAAGGTTGGTTGGTAGTGTTGTGGACAGTGTAGAAGGTTGTAGGTTACAGTGAGACACGATAAGTTGGGCTAGGAAGCGGTAGATAGAGTTCAATCCAGAAAAAAGTGTGAAATTATACACTTTGAAAGGTATCTTGGGGATCCTGGGGTCAACATCAATCACTCTAAGTCACTGCAGAAGTTGATAAGGTGATTAAGCAGCGGTTGTGCTGGCCTTCATCAGTCAGTGGATCGAATTCAAGAGCTGCGAGGTAATGTTATAGCTTTATAAACTTTGGTCACTCTCAGAATATTGTGCTCAATTCTGGTTGCCTCATTATAGGAAGAATGAGAAAGGGTGCAGAGGGGATTTAAAGAGGGGATGCTGCCTGGATTGGAGAGCATGTCTTATGAGGAGAGATTGAGTGAGCGAAGGCTTTTCTCTTTGGAGTGAACGGTAAGCAAGGTGATAAGAGGCATGGATCGAGTGTACAGCCAGAAGCTGTTTCCCAGGGTGGAAATGGCTAATATGAGAGGTCATATTTTAAAGTGATTGGATGAAAGCACAGAGAGATATCAGGTGTAGGATTTTTACACAGAGAATGGTACTATAGGTGTGTGGAACGTGACACCAGGGGTGATGATAGAGGCAGATACATTAGGTACATTTAAAAGACTTTTAGATAATCACATGGATGAAAGAAAAATGGGGGGCTATGTGAGAGGGAAGGGTTAAGGGGCTGTGTGGGATTGATTTTACAGTAGGTTAAAATCCAGCACATCATGGGTCGAAAGGCCTGTACCATGCTGTACCCTTCTATGTTCTACTTCAACGTTCTAAATCACAAATGAATATCTAGGTGGGCTTTATACAGATACAAGATTAAAATTAAACTATATTTCTTTGTTTACATGAACACGAATTTACAACTTTGCAAATCGTTCTATATGGCATGCCTCAATGAATTATTTTATAAAGAACATTTATATTTTTATATGCATTAGGATATAGAACATAGAATAGAGAATAGTATTACACAGGGTCTTTGGCCCATAATGTTGTTTTAATCCAATGCCCTGCCTATAAAATATCCATATCAATTAATAGAAACAATCCCAATTTCATGCACCTTTCAGAATTTTGATTGATTTTCTGACAAAAGATAGAAAACAATGAAAAGATACCAGAAGGTTAATGTGTTAAAAATAGATTCCAAGTGCATTCATACTTAACAACCAAGAAGTCTTTGTTTTGTATTGATAATGTAAGTATTAATAATAATAATAATTCTTTTGTATTGTGTCCATGTAACATTTTACATACCACATGCAAAGTCTGATTTGGAATGAAGAATGGATAGAACATTGAAAGTATCCCATCTACTATCTATACCTATTTATAGTGCTTGTGTTAGATCTAAACCGACTTGTTCTAAATATCGATTTTTGCTGCTATTTCCACTTTCTGTCATTTTGTTTTTCCATGCACACTCTTATTTTTGTTGTAGTACCAAAACCACCAGCTACTTGTACAATTAGAACATTGAGACAATCTGCAATCTTTAACATTCCATTTCTTGAGAGACAAATATTCGCTTCTGCAATAGAGTAAATTTGACATTTTTGTCTCATAGAATGATACCTGGCCAAATCAAGATGGAAGCCAACCTGGCTGAAGAAAAGGAACTTAAATATTCTTCCAGGTGAGCAGACGGTTTTCTGCATATTTAGGGTGACTTTGTGGTGACAGTAAAGAATTGGGCTTTTATACATGTTTTCACCTGTTGAAAATTTCTTTTCTTTGGTATTCACTAAGGAGAAGGATATTGAATTGTGTAAGGTAAGGGAAACAAGTAGGGAAGTTATGGAAACTATGACAATTAAAGAGGAGGATGTACTGGCACTTTTAAGGAATATAAAAGTGGATAAATCTCTGGATCTTGACAGGATATTCCCTAGGACCTTGAGGGAAGTTGGTGTAGAAATAGCAGGGGCTTTGACAGAAATATTTCAAATGTCATTAGAAATGGGGATGGTGCCGGAGGATTGGCATATTGCTCATGTGGTTCCATTGTTTAAAAAGGGTTGTAAGAGTAAACCTAACAATTATAGGCCTGTCAGTTTGACGTCAGTGGTGGGTCTGACACGGTGGTCAGCAGCACAGGAGCGCCGCAGGGAACCGTACTCTCTCCGGTCCTGTTCACCCTGTACACATCAGACTTCCAATATAACTCGGAGTCCTGCCATGTGCAGAAGTTCGCTGATGACACGGCCATAGTGGGGTGTGTCAGGAATGGACAGGAGGAGGAGTATAGGAAACTGATACAGGACTTTGTGATATGGTGCAACTCAAACTACCTGCGTCTCAATATCACCAAGACCAAGGAGATGGTGGTGGACTTTAGGAGATCTAGGCCTCATATGGAGCCAGTGATCATTAATGGAGAATGTGTGGAGCAGGTTAAGACCTACAAGTATCTGGGAGTACAGTTAGGCGAGAAGCTAGACTGGACTGCCAACACAGATGCCTTGTGCAGGAAGGCACAGAGTCGACTGTACTTCCTTAGAAGGTTGGCGTCATTCAATGTCTGTAGTGAGATGCTGAAGATGTTCTATAGGTCAGTTGTGGAGAGCGCCCTCTTCTTTGTGGTGGCGTGTTGGGGAGGAAGCATTAAGAAGAGGGACGCCTCACGTCTTAATAAGCTGGTAAGGAAGGTGGGCTCTGTCGTGGGCAAAGTACTGGAGAGTTTAACATCGGTAGCTGAGCGAAGGGCGCTGAGTAGGCTACGGTCAATTATGGAAAACTCTGAACATCCTCTACATAGCACCATCCAGAGACAGAGAAGCAGTTTCAGTGACAGGTTACTATCGATGCAATGCTCCTCAGATAGGATGAAGAGGTCAATACTCCCCAATGCCATTAGGCTTTACAATTCTACCGCCAGGACTTAAGAACTTTTTAAAAGCTATTATTAATGCTTTTTGAGATAGTGATTTAGATGCATATCATATTTTTTAATGAGTTAAGTATTGTATGTAATTAGTTTTGCTACAACAAGTGTATGGGACATTGGAAAAAAAAGTTGAATTTCCCCATGGGGATGAATAAAGTATCTATCTATCTATCTATCTATCTAATGGAAAGTATTCTTAGAGATGGTATATATAATTATCTGGATAGACAGGGTCTGATTAGGAATAGTCAGCATGGATTTGTGCGTGGAAGGTCATGTTTGAAAAAATCTTATTGAATTTTTTGAAGAGGTTACGAGGAAAGTTGACGAGGATAAAGCAGTGGATGTTGTCTATATGGACTTCGGTAAGGCCTTTGACAAGCTTCCGCACAGAAGGTTAGTTAGGAAGGTTCAATCGTTAGGTATTAATATTGAAGTAGTAAAATGGATTCAACTGTGGCTGGATGGGAGATGCCAGAGAGTAGTGGTGGATAACTGTTTGTCAGTTTGGAGGCCAGTGACTAGTTGTGTGCCTCAGGGATCGGTATTGGGTCCAATGTTGTTTGTCATATACATTAGTGATCTGGATGATGGGGTGGTAAATTGGATTAGTAAGTATGCAGATGATACTAAGGTAGGTGGAGTTGTGGATAATGAAGTAGGTTTTCAAAGCTTGCAGAGAGATTTAGGCCAGTTAGAAGAGTGGGCTGAATGATGGCAGATGGAGTTTAATGCTGATAAGTGTGAGGTGCTACATTTTGGTAGGAATAATCCAAATAGGACATACATGGTAAATGGTAGGGCATTGAAGAATACAGTAGAACAGAGTGATCTAGGAATAATGGTGCATAGTTCCCTGAAGGTGGAATCTCATATGGATAGGGTGGTGAAGAAACCTTTTGGTATGCTGGCCTTTATAAATCAGAGCATTGAGTATAGGAGTTGGGATGTAATGTTAAAATTGTACAAGGCATTGGTAAGGCTAAATTTGGAGTATTGTGTACAGTTCTGGTCCGAATTATAGGGAAGATATCAACAAAATAGAGAGAGTACAGAGAAGATTTACTAGAATGTTACCTGGATTTCAGCACCTAAGTTACAGGGAAAGACTGAACAAGTTAGGTCTTTATTCTTTGGAGTGTAGAAGGTTGAGTGGGGACTTGATAGAGGTATTTAAAATAATGAGGGGGATAGATCGAGTTGATGTGGATAGGCTTTTTCCATTGAGAGTAGGGGAGATTCAAACAAGAGGACATGATTTGAGAGTCAGGGGGCAAAAGTTTAAGGGTAACACGAGGGGGAATTTCTTTACTCAGAGAGTGGTAGCTGTGTGGAATGAGCTTCCAGTAGAAGTGGTAGAGGCAGGTTCGGTATTGTCATTTAAAGTAAAATTGGATAGGTATATGGACAGGAAAGGAATGGAGGGTTATGGGCTCAGTGCCAGTTGGTGGGACTAGGTGAGAGTAAGCGTTCGGCATGGACTAGAAGGGCCGAGATGGCCTGTCTCCGTGCTGTAATTGTTATATGGTTAAAATGCAATTTACATTACCTGCATGAGTTGCCGTGATAAACCTGTTCCTGCATCTTTGCTCAAAAATATCACAGATCCACCCAAGTTTTATTTTCGGAGCTGAAGTACTTGTGAGGATTTTTAGAGTGTTTCATCACTTGGGAAATCAAATACTGAGTTTTCATTGCCTGGTGAACACGATTAAGCATTGCAAGTTGATTTAGGGAGTCATAAGCACAAAATACTCTGCAGGTGCCGGGGTTGAATCAACATGCACCACACGCTGGAGGAACTCAGCAGGTCGGGCATCATCCGTGGAAACGAACAGTCAACACTTCGGGCCGAGACCCTTCGTCAGGACTGAAGAGGGAGGGGCAGGGGCCCTATAAAGAAGGTGGGGGAAGGGTGGGAAGGAGAAGGCTGGTAGGTGCCAGGTGAAAAACCAGTAAGGCGAAAGATCAAGGGATGGGGGAGGGGGAGCAGGGAGGGGTTGGGAAGGAAAGGTGAAGAAGGAATGTAAGGGGAAAGCCCTATGGGTAGTAGAAGAAGGTGGAACCACGAGGGAGGTTATAGGCAGCTGGAGGAGGAGGCAGAGTGAAACTGGGATGGGGGAAGGGAGGGGGAGGGAATTACTGGAAACTGGAAAATTCAATGTTGATGCCAAGGGGCTGGAGACTACCCAGACGGTATACGAGGTGTTGCTCCTCCAACCTGAGTTTGGCTTCATCATGGCAGTAGAGGAGGCCATGTATGGACATATCGGAATGGGAATGTGAAGCAAAGTTGAAGTGGGTGGCAACCGAGAGATCCTGTCTGTTGTGGCAGACGGAGCGGAGGTCTGACACGGATTGGGGGATCGTTTTGTCAAATTGTTCCAGGTTAATTTCCAATAAGTAAAAAACAATATGCAAAATATTGTGGTTTAAATGTCACCTACTCTATTTATGATGGAAGTTTCTGGGGAACAAGGTAAGAGTGTGCGAGCTGAGGTACAAATTCTCCCTTCAATTTATAACACAGATTTCAGTGCACTTAAAACCGTGGAAAAGTTAAACAATATAATGATGCACGCTGACACCTTTATTTTCATTGCAAATCTATGGAACTTGAATGGAAGGGTCAATAGTACGGAAGAAGCGGGCAGTTTCAATGAGCGCTGGTTTACAGCTGTTTGTGGTACTTTGCCGTTTGTTCAGGGCCAGCTGCGGTAAGAGGTGACCTGAAAGAAGGCAGAGACATGCACTGGGAAAAGACACAGATAAAGGCAACTGCCATTTGAGGCTTTTAATGCCAAAGTAGGCAACATGGTGATGTTGATGGAGAAGCCAAGTGGCATTGCACGACTGACGGTTCACTGGGTACAAAGGGCTTCTTTGCCACAAGAGGAGGGGCCGGACTGAACCTGATGTTGGGTAATGAGCCCAGCCAGATTTCTGACCTTACAGTGGAGAATAAAGAAAAAGTGGAAAGGAAGGTGGGAGAATTCAGAATAAAAAAGTAGGGGAGGGTGAAGGCAGATGTTTGGGAAGGAATGATGTAAGAAGCAAGGAGGGGATAGGTGGAAGAGGCAAAGGGTTGAAGAAGAAAGAATCTGATAGGAGAGGACAATAGACCATGAAATGTAGTGAAGGAGGTAGGAACCAGAAGGAAGTGATGGGCAGATCATGGGGGCAAGGGAGGAGAAGGGAAGGACTGAGAAGTTCAACAGAATGAGGGGAAACAAGGGGGGGGGGGGTTTGGAATGAAAACAGAAGGGCGTGGTTTCCAGAAATCAGAGAAGTTGATGTTGATACCAAGATGAGACCAGGTGCAGGATGGAGGAGGAGGCTAGATGCTGCTTGGATGAGCAACACCTCATATTCCATCTTGGTAGTCTTCAATGGCATCCTTAATGATAGGTTCAAGAATTTTCTTGACTACAGACATTAAGCTAACTGCCATTTTCCCACATCCTTTCTTAAACAATGGCATCATATTCATTGTTTTTCACTCTGCCAGGACCTGCTCAGAGTCCATGAAATGTTATTAACTTATCACAAATACATCTTTTATAACTTATTTCAGTGCATCCCATCAGGACCAGGAACTTGTCCATGTTTAAACCCACTGGTTTTCTCTTAACTACCTCTTTAATGTCAGCGATTATATTGAGGTCCTCATTTTCCATCACAACCATTACATCTCAGTTGGTATATTAGATTGTGTCCTCCCCATGAAGAGTGACACAAAATTATTGTCCAATTCCTCCTTCTCATCTTCGAAAGGACCTACATTCATTTTAGCCTCTCTTTTTGGCATTATTTAGTCAAAAAAGCTTTTACTAACTGTTTTAATATTTTGTGCTATTTATTTTCATAATTTAGCTTCCATTTCCTTATTGCTTGTGTAACTTTCGTTTTGGCTAGCGGCTGATAGCCCCTGGCCCGGCCAAGCTTAAGAAATCTCGTTTGGGTGGATGCTGCATGATGTATCCCCTGTTACAAATCTGTACCCCAAAATAACAAACAGTACACAATATGTGATTAAACAATTGAGCTTTATAATTCTTACTTTGACTATATGGTTAGTGAAGAAAACAAAAAAAAAAGAAAAGGGCCCATTCTCATGAAACAGTCTATTGCACAATGTTGGAGCTCACTGATAAGCCAATTGTCCACCATCGAACTTCTCTGATTGTCGCTCACTTTCGGACCCTCACTCCAAGTCCACTCCGTCCATTCTCTCCATTCGCGTCTTTTCTCCTCATCTCTCCCCGGCAAAAGACTGCTAAAATTTCTCTTCCAGACTCACCAGAAAGAATAACATTTCTCTCATTGGATAGCCCCAGCATTCCAAACCCCGTTATCTCTAGTCATAACCCAAATATTTTGACTACAGAGAAACCATTACATTAGCAGTGAAACCTTACAGCATGTTACACTTGCTTAGTTATTCTTTATTACTTTTTAATGGTTTCCTAATCTTCCAGTTTCTCATAACTCTAGGCAACTTTGTATACATGAGCGTTTAGTTTGATGCCTTCCATATTTCCTCAGTTATCTAAGGCTGGCTCTTCCTTACCCTCAGTGTCTTTGCTTTTAACTGAAATATACTTTTGTTGAGTAAGGTGAAAAACTTCTTTAAAAGTCTTCACTGTTCCACCATATAGAGTAGGCTGTGTTCCAAGTCTACGCTAGCCAACTCCTCCCTCATCCTGTATTAGTCTCCCTTGTTTAGGCATAATATGCTGGTTTTAGATCAAAATATTGGACCCTACATTTATATGAAAAGTTCAATCCTACTGTGATCACTCTTTCCAAGATCATCGATTTTACGTGTCTCATTGCACAGGGCCAGATCTAAGATAGCATTTTCCCTAGCAACACAAAATGGTGGAGGAGCTCAGCAGGACAAGCAGCATCTATGGAATTAAATAAACAATCAACATTTTGGGCTGAGATCCTTCATCATTTTAGCTTTTCTCCTTCATGTGTTTAGCATTGTCCCCTGTAGATTCATGAACATGCTGTTCAAGAAAGCTTGAGGCATTCTACAAAGTCCTCCTCGTGTCTGCCTCGCTAACTTGATTCACCCAATCTATGTGTAAATTAATGTCCTCCATGACAAATGTTGTTCCATTCTTATATGCATCAGATATTTCATGATTTATTTCCTGTGCCACAATAATGTTATCAATTGGTGACCAATAGACAACTCCCGCCAGTGATTCCCATCCGCATGCCATATTAATTTAATAGCACTAGCGAACAATCCTCCTAGGACATTGATGCTGGTCCTGTCCAGGTGTAGACTGTCCAGTTTGTACTGGTCCCTCTTCCCCATGCCTGTCCCTGTCTGATATGTCCCGCAGCTTGGGGTAACCAGTTTCAATAATGCGGATGGCTATTACAGATCCAGGAACCCAACTTTTCCTGCATGTGAACACCTCCACAGCAACATTTATAGATCTAGGCCAGCTGATGCTCTTGTCTGGGGGAGATGACAATAGTTCTGTGATGTGCAGATTGGCTTTTCAATTTCAGGATGACAGCTCTTGTCATTCCAGCATTATCTTCACAGTTGCTTCTCAGCTGGGTAGCAATCCCAGATAGTGGGAACAGCCTTATAAATAAAGATTTGCATCTCTCACTGCAATATTCACAATGTCTAACATAGTCTTCAAACCACAGCCTTGAATCTGATCCCCACTTCTAGAGCAATATGTTCAAGGGGAATGGAGCAAATTCCTTAAACAGCGAGTAGGTGCAGTAGAGAGCTGAAAACTAAGATATGCATCACATTTATCAACTATCACTACCTGGTATGAATCAAGTCTACAGACTACAGTGATCTTCAATTCTACTGGCAGTATAATGCATGTATGCCGAGTTCTGGCTATAGAAGGACAGATCAACTTGAAAGACTTGAAAGTCTTTGCTTTTAGATTCTTGCTCCTTGGATTAGTTGAGGTATAATTGCTTTCAGAAGACATGGAGGTCAGCATTCCTGGACAATACAAAAAGTGAAGAAATAATAATAAATAAATTGTCAATCTTAGAAAGGATGTGCTGAAACTGGAGAGGGTTGAAGAGAAGTCCACGAAAATAATTCTCGGTTTGAACAGCTTGTCATATGAAGAGTGCTTAATGGCTCTTGGTCTGCTTTCACTAGAATTGAGAAGAATGAGGGGTGACCTCATTGAAGCCTATTGAATGATGAAAGGCCTTGATACAGCGGATGTGGAAAGGATGTTTCCTGTGGTGGGAGAGTCTAAGACTAGAGGATACCACCTCAGAAAAGAGGGGTGTCCTTTTAGAAAGGAGATGAGGAGGAATATCTTTAGTCAGAGTGTGGTGAATCTGTGGAATTCATTGCCACAGGGAAATGTGGAGGCCAAGTCATTGGATATATTTAAGGCAAAGGTTGATAGATTCTTGAGTGGTCACCACATGATGGATATGGGAAGAAGGCAGGAGTTTTGGGCTGAAAGGAAAATTGGATCAGACATGTGGAAGCAAGAGGGAAAGTAGATATGATTGGCAGTAGGATTGCTTTAGAGATAGCGGAGTTTGAGGAGGACTCATGGTGTTGGATGCGGAGGTTCATGGGATGATAGATAAGAATACGAGGAACTCTATCACTGTTAAGGCGGTGGGAAGGTGGGTTGAGTGCAGATGTTCAGGAAATGGAGGAGATGCAGGTGAGGGCAGCATCAATGGTGGAGGAAGGGAAACCCCGTTCTTTGAAGAAGGATGACATCCCTGGTATGAAAAGCCACATCCTGGGAACAGATGCGGTGGAGATGAAAGAAATGAGAAAGGGGAATAGCATTTTTACAGGAGGCAGGGTGTGAAAAAGTATAGTCAAGATAACCGAGGGAATTGGCAGGCTTATAAAAGATGTTGGTCATTTTGTCTCCAGAGATGGAGACAGAGAGATCAAGAAAGTGGGGAGAGGTGTCAGAAATGGACCAAGTGAGTTTAAGGGCAGGGTGGAAGTTAGAGACAAAGTTGATGAAATTGATGAGCTCAGCATGGGTGCATGAAGCAGCACCAATGCAGTCATCAATGTAGCAGAGGAAGAGTTAGGAAGCATTACCAGGGAAGGCTTGGAACATGGACTGTTCTACATAACCAATGAAGAGACAAGCATAACTGGGTCCATGGAGGTGCCCATGGAGAAAGTGGAAGGAGCCAAAGGATAATTTGTTGAGGAGAAAATTTGCTAAGTCGCCAGACAGAGGAGGATGATGGTGGAGGGAGGCCAACTGGCTGGTTCTTTTATTGAGAAAAAAATGGAGAACTTCGATGGGGGATAGAAGTGTATGAATATCCATGTGAAAATAAGCAGTCAAGGCCAGGGAATTGAATGTTACTGAGGAGATCAAGGGCATGAGAAGTGTCACAGATGCAAGTGGGAAGGGAGTCAAACAAGGGGATAGAATGGAGTTGAGCTGTGGGGACATGTTCAGTTGGGTAGGAGCAGACAAAAACAATAGACCTGCTCTGACAGTCAGATTTGTGGATCTTAGGATCAAGGTAGAAGCAAGCAGTGCTGGGCAAGGGAACTCTGCATTTTGTGGCAGTGGATGAGATCTCTCCAGAGTTGATGAGGTCAGTGATGGTATTGGAGGCAGCTTTTTCATCCTCTTCAAGGGGTACATATGAGAAGGTGTCTGAGAGTTGTTGCCTGGGCTCAGCAAGGTAGGGATCAGTCCGCCACACTACAACAAACACCTCCTTTGTCAGTAGATATGATGGTGAGGTTGGTATTGATGTGGAGAGAGTGCAAGGCAGTGCAGCCAGAGGGATAAGGTTGAAAGAAGTGAGAGAGGAGGCTGAAGGCATGATGTTTGATGTCTCATCAGCAATTCGAGATAAAAAGATCCAGAGCACAGTGTCCAAGAAGAGGAGGGGAATTGGATATGGAAGAAGGGTCATCAGTGTGGGGTGTGGAATTTTTTCTAAAGAAGGGGGCTCAGAGACAGAGGCAATGGAAGAAGAACTTAGCATAATGGCAAAGGAGACGAAGGTAAGGCCCTTTCTGAGGACAGAACTTCCTGCCTCGGAGAGGGGAAGGTTGAAGGGAATGGTGAAGACCCAGCAATGATTAGAGTTGGGATCAGAGGAGTGAAGAGAGCTGGCGGTGCCAGAGGAGAGAAGAGGTTTGGGGTGTTCAGGGAAGGTGGGCTGGGAGGAAAATGGAGGATCCAGGGACCGAAGAGGTGGTGGTGAGACCTGAGAGACATGGGGTTGGAGAGTGATGGTGGGGAAGGGAAGCCTGGGGGCTCAGCAGCAGTGAGGAAAGTCCTGGCCTGGAGGTGCTGGTGGTTGAGGTCCGGGATGAAACCAGAGCTAGAGGCTGTGCAATTTGTAGTTTGAAGGCGACCAGGGTCATAGGAGCCAGCATTGTTAGTGTTAGATTAATCAATGGCATCTGTTCTAAGAAACACTCAAGCCTTCATTTAGAAAGACACAGATTAATCAAGGAAAATCAGCATGAATTTATTATGTGATGATAATGTTTCATTAATTAATTTTAGTGGATTACAAGGAATACAAATGAAAGTCATGAATGTCGCTTTAACAAAGATTTTGACATGAATTCATTTGACATGCTAACCAACAAAATAAAGACTGAATTGTCTCAGTGATAGGAAACAAATTTCTACAGGTGTACTGTTGGAAGTATCCTGACTGGTTGTATCATGGTCTCGTATGGCAATTCAAATGCATAGGAATGTAAGAAACTGCAGAGGGCAGTGGCTTCTGCCCAATACATAATGAGCACTTTAATCACTTTGTACTAAAATGGACTTTGTTTGTTCCAGTTTTGTTTGTCATAAAGTTCATGTATGATTTATGTTTATGTTTTTTTCTTGTGAATGTTGTTTATATGATGCTATGTGCCTGTGATGCCGCAGCAAGTAAATTTCTCATTGCACCTGTGCATACGTGTAGTTGGCAGATGACAATAACTTGACTTGGCATTTATCAGAGGGTTCTGTGCAATTCAGGACCTAATCCTTTGCTCTGTATTAAAGTTCTGGACCTAAATCTGGGAGGTATAATAAAGGAGTTCTCAGATGATATAATGAATAGCTGGGCAAGTAGAAGTAAAGAGGAAATTTTTAGACTGCAGGAAAATATGGACGATCTGTTCAGCTGTGTGGAAATATGACAAAATGGAGTTTTATCTAGAGCATTTGATAGGGAGTTCAACATGGTAAGGGACATAGATGATAAAGAGTCTTGAGAGGTCTTGGCTCTAATTGTTGAACATTTATTCCCCTCCATAGATGCTGCCTGACTTTCTGCGTTCCTCCAGCATATTGTGTGTGTTGCTCAAGGTTTCCAGCATCTGCAGAATCTCTCCTATATTCTTTTGAATACAAAACACTGAGGGGAATTTGACAAATAGATAACATTTTGAGAGACCTAGATAGAATAAATCGAAGTCAAATTCCTGTCCCGAGCCTTTGTGGCTCATCAGGCCGGTGCTTATGCAGTTTCTGCGGCGTGAAGCGACTGAGAGTAGGAGACTCTCCCCACCCCCCGGAGAGGACGCCAGTCTACCGCGAGGTTGACCCCCAGCATTTTTTTGTGCCGGTACCCATTTTTTAGCTGGGTAGAGTTAAGTGCCAAGCTCAAGGACACACACTGCCTCAGCTGGGCTCAAACTCACGACCTTCAGATCGCTAGTCGAACAACCTAACCACTTGGCCACGCGCCACACAGATAGAATAAATAGGAAGGTCCTATTCCTCTGAGCAGTGGGGTTCAAAAATCAGGGGAAGAGAGTCAAAAGGAGTGCAAGAAATTGCAGATATTGTAATCCAGAGCAATGATATTCCGGAGGAATTTAGCAGGCCCAATATTATGGGAGTTAGGGAAGAATTGTTGAGGTTTCAGGTCAAAACCTGCATCGGGATTCATCAGGAATAGATTTAAAGTGCTGGTGGAAAGATATTAGAAGATAATGATGTAATATTTATTTGCCAGAGGTTAGTAGAAGCAAGAACCTTTATTACTTTACGTGCATACTTTAAGAGCCAGGAGCTGGAGAGCTGGTGTCTGAAGTGGAATCAAAGTGGGTGGCTGCTTTTACAAGGGGTAAATTTATGATGAGCTGAATGGAGTCCCTGTGTTGTAATTCAAAGTTCAAAGTAAATTTATCAAAGTACATATATGCGGCCATACACAATGCTGAGAATCATTTTCTGTGGGCATACTCAATAAATCCATAATAGAATAATAACCATTATAGAGTCAATGAAAGACCACACCAATTTGGGTGTTCAGTGTGGAAAAGACAACAAACTCAGCAAATACAAAAAGTGAAGAAATAATAATAAATAAATTGTCAATAAGTATCAAGAACATGAGATGAAAAGTCCTTGAAAGTGAGTCCATGGGTTGTGGGAACATTTCAATGATAGAGCAAGTGAAATTGAGTTAAGTTATTCCTTTTGGTTCGAGAGCCTGATGGTTGACGGGTAATAACTGTTCTTGATTCTAGTGGTGCGAGTCCTGAGGTTCCTGTACCTTCTTCCTGACAGCAGCAGCAGGAAGAGAGCATGCTCTGGATGGTGGGGTCCCTGATGATGGATGCTGCTTTCCCATGACAATGCTTCATGTAGATATGTTCAATGGTGGGAAGGGCTTTGCCTGTAATGGACTGGGCTGTATCCACTACTTTTTGTAGAATTTTCTGTTCAAGGGCATTGGTGTTTCCATACCAATTTGTGATGCAGAGAGTCAATAATTTCCCAATCAGGATCAATAATTTACTTTTTCTTCTTCTTATTAATATTATATACTCTCCTCCACACATCTATAGAACTTCAGAACTAGAATCAGAATCAGATTTTATATCACCAGCATAAGTTATTAATTTGTTGTTTTTGTGACGGCAGTACAATGCAACAGAAAATGACAGTAAATATTTCTGTGCAAGCATAATAAAAAAGTAGTGAGGTTGTGTTCATGGGTTCAGTGTCCATTCAAAAATCGGATGGCAGACGTGAAGAAGGTGTTCCTCATTCGTTGAGTGTTTGCTTCCTTCCTGAGGTAGCAATAAGAACGAGCTGTGACCTGGGTGATGAGGGTCCTTAATGACGGATGCCGCGTTTTTGAGGCATCGCTCCTTGAAGATGTCCCGGGTGCTGGGGAAGCCAGTGCCCTTGATGAAGATGACTAACTTTGCCGGTCTCTGCAGCTTATTTCGATCCTGTGCAGTAGCCCCCCCCCCCCCCCCCATACCAGCCGGTGATGCAGCCAGTTAGAATGCTCTTCGCAGTATAAGTGTAGACATTTTTGAGTGTCGAATCTCTTCAAACTCCTAATGAAATACAGCCGCTCTCTTGCCTCTTTGTAACTGCATCGATATGTTGAGCCCAGGATAGATCCCCAGAGATATTAACACCCAGGGATTTGAAATTGCTCACTCTTTCCACTTCTGATCCCTCGTTTTGCCCTTCCTGACGTCCGCATTTAGCGCTTTGGTCTTACTGACGTTGAGTGCAAGTTTAAGTGTTAGATGTCACGCCGAATCTTCGTAATCTCCTAAGGAAGTTATCCTTTTGTCCCTACGATTGATTGTCAGCATGAAGCAACAACAGCTTAATAATTCAAGCAAAAAGTTCCAAAATAAAATGTATTAATTGGCAAAATATTTTGGTTTCGGCGCAAACTACTCATTTCACTGTATGTTTCGATGTACATGTGCTAAATAAGTATATCAGAATCTGGTTATATGATATAGCCAATACGGATAGCTTTGGAGCCGAGTTTGAGTTCTGCAGAGAAAGCTTGGAGCGCTCACTTCCGCAACCGAGGCTCCAGGCGAGGCTTTCAGCTTCCCGGTTCCTAAGCAACGACACCCAAGGAGCTCTCACTTCTGCAACCGAGGCTCCAGACGAGGCCTTCAGCTTCCCGGTTCCTAAGCAACGACACCCAAGGAGCTCTCACTTCTGCAACCGAGGCTCCAGACGAGGCCTTCAGCTTCCCGGTTCCTAAACAACGGCGCCCAACGGCCGCGACTAACGAGAGGCCTCGAGCCGCACGGCTGAAGGACGCGATGGGCAGTGGCAAGCAAAGCTTTTTGTGAGCAACCCCTGTCTTCATAGCTTCCCACCTAAAGGTGAGAGGGAGGAATTAAAAACAAGCATCGCAACCAATTATAGACAGGTAGTTATAAGAGGAGGCAAGCGGGATACACAGCGATGAACTCGGTTCTATTTGTTTGGAAGTTGTTTGCCCCACTGTAATATTTTCATTTCCGCAGAAGACTTAACTAACTGCACCTGTGGTGTGACTTTGTATCTTGCAATCAGGGCCAGATGAGAAAATGTTTTAAATATTAGTATTTTAAGTTATGCAAAACTTTATTGATGGCAGTGTTCACAGTATGAAATTGATTGAAATTGATACTGCAAATGTGGAGGAACTCAGCAAAGTAGTTTTCTTATCAAAGCTTATGACGATGTTGCTGGCATTTCCAAAGCGAGATTAGAGTATGGACATTGGATATGAGACAGGCTATTTCACCATACCAACTGTACATAATCGTCACATCCAGTCCTTACTCGCCACTTAGATGGGCATACCTCAATGGTATTGGGTCAATTAGAAGTAAAACTATGTGATCCAGTTGGCAGAAGTATCAATGGCACTCCACAGTGAGAAATATCACGTCATATGTCAGTAAAAATAATCTGATTCTGAATATATTTGTGCTACTGATCATAGTGTCTGCATTAAATAAAAATGCAGAATATTTCATCTACATTTTATTTAACTTTTCTCAGCAACCAAAAATAATTGATAATCTCGTGTAAAAGGTATGGAGGGCACAAGGTTTCTAACTTTGAAATTGTTTTTATTCAGTTGCAGTTTGCTCAGGAAAGGTATGTGGGAATGTTGTTTTTGTGATGCAAATGTGCAATTCCGAATTTAGCCTTTGGGAATGAATGAGCTGGATACACAGCAGTATGAGTTGAGCATTTCTGTCATGTGATCATAACTCAGTTAGATTTAGCATAGTTATAAGCAGTGGCAAAAAAAAAGAATAAATTTTTAAGTTGGGGGCGAGTAATTTTACCTGACTAAGAAGTGATTCAGCAAAAGTGGACTGGAAGTGGCTACCTGACATTAAAATAGAGCTATGAACCTTATTTAAATTTATAATCTTATATACCTCTGTCAAGTTGCCTTGCATCCTCCCTCACTCTAAAGAGGAAATCCTTAGGATAAACATGCTTCCAGTGCAAAAAAAAAGGTAGGGCTACATCTTACTTTCAAGGAACATGGGGCCAAGAAAAAGCATTTAAAGCTCACCTGAGCTACCAAGAATTTAATAGAAAAAGCCTAGAGGAAGGTTGAGTGAGTTGGTGCTTCTCTCTTTCGAGCAAAGGATGATGTGAGGTGACTTGAAGAGGTGCAGAAGATTGTAAGATGCATAGATAGAATGGACAGCCTGTGCCCTTATTCCAAAGCAGCAATGGCTAATAGCAGTGGATATACTTTTAATGTGAGTGGTGAAAAGACTTGGCTATATTTCCACGGCTTTTGGAAGGATCGCTGGGATCCTGAAGAAATAATGGATAAATACCATCCACAAACCCGTAAGGAAGCTCAAATCCCAGTGGGTCAAAGATGGCCCTGGGACTCAGGGTGGCTGGCATTTACAGGGTTCCCTGTGAATGCAGAGCAGTGCATATCAGCCAGAGGGGGCCAATGGTGGAAATCCGCAGCAAGGAGCACAGGAGGTATATCTATTTGAATTACCCAGAGAAATTGTATTTACAGTGTTCTGCTACTGCCAATGACCATAGGATTGAATTCAGCGGCACAGAACTATTGTGTTGTACCAATGGCTTTTCAGACCACCTGGTGAAGAAAGCCTTTGAAGTAAGACTGGAATTTCAACAAAGACAAATGTCTCACTCTAACTAAGAACTGGAATCTGACTTTAAATATGGTGGGACAGTGGAAACCTGATTGGTTGAAGACTAATCAATTAGGAGGGACGGACGACAGGAGTTCAGTATACATACCGTCATACAGGACATGTCTAGGCATTATCCCTGATGAAGGTGGCAGAGCTTGTCATTGAATTGCCGGTTAAAAATCGACACTTGGACCCAGCTGCAAGCCCAGGAAAGGTTTATGCATCATATACACAGGGAGGCATGAGATCCTTTTTGTTTTTGTTTTAGATGTTTATTTTTTGTCTTCTGCATTAGTGTGTCAGTAGAAAAGAGCAAATTTTAGATTTCCAAACATTAATATACTGAGAAATGTTTGCATTTCATTAAAGAAAGTAACACATTAAGTCATCAGAATCAGGTTTAATATCACCAGCATATGTCATGAAATTTGTTAACTTTACAGCAGCAGTACAATGAAATACATGATAAATAAATATAGAGAAAAAAACCTGAATTACAGTAAATATATGTATGTTTATTAAATAGTTAAGTTAAAATAAGTAGTGCAAAACAAAACAGAAATAAAAATGTAGTGAGAGAAACTTGATTAATTTGTCGGTATATAGTCCAGTGTATGATTAAACAAAGATACCAGACAGGTGCTAATGATCAATGACATAATGAGTTGAATGAACTAAACCGATTAACTGTAACGGAAATAGGTGTAGAAGGAATAAAAATGGGTGAAGGACAACCAAAATAAAAGATGAAGGTGTGGCAGATATGACATTTTAACCTTCAAATAATCAATTCTTACACTATGGCAAGAGTGAGCAAAGCAACAAGACACAAGGTGGTCATCCTACATCAGCAAGGTCTCTTCCAAGCAGAAATTTTGTAGCAGACAGGTGTTTCAAGATGTGCTTTTTAAACTCTTCTAAAAAGCACTTAAAACAAGCAAGGTTGAGGACTAGAATGTAGTGGTTGGCCACAGAAACTGAGTGCAGCAGACAAGAGATGTATCAAATTGATGTCCTTTCTAAATTGGAAGAAGTCCAGTGCTACTATCTGCTCTGAATTCACAGAAACCACTGGAACCCAATTACACCTCTCTACAGTCTGGAGAAGTCTTGTCAGAAGTGGTCCTCACGAAAAAGTTGCTGCCAAAAAGCCATTCCTCTGAAGTGGAAACAAACCCAAGAGACTCACCCAAGCAGAAAAACACAAGGACTGGGGTGTTGAACAATGGCAGCAAGTGCTCTAGACTGACGAGTCAAAATTTGAAGTTTCTGGCTCAAACAGGAGGCAGTTTGTCCGTAGAAAAACTGGAGAGTGCTACATGGATAAGTGTCTACAGCCAACAGTGAAACACTGCAGGTTTGTGACTGCATTTCCTCAAATATAGTTGGTGAACTGGTTGGAATTAATGGAATCTTCAATGCTGAGAAGTACAAGCAGATTCTCATCCATCAAGGAAAGATCTGATTGGTCCTAACTTCATTCTGCAGCAGGACAATGACTCCAAGCAGATGACCAAGGTCATAAAGAATAATCTTAAGTGAAAAGAAAACAAGGAGTTCTTCAATAATTGTATGGCCTCCACAGAGCCCTGATCTCAACATCATCGAGGCTGACTGGGGTTACATGGAGAGACAGAAGCAAGCGAAACAGCTAAAGTCTGCAGAACTGTGGCAAGTACTCTAAGAATCTTGGAACAACCTACCAGCCGATTTTCTTTAAAAACTGTATGACAGAATTGATGCAGTTTTAAAGAGTGGTCACGCCAAATATTGATTTGACTTAGTTTTTTTTTTACCATTTTGCTCTTTAGAGTAAATTTTTGATATTTAGAAACTTTTCATTACTTTTTAAAGCATCTTCGGTTTACAGAATTTTTTTTACATGTGCCTAAGACTTTTGCACAGTACTGTGCATAAAGAACAACAGAAGTGACAAAAGAATCAAAAGGGGGTTGTTGGCCAATGAGAAGTGAAATAATTGAACTAATGGGATTGCTCAACTGTCAATCATCGTGGTCTTGATAGGCTAAATGGTCTTGTTCTGTGTCACAGTAATGAATATTCTGAAACTGTTTACATAAATGAAGAGGACAATGCAGATGTAATAACTGATGTATTAGCTAAAGATGGGGAATTGTGATATTGTGTGGGATTTTAAAAAAAGTAAATAAGTACATGTCAAAATGTCAAAATTACTATCAATTAAAAATCAATTGCTCAACAAGATGAAATATATCTAGACTATTTGAGGAAGTGAGAGAAAATATGAGGGGCTGTGACTAAAATATATCAATCTCATCAGCTGCAGAATTGGTGCCAGAGTTTTAGAAGACTGCTGTTGTATTGTTTCAAAAGAGAGAGGAAAGTGAACTGAGTACAGCCAGTTCCCAGGTTATAACAGGATTGCATTCCTGAAAATTGTTCACAATGCACATGGAAATCAACAACAAGAGAGTGGGAGAGGATCACAGAAGCAGCTGTGATAGGAGAGATAGCAGGCACAGTAAGAACAGACACCATCCTGTATCACTGCCTCAGTCTGCTCAGCGCGCTCCGCTCTGCTCAGCCTTATAGATGATAGGTGCAGGAGTAGGTCATTCGGCTCTTCGAGCCAGCACCGCCATTCACTGTGATCATGGCTGATCATCCACAATTAGTACCCAGTTCCTGCCTTCTCCCCATATCCCTTGACTCTGCTATCTTTAAGAGCTCTATCTAACTCTTCCTTGAAAGCATCCAGAGAATTGGCCTCCATTGCCTTTCTGAGGCAGAGCATTCCATAGATCCACAACTCTCTGTGGGTGAAAAAGTTTTTCCTGAACTCTGTTCTAAATGGCCTACCCCTTATTCTTAAACTGTGGCCTCTGGTTCTGGACTCCCCCAAAATCGGGAACATGTTTCCTGCCTCTAGCGTGTCCAATACCTTATCTAACAACTAATTGTTGCAGCTGAAATGGGGGTTGGTTGGGACAGTTGGGATAGCATGTGGAAGTGCCTTGCTCTTCGTTCCATTTCCATCTGGCAGATGATGCCTGAAGACCCACCACAATTGGCAAATACAGCATGCCAGTCTAACTGACACTTGTTTGCAGGGGGTTTCCATAAGTTGGGCGACATAGTCAAGGGAGGGTGTTTGTTCAATTTTGATAATGGATACATGGTTGAAATTGATTCTAAGAAATCCCATGGCCTTGTAGTTAAGAGAGGCATAGATTAATCAGGGAGCATCAGTATGGATTTATTAAAGGATTGCCTAATTTGATTGACATTTACTGCAAAGGTAATGGGAATATTGATAAGGGCAGTGAATTTGATTAAATCTATATAGATTATTAACCAAGGATTTCAACGCCCATGTTGTAGACTGATCAAAAAAGTAAAACGTCTGGAATTCAAGTGAGAGTAGGAAATTAGGTCCTCCGTTGCTTTACTGGCAGGAAGCGAAGGTTAATGGTTGATGGGTGTTGTTCTAAGTAGTAGACTACTAGTTCTTAGGAATCAGTAGTCAATCCCTTGTTTTATGTAAAGCATATTAATGACTTGGTCCTAAAAGTAGGGTACATGATAGAGGAGTGTGCAGCTGATACAAAAATACTCCGTAGTTGTAGATAGATAGATAGATAGATAGATAGATACTTTATTCATCCCCATGGGGAAATTCAACTTTTTTTCCAATGTCCCATACACTTGTTGTAGCAAAACTAATTACATACAATACTTAACTCAGTAAAAAAATATGATATGCATCTAAATCACTATCTCAAAAAGCATTAATAATAGCTTTTAAAAAGTTCTTAAGTCCTGGCGGTAGAATTGTAAAGCCTAATGGCATTGGGGAGTATTGACCTCTTCATCCTGTCTGAGGAGCATTGCATCAATAGTAACCTGTCGCTGAAACTGCTTCTCTGTCTCTGGATGGTGCTATGTAGAGGATGTTCAGAGTTTTCCATAATTGACCGTAGCCTACTCAGCGCCCTTCGCTCAGTTACCGATGTTAAACTCTCCAGTACTTTGCCCACGACAGAGCCCGCCTTCCTTACCAGCTTATTAAGACGTGAGGCGTCCCTCTTCTTAATGCTTCCTCCCCAACATGCCACCACAAAGAAGAGGGCGCTCTCCACAACTGACCTATAGAACATCTTCAGCATCTCACTACAGACATTGAATGACGCCAACCTTCTAAGGAAGTACAGTCGACTCTGTAAGTTGCAGATTGCAGAAAGTTATCAATGGCCTGATCAATCATACAGTAAAATTGTGAAATAGAATTTAATACAGAGAAATTCAGACTCAGTTTATTGTTATTTACAAACCCCATTTCCAGAAAAGTTGGGATATTTTCCAAAATGCAATAAAAACAAAAATTTGTGATATGTTAATTCACGTGAACCTTTATTTAACTGACAAAAATACAAAGAAAAGATTTTCAATAGTTTTACTGACCAACTTAATTGTATTTTGTAAATATACGCAAATTTAGAATTTGATGGCTACAACACACTCAACAAAAGTTGGGTCAGAGGCATGTTTACCATTGTGTTACATCACCTTTCCTTTTAATAACACTTTTTAATCATTTTGGAACTGAGGATACTAATTGTAGTAGATTTGCAATTGAAAATTTTGTCCATTCTTGCTTGATATAAGACTTCAGCTGCTCAACAGTCCATGGTCTCCATTGTCTGATTCTCCTCTTCATGATGCGCCATACATTTTCAATAGGGGATAGATCTGGACTGGCAGTAGGCCAATCAAGCACACGCACTCTGTCTACAAAGCCGCGCTGTTGTAGCCCGTGCAGAATTTGGTCTGGCATTGTCCTGCTGAAATAAGCATGGACATCCCGGGAAGAGATGTCGCCTTGCTGGCAACATATGTCTCTCTAAAATCCTAATATATGCCTCAGAGTCAATGGTACCTTCACATACATGCAACTCACCCATGCCGTGGGCACTGATGCACCCCCATACCATCACAGATGCTGGCTTTTGCACCTTTCGCTGATAACAATCAGGATGATCGTTTTCATCTTTGGCTCGGAGAACTCGACACCCATTTTTTCTGAAAACTCGCTGAAATGTTGCCTCATCTGACCACAGCACACAGTTCCACAGTCTTTCGGTCCATCTGAGATGAACTCGGGCCCAGAGAACTCGCTGGCGTTTCTGCATAGAGTTGATGTATGGCTTCCTCCTTGCGTAATACAGTTTCAAGTTGCATTTCTGGATGCAGCGACGGACTGTGTTAAGTGACAATGGTTTTCCAAAGTACTCCCGAGCCCAGGTGGCTATAATTGTCACAGTAGCATGATAGTTTCTTAGGCAGTGCCGCCTGAGGGCTAGAAGATCACGCACATTCAACAGTGGATTCCAACCTTGCCCTTTACGCACTGAGATGTCTCTGATTTCTCTGAATCTTTTCACAATATTATGTACTGTAGATGTTGAAAGATCTAAATGCTCTGCAATCGTGTGTTGAGAAATGTTCCTTTTGAACTGACTAACAATCCTCTCACGAATTTTGGCACAAAGGGGTGAGCCACAACCCATCCTTGCTTGCAAAGACTGAGCCTTTGATGGACGCTACTTTTATACCCAGTCATGATACCTCACCTGCTACCAATTAGCCTGCTTAATGTGGAGTCTTCCAAACCGGTGTTACTTGAATATTCTGTGCACTTTTCAATCTTGTTTTAACTCTGTCCCAACTTTTGTTGAGTGTGTTGCAGCCATCAAATTCTAAATTTGTGTATATTTACAAAATACAATTAAGTTGGTCAGTAAGACTATTGAAAATCTTTTCTTTGTACTTTTGTCAGTTAAATAAAGGTTCACGTGAATTAACATATCACAGATTTTTGTTTTTATTGTATTTTGGAAAATATCCCAACTTTTCTGGAAATGGGGTTTGTAGAAACCACAAATGCAATGCAGTTAAAAAATGAGACAACATTCCTCCAGAATGATATCACAAAAGCATATGACAAAACAGACTACACCAGAAAATCCACATAATGTTTGGCAATCCCCAATCCAGAGTCCGGAGAGGCTGCTGCGTATTAATATCGCGCTACCGTCTTAGCGCGTTCCCCGGAAAGGAGCTCCAAATTAGATCTAATGTAGTTGGATAAGAAAATGCATAGTTAATAGGAGGATATTGATTGGTGGGGAGGAACAAATAGATCCTGACGTGCATGCTCATTGATGCTTAAGATAGCAGAACAAATCATTTAAAGTAGTTAGAATGGCACATTGAATACTTTCCCTTTACTTACCAAGGCACAGAGAGCAGGGAGATTTGGTATATAATACTAATTAGGTAACTGCTTGAGTAGTGCATGCAATTCTGGTCATCAAATTATAGTGAACTTATAATGAACTCATTGGTGAAGGTGCAGAGGAGAGCTAAAAGGACAAAAAGTTTTTAGATCCATGAACAGTTTGGTTAAATATGATTAAATTCTTTGGAACAGTAAAGCCAAAGGGGAGACTTAACTGAGATGTATGGAATTTTGATAAATTAAGGGGTCTCTTACCCCTTAATGGAGGGATCAGAAACTGGGGGTGGGGGGCATAGACTTAAATAGGTACGTAAAGATTAAAGTATAATTGACAGGTCTGGGAAGAGAATTTAAGATGCTTTGAACATACTGCCAGAAAGAGTGGTCATTATTGAGACAGTCATCACATTTTACAAAAACTTGGAAGTGTACTTGAAAAGCTGTGACCAGCAGAACCTTAGGTCAAGTGCTAGAAAATGGGATTAGGATGGGCAGAATTTTTTTTGGATTGGCATGCATGCAATGGGATCAATGGCCCTCTGTATCCTACATTTTCTATATGCCTATATCATTGGTTAACTATAAAATGCAGTATCAAGAGGGCATTGCATTGTGAGAAGGTTATTTTTACTTTGCTTTGTTCTTTTATTCTACCGATTTGTGCAGGAACAGATGCACAGTGACATTTATATTGAAGAAATACACAGGGATGGTGTTAGATAATTTATGGCACTCTATTGTCTTCATAGGAAGAACTACAAGTAAATTGCGTAAAAGAGACCCCCATGTCATGGGAGTTTGTGGCAAAGAAATTTGCTTTAGAGAATTCACAGATCACTATCAAAACTTCTGGGATATGGAATAAAATCTTGTGAAATTTATATGAAAAATGTAAACAAGTGCAATATTTTTTTCAACTTTCATTTCTTGATGAATGAAGTGGCTTTGTGTTATGCAAAATGTTGGTAAGGACTGTTTTCTAGGAAAGCACACAGTATCCGAGGGTTACCTTTATTAACTGAAGATTTCTTTCGAGAGCCTGATGTCCTATTATTGTACTATTCCCTAAATTATTGGGGCACTCTTCCATCATTGTCTCCTTTCTGGTTAAGAAATTGAAGACAATTTATTTTGGAGACATTGGTGGGACAGCCTATCATACCAGTTACATGAAAATGAAGCATCGATTCTTTGAAGCCTATATGTATACTCAGCACTTAAGAGGACTGCTTGGGACTTGGGTCATTATATTTTTGATGCTCAATGTTGTTACAGTGATGCCAGATTAACATTTTAAGTTATCATCTTATTTCATTTGTTGATTGCATTGATTATTTGATATTGCTTCTGTGCATTGTAATAATTTGCAAAGACCTTGTGGCAAAACAGAGAATGCGGTAGCAACTTTCATTACATCTTACAGCGCTACCTACATGGCTAATAATTACAGTTTAATTCCAGCAGATGATATATCATTGTCCCCTTGATGAAGCAAATGTATATAGAGCCAACTGTTGTCCATCTCTTCTAAGATGTAAATTTGTATATGGGTCTTAGCTATTTTTAAACTGAGAATTTTTCAATGAATAAAGTAATTCCTCTTATAAGAGGATACTTTCTAGTAGGCAGTTTCAAATTTCAAAAAAAATTATGCCAAAAAATTCGCATTGGAAATTACGCCACCTTAATGTTAAGGGGCCAAAAAACACTGACAGAAATGAAGAGCAGATTAAGAACAGATGTCATGACATTGACATTGGCATTCCCAATGAAGAAATTTATTATGTTTTTGCAAAACTCACTCATCTTTTCCCAACCACCACTGTGATACATCCAGTCTGAAAGTGAGTAGAAATCATTCATCTATAAAGTTAGCAATGTGTGGAAATAGATATAATGTCATTCCATTCTTGTAATATAGACAACATTATGTTGTGAACTGTCATTGATTTTCAAGAGTGTTTTACTTTAGTGAATTTGAGGTCCTCTCATGATATTAAGGGTTATATACCTTGCTTTAGGCATTAAGGGAAATTATGATGTGGTTCTATCCTGAATTCCAGTACTTGGTTAAGACCAATGTACTCTGGTGATAAGGAGAAAATTAATGGAAGGAATAGTGGTAATACTGACTGAATTAGGTACCGTGGAACAAAGTATAAAAAGTAAAAGTAGAATAATGATGGTTCTGGGGCCTATGATTAGGTTTCCCAATGATTATAAGGGCTATCAGACCTAATAGACATGGGGGAGATTTTGCGTAGTGGTAATTACCACTGGATCAGTAATCCAGAGACCCAGTTATACACAGGGGACATGAGCTTGAACCCCACAATGGCAGAAGTTGAATTTGAATTCAATAAATATCTGATGGCTATGAAACCTTGTGAATTGTCGTAAAAACTCATCTGGTTCTCTCATGTCCTTTGGGGAGAAATCTTGCCAACCTTACCTGGTCTGGCCTCTCTGTGACTCCAGACCCACAGCAATGCGGTTGACTCTTAAATGCTATCTGAAAAGGCCCAGCAAGCCATTCAGTTGATTACAACCGCTAAAAAGAAAATAAGAAGGAATGAACCCGGACAGACAACCCAGCATCAACCTAGGCACTGGAAATGACAACTGCAAAACCAGCCCTGTGACCCTGCAAAGTCCTCCTTACTAACATCTGGGAACTTGTGCTAAATCTGAGACAGCTGTCTCACAGACTAGTCAAGCAACAGCCTGACATAGTTGTATTGACAGAATCATACCCTACAGTTAACATTCCAGACGTCACCATCACCATTCCTGGCTATGTACAGTCTCACGGGCAGGACAGATCTAGTAGAGGTGGTGGCAAGGTGGTATACAGTAGAGAGGGAGTTGCCCTGGCAACTCTCAACATCGACTCTGGACCCCATGAAGTCTCATGGCACCAGGTTAAACATGGACAAGGAAACCTCCTGCTGATTACTACGTCCCATCCTCCCTCAGCTGATGAATCAGTACTTCTCGATGTTGAGCAGCATTTGGAGGAGGCATTGAGGGTGGCAAAGGCACAGAAGGTACTATGGGTGGGGACTTCAGTGTCCATCACCAAGAGTGGCTCGGTAGTAGCACCAAGACCAAGCTGCTTGGGTCCTACTGGGCATAGCTGGAACTAGTCTATAGCTGGAACATAGACTGGAACTAGAGCAGGTGGTGTGGGAACCAACAAGAGGGAAAAACACACTTGACCTCCTTCTCACCAACCTGCCTGCCACAGAAGCATCTGTCCATGACAGCATTGGTAGAAGTGATCACTGCACAATATTTGTGGAGAATAAATCCCATCTCCAAATTGAAGAAACCCTCCACTGCATTGTGTGGCACAACCACCGTGCTAAATGGGTTAGACTTCAAACAGATCTAGCAGCCCAAGTCTGGGTACCTATGAGGTACTGTGTCATCAGCAGCAGCAGAATTGCACTCAATTACAATCTCTAAACTCATGGCCTGGCATATCCCCCACTCTGACATTACCACCAGGTCAGGGGATCAAACCTGATTCAATGAAGAGTGCAGGAGGGCATGCCAAGAACAACACCAGGCATACCTCAATATGAGGGGTCACCCTGGTGAAGCCACAATACAGGACTACTTGCATGCCAAACACCATAAGCAGCAAGTAATAGAGAGTTAAGTGGTCTCACATCCAACGGATCAGATCTAAGCTCTGTAGTCCTGCCACATCCAGCTGTGAATAGTGGTGGACAATCAAACAATTCACTGGAGAAGGAGGCTCCACAAATATCCCCATCCTCAATAATAGAGGAGCCCAGCACACCTGTGCAAAAGATAAGGCTAAAACATTTGCAACAATCTTCAGTCAGAAGTGTAGAGTAGATGATATAGGTGGAGGGGCCGGTAGTGCTGAGGAAACAGAGAGTCTGCAGAGAGACTTGGATAGATTGGGGGAATGGGCAAAGAAGTGGCAAATGAATTACAATGTCGGAAAGTGTATGGTCTTGCACTTTGGTAGAAGAAATAAACAGGCAGACTATTATTTAAATGGAGAGAGAATTCAAAGTTCTGAGATGCAACGGGACTTGGGAGTTCTCGTGCAGGATACCCTTAAGGTTAACCTCCAGGTTGAGTCGGTGGTGAAGAAGGCAAATGCAATGTTGGCATTCATTTCTAGAGGAATAGAGTATAGGAGCAGGGATGTGATGTTGAGGCTCTATAAGGCACTGGTAAGACCTCACTTGGAATACTGTGTGCCGTTTTGGGCTCCTTATTTAAGAAAGGATGTGCTGACATTGGAGAGAGTTCAGAGAAGATTCACTAGAATGATTACGGGAAAGTTATAACATATGAGGAAAGTTTGACCGCTCTTGGACTGTACTCCTTGGAGTTTAGAAGAATGAGGGGGACCTCATAGAAACATTTCGAATGTTGAAAGGCATGGACAGAGTGGATGTGGCAAAGTTGTTTCCCATGGTGAGGGAGTCTAGTATGAGAGGACATGACTTAAGGATTTCAGGGCGCCCATTCAGAACAGGGATGCAAAAAAATTTTTTAGCCAGTGGGTGGTGAATCTATGGAATTTGTTGCCACGGGCGGCAGTGGAGGCCAAGTCATTGGGTGTATTTAAGGCAGAGATTGATAGGTATCTGAGTAGTCAGGGCATCAAAGGTTATGGTTAGAAGGCGGGGGAATGGGACTAAAGGGGAGATTGGATCAGCTCATGATGAAATGGTGGAGCAGACTCGATGTGCTGAATGGCCAACTTCTGCTCCTTTGTCTTATGGTCTTATGATCCATCTTGTCCTTTTCCAGAAGTCCCCAGCATCCCAAATGTCAGTATGCAGCCAATCAGATTCACTCCATGTGATATCAAGAAACGGCTGAAAGCACTGGATACTGCAAAGGCTATAGGCCCAGACAAAGTCCCGGCAATAGTCCTGAAGACTTGTGCTCCAGAACTTGCTGCACCACTAGCCAAGCTGTTCCAGTACAGCTACAACACCGGCATCTACCTGGCAATGTGGAAAATTGCCCAGGTATATCCTGTACACAAGAAACAGGACGTCCAAACCAGCCAATTCCCACCCTGTTAGCCATCAACACCCTGTCTCAATCATCAGCAAAGAATTGGAAGGGTGAGAGTGACAGACACCAACATCAAAGCAGCATTTGACTGAGTATGGCGTCAAGGTGGCCTAGCTAAAATGGAGTCAATGGGAATTAGGGAGAAAACTCTCCACTGGTTGGAATTTTATCTGACACAAAGGAAGATGGTTATAGTGGTTTGAAGTCCATCATCTCATCCTCAGGACATCACTGTGGGAGTTCCTCAGGGAAGTGTCCAAGGACCAACTGTCTTCAGCTGCTTCATCAACGATCTTCCTTCTATCATAAGATCAGAAGTGGAGATGTTCGCAGATGACTGCATAATGTTCTTCACAACTTGTGACTCCTCAGATAGTGAAGCAGTTCATACCTAAATGCAGCAGGACCTGAACAATATCCAGGCTTGGGCTGACAAGTGGCAAGTAACATTTGAGATATGCAAGTGCCAGGCAATGACCATCTCCAGCAAGAGAAGCTCTAACCATTGTCCCTTGACATTCAGTGGCATTACCATCACTGAATCCCCTACTATCAACATCCTGGGGTTTACCATTGACAGGAAACTGAACTGGTACTAGCCATAGAAACCAGAGCAAGTCAAAGGCTAGGAATTCTGTGGCACGTAACTGACCTCCTGACTCACCAAAGCCTGTCCACAAGGCTTAGGTCAGGAGTGTAATGGAAAACTCGCCTACACTCCATCAACACTCAAGAAGCTTGACATCATCCATTACAAGGCAGCCCACTTGGTTGGTACACCTTCCACAAGCATCCAATCCCTCCACCATTGACAAACAGTTGCAGCAGTGTGTACTATCTACAAGATGCACTGCAACAACACACAGAAGTTCCTAAGGCAGCACCTTCCAGACCCACGACCACTACCATCTAGAAGGACGAGAACAGCAATTACCTGGGAACACCACCACTTGGAAATCCCCCTCCAAGTCACTCACCATCCTGACTTGGAAACATATCACCGTTCCTCCATTGTCGCTGGGTCAAAATCATGGAATTCCCTCCCTAACAGCACTGTGGATGTATCTACATCTCAAGAACAGCAGTGGTTCAAGAAGGCAGCTCAGCACCACCTTCTCAAGGGCAACTAGGGATGGGTAATAACTTAGCTGGTGACGCCCACATCCCATAAATGAATAAAAAACTAATATAGAAATGTAGAAACATAGAAAACCTACAGCATAATATAGGCCCTTCGGCCCTCAAAGCTGTGCCGAACATATCAGATATAAGTGTAAGTAACATTGCTGAGATAAACATAATCCATTGTGGATTGTTGTTGTAGGAATGAAAATGGAGCAGGTCCGTTGCAGGTGATAAAGTAAAGACCAGGACCTTGGGTATGGAAATTTCAGGATTAGCACAGTTACTGCCTTTAATTTGGTGCAGAAGTAAACAGATCAGGGAGGTGAACTCGTTTCTATAGGAGGGATCTGGCAATGAGCAGCTCAGTCTAGAGGACACCAGTGCTTTTTCCTTAGCAGGACAGAGATGATTAGCTATTTGTAGCTGCATAGTTAGCACCAGTTGCTCTTTAATTTGGATCCCAGTGAAAGGTTACATTGGCTGTTGGAATTAATTTTAATGACTGGCAATGGGTGATTCTGTGGAGAGTGTTAGAGTGATTTTTGGGTTTAGGACATGTACATTTAGCAATTGACATTGGCTACCTGTCTTCACATCTGAATATGTATTGTATATTTAATTTGGAGTGCAGCTGTGAACAATGGGTTCCTAAAGGCAGTGAAACACAAACCAGACAACGCTGATTAAAATTCATTTGGATGTCTGTGGTGTCGA
The DNA here is from genome assembly GCF_048418815.1 of Hemitrygon akajei. NCBI lineage: Eukaryota > Metazoa > Chordata > Chondrichthyes > Myliobatiformes > Dasyatidae > Hemitrygon > Hemitrygon akajei. The sequence continues at coordinate 62,923,715 of NC_133126.1, forward strand.
TGCGAATCAGGAGATGTGAAGGTTGTGTGTAGTTTCAAAAAAACTATTGTCCATACATTGTAGATATGGAATTGTCCAATGATGTTTGGCACATTAAATATTAAACTGCATTTTGGGCCAGCAGACCTTTCAACCGAAAGCATCTCCATGTGATGTCTGCTGTATCTTGTTTTGTCAAATATCGAATAAAGAAGCTGCTTTATATCTACCTGTACTTTTCTCCAGAGGCTTCATTTATGCAACACCAGAGAGGGTTGATCTAGAAACAAAAATAACACCAATAGTTTCAAGATTAGAACAGGGAAACAAATTGAATTCAGATCTCAAATGTAGAAATTCAGGAAATGGGAATTCTCAACTACAAGCAGCATGGAATTTAGCCATGATATGTAAAAAGCAATGGCAGGGCAGAGGGGTAGTTTAATTTAGGGTTATTTATGAAAATAAGAGCTTTATGACTGGCGAGGTAGGAGGGGAGGACTCTAAGCCAGGCTGAAATGCCGAAGAATGAAACTCCCTCTACCCTCTGTTAGCAAATGTACAGTCACTGGAGAACAAAGTTCAAAGTATTTTTCAAAGTAAATTTATTATCAAAGTCCATACATACCATTGTATGTAACCCTGAGATTCATTTTCTTACAGGCATACTTAATAAGCTCATACTAGGAAAATAGCCATAATCGAATCAATGAAAGACTGCACCAACTTGGGTGTTTAACCAGTGTGCAAAAGACAACAAACTGTATAAATAAAAAAAAGAAATAATAAATAAGTAAATATTGAGAACATGAAATGAAGAGTCCTTAAAATTGAATCCATAGCTTGTGGGAGCATTTCATTGATGGAGCCAGTGAAGTTGACTGAAGTTATCCCCTTTGGTTCAAGAGCCTGATGGCTGAGGTGTAATAACTGTTCCTGAAGCTGGTATAAATCCTGAGCTGTCCTGATGAAGGGTCTCAGCCTGAAAAGCCAATGGATGCTGCCTAGTCTGCTGAGTTTCTCTAGCACTTTGTGTGTATTGGTTTCATTTCCAGCACCTGCAGATTTTCTCTTGTTTCTGAGGCTCCTGTACCTTCTTCCTGATAGCAGCAATCAGAAGAGAGCATGTCTTGGTGGTGGGGGTCCCTGATGATGGATGCTGCTTTCCTACACTTCATGTAGGTATGCTCAATGATGAGGACAGTTTTACTCATGATGGACTGGGCCATATCCACTACTTTTTATAGGATTTTCTATACAAGGCCATTGATGTTTCCATACCAGGCCGTGATGCAGCCAGTCAATACACTCTCCACTACACATCTATAGAAGTTTATCAAAGTTGTAGAGGTCATGCGGAATCTTTGCAAGCTCCTAAGGAAGTAGAGGCACTGCCATTCTGATTGAGATTGAGGACATAGGGGCAAGATTGCTGTATCAGCAGGAAATGAGGAATTGCTTTGATTGGTGTTTCATGAGACCTGGCTCACTCCAGACATGCTGGATATGTCAGTAAAATCCGAGGGCTTCTTGATGAACTGGATGGACTGGTAATTCAGAGAGGCAAAAGGTGGGGTGGGGGGGGGGGGTCTGTGTTTCATGATAACAACCTTGTGCTTGGATGCAGTGGAATATCTGATGACTAAGTGCCATCTGTACTACATACCAAGAGTTGTCCTCTGTGACTTGTTCCTGCTGAACTGGACTTATTTTTAAATAATTTTCATTTCATGTTCTCTTATTTCTTTCTTTCTGTCTTTCTTAATTCTTTTTTCTCTGTATTTGCTCAGTTTTTTTGCACATTGGTTGTTGTGGTCTTTCATTGATTCTATTGTGTTTCTTGTATTTACTGTGATTGGTTACAAGAAAGTGGATCTCAGGGTTGTATATAGTAACATATATGTACTTTGATAATACTTTGAACTTGAGCTTTGAACTTTATGTTTAATGTGCAGAGTGTAAGAAATACATCGAGTCAATTAGAGGCACAAATAAAAATGGCCTTTGAAACTTGAGTACAAGTTGTTCAGAAATGAGAGTTAATTACAGGTATTCTACATTTTGAGTTTTATAGAAAGGTTAGAGAAAGTGGAAGTGGAGAATTTCTATTTATTATTTAATTATAGAATTATATATAATTATATTATTATATACCAGAATATGGATAAGGGAAAACAATCCAACAGTGACTGTATGGTTGGATTAGAGAAATTAGAATAGACCTAAAATCTTAAAATTAAATAAGCGGTATGCTATATTAGTAATGTTTCATAGTTTCTGTGACCTGGAATTTGCAATCAGTGGGGCAGCAGCAACAGTTATCTCTGGATAAATCTCTGGATATCAGTGGTAAGGATTAACTTTTTCAGATATTCTCGCTGTGGAAAAAAAAGCAAAAATTATACATTTGTTTTCAGGTTTCTCAAATGTGATTTGAGTGTGCTGTAAAAGCCGCCCTCTTGTGGCCATAAATATACTATCAATCAATACAGAATTGAAAAAATCTTTCAGTTGCCCTATATTTGGGCCTGATTAGTTAAAACAGAAGTTTTTGAATTGTTTATTTGCTTAACTATGATATGCCTCATAAATATGTGGATTCCAGACTTTAGTCTTAGAGTCATTGAAAAGTACAGCACAGAAACAGGCCCCTTGGCCCATCTAGTTTGTGCTGAACTATTTTTAACTGCATATGAGTCAGAATCAGATTTATTATCAGTTATGAAATTTGTTTTACAGCAGTACAGTGGAAGATGTAGAAATTATAATGCTACAAAAAATAAACAAATAGTGCAAAGGAGGAATAGCAAGGTAGTATTCATGGGTACAAACAAGCTGGATGAACTCAGCAGGTTGGGCAGCATCCGTTGACTGCTCCTTTCAACGGATGCTGCCCGACCTGCTGAGTTCATCCAGCTTTTGCACATGTTGATTTGACCAAACCCTCTGCAGTGTACTTTGTGTTTAGTATTCATGGGTCATGCACCATTCAGAAATTTGATTGTGGAGGAGAAAAAGTTGTTCCTAAGACTTTATGTCTTCAGGCTGCTGTACCTCCAGCCTAATAGTAGTCATGAACAGAGAGCATTTCCCAGATTGTAAGGGTCTTTAATAATGGTTTTATCACACTCCTGTATGCCTCATTGCCATCTGAGAATTTCCCAAAACAGTGGTGTCATCGTCAAATTTATATTTGAGTTATACGTTAATTATACCATAAGACATTGGAGCAGAATTAGACCACTCAGCCATCGAGTCTACTCCGCCTTTCAATCATGACTGATTTATTATCCCTTTCAGCCCCATTCTCCTGCCTTATCCTCATAACCTTTGACACCCTGACTAACCAAGAACCTATCAACACCTGCTTTAAATATGCTCAAAGGCTTGGCCACCTCAGCTGTCTGTGGCAATGAATTCCACAGCTTCACCACCCTCTTGCAAAAGAAATTCCTTCTCATCTCGTTTCTAAACGGACATCACTCTATTCTGAGGCTGTGCTTTTTGGTCCGAGATTAATCCACTAAAGGAAGCATTCTTTCCACAGCCACCCTGTCAAGACTTTTCTATATTCAATAGGTTTCAATGATGTTCCATCCCCCTCCATTGAGTAAAGGCCCAGAACTGTCAAACACTCCTCATACGTTAACCTTTTCATTCCTGGAATCATCTTATAAGCAACCTCTGGACGCTCTCCAATGCCAGCATATCTTTTAGATAAGGGACCAAAAACTGTTCACAATACTTGCAAGTGCAGTTTAGTAAATGCCTTAGAAAGCCTCAGTGTCACATCCTTGCTCTTACATTCTAGCCTCCTCAAAATGAATGCTAAATTTGCCTTCTTTACGACCAATTCAACCTACAAGTTAACCTTCAGGACATCTGCACAAGGACTTCCAAGTCACTTTGCACCTCCAATTTTGAATGTTCTTCCCATTCAGAAAGTCACTTTTATTCCTTCTACCAAAGTGTATGACCTTGCACTTCTCTATACTATATTCTATCTGCCATTTCTTTGTCCTTTCTTCCAGTCTTAGTTGTTCTGCAGATTCCCTGCTTCCTCAACACTACTTGCTCCTCCACCTATCTTTGTATCATCTGCAAGTTTGGCCACAGAGCCATCAATTCTGTCATCTGTTTCGTTGATATGATGTAAAAAGAAGCAGTCCCAATACTGACTCCTAAGGAACACCACTAGTCACCAGCAGCCAACTAGAAAAAGTTCCCTTTATTCCCACTCTTTGCCTCCTGCCAATCAGCCATTCTTATATCCACGCTAGTATCTTAACTCAGTAACACCATGGGCTCTTACCTTCTTAAGCAGAGTCATATATGGCATGTTGTCAAAGGCTGTCTGAAAATCCAGATAAACAACACCCACTGACTCTCCTTTGCCTATCCTACCCGTTATTTTCTCAAATAATTCCAATAGATTTGTCAGGCAAGATCTCCCCTTAAGAAAACCATGTTAACTTTGGCCTACTTTATCATGCACCTCCAAGTACCATGAAACCTCATCCTTAATAATGGACTCCACCATCTTCACAAGCACTGAAGTCAGGCTAACTTGCCTATAATCTCCTTTCTTTTGTCACCTCCCTTCATTAAGAGTGGAGTGTTATTTGAAAATTTCTGGTCCTTAGGAACTATTCCGGAATCCAGTGATTTTTGAAAGATCATTACTAATCCTTACGCATTCTATTCAGCTACATCTTTCGGAACCCTGCGGTAGTCCATCTGGTCCAGGTGACTTATCTACCTTCAGTTTCCCAAGCACCTTCTCCTTAGTAATAGCAATTGCACTCACTTCTGCCTCATGTCACTCTCGAATTTCTGGCACACTCTAGTGTCTTTCATGATGAAGACTGAATCAAAATACTTATAAGTTTGTCTGCCATTTCTTTGTCCCACATTGCTACATCTTTAGCATCATTTTCCAGCAGTCCAATATCCACTCTTGCCTCTCTTTTACTCTTTATGTATCTGAATGAACTTTTAGTCCAGGTGTCCCCCGTTTTTCGAACGTTCGCTTTACGACACCTCCCTGTTACGAAAGACCTACATTAGTTACCTGTTTTCACTAAAAGAAGGTGTTTTCACTGTTAGGAAAAAAAGGCAGTGCGCGCCCCGAGCAGTTAAGTTCCTCCCCTGGAACTGCGTTCTAGCCGGCATTGCTTAAACATGTGCCTGTGAGCATCTGTGCTTTATGTCGATTTATTTTGTGCATCCGTTAGCAAGATGAGTTCTAAGGTATCGGAAAAGCCTAAAAGAGCTCGTAAGGGTGTTACACTTAGCGTAAACCTAGACATAATTAAGCATTTTGATCGTAGTGAACGAAGTAAGAACAAAGTGAGTTTAGCTTGTGGAAGTTGACGAAGGTGATGTTGAAGAGGTTTTGGCATCCCATGAACAACAACTGATAGATGAAGAGCTGATGCAATTGGAACAGGAAAGGATAACAATCGAAACCAAATGCAGTAGCGAACGGACCGAAAGTGAAGTTGTCCAGGAACTGAACGTGAAGCAACTGTGTGAGATTTTCGCTGTGAAAAACAACGCTACAATGATTGCAGAAAAGTACAACTTTAATTTTGACAGGGTATGTAGGTTTAAGGCATATTTGCAGGATGGTTTGAGTGCTTACAAAGAACTGTATGATAGAAAATGCGCGAGGCTAAGCAGTCAAGCATGCTGTCATTTTTCAAGCCTTCCACATAAGCCACAGCAGATGACGAACCTTGACCTTTGACATCGAGGCAGGCAGACATAGAAGGTGACCTGCCCGCCCTGATGTAAACAGACAACGATGAGATGACACCCCAGTCTCCTGTACCTCCCACCACCCCACCCTCCGATGACTCAGCCTAACACACCACCATCAGTGTGCTCACTGTCTTCCCAATTCTGGTAAGTGATATGACACTGTACATAACGTTATTTCTACTTTATATAGGCTGTGTATTTTTATGTGTTATTTGGTATGATTTGGCAGCTTCATAGCTTAAAGGTTACTGGAGAGCGTGCTTATGTGAGAGCGCTTGTGCCGTGTTTCTGCCGAGAGCACTTGTGCTGAGTGTTTCTGCTGCGAGTGCTGCCAAGAGCGCTTGCGTGAGATTTTCACTATGATGGACAGTGCTGCAATAATTGCAGAAAAGTTATTTCTACTTTATATAGGCTGTGTATTTATCATATCATTCCTGCTTTTACTATATGTTACTGCTATTTTAGGTTTCATGTGTTATTTGGCATGATTTGGTAGGTTATTTTTTGGGTCTGCAGACACACAAATTTTTCCCATATAAATAAATGGTAATTGCTTCTTCACTTTATGACATTCCGGCTTATGAACCGTTTCATAGGAATGCTCTACCTTCGGATGGTGGGGGAAACCGGTATCCTCTTTGATACTTTTGGCTAGCTTACTTTCAAATTTCATCTTTTATCTCATTATAGCTTTTTTTAAGTTGCCTTCTGTTGGTTTTAAAAGCTACATTATACAGGTGTTCCCCCCACCTTTACAAAGGTAGAGTGTTCCTATGAAACCTTTCTTAAGCCAAAATGGCGTAAAGTAAAGAACCATTAATTTATATGGGAAAAATTTTTGTATAAGCGAAAATCTTCTTTGTAATGCGAAAACAGGTTACTAATGTAGGTCTTCTGTAAAAGCGAAGTGGCGTAAAGCGAACATTCGTAAAGCGGGGGATACCTGTATGCCATCTCTTTTGCTTTTATGCAGTTGTTGACTTCCCTTGTCACCCACAGTTGCCTCATCCTCTCCTTAGAATACTTCTACATCTTTGGGATGTATCTATTCTGTACCTTCCAAATTGCCCCCAGAATCTCCAGCCATTGCTGGTCTGCTGTCATCCCTGCTAGTGTTCTTTCTAGTCTACTTCGGCCAGCTCTTCTCTCATGTCTCTGTAATTCTCTTTGCTGCACTGTAGTAATGATACATCTGATTTTTATCTTTTCCCTCTCAAACTGCAGGATGAATTCTATTACTGCTTCCTAAGGGTTCCTTTACCACAAGCTCTGTAATCAAATCTGGTTCATTACACTACACCTTTTTGAGAATTACCTTTCTCCTAGTGGGCTCAACCACAAGCCTCTCTTAAAAAGCCCCCTCTTAGGTATTCTGCAAATTCTCTCTCATGGGATCCAGTACCAATGTGATTTTCCCAATCTACCTGCATAATGAAATACTCCATGACCATTGTAATTTTACCCTTGTTACATGCCCTTTGTATCTCCAATTGCAGTTAATATCCCATATCCTGGCTACCATTCAGTGGCCTGTATATACCTCCCATCAAGGTCTCTTTACCCTTTCAGTTTCTTTACTCTACCCATATGGATTCTGTTAGGGTCCGGTCCGGAACCCGCCTTCCGGGTCTTGCTCCGGTCCACGTACTCCGGACTCTGGGCCTTGCAGCCCGCCCTCCTGTCACATGGAACCATTGGATCATCTTGGCTTAAGGAGGTACAGCTGTTGCCTATTAGGGGGCAGGTGTTTATAAGGGGCTTGGGGAACTGAGCCTAGTTGTGGGGTCATCCTGCTCCGAAGCCGGTTTAACCCGCACTGTACCTGGACCACCGGCTCTGAATCCTGTCTGTATCCTGTTCTGCCCTGGTTGCCGCCCTACTTGGAATCCTGTTCTACCCTGGTTGCCGCCCTGCTGGGAATCCAGCTCTGCCCTGGTTGCCGGCCTGTTCTGTATATGCTCTATCCGATTGGTCTTGTTCCCCTGCTTCTCTCCTGTGCGCTGGTCCCACTGTTCCACCTTATTCTTCTTGCTCGTGCTGCCACGCTGTCGGTTGCCTTTCCCAAATTACCTGTGTATCACGGTAGTCCTGCTGTTCACCCTGGACCCAGCTTCCTTCTGATCCCTTGCCTCCATCGGGCAGGTCCGGCCGGACTGCCGCTGGCTGGCAGGGGTTTCTGCCCTTTCCATCTGTTGCTCCCTAAGGGTTGTGCCCCGCACCTGCCCAGGTGTCCGCGACTGGCCCAGGCCTCTGTGTTTCCACCTGGGAGGCGGCCCTGCCCAGGATCCATCCGGCCCGCCCTAAGGACTCCTACCCTTTCCTCCCCTCGTTTCCCATGGGTTGTGCCCCGCACCTGCCCAGGTGTCCACGACTGCCCAGGCCTCTGTGTTTCCGCCTGGAAGGCGGCCCTGCCCAGGATCCATGCGGCCTGCCATGAGGTATCCTCCTGCCCTGCCTTAACACTGGGATCCTCCTGCCTGCCTCGTCTGAACTCTGGGATCCTCCTGCCTTACCCCTGACATGCCATGGCATCCCCATCCTGTCCTACCCCTAGCACTTCAGTGTCTGCGTCCTGCATTTGGGTCTAATCTTGCCCCTGTTCCTGACAGGATTCTACATCTTCCAGTCCTATGTCACCTCCTTCTAAGGATTTGACTGCATTTTTATCAAACAAGCCACATCACCCTCTCTGCCTACCCACTTGTCCTTTCGATATAATGTATTTTCTTGCATGTTAAGCTTTCAACTATGATCTTCTTTTAGCCATGTCTCAGTGATGCCCACAATGTCAAACTGCCAACCTGTAACTGCACTACAAGAACATCTACCTTATTCCATATAATGTGTGCATACAAATATAAAATCTTCAGTCCCATATTGATCACCTTTTTGATTTTGCCCCCATGTTACACTTTACCTCATCTGTCTAACTGAAATTTTGCCTATCACCTGTTCATCCTCCCAGTCTCACTACACACTGCAGTGACTTGTATACCAACTACCCCATCCTCAGCCCTATCACTCCAGTTACCATCTCCCTGCCAAATTCGTTTAAACCCTCCCCAGCACCTCTAGCAAATCTGCTGCAAGAATAGTGCTTTGCTTCAAGTGCAATCTATCCTTTTTGTACAGGTCACCCCTTCTCCAGAAGAGATCCCAATGATTCAAAAATCTGAATCCCTGCCCCCTGCACCACTTTCTTAGCCACTCATTCATCTGTACTATCATTCTATTCCTGCCTTGACAGCACGTGGCACTGAGAGTAATCCAGAGATTACTTCCCTGAAGGTCCTATTATCTAACTCGTTATACTCACTGTGTAGGACCTTTTCAAATAGATGGCTTTGTTGCCAAGTCTGCAGACGACACAAAGATTGGTGGGGGGGGGGGGGGGCAGGTAGTGTTGAGGAAACAGGTGAGATGCAGAAGGACTTAGACAGATTAGGAGAATGGGCGAGAAAATGGCAAATGAAAAACAATGTTAGAAAATGCATGGTCATGCACTTTGGAAGTAGAAATAAATGTGCGGACTATTTTAAACGGGGAGAAAATCCAGGAATCTGAGTTGCATAGGGACTTGGGAGTCCTTGTGCAGAACACCCTGAAGGTTAACTTGCAGGTTGAGTTGGTGGTGAGGAAGGCAAGTACCATGTTAGCATTAATTTCAAGAGGTCTAGAATACAAGAGCAAGGATGTGATGCTGAGGCTTTATAAGACACTGGTGAGGGCTCACCTTGAGTATTGTGAACAGTTTTGGGCCCCTCATCTTAGAAAAGATATGCTGGCATTGGAGAGGGTCCAGAGGAGGTTCACAAGGATGATTCCAGGAATGAATGGGTTAACATACAAGGAACGTTTGATAGCTCTGGATCTGTACTCACTGGAGTTCAGAAGGATAAGGAGGGATCTCATTGAAACCCTTTGAATGTTGAAAGGGCCAGATGGAGTAGATGTGGAAAGGATGGTGGGAGAGTCTAGGACAAAGGGCACAGCCTCAGGATAGAGGGGCGCCCTTTTAAAACAGAGATGCGGAGAAATTTCTTTAGCCAAAGGATGGTGAATTTGTTGCCACATGCAGCTGTGGAGGCCAGGTCGTTGGGTGTATTTAAGGCAGAGATTGATAGTTCTTGATTATACATGGCTTCAAAGGTTACGGGGAGAAGGCCAGGAACTGGGTTTGAGGAGAAGATAGAAAAAAGGATCAGCCATGATTGAATGGCAGAGCAGACTCGATGGGCCAGTTGGCCTAATTCTGCTGCTATGTCTTATGGTCTTGTGATCTTTCTCCCTTTCTGCATATGCCATTGGTGCCAAAGTGCACCATGGCTTTTGGATGTACACCCTCCCTTTTGAGAGTCTTCTGCAGCTGCTCTAAGACATCCTGAACCCTAGCACCTGAGAGGTAACACACTATTTTGGCTTCTCTTTCTTGGTCACAGAATTTGTCCTCCTGATTATTGAGTCTCCTATCACTGTCGCTTTGCCTGACTTTACCCTTCCTTGCTGAGCCTCAGAGCCGGCCACAGTGCCACTAGCCTGGCTGCTGCTGCTGTGCCCTGATAGGTAATCCCCTCAGCAGTATCCAAAGGAGTTTTCTTATTTATGAGGGGAATAGCCAGAGGGGAACCCTGCAATAACTGCTTACTCCCCTTACTTCTGATGATCACCCATTTTCTCTATGAAGTCTGCACACTGGGTGTGACTACCTCAGTAAAAGACTTATCTATGAGGTTTTCAGCCTCCTAGATGGTCCTAAGTGCATTCAGCTTCAGCTCTAGTTCCTTGTCAGTCAGGAGCTGATGTTGCGTGCACTTCCTGCAGATGTAATCAACAGGGAGACTGTTAGGTTTCCCGATACCCACATCTTATAGGAGCACCATTCCACTGTTTGAATTACCATCCTGCCTGCACTGTTTTGCCTCTAACCTTTCAAACTTACGTTCTATCCTGCACCTGTTCTCGCCCAAGTCTGTTGAGCCAAAGCCTAGCCACTCTAACATTAATCTTTATGCCTTTGTGCATATATCAGTTATTCTAGTTGAATTTGAATTTTTTTTCCACTTATTTCTAGTGCAGAACCTATATATTATTTTTCCACCTCCTGAATATTCCCACTACCTTTCTTTCCTTCATCTCTTTCCTCAAGACTGCACTTATGATTACCAATTTCTGTAGTGCAGAGAATCTGCTTCTAGCCCACATAAAATGAGCCACGAGGAAATTATGCAAGATGAGCCTGCTGAAGCACATGCCTAATTTACTTAGCAGGTCGGGCAGCATCTGTTGAAAGGAGCAGTCAATGTTTCGGGCCGAGACCCTTCGTCAGGACTAAAGGAGGGGGCAGGGGTCCTATAAAGAAGGTGGGGGGAGGCTGGAATGTTCCAGGTGGAAAACCAATCAGAGGAAAGATCAAGGGGTGGGGGAGGGGAAGCAGGGAGGGGATAGGCCGGAGAGTTGAAGAAGGAATGTAAGGGGAAAGCACTATGGGTAGTAGAAGAAGGCAGAATCATGAGAGAGGTGATAGGCAGCTAGAAGAGGAGACAGAGTGAAAGTGGGATGGGGGAAGGGAGAGGGAGGAAATTACTGGATGTAGGAGAATTTGATGTTCATACCAAGGGGCTGGAGACTACCCAGACGGTATATGAGGTGTTGGTCCTCCAACCTGAGTTTGGCCTCATTATGGCAGTAGAGGAGGCCATGTGTGGACATATCTGAATGGGAATGTGAAGCAGAGTTGAAGTGAGTGGCAACCGGGAGATCCTGTCTGTTGTGGCAGATGGAGCAGAGGTGCTCGACGAAGTGGTCCCCCATTCTGTGTCAGGTCTCGTCGATGTAGAGGAGGGAGCACTGGATGCAATAGATTAACCCAACAGACTCACAAGTGAAGTGTTGCCTCACCTGGAAGGACTGTTTGGGGCCCTGAATGGTGAAGTGAGGAGGTGTAGGGACAGGTGTAGCACTTACGCTTGCAGGGATAAGTACCAGGTGGGAGATCTGTGGGGAGGGACATGTGGACCAGGCAGTCGCGGAGGGAACGATCCCTGCGAAAAGCAGAGGGGGTAGAGAGGGAAAGATGTCCTTAGTGGTGGGGTCCTGTTGAAGGTGGCGGAAGTTGCGGAGGATAATATGCTGGATCCGGAGGCTGGCGGGGTGATAGGTGAAGACAAGGAGAACACAGTCCCTGTTGTGGTGTCAAGGAGGATGGGGTGAGGGCCAAAGTGCAGGAAATGGAGGAGATGCGGGCGAGGGCATCATTGATGATGGCAGAAGGGAAACCACGATTCTTAAAGAAAGAGGACATTTGGGATGTTCTGGAACGGAAAGCCTCATCCTTGGAGCAGGTGCAACGGAGGAACTGGGAATAGGGAATAGCATTTTTGCATTTGGCAGGGTGGGAAGAGGTATAATCAAGGTAGTTATGGGAGTCAGTGGGTTTATAGATGTCAGTGGACAGTCTATCTCCAGAGATGGAGACCCAGAGATCGAGAAAGGGGAGAGAAAATCTGAGATGGACCAAGTGAATTTGAGGGCTGGGTGAAAGTTAGAGGCAAAGTCAATGAAATTGACGAGCTCAGCATGGATACAGGAAGCAGTACCAATGTAGTCGTCAATGTATCGAAGGAAAAGGACATTCCAAATGTCCTCTTTCTTTAAGAATCGTGGTTTCCCTTCTGCCGTCATCAATGATGCCCTCACCCACATCTCCTCCATTTCCCGCACTTCGGCCCTCACCCCATCCTCCTGTCACCGCAACAGGGACCGTGTTCCCCTTGTCCTCACCTATCACCCCACCAGCCCTCCTGATCCAGCATATTATCCTCTGCAACTTCCGCCATTTTCAACAGGACCTCACCACTAAGGACATCTTTCCCTCTCTACCCCTCTCTGCTCTTCGCAGGGATTATTCCCTCCGCAACTGCCTGGTCCACACGTTCCTCCCCACAGATCTCCCACCTGGTACTTATCCCTGCAAGTGTAAGTGCTACACCTGTCCCTACACCTCCTCTCTTACCACCATTCAGGGCCCCAAACAGTCCTTCCAGGTGAGGCAACACTTCACTTGTGAGTCTGTTGGTATAATCTATTGCATCCGGTGCTCCTGGTGCTGTCTCCTCTACATCAGCGAGACCCGATGCAGATTGGGGGACCACTTCGTCGAGCACCTCTGCTCCGTCCGCCACAACAGACAGGATCTCCCGGTTGCCGCTCACTTCAACTCTGCTTCACATTCCCATTCGGATATGTCCACACATAGCCTCCTCTACTGCCATGATGAGGCCAAACTCCGGTTGGAGAAGCAACACCTCATATACCGTCTGGATAGTCTCCAGTCCCTTGGTATGAACATCGAATTCTCCAACTTCTGGTAATTCCCTCCCTCTCCCTTTCCCCATCCCACTTTCAGTCTGTCTCCTCTTCTAGCTGCCTATCACCTCTCTCATGATTCTGCCTTCTTCTACTACCCATAGCACTTTCCCCTTAGATTCCTTCTTCAACTCTCCTGCCTATCCCCTCCCTGCTTCCCCTCCCCCACCCCTTGATCTTTCCTCTGATTGGTTTTTCACCTGGCACATTCTACCCTCCCCCCACCTTCTTTATAGGGCCCCTGCCCCCTCCTTCTTTATAGGGCCTGATGAAGGGTCTCGGCCCGAAACGTTGACTGCTCCTTTCAACGGATGCTGCCCGACCTGCTGAGTTCCTCCAGCTTGTTTGTACATGTTGATTTGACCACAGCATCTGCAGTGTACTTTGTGTCTAATTTACTTGTTTTTAAGGATTGTGGCTTAATCAAGCATGGGAAGTACAGTATTCTGCATTCATTGTATATCTAGATGCAATTACCTTAAAAGAACAAACCGTTCATTCATTATTAGTACTATAGTAAAAATTACAGTAATGGATGTAGTTCTTGCTTTAAACAATGGTGCAATGGACTCTCATAAGGAATTGTAACCACCATTCCTTGAATTTGATATATAGAATTTATGTTACTTATTTGCTGAGTTGCAAAAATAAAACATGTTGAAATCTCTCAAATATTATCTAGGAGGGAGGAATTATTGCTTGGGGCTACAAGTGGTGCAGAACTACTGGGAACTGAACCAGAATACAAGTCATGCTACGTAAATTACAAAACAGCTCTGCCAAGCGTCTCAGTGAGCAGAGGCAGCTTGAGGAATATTTTTCTTGGTTTTATTTATCCATCTACTTAGTGACATTTGATTACAAATATTTCATTGAAATATGAAATTGAAATGTGTAGTATATTTTTATCAGGTAATGGAGCATTACTACACTTGAATACATTATTTCACCATCTATCATGGGCTAGTGATTCTGAGCTACCTGTCACAAACTTTTAAGAAAGATTCATAATAAACAAAAGAGGAAAATTTCCACCCGTTTTCTGGATTAAATCTGAGATCCCTAAGCATTAGTTTAGTTAAGGTTGACTTTTTGCATGTGTGAGCAAAGAAATAAAAATATTTCAAGTATTTCAAAATGTTAAAAATTTATTTTTCAATCTAGTTTAAATATTATTGAGCTAAGATCTTCAACCTGACATTTTCATTACATTTTTAAGTGAAGAGATCTTTAAGCATTTTTTAAAAAGTGGAATCAAGTAGAATGTACAATGAATTCTTATTTGCCATAGTTCATCTCAAGGTTTTGAAAAAGATAAAGATGAACTGAATTATAATGCTTGGACAAATATTTGAATGTAATATAGAAAAAATAATTCTTGAACATTCTCTTTCTTTTTAATTTGTTGATAACATCTATGGTTTGATTTGCAAAGTAAGATCAATTAAGAATATTATTTAGGTTTGCATGTCTAGCTTGATTTTAAAGAGATCTTGCTGTAGCTCAGTCTGTGTTGTACAGTGCTTGGTACACAAATAATTTGGACAAAATGTGTGCAGTAATAGAATTAACTGTATAGCTTTTGTCCCCACAGATCAATACTGCAAGAGTCTTGAGATGTCTGAAACACAGAAGAATTTTGTTTCACATCTCTCTGAAGATATACAAGTGCAGGACAGTTTATACATGATGCCACAACCAGACTTACACCATTTAAGTAAGACATCATGTACTGTGCTTCCAGCAGCAGGAAATCATGTACAAGAAAAGTTCAAGCTGACAACTGACAGCCCTATGCAATTATCTGAAGATACACAAATAAGCAAGACTTTAAAAAGTAATAATGAAGATGACTCCCGGCTACTAAGTCAAACAACCAAGGCAGATCCCCAACGGAAAAATAAGAGATCCGTTGTTGAAAAGGGATATCCATCTGGTAAAAAGAAATTGATAGGTTTGCAACTGCATGAAGTAGATGGTAAAAAAGAGGATGTTTTCAGGTCAGCAATAGCTCCTGTTGCAGGTACGGTTAAAGGTTTATGTATGACAAGAAGGCCTGAACCACCACCTAAACCTAGTTCTTTGAAACCCATTAGTACAAGGAAGTCTCCTACACCTGAATCATCTGCTCTTGTTTCTGAGCAAGCTGGTAAAGTTTCTGCTTCCAGCCTAAGATTACATGGTAGTAATGTTAAAGTTGACTATGACGTTAGTGAAAGAGGTAATGTTCCTTCAGACACAGCTGAACAAAGTAATAAAAAGGAAAATCTCAAAAAATTCATTTCTCCAACAAAACAAACATCAGATGACGCAAGTGTCCATCTTGATAAAGAAGATGGCACTCATTCCATTCATTCCCAAGGTTTGAGGTCTGTTTCTGAACTGCTGGAAGAAGCTAAATATCTCGCAATGTCAGACACACCAAAAATATATGAAAGAAACTTCCAACTGAGCAAGCCCGAGCAGTCCCTGACCGCAGCCCAACAAACATTTACAGCTAAGGCAAAATCTGTAGATGAAATCATTGCTTCACTGTGGTCTGTGAGACAAACCACCTCCCAGTCTGCTTCAGATCTAAAGATCAAAGGACTGTTGGACAGAGTGCTTGGTTACAGTTATAGCAGTAAAAGTGAGGTAAGTGAACCATAACATACTTGTACTTGCTTTTAACTGGAAGTTGAATGTAGATTTTCAGAAGTGCAGTACTTTTGATGCAGTGTTTGAGACAAAATCCTCGAGATGTAATATGTGATGGATCCGATGCTTTAAAGTATTTAACAAAACCATAAATCTAAATGCACAAATACAGTATGATTATCATTATGTTGAGGAAAGTAAATTGTAGTTTACTGTAGTGGAATAGAATCCCATCAACATTGATTATTTCACTGGGATATGCTGACACTTTATAGAGTCAGTCTCTGCTTTAGGGGCTGGGGTGGCATGTGAAGCTGCATCATCTGTCCAAGCATCAAGAAACACGAGTCGGGTTGGGTGGATGCGGATGAAGGTAAGGCATGATTCATACAGATTGATAAGTTAGTTGTTAATATAAGGACAGGCAACACAAATTTATTCAAGGCAAATTATGGTCAACTAACTTGATTTTCTTTGATAATGTAGAAAATTAATACAAGTTGATGTTGCTGTTGTTGTGGATGTTCAGAAAATTATGGATAATACATTCTCTAATGGGTTTGCTAGCAAAATTACTGCCTGTGGAATTAAAAGTGTAGTGACATCATGTATATAGAATTGGCCAAGACCCAGATTGCAGCATGCAGTGGTGAACAGTTACTTTTCAGACTGAGAGGTGCACCAAGTTGTGTCATCCAGGGACTTATACAGATAAGGAGAATGAGCAAAAAAGTGGCAGATGGAATATAATGTTATGGATATGCATGTTCATGCATTTTTGTAGAACGAATAAAGACTATATTCTAAATGGGGAGAAAATTCAGGAATCAAAGGTGCAAAGGGACTTGGGAGCCTCCATACAGGATTCCCTAAAGGTTAACTTGCAGGTTCAATTGGTGGTAGGCAAATGCAGTGTTAGCGTTCATTTTGAGAGGATTAGAATATTAAAGCAAGGACGTAATGTTTGGGCTTTATAAGGCATTGGTCAGATTGTATTTTGAGCAGTTTTGGCCTCTTATCTAATAAAGGATGTGCAGACATTGAAGAGGTTCCAGAGGAGGTTCATGAGAATGATTCCAGGAATGAAAGGGCATGAGGAGTATTTGATGACTCTGGGCCTGTACTTGCTGGAGGATAAAACATTGGGGGTGGGTTTCTTATTCAAACCTATTGAATATTGAAAGGCCTAGATGGAGTGGATGCAAATAGAATGTTTCCTTTAGTGGAGGAGTCTAAAACCAGAGGGTACAGCCTCAGCATAGAAAGATGAATCTTTAGAACAGAGATGAGGAGGAATTTATTTAGCCAGAGAGTGGTGAATCTATGGATGCATTACCACAGATGGCTGTGGAGGCCAAGTAATTGGGTAAATTTAAAGCTTCTCGATTAGTAGGGCCATCAAAGGCTAAAGAAAGAAGGCAGGAGAATGGGGTTGAGAAGGATAATAAATCGAAAATGTAATACAGTAGAATGGTGGAGCAGACTGGATGAGCTGATCGCCCGTATTCTGCTCCTATATCTTATGGTCTTTTGTACCACTGTTGACAGTTCTCCTATTTATATATACTATTGGCCTAGACATTGTTGGGCTTGAAATTCTGCCCTGTGTTCTTTTAGGAAGAGAGACAACTAACACCGGAATATAGCAAAACGTGGCTTTATTGCAGAATTCGTAACTGGCACAGCGAATCCACGGAGTCGCTGGAGAAGGCGTTCTGTTTTCCCCTTACAATCTGCTCTTATTTATACCCCTTTTCCCCCCAGCACAACCCCGCTACATATTAGGTAATATCGGGCACTTGTGTCCATCTTATTGGCCCGCAGCCATATGCTCACGAGTTACCTGTTTCTTTTGTTTACTGAATCGCGTGACACTAATAGTATCGGTGTAGCGGGGTCCCCAGTTTCGCTCCCCCCTCCCTCGCATTCCGGCCTCCTAACATTATGTGTGTTACGTGAGCCACTCCTGATCTGTAATGGCAGTCTCGAATTAACCCCAACACTAAATAACCCTGACACGAATTAACCCCAACACTCCCTCCCTTGGCCTCCCAGAGGCCACATCCCCACATCCCTTACAATCTTTTCCGCGGCTGCCGGGATCAGGCAGAGAGGTGAGCGTCCCCCGGCACTCTTTGGCGTGTCCTCCCTATTTGCTTATCCTGATTTGTCCGACCTAGGGTCACAAAATATGGGTAGGGGTTCCCTAAACATCCGCAATTTTTACAAGTAGCATGCAACATTTCAGAAAACTTAATCAATAACAAATTCACAATCCCCCCCCTTTGCCATGGTCCATTTCAGTCCGTGTCCTCCCATAGCGCGTCCACTTTCCGGGAGGGCCGTGTCCTCCCCTTCCACTGGGAACAAGGGTGCCTGGTACGCCGGTGGAGGTCCATCCTTTCCGGTCAAGGCTCGATCTATAGTCCCGCAACAACAACCACACGTGATAAAGATAGCAATTGAAATAGACAGTCCCAGTGCCAACTGTCCAAGTAGGACCCCCCATTCCCCAAACGTACGTTTCAACCAATTCAGCACTGGGTTATTGACTCCTGATTGTTGCTTTAGCTCATTGGCCAGGGATCGCAATTTAGTCAAGCCCTTGGTTAGTGATCCGTCCGGGCCTGTATTGTTCGCTATGGTCATACAGCACATGTCACCAAACAGGGCGCACACTCCGCCCTTCTCTGCTAAGATCATATCTATGGCAATTCTGTTCTGCAGGGTCATTAGGGACGTCTGTGATAGCTGCTCGTGGACGGCTTCCGCGATGTCCCTGGTTAGATTAGCCAGCCTCTGAACGTTATAGTGGATCAGGTTGATCCGGTTGACATTTTTATTGGTCGTGATTGGGAATATGGCTGAAAAAAGTGGAAAGCTCTCAAAGCCTGCAGCTACCTCGTCTGCCAGTTTATATTCGTCCGGGATGTTTCTAGCCTAACCGATAGCATCGATCCATATCCCATCGGGGTTCCTTTCCCCCCTTTCAGTGAGCGCCCTCTTGTTCCTATACCACCTCCCGATTTCATCAGGGATTGGGTTGAGGGTGTAGTCCCCTGGATTCTTTGCCGCAATGAAAAGAGGTACATTTAGAGTGATCAGGGTGCAGGTCCCCTCCCAGTTTACAGGTAGCCAATTATATAGGACCTGTTTCCCACAGTACCACCAGAGGTCCGCTCTGCTGACAGACAGCATGGTGGCGTTTTCGGTGCCAGTAAGACTGATCCAGGTAGAACACGCACTGTCAGGTAGGTTGCCCACTCTGTAGGGCTGATCCGACGGGGACAGGTTAGTAACGCAAGTGATGTTCCTGATCGGGTCCACCCTAAAGGCTGGTGGGGTCCCATTGGCCGGGGCCATGGGGAAATAGGTTTCCCAGGACTTACACCCGGCAGAGGGGTTGGTTAGTGACATGAGTTCGAGGGCGCAACGGAAGGTGTCGTTTCCTTCCTCGAAGGGGCTGGGACTCATGAGGAGTGTGGGTTTCCCCGTAGCACATACCCAGCAGTCCCCTATCGCTGCCTGGGTGGTGTATTGGACCACTCGGTCAACCCAGGCGTTTGCTTCCACGTACCCTGTCTCAATTGCAATGTACTCCCGGGGAGTTATCTTATTCGTGTCCGAACTCTTTACCAGGACAGGGCTGGCTGTGGGACCCAATCCTGGGTCTGTGTGGGTTCCCAGATTAATCCGGATAATTCCCCATGGGTCTCGGCCTGTCACGTCCGCCCTTATGATCAGATAGAGCACGCCCCCTGCCCCGTTCTTTGACCCGCGATGAGTGGAGCAGGTCTGTGACGACCATCCCTCCATACTAAAAGGGTTGTGTATTCCTTCCTTGAGTGTCAGGATTAACGGGTTTGCTCCCTGCTTTCTTCCCCAAACGGAACCCCTGTAAAGGCTCACCTTCCTCTTAAACTCATAGTAGGGTTTGGAGGACCCTTGATTGGTTGGCCTATTATCCAGCCAGGACTGGTCTGGGCCCGTCCACCACCATACATTCATCCATGCGCTACACTCCTTTACCCATGGGTTCGGGTATCCCAAGGTGAATGGACACATGTAGACATTATACCCAGTCCAGGCTTTCTTGTCGCCCCAACAGTTGATCACATCGCACAGGTCGAACTGGAATGTCCTACCTGTATGAGGGTCCGCATTAAGGATGATATTCGCTCCGCACGCATCTCCTCCCCTTCCCGCTTCGGCCATCGGCGCCTTACCTAGGAGCATTACTCCTACCCATATCAGGGTTTTCCATGGCGTCATCTTCCTCGGCTTCCTCCTCCTCTATGTCGGAATCGGGATCAATCGGTCTTCCTTTCTTTGTCCTGGAGCAGTGCGAGAAATGGTGCCAGTTATTGTCCCCCTCCCTTCTTACCTTTTAATGCCCTGTTGGAGACCTCGGTGACAGGGTATGGACCATGCCACCGTTTTCCGTTCCAGGTGAGCTTCCCTGGGCCTCGGAGGAACACTTCCACTCCTACCTTGATGGTGTCCGACCCCTGCGGCTGCTCACTGTTAGTTTATTGAACTCGCACAGTTATCAATTTTACCATATTTCTAAAAACTCTCATATACTCTGTTACTCAACACACAAATGTCTGAGTTTCGGTAACTCGAAATTGAAGTGCTCCATGGCTCCCTAGTACACAGAGAGGATCAAATGTGGGACGGTCGCCTTTCAAAACCTGACCTTCGCGTGGGAGATTTCTCCTCTTAACAACCAGTCTAAGGTAGGCGCCGTCAGTATCCCTGTGTACTACGGTGTACCGCGACACTTTTCTCCTCACTCCTGAGACTTTTATG
Source organism: Hemitrygon akajei (assembly GCF_048418815.1). Lineage (NCBI taxonomy): Eukaryota > Metazoa > Chordata > Chondrichthyes > Myliobatiformes > Dasyatidae > Hemitrygon > Hemitrygon akajei. The sequence goes on from NC_133126.1 coordinate 62,944,271, forward strand.
CCCATCGTGGGCGGCGGGTACCCTCACTCAGAAGACTTTTCCACGGGCGGAGAATTTTCCTAAAAACAGATAAGAGTTAGTACTTACCAGTCACGATTCTGCACCGGGAATGATCTCTCCCAGGGTAATTTGGGGTTGGTGAGGGTCCGTCAGCAGACAAGATCTAACTCAGTGATTTGACTATCTAGTGGAAGTCTTAGATATAACAGGCACTTCCTGACCTTAGTCGAGCTTGCGGCCGCAAGTTGTCTGCCGTCGGACCCGCCAGCCTGTGTTGTCTCTCCCTCCCCACGTCGGGGTCACCAAATGTTGGGCTTGAAATTCTGCCCTGTGTTCTTTTAGGAAGAGAGACAACTAACACCGGAATATAGCAAAACGTGGCTTTATTGCAGAATTCGTAACTGGCACAGCGAATCCACGGAGTCGCTGGAGAAGGCGTTCTGTTTTCCCCTTACAATCTGCTCTTATTTATACCCCTTTTCCCCCCAGCACAACCCCGCTACATATTAGGTAATATCGGGCACTTGTGTCCATCTTATTGGCCCGCAGCCATATGCTCACGAGTTACCTGTTTCTTTTGTTTACTGAATCGCGTGACACTAATAGTATCGGTGTAGCGGGGTCCCCAGTTTCGCTCCCCCCTCCCTCGCATTCCGGCCTCCTAACATTATGTGTGTTACGTGAGCCACTCCTGATCTGTAATGGCAGTCTCGAATTAACCCCAACACTAAATAACCCTGACACGAATTAACCCCAACAACATGTAGTCCATTTTAAAAATAATTGTAGTAAACAATGAGTAGGATTGTTTTGCAGACTTTTGAAAGGCATAGACCAATGTTTCTAAACTGATTTTAGCCTAACACCTCTCTAAAGCACCTTCATACTTGCCAACACCCCTTCTGGGCATAATATACTTTATGGCGCCTCCACAGTGTAAACATATGTCGACCATATACTAACATAAGTAAAATGACTCTGCTTTAAATTGTTATTTGTCTTTAAACCTAGCTTACAAAGTACCTCTGCACTGTTCAGCAGCTTCAAAATCAATGTGATCATTAAGCTTGACAGCTCTAGCAAGTGTTGAATATCTGGTTCAAGTTGTGACAGTAAGACTTAAGATCCCATGTGTAACAGTGTCCAAGCGGTTTCTGTTTTTTGTGAGTAGGTGGTTCACTTCTCTGAAGCTTCTTTCAACAAAGTTGAGGATGGAAATGAAATGAAGAGCAGTTTGGCTCTTCTCCATAGACCAGGAAACTTCATATGACATTGTAGCCACATACCACAAATGCCCACATCTTTGAAAAACATTTTTTCTTCATCATCTTTCTGAATTTTGATAATTTCATCTTGTAAGCTCTCTTCTTGTTCTTCCACCTTGCAGAGAACTGGGTTAATTACCCAGTCCAGAATTTCCATACTGTTTAAATCCTTGAATCAATTCTAAAAATCCTTCTTCAGGTGTAAGCAGTACTCTTGCAAATCACTGTCTATGAGAGGGCCATACTCTCCATGCAGGGAAACCGCAAGAACATTCTTCTTCCAATGTTTTGCTTATATATTTCCAATTTTCCAATAAAAGTGGACACTGTGCTTTTTGCCTGAATTAAATTGAAATTCTCACCATGTAGTTTCATATTTAGAATGTTCACTTTGTCATTCAGATTGGCTTGGTATGCCACATCTTCATGTGGAAGTTTAATCTTGTTTCCCAAGCTCTTGTTGACTTAGAGCTTTTGCTCTACCACAGTGTCAAAAAGGTCAAAGAAATGTTTTAAGCAGCAACCTTTTGACAGCCTACACATGTCAGTGTGAAGAAGCAAGCTTTCAAACTCTTCATCATTCTCTCGGCATAGTTGGGGAAATATTCTGCTGTTTAACAGAAGAGATTTAATTTTGTTGATAGTAGAATCTGTATTACACGAGTCATGCTTGGAAAAACTTGCTGGCTGAGGTTTTTGGCTGAGAGATGCTGATGATGAATTACACAATGGATTGCAAACAGACTTGAGATTTCTGTTTTCATAAATGCCATTAGACCAGCATGGTAACCTGTCATATACAGTGCTCATCTACTGCACAAGAAATCACGTTCCTAATCGGAATACTTTTGTCCTCAATGTACATTTGGATTTCATCCTAGATTGATTCTCTGTTGATATTTGTTTTTAACTTTTTACAAAAGAAATCTCTTCATAAACTTAAACTGTTTAAGAACAGTGGTGAGCACTCAGATACAGCAGGCACTATTAATCTTCCACCAATGGTATGAGATTTTCCACACTTCACTATCATTTTGGAAATGTTATAAGAAGCAATGAGACCATTATCAAGGTTATTTTAGCTTTCTTGCAAATGACTCAAGTGTGCAATGCTTTTAAAATGCTTCTTTCCTCTTCTGGAACTAAGTAATACCATAAGTAACCTTTTCAGAGTGTCTTTTATGGAAGTCTTTCTGTAATCGTAATGATTTCATGGCTTCATTAGACAGTACAGTATTACAAATAAGACACATGGGCATTGCTGATCTGACGGGAACAGAATAAAACCATACTCCAGGTATGTAATATTGTATTGGCATACTTTCTGTAATTTCTGGTAGGATTAGACTTCAAGGTTTCACCACCTTCAGACTCAAAGAGATCACGCTGTACCTATTTATCCATTATTAACAGGGCTAAATTAAAATTTAAGAAAACACAAACTGGGAATGCCTATTGGATGTTGATAACCGAAGCAAGTCAACTCGGATGAAACGATTGTAGCAGCATGCAAAGGAACAGCAAGGTGAAACATAGAAACGTCAAAAACCTACAGCGCAATATAGGCCCTTTAGCCCACAATGCTATGCCCAACATGTACTTACTTTAGAAATTACCTTGGGTTACCCATAGCCCTTTATTTTTCTAAGGCCATGGTTCTTGACCACACATATGAAGTCGAGGTCATTTTAAACACCTCAAGTGAAATCCTTGGGGTTAGCTGGTTCTCTGATTGGCTCTATTTCATCATTTTGTTCCAGCTATCACTGTATTGCAGTACAATCTGTTTTCTGTAGAGGAAGTTGAGAGAGTGTGCTTGACTTGCTAGCTGTTAAATTGCATGAACTCATTCCATTCCGTGAGTCAAGGAGAACCATTAGGCACGCTAGTTGCTAATTTGTGCACCCCCAATAATGTCTGTTTGGTTGGTAAGGTTGGATGAGATTGCCAAGTTTCAGATGCATTGTGACGATGAGTCATGCAGAGCTGTGTTTCTTCCTGTGTTCCAGTCTCTCATCCTTTTCTTTTGGAAGTGTCCGCTCTACTAATGGTCACTCAGGTCTTGTGCCTCAAGTTAAGCTGCCGCTTACTGCCCACCTCCCTGAGAACCTTGAAACCCCCCCATGACTTCTATTTCCCCTAATGCCTCCTTAGGACATGTAACCACCCACACTGAGAATCACTGGCATAGACTAATAAAGCACTGGAGGATGAATTGTTGAATTTCAGAACTAAAGTTTGAGAGTAGCAATATAAACTGAATGGTAACATTTCAAAACATGAGTAGATCTGAAGCCTCACATTTTCAAGACTCTAACAAGTATGTTGAGTTCTTGCTTTAGCAATAAAGACCTGGTGTGCAATATCGAGAAAGTTTTTCAATTATTGGTTAGACATCCTTAGCATATCATGTGCAACTGTGGGCAAGATACTAAATATAGGATGTCAAATGTGGAAGAGGTTCCATGAATAGTTCAGAGTCATCATGTTTCTGTAATTTTAAGAAGCAAGATTAGTAAGTTTGCAGGCAAAATAAACAATTGGTAGTGTCTTAGATAGTGAAGAAAGTTTTATAAGGATACAGTGGAACAGTGACAGATGGAATTTAATTCAGACAAGTGTGAGGGAATTCTGGAAGGTCAAGTTCTGGTGTTGTTAATTATAGGGAGCTTAGAGGTGTTGTACTGAGATATCTGGGGTGCAAGTCCATAGCTTACTGAAACTGGTGTTGCAGGTGGATATGGTACTGCAAAAGACATCTGATAAGCTTGAGGCATTGTGTATAAGTTTCATTCCTTTGTACAAAATGTTGGTTAGACAGCACTTAGATTTTTGAGTACAGTGCTGATCATTACACTAAAGAAAGGATGTGGTAGCAAAAGTGACAGTGAAGCAGCGTCCACTGGGATGCTGCCAGAAAAAATGGGCTGTAGTTATAAGGAGACATTGTACAGGCTGGGTTCATTCCCACTAGAATGTAGGAGGCTGAAGGGTAACCTTTAGTAATCTCACATGACAAAGTTCAGAATAGAACTTCAATGTTCTTCAGTGTTGTGTGTCTGTGCAGGCATCAAGTGACTTGGCCAGGTGAGCAAAGTTGGCAAAGTGTGACAAGGGCCTCAAAACTGGGAATGTTGACTTGAGAGAGAATGTTGATGCTGTTTTGCTTATGGTGAATTTGGAGGATTTTGCAGAGATAGAGTTGGTGATTTTTTAAAATGCTTTGGGATTCCGGCTGTAAATAGTCATAGGCCTCAGAATTATGTTGTAGGGGGTGGGGGTGGGGGCTGAGAGCAAATAGTCTATCGTACAGCTGTAATTTCTGCTGTCCTTTGTGCTTCTACAGGAACTCATTGGTGAGCCCACTGGTAAATCTTTGATATTCTGCCACATGACCTCTTTTGAACTTCTGCCATTCTACTATTCAACCACAAAGAAACTTCAAAACATACTGAAGCTTGAACAATTGATAGCCAGACTTCCCTATTGAGCCATACTTAACAGATAGCACAATTCGGCCTATTAGCAAACACTTTTATATGTAAAAGATGGTAGAAGTTTGAAACATCCACAGATGCCAGAGCAATTGTTAAATTTAAATATAAGATTGCTCACTGTTTTGGTAACCAGAGATAGTAAGAGATAAGGGCAAAATGTAATTAGGCTGGATACCTGCTGTAATCTCATTGATTGGTGACACAGAATTGAGGGAGGAGCCTAAAGACACACACTCAACATTTCAGGAACAGCTTCTTCCCATCCCCCATCAGATATCTGAATGAACCATGAATCCATTTACACTGGTTATTTTTTTCTTCTTTTTTGCTCTCTTTTTGCATTACTTATTTAAATTAATTATATATTGTATATGCATTTCTTATTGTAATTTATAGTTAAAACTTATTACTATGTATTACGATGTACTGCTGCCACAAAACAACAAATTTTACGACGTAGGCCAGTGATACTGATACTGAAACTGATTATGACTAAAGGATTCATTTGTGTTTATATTCCAACCTAAAGTGTAAATATATCAGTTGTTTAGGGGAAACCAAGGTAGAGAGTTTGTTTAGATACCAATGTGATGGGTCAAAAAATTTCATCTGTGCAGTTTGATTCAATGCACATATTAATGCAGATGCTATTTTTACCTTGAGCTTCTATCCTCGTATGAAGACACAGAATCTTGACAAAATAACTTTTACTGGTATTGGCTGTACTCCAGTAATATGTGTGAACTGGGGCACACATGACATTTCAAGAATGACATATATGGTAATAATCAGAAAGGTATTCTGATTGACATTGATTCCCGTTCAGCCTATTAGCTTAGGAACATGAAGTACAATATATATCTATTATCTCAGCATAAAGTAGGAACTGAAGTAATGATATTTTGGTTTGTATACTTTTTTTGTTGTATTTTGCAGAATGTTATTGAAGAGACTTTTAGGGATCCAAATTTATAAACAGGAGAAAATATGCAGATGCTGGAAATCCAAGCAACACATACAAAATGCTGGAGGAACTCAGCAGACCACGCAACATCTAGGGTAAAGAGTACAGTTGACGTTTTGGGCCGAGACTCTTCAGCAGGACTGGAGAAAAACAGATGAGGAGTCAGAGTTAGAAGGTCGGGGGAAGAGGGGAAGAAACAAGGTGACAGGTGAAACAGGGAAGGGGGAAGTAAAGAACTGAGAAATCGATTGGTGTCTTTCACCACTCAATTTCCCAGCTCTGTACTTCACCCCGTCCGCACCCAATTTCACCTATCACTTTGCATTTCTTTCCCCTCCCCCCATGTTCTTGCTCTGATTCCTCATCTTTTTTTCTGCAGTCCTGCTGAAAGGTGTTGGCCCAAAATGTCAAATGTACTCTTTTCCATAGAAGTTGCTTGTCATGCAGGGATCCAAATTTCTATTTGTTTTGTCTTTGTTTTTAATTGCTGTCTGGAATGTCATCACTTCCACATGCCGTTACATTTCTTCCTTTGTTTTCCAAAGAGTTCAATGATTGTCTGCCTAAAAAGTTAGTTTCAGATTCTTACATATAATTTTCATATTAATTTGTATAGCAACCTGCTGAACTTGCATAAACATTTGCAGTTGATGCCATGCATGTAATATTGATGGAGTGACCTGAGTGCTAATTACTGGCAACAGTGAAATTAAAATTACAAGTAATTTAAAATGTAAATGGACAATATTTTATTAGTATTTCTTTCCTTGGAGAGAAGGATATCTTTCTCATTGATGGGAATTGAACTTGCAACTGTATTACCATGATAAGGCTAGAAAATTATTATATTTCTTTATAAAATTGATAGCCATTTTTGAGTATTGTTGTATGTGAGAAGATGGGCAGCGTAAAGGAGACTAAGTATAAATGGAGTGTGAGTTAGGTAGATCGCTGAGCTTGTTAACTATCTGACCAAGTATCATTTAATCACTATATTTCAGCTGGAAATTCCGAGCACATCAAGCAGCATCTGTGGAAAGAAAGAAAAACAGTTAAATTTTCAGGTTGTAGCTACTTTGTCATAACTGAGAAAGAGAGAAAAAATTAATTCTTGGACATGGAGAGATGGAGCTTGGGGAGGGGTGGGTTGAATATTGAAGGAACAAATTTAAAGAAATTGCTAGAAGAATTGGAGAGAAGTTGAGGAAGAAAACAAAGTGAATTAGAAGATGGTGAGAATCTAACTCTCAACATAGATAGAGTAATGAAGAAGGCACTTGGTACGCTGGCCTTCTTCTCAGTCAGCCTACTAAGTATAGGAGTTAGGAATTTGTGTTGCAATCATATAAGATGTTGATGTATATGTAATGTATAGATGCTGTTGGGGTATTGAGTGAAGTTTTGGTTGCCCTGTTCTAGAAAGAATGTGATTGAACTAGACAGAATGCAGACAAAATATACCAGACAACATTTACCTTGGACTTTGGTGCCTAACTTACAAGGGTGGGGGGAAGCTTGTGTAGATTAGGATATTTTGGTTATTATTGGTTGACACTTGGACCAGATGAACTGCACCCTAGGGTTCTGAAAGAGGTCGCGTTAGAGATAGTGGAGGCGTTAGCAATGATCTTTCAATAATCACTGGACTCTGGCATGCTACCAGGGGACTGGAAAATTTCAAATTTTCCTCCACTCTTTAAGAAAGGAGGAAGGCAGCAGAAAGGAAATTTATAGATCAGTTAGCTTGACCTCAGTGGTTGGGAAGATGTTGGGAGTCATTTGTTAAGACTGAGGTTACGGAGTACTTGATGACACAGGACAAGATAGGACAAAGTCAGCATTATTTCCTTAAGGGAAAATCTTACCCGACGAACCTGTTAGAATTATTTGAGGAGATTACATGTAGGATAGATAAAGGGGATGCAGTGGATGTTGTCTATTTGGACTTTCAAAAAGCCTTTGACAAGGTGCCACACATGAGGCTGCTTACCAAGTTAAGAACCCATGGTATTACAGGAAAGTTACTAACATTATTAGAGCATTGGCTGATTGGAAGAAGGCAGCAAGTGGGAATAAAAGGATCCTTGTCCAGTTGGCTGCCAGTGACTAATAGTGTTCATCTGGGGTCAATGTTGGGACCGCTTCTTTTTATGCTGTCTATCAATGATTTAGATGATGGAATAGATGGCTTTGTTGCCAGGTTTGCAGATGATACAAAGATTGGTGAAGGGGCAGGTAGTGTTGAGGAGACAAGTAGGCTACAGAAGGACTTGGACAGGTTAGGAGAATGGGCAAGATGGTGGCAAATGAAATGCAATGTTGAAACTAGAATGCTCATTCAATCAGATCCCTTCTCATCCTTCTAAATTCTAGTGTACACGAGCACAGTTGCTCCAATCTTTCAACATATGACAGTCCCGCCATCCCGGGAATTAACCTCATGAAGCTAAGCTGCACTCCCTCAATAGCAAGAATGTCCTTCCTCAAATTTGGAGACCAAAACTGCACACAATACTCCTGGTGTGGTCTCACCAGGGCCTTGTACAACTGCAGAAGGACCTCTTTGCTCCTATATTCAACTCCCCTTGTTATGAAGGTCAACATGCCATTAGCTTTCTTCACCGCCTGCTGTACCTGCATGCTTACTTTCAGTGACTGATGAACAAGGACACCCAGATCTCGTTGTACTTCCCCTTTTCCTAACTTGACACCATTCAGATAGTAATTTGCCTTCCTGTTCTTGACACCAAAGTGGATAACCTCACATTTATCCACATTAAACTGCATCTGCCTTGCATCTCCCCACTCACCCAATCTGTCCAAGTCACCCTGCATTCTCATAACATCCTCCTCACATTTCACACTGCCACCAAGTTTTGTGTCATCTGCAAATTTGCTAATGTTACTTTTAATCCCTTCATCTGAATAGCTGCGGTCACGGCACCGAGCCTTGTGGTACCCCAGTAGTCACTGCCTGCCATTCTGAAAGGGACCCGTTAATCCCTACTCTTTGTTTCCTGTCTGCCAACCAATTTTCTATCCATGTCAGTACCCTACCCCCAATACCATGTGCTCTAATTTTGCCCACTATTCTCCTTTGAGGGACCTTATCAAAGGCTTTCTGAAAGTCCAGGTACACTACATCCACTGGCTCTCCCTTGTCCATTTTCATAGTTACATCCTCAAAAAATTCCAGAAGATTAGTCAAGTATGATTTCCCCTTCGTAAATCCATGCTGACTCGGACCGATCCTGTTACTGTTATCCAAATGTGTCGCTATTTCATCTTTTATAATTGATTCCAGCATCTTCCCCACCACTGATGTCAGGCTAACTGATCTATAATTCCCTGTTTTCTCTCTCCCTCCTTTCTTAAAAGTGGGATAACATTAGCTACCCTCCAATCCACAGGAACTGATCCTGAATCTATAGAACATTGGAAAATGATTACCAATGCGTCCACGATTTCTAGAGCCACCTCCTTAAGCACCCTGGGATGCAGACCATCAGGCCCTGGGGATTTATCAGCCTTCAGTCCCATCAGTCTACCCAACACCATTTTCTGCCTAATGTGAATTTCCTTCAGTTCCTCCGTTACCCTATGTCCTCTGGCCACTATTACATCTGGGAGATTGTCGTATAACTTTAGCAATATTATTCCCTCAAAAATTCTGAAATTGCAAAATTCTTCAAAGAGGCAACAACATCTCTCTACAGTCAATTCCAGTAAACTATCAAGAAATTGAGGTTCCATTCAAATGGCAGATGCAGGGTAGCTCTTATTGCATCAGAATGCTCTTCTTCATTCAGGCAAAATTTGGTATTAGTCACATCATTAAAGCCCAATTTGGCTGCTCTAATGTCAAATTAGAATTACACACTGATTATTGTCACAATCTGTCTACACTTATATTTGTAGCAAGCATACAATTAAATGAGCCATGATATATGTGATAAAAATGGTGTGAGTTTTGCTAAAAATGTGCAGTTGCATGTGGTCCATAGCATTTCATCCAAATCAGACCTGCTTTATCTAAGCATGACATGTGACAGAGCATAACTTTGGAGGTTTAGATGTTTTGTTTACACGGGCTTGTGTGCATTATTCTTTTCTCTTCATTATTAAAATATCATGCTTGGTATGTACCCATCACCTGATGATTAATTGTCTCTTGCATTATCTAGGAAATGGCTAATTTCAAGTTAGAATGCCAGTAATTACTATGGAGAAAGAAATAGAATCAGAACTTCTGATGCCAAGCTACTAAATTGAAATATCAACTCTTGTGTTTCAATCTGCAGATGTTTGCCTACCTAATAAGTTTTTCTAATGTTTCTAGTGTTTCTCAAGATTTTCATGTTTGTTTTTTTTTAGTGCCAATAGCAATGTATTTGCCATTCTAAGAAAGTTCCCCAGCACACTTCAGCCTTGTCTTGGAAGTCTTGCTCTTTGGGCTTCAGGGAGGCTACTCAAACTGCAGTAGGAGCATCTCACTGGCGCTTAAGAGAAAGCACACTGGAAACTCAGTCTCCTTTTGTGCATTGAAAACACATTGCTGATAGTCCGTGTGTACCACACTGGTAGTGCCAAAATCCAAATATATTTGAATTCCTTCTCCATAAGTGACTTTAACTGAGATTATAGAAAAGCCATGATTTAAGATGACAGGCAACATATCAGTTTCAGAATAAGTGGGAATTATCAAGAATATTTATTGAAATATCAGTTTGAAAGTGAATTGAGAATGGATCTGATGAAGAAAAGGGTTAAAATGCACTATATGCTTGTTTTAACGCAGGGTAGCACTGTGCTGATATCAGCAAAATTGTGAATTTTGAAGCTTTAAAAGATTTAATTTTTAGATAACAAAAATGGGGAGAGGAACAAAGTGGTAGTTCATGCGTTTAAGCAATAGGAAAGTATTATTGTCAAATGATTTATGTTCATGGTTATGGGCTAGGTTGGGCTGAAATGCAAATTGAGCTTTAGGCTACTAAGTTGATAGAATAATTAATTAAATTTATTGGAGAGGGCAGGATTATTGTTTTCAGTTGGTCATCTGCTTTCATGTAAAATAAGATACATGATATAATTTACATGGAGATGTTTGTGTTGTGATAGTTATAGTTCCATACAGTTGTTTTTAAGTTGAAAGTTGGTGCAGATTAAGTGTCTGTATGCATAATAGTATTCTAACTAAACTTGATGATAAGATTAGAAAAAAAATTAGTCACTTTTTAATAGATGCCTCTACATTTTCATGTTTGCTTGAGTAAGGTTGAAAGCTTATTTTGGGGAAAGAATGAACAATGTGCTTTTCTGGCTAGACACTTGCTTCTCTGTCTGCACTACATCTGGAAATACATTAAAATAAACTGGAAACTAGATCTTTCCCATGGTTAATTATTGCACATCTGCCCACGTTTTACATCTATTGACTCATTCCATATGTGTAGATCTTTAAGCTGAACTTATTCTGTGATCTAACAATATCCAGAATGGGGATGATAGCAAAAATGGCCTGATATATAAGGTTCAATTTGAACTTTCACTCTGCACTCTTAATCATACTGAATAAATAAATCATAGAAGACACAATTGGTGTGAAGTGTTTTGGGGTTAGCATGAAAATAAATTAATTTTGTAGGGATTCTATTCTGACAATTTCACTGTGTCTTGTATTGACTCTTATCTCTGGTCAAGAAAATGTTCTAAAAATAAGAAAGTAAAACTAAATTGCTGTTGTGTGGGCTGTCACTATCACAGGTTAAAGACTCCTAATGCCTTGCCTGTTATAACTACTGGAATATCACTGTTTATTTATCTACAAAAAAACAGTGGAATCCCGGAAGTTAGACATTCAGATGTTCTATGCGCCTTGTACGTAATGTTAGATAGTCAAAGTGGAAAACTATAAGATTATAATAGTTACCTCCTCTGCTATCAAATTTCCTTCATCTACTTGAAGTCTGTCACCATTTTGATTCAAAACTGCTAAAAGAATCTCAAAAATATAGGCATTGGCCCTTAGAGGTAATTGGAGCACAGGTCAAAGAGTATCATTTGGTGGTGTGATTGCTTCAGGTGTGACCTTAGCAGGGCAGTGATACCACCAGTGTTATACTCCTTTTGGGAGCATAATTTGTCCATGCATTGATGACAAAGCTCCCAATAAAGGAAACCATATAATAGATACAGTGCTCCATATTCTTCATTGCTGGAAGTGCAGCAGATATTGAAACCATTCTGAACACAAAGTTTTTTGGCACAGATATAGGGAATGGTAGGGAAGCAACTAGAAAGGATTCTTTGGGATAGAATTTATGAGTATTTGTAAAACCATAGCCTAATTAAGGAGAGTCAGTATGGCCTTATGCAGGGCAGGTCATGACTTGCTAACTTACATGAGCAAGTTAGCTCATTGCCTGCCTGGATATAAGTAATCTGATTTGATAAGGTAAATTGGCTTACTATTGTTACATGTACTGAAATACTGTGGAAAAAATTGTCTTTCATGTTTTTCGTACAAAATCAATCCATTATACAGTGCACAGAGGTAGTACAAGGTAGAGCAGCACATCCAGAAGATTAAAATGCATGGGTTCATGGTGGATTGGCCATTTGGATTTAGAATTGGTTTGTTCATAGAAAACAGGGTAGTGGTTGATGGAACTTACCCGACTTTAGGTCTGTGACTTGTGTTCTACAGGAACCTCTGCTGTTTATGCTATGCCCAAGGATACAGTGGAATATAGATTAGTTACAAATATGAGCAGTAGAATGACAGATGGAGTTTAATCTAGCCAAGTGTGAGGTGCTGCGCCTAGGAAGATCTAATGTGAAGGGTAATGTACTGTTTATGGCAGGACACCTAACAGTGCTAATGAGCAGAAGGATCTTGAGGTGCAAGTTCATAACTCCCTGTAAGTGGGGAGGATGGTAAAGAAGGTGTATGGCATGCATGCCCTTATTAGTTGAGGAACTGAGCTTGAGTTCGGAAGTATTATTCCAAACACAAGAAGAACTGCATATGCCATATGCTGGAAATCCAAGGTAAACTCAGCAGGTCAGGCAGCATCTATGAAAAAGAGTAAACAGTTGATGTTTCAGCTGATACACTTCTTCAGGATGTTATATTGCAGTTTTATAAAACTCTAGTTAGTCCACATTTGGAGTATTGCTTTCAACACTGGTCATTCCATTGTAGGGAGGATATGGGTGGTTTGGAGAGGATGCAGAAAAAGATTAGTCCATAAAACATAGGAACAGAATTAGGCCATTTCTCCCATCGAATCTGCTTCAACTTTCCATCATGGCTGATTTATTATCCCTCTCAACCCCATTCTCCTGCCTTCTCCCCGTAACCTTTGACACCCTGACTAATCAAGAACATATTAACCTCTGCTTTAAATATACTTAATGACTTGGCCTCTACAGCCACCTGTGGCAATGAATTCCACAGATTCACTATCCTTTGGCTAAAAAAAATTCCTCCTTATCTCCGTTATAAAGGGATGTCATTGTATTCTGAGGCTGTGCCCTCTGGTCCTGGACATAGCTACTAAACGAAACATCTTCTCCATATACACTCTATCTAGGCCTTTCAATGTTCAATAGGTTTCAGTGAGATACCCCCTTATTCTTTTAAGCACCAACAACCACAGGCTCAGAATCATCAAATGCTCCTCATACTTAACCCTTTCATCCCCAGAATTTTTCTCGTGAACCTCCTCTGGACCCTTTCAAATGCCAGCACACCTTTTCTTAGATAAGGGGCTCAAAACTGCTCATGATACTCTCAAGTGCAGTCTCACCAATGCCTGATAAAGCCACAGCATTACATCTTGGCTCTTGTGCTCTAGTCCTCTCAAAATGAATGCTAACATTGCATTTTCCTTCCTTACTACCAACTCAATCTGCAACTTAACCTTTAGGGAAACCTGCACAAGAACTCCCAAGTTTCTTTGCATTTTGATTTTTAAAAATTTTTCTGCCAGTTTAGAAAGTAGTCTATGCCTTTATTCCTCCTCCTAAAGTGCATGACTATGCACTTCTCTACATTGTATTCCATCTGCCACTTCACTATCCATTCTTCAATCTTAAGTACTTCTGCAGATTTCCTGCTCTCTGAACACTACCTACCCCTCTGCCTGTCTTTGTATTGTATGCAAACTTGGCCACAAAGCCATCAATTCCATCATCCAAAACATTGATATAATGTGAAAAGAAGGGGTCCCAATATCAAACTCTACAGAGCACCATTAGTTACTGGCAGCCAACCAGAAAAGGCCTAATTTATTTCCACTCTTTGCGTCCTGCCAGTTGGTCAATCTTCTATCCGTGCTAGTGTCTTTCCTCTAATACCATGGGCTCTTGTTAAGCAGCCTCATATGTGGCATCATGTCAAAGGTCTTCTGAAAATCCAAGTAAACATCATCCATTGATTCCCCTTTGTCTATTCTGCTTTTATCAGAATGCTTTCTGGATTTGAGGACATTACTATAAGTAGAGGTTGGACATACTTTGGTTTTTTTCTCTGGAATGGCAGAGAATGAGGGGAGATCTGATTGAGGTTTCTAAAACTGTAAGAGGCACAGGTAGAGTAGGTGACTAGTATATTTTTCCCAGGGTCAGAATGTCTAGCATAGTGGGCATTCATTGAAGATGGATGGGGGGTAATGCTCCTTCTAATGTGTAATGAAGTGTGTACAAAGATCTTACACTGTGCAATTTTCTGCATGTGTGCACTGAATTTTTAAGTGGAAGTAAACCTGAAGCTATTCTAAGGATTATAAACTGCCAAGTTCAGCTTGTTGGTTCATTGTATAAAAGAAAAAAATACATATCAATGAGTCTTATTTCTCATATACTGTACAACAGCATGTAATAATATAAATCTTTTCACGTTGCTAAAGTTGTTTGAAATTGTCAAACAAAGCTTATAAAATTACAAATCTAGTTGACAAAATATTAAGATAGGTATTTTATTTGGCAATCATTGCATTCAGCACATATTTTGTAGCTTATAGATGTATTCCTTTTAACAGAAACATAGAAAACCTACAGCACAATACAGGCACTGCAGCCCACAAAGTTGTGCCGAACATGTCCCTACCTTAGAAATTACTAGGCTTACCTATAGCCCTCTATTTTTGTAAGCTCCATGTACCTATCCAAAAGTCTCTTAAAAGACCCTTTCGTATCTGCCTCCACCACCGTTGCCGGCAGCTCATTCCATGCACTCACCACTTTCTGAGTAAAGAACTTACCCCTGGCATCTCCTCTGTTGGCAAAACACTGTCAATAAGAACTTTGATCTGCTCTGGGTTTGATCATTTTTGCTCTCATTCATCTGCACTCTCACAAAACATATATAGCAGGCCTGTAGTGGGTAATGAAAGATTTTCTCACCAGAGTTTTTGCACACTGTCCATATGTGACTTGCTTGTTAAATGACGCTTTAAAAGGACAAATTTCCGAATATCACTCCATTTCTTCCCACTTGCAATTTCTCCATCAACTTTTGCATTGTGACAATTCATGCAGGTAACACCAGTTTCTGTATAATACATAAACATTATTCGTAGCTGCATATTTCTGACCTCATGAGCTTTCGGTGTAGCAGTTTCTACTGTTTCATTCAGCCATTCTGCTTTAAGTGAACTAGCAGTTTTTTGGTGCTTTGTGTCCTTTGTTTCTCTAGAATTCAACATAATCAATAATTTCTTCAATAAAAACAGTATAAATAAGCCAGTCCTAAAATCTGCAGACAAATCATCGCAGATTCCACATTGACAACACTGTCTGCATCAGAAACTGGAAAAAGAAATGTAATTGTGAATGATTGTGAAATATACTTAATATGCCAACGAAGTAGAGGGTGACAACCTTTTGTGCATGGTTTAAATTCCTTTGTACGTTAGTAGCAAAAGATGTGTGCACATGCACACCTTAGAAGGAACATGGTGGGGGGGGGGGTAACTTCAATGGAAGATGTGTGGGGCAACTGTTTTACACAGAGAGTGGTGTGTGCCTGGACTACAATTGCCAGGGGTAGTGGTAAGGGAAATATGACAGAAGTATTCAAGAGGTTCTTAGATCGGCACATGAATATACAGAGAATGGAAGGATATGGACATTGTGTAGGCAGAAGGAATTGGTTTAATTGGAGATTTAATTAATAGTTTAATTAGTTTGCCACAACACCGTGGGTCGATGGGCCTATTCCTGTTTTGTACTCCATGTAGATATAGCTTGCTTTTGATGTGTTCAAAGATCATTAAAGTACGAACAAAAGGTGAGCATTAGTGTATTATTTTTGAACTGAAATATCCTTCATAATTTTGATACAGGATTTAAATATAAATATGAGGTTTGAGAATTAAATACAGGTTTCAATTGTCAATTCAAGAATGGAATTTTCTTAAAATCTAAAAGTGAATTACAGGGGCATTTCTGCCCTCTAGTGTTCAAGGATTAGAGCGCTAATGTAATATGAATATTAATGTTAAAATAACAATACCTTATCTTAAAGGAATCTCCAGAAGTAACAACTGTGCATAAAGAAGAAGATAATGTAATAAATTCACAATCTGAGTATGTGGTAATTCCACAATCTGAAGAGGAAGTATTAATGCAAGATTTTCAGCAGATGGCTGAAAAACAGGTGAGAAAGATGTAGTTTAATCATAAAGGGACTGTACCAGATAAATATAGCTGTTCGATTGGTATTTTGTTTTCAACAGAAGATGAAGAAGTAATCTATAGTTTATTTAATTTTAAATAATATGTAGAGTTCAACTGACAACTGATTTGCAACTGCATTGCTGATTTTTATTTGTGGAATTCTTGGACATTGAATGTTCTTGTGACCCTGTTCTACTTAAGTTTATGTGTTAATTGGATGATCTAGTGTAACATTCACACATGAAGGACTTTTCAAGAAGGAAGAAAATTCAAAGAGCAAATTTTCATTGTATTCCTTTGGGACATTGCTGGCAGCATCGTAAGCTACATTTTTGAAGCCTGGGCCAGCCACCTCCCAATTCTTCTACTGAATTATTAAAGTTATTGCTTATATATGATCCAAGCTAAACAACTATCATTATAGGAGTACCTTCCATGCTCTCGCTAAATTTGGCAAGCTGTTTTGTTTTCAATATCCCAGTGATAATATCTACAATAATTAACATTCGAACTTTCACTAAACTGTTCTTGCGTACCTGTGCTTTCCATTATCTACTACAGATGTGTAGGATGGTCAACTGCACCTTGTAATAAAAACAAATAAATTCTGTAGATCTAACAGGAAAGGAGGACCTGTATTTTGCTGTCTTGTTTTTCTCTTAAATGAAAAATCATGGAACTATAATCATTCCTTTTTAATAGGTCTTTAGTTTTCATTTAGCTTGACTGTTAAGGTGGCAGCAACATCTTTTGTTTACTTAGAAATTGTTCATGTGGAAGGAGCTTTGTCAAAAGCTGACAGAGAGTCAATTTAATGTCTTGTGCAATTTTACCATTTGTTTTATCCTTCATGTTCTCAGTTGCGTAGAGATGGATTTCAGCCAGTACTAAATTCACAATAGTGGGTTTCTATTTTAGTTATTCTACATTTTTGCTCTCTACAAACCCATTTATTTTTTACTTTTAAGTTTTTTTTCTTGTAATAGATCAAAGATCTATAATTTCTTGGAGCAGTTTTCTCACCTTTCTTAAGTACACTTATTAAGCATATATCTCTGCTTCTATGCCTGCTAGATTTCTCAAGAGAATAAAAAGTCCTTCAGGTCGACAATTAGCACTTTAAAGTTCTTTTGACATGCTCCCCAATACCTTGGGAAAATGTGCCATTTAAACTGCAGGACTTCCTAAGTCACACTTTTTCTAGTATGTTCATCTATTCTATTAGAAGGCAGTACAGTGACCTGAGCTAAGGAGTGCCCATTGGTAAATGATTTAAAGTAGGGAATGCCTCGTTGATGGTTACACTGAATCAGGTGTGGTGAGGAGCTATTTAGCTCAGTTATGCCACTGGGAAAAACAGTTGGGCAAACAACATTTGCTTCAGATTACTGTGTATAATTTGGAAAATATTGCATTACAATGTTTGTGCAACTATATTTAAGAAAAGATGTGATTTTATTGGAAAGAGTGAAAAGGAAATTTAGGAGGATGTTGCCATGACTAGGAAACTATGGCTATGATAAAAGATTGAATCAGCTAGCATTTTTCTTTTGGAAAAAACAAGGCTGAGGAAAGACTTACGTCTTTCTACCAATGTAGTTGTTAATGTAGCAGAGCAAGAGTTGGAGTGTTTTACCAGGAAAGGCTTCGAATATGGACTGTTCTACAAAGACTCATTCATTGGATGGTTGAGATCTGGAACATTCTGCACTAAAGGTGGAGAAGGCAGAAACAAACATCACATTTGGTCCCTTATCCAATTCATCAATGAACATTTTGAATGGCAGTACCCAAGTACTGATCCCTCTGATGTTCCTCTAGTTACTGCAAGCCAGCCTGAGCAAGACCTATTTATTTTCACTTTATTTCCCAACTGTCAACTAATTTTCAGTCCATGTTAGTAAGTTATGCCTAACTTCATGGACTTCAATGTTGCACACTAACCACTCTGGGAATTTTTAAAGGCCTTGTGAAAATCCACATATACCAGAATAGAGAGAATCTATAATGTCCCATACACAGCATAAACAACAAGATGTGGTATCAATCGACCTTAGCGGCCTGGAAAAAATCAGGAAGGGTGAAATGTACAGAGTGATAGTGACTTTTATCTCTACTGGTAAAGTGGTCCAGATGTGAGGACATACTTGGAGATCTGCCTACTTTCAAAATGTAAGCTGTTAGACTAAACTTTAACTCTGATTGAAGGTTCACAATGAAGAGGAAATTTTTAATTTTACATCTCTGGTGAGTGCCTTGCTTTCTGATGTTGTATTGTGCGTGGTTTTGCAAATAAAATGTTCCCTCTTCAGGACTAATTTTTTAAAAGATTAATATTGCTATTTTATTGTTTAGATTGAAGAAGAGAATATGGGATCCCTTCCAGAAATTGGTCATAAGGTCAAACTGGAAGAAGAAGCCACAAAGGATTTGGATGACACTTTATTAAATGCAGTTAGTTCTCCAGCACCCAAAGATGTAACTGCATCTATTTATGAAGAGGAAGCATTGTTAAAACAGAATGTCTTTGA
The DNA here is from genome assembly GCF_048418815.1 of Hemitrygon akajei. Classification (NCBI taxonomy): domain Eukaryota; kingdom Metazoa; phylum Chordata; class Chondrichthyes; order Myliobatiformes; family Dasyatidae; genus Hemitrygon; species Hemitrygon akajei. The sequence goes on from NC_133126.1 coordinate 62,963,214, forward strand.
AATTACGGAGAGTTTGCAGGATACTCTAACTAATGAAGAAGCACTAAAGATTCTTGCATTACCTACAGAGGTAGGTTTTAAATCCATTTAGCAGATGTTTGCCATTATTCAATCTTGTTAACAGTTTTGACAGTAAAGTCAAGGTATGACAATTGTGGACCTTTACCTTGATTCCATTCTATCCCACTTGGTTCTGTCCCTTCCCACCTACATCTACAACACATCTCATGCTCTTGATCTCCTCAGTAAACTTAAATTTCCCTGGCCCTGTCTGCTTCATTTTCACCATGGATGTTCAGTTCCCCCATCGAGAAGGCCTCAAAACCCTCTGCTTTTTTGACAAAGGAACCAACCAATCCCCTCCATCACCATCCTCCTACATATGGCAGAACTTAACCATTTTTCCTTTGGCTTCTCCCACTTTCTCCAAACTTGAGGGGCATGGGCCCCAACTGTGCCTGTCTCTTCTTTACCATGACACTACATTGGTGCTGCTTCATGCACCCATGCTAAGCTCGTCAATTTCATCAGTTTTGCCTCTAACTTCCATCCTTGGTCCATCTCTGACACCTCCCTCTCCTTTCTCAATCTCTCTGTTACCATCTCAGGAGACAATCTGTCCATTGAACCATAGAACCATAGAACATTACAGCACAGAAACAGGCCTTTTGGCCCTTCTTGGCTGTGCCGAACCATTTTTCTGCCAGTCCCACTGACCTGCACCTGGGCCATATCCCTCCAAACCCCTCTCATCCATATACCTATCCAAGTTTTTCTTAGATGTCAAAAGTGAGCCTGCATTCACCACTTCATCTGGCAGCTCATTCCACACTCCCACCACTCTGCGTGAAGAAGCCCCCTCCCCACCAATGTTCCCTTTAAACTTTTCCCCCTTCACCCTTAACCCATGACCTCTGGGTTTTTTTCTCCCTTAGCCTCAGTAGAAAAAACCTGCTTGCATTCACTCCATCTATACCCATCATAATTTTATACGCCTCTATCAAATCACCCCTCATTCTTCTACACTCCAGGGAATAAAGTCCTAACCTATTCAACCTTTCTCTGTAACTCAGTTTCTCAAGTCCCGGCAACATCCTTGTAAACCTTCTCTGCACTCTTTCAACCTTATTAATATCCTTCCTGTAATTAGGTGACCAAAACTGCACACAATACTCCAAATTTGGTCTCACCAATGTCTTATACAACCTCACCATTACATTCCAGCTCTTATACTCAGTACTTTGATTTATAAAGGCCAGTATACCAAAAGCTCTCTTTATGACCCTATCTACTTGTGATGCCACTTTTAGGGAATTATGTATCTGTATTCCCAGATCCCTCTGTTCTACTGCACTCCTCAGTGTCCTACCATTTACCTTGTATGTTCTACCTTGGTTTGACCTTCTGAAAAGATATCTGTCAGCCGATATCTTTTATAAACCTATCAATTTCCAAGGTTAACTTGACTATATTTCTTCCTACCCTATGTCCTGTAAAAATACTATCCCCTTTTCTCAGTTCCTTCACATCTGGCGCATCTGTTCCCAGGATACTGTTTTCTGTATCTGGACATCAGAGATGTCCTCCTTCAAAGAAAGGGGTTTCCCTCCCTCCACTATTTATGCTGCTTTCACTCACATCTTCTCTATTTCCTGAACATCCTCACTCATCCAATCTTCTGGCCGCCTTAACAGTGATAGAATTCCTCTAGTCCTTACTTACCACCCCATCAGCCTCCACATCCAACACATCAAACACATCATCCTTTCATCCTCCACAACTTACGCCATCTCAAAGGGATCTTACCACTAAATATATTTTCATCTCTTCCACCCACCCCCCACCAACTTTCCACAGGGATCTCTCCCTTCATGATTCCTTTGTCCATTCAAACCTCCCCACTAACCTTCCTCTAGGCACTTATCGCTGCAAGCGGCCTACGTGCTACACCTGCCCATACATTTCCTCCCTCACCTCCATTCAAGGTCCCAAACAGTCCTTCCAGGTGAGGCAACACCATCTGTAAATCTTCTGGCAGTTCTCTATTGTATCCAGAGCTTCCAATCAGGCCTCTTCGACATTGGTGAGACGAGTCATAAATTGGGGGACTGCTTCATCGAGCACCTCCGCTCGATCTGCCAAAAGCAGAACTTCCCGGGCCAAACATTTTAATTTTGATTCCCATTCATGTTCTAACATGTTCATGGTCTCCTCTTGTGCCAAGATGAGGCCACTTTCAGGGTGGAGGAGCAACACCTTATATTCCATCTAGGTAGCCTCCACAATGATGATGTGAATATCGATTTCTCCTTTAAGTAAAAAAAAAACCCTCCCCCTCCCCTCTTCCTCTATTCCCCACTCTGGCTTTTTCCTTCTTCTCACCTGCCTATCACTTCCCTCTGGGTCCCCTCCTCCTTCTCTTTCTCCTACGATTCACTCTCCTCTCCTATTAAATTCCTTCTTCTTCAGGTTTTTAACCTTTCTCACTCACTTGGCTTTCCCTTCTAGCTAGCTTCCTTCCTCGCCCCTCCCCCACCTTTTTCTTTTAACCCCTTACCCCTTCCTTCTCAGTCCTGAAGAAGGGTCTTGGTGCAAAATGCTGCCTGACCTACTAAGTTTCTCCAGCATTTTCTTCAGCAATGATTTCCTTTAAGTCATTGATGAGGTGAAAGCTACCTTGTAGAATGGGAAAAATTCTGCACTGCTTAAGACTTTTTTGAAAGATTTTAAAACTTGTCAAGAACAAATGGCTTTATTTCAAGGGTGGCTATTGTCAGGAGTTCACTGTAAAAAAGGAAAAAGAGGCAAAAAATGATCAAATTTAAAAGATACCCAATTGAAAACTGGAAGTTTCTAATCTACAGAACCACAGTCAAAGAACTAGAAAATGAGTTTTATCAGAATTGCTCCAGTTTTGTTGAGCAGCTTGGAATTGGTTTCTCAATGACGATTGTATCTAAGGGACACTTAAAAATGCTTTTAGAAATAGGTGATGAGCTAACATGATTGCAAAAGATTGGGGCCTTGCTCTTCATATATGAGTGCTGTGAAGAATGGTGAAAATTTCACTTGTAATTATAAGGATGTTATAAACATTGTGAAGTTGTCTTTTATTTAAAATGCATTTTATACCATTCAACCGAATGGAATCTACATACAGTACAAATTCAACCTATAAATATATTATTTTTAATTTAATATTTTGTACTTATTTACCACTGAAGGAACACATTTTGTTATGAACTGTAACTTATAAAAAATGATCATTACAATGTTTTAACTCAAGATGCATTTTAATACAGATTTGATGTTTACTTTATGTTTTGGTTTCAGTTAAATAACTTCAGAGTTGATGGTGAAAAGCACAGTGATCACCAACAGAAACAATCTTATTCAGATATGCTGAAACAGTATTTTCACAGACATCTCTTTGTAAACAAGGTTTAATAAATCAGATTTAATGCAAGAAGAACATGACAGCAATTAGATGTTCCTAAGCCTGGAGAGTTTTAATTATTGGGGAAGATTGGCTAGGTTAAGGTTGTTCTCTTTCAAATAATTGAAGTTGAGGAGAGATTAAACAATATGAAAGGACTGAGTGGAGGGGAAGTAAAAAAAAAAGACCTGCTTCTCAGATTTTAAATAACAAGGTAACCTCAAATTAGGGTAATTGGTTGAAGGACCAAAGATGAGTCGAAGAAAAATATTTTTATCAGAACTAGTGGACGTTGTCAGGAATTCACTGCTTAGTATATTCGGTACAAAGGCTAGCAAATCAGTTTGCACTTGTATAAAACTTCTGTGAGGTTACGTTTGTAGTATTATGTACAGTTCTGTTTGCTACATTACAAGAAGGGTGTGGTGACTTTGGAAAGGGTGAATAAAAGGTTCACCAAGATGTTGCATGGATTGCAGAGTATTGGCTAAAGTCAGAGATTGAACAAACCAATTTTCTCTGGACTGTGGGAAGCTGAAGGGTGACTTGATAAAATTATGAGAGACATAGGTAGGGTAGGTACATAAAAAATAGGAGCAGGAGTAGGCCATCTGGCCCATCGAGCCTGCCCCGCCATTCAATAAGATCATGGCTGATCTGTCCGTAACTCAGCTCCATCTACCTGCCCTTTCCCCATAACCCTTAATTCCCCTACTATGTAAAAATCTTTCTAACTGTATCTTAAATATATTTAGTGAAGAAGCCTCAACTGCTTCCCTGGGCAGAGAATTCCACAGATTCACCACTCTCCTCATCTCTGTCCTAAATCTTCTCCCCTGAATCTTGAGGCAATGTCCCCTAGTTCTAGTCTCACCTACCAATGGAAACAACTTTCCTACTTCTATCTTATCCATACCTTTCAAAATTTGTTATGTTTCTATAAGATCCCCTCTCATTCTTCTGAATTCCAGAGCGTATAGTCCCAGGCGACTCAATCTTTCCTCATAAGTTAACCCCTTCATCTCTGGAATAAACATGGTGAACCTCCTCTGCACTGCCTCCATATCCTTCCTGGATACCAGAACTGCACACACTGCTCCAGGTGTGGTCTCACCAGTACCCTATATAGTTGCAGCATGTCCTCCCTGACTTGAATTCAATCCTTTTAACAATGAAGGCACTTGCAAGCCAACTTTTTGCAATTCATGCACAAGCACTCCCAAGTCCCTCTGCACAACAGCATGCTGCAATCTTTCACCATTTAAATAATAATATGCTCTTCTATTATTCCTTTCCAAGGGGATGATCTCTCATTTGCCAGCATTGCATTCCATCTGCCAGACCTTGGCCCCCTCACTTAACCTATCTGTATCCCTCTGTGGACTCTCCACATCCTCTGTACAATTTGCTTTTTCACTCAGTTTACTGTCATCAGCAAATTTTGCTATGCTACACTCAGTCCCTTCTTCCAAATCATCAATGTAAATGGTAAACAGCTGCAGGCCCAGCACCGAGCCCTGAGGCACCCCACTCACCACTGACTGCCAACCAGAGAAACACTATTTATACCAACTCTCTTCCTTCTATTGGTTAACCAATCCGCTATCCATATCAATACACTCACTCCGACTCCATGCATCTGCATCTTATTTATAAGTCTCTTGTGCGGCACCTTATTGAACGCCTTCTGGAAATCCAATTATACGACATTCACCTGTTCCCCTCTATCCACTGCACTCATTATGTCCTCAAAGAACACGTGTAAGTTTGTTGAACAGGACCTGCCCGTTCTGAATCCATGCTGTGTCTGTCTAATGGAACCACTCTTTTCTAAATGTTTCGCTATTTCTTCCTTAATGACAGCTTCAAGCATTTTCCCGACTACAGATGTTAAGCTAACTGGCCTATAGTTGCCCATCTTTTTAAAAAGTGGCGTGACATTTGCTGTCTTCCAATCCACCGGGACCTGCCCAGAGTCTAGAGAAATTTGGTAAATGATTACCAAAGCATCTACTATAACCTCCGCTAATTCCCTCAGCACCCTGGGATGCATCCCATCAGGACCAGGAGGACTTATCTAGCTTCAGGCCCTCTAGTTTGCTCATCACTATCTCTTTAGTGACAGTGATTTTATCGAGGTCCTCACCTCCCATTTCGTCCATAACATCATTCTTTGGCATATTAGACGTGTCCTCCACCGCGCAGACCGATACAAAAGTTTAAAGTTTTCCCAATCCTCCAGTCTCCCACTACTCTTTGTGACTTTGTACACATCTTTGTACACAGATAGTTCGAGTCGTCTTCTCTGGGTGGAAATGTCAAATACTAAAGGTGAGGAGGAAAGTTTAAAAAAGATGTGCAAGGCAAGTCTTTTTTTTAAGACAGAGTGGTGGGTGCATAGAGAATGCTGCCAGGGACTCCGATGGAAGCAGATATAATAGCAACATTTAAGAGGCATTTTAGACAGGCAGGAAATGCAGGCATGTGAGATTATCTTAAATTGACATCACAACACTGCAGGTGTCATGGCCCAAGGTTCTGTTGTGATGTTGTACTATTCCATGTTCTATATTTTGTCTCATTTCTAGGTTACATATTCTGATATAGTTAATGCTAAAGGGAGTGCATTTGGATCATTGAAGAAGTCTGCTGGAGACCAGCAAATCCGTGTTGAAGAGAATGAGAATCTTCTGAAACAAACTTCAGTGCTGGCCACGTGGACTCCAAAAAATAAGTAAAATACTGTGTTTTAAGCTTCAGAATGAGTCTTGTGTAGAACTATTATGAACTAAAGTAAAACTAGCTTAAGACTCTATAACCTTGAAACTGAACTAACTTGTATTTGATCACAAACAAGAGAAAATCTGCATGTGCTTGAGAATTTTGAGCAACACACAAAATGCTAGAGGAGCTTGGCAGGTCAGGCAGCATCTGGGAAAAGGCTCTTTTCCTAGATGCCGCCTGGCCTGCTGAGTTCCTCCTGCATTTTGTATATGTAACTTGTATGTGGTTTTTTAAAAAATCTGTAGATTGGGCATAAAAGTAATTTTGCCCTTTTTTGAAATATTTTCATCCATTTCCTGTTGTGGTCCTGTCCTTTGGAAAATAAAGTGGGCAACTGCCTATTTTCTGCTCCCCATTGCACTTTGTGTGCCTCAAGGCAGCACAAACAAGTGTGGTTCTTAAAATAATGTCAATGTCAGAAATTTAGATTCAAAGAACTAAATAATATGAGGGGTATACTGAAAGAAGAGAACCATGCATGAATTGAAAACCCCCTTGATACATTTGTATGTTTTTTTTTGATTTTGTATGGCAGATAGCATATCTGTTAATTTTTAAAATGACGAGAGGTACTCATTTGTAAAGGCCAAGGCTTCTGAGTATTGCTAACTTAAACTCGCAGGACTTTTGATTTATGAGCTCAGTCCTATCACTGATCTTTGTAATGCAGTGTGATGTTCTTTGTAGTTAGACAGAGCCTGGCCCAAAAGATCTTACAAAAAATGTTAACTAAGGCTACTTCCACACTACACCGGATAAATCCGTAACTGAAGCTTTTTCTCTTCATTTTTACCCTTCGTCCACACTAAAATGGTGTTTTCATCCCCCGAAACCGGAGCTTTTCAGAAACACTCTCCAAAGTGTGTATTTTTGAAAATGCCAGATTGGCCGGATCAGTGTGGACAGGGTAACCGGAGAAGTCTAACAAATGCTGTCAGACAGTAGCACGCTATTTCATTGTTTTCTTGAACGCACCCTAACAATTTCAGAACAGATGGCAACGAAACTGACGCCAGAAGAGTTAGAAATGTACTCACCAAATACTTTGACCCATAACTTACTGAATAAATAAGTATACTCACTTTGCCCTGTTTTCTGTCCTTGCTCGTATGAAGGTGGTTTACCTATTTATGCAAGTACTTCTCTGACAATAGATGTGTAACAGCCTAATGTAACATTGTACAGAAATACAAGATAATACTGATGCAGACATGTTTTATACATTTAACAAGGTGCTTTATTAATGCAACAGAGTTAGTCAGTTTTTCAATGTTCGTCGTCAGCCGGGTCAAGCTGACCGTGAACTCCCTGTCGGTTGCCTCCATACGCTCCAGTATTTGTTTTTCTTTTACTTTTAAGTTCTCCTGCACAAAAGCCAACAGCTGTCCGTCGTTTTGTTTTTCTACTCTGTAACTACACAAATGCGCACTTTTACGGCGAGATTCGACACCAAACATGTCGCTTGTTTTCGGGAGATGTGTCCTGCGCATGCGCAGGAGGAGGAGATTTGCTGAAATCTCCATTTCAATGTGGATAGAGATATTTTTAAAAACGCATAGTGTGGACACCTATCTTTTTAATGCGAAACCGGCATTTTCAAAATTATCCGGTCTAGTGTGGACGTAGCCTCAGTAGGTCAACATGCAAATGAACCAAAGATCAGGTTTTAACATTTCTATTGCAAGTAAACTGTGATAATGTTTTCTTAAGGCAAGGTTATCCCAATTTCAGAATTCCTTTGCAATTACAGAATTTGTGGTAGCCATAGCTCCCTACGAAGATTTAAAAAGTGAATTTTTGAGTCTTTTAACTTAATAACTCTAAGGATGAATTAGATTCCTTGCCTTTTCACTTCTCTGTATATAAGCTTGAGAGAACTTATTTCACATTAATAATACATCTTAACTTACAAGCCTTACTTTGGATGCTTCAGTGTATAGATTTCAATTGCTGTAATTATTCATCTAGATACTATTTATGCATCAGTTGGTCTGTTGGTTATGTGGTTTAAATGAAACTTTTGTTTGCTCTTTTCCAATAATACTTTTATAATTAGCAGCACTCTACAATGGCCACATCTTATTTCCTCCCAAACTTTTAAATCTTAGCTTTTGTATCCAATACACCCTGAAAGAATTTGATTGGAAAGCAGTCTTTATTTGGGTATTTACAGATCCTAGATGGTCTGCACTCCCAAATACATAATTCAGAATAAACTCATGGGGAAAAGATTGCTCATGAGCTGAGAAGGTGATATTCAAGTAACCATCAGGACATTGTTTAGAATAGGAAGATTTAGATTGTTACTATATGAAGTCTTATGATTAAATCCTTTTTACAGTATGATTTAATTAGGTTGAGAGTATGTCTACCTGACCAACATTTGAAAAGGTTGTATTCTATGTCGATATTCTTGCAAGCATTTGATATCAGGTTGAGTCAAGTTATGCAAGGTGGTGTTATTTATGCCACTTGACTCAATGCTTTAATCATGTAAGGAATATTTGGTTGGTACAATGGGTTATGTTTTCTTTCTTGGGCAATAGCAGCATATAAAGAAGTTTGACAAGTCATATTTTTTCAGCCTTATGCAAATAGGCTTTGGGTCATGTATAGAAAATTATAAATACAATGATTCTGGTTATTTGGGGCAGTCACTTATTTGAGGCAGTTCTTGAACAAAGATAATCCAGAAAATAGTCAGGATTCCCATTGTTTATTTGGGTCACTATGCTGCTTAAATGGGACAGGAGATTGTTGTCAAAGAGTTTCTAACTAGCATCTTTCACATGCATTTGTGTGGCTGCTAGACACTACGTCATCCTTAGAGCAAACAAATTTTATATAGTGTCAGTTGTGTGTATTTGTGTTCAAAAAGCAGTGGTTTTTATCACATGGTTGGCAAGAAATAACCAGTAAGGTAATTCAGAACTGTTTTGCTCACTGCGGTTTCAAGCATTCAGACTAGGAGATTCCAGAATAGGCCAGGAGTGAAAAGAAAATGATTTCACTGCTTCAACAAATTAGGAACTATGAATAATTTGAAGGTATTGAATGTTACAGTGTTACAATGACAATGAGGAATTGGAGGAAGCAGTGTATGAAGGCAGTCCATTATCTGCACTGATTTTGCTCGTGCACAATCGATCAAAAGAACATGGCAGCGTGCAGCGTACACTGGCTGAATTCCTCTGTTGATAACTGTTAGGAATTAATATTTAGTTTTATATTATTGTAGAAGTATTGGCAGTTTGGGCAGACTAGACTTCATTCCATGGAACCTAGGAGCCTGAGGGTGACTTTGTAGATCATTAGGGCATAAGCAGGTGAATGCATGTAGTCTTTTTCCCCAGGGAAATGGAATCAAAAACTAAAGGGTGTACAATGAGAGGTGAAAAATGTAAAAAGGACCTGAGAGGCAACTTCTTCATGCAGAAAGTAGAGGTATGTGGAGGGAACTATCAGTGAAAGTGCTTGAGGTAGGTACAGTACAATAACAATATTCAAAATATATGTGAACATTTTCATAGAAAGGAAAAGTTAAGAGAGATGTAGGCTAAATGCAGACAAATGGGATGAACATAGATGAGCATCTTGGTCAGCATAGATGAGTTGGGCCAAAGGCAGTAGAACTCAACAACTATACTGAAGTTACATAGAGTCAGAGAACACTACAGCACAGAAACAGAACATTTGGCCCATCTGGTCCATGCCGAACTATTATTCTGTCTCGTCCCATTAACCTTCACCCAAATTATAGCCCTCCATACCGCTCCCATCCATGTAGTTATCTTCATTTCTCTTAAATGTTGAAATCTAACTCGCATCTACCACTTCCATTGGCACACTCCACCATCTTCTGCATGAAGGAGTTCCTGCTCATGTTCCCTTTGAATATTTCACCTTTAACCCTCAACCCATGACCTCAAGCAACCTTAGTGGAAAAAGCCTGCTTGCATTACCCAATCTATCACGTATAAACAAGCTGGAGGAACTCAGCAGGTCGGGCAGCATCCATTAAACGAGCAGTCAACGTTTTGGGCCGAGGACTGAAGAAGGACGGGGCAGGGGCCCTATAAAGAAGGTGCCAGGTGAAAAACTAATCAGAGGAAAGATCAAGGGGTGGGGGAGGGGAAGCAGGGAGGGGATAGGCAGGAGAGGTGAAGAAGGAATGTAAGGGGAAAGCACTATGGGTAGTAGAAGAAGGCAGAATCATGAGAAGGGTGATAGGCAGCTGGAAGAGGAGGCAGAGTGAAAGTGGGATGGGGGAAAGGAGAGGGAGAGAATTACCTGAAGTTGGAGAATTCGATGTTCATACCAAGGAGCTGGAGACTACCCAGACAGTATATGAGGTGTTGCTCCTCCAATCTGAGTTTGGCTTCATCAAGGCAGTAGAGGAGGCCATGTATGGACATATCCGAATGGGAATGTGAAGCAGAGTAGAAGTGAGTGGCAACCAGGAGACCATGTCTGTTGTGGCGGACCGAGCGGAGGTGCTCAACGAAGCCATCCCCCAGTCTGCTTCGGGTCTCGCCGATGTAGAGGAGGCAGCACCAGGAGCACCAGATGCAATAGACAACCCCAACAGACTCACAAGTGAAGTGTTGCCTCACCTGGAAGGACTGTTTGGGGCCCTGAATGGTGGTAAGAGAGGAGGTGTAGGGACAGGTGTAGCACTTACGCTTGCAGGGATAAGTACCAGGTGGGAGATCTGTGGGAAGGGACATGTGGACCAGGCAGTCGTGGAGGGAACGATCCCTGTGAAAAGCGGAGAAGGATAGAGAGGGAAAGATGTACTTAGTGGTGGGGTCCTGTTGAAGGTGGCAGAAGTTGCGGAAGATAATGTGCTGGATCCGGAGGCTGGTGGGGTGGTAGGTGAGGACAAGGGGAACACGGTCCCTGTTGTGGTGACGGGAGGATGGGGTGAGGACCGAAGTGCAGGAAATGGAGGAGATGCAGGTGAGGGCATCATTGATGACGACAGAAGGAAAACCACGATTCTTTACATTTGAGATGTCCTGGAATGGAAAGCCTCATCCTGGGAGCAGATGTGAAGGAGACGGAGGAACTGGGAATAGGGAATAGCATTTTTACATTTGGCAGGGTGGGAAGAGGTACAGTCGAAGTAGTTATGAGAGTCAGTGGGTTTATAGAAGATGTTAGTGGACAGACTGTCTACAGAGATGGAGACCAAGAGATCGAGAAAGGGGAGAGAAGTGTCCGAGATGGACCAAGTGAATTTGAGGGCTGGGTGAATTGACAACTACATTGGTGCTGCTTCCTGCACCCATGCTGAGCTCGTCAATTTCATCGACTGCCTCTAACTTTCACCCAGCCCTCAAATTCATTTATAATTCAGGTCCTCAAGTTCTTGTAATCTCCTTGTGAATTTTCTCTGTACTCTTTCAATCTTGCTAATATCTTTCCTTCACACAATACCCCAAATTAGGCCTCACTAATGTCTCATACAACTTCAACATGACATCCCAACTCCTGTACTCAATACTTGGGACTTATGAAGGCCAATGTGCTGAAAGCTCTCTTAATGACTCTCCATCTGTGATACCGCTTTCAACGAATTACGATCTGTATTGCCAGATCACTCTGTTCTATCACACTCCACTGTGCCCTACTGCTCACCATGTAAATCCCACCCTGATTCATCCCTTACCCCATCCCTGACATATTTAGTTCGTTTTTTTCTCTCTCTCTGCCCATCACTCTGCCTGTTCTCCATCTCCCTCTGGTACTCCGCTCCCCCTTTCTTTCTCCCTAGGCCTCCTGTCCCATGATCCTTTCCCTTCTCCAGCTCTGTATCACTTTTGCCAATCACCTTTCCAGCCCTTAGCTTCATCCCACCCCCTCCGGTCTTCTCCTATCACTTCGCATTTCCCCCTCCCCCTCCTACGTTAAAATCTCTTAGTATCTTTCCTTTCAGTTAGTCCTGACGAAGGGTCTCGGCCCAAAACGTTGACAGCACTTCTCCCTTTTAAATGCTGCCTGGCCTGCTGTGTTCCACCAGCATTTTGTGTGTGTTGTTTGAATTTCAAGCATCTGCAGATTTCCTCATGTTTAAACTTCACACTTGTCTGCATTAAATTCCATCGCCATTTTCAGCCCATTTTCCCAGCTGTTCCAGATCCTGCAGCAAGCTTTATATCTTTCCTCACAGTTCACTATGCCCCCAATCTTGGTGTCATCTGTATATTGCTGATCCAATATTCCATATTATCATCCAGATTATTGATATAAATGACAAATAACAATGGACCCAGCACCAATCGCTATGGTACACCACAATCCTTCAGACAGAGTGGAAACCATCTTCTACCACTCTCTGACTTCTGCAAAACCCCAATATCTAATCCAATTTACTATCTGATCCTGAATGCCAAGTGACTGAACCTTCTTGACCAACCTCCCATGTGGGACCTTGTCAGAGGCTTTGCTAAAGTCCATGTAGACAATCCACTGCCTTTCCTTGATCAACTTTCCTGGTAACTTTCTCAAAAAACTCTATGAGATTGACTAGATATGACCTACCATGCACAAAGCTGTGTTGACTATCCCTAATCAGTTCTCGTCTATATCAAAATGCTTATATATCCAGTCCTTTAGAATACCTTCCAATAACTTACTCATTACTGATGTCAGGCCCACTGGTCTATAATTTCCTGGCTTATTCTTAGAGCCTTTCTTAAACAAATGAATAATATTAGTTATCTTCCAATCATCTGGCACCTCACCTGTGGCTAAGGACATTTTAAATACTTCTGCTGGGCCCCTACAATTTATGCACTAACCTCCCACAAGGTGCAGGGGAACACCTTGTCAGGCCCTGGGGAGTTATCCATCCTAATTTGCCTCAAAGCGAGGACCTCCACCTCTGTACTCTGTAGACGGTCCATGAACTCACTGCTCTTTTGCTTCACTTCTATAAACTCAGTGTCCATCTCCTAAGTGAATACAGATACAAACAACCCATTTAAGATCTCCCCCATCTCTTTCAGCTCCATGAATAGATGACCACTCTGATCTTTAAGGAGGCTAATTTTGTCCCTTGCTATCCTTTTGCCTTTAATATATCTGTAGAAACCCTTGGGATTCTCTTCCACCTTGTCTACTAACACAACCTCATGCCTTCTTTAGCGCTCCTTAAGTGTCCTTGAACATTTCTTATACTCCTCAAATACCTCCTTTGTTCCTTGTTGCCTATACCTGCTATGTACTTCCTTCTTCTCCTTAACCAGGGCCTCAATATCTCTCAAAAACAAAGGTCCCTTAAACCTGTTATCCTTGCCTTCTATTCTGACAGGAACATATGAACTCTGTACTCTCAACATTTCACTTTTGAAGACCTACCACTTATCAAGTACACCATTGCCAGAAAACAACTTGTCCTAATCCACACTTGCCAGATTCTTTCTGATACATCAAAATTAACCTTTTACAAAATTTGCAATCCCAACCCAAGGATCCGTCCTATCCTTCTCCATAATTATCTTGAAGCTAATGGCATTATGATCTGTAGATTCAAAGTGTTCCCTTATACACACTTATGTCACTGTGACCTCTGATACAAAATCTCTGTTAGGAAACAGGTATCTCCTTCCTTCCTTCCCATAATATCTTGGAGTTGATCACAGCTGGCCTTGGGAATTCATCAAACTTTGGTATTCCATACTGTCTGTAAACAACTCCCCTCCCCTAGTACTAAAATGTTCCAAACTATCAATACAACCTTCCCCAAAGTTAATATATTCCATGTTCTTCCCCATGCTGAATATACATGAGGTACTTATTTAGAACCTCACTCATATCCTTTGGCTCCACATGCAGCAAAACTGATACTGTAGTTAATAGTGAGGAAGAAAGTTTTAGGTTACAATAAGGTATCAATGGACTGGTTAGATGAGGGAGTGTACAGAATGGTAAATGGCATTCTCTCCAAAGTGTAAGGCAATGCATTCTGGGTTGTTTAACAATAGAAGAAAGTTAAAATTAAAGTGTAGGTTGTGGAGTAGTGTAGTGATGGAAGGATAATGAAATACATATTTCATAAATCTCTTAAGGTAGCAAAACATTACCCCCACTCTGAGCATACTGTGGTTGCATTGTTTACCATGTGAAATGCATTGTAGCAACACATTGAGTTCGTAATGACATTCCCAAATCTACAACCTCTGTGATCAACAAAAACACCATCAGTAAGCTCTACTCAAAAATTCACAACATCCCGACATTAAAATACATCACTATTCCTTCATCATTGGCTCAAAATCCTAAAACATCAATGCTTACAGCTATAAACATTTACTTCCTAGATTTCAGAGTTCAAAAAGAGGGCTCACATCTACATTGTCAAGGGCAATTAGTTCTAGATAATTGATGCTGGTTTTGCCTTCTCTTCAAACTATAAATGAATAAAATAAGAACTGTGCATGAACTCTGTTGGCATTTGAGCCAGCTCTTTTTGGTAATCTTGGAATTCTGAATTTTCTTTGCCCCCAAAACTGACACCCATTTGTCAAAATTAACCAAAGGAAACCAGGAGATGAATGTTCAGTGACCAAACCATTAGCCTCAGTAGCAGTTCAATTTCTAACCTTTTATTTCCTAACTAAGATTTGAATAAATAAAATGAAAAATTCATTGGTAAACTCTAAAATTCTCTCCCTCAGTTTATGATGGAATAACAGATTAACATCTTGTGAACAAATAATTTAAAAAATCATGGTGGTTAGCAGTTCAAATTAATTAACAATAGTTCAATGTGTGTTTGCATAAATTTACTGTTTTTCAACTGTTTCCAAATATCTCTCATTCATGGAAATGGTGAAAAAGGTCTTTTTTGATAGTGCCTGCTATGGAAGCACCAATGTCCTTGAACGGAAAAAACTTGCAAAGCGTAATAGATTGAGCTTAGTCCATCATGCATAAAGCCCTTCCCATCACTGTGCACATTTACAGGGGGCGTTGTTGGAGGAAAGCAGCATTCATTGTCAGAGACCCCCCCCCCCCCCCACCACTATTCAGGCCATGCTCTCCTCCCATTGCTGCCATCAGGAAGGAGGTACAGAAGCCTCAAGACCCACACCACCAGGTTCAGGAACAGTTATTACTCCTCAACTATCAGCCCCATGAACCAGAAAGGATAACAACGCTCAACTTCCCACACTTCAACACTGAACGTTTCTTCAACATATGGACTCACTTTCAAGGACTCTTCATCTCATGTTCTCAATAAACAGTACATTGCTTATTTATTTATTATTTTGCTTGTGTTTTTTTGTTTCTTTATATTTGCTATAAATTCCCACAAGCAGATTAACCTCAGGATTGTATATGGTGACATATATGTACTTCGATGATAAATTTAATTTGAACTTTGAACTTTATTGTAGCAGCTGTCAGGTGGTCATCCAGGCAGTCTTTGCGTGAACCTGAAGCTGGTTATGGCTCATGGTCAGCTTGGCTTTGCAAAACTATCCCAGTGATAATGCTCCAAAGTTGTCAAGATCATGGATGCAAAAGGGTGGTATGAGCTTAGGGCCAGCACCAAGGACTCTGTAAGATGATGGCTGTGTTCAGTACAATTTCTTTTAACTCTGTAGTGTGTCTGCTTTAAGAGGAACCTAACAAATAAGGAAATAAAAAATGTTCCAGTGAAAAGTACATATATTGTGGATATTGTTGTATCTCTCATCCACTTCCACAGTATTCCCATTGTCTGGTTCATGGAAACCATGATTCTTGATTGATTATAAAAGATTATAAAACTGCCATTTTGGGCTAGCTGTATATGTGGCAAGGTGGTCTGAATGTTGCAGTTGTAGGTATTATAAGTAGTGTACAGTTCCACATGCTTAGAAGCATTCTAGTACTGCATGCAGGAGAGTGTTGAGTTACTTCTTAAGAACAATGTCTTATGAAGCTCCTGCAAGCTTTTCTAGATGTTAACAATCTCCTGGCATCTTTGTACAGTAAATATACCTTTACTTCATCCTCAGGTGTGAAGAGAACACAGTTAACTGGGTGTACATAACCTCACTCAGAAGCTTCTCTTTCTGCCATTTTCTCCCTGCATCTGCATGATTTCACAATGTTTACACTAATTTGCCAAGCTGCATTAATGTAAATAGCATGGGTGAATCCTGCAGCACAGAATCAACACAACTCTTCAGGAACAAGTGTTATTTTTGCAAGTATTTATGCACAAGATTTTTTTTTAGAAGTTAAAAGCTGCTAACAAATTTTTTTTTAAACTAAGTATAATTTATTACATTGGTGTATTTGTGCTGTAAAACGCAAGCATTATTTTTTTATTCATGTGGATTTTTCCCTAGAGATCAAGGATATCAGACAATCCATCATCTTTGTGTTGCTGAACCTAGTCACCTATTGCCCATTGATTTACAACATGCTTCAAGGCTTTATTTTACTCCAAGCAGACTAGGACATGGTAGTAGTAAACTTCCAGAGTTCGTGCAGCAAGTGGAATCAGATATTTGTTCAGATGATGACTTTTCTTCCCTGGAGCAACAGAAGATAGCAAGGTAACCACAATTATTATATTTGGTTTTAAATTCAACGGTTTTGAAAATTCACTCTGGATACTCTTTGGCTTCAGCATAGAGATATATAATTATAAACTGCAGGATCAGCTTCTGAATGTTACATTTTTCAGGGTACAGATCAAAGTTATCCACTGACAAGCATGACCAGATTCCCATTTTAGAACTCCGATATATCAAAGAAACTGTAAAGTTGGGAGAGAAGAATGTGAGGATACTTCCATTCCTTTATTGCTCTTTCTACTTATTCTGATAGCTTTCTTTTCTTAAAAAAAAGGAAGGCACAATCTGAATCTTGAGCCCTTAACAGTGCCAATGAAACTCATTATCAAGAGTTGAATCTGATCTGACTACATATTGAAACAGCACACACAAAATGCTGGTGGAACACAGCAGGCCAGGCAGCATCTATGAGGAGAAGCACTGTCGATGTTGCCATGTTGTTGTAGCCGTGGGCACCCGCATGGGTCCCAGTTATGCCTGCCTTTTTGTTGACTTTGTGGAACAGTCCATGTTCCAAGTCTATACGGGTGTCCGTCCCCCTCTTTTCCTTCGCTACATCGACAACTGCATTGGCGCTGCCTCCTGCATACATGCTGAGCTCGTTGACTTCATTAACTTTGCCTCCAACTTTCACCCTGCCCTCAAATTTACCCGGTCCATTTCCGACACCTCCCTCCCCTTTCTTGATCTTTGTCTCCATCTCTGGAGATGGCTTATCTACTGATATCTACTATAAGCCTACAGACTCTCACAGCTACCTGGACTATTCCTCTTCCCACCCTGTCTCTTGCAAAAATGCTATCCCCTTCTCCCAATTCCTCCATCTCCGCCACATCTGCTCTCAGGATGAGGCTTTCCAGGATGAAGGAGGTGTCTTCCTTTTTTAAACAAACGGGCTTCCTTTCTTTCACCATCAACTCTGCTTTCAAATGCATCTCTCCCATTTCCCACACATCTGCCCTCATCTCATCCGCCCGCCACCCCACTCAGGATAGGTTTCCTCTTGTCCTCACCTACCACCCCACCAGCCTTCAGGTCCAATGTATAATTCTCCGTAACTTCCGCCACCTCCAACGGGATCCCACTACCAAGCACATCTCTCCCTCCCCACCTCTTTCTTGCTTTCTGCAGGGATCGCTCCCTACACGACTCCCCTATCCACTTGTCCCCCTCAACCCTTCCCACCAATCTCCCTCCTGGCACTTGTAAACGAAACAAGTGCTACACCTGCCCTTACACTTCCTCCCTCACCACCATTCAGGGCCCCAGACAGTCCTTCCAGGTGAGGCGACACTTCACCTGTGAGTCGGCTGGTGTGGTATACTGCGTTCGGTGCTCCTGGTGTGGCCTTTTATATATTGGTGAGACCCGACGCAGACTGGGAGACCGTTTCACTGAACACCTACGCTCGGTCCGCCAGAGAAAGCAAGATCTCCCAGTGGCCACACATTTTAATTCCACGTCCCATTCCCATTCTGATATGTCTATCCATGGCCTTCTCTACTGTCAAGATGAAGCCACATTTAGGTTGGAGGAACAACACCTTATATACGGACTAGGTAGCCTCCAACCTGATAGCATGAACATTGACTTCTCTAACATCCGTTAATGCCCCTCCTCCCCTTCTTACCCCATCCCTGACATATTTAGTTGTTTGTTTTTTTTCTCTCTCTCTGCCCATCACTCTGCCTGTTCTCCATCTCCCTCTGGTGCTTCCCCCCCCCCCCCCACCCCCTTTCTTTCTCCTGAGGCCTCCTGTCCCATGAACCTTTCCCTTCTCCAGCTCTGTATCACTTTTGCCAATCACCTTTCCAGCTCTTAGCTTCATCCCACCCCCTCCAGTCTTCTCCTATCATTTCGCATTTCCCCCTCCCCCCACTACTTTCAAATCTCTTAGTACCTTTCCTTTCAGTTAGTCCTGACGAAGGGTCTCGGCCCGATACGTCGACAGTGCTTCTTCCTATAGATGCTGCCTGGCCTGCTGTGTTCCACCAGCATTTTGTGTGTGTTGTTTGAATTTCCAGCATCTGCAGATTTCCTCGTGACTATATATTGAGTCTCATTGAAGGGATAAGAACTTCCAGTAGACTTCTTGCTGAGCTCAGTCCTACGTCAGTAACCATGCTTGGTGGATGCTCTTGTGCAGATTTCACAGACACTGTTGAATCCCTAGTATGTGACTAGAGTTAGTCACATCTGGGTCCAAGCCTTTTTCTGGACCAATCTGACAAACCACTGCTTCATTAAATATTACAGCAGGACTATTTCTGTCTTTCCTTCAATTGTTTTGCTTTTCTTTCTGTACATTGGCTTCTATTGTGATGATAAATTAGAGCATAAATAATTTGTATATTGGAGAAATAACCTGTGAAGAATTCTATTTTCAATTCAAATTTTAGAAGTGAGTTATTATTAAGTTTACAACGATAGAGATAGGCATCAGATGGAACTGTAGAATTGTTGTTTACTTTTAAAAGGGATGGGGTCAGTCATGTTATATTACTGGATAAATGATGTAGAAAAATGGATAAATAAATTAGAGAATGTGAATTGAACCAAACTAGATCAGTTTGAAAAATTTAGGTCAATTTAAAAAGAAATTAAAAGCTGGCTAATGCAATTGGAGTAAAAAAACCAACTGATTATTACTTTGTCTGGCATATATATTATTCCAATCCCACACCAATTATAATTGGCTTTTAATTACCTTCTATAACGGCTGTACAGGATTACAGGAAATTCCAGTACAACTTCAATGCATCTGGTGATGTATGATACATGCCAGACTTGGCCAGATTCTGACAAAGAATCAGAAAAATAAACATTATTCCTGGTTTATGCTTGTATTCTCGATTTTGATCCCTTTATCATAGACTGAACTTTCAAGAATGAGGTTGGAATTTCATATCAAAGCAATATTGTTTTATTCAAGCTGGTAACTTTTATTGATTTGGCAACTGAATTATTAACAATCAGAAGATTAAAATTTGTTTCATTCCCTCTTTCTATTTGCCTGAACTATAAGTTTCTTCCTTGTCTGGAAGTTCTGAAGACTCCAGACTAAGGTAAAAATGTGTTTAGTATGCTACAGAAGTTTAGTGCTTTCTGGCTCAAACGTGAATAAAATGTAGGTACTGTGGGAAATTGATGGAATTTGTCTCTGAAAATTGTTCTGAGAGAATTTCCACTTCAGGGCTGTGTAATTTATAATTACACATATACCATTTGACGCCTTTCACTGCATGTTTTGATATACAGGTGTCCCCAGTTTTTCGAATGTTCGCTTTACAACAACTCGCTGTTATGAAAGACCTACATTAGTACCTGTTTTCACTAACCAAAGCGGATTTTCGCTTTTACGAGAAAAAGACGCCCGCTTTATACGTGTGTTTACCCCGAGAAAGACTACAATGACTGAAGCCTTGTGCGGGCAGTTGTGTGCGCATATGTGTACGTGCGTACGCATGTGCTTACATATGCATGTACGTACACATGCATGTATGTGCTGATTTTTTTCTCCAAATCAATTTTGGCTCGCTGTCTTTCCGATTTTGATAAGTGAAACTACACCGTACCTACAATATTTCTACTTTATATAGAATGTATATTTATCATATCATTCCTGCTTTTACTATATGTTAGTGTTATTTCAGGTTTTATGTGTTATTTGGTATGATTTGGTAGGTTATTTTTTGGGTCTGGGAACGCTTAAAAATTTTTCCCATATAAATTAATGGTAATTGCTTCTTCGCTTTACGACATTTCTGTTTACAAACGGTTTCATAGGAACGGTCTACCTTCAGATTGTGGGGGATACCTGTACATGTAACACATAAAGCTTTATTTTCCCATTTGTCATCACATTTTCTGTTCCTATTTTTAGCAAGGTTTGTATTATTCAGCTACTTAACCAGAGTGCTTCTTCAATGCAAATGTGGAACATCAACAAGTTCCTTGTAAATATCCAACTGTTACCTCATTGATCACATTCATCATTGACATAGTAATGAAAATGACAAGGCTGAAAAAATCTCCATCTATCTAACATAATTTTTTTTCTATTTTGAAGATGATATCTGCCCTCATTCTTTTTTCCAGTTTATTAGACCTTACATTTTTCAGACCTTACATTTTTCTGCATTGAAAATAATTCACTTATTTTAAGCTAATTCTGCAAATGTCTTAATTTCTTACTTTTTTAAATTCCTCCATATCGACAATTTTCTTTGAATGGAGTCATATGCTAATTTAGAAATTGTGTCCGTATCATTAACAAAATTTGAATACTATCATTCCAAGAATGGTTGTCATAAAATCCTATTTTTCATTTGCACGAAACAAACACATTTCCACTCTTGTTCATCATGATATATGGTTGTAATGCTCTGGAATTGAAACAATCATTTGGGATAAAATAGTTAAACCACTAAGGCAGTGTTTCCCAACCTTTTTTAGCCCAGCACCCCCCTAAAGCACTTTCATACTTGACAATGCCCCTCTTAGGCTCAATATACTTTCTGATGTTCCCATAGTGTAAAAACATGTCTACCATATGCTAACATGAGAAAAATGATTCTGCTTTAAATTTTTATTTGTCTTTATACACAGTACCTGTGTGCTGTACGGCAGCTTCGATATCAATGTGATCCTTGGGTTTGATGGTTTTTAGCAAGAGTTGAAATACAGAGAAGGCAGAGGACTGAATGTATATCTTGCATCAGTGGAAGATATCTGCAGTATACTGGACATTCAAGAGTGTAAGGGAAGTGAAGTACGTGCAGTGAAAATTACGACTGAGAAGGTGCTCAGGAAGCCTGATGCTCTGAGAGTTGATAAATCTCCTGGACCTGATGGAATGCACCCTTGGGTTCTGAAGGAAGTAGCTGGAGAGATTGCAGAGGCATCAACAATGATCTTTCAAGAATCAGTAGATTCTGGAATTGTACCGGATGACTGCAAAATTGCAACTGTTACTCTGCTATTTAAGAAGGGTGGGAGGCAGCAGAAAGGAAACTATAGACCTGTTAGCCTGACATCAGTGGTTGGGAAGTTGTTGGAATCGATTGTTAGGGATGAGATTATGGAGTACCTGGAGGCACATGACAAGATAGACCAAAGCCAGCGTGGTTTCCTGAAAGGAAAATCCTGCCTGACTAACCTACTGCAATCCTTTGAGTAAGTTACAAGCAGGGTAGACAAAGGAGATGTAGTAGATGTGGTGGAACTTGGATTTTCAGAAGGCCTTTAACAAGGTGCTGCACATGAGGCTGCTTAGCAAGATAACATCCCATGGAATTACAGGGGAGTTACATGGGTGGAGCATTGGCTGATTGGCAGAAAACAGAGAGTGAGAATAAAGGGATCCTATTCTGGCTGGTTGCCGGTCACCAGTGGAGATCCACAGGAGTTGGTGTTGGGACCACTGCTTTTTACAATGTATGGCAATGATTTGGACTAAGGGATTAATGGATTTGTGGCTAAATTTGCCAATGATACAAAGATAGGTGGAGGAGTGGGTAGTGTTGAGGAAACAGAGAGCCTGCAGAGAGACTTAGTTTAGGTGAATGGGCAATGAAGTGGCAAATGAAATACAATGTTGGAAAGTGTATGGTTACGCACTTTGGTGGAAGATATAAACAGGCAGACTTTTATTTAAATGGGAAGAGAATTCAAATTGCAGAGATGCAAAGACAGAGACAGAGAAGCAGTTTCAGCGACAGGCTGCTATCGATGCAATGCTCCTCAGACAGGATGAAGAGGTCAATACTCCCCAATGCCATTAGGCTTTACAATTCAACCGCCAGGAGTAAGATATGTTAAAGTGCCGGGGTTGATTGTATTTAATGTATTTAAGTAAACTACTTAAGAACTTTTTAAAAGCTATTATTAATGCTTTTGGAGAGAGTGATTCAGATGCATATCATATTTTTACTGAGTTAAGTATTGTATGTAATTAGTTTTGCTACAACAAGTGTATGGGACATTGGAAAAAATGTTGAATTTCCCCATGGGGATGAATAAAGTATCTATCTATCTATCTATCAAAGGGGCTTGGGAGGTCCTTGTGCACGATACCCTAAAGGTTAACCTCCAGGTTGAGTCTGTGGTGAAGAAGGCGAATGCAATGTTGGCATTCATTTCTAGAGGAAAAAAATATAAGAGCAAGGATATGATGTTGAGGCTCTATAAGGCACTCATGAGATCACACTTGGAGTATTGTGTGCAGTTTTGGGCTCCTCATTTTAGAAAGGATATACTGACATTGGAGAGGATTCAGAGAAGATTCACGAGAATGATTCCAGGAATGAAAGGGTTACCGTATGAGGAGCATCTGGCAGCTCTTGGGCTGTATTCCCTGGAGTCCTGGAGAATGAGGGTGGTGAGTGGGTGGAATGGGCTGCCAGCAATGGTGGTAGAGGTGGATATGATAGGGTCTTTTAAGAGACTTTTGGATAGGTACATGGAACTTAAAAAATAGAGGCCTATGGGTAAGCCTAGTAGTTTCTAAGGTCTTACAAATAAGAAACATAGGGCATTGCTGATCTGACAGAAATGGAATAAAACCATACTACAGGTATGTAAAATGCTCTGCAATTTCCATTTCTTAGCCAGATTAGAATTTAAGGCTTCACTGCCTTCAGACTCATAGAGATTGCATCATAAGTATTTATCCATCATTAACATGGCCAAATTAAAATTAAAAAAAATAACATAAACTGGGAATGCCTATTGAATGTTGATGATGGCAGCGAGTTGACACGGATAGAATGATGGTAGTGGCATGCAAAGGAATGGTGAGGCAAAGATGAAGACAATCATAACAGCAGAAATTACATTAACAAGGATTCAGATTGGAATCTGAAAGTTAGTTAGGATAGAGCTTTTTTTCGGCAAGCTGCCTTTAAACTATTCCAGTTAGCATGTTTGACTAATCATGTAAGGTCTTATAATTCCCAAAGATGGTTCTTGATCACACATGTGAAGCCAAGATTGCTTTGAACACTTCAAGAAGAATCCTTGGGTTCAGCAGGTTGACTGATTGGCTCTATTTCACCATTTGGTCCTGGTCAGTGCTGTATTGTTGCGCAACCTGTTTTCTGTAGATCTGTAGAGGAAGTTGAGAGGGTGTACTTGATTTACCAACAGTTAAATTACATGAACTCGTTCCATCCCACGAGTCTCAGAAACTGTTGGGCACCCTGGTTGCTAATTTCTTTCTTTCTTTTTAAATCTTTTTATTAATTTTTAAACAAACATAAATGAAACATGAATACAGAGAGTTTGAGAGTACATAGTTAATAGTTTAAATAAACATTCAAATAGATGATAATCAATATATAATAACCTCCCAAACTCATGGTAATTACGAACAAAAGAAGTAAAACAAACCCCAAAAAAAGAGGGAAAAAAACTAACCAACATGGGCCATTGCATTATGTCAAATATATACAGTAGTGCCAATAACTCCGAACCTCCATCCAAATAATTAAGGATAATAAAAGTGAAGTTTAGGAAAAGACAATTTAACTCATATGAAAATGTTGAATAAATGGTCTCCAAGTTTCTTCAAATTTAACTGAAGGATCAAAGACAACACTTCTAATTTTTTCTAAGCTCAAACAAGAGATAGTTTGAGAAAACCACTGAAATATAGTTGGAGGATTAATTTCTTTCCAATTCAATAGAATAGATCTTCTAGCCATTAATGTAACAAATGCAATCATCCATCGAGCTGAGGGGGATAAACGACTATTATTCGCCATTGGTAAACCGAAAATTGCAGTAATAGGATGCGGTTGGAAATTGATATTCAGAACTGTCGAAATAATACCAAAAATATCTTTCCAGTAATTTTGCAAACAAGGGCAAGACCAAAACATGTGGGTCAATGAAGCAACTTCAGAATGACATCTGTCGCAGGTTGGATTAACATAAGAATAAAATCGAGCAAGTTTATCCTTAGACATATGAGCTCTATGTACAACCTTAAATTGTATTAAGGCATGTTTAGCACAAATAGAAGAAGAATTGACTAATTGTAAAATTTTCTCCCACTGCTCGGTGGGTATAAGACAATGAAGTTCTTTTTCCCATTCCTTCTTAATTTTTTCTGATACTTCTGGCTGTATTTTCATGATCATATTATAAATGATGGCTACTAAACCCTTCTGACAAGGATTCAGAGCTAAAAAAAATTCCGTAATGTCCGATGGACATAATTTCGGAAAAGACTGTAACTCATTATTCAAAAAATTTCTAACTTGCAAATATCTAAAAAAATGAGTTTTAGGTAAATTATATTTATTAGATAGCTGTTCAAAGGACATAAAACTATTATCTAAAAATAGATCACGAAAACATGTTATACCTTTTGTTTTCCATAAAACAAAGGCTTGATCCATAAAAGAGGGCCGAAAAAGAAAGTTAGATATTATAGGGCTTGATAAGATAAATTTATTCAAGCCAAAAAATTTATGAAATTGAAACCATATTCGCAATGTATGTTTAACTATAGGATTAGTTATTTGTTTATTCAATTTAGATAAAGAAAAAGGAAGTGAAAATCCTAAAATTGAAAACAGTGAAAAGTCTTGTACAGATTTACATTCCAAATTTACCCATTGTGGGCAAGCTGCTATAGTCGATTCTTGTGTCCAAAATATTAAATATCATATATTAACTGCCCAATAGTAAAATCTCAGGTTTGGCAAAGCCAAACCACCCTCCTTCTTAGGCTTCTGTAAATATTTTTTGCTTAGTCTAGGATTTTTATTCTGCCACAGATAAGAAGATATTTTGGAGTCAATAATATCAAAAAAATATTTAGGAATAAAAATTGGTAATGCTTGAAATTAATATAAGAATTTGGGTAATACCATCATCTTAATAGCATTAATTCGACCAACTAATGACAAAGATAATGGAGACCACCTGGTAACAAGTTGCTTAATTTGGTCAATTAAAGGTAAAAAATTAACTTTAAATAAATCTTTGTTTTTTGGTAATTTTAATACCCAAATAAGTAAAATAATCTGTGACAACTTTAAATGGTAAATGTTTATAAATTGGAACTTGCATATTTAGTGAAAATAATTTGCTCTTATTAAAATTAAATTTGTAACCAGAAACGTTACTAAACTGAGCAAGCAAGGACGAAATAGCAGGAATAGATCTCTCAGGGTCGGATATGTATAGTAACAAATCATCAGCATATAATGATAACATACGTCCCTTCCCCATGAGTAATACCCAAAATATTAGGTGATTCACGAATGGCTATGGCTAAAGGTTCCAAAGCAATGTCAAATAGTAAAGGACTTAAAGGACAGCCTTGCCTTGTACCACGGAATAACTGAAAAAAGGAGATCTTTGATTATTGGTAAAGACTGAAGCCAAGGATTTATAGTATATTAATTTAATCCATGATATAAATTTTGAACTAAAATTAAAATGCTGCAATGTATTAAATAAATATGGCCATTCAACTCTATCAAATGCTTTTTCAGCATCTAAGGAAATGACGCATTCTGGTATTTTGGGTGAAGGAGTATAAATAATATTAATTAATTTTCTAATGTTAAAAGATGAGTAGTGGTTTTTAATAAATCCAGTCTGATCTTCAGAAATAATTTGAGGTAATATATTTTCTAATCTAGTGGCCAAAATTTTACTAAAAATCTTAAAATCCGTATTCAGCAAGGATATAGGCTGATAGGATGCACATTCAGTGGGGTCTATATCTTTTTTAAGAATTAAGGAAATAGAGGCTTCATAAAAAGATTGTGGCAATTTACCTATAGTTAACGCATCTTTTAAAATTTTACAAAGCCAAGCAGAGAGTATAGAGGAAAAGGATTTTAAAAATTCTACAGTATAACCATCCGGACCAGGAGCTTTACCGGAATTAATTGAAAAAGTAGCCTCTTTTATTTCAGTTTCCGTAATGGGTGCATCTAGGAATGCACTATCCTCTGTTGTTAATTTTGGGATATTCAATTTTCTTAAAAATTCATCTATTATAGAAGAATCATCAACAAATTCTGATTGATATAAAGAATTATAAAAATCTTGAAAGGCTTTATTTATCTCTTGATGGTCGATCGTCAGAGTGCCATCTCGTTTACGAATCCTAGTAATTTGTCGTTTAACTGAAGCAGTTTTCAATTGATTAGCCAATAATTTGCCAGACTTATCTCCATGTACATAAAACTGGGTTCTAGATTTAATTAACTGATTTCCAATCGAAGAGGATAATAACAAACTGCTCCATTTGAAGTTCAACTCTTTCTTTATAAAGTTCTTTGCTGGGGGTCACTGAATAAATCTTATCAATTGCTTTGATTTTATCAACCAATGTTAATATTTTAGAAATAGTTTGTTTCCTAACTCCAGCAGAGTATGAAATAATCTGTCCACGAATAAATGCTTTAAAAGTGTCCCATAAAATTCCACGAGAGATCTCTGCTGTAGAATTTGTTGAGAAAAACAAATCAATTTGTTGTTTAATAAAATTAAGAAAGTCTAAGTCCTGCAATAAAATAGAGTTGAACCTCCAAGATTTAGCATTAGTAGATGAGTCCATTGTCTTAATAGATAGCTTCAAAGGTGCATGGTCAGAAATGGTAATGGAGTCATATTTACAATCAATAACATCTGTAAGTAAACGGTGATCAATGAAAAAGTAATCAATTCTTGAATAATTATGACAAACATGAGAAAAGTATGAAAACTCTTTGTCATTGGGGTGTAAAAAATGCCAAATTTCGAAAATTCCAGAATCAATCATAAAGGAATTAATAAGAGAAGCTGATTTATTCGGAAGAGCTTGAGTGGGCTTAGATCTATCCATCGAAGGGTTTAAACAACAGTTAAAATCCCCACCCATTATCAACATGTACTGATTCAAATTAGGAAAGGATGTAAATAGACACTTAAAAAATTCAGGACAATCAGTGTTTGGAGCATAAACATTAACTAAAACAACTTTCTGATTAAAAAGTAGACCAGTAATAAGCAAAAATCTACCTTATGGGTCTGAAATTGTTTCATAGTGTATAAAGGAGGTTGAACAATCTATAAAAGTGGAAATGCCTCTTACTTTGGCTTGGGAATTCGAGTGATACTGTTGGCCTTTCCAAAACCTAAAAAAAACGTTGACTATCCACCTTCCTCACATGAGTCTCTTGTACAAAGATAATATTAGCATTCATTCTGTGGAATACTTTGAATTTTTTTTCCATTTGATCGGATGATTTAAACCATTAGTATTCCAAGAAACAAAATTAATAATCTTATCCATATTGCCAATATTTATTACAATTAACACATAAGGTTAAAAAAAAGATGAACTCATGAATCCGGAAGAGGGAAGTAAGTTCAAGGAGGAACTGGAAGTCATGACACTGCAACCATTTTTGTAGTTTTGAATCAGCCCATGAAGTAAAACTAAGCGTGAAGCAAGCAAAAAGAAAAATCCCCCTCCCTCCACCCTCAAAACCCCAGGAAAAAAAGCCAAAAAGAGGCAAGCAAGTGATCTAATACTAAATTTACCCCCATGTGTCAAGACGGCAACTGAAACAAAAAAGTTAAATAAAAGATACCAACCACCTCAGGTACTAACTCGTAACCTCGGAGAATGGCCTCCTTTACTTGGTCATAATTCCCTTCCCCTTCTGGGGGCAACGCGGCATATGCCCGCTGTGCTTTCCCTCGTAACACACTTTGTAACAACGCCACCCACTGCTCTCTGGGCCACTTCTGATTCACTGCCACCTTTTCAAAAAGCAAGAAATAACTATCAACATCCGTCTCCTCGAAGGGGGGGACCAACCTCAACGCCCGACTAACATCAAACCCCTCCTCTCTCTCTTGCCCTTGAGCTCTTCGCTCTTGCTTTTGCCTGTCCAGCTCCAATTCATGGCTCCTTTGTTTCTCTTTCTCTTCTGCTTCTGCTTCTAGCTGCTTTAGCTGGAGCTCATGACCCCGTTTCATCTCTAATTCCTTGAGTTTGAACACCTGCTCCCTTTCCTCAGCCTTTTCCTTTGCAGCTCGTTCCTCAGCCTTTTCCTTTGCAGCTGCTTCTAGCTGCTTTACTTGAAGCTCATGTTCCAACCTTACTTTCTCCAACTCTACCTGATCTGTCCCACTCGCTAATCTCTTTTCGGGGATATTTTCCAAATCCTCAGCTGCAAACACCTCCTTCCCAATGTAATACTGATTTATGACCCTTCGCACTTCCTGCTTTTTCATTGATGACCTCACCTCTGCGAGGTCTAACCCTTTTGCCAGATTTACCAAGTCTG
Source organism: Hemitrygon akajei (assembly GCF_048418815.1). Taxonomy (NCBI): domain Eukaryota; kingdom Metazoa; phylum Chordata; class Chondrichthyes; order Myliobatiformes; family Dasyatidae; genus Hemitrygon; species Hemitrygon akajei. The sequence goes on from NC_133126.1 coordinate 62,992,313, forward strand.
ATTTGGTAGCCGTGCCTAGCGCCTCTACAGTCGGGTTTCTCATAATTTCACCCACATCCATCTTTGCTGGTTTCCTGTCTGGCTACCTGCGTAACCAGATTTAAGTTTGGACTTACAGCCCGATTCACTGACCCTCCCCTTTGGTTTCAAATCCGGGACGAGCAACCCACTTGTTACGTTCCCCAGTAACCGGGTGACTTACCAGCAAAGATAGATAGGTCCGCTGAAGCCTGATGCTACTATTTTCAAATGTTTTTATTTATAAAGGGGCACAAACATATGGTTAATACAAAACATTCAGATCATATACGTCATCACAACTCAATCTAAAGCACAGGTATAGTAATAATCAATCAGAAATAAGCTCTATCGTTGTCTAGGGGTAATGTAGATATATATTGTTTGCTGGATATCTAAAAGTCTTTTGCGGTCACTGCAGTTCCACCAGCTGCCGTCATTGTGGTGTCGCGTTGGTGCACTTTTGTTAGAAAGAGAGAGATTGAATGAAACATTTACCCGACAGGTTTTCCAACCTGTAGGAGTTCGTCGGAAGTCTCGTTGGGGAATGGACTCTCATCTGTGGCCTCCCCTGTAGCTAGGCCGTTCTTCCGTGGTGAGGTCGCCAATCCCAGGCAAGGAAAAGACGCACACGAACCCCACCACCGGCTGTCGCTATCAAGACGCTGCCGCAGGATTTCTAGCGTGTCTTCTGGTGCATCTGTCGCCCCGCCTCGGCAGCCCACCTTTTATCTGGACTGGCAGGGTTGTAGATGTCCATCAGGGTGGGGGGGCGAGGCAATCCTTCCCCCATCACCCATCTCACATTGCCCTGAGAGTTTGCACGTAGGCCAGTTCCTTATCCCACAAAGGTGTTTCACAAGACAATGGCTATGTCCGAGGCTTTTGTCTTGTTGAGCGACCAGCCCACATTCCAAACCGTAAGGCTCTCTCTCTCTCTTGCGATTCTCACAAAGGAGGGGGCTGGGGTCATAACACAGGTCACTTTTGGAGATATTTCATATGTGGATTTGGAATGTCACAATGGACAAGATCTACGGCGACTGTTATCTCGTTTTACCAGCGTGGAACCTGTGGAATACTTCGTACTTACCTTCTCTCTCCAGTACAACGTGGATTACAAATATCTCTCCCCCATGTTGTGGATTACTGAACTTTCCTACTTTATCATCTCAAGACTCTAAGCCTTATTCCCCCAAGCTCAATAGTTTGGGAGTTATAATACACATAACACTGTTAGCTTTTGTTTATCTTGTTTAAGTTACTATATTCTAAGTAGTTACTAATAAAGAGAGTGGTTTTAACATTAAAACCAGACTCCATGTGTAATCTATTGCTGCTGGTTCGTTTCTAAAATGTTACATTTCATAACAGAATCAACAAGTTGGGTGTAGGAGTCTTTTTATTATTTTTAACCATACATGAGTATCATTAGTACCTTTGGAACTTATGAAATGGTATTGAGTTGAGTAATTCTACGATTTTGATTGAGTGGCAAGGAATGGTGGTATTATTCCTTCAGTTAATGTAGGGCTTGAAGTTGAACTTGTAGGAGGTAGCACTTAAATGCATTTGATGAGTTGTCCTTCTTGCTGGCAATGCCTGCAAATTTTACATCAATGTGGTAGTCTCCATTTGATGAAACTTATTAAAAATGGTGTATTGTAGTATAGATATTCCTTGGGAGAGGACTGGAATGAGACCTTGTTAAGTTAGTAGGCACAGCATAAGTATATACTATCACTAACAAGGGAAAATCTGCAGATGATGGAAATTCAAGCAACACACTTAAAATGCTGGAGGAACTCGGCAGGCCAGGCAGTATCAATGAAAAAAAAGTGTAGTCGACATTTTGGGCTGAGACCCTTTGGCAGGACTGGAGAGAAAAAGATGAGTATATTTAAAAGGTGGGGGGAGGGGAGAGAGAAGCATGAGGTGATAGGTGAAACCAGGAGGAGGGGGGATGAAGTAAGGAGCTGGGAAGTTGATTGGTGAAAGAGATACAGGGCTGGAGAAGTTGGAGTCTGATAGGAGAGGACAAAAGGCCATGGAAAAAAGAAAAGGGAGGAACACCAAAGGGAAGCGATGGGCAGGCAAGGAGATAAGGTGAGAGAGGGAAAAGGGAGTGGTGAAGGTGGGAAGGGCATTACTGGAAGTTTGAGAAATCGATTTCATGCCATCAGGTTGGAGGCTACCCAGACAGAATGTAGGGTGTTGTTCCTCCAACCTTTATATGGCCTCATCACAACCCACCCATAGGCTTACAATAAATTGGGAAAAAGTGGGATGAGGAAATGGCTGAAAAATAAAGAATTTTATGCTTGTCTTAATGCATGAAAATATAGAAAACCTCCTGGAATTAGTGGAGGTTCAGAGAAAATGAGGAGATCCAATTGTGATTGTAATCAAAGTCACCCGAGAGACACCGAAGCTGGTGATATAGCAAGCAGGCACCATTCTGAAGACGTTCTCAGTAGAGGTTCACAAACTCAAAGTATATCACAGTTTTATACCCTTAAGATCAATGGCAACAGTAGGTGATTCAATAGAGTTTTAATAGTTTCAATGACATCATTTATTTCAATGCTTTGGGTTGACAGTGCTTCCTTTGAATAGCACATCTACAGTGGGAGACACCTCTGAATGTTCAAATACTTTTCTAATTGCAAGCTTCCCTGAAATTATGTATAATAGTGCAAATTACTTAAGCCCTTATTTGCCTGGATTACGCAGGACAATTAACATAACTCTGTTGTCTGACACATATATAAATGTCTCATGTGCACTATTTTGCAAACCATATCTCTTTGTCTGTAGGCTAGCTTCTATTTACTGCTTACAATTTACAATAAGAACTGAAGATTATTTCTTCTTGAATTATTATCTGTTATATTCACATAACTCCAGAATACTCCCTAACTTACCCTCCTCTCGGCTCCCAGACAGAACTCTATACCAGGAAGGCCGAACATTAATGAGGATCTAATTAAGTAAGGCAGCAAAACTACCCTTCTCTTGGGATCCCTTCTCCAATTACTAATCTATCATGTCCCTATGTGTACCAACACTATCTAACATCCCTAATAGGCTATCTACAAGACTGTGCAGAGATGGCATTAAAACATTCTAGAAATTTGATCATATTCTCTTTGCCCCATCAGTATCTTAACAGGTAAAACTCAGAAGTGGCTGTCAGTAGCTACTCTGTGTAGGGACACCAGCAGGTGACTGAATCAGGTTCACAGGCAATAGTTCACATTCTGTGCCCAAAATCAGAATCAGGTTTAATATCACTGACACCACACACAAGATGCTAGAGGAACTCTGTAGGCCAGGCAGCATCTATGGAAAAAAAGTACAGTTGACGTTTCGGGTCGAAACCCTTAGGCAGGTTATCAGCGGCAATGTCATGAAATTTGATGTCTTTGTGGCAGTAGTACAATGCAATACATAATAATAGAAAAACATTTGTGAATTACAGTAAGTGTGTGTGTATATATATAAAAAATAAGTAGTTCAAAAATAGAAATAAAAAATAGTCAGGTAGTGTACATGGGTTCAATGTCCATTCAGAATTTGGATGGCAGAGGGGAAGAAGCATTCCTGAATCATTTAGTGTGGGCCTTCAGGCTTCTGCATTTCCTTCTTGATGGTAGCAATGAGAACAATGCATGACCTGGGTGATGGGGGACCTTGATGATAGATGCCACCTTTTTGAGGCATCACTCCCTGAAGATGTCCTGGATTCTACAGAGGCTAGTGCCTATGATGGAGCTGACTAAGTTTACAACTCTCTGCAGTTTATTTTGATTTAGTGCAGTAGCACCCCCTGCCCCCATACCATACGGTGATGCAGCCAGTTAGAATGCTTTCCATGGTGCATCTGTAGAAATTTGCGAGAGTCAATGGTGACATACCAAATCTTCTCAAACTCCTATTGAAATATAGCTGCTGTCATTTCTTTTTTGTGGCTACATTGATATGTTGAGTTCAGGTTAGATCCTCAGAGATATTGACACCCAACAACTTGAAACTACTCACTCTTTCCACTTCTGTTCCCTTCATGAGGACAGATGTGTGTTCCCTCGTCTTACCCTATCTGAAGTCCACAATCAGTTCTTTGGTCTTACTGAGGTTAAGTGCAAAGTTGATGCTGCGACACCTCTGAACTAGCTTGTATACCTTGCTCCTGAAAGCCTTCTTGTCACCATCTGAAATTCTGCCAACAATAGTTGTGTCATCAGCAAATTTATAAATGGCATTTGAGCTGTGCCTGGCCGCACAGTCATGGGTATAGAAAGAGTAGAGCAAGGAGCTAAGCACACATCCCTGAGGTGTGTTAGTGTTGATTGTCAATGAGATGGAGATGTTATTTCCAATCTGCACAGATTCTGGTCTTCCAGTTAGGAAATTGAGGATCCAATTGCAGCAGGAAGTATAGAGGCCCAGGTTGTGGAGCTTTTTGATTTGAACTATAGGAATGATGGTGTTAAATGCTGAGCTGTAGTCAATAAACAGCATCCTGACATAGGTATTGGTATTGTCCAGGTGATCCAAGGCTGCATGAAGAGCCAATGAGATTGCATCTGCTGTAGACCTATTGCGACAATAGGCAAATTGCAGTTGGTCCAGGTCTTTGCTGAGACAGGAGTTAATTCTAGCCATAACCAATCTCTCAATGCATTTTGTCACCATTGATGAGAGTGCTATTGGGTGATAGTTGTTAAGGCAGCTCACCCTGCTCTTCTTGGGCACTGGTATTATTGTTGCCCTTTTGAAGTAGGTGGGAACTTGCGACTGTAGCAATGAGAGATTGAAAATGTCTTTGAATACCCCCATCAATTGTTTGACACAGGTTTTCAGAGCCTGAACAGGTATTCCATTGGGGCCTGTTGCCTTGCTTGGGTTCACTCTCTTGAAAGACAGCCTGATGTCAACCTCCAAGACAGAGATCACTGGGTGACTGGGTGCTGCAGGGATCTTCATAGCCATGACGGAAGGTTATCAGAATAATCTGACAAGTCTCTCAGTCCCTTTGATTGATATATAGGATGGTTTGTGATGGTCTCTACTTGAATGGCTGCAAGGACCTCACCCTGTTAGTCCACCCTCCCGAAATGTCCTTTAGATAGCCTGTCTGACCTCTGAAAGTGCCCAGCTCACTTGTGTTCACTCCCATTCTAAGCTGAGTGGCTGCCTTGAGACGTTATGTGCAATTCTTCTCTTTCTCAGTCTGCCTTGCTATCAAAGTTGTGGATCTTGATGTCTCTGCCATAACTTGGATCCCTTCCCATCTATTTTCCCTATTCTTATCTATATAATTATCATCTACCTCCCAGAACCAGCCTTCATTACAAATTACAGTTACCGTTATCCTTTAACACTTTATTCACAGTTTACTGACACACTCTGTTGGTGTGTCTGTTCTCTTTTATCTGTGGGTCTACTTCCATCAGGTGTGCTTAGATGTGATGCAGTAGGCTATTGTTCATCATTTAGGTTCTTTGTAATGACACTGTTAATGGATGGACTTGATCCCTTGTTCTGTCTGTGAGGGAAACAAGACTTTTTCCACTGGCTGCCTCGCTGGGTCTGTACGCAGACAGAGTTGTCATTTGTCAGAAGCATCACCTGTGTTTCTATCCACTGGGAGCAAACCCTATCTTTGCAGGCAGCTCCCTTACCATGACTTTGTCACCTGGGTGCAGGGGAACTATCTTACCTTCCTCAGGCTCTCTTTGAACAGCAATATCTTGCTGCTTTTGCTTGATCCCTCGATGGTCCTTCACATTTCCATATAATTTGACTAAATTGGCTCCAGTAGCTTTTTCCTGTACACCTTCAATTTCTGTTGACTTGTTCCTCTGTTGCTCTCTTTGCTCCATAATCTGCACTTCTATTCCCTTTCTGCATCTTTCTCTGCCCTTTCTGGTAAGCCTTTAATCGCTGCTGTCTCTGCAGGCAGCTCCACTGCTTCTAACACGTTGCTTGTGTTTACCCCCTACCCTTGGGACTTCCTGACATAATTCATATACATTGTTGTGTATCTTGCCCCTGCTTGGGGTTGCTGCTCTGTGAATAATACATGTTTGCTGTCCCTGTCTTGCCCATGTTATGTCTCCCTTTCCTGTAAGAATGATTAGCATCTGCCTTACTTAGAGTGTCTATCTCCAGACCTCATTGTTGGGCACACCCAAAGTTTTGCAGGAAGCTGCCCTCCCTCAATCTCAAGTAAATGAGGCTCATTTCTCTCTGCTTTCATTGTTTCATCTCCTGCACTGGTAATGTAAAGTACCGCTCCAGTTTGGGCAAGGGTAGATCAAATATCAATACTGATGATCCTGTATCCACTAACATTTCACATTGTTGACTCCCACTGCAATTTGCCTAGTGCCACAGTAGGTCTACAGTGGATGCAATCTCATTGGCTCTTAACACGGCCTTGGATCACCTGGACAATCCTAATACTTATGTCAGGATCAGGCTGCTGTTTATTGAATACAGCTCAGCATTTAACACAATCATTCTTACAGTTGTCATCAAAAAGCTCCAGAACCTGGGCCTCTGTACCTCCTCTTGTAACTGGATTTTCGGTTTCCCCACCAGCAGACCACAGTTTGTGTGGATCAGAAAAAACATTTTTATTTTGCTGATAATCAACACTGGCACATCTCAAGGATGTGCGCTTAGGCCCACTGCTCTAGTCTCTCTACACCCATGATTGTGTGGCTCGGCACAGCTCAAGTGCCTTCTATAAATCTGCTGATGACACAACTATTGTTGGCAGAATTTCAGTTTGGGATGAGAAGGTATACAGAAGCAAGATACATCAGCTGGTTGAGTGATGTTGCAGCAACAAGACCAAAGAATTGATTGTGGACTTTGAAAAGGTTAAGATGAGAGAACACACGCCAGACCTCATCAAGGAATCTAATGTGGAAAGGGTGAGCAATTTCAAGTTCCTGGTGTCAACAGCTCTGAGAATCTGTCCTGGGCCCAACATATTTATGGAATTACAAAGAAGGTATAACAGTGGCTATATTTCATTAGGAGTTTGAGGAGATTTGGTATGTCACCAAAGATATTTGCAAATTTTTACAGATGTACTGTGGAGAACATTCTAACTGGCTGCATCACCATCTGGAATGGGGGTGGCACTGCACAGCATCGAAATAAGCTGCATCACCTAGCACGTGCCCTCTTCTCATTGATACCATCAGGGTGGAGGTACAGGAGCCTGAAGGCACACACTCATGGGTCAGGAATGGATTCTTTCCCTCTGACATCAGATTTATGTATAACATTGAATCCATGAACACTACCTGACTACTTTTTTCCCTCTCTTTTTGCACTACTTATTAAATTTAACTTAAAAATATACTTCCTACTGTAATTTACAGTTTTTTGTAATACTGCAATATTGCTGCTGCATAACAACAAATTTCATGACATATGCCAGTGGTATTAAACCTGATTCTGATTTTGATGTTAGTAAACCTCTTGTATATATCCGTGAGTGACGAGTACTGACAATGGTACTTGTTGCAAGCTATTTGACTTGGATGCTAGCTTTGTAATCTAGTCAGCAATGAAATTGAACAGTGAGGGTGCTGCTTTCATATCTGCTTGTTTTGGTGGCTGACTCTCACACCTGTCTCTCCTTTTACAACACTGTCTCAAACTATGGCCTGATAGGCCACAGCTGTAACATATCATCTCATTCTATATCTGTTTTGGCAGTTTCTTGCTAGGTGTCCCAGTTGCTAACATACAAGTCAAGGTTGATCCCACTACTAAACCCAAATCTAAATCTTCCTGGTGGCCAGAGTTGAGGCCTTACTTCAGCATTTTCAGGAAGACTGGATCATCCCTTCCTGCATTGTCCAACCCAGAGTATTTGTCATATGCTCGATATTTACACTCTAAATAATCCCCCTACATAATCCTTCAGCTCTCTGAACCACCAATGTTATCATTCCCCAGTTACTCTCATCGTCAGTCACTGCGTCACTTCCTCCTTATTACAGCTGTTCCCACTAGTTGCCGATGTACCATTCCACCCTCCCTGAGCCATATTATCTCACTAGGGCAGTTTGCTTTTATTAGCACGTGAATTTCAATATTTATCTTCAAGCTTGCACCAAAATTCTGAATTCCCACAAGCAACTTTAAGTGAGGGGAGCTCAGACAAAATGCTGTGCTTCTCCCTGGGGTGAAGGGTCTGTGAATGGTGTTAATCAATGTCAAGGGTTGGGTCTGGTCATCAGGATTCTCGATTCGTTGTTTGACCTCAGTAGGTATCATCCCAACAGATATACCTGGGTATAACCTCTCCCTTAAATATTCCCGCACTAATTCCTATATTAAGCAAAATGTAAGGGATGGATAAAAAATTAATCAGTACATTTTTGAAACCACAGAGTATGCACTCTGTGCCATTGAACTCATGATATCTTTGTTGTATTCCTTTCAATATGATACATGCACCTCTCTGGCATCCTGAACAGTGAGTCACCACCTTTCACAACTGGTGGCCATCTCACCAAGCTACTCAAAAACTGTCTGAAAGCTGGTCACTTATGCAAATACACATGCATGCACACACACTTTGTAGGCCTGAACAGATTTAAGCATGGGGTGCTACTGTTAAAAAATACTCACCCTCCCTAGACTGCTGAAGTTGCTGGCCACACAGTGGGTCACAAATGTATCTCGAATGAGCCCCCAAATGTTGTGACTGTGATGGAAGTCACCAGAGGGACACTGAAGCTGGTGATACAGAAGTCTTTATTCATCACACAAGCAGGCATCATTCTGGAGATACTCAGTGGAGGCTCATGAACTTATTACATGATATACCTTTAAGATCAATGGTAACAGTATGTGATTCAATACATTTTCAATTGTTCCAATGGCATTGATTACTTCTGTATTGACAATGCTTCCTTTGAATTGCACATCTACAGTGGGAGACAACCCTGAATATTCAAATATCTTTTCTAATTTCAAACTTGGCTGTATTTTGTAGTTACAATGGTGCAAATTACTTAAATCCATATGTGCCTGGATTGCTGCAGGTCAATTAACACAACCTCATTGTCTGATGCATATCCAAATGTCTCATGCTCACCATTTTGCAAAGCTTAGTCTCTTAAAATGAGAAAATCTGCAGATTCTGGAAATCAAAGTAATACACACAAAATGCTGGAGATACTCAGCAGGCTAGGAAGCGTCAATGGAAAAGAGTGAACAGTCGACATTTTGGCCCGAGACCTTTTATCAGGACTTGTAGATGGTGGATACTCTAGTAATCTTCCAGAATTGCAGAGATGCTAGTACAGTTTCTGGATATTAGAAGACAGTAAAAAAGCTCAGAGGCCACTTTATTAGATACAGAAATGTAACGTGCTGTGGTGTTTTGATACTGTAGCCCATCTGCTTCATGGTTCGTTATGTTATGCATTCAGAGATGCTGCTCTGCACATTATTGTTGTAAAGTGTGGTTATTTGAATTATTGTCACCTTCTTGCCAACTTGAACCAGTCTGGCCATTTCCTTCTCCCCTCTCCCCTCTCATTAACAAGGCATTTCTGCCCACAGAACCTTTGGTCACTGGAGTTTTTTTTGTTTTTTTTTGCACCATTCTCTGTAAACTCTAGAGACCATTGTTCCTATAAATCCCAGGAGATCAGCAATCTCTGAGATACTTAAATTATGGTCAAAGTCACTTAGATCACATTTCTTTCCCACTTTGATGTTTGGTCTGAACACCAACTGAACATCTTGACCATGCTTTGATGCATTCTGTTGCTGCCATGTGATTGGCTGATTAGATATTTGCATATTAACAATAAGGGGCACAGAATGCCTTATAGTGGCCATTGAGTGTATATGCTGCTGAAAAGGCAAGTGAGAAAAAAAATTGGAAATTTTAAACTTTGTAAACTAATAATACTATTGACTGTTCAATATGGATGCTTGAAAGTGAAAAAATGTTTATATAATGCATATGAGGAGAAGTTAAATTCATGCAATTTATGTTAATTAATTTTTGGAAGAATGATGTGCTGCAGAACTGACCATATTCTAAGATACAGTGAAAATCTTTGTTTTGAATGCCTTCCAGGCAGGTTATTCCAAACATAAGTATATTGAGATAGTGCAAAAGGAAAAACTATAACAGAATGTAGAATATAGTTTTAAAAAAAATGCAGCGCCAGTTGACGGCTAAGTACAAGATCATGACAAGGTAGATTGTGAGATCAAGGCTATTTTGATTGTACAAGAGTCTTATAACAGCATGATCAAAGCTGTCCTTGAGCCTGGTGATATGAGTTTTCAGTTTTGTGTTTTCTACCCATTGGGGGTGGGGTGGGGTGGGGTGAAGAAAGTAAGTTGACTTGGGGAGAGGGTTCTTTTATTGTATTGACTTCTTTTCTGAGATAGCTGGAAATGTTGATGGTCAATGGAGGGGAGACTGGTTTTCTTGATGGATTTGCTGTGTTTACAGTCCTCAACAACTTCTTGTGGTGTTGGACAGATATAACCTCAAAAGGTTGCACTGATATAACTGTAACATTGGCAGATACTTAAGAATATGTAAAGTTGACAGTTATATTCTAACCACACCAAACAGGATAAATCTAATCTCAAGTTATTGCCATAACTCTATCCTTAATTATATGAAATGTATTTGAAGGCATCATTATCAATGCTATAGGCTAGCATTTACCAATAACAAGTTGTTAATTCTCTGTTTGGTTTCTGCCCCTTTCCTGTAAAGCTAATTTTATATGTGCTGAATATTATTCTTTGAATTTTAAAATAATTTAAATATTTTATTTTGCTTTTAAACTATTGGTTATGATATTTCATTTTCAGTATAAAATATGTCTATGGTCCAATCTTTTAAAAGGTCTCTGTTAAACAGGAAAGCTTTCTGTTTAAAAGGTCAAATTAAGAACAATTTGCACCTGATTAGTAACTGTCTGTCAGGACTCTGCAACTTGATTGACTGTTCAGCGTGTTTGATCACATTATTGTCTTTGGGAGTTAAGAATTCCCTACAGAAGCAACTTGCTTCAGGAAAGGAGATGCATGTTGCAGAGCCTACTTAGTGGGAGGGTATTTGTGAATCTAGAAGCAAGTACTGTCACTTTCAATCCACTGAAATGTCTGAGCTGATATTCTGGAAAGTTTACTGCATTGCCTTGTTGCAGGATGGTAAAATTTGATATATACCTTTCATGTTAACTGTGTATTAAGTTCCTTCAGAGAATATTGAGTGAACTTTTATGTGATCTGTTGAAGAAACAAGAAGAATGAACATCTGTCATTTCTTAGGAGTTTTAACTGTAACATTTCATTGTTTAGCTCAGTATAATTTAAACTTAAAATTCAAGAAACTGTAGTATAAATAGTGTCTGCATTAACCTGTGAAATTGCATAAGCATCGCAGAAATACCTTACTAAATATGTATTGATAACATAGAAAATACCTACTTCTATAGCATTTTGTTTTGTGTTACTTGGTTACTGTGTTTTGCTGCAAGTCTTCTTGTTCATGCTATTTTCTTAAGTTGAAACTAAAATGTTATTTCCTAATTTTAGATATGTTTATGAAGGAATTCCTGTATCAGAGGCGATTCAGGAAAATTTCCAGGATAGTATTAAGTTATTGCCACCACTTTCACCAGAATATTTGTATGAATGGCAAAGGATTGCAGAATATTACGTGGAGAGACCTAGACTGATACTTTTGGGAAAATCGGTAGGCAATTAAAGCATTAATCTTGTTTTTTAACCTCATAAAATATAAAGTTGTAATAAATGGTAAGCTTTGACTGTTTTCAGAAGTGATGTAGAGTTATTTTAACATTACTGTTCAGTAAAATACCATCTTAAAAAGTTACTACACAAGAGCTCATAACATTGAGTGTAATGTATCATCTTAAACAGAGGATTGTCAAAAGAACAAATAATATGGAGACAAGAATTAATTTCTTCTCTCACTTGTGGATCTTTATAATTCTCTACTCCAGAAAATGGAGTCTGAATGACTGAATGTATTCAAGATGAAGTTAAGACACATTTTCTTCTATATTTGTAGTCATTGTTAGTGGGAAACAAACAGGTATGTGGAATTTCCAAGATAGGTTACATTGAATGGTGAAGTTTAGCATAAGGGGACATATAGTCTATTCCCTCTCCTTTTTATAATGCTTTCGATTAAGGTTATTTATTGAAAGATAGAGGTGTTCTTTGTGTATGAAGAACTGTACAGTTATTACAGACCCAGGAACTACAGCAAAGCATGGCCTCTTATCCAAGGATCTTTTGTTCCAGCAAGCCTCTACAGACTATTCTTATAACCCACAGAGTAACTTTTATGTAGTACTGTACTAATCAAGATTATAGACTTAAAACCTCACTGCTCCTACTTTTGAAAAGACAGGAATGTTGTTTATTCATATCCAGTACAGTTGCAGATATAACCATATCATGGGTCTCCTTGTGATGTTGAACCTTTGGAACAGGATTAGTGTGATTGAAGACAGAAAGAACTGAAAATTCTGGATTTTGGAACAAAAAAAAACATCCTGCTGAAAGACTTCAGCAGACCAGGTACCATCCGTGGAAGCAAAGGGATAGTTGACATTTTTGGTTGAAAACATGCATCAGTTGGGCGGGTCATTTGCAGATGTCAAAGAACAGATATGTATGACAAACAAGAGAAAATCTGCAGATGCTGGAAATCCAAGCAACGCACACAAAATGCTGGAGGAACTCAGCAGGCCAGGCAGCATCTATGGAAAAGAGTAGGTTCAATAGGTTCAAAAGGTACATTTAATGTCAGAGAAATGTATACAATGTACATCCTGAAATTCTTTTCCTTTACAAGCATCTACGAAAACAGAGGAGTGCCCCAAAGGATGAATGACAGTTAAGCATTTGAACCCCAAGGAACCCCCCCCCCCAGCTCCCCCCTCACGTGCACAAGCAGCACAAAGGCAATGACCCCCCTCCCCCACCTGCATAAAAGCATCAGCGCCCTCCACCGAGCACTCAAGCATGCAGCCAAAGCATCAATAAAGACACAGACTTGCAGTACCCCAAAGACTACTCGTTCACCTGGTAATTTGACATACAACAGGCTCTCTCTCTCTTCAATAAAGGAAAAAGCGGTGTCCCTGTTTCACAGTGAGAGGGAAGGCATAACAAACAACTCACTGATTTATGGTGTTAAAAGTCTGTTGTGTCACTTTTACTGAGCTCTGCTCCCGGAGAGCTCAGGTCTCCGGATACATGGCTAGCCTGGTGCTCACGATGCCCATGTTCTCCCATGATGCCTCAGTCAGGGACACTGCCTTGAATCAGCCCAGCTCCCTGATGGCGCACGAGTCTTCCAGACCGCGTCCTTGGCATGTCAAAAAGCAGCTGGTTGTGGGGCTCGGAAGACACGAAGAACTGAAGTCAGCGTGTAACTCCAGGTCAGGGTCTTCAAAAGAACTTTGAAAAGGGAAAAAAAGAGATATTATAGATAGAAATACAGTAGAGCTGTTTCTGAAGATGGAAGCAAAGGAGCCACTGTTTAGCATCATCGTGACTTTGCTCTGCCCTCCGTCACAGTCAAGATTTTGGGCCAAGACCCTTTAGCAGGTCCTGGAGGCTGTTCAGCAGGTCACAAGTGAAGCAGACCAGTGCCGTTTGGCCATACTGGTTGCATCAGGCTGATGCAGCTCATCAACTATCTTTATGCTGCCAAATCTTTTCAAAAGTTAAAGATAACACACAGAAAAGGAGTTGGTCTCTCTGACTTTCTGCAGTAAAGTAACAGAACACAATGTTATTTTTCATTTTTAAGTTGTGATATCATTGGCATTATTGATATTATTGCTCATCCTAATGGTAGTATTAAGTCTCTTCTTGAAACTTTGTTTTTACACTATAATTATAATATTAGAAGCTTACTAGCCTACTTCAGAGGGCATTTAAGAGCCAATCATAGTGCTGTGAATGGAGACACAGAGAGGCCAAATGGAGTGAAAGAGTAGTTAATGATGAAATTTTTATCACAGTCTAGTAGTTCGTAGTCATGTTACCAAAGTTGGTCTTAAAAAAAAATTTGGATTATATAATTAACTATAAATTCCAATATACTGTGTTGAGAATTGAAATTTCTTCTTTGGATTGTTAGTCTAGGTCTAAAAATTATCTGGTTTTGTATTCACTGTGTTCCATTTCTTCTGCTCAGTATCTTTCTGAATTTCTGTGTAGCACTACAAAAAAAATTATCTGATGCCTGGCTCAGTTCTCTTCCCAACAATTTCTCCAGCCTTAACTATTTTCATTAATCTAAACCCTTAATATATTCTCAGAATCATAGCCGGTTTATTATCACTGACATATGTCTTGAAATATGATATTTATAGTAGTAGTACAGGACAAGACAAAACAAATTACTATAGGTTACCTTAATAAATAAATAAACAGTGCCAAAGAGGAATAGCAAGGTAGTGTTCATGGGTTCATTGACCACTCAGAAATCTGATGCCAGAGGGAAATAATTTGTTCATAGAACACTGAGTGTGGGTCCTAAGGCTCCTGTACCTCCTTCCTGATTGTATTAATGGAAAGAGGGCATGTTCCAGATGGTGAGGGTCATTAATGATGGAAACCGCCTTTTTGAGGCACTGTCTTTTGAAGACGTCCTCAATGGTAGGGAGGGTCATACTTGTGATGGAGCTGACTAAGTCTACAACCCCTTGCATCCTCTTCAACTTTGTCCATTGGAGCCTCCATACCAGGTAGTGATGCAACCCATCAGAATGCTCTCCACTTGTCTGTACAAATCTGCTTGAGTCTTTGGTGACATATAAAATCTCGTCAAATTCTTAATAAGGTAGAGCCACTGTTGTACCTTCTTCATGAATGTATCAATGCGCTAGGCCTGGGAAATTGGAACCTCTCACTCTGACCTCTCAATGATCATTGATGTGTGTTCTTCCTGAATTCTACATCAACTCCTTGAGCTTGCTGGCATGGAATATGAGGTTGTTGTTGTGATACTACTCAATCAGCAGTTCTATTACGCCTCCTTGTTGCCAGCTATGATTCTGCCAACGACACCAGTGTCATGAAGTTTTCCATTCTGTAATTTTCCTTTTGTGGTTTACAAGCAGATGAGCTCATTCCAAATTTCTGAGTTAAAATTCATATTGGCAAGGCCACCCACCGCACATCCCAGACCAGGTTAAAATTTAGGAGCTGAATTAACATATTTGGTCCCTAGAGTTTGTTTTGTTTATCATTCAATCATGGTTGGTTTTTTTTCAACTCTATTCTTCTGGGTTCTCCTTGTAATCCTCAACTCCTTTACCATTTGAGAACCTATCAATTTCTACTTTAGCACGCACAATGACTTGGCCTCAGCACCCCTATGCAGTTGAAGAAATTCCTCCCTATCTCAGTTTTAACGGGGTGCCTCTTTATTCTGAGTTTGTGCCTTGGATCCTATACTTTTCTACTAATGGAAACATCTTTTCCATGTCCACTCTGTCCATCCTTTCAGTGTTCAGTCAGTGGCGTATCTAAGGTATGGCACGTGCCCTGAGCACCACTGGAAGGTGGGGGGTGCCACTGAGCAGTTTCTATTAAAGTCAGACAAGCCATCCTCGGATAGTGAAAAAAGAATTTTCTTCAGATGTATGATCTGTCTTTGATTATCATGGGTGAGAAGCACTTGGATGGCCTTATTTCAGCATTGTGTAAGAAGACCATGAAACGTTTCTTTATGAAGAAGAAGGAAGGTGAAGCTGAAGGACGGAAGAGACGAAAGTTGGAGGCAAAAGAAGCCAAGAAGTCAAGCAAGTTCTTCATGCCCTTCTTTGAAAAGCCCGGAACAAGTTGTTTGACACGTTCCATGGAGTCGCCTGCACCTGCTACAAGATTGTTAGAATCTGAAGGTGGATCAAGTACAAATGCATCATAAGCCCAGAAGGAAGTCAAGTCAGATAAATCTGAGTATGACAAAATTAAGGGTAACTCGCTCATGGCTGATCTATTCCCCTTCTAAAAAGTCTGCATTTTGTATCTGTTGTCTTCTCTATTCCCGGTCAGACCATCAATCCTCATTGGAGCAGGAAAGTGGATTCAACCAATGGAAAGCACCTGAAAGGATTAGTGTTCATGAAAATGCCAAGAATCATTGGGAATGCTTCACACAGTGGAAAGAAATGGAAAGAAATTTGGCTGGAAACAGAGGAGTTATTGACGCGGTATTTCAGTCACAGATTGAGAAGGAAAAGCAGAAGTGGCGTGATATCTTGATGAGAATCCTTCACTGCAGAAAATTCCTTGCGACTCAGAACCTGGCTTTGTGAGGACACAGGGAGTCACTTCAGGCAGACAATGGCTCCAATGTGGGAAATATCCGTGGTTTACTGAAACTACCGGCCATTTTTGACCCTGCCATAAAAGAACACCTCACTCATTTGGAAAGTCATCCTGAATCCACGTCTTACTTTTCACTGGGTGCCCAGAATGAATTCATCCACATGATGGCATCCACTGTTCACCAGAGTTTACTGAGAAGCATTCATAAAGCCAAGTACTATGGTCTCATGTTCGACTCGCCTCCTGATCAGGCACACCGTGAGCAGATGTCAGAAGTAGTGAGGTATGTAGAAGTTGATTTTGAGAGGAAAACAATCCATGTTAGATAGTCCTTCCTTGGTTTTATCCAGATAAGTCAGAAGGATGCTGAGAGCTTGGTTGAAGACATCTTGAAACAGAGCTACAAGATTGTTGGTCATAGTGTTATGACAACACTGCTGTGATGGCTGGACACAGAAGTGGTGTTCATGTTCATCAAAGAATAATTGAGAAAAACAACCTGGCAGGGTTTGTGAATTGCGACAATCATTCACTCAACTTGGTGGGTGTACATGCAACCAAGCTGGATACAATGATGGTCACTTTTTTTGGAACCATTGAAGCTCTTTACATGTTTTCTCTCGTTCAAAACTCAAAAACGCTCTGCCTGTGGTTGTTAAGTCGGAGTCCAAAACCAGGTGGAGTGCAAGGGCAGAAGCAGTGAAGCCCAACAACAAGTACCTTGAGGCGATACTTCAAGTTCTCCAGGACATGATAGACAATGAAAACAACACCAGTGAAATAAGAAGTGATGTAAGGCAGCTGTACAACTGCATGTTGAGTTATGATTTTCTGATTTTGCTAGGATTTTGGAACCAAGTACTCATTTGCATTGACCGTATTCATAAGAGACTGCAGGATCCTAGCATGAACTTCCATGATACTGCCC
The DNA here is from genome assembly GCF_048418815.1 of Hemitrygon akajei. Taxonomy (NCBI): domain Eukaryota; kingdom Metazoa; phylum Chordata; class Chondrichthyes; order Myliobatiformes; family Dasyatidae; genus Hemitrygon; species Hemitrygon akajei. The sequence goes on from NC_133126.1 coordinate 63,009,654, forward strand.
TGGATTTGAAAGCCCTCCAAGATAATTTTTATGATGAAAGAGAAGTGTTGGTCAGTGAGTCACTTGAAGAAGGCGTCGGTCTCTGTCAGGAATGGAATATTGAAGTTGAAAGACGTCAGAGACGAAAGAAACGAATGGCTGATGAGAACTCGAAAGACGCTGGGTTAACAGCTAAGGAGGAAATGGAAAGAGTCATGAAGGGAACACTTGACCGTCTTCAGAGAGAAATGGGTGAAAGGTTCGCTCGTTTGCACGACACTGACGCCAAGTTTGGGTTCCTTCTGGATGTCGAGGGATTGTGTTATGGCGCTGACAGTAACGACCTAAAGAAGAAGTGTGAAAATTTAGTCGAATTGTACAGCTCTGATGTTGATGGACAGCAGCTATATGAAGAAATTTTGGATTGCAGAATGTTGCTATCAAGGCAGGTCAACATGAAAATATCAAGACCTGAAGAGCTTCTTGAAATTATTGTTTAGTATAGAGATGAGAGTGTCATCCCCAATCTTCGCATTGCTATTCAGATACTGCTAACCATCACAGTTTCCATCGCCAGCTGTGAGAGATCATTCAGCAAGTTAAAACTAATACTTTCGTATTTGAGAGCCACCATGGTGATGCACCACCAATAACTCTCGGAGACAGGAAGTGAACGATAAGCTTTTATTAGCAGCAAAAAGGGAGCACAACATCTCGGAGACTGGGGGAGGAGCAGTGCCCCAATCGCCTTTATACAGGGGTCTGTGGGAGGAGCCACAGGAGCAGTCAGCAGAAGGGCATGTCCAGACAGGTATACATAGTTTACCACACATGGGTCAAGGCAGACTCTGTGATCTTGCTCTGCTGAGTGTAGAAAGAGAAGAAACTGAAAAAACTGACTTTGATCACATCATAGACCAATTTGCATCAGTGAAAGCAAGGAAGGTGCAGTTATAATTTTCATGTAGTGCCATAATTTGTTAATTAAAAGATTAACAAGCTTGACTTGTATTTTTGAGCTGATATTATGGTAAGATTATCTAAAAGATAAGTGTCAGATGTTTAGACGGGCGCAATTTCAGTGCTTTCCATAGGCGCTATTTTCCGTAGATATGCCCCTGTGTTCAGTAAGTTTCAATGAGACTCCTCCAATTCCTTCTGAACTCCATTGAGTACAGGCCCAGAGCCATCAAACACTCTTCTATTCTGCCACTGTCTGCCTAATGAATAACATTTTTCCTTTATTTTCCTGTTGCTTATATATTTTTAAAAATTTCTCTAATTTACACATTCTGGAATTTCAATTTTAAAAGTTTTTTTCTTTCACATTTACTGTTAGTCTTTCTACCATTTTATCTCCAAGCTATCATTTTGTTTCTTGAGGAAGAAGCAAATCTCATGCAGGCAATTAATAACTTTGGGGGAAATAAATGATTAGATATAGGATTGTAGTTGAAGAATTAATACTTAAGTATTAGGCTTTGATAGGGTAGTGGAGACACCTTAAATATTCAAGAAAATATCTTAAAAGGAGTAAATTTATGGAAGAGAAGTGTATTTATTAATAAGATTGTTATTAATCCATGTTCTTCAGGGCCATGAGAATTTTGGACTAGAGCCCACTGGAGAGGGACCAAAATAGTTTTGGAAAGCTTCTGTCTACCAATTAAATTCAATGTTGCCCTGCTTTAAACAACTTGCCAAACTATGGTGGAGAGCAAAACTGAGTGTTAGTTTTTCCAAAGTTTCATGTGTGGGTCTTGATCTGGCCCCCGTTTCCCTCTTCCATAATCTCCTTCCTCCCCTGCATTGTTCCACATCATGGCATTCATAGATGGAAGCCTGATTTGCCATCAACATTTAGGTTTGCAGTTTGGAAATTGTAATCGATAGTGTTCAAACCACACAAGTTAAATTTAGGAGGTCAGCACGGAGAACAGGTAAATTGTTAAGTGAAGATAGAGTTTTCAACATCTTGATACATTACTGCCATTCTTTGCTTTTACAATAGTTTCTTGCATAGATATTTGACTCTTTGTATTTGTTTTGAATAGATGAAAATCCACAAAGATGCCACAAAGCTGTTTTGGACACCAGCATTTCCTAAGTTTGCAGTTCCTATTTCACGTATACAGGAAATCCTGTACCCAAAGTTGCAAATGGAATCGGTAATAAGAAAAATAATCAGATATTGTGCTTTTTTCCATTTTGTTATTCTTTATGAGAGGTTTGGATGTAAACCTTGTATTATTACTAACAAATAGATGAATTAAACAAAGATAAATGGAATTAATGATGTCTAGCTTAACCTAATCTTGAACTACCGAAAACTAATATAGATTCAGGAAGTTCAATAGTGTCTCTTTCTTCTGTGTTCTTACATTTCTGGAAATGGTAACTAGGTGCCTGGGTTCAGTTTATTAATTAATTTCATTGGATTATTGTATGATACAGCAAAGAAAGGTGTCACTTGGGCCACATGTCTAAAAATGGAAGTAAAAACAAAATTGCAGATGCTGGAAATTTGAAGTAAAGACAGAACATATTGGGAACATCCAACATATCAGGCAGAATCTATGGAAGAAGACAGTTAACATTTCAGGTCTGCGACCTCTTTGTTAGAACTGGTCATTTGCATAGAGGGTCTAGTGGAGAAAAAAAAATCTTTAATAAGATGAGACCAAATGGGGTTTATGGCAGTTTGATGCAGATTATGTTTCTTTATTTGTGTTATGTGCTGCTAACAGCAGGGCTGTGAGATATGCCCAGCAGTCAGGCTGCATTAATGAACAGAAAAAAATGCCAAAAGCACATGGCAAAATTAAAATCCAAGACTAATGTAAGGTGATTTATTGGATACAAATTCTACTAGTCAGAGGATATCAGAGTGTCCTGGTACATGGATGTGTTCATCAAATTCCATATTCCAGGTTGCAGAGAAATGTACAATATTTTCTCCTAGGAGTTGTATTTGCTACTAATTTTAATGCATCCTTTAACTAATGAAGGCCAACACACCACACACCCTTTTAACAATTCTATCAACTTGAGCTGCAACTTTGAAGGATCTATGGATGTGAACCCCAATATCTCTCTATTCCTAACCCCACACTGTCTACAACTCCATTGACCTTCATGTCATATGCAAACTTACTAACACGCCTTTCTACTTCCTCATCCAAATCATAAAAATCACAAAGAGTAGGCATCTCAGAACAGATCCCTGTGGAACACCATTGGTCACTGACCTCCAGTCAGAATATGCTCCATCTAATATCACCTCTGTCTTTTATGGGCAAACTAATTCTGTATCCACAGAGCCTAATTTCCTTAGATCGCATGCCTTTTTTCTGAATGAGCCTACCATGGGGAAGCATATCAAATGCCTTATTAAAATCCATATACACCACATCCACTGACCTGCCTTCCTCAATATGTTTTTCACATCTTCAAAGAACTTAATCAGGCTCGTGAGGTATGACCTGCCCCTCACAACACCACACTGATGATCCCTAATTGGACAATGTTTCTGCAAATATTCATAAATCCCGTGTCTAAGAATTCAATATTTTGCCTACCACTGAAGTAAGGCTTTCTGGTCTATAATTCCCAGGATTATTCCTACTTCCTTTCCTGAACAAAGGAATAACAATTAACATCCTCCAATCATCTGGTATTACTCCTGTGGCCAGTGAGGATGCCAAGATCATTGCCAAAGGGACAGCAATCTCTTCTCTCGCTTCCTATAGTAACCTGAGTTAAATCCTGTTCAGCCCTAGGGATTTATCTACTCTAATATATTTCAGAAGTTCCAGCACATCCTCTTTCTTAATGTAAACATGTTCTAGCATGTCAGCCTGTTTTACTTTGTGTTCCCAAATATCAAGGTCCCTTTCACTGATGAATACCGAAGCAAGCTCCCTACCTCCCCCAGCTCCTCGAATCCAGGCACATGTTTTCTCCCTCAATCTAGCCATCCTACTTTTCTTCACATATGTGTAGAATGTCTTGGGGTTTTGCTTAATCCTACTTGCCGAGGCATTCTCATGCCCCCTTCTAGTTCTCCTAAGTCCATTCTTCAGCTCCTTCCTAGCTACCTTGTAATTCTCTAGAACTGTGACTGATCCTTTGCTTCCTCTTGACTAGGTGTTTCGTGTTTCTTGAGAACATGGTTCCTTCACCATAAATCCTTTCCCTGTCTCATTAGAGCCAAGCTATTCAGAACCCCATGCAAATGCTCCTTAAACAACTTGCTCATCTCTGTGTATTTCCTTGAGTACATCCATCACGAATTTATGCTCCATTCTTGCCTAAGAGCATCATAATTCTCCCTCCACCAAATAAATACTTTGCAGTAATGTCTGCTCCTTCCCCTCTCCAAGGCTATAGTAAAGGTCAGAGAGCTGTGGTCACTGTCACCGAAGTGCTTACCCACTGACTGACACCTGACCTGGTTCATCACCTGGCATCAGATCCAGTATTGCCTCTCCTCTAGTCAGTCTGTCTACATATTCTATCTGGAATCCTTCCTGGACACACCTAACAAATTCCACCCCATCTATATGATGGGGTGCCAATCAATATGAGGAAAGTTGAAGTCTCCCATGACAACAACCCTGTTAGTTTTTACACATTTCTAAAATTTGCCTCCCAATCTGTTCCTCAGTGTTTCTGTTGCTATTGGGAATACTCCCAATGAAGTGATTGCTCCCTTCCTGTTTCTGACCTCCACCCACACTGATTCAGTAGATAATCTCTCCATGACATCCTCCCTTTCTGTAGCTGTGATACTATCCCTAATTATCAATGCCACTTCCTCACCTCTTTTACATCCCTCCCTCTCTCTTGAAACATCTAAATCCCGGAACATCTCGCATACTTACATTAAAATAGACATATGTCACTCCATCCTCCTGTCTGCAATTTTACCTTAACAACTACCTATCCTGTCTCATAGTATCTCCACATGTTGCATTACCTGTACACCAACTGCCCCATCCTTTGACCTATCATTCTAGTTCCCTTCCCCCACCAAACTAATTTAAACCCTCCCCAACAGTTCTAGCAAATCTGCCTGCAAGAACATTTGTGCCTCTGAATTTCAGGTGTAGCCCATCCTTTTGTACAGGTCATATCTTCCTCAGAAGAGATCCCATTGAATCAGAAATCTGAAACCCTGCCCCGTGTACCAACTCCTCAGCCACACATTCATCTGTCAAATCATTCTATTCTTACCTTCAGTAGCGCATGGCACAGGCAGAAATCCAGAGATTACTACTCTTGAAGTCCTGTGTCCAGCTTCCTACCTAGCATCCTGTATTCTTTCTTCAGGACCTCATCTCTTTTCCTATTTATATCATTGGTACATTGTGACATTTATATCAAATGTATACATCTTCTGGATGTTCACCCTCCCTCTTTGGAATGCTATAGTCCTGATCTGAGGCTCACTGCAGCTTTTTAATGGTAAGTTGCTCCTCCAATGATATCTAAAGAGGTAGAAACAAGAGAAAATCTGCAGATGCTCTAAAGTAGTATACTTGTTATTAAAAGGAATGGTCACAGCAGTACTCTGCACTATCTGCTTATATCTTTTCCCTCTCCTAATAGTCACTCAACTACCTGCCTCCTGCAACTTAGGGGTGACTACCACCTTGTAGCCCTGAATGAGCCTTCTGTCATCCTGCTGCAGCTCTATTTCCTTAATACATTCTATAAGCAGCTGCTGATGGATGTACCTCACGGGTTTGTAACTATCAGGGAGACTCAGGACTCCCACACCTGACCTGAATAACACATCACTGACCCTAGACCCATTTTCACTATACTAGCTAGGCACTAAAAGAGAAAGAAAGAAACTTACCAGCAGCTTCCCTATACCTTTGCCTCTCTTCGCTAAAGTCTCTTAAGCCAAAATCTCAAATCCTTCACCTCAACACCGGCTCACTCCAACAATAGCCACTTCTACAGTGTGTTCCACTTAAATCTAACTTTTTTTTTGGCTCTTGCCAAGTGGCTAATTATCCTGTGATCTCAGGTGCTCAGAATGTCCCATCTTGCTTTTTGGAATCTTGCTCCCACCATGCACAATCCAACAGCTCCTTGTGATCTCAAGCACACAGAAACTTTGAAGATGACACAAACTTTGCAGATAGTATAAATGTTTGATATATAGCATATTATTCACTCCAGAGCAACTAGAGTAAGCAAGTTTTTGTGGAACAGTGGCAGACTAAATTTTGTGCAAATCTGTTAGATTAAAACTGTAGGCTGCCAGTGTGCCCTATCATATGCTTAGATTTGGTTATGTTGAAGAGAGTGATTTGTTTTTCAAGAGGATGGTTACATGTTACTAAACATTATTGAAGGTGGAAATATGCTCATATCTAATCATTCTTCTCATGTCACACTTTTTCATAAATCCACCTGATGCTATTATATCTGGCAATTGAATTCATTATTGCTAGTGGCGCATTGATCCTAATTAATCAAAAAATGTATACATGTGAGTTGCACTGGATGTTCTGGTTTCTGTCATCCAAGCTCATCAAAGTAATGCCCAAGCTCAGCCTACAAACTTAGATCTTTGTCTTGACTTTAAATTCTATCATTCAAAGGAACTTCCGAGGCTGCAATGATATTTCAGCAGGTTGCTAGACTTACGAATGTCTTGCCCTGGATTGCTTACGTTTGGGCATGCCCTAGTTCTCATGGGTTTAGAAGAATACCTTAATTAGACCACGGTTGTGATCTCAGGATTGCTATTCATGCCATGTGCTAGTGAAGCCAGAACTAGGAAGATTATACAGTTGGGTAAGTGGCTAAAGAGCAGGTGTAGGAGGGAGGGCATAAGATTTTTGGATCATTGGGCTCTCTTCTAGGGAAGGTAGGAACTGTACAGATGGGAAGGTTTCCACCTGAATTGGAGGAGAACTAATATCCTAGCAGGACAGTGTGTTAATATTGCACGGTAGGGTTTAAACTAGAGTTGCAGTGGGATGGAACCAGAGTGCCAGAACAGTTATTTGAGAGGTTGTGGAAGTAGATGTTGGTAAAACCTCAGACAAGTTTAGGAGTCAAAAGGTTGAGCACGGTGTGACTTGTGTCCTGAGCTGAATATATTTCAATACAAGAAGTATCAGAGGAAAGGCAGATAATAATGCTGAAGATGAGGTAGATTGTTTTGAGGCTTAGGCAATGTGTAGTTAGGAGAGGCTATTGATAGGGCAAAGCTGCAGTCAACAGGATGAGTTGCAATGTAAAAAGCAGTCAAAATCAAAAAGGGTGAATACAGGAGTGAAGATTTTGCATTTGTAAGCATGCAGTATACTGAATAAGGTAGATGAACTTGCAGCACAGTTGTAGATTGGCAGGTATGTTGTTGTAGGCATTGCTGCATCATAGGTGAAAAAAGATTATAGCTGGGAGCTTAATGTCCAAGGATACACATTGTATCGAAAGGATAGGCAGGAAGGCAGAGGGGAGCAGTGTTGTTCTGTTAGTTAAAAAATGAAATTAAATCATTAGAAAGAGGTTACATAGGCTCGGTAGGTGTTGAATCATTGCGGATAGAACTAGGGAACTGCAAGGGTAAAAAAAAACTTTGATGGGAGTTGTATACAGACTACCAAACAGTACAGTACTACTAACAGTACATCCTTACTAGGATGTGGTCTACAAATCACAACCAGGAGATAGAAAATGCATGCCAAAAGGGCAATGTTATAATAGTCATGGGGGATTTCAATATGCAGGTAGATTGGGAAAATCAGGTTAGTACTTGATTCCAAGAGAGGGAATTTCTAGAGCGCCTATGAGAGCAACTTGTGGTTGAGCCCATTAGGGGATCAGCTATACAGATTGGGTGCTGTACAATAAACCAGCATTGATTAGAGAACTTAAGGTGAAAGAACCCTGAGGGACAAATGATCATAATATGATCAAATTCACCCAGAAATTTGAGAAGGAGAAGCTAAAGTCAGATGTATCAGTATTACAGTGGAGTAAAGGGAATTATGGAAGCATGAGAGAGGAGTTGACCAGAATTGATTGAAAAGGAGTACTAGCAGGGATGATGGCAGAGTAGTAATGGCTGAAATGTCTGGAAGCAATTTGGAAGGCACAGGATATATACATCCCAAACAGGAATAAGTATTCTAAAGGCAAGTTGACATAACTGTGGCTAACAAGAGATGCCATAGCCAACATAAAAGCTAAAGAGAGGGCATAAAATAGAGCAAAAATTAGTAGGAAGTTAGGGAATTGAGAAGATCAATAAAAAAATTATTGAGTAGGTAAAGATAGAATATGAAAGTCAGTTAGCCAGTAATATTAAAGAGGATACCAAAAGTTGCTTCAGATACATAAAGTGTGAAAGAAAAGTGAGAGTGTATATTGGACCAGTGAAAAGCGATGCTGGACAGTTAGTAATGGGGAACAAGGAAATGATGAATGAACTGACTAAGTATTTTACATCAATCTTCCCCATGGAAGACACTAGTATATATAGTGGAAGTTTCAGCTGTTAGGGGTAATGGAGTTTATGAAGTTACCATTACTACAGTGAAGGTTCTTGGGACACTGAAAGATCTGAAGGTAGATAAATCACCTGGACCAGATGGTGTATTCCCCAGAGTTCTGGAAGAGAGGACCAAAGAGATTATGGAGGCATTAATAATGATCTTTCAAGAATCCTTAGATTCTGGAATGGTTCTGGAAGACTGGAAAATTGCAAATGTCACTCCACTCTTCATGAAGGATGAGAGGCAAAAGAAAGGAAACTATAGGCCAGTTAATCTGACCTCAGTGGGTTGGGAAGATGTTGGAGTTGATTATTAAGGATGAGGTCTCAGGGTACTTGGAGGGACATAATAAAATAGGCCATAGTCACCATGGTTTCCGCAAGGGAAAAATCTTGCTTGACAGATCTGTTGGGATTCTTTGAAGAAATAACAAGCAGGATAAACAAAGGATAATCAGTTGATTTTATGTACTTGGATTTTCAGAAGGCCTTTGACAATGTGCAACACACGAGGCTGCTTAACAAGCTATGAATCCATGGTATTACAGGAAAGATTCTAGCATGCATAAAGTAATGGCTGATTGGTGGGAGACAAAGCGTGAGAATAAAGGGAGCCTCTTCTGGTTGGCTGCTGGTGCCTAGTAGTGTTCCACAGAGGTTTGTGTTGGACCAATTATTTTTCTGTTATATGTCAATGATTTGGATGATGGAATTGATGGCTTTGTTGCAAAGGTTGCAGACGATATGAATACAGGTGGAAGGGTAGTTTGATGTAGTAGAGGGACTATAGAAGAACTTAGGGACAGATTAGGAGAAGGGACAAAGAAATGGCAGATGCAATACAGTGTTCGGAAGTGTAGGGTCATGCTTTTTGGTAGAAGAAATGAAGGGGTTAAATATTTTTTAAATGGAGAGAAAGTACAAAAAACTGAGGCAGAAAAGGACTTGGGAGTCCTTGTGCAGGATTATCTACAGGTTAACTTGCAAGTTGAGTCAGTGGTGAAAAAGGACAATGCGTTGTTAGCATTCATTTCAAGAGGACTAGAACATAAAAGCAAGGATAGACTTTATAAAGCACTGGTGAGGCCTCACTTGAGGTGTGAGCAGATTTGGGCCCCATATCTTAGAAAAGATGAGCTGAAACTAGAGAGGGTTCAATGGAGGTTCATGAAAATGATTCCAGTATTGAACAGCTTGTCATATCAAAAGTCATATCATGCTCTGTGCTTGTATTCACTAGAATTCAGAAGAATGAGGGATGACCTAATTGAAATCAATCGAATGGTGAAAGGTTTGCTCAAACCTGAGCAAATCTAAGCGCAATGAGTAGATTAATTGTATAACTTTACACTTACCTGAGTAGTTATTTGACAGAATAAATTAATATGGAATAAGTTAATGTATATATAGTAAATAGTTGATCATTTACTTAGCTTTGTTTCTTTATTTCTCGTCTGTAAACTCCACAGAAATATCTATCCTTGTTTGAGCCAGATCTCTGGATTTACTGTTTATCATAATCCTGTTTAACAATTTGAGATAGCAATACCTCATCCTTATATACAGTTATCTGGTACTGATGTTTGTATGAAAGAGATCTTCCAAGGCAAAACATTTTAGACAATGTCCCCTCTGTAACAAAACAAATAATTTTGAAAATTCTCAATTGGTTTGCCAATGTCAATGGAGAGGAAACATGGTAATTTTTGATAATCTTTCAACTGCCCGAACAATGATATCCCATACCACATGGAGTGACTCTCAGTCTTAACTTAAATGAGATCTAATAAAATCATCTTACCTCAGATTATCTGCTAGATATTATCTTAAGGCATTGCTATAAACTGGGAGAAGGAAACCCACATCACTGAGCAGTGAACAGTCTGGAAGATCTTTCATTGTCTGCCTCATGTATTCAAAGGTTTTAGGCTCTATTGACTTATGGGCTCTTGACTGGGTAACTTGGGTCTAAATAAACTTGAAACACTCAGCACATCTTTGGTAAGGAAAATAATCAATATTTCAGGTCCAAAACCATTCACCAGAACTGGGTAAGAGAAAAAAAAAAGTTTTTGATAGGAGGGGAGATGACAAAGTGATTTGCAGATCAAAGGAAATAAGTCTGATGAGATGAACCACATCTGTTAGTGGGGGCATGTAGGACATTATGCTTCCTTGTATGTATGATGAGTGATATATAGGGTACATATAGGAGTTATATATAGGGTACCTCTTCTGGGGGAGATATGATCTGTTCAAAAGAGATGGGTTACACCTGAACCTGAGGGGGACCAATATTCTCGTGGGCAGGTTTGTTAAAGCTGTTGGGGAGGGTTTAAACTAACTTGGCGGGGGGGTGGGAACTGGAGTGAAGGGAGTCAGGAAAGGACGGGTGGTAAAAAAAGTAAAGATTGTCAGGAAGGGCAGACTTAATTGTAGCCAACAGGTTGAGTATCAAATCATTAGGAATGCAGAGTCAGAAAGGACAGCAAATACGCTCCTCAAGGTGTTGTATCTAAATGCATGTAGTATAAGAAATAAGATGGATGATCTTGTTGCAGTTTACAGATTGCCAGGTATGATGTTGTAGCCATCACTGAATTGTGGCGAAGGATGATTGTAGCTGGGAACTGAATGTCCAAGGTTATACATTATATTGGAGGAATAGGAAGGTAGGCAGAAGAGGTGGTAAGAATGGTAAAGAATAGCATCAAATCAGTAGAAAGATGTGACATAGGATTGGAAGATGTTGAATCCTGGTGGGTTGACTTAAGAAACTGCAAGGGTAAAAGGACGTTACAGGCAGTTTTATACAGGCCTCCCAACAGTGGCTCGGAGGTGGACCACAGGTTGCAATAGGAAATAGAAAAGGTGAGTCTAAAGGGCAGTGTTATGGTAGTCATGGGAGATTTTAACATGAAAGTCGATAGAGATAATCAGGTTGATTATGAATCTCAAGAGAGTGAGTTTGTTGAATGCCTAAGAGATAGGTTTTTAGAGCAGTTTGTAGTTGAGTATACTAGGGGATCAACTATACTGGATTGAGTGTTATGTAATGAACTGGAGGCGATTAGGGAGCTTAAAGTAAAAGAACCCTTAGGAACCAGTGATCACAATATGAATGTATTGAACTTGAAATTTGATAGGGAGAAAGTAAAGTCTGATGTAGCAGTATTTCAGTGGAGTGAGGGAAATTACAGTGGTACGAGAGAGGAGTTAGCCAAAGTAAGTTGGAAGAAGCTGCTGGCCGGGATGTCAGCAGAGCATCAATGGCGTGCATTTCTAGGAAAATTGAGGAAGGTGCAGGACATGTGTATTCCAAAAATGAAGAAATACTCATGATAAAATACTACAACCGTGGCTGAATTGGAAAGTCAAAGCTATTGTAAAAGCAAAAGAAAGGGTATACAACAAAGCAAAAATTAGCGGGAAGATAGAGGATTGGGAAGTTTTTAAAAACCTACAGAGAGCAACTAAAAAAATTATTAGATGAAAGAAGATAAAATATGAAAGCAAGCAGCAAATAATATGAAAGTGGATAGTAAAAGCTTTTTCAAGTATGTTAAAAATAAAAAAGAAATGAGAGTAGATATAGGACCGATAGAAAATGAAGCAGGAGAAATAATAATGGGGGACAAGGACATGGCTGATGAACTAAATGAGTATTTTGTATCAGTCTTCACTGTGGAAGACACTAGCAGTATGTCTGATGTTGTAATGTGTGAGGGAAGAGAGGTGGATGCAGTTACTGTTCCAAGAGAGAAGGTGCTCAAAAAGCTGAAAGACCTAAAGCTACATAAGTCATCTGGACCAGAGGAACTGCACCCTAGGGTTCTGTAAAAGGTAGTGTTATAGATTGTGGTGGCATTAGAAATGATCTTTCAAAAAAATCATTGGAGTCTGGCAAGGTGCCAGAGGACTGGAAAATTGCAGATGTTACTCCTGCAGGAGGAATGCAGCAGAGAGGAAATTATAGACCAGATAGCCTGATCTCAGTGGTTAGGAAGATGTTGGAGTCAATTGTTAAGGATGAGGCGATGGAGTACTTGGTGACACAGCACAAGATAGTACAAAGTCAGCATGGATTTTCAGGGAAAATCCTGTCTGACAAACCTTTCAGAGTATTTTGAGGAGATTACAAGCAGGATAGATAAAGGGAATGCAATGGATGTTGTATACTTGGACTTTTAGAAGGTCTTTGACAAGGTCAAGTCAAGTCAAGTCAAGTCAAGTCACTTTTATTGTCATTTTGACCATAACTGCTGGTACAGTACATAGTAAAAATGAGACAGCGTTTTTTCAGGACCATGGTATTAAGACACAGTACAAAAGCTAGACTGAACTACGTAATAAACAACACAGAAAAAAAAACTACACTAGACTACAGACCTACCCAGGACTGCATAAAATGCACAAAACAGCGCAGGCATTACAATAAATAATAAACAAGACAGTAGGGCAGTAAAGCGCAAGTCCAGGCTCTGGCTATTGAGGAGTCTGATAGCTTGGGAGAAGAAACTGTTACATAACGTACAAACAAGCTGGAAGAACTCGGCAGGTTGGGCAGTATCCGTGGAAACAATCAGTCAACGTTTCAAGCCGAGACCCTTCGTCAGTCCTGATGAAGGGTCTCGACCCAAAACCTTGACTGCTTGTATCCACGGATGCTGCCCGACCTGCTGAGTTCCTCCAGCTTGTTTGTACATGTTGCTTTGACCCCAGCATCTGCAGTGTACTTTGTGTAAACTGTTACATAGTCTGGTCGTGAGAGCCTGAATGCTTTGGTGCCTTTTCCCAGATGGCAGGAGGGAGAAGAGTTTGAATGAGTGGTGCGTGGGGTCCTTCATAATGCTGTTTGCTTTGAGGATGCAGCGTGTAGTGTAAATGTCCGTAATGGCGGGGAGAGAGACCCCAGTGATCTTCTCAGCTGACCTCACTATCTGCTGCAGGGTCTTGTGATCTGAGATGCTGCAATTTCTGAACCAGGCAGTGATGCAGCTGCTCAGGATGCTCTCAATACAACCCCTGTAGAATGTGATGAGAATGGGGGGTGGGAGATGGACTTTCCTCAGCCTTCGCAGAAAGTAGAGATGCTGCTGGGCTTTCTTTGCTATGGAGCTGGTGTTGAGGGACCAGGTGAGATTCTCCTCCAGGTGAACACCAAGAAATTTGGTGCTCTTAACGATCTCTACCGAGGAGCCATCGATGTTCAGCGGGGAGTGGTCGCTCCGTGCCCTCCTGAAGTCAACAACCATCTCTTTTGTTTTGTTCACATTCAGAGACAGGTTGTTGGCTCTGCACCGGTCTGTTAGCCACTGCACCTCCTCTCTGTAAGCTGACTTGTCGTTCTTGCTGATGAGACCCACTACGGTTGTGTCATCGGCAAACTTGATGATGTGGTTCAAGCTGTGTGTTGCAGCACAGTCGTAGGTCAGCAGAGTGAACAGCAGTGGACTGAGCACACAGCCCTGGGGGCCCCCGTGGTCAGTGTGATGGTGTTGGAATGCTGCCTCCAATCTAGACTGACTGAGGTCTCCCAGTCAGGAAGTCTAGGATCCAGTTGCAGAGGGAGGTGTTCAGGCCCAGTAGGCCCAGCTTTCCAATCAGTTTCTGAGGGATGATTGTGTTGAATGCTGAACTGAAGTCTATGAACAGCATTCAAACGTACGTGTCTTTTTTGTCCAGGTGGGTTAGGGCCAGGTGGAGGGTGGTGGCAATGGCATCATCTGTTGAATGGTTGGGATGGTACGCAAACTGCAGGGGGTTCAGTGAGGGGGGGCAGCAGGGTCTTGATATGCCTCATGATGAGCCTCTTGAAACACTTCATGATGATGGATGTGAGTGCAACAGGACGGTAGTCATTTAGGCAGGACACTAAAGACTTCTTCGGCACGGGGACGATGGTGGCGGCCTTAAAGCATGTTGGAATGGTGGCGCTGCTCAGGGAGATGTTGAAGATGTCAGTGAGAACATCTACTAGCTGGTCTGCACATCCTCTGAGCACACTACGAGGAATGTTGTCTGATCCAGCAGCCTTCCATGGGTTGACCCTGCACAGGGTTCTTCTCACATCGGCCATGGTGAGACACAGCACTTGGTCATTTGTAGGAGAGGTGGACTTCCTCACCGCCACGTCATTTTACACCTCAAAACAAGGGTAGAAGTTATTCAGCACATCTGGGAGGGAGGTATCACCCGCACAGTCAGGTGATATTGTCCTGTAATTGGTGATGTCCTGGCTGCCCTTCCACATGCACTGCATGTCGCCGCTGTCCCGGAAGTGGCTGTGGATTCGCTGGGCATGTGCACGCGTTGCACCTCTGATGGCCCGGGACAGTTTGGCCTTTGCTGTTGTTAGGGCTGCCTTGTCGCCTGCTCTGAAGGCGGAGTCACGGGTCCTCACATGAAGGTGCCGCACATGAGGCTGCTTACCAAGTTAAGAGCCAATGGTATTACAGGAAAATTATTAACATGGTTAGAACATTGGCTGATTGGTAGGAGGCAGTGAGTGGGAATAAAAGGATTCTTGTCTGGTTGGCTGCCAGTGACTAGTGGTATTCCTCCGGGGTTGGTGTTGTGACCACTTCTTTTTATGCTGTATATCAATGATTTAGATGATGGAATAGATGGCTTTGTTGTCAAATTTGCAGATGATATGAAGATTTGTGGAGGGGTAGGTAGTGGTGAGGAAACAGGTAGGATGCAGAAGGACTTGGACAGATTAGGAGAATGGGCAAGAAAATGGCTAATGAAATACAATGTTGGATAATCCATGGTCATGTCCTTTGGTAGTAGAGATAAAAGTGCGGACTATTTTCTAAATGGAGAAAATCCAGGAATCTGAGATGCAGAGGGACATAGGAGTCCTTGTGCAGAAGGTTAACTAGCAGGTTGAGCTGGTGGTGAGGAAGGCAAATGCCATGTTAACATTCATTTCAAGAGGTCTAGAATACAAGAGCAAGGATGTGATGTTAAGACTTTATAAGGCACTAATGAGGCCTCACCTTGAGTATTGTGAACAGTTTTGGGCCCCTCATCTTAGAAAAGATGTGCTGGCATTGGAGAGGTCCAGAGGTGGTTCACAAGGATGATTCTAGGAATGAAAGGATTATCATACAAAGAACATTTGATGGCTCTGGGCCTGTACTCGCTGGAATTCAGAAGGATGAAGGTTGAAAGGCCTGGACAGAGTAGATGTGGAAAGAATGGTTTCTATGGTAGGAGAGTCTAGGACAAGAGGGCATAGCCTCAGGATAGAGGGGTGGCCTTTCAAAACAGAGATGTGGAGGAATTTCTTTAGCAAAGGGTGGTGATTTGTGGAATTTGTTGCCACATGCATCTGCGGAAGCCAGGATGTTGTGTGTATTTAAAGCAGAGATTGATAGGTTCTTGATTGGACATGGCATCAAAGGTTACAGGGAGAAGGCTGGGGACTGGGGTTGAGGAGGAGATAGAAATAAAAAATCAACCATGATTGAATGGCGGAGCAGACTGGATGGGCCAGATGGCCTAATTCTGCTCCAATGTCTTATGGTTTATGACCTTACATGGCTAACAGACCATACAAAATGAATAGGCTAAGAAAAACTGAGCAAAGTGGTTAGCCAGTTTTGAGACAGACAAAGAAAAAGTGAACAACTTGCAGTTAGGAAATTCAATATTTAATCCAGAAGGCTGTAATGTGTCCAGATGGTAGATAAACTTGTATTGGGCCTGATTCTAACCGTATATCTTTCTCTGTGGGGTATGGGATGGGGTGGTAGGGGTGCACAGAGAGAAAGTACAGAGTGAGAGCAAGATAGTGAATTAAATTGGCAGCAACGAAAGCTCAGGGTCATTCCTGTGGACTAAATGTGGTGATCCATAAAGCAATTGTCCAGTCTGTGTTTGTTTACTCCCATGCAGAGAAATGCTAGTGAATTGCTGTTTTACCTAGAAGGACTATTTGAATCTTTGATGGAGGGAAGGAAAGAGGTGGAAGGATAATAAGCTCTTATATAGTTCCAAAAATGCAACAATGCTTTTTCTGCAGATCTTTAACTAGCAATCTGACTTTGCACAAATGTTGAACACTCTCAACAGCCATATCTAACCAAGATATTTTTATTTATGCACTGTTTACATCACATGAAGTCCTGTAATCTTGCCCATCTGCATGCTGTGTACATTGGGTGTTGCGGCAGGAACATCCATACCACCACCTACCATGTCATTTTGACCGTTAAACTTACTTTCATTATTCACAGCTTAAGCTTGTGAGTAATTGTTCAGACAAGAATAGGTTTTGATCCTAGATTTTGAAGTCAACAATGTTATGATAGCATCACTATCAACATTCAGACCTAATATTTTATAAAGTTGATTATGTTCTGAATTTAACATATGGACTCTAGCTGTGAGGATATAACCTTATTGAATAATCTTTATACTAAATCTATAGGATCAAGAGAATCCTTGTGACTTTCATATGAATCAGGATGATGATTATGACATTGAAGAAGAACAGGAATATTTGGAAGATAAAGCCGCTCTGGTATGTATCGCTCCTTTTACGATTCTGATATGACCAATCAGATTTTTGTTTTGTGAGCTAAAAGTTGATTCTTTTTGGATGCTTGCATCCAGAAATAACCTGCTGCCAAGTGCAAAAGTTGGAAAAATGGAATGGAGATTGACTCTGCTGGGTGACTGGGACTATTCCATGATTTCAGGCCCTGCCTTGAAGCTTGTTCATTATCGGTCCTGATCCTTCAACAGTGACTATGCCTGTGTCGGATGTAATTAATGTCACAACACAAGAAAGAGAGTTGTTAAAGGTCAGCTAGTCAGAATTCAGGTCAGATATGTTCCAGTGAAGGGGTAGAAAAGGCTCCGACGGCAAGGAAGGAAGAAATTAAACAGAGTATCTGGAAAGCCAAAAAATGCCATAACATGCCCTTGACAAGTTAGGTTAAAGAAAATCCCAGTGTGTTTTATGCATCTTTAAAAACTTATCCATAGCTAGGGAGAGGGTAGAAACAATCAAAGACAAAAGGTGGTCATTTATGCTTAAACCTTAAGACCATAAGACATATAAGAAGAATTAGGCCATTCAGCTCACTGTTCCTTCATGGCTGATCCCAAATCCCACTCAACCTCATACACCTGTCTTCTCGCCATATCCTTTGATACCCTGACCAATCGGGAAATGATCAACTTTTGCCTTAAATATACCCACGGTCTGGACCTCTACTGTAGTCAGAGCAGAGTATTCACAGATTCATCACTCACTGGCTAAAAAAATTCCTCCTTACCTCTGTTCCAAAAGGTCACTCCTGAATTTTCAGGCTGTACCTTCTGGTTCTGGATACCCCCACCATAGGAAGCGTCTTCTCCTCATCCACCCTATCTAGTCCTTTCAATGTTTGATAGGTTTCAATGAGATCCCCATACAATCTTCTAAATTCCAGTGGGTACAGGCCCAAAGCTGCCAAACGCACCTCATATGTTAATCCCTTCATTCTCGGAATCATCCTAATGAACCTCTTCTGGACTCTCGACAATGACAACAGATTCTTTCTGAGATATGGGGCCCAGAACTGTTGACAATACACCAAGTGTGGCCTGACTAGTGTCTTGCAAAGCTTCAGTATTATCTCCTTGTTTTTATATTCTATTCCCCTTGAAATAAATGCCAACATTGCATTTGCCGCCTTTACCACAGACTCAACCTGTACATTTATCTTCTGGGTGCTTGCACGAGGACTCCTAAGTCCCTTTACACCTCTGATGTTTGAACCTTCTCCCCATTTAGATAATAGTCCGCACAATTGTTCCTTTTAACAAAATGCATTATACATTTCCCAATACTGTATTCCATCTGCACTTTTTTGCCTATTCTTCCAGTTTCTAAGTCCTACCTCAACAGTGCTTCCTAGTGCTTCCTCAACACTACCAGCCCCTCCACCTATCTTTGTATCTGCAGACTCTGCCAGAAAACGATCATTTCCATTATCCAAATCATTGACATTGTCCAAAGCAATGTGAAAAGTAGCAGTCCCAATACTGACCCTGAGGAACACCACTAATCACTGGCCACCAACCAAAAAAGGCCCTCTTTAATCCCACTTCTTACCTCCTGCCTGTCAGCCATGCCTCTATCCATTGCAGTATCTTTCCTGTAATGCCATAGGATTTTAGATTGTTAAGCAGCCTCATATGTAGCACCTTATCAAATACCTTCTGAAAATGTAAGTAAATGACGTCCACTCCCTCCCTTTTGTCCACTCTGTTTGTTACTTGCTCGAAGAACTCAGATTTATCAGGCAATGATTCCGTTTACAGAAACCATACTGACTTTGACTTATTTTATCATTAGTCTCCAAGTACCCTGAAACTTCATCCTTAATAATAGACTGCAGCACTTTCCCAGCCACTGAGGTTAGGCTAACTGGCCTATAATTTCTTTTCTTTTGTCTTCCCCTTTCTTAAAGAGTGGAGTGACATTTGCAATCTTCCAGTCCTCCAGGACCATGCCAGGATCAAGTGATTCTTGACAGATAATGACTAATGCACCTGTTATCTCTTCAGTAACCTCTCCCAGGACTCTGGGATGTAGTCCATCTGGTTCAGGAGATTTACCTACCTTAAGACCTTTGAATTTGCCTAGCGCTTTTTCCTTTGTAATAGCAATGACCTCCCTCCTGCTTCCTGACACTCATGGACCTCTGACACACTGCTGGTGTCTTCCACAGAGAAGACAGATGCAAAATACCCATTAAGTTCTTTTGTCATTTGCCATTTCTTTGTCCCCCATAACTACCTCACCAGCATAATTTTTCAGTGGTCTCACCTCACTTTTACTCTTTATATAACTGAAAGTACTTTTAGTATCCTGCTTTACATTATTGGCTAGTTTACCCTCATATTTCATCTTTTCCCTTCTTATAGCCTTTTTAGTTGCCTCTTGTTGGATTTTAAAAGCTTCCCAATCATCCAATTTCCCACTCATTTTTGCTACCTTATATGCCCTTTCCTTGTCTTTCATGCATTCCTAAACTTCCCTTGTCAATCACGGTTGCCTCTTCTTACCATTTGAGAACTTCTTCTATGGGACATATCTATCCTGTGCCTTGTGATCTATTCCCAGAACCTTCAGCCATCTCCGCTCTGCCGTCATCCCTGCTGGTATCCTCCTCCAATCCACCTGAGCAATGTCCTCTCTCATGCTCTGTAATTCCCTTTGTTCCAGTGTGATACTGATGCATGTGACTTGTGCTTCTCCCTCTCAAATTACAGGATGAATTCAACCATATTATGATCACTGCCTCCTAAGAATTCCTTTACATTAAGCTCCCTAATAAGATCTGGGTTATTACACAATACCCAATCTAAGATGGCTTTTTCCCAAGTAGGCACGAGTTCGTCCACCTTATTCCGAATGCTACCTCATTTAAATATAGCATCTTCAATACTGCATTCTTCGCCCTTTTGAATTTTGCCTCTGTGGTACAATTTAACTCTTTGCTCTGTCTGCATTTATACCCAATCATTGGCTTGTCCTTCCTTATGTTCATGTTACATCCATCATGTACTTGTAAACCTGCTGAGTCATCCTCAGCTCTATCATACCGGTTCCCATCCCCCTGCATTATTAGTTTAAACCACTCCCAACGGCTCTAGTAAACATGCCCACAAGAATATTTGTCCCCCACAGATTCAAGTGTAACCCATCCCTTTTGTACTGGTCCCACCTGCCCCAGAAGAGGTCCCAATTATCCAGAAATCTGAATCCCTGCCCCCTGCTCCACACAGCCACATCTTCAGCCACGCATGTATCTGCCACCTCATTCTACTCCTATCCTCACTGTTGTGTGACACAGACAGCAATCCCGAGATTATTATCATTGATGTCCTGCTTCTCAGCTTCCTTCATTACTCCCTGTATTCTTTTTTCAGAACTTCCTCCCTTTTTCTACCTATGTTGTTGGTACCAATATTTACCACGACTTCTGGCTGCTCACCCTCCCTTTTCAGGATATTGTGGACGTGTTCAAAAACATCACGGACCCTGACACCTGGGAGGCAAACTACTAACCGTGTTTCCTTTTAGTGTCCACGGAATCGCGTATCTGACCCCCTGACTATAGAGTCGCCTATCACTGCTGCCATCCTCTTCAGTTCCCTGCCCTTCTGAGCCTCAGGGCCAGATTCAGTGCTAGGGGCATAGCTGCTGTGGCTTCCCCCAGGAAGGTGGCCCCCAACAGTACTCAAAATGGAGTACTTATTGTTGAGAGGGATAGCCACAGGGGTGTTCTCCACTTTCTGACAATCTTCTTTCCCTCTCCTGACAGTCACCCATTTATCTGTCTCCTGTAGCCTTTGGGTGACTACCTCCCTGCTGCTCTGGTCTATCACTACTTCATTTTCCGTAACAAGCCGAAGGTCATCGAGCTGCAGCTCTAGTTCCTGAACACAATTTCTAAGGAGCTGCATCTCGATGCACCTGGTGCAGGTGTGGCCATCAGGGAGGATGGAAGTCTCCTGGAAATCCCACATCTGTGTGGATATTCAATAATCACATTGTACCAGAAACATACAGTAGTTTTAAAACAAAAGTACTGTACTTCCTAAATCATAATTCTGAGCCTGTGTTGATAAGTACTCTTGCCCCATGTCTTTCTGCTTAGAAAATTTTCATTAGAATTATAAAACATAAATGCCTCCAATTTTAGCTGTATCGATCCCTCCTTCCAGAAGTTCTCTAAACTTTTATATTCTATTTCTAAGCTACATGCAACAATACTACAATGTCAAATTTTACTGAATACTAACAGTTCTATTTTGCTACTTCATCTCCCTCATTGGGTTCAATTTATCACACTCCTCCATCATAATATATGCGAGAGCAGAAATTTTCTCCAAATATACATCAGAAAGATTAAAGTGACAGCATCATCCTTTGACTACTGTTTTCATCTGTAGTGTCAATTTGAACTTGAACTGGACCATTCACCACCTTGTTAACTTGTTTGAACCACCAAGTGCTACAAGTTTTTGAGACCTAATTGTTTCATCCAATTCTTCATTCTAGATTAACATTTAATCTTATGTGAACCGTTGTCTTTGCTACCAATACCTTACATTGTCTTACCATAAACTCTGAAATCATCTCCCCATATTTAAAGTGTTGTTAAAATCAACTGGTAGATCCTTTTAAGATTCAGGCAAAAAGAAATACCTTCCTTTATTAAACATCTGAGTATGTTTTGTCACATTTTAGGTCCTTATATAAATGCAAGTTGTTACTGTGAATAATGAATAACTGGGTAAGTGAGCAGACCATTGGCAATTGGAGTTTAATTCAGATACGTGTGAGGTGTTGCATTTCTGAAGGCAAATCAGTGTAGGACATTCACAGAGAATGGTAGGGCACTGGAGACAGTTGTAGAACATAGGAACCTAGGAGTTACAAGTAGTGGTTCCATGTAAGTGGCATCACAGAGATAGACAGGATGGTGAAGAAGACTTTTGGCACACTGACCTTCATCAGTCAGAGAATTGAGTAAAGCAGTTGGGATGTTATGTTGCAGTTGTAGAAGCTGTTGATTGGGCCTCATTTGGAATATTTTGTTCAGTTTTGGTCACCTTGTTATTAAGAAAGATACCATTAAGCTGGAAAGAATGCAAAGAAGGTTTATGAGGATATTGCTGGGAACAAAGGAGCTGAGTTATGGATTAATGATAGGATTAATAGATAGATAGGATTAATGTGCAGTGTTTTTTTCTGGGGTTTGGGAATCAAGAACTAGAAGGCACAGGTTAGAGACAGAAGGGAGAGATTTGATAGGAACCTGACAGGCAGTGTTTTCACCCAGAGGGTGCTAAGTATATGGACTCAGCTGCCAGAGGAAGTGATTGAGGTAGGTACATTAACAACATTTTAAAGGTATTTGGACATGTACCTGGAGAGGAAAAATTTAGAAGGATAAAGGCCAAACATGGCAAATGGGATTAGCTTAGATGGGAATTTTGATCGGCATGGATGAGGTGGGCCACTGGGCCTGTGTCCATGCTGTATTACTCTATGACTCTATTTCTGTTTTTATTTCAGCTGAGAACAGTCCTGAAAAAGCATAAATCATTATCAGATCTACGACCATTTTCATTTTATTCTTCTGACACATTTAGAAATGGTGACTTTAAGGTACTTTTGATGAATTTGAAGAATAAAATTTGTGTCTTTTTTTTGCTTTTCTTAACCATGTTGCTGAACTCGTAGCCTTCTGGATAACAAGCAATTTTAATTTTTTCTGTCAAATATGAGAAAAATGTGCCAACTATATATACATATATGTATAGAATTGGTTGAATGTCCAGGTTGGTGTGGTCTTTAATTGATTGTATTGTGATTATTATTCTATTGTGGATTTATTGAGTATGCCCACAAGGAAGTGTATCTTTTTCTTGTATATCGCGACATATATGTACTTTGATAATAAATTTATTTTAAACTTGTTACGAATGTTATTTATAAATATTGATTTATAATGCTTTATATGGTCCCACTGTCTTTATAAAATCTACTTATAATGCATTATTTTAATCGATTGGCAAATTTGAAACCGTGTCTTTTTCATAATTTATTTACAATCTTCCTTATAAAATGCAGTAACATCTTTGTATTAACTTGGTTTTATATTTGGTACAGACAATGCAGTAAAGTAAAATAAATTTAGTTTATTTTTGTTTGCATTCAGGCAACAATTCCTGCTCATCAACTTGAAACAAGGGACAATGAATTTCTACTTACAGATTTGAACGAGACTAATGACAAACCTTTGATGCACATTTATAAGTCTTCACCAAATCTCTGTGTTTATGATGCTGGGAAGACATTGAAAATATCTAGTCCTTTTCATCAAACCATTAAGGAGATTGAATACCAGAGAGTACACCTACTAGAGTCTTCATTGACTAGAATTCAAGAACGTACACTTTCAAAAACAAATTCAGAAGATTTGATTACAAAGGATATTCAATTGCAGGTTTCCAAATCAAAAAGCAATATATCCTTTGAGAATAAGCAAGTTCCAATCGTGAATCTTAAAAATGTTGTTGAAACAAATATTGAAAAAAAAACAACTCATCAAAAAAAAATTGAAGCATATATGAGAAAACCTGTACTACCTCGGAAGTTAGCTTTTGTTTCCAATGCACTTTCAAAGCCTCCAAACATTCTCACAAGGTTACTACAATTTATTTTAAAACAGTAAAGTTATGACATTGTATCTAAAACTAAATAATTGTATATAATGAATGCCATGTTTTAAACCCTCTTAAACAGGTCTGCATCTTTGCCATCGCGGATTTGTTTGAATGTGATCAATGGGAAAACATCTCAGCCTATTAAACTCAAGCGGAAGTACAGTCTTCCTTCCTTAATTAACTTTGAAGCATTTGTGAAAACACAAGGAGGAATTGCTGACAGAACTCCTGTTAGAGAGTGGGTCAGAGATATATGGAACAAGTGGTTTGATGAGGTTTTGCCACCTTTGAAACCACCCAGAAAAACAGTTACTGATCAAAATGATAGACCCCTGCTTTACAAAGGAAATGATTCTCAGCCTGTAATAGCCAACTTGGGAGAGATACACTTGCAGAACTTGCTGTTACCAACTGAATCAGAAAAAACAGCGGTGTATCCTTTGTATTCTGAGGTCTCTACATTTGAAAACACTCAGGCTGCCTTGCTTTCTGAAGTTAACAAGCTTATAAACCTCATAAATGTAAAAGGTGGATCAACTGCTTTTAATTACTGTCGGCGAGGAGCTTTGTATAGAAAATTAGGACAGCTGCAGTTAGCCATGGACGATTTAAATAAAGTAGGTATACAGTAAGCTTTTGATACCTGATTTTTAATAATATTGCTGGATGTTGCTCTGTATTGCCTTCCATTCAGTAAAATATAATGTAGCATTTAGTCTTTTAATGTTTGCTATTTGTATTAATCTTAAGTGTATACCGTAAGTACGTAAATGTCCTTTAATAGCATGAGCTAAAATATCTGAAGATATTCCAAAATAATCTCTGATACATAGGCAAATATATGAACAAAATTTTCATGCAGCATGGTCACTCAAAACAAATGATTAGTCAAATCTTGGTTTCTTAGACTAATATCTTGAGGAATGAACAAGGGACAGTTAGTCCGTTATCATATGATAAAACTGGATTATTACTGATCTTATTGTATAAAGTCTAGTATAGTTTCAAATTTAGATTGCCATTGAAAAATGATTTTGAAGTAAAAGCACTTCAGATGCATGAAGACAGAATGGAGAGTGGAGTAGCTCGTAGAGTTTGTGCTTTATAGTACTTGAAACCTGATTTCAGTCTTGATCTGGGGCACTGTTTGTGTGAAGTTTGCACATTCTCCCTGAGAACATGGGTTTCCTCCATGTGCTCTGATTTCCTTCTACCATCACAAAGATGTGGGTTATTGGATAAATAGGTCACTGTAAATTGCACGTAGTGTGCAGCTGAATGTTAGAATCTGAGGAAGGCTGATGAGAAAATAGAATTAATGTAGAATTAGTGTACATGGATGATTGATGGTCAGTACAGATTTAGTAGGCTGCAGGGTTTGTTTTTATTGCTGCATTTCTCTATGGCTCTCTATAACTCTAAAATAGGTTAGATCAGCAGTGACAAACATCAAAGAAATATTTCATAAAGGCCACAAAAAGTATATTCTCGTGAAATGGAAAAGCTGTATGGAAGGATGCATTTGGCATGCTAACTGAAGAGGTTATGGATAGCAGTAAATTAAGAGGAAAGGTGTACAATTTTGCAAGGATTTGTGGTAGATTCAAAGGATTGGCAATTACTAGAAACCAGAAAATGGTGACAAGCATTATAAAAAGAGAGAAGATAGGATATGAGAATAAAGTAGTAAATTATATACAAATAATAAGTAAGAAGTGAGATATATATGAAGAGCATCCCAATAATTATAAAATAATCAAGGGATCGTAGGAAAGGAATTGAAGCAATCTCCATAATTAGAGAAAAAGTGCAAGGCAAATTAATGGGACTAAAGGAACTAAAGGCAGACAAGTCTTGACGCAATAGCCTGTATCTTAAGGTCTTAAACAAAATGGCTGTAGAGAAAGTGAATGTGAATGCTTTTATTGTGATTACTAAAGTTTCCCAAATCCCAAAGATGTCCCAAAGAACAAAGTATGGTGTGTTGCAAATAATAGCTTGAGAATTGCTAATAGAAAGAAAATGTGAGTAGTATCACAAATGGTTGTTTTACATCAAAAATGGCCAGTTCTGACACGTACAGAGACACTGTATGTTAGAGAGATGCATTTTATTTATTTTACTTTTAAAATTTTATCTAGAGATGCAACACTTTTGGCCCTTCAAGCCATACTGCCCCACAACTACCAGCAACCTCTAGCAACCCCAACCTAATCACAGGACTATTTACAACGACCAGTTAATCTACATGGTGCATCTTTGGAGTGTGGGATGAAACCAGAGCACCCGGAAAAAACAAAAACATTCCACAGGGAGGACATAAAGAGACTTCACAGATGACACTGGAATTGAACTCCAAACTTCAATACCCTGAGCTGTAATAGTGTTGTGCTAACCATTACGCCACCATGGTGCCCAGTCTAGATGGCTGTAATGTCCCATGTGATAGATGAGGTGCTCATCCTCAAACCTGCCCTAAGCCTTCTCAGAACACTTAAGCAGGTCATAGACACACAGGCCAGGGTTAGAACAGGCTGAAGAATTAAAGTGGCAAGCAACAGGAAACTCAAGATTGCTCCTGTGTACTTAGTGCAATTGTGTTTCGCAAAGCGATCATCCAGTCTGTGTTTGGCTTCTCAGTAGAGAGGAGACCACGCTGTAAAATACTGTACAGTAGATTGACAGAAATGCAAGTGAATTGCTACTTCACCTGGAAATACTGTTTGATTCTCTGATAATGAAAAAATAGATGGAGGGGCAGGTAGTGTTGCGGAAGCAGAGAGAGAGAGCAGGACTTAGACAAATTAGGAGAATGGGCAAAGAAGTGGAAGATGGAATACAAAGTTGGGAAGTGTATGATAATGCACTTTGGCAGAAGAAGTAAAAGTGTAGACTATTTCTGAATGGGGAGAAAATTTAAAAATCCAAGGTGCAAAGGGACTTGGGAGTCCTTGTGCAGGATTCCCTAATGGTTAATTTGTAGGTTGACTCAGTGGTGAGGAAGGCAACTGTGATGTTAGCATTCATTTTGAGGGGACTAGAATATAAAAGCAAGGATATAATGTTAAGACTTTGTTATGGTATTGGTGAGGACTCACTTTGAGTATCATGAGCAGTTTTGAGCCCCTATCTAAGAAATGATGTGCTTACATTGGAGAAGGTTGAAAGAAGGTTTATGAAAATGATTCTGGGATTGAAAGGCTTATCATATGAGGAGCAGTTGATGGCTCTGCACTCATACTCATTGAAATTCAGAAGTATGAGGGGGATATCATTGAAAACTACTGAATGTTGAAAGGCCTGATAGAGTAGATGTGGAAAGGTGGAGGCATCCAGGACTAGAGGACATAGCCTCAGAATAGAGGGATGTCCATTTAGAATGGAGATGAGGAATTTCTTTAGCCAGAGAGTGGCAAATCTGTGGAATAGCCAGATCATTGGCTATATTTAAGGAAGAGGTTGATAGGTTCTTGACCAGTCATGACGTGAAGGATTACATGAAGAAGGAAGAAGACTGGGCTTTAGAGAGAAATGGATCAGCTATGATGGATTGGTGGCGCAGACTCGATGGGCCAAATAGCCTAATTCTGCTCCTGTGTCTTATGGAAAAGGATAGAAATGAAAGGATGGATGTTGAGTTTCTGCATTCATATGGGAAAGTGCCGTGGAATGTAGAGTGTTTGATAGGAATTGAGATGCTGGTTGGAGAGCCATAAAGGGAACCCTCCTTTGAAATGCTAAAATGGAAGGTGGGGAGTGGAGATGAATCTGATCATAGAAACTTCCTGGTAATGACATTAATTGTGAAAGATAATTTGTTGAATGGTTAGGTGGAAGGTAAAGACATCAGTAAAATGTATTCTTGGGGTTTCTGATCAGAGTGGTAATCAAGGTTTTTTTTTACTAAGCTTGTGGGAGTTGAAGGATGAATAATTAAAACTACAGGCACTTAATACATTTACTTTAAAATGTTTAAGCATTTTTTGTTTTGAAATACTGAAATCAATTCATCTCATTGTTTACCCTTACTGTTTGCCAATCATTTAAAATCTTTTTTATTATTATTGCTCTTTGTTGGGGTAGGCACTTTTGAACATCCATGATAAGTTAACCTCCACAACTGAAGAAAAAGATCCCATCTCCTTCAGTCAATTCATGTGACCTAAATATCTCAACCCTAAGCCCATTGTGCCAGTCTGTCCTCTGGCCTCTATAAATCCTTTTCCAGTCTGTCATCCATTCACTGGAAATGAATTCAGCTGACCCATGTTTTTTACTAGTTCAATATCATGTCCTTGGTTTGGTAGACTAAACAAATAGCCCACAATCCTGTATACTTTGGCCCTCTCAATTTCATGCACATACACTAAAGTTTCTATATTTTGTTTCCTCTATAACTCTTTGCTTCATCATATATAAAATTCTGCAAATATTTATCAGATGTGTGTGTGCACGCGCTAGCGAGATAGAGAGAGAGTGAGAAAATTTTAAAAATGTTTCAGTGACCCTTTCTTGCGTCATCAAAGGGCCACTGACCTGAACTACTAGCTCTGTTTCTCTCTTTTCAGGCATGCTGAATGGTCTGCTGAGTATTTCTATTATTTTTTGTCTTTATATAAGATTCCTAGCATCTGTATTTTTTTCATTTTCACCTCAGTTCCTTTTCTTCAGACTTTCTTCTGAAATTTGTGTTCTATTGTATCAGCCATGTATTTATCCATTCCAGAAGATAGTCTTTATTCTCTTGAAATACTGTATATTGATATTTGCCTCGTGTCAATAAGTGTAGATAAAGGTGCATCTGAACAGGGCAACAATATGCATGTGTTTCTAATCAAAGTTGTGCTATAATAGCTGAAGGGAAAGCTGGTGTTTCTCCTCCATTTCTTCAATGTTTATAATGCCAAAACAATTTCTAATTGTCTTTTCTTTTGTGCAGATTATAATTAAATTCAGCATATAATTAAATTGAATAACTTTTATTTTCTGTTTGATAAGTATACAAATCTGTACAGTTGCAGAATATCACATTGTTTTATATAGAATATAATAGCCATCTGTTCTATTATATAGAATAGACATTTTCAGGCACCGCCTCTTTTAAGTTGTCCTGGATGACAGGAAGAGTTGTTCCTGTGATGGAACTGGCTAAATCTGCAACACTCTGCAGCCTTTTCTGATCCTATATGTTAGAGGCTCTATATCAGGCAGTGATGCAACCAGTCAGAATGCTCTCCACTGTACATCAATAGAAACTTGAAAGAGTCTTTCATGGAATATTGTTGGTGACATGTTACTTGGTGACATAGTTTCAATTTATTTCAAAGAACCATGAATTTATAACTTATTGCAGCAATCAAATGATTTTGTAATATTGGAGATTCTGAACAAAGTCTATTGGTTTTTCTTAAACTTGAACTTTTCATTTTCTGTGTACATTATTATTAAAACACAAGGTTAGACTACCATTAGCAGTATGATGAATATGTACTTGAATGTGTTTATTGTAAGAATATATTATATTAACAGAAATATATAAAGTCACTGTTTATATGAATTTATTCTAGTGGTTTGAATACCTCATTAATTCCAAACACAGTATCAGTTTACTACTAATGCTTATCCCTATTAATTGTCAAAATTCCGAACAAAAATTCAATAATAATGCAATTGCTTTTATTTATTTAGGCCATTCAGTTAGAACCAATGCTACTTGATGCTTATTGGCACAGACATTTCATTTATCTTCTACAAATGAAAACATCTGATGCATTAGATGATCTAAATTTTGTACTTAAACACAATAAAAGTCATGCAGGTATGATAAGACACAAATTTTTTAGATTGTTAAATATAATATATTTATGACTGAAAAATGTACATTTAATGTTATAAATTCTGAATAATTAAATAAATGCACTGCCTCTTGGTTTGTTTCAAATGCCATTAATATACATTGTAGAATTAATATATGGAACATAATATGTAAGAGTAGACTAATAGTTTTAAGCAATCTTTTAGTTTGCATTTCCTGTCCTGTCCTTCAGATGTAGCAATGAGGATTTTTCAAAACAATTTTTGTTTACAAGTCCTGTTTAAATAATTATTTGCTATCTGTTTTTGTGTCCTTAGATGCTTACACGTCAAAGGGAGATATATATAGAAAAAAAGGGGACATTACAATGGCAATCATAAATTATTCTCAAGGACTCAAGTGCAGACCTGATGATGATGTTTATTTTCGAAGAGCTGAGATGTATGAAGCCAGTAATGAGCTACTTCTGGCTATGGAAGATTATCGCTTGGTAAGTTTTCCTATATATTTTCTCAAATAAGTACAGCAGTCACATAGGATTGCAAAATTTTACATGAATGTAAATTTTTAGTGGTTTCTTCCTTTTTTCAAATGCCATAAAACAGCTTTCTGCTGTTCATTATCATTATCAGTTGTCTGAAAATTGTCACTAATATATAAAGTCAATTAAAATATTATATAGAATTCATTATATATTAATAATAAACTCTAAATTATATTCTGGTTGACTTCATGTTTATATATTAATGTTTAATATAATATACAATATATAAATATAATAATAAGCTGTCTAAGAAAGGGAAAACAGTGAGTTAAGGCATGTTACTGAGTGAAAAGTGGAGCATAGTATTTGCAAAGATTAATGCAAGCATAATTTTTATTCATTATTAATTTAATTTTAATTTCAGGATTGAAAAGTCTGATTCAGAACTAACAGATAATATTACACTGGACTGTATAGATAATACAAAGATGTATATTGATAAACTTGAAAATGGGTATGTTATTGAAAATGCACTTAGAAATAGAGAAATGTTAAGTAGTATATTTTTGTTAGAAAAGCCCAACTAAATCTTACATGGGATTTAATAATATCAATGAGATAGAGAAGCAGAGAGCTCTTGCAGTAAAATCTATGAATCATAAAAGTAGCCCGTCACATTTTTATTCATTCAAGGTTGTTTAATGTCATTTCCAGTACACAAGTCTAAAGGAGAATGAAATAATTGTTACTCTGGATCTGATGCAGCACAAAAAATATACAAAAAGATAAAGAACATAATAATAAAACACAATAAACATAACTACATGCAACAGCTTTTTACACACACACACACACGCACGCATGCACACACGCGCGCGTGTATTCACCCCTCTTGGAAGTTTTCATATTTTATTGTTTTACAACATTGAATCAAAGTGGATTTAATTTGGCTTTTTTGACACTGATCAATAGAAAAGGACTCTTTTGTGTCAAAGTGAGAACAGATCTCTATAAAGTGATCTAAATTAAAACAAAGTAATTGATTGATTACTATATCATCACTGTTGTGTCCAATTGGTTTTAGAAGACACATAATCAGCTAAGGTGTCGGAGTTGTATATAAACCTGTGTGCAGTCAAGGTGTTTCAATTGATTGTAGTGAAGATACACCTGTATCTGTGTAATGCCCTGATTCATGTTTTTACTGTTATGCTGTATGTATTTCGTTCTGGCAGTTCTGTAAGAGCAGTTTGTTTGGGTTACTGTTGACGATAAGGGATGATGTGGAATGTGTGCCATCCAATTAGCAAGTGGTTTTCTTGATGAAGAACAATAAGGTTGGGCTTGTTTTTTTTTGTGTTTGGCGGGAGATGAAGAGAGAAGGTGCTGGGGAGAACAGTCGTAGTGTACGATCCAGTGGGAAACCTGTTTGAGATGGTTTGTGTGCGTCATTCGGAAGCTAGTGTGAGTGTTCATGCTGACAGGGGCCCAGCTCGTGAGTGACAGAGAAGTTCAAGATGAGCTTCAACTTGTGCATATTTGATGTTTAATTAGAATGGGCCCTTTTCTTTTTGTTATTCTTTACTAACCTTTTAGCTAAGTTAAGATTTATAAATATAATTACTTTAATCGTATGCAGTGTCTGTTATTAGTCTGTTATTTCATGGCACCAGTTTGTAACAGGGTAGCAAATGACACAGCATCCACACAAGCTGGGGGTTTAGGGTGGGAGAGCACTTCAGTCTTACTAGTTTGGCAGATCGGAGGTTGTCTTCCTTAGACTTACGCAGCCAAGGAAACCAGAGTGTTTCATTTCAGGATCAATTTTGTTGGATGCTGTGAGATTGTCCTGAGCATTGATCCAGTGGGTTGTATATTTAAGTCTGTGTTAAACTATTGTTCGGTAAAGTGATTACAATATGTGGTTATGGATGCTGCAGGGTTTGAGCGGTGGTTTGAATCCATGGAGTTACTGATAATGAATATGTGTGTGTATTGAGTGGGGTAGATATTCGTATTCCTGACGAATTGTTAATTCGAACTCTAAATATTGTTAACCCCGTAGGAGCAGTCACGATTGTGGAGCGGAGGTTTGATAAAATGGTGGGCAAAGACTTTGCTTTAGTTCAGACTAGTGCAATGTAATGGTGGTGTAACTGCCTGGTATTATTGGGGCTCTGGGAGAGGGGGGTGGGGGCTGTGGGCTGTCCATATTTTCTGGGGCCCTGGGTGAGGGGGTGGAGACCGTGGGCTGTCCATACATTCCAGGAGGAGGAGAGTGTAGGATAGTGGGCTGAATTGTAAGCCGAGTCTCTCGTAGCTGGGGGCGGAGACAGGTTTCTGCGGAGCAAGGGGAAGGAGTGATCTGATTTGGAATGTCTAATGAGTGCCCCAGTGAAGATTGAAATTTCTGAGTTGGTACCAGCCCTTACCACCCTGGCAAATAAGTGGCTTGATGACCAGGCAGAGGGTCCTAGCTATCGACAGCTGAGAATGTTCTCAGGGGTGAAGCCCACCCCTGAGGGGGAAGAGGAGTATGAGGCTTGGGCGGAGCAGACCTCTCAGTGGTTAGATGAGTGGCAGTGCTCTGATGACATAAAAAGACAGTGATTGGTTGAGAGTTTGAGGGACCGGGCTGCTGATGTTGTGACATCTGTAAAGATCCAGATCTCCTTTGTGGCCTACATGAAAGTGCTAGAAAAGGTGTTTGGCATGATGGGAAGCTCAATGTAGCTTATGACGGGGTTTCAGAACATGTTTCAGGAGAAGGGAGAAGAAGCTTCCTGCCTACATTTTTTGGCTAGAGAGGCAGCTAAATTGTTTGTGGTGTAGGAGGGTCATTCAAACGGCTGAGGTGAATCAGCTAAGGATAGAGCAAGTAGCAAAGGCACCCATTCACTGGATCTGATCGGTTGGGGTCTCTGAATGTCTCGTAACACACACCCCTCCCTTATTTGTTGAGCTGATCAGAGAAGTAAGAGAGGAGGAGAATGCAATAGAGGCACAAGAGGTACAGTCCTCAGTGGTGGTCCCCTTGGTTGAGGTGACCACTGATAACCCACCATGGGTAGTGATAAAGCAGCTTGTGGCAGAGTTTAGGACTGAGATGTACCCAGTTGTTACCAGCGAGTGCAGCCCGTCCCCCATATGATAGAGCTGATAGGGAGGCGGATCTCCTAAGGGGACGGGCTACGCAGAGGGCTGCTAGGGGCCGGGGTTCTGTGAGAAGAGGAGCTGGTATTGTCTGTTACAACTGTGGTGAAGAGAGACACGTGGCAGAGTGTGATCGGTGGGAAACCCTTTGGAGAATGAGCCCCCGGGCACCTAAACAGAAGGACCCAGTGAGGGAATGGCCTGACATATCGCGAGGGAATATGTTCCCTGCAATATATCAAGGAACACCCTAAAGCAAAAAACCCTATCCTGAAGGCTCAGTGGGGCCAAGCTCCAGTGTATTGCTATGGATCAAGGGTATTTGTGCTACAGCCATACTTGACACCGGTTCTCAGGTTACTCTGCTGTACTGTTCGTTTTACAACCGGTATTTGACCCTTGACGCCACTCAGTGCGCTAGAGATCTGGGGTCTTAGTACGGATGACTATCCGTACGATGGCTACTTGTCATTGAAGCTGGAGGTTTTGGAGGCAGATGTGGGAGTAGCTGAGGTCTTTGATACATAAATATTGGCTTGTCCGGACCCGGTCGAGAGGGATGAATCTTCAATTCTCGTGGGGACGAATACTCCTATTGTGAGGAGGCTAGTGGGAGCCTGTAAGGAGAAAGTTGGAGAGAGCTTTCTGAAAGCATTGTCCATTCACCTTGTGTTCTGAGCTGCTTTTGAGGAAGAACATGGCCACACTGGGCTGGATGATGAGCAGAAGCAAGGGACTGTGTGGCTCACCCAGTCAAAACCAGTCATGTTACGGCCTGGGGAAGTAGTGAGAGTGATGGAAAACCCCAAATTTCCCAGAATTCCCGAGGCCGAGCCCCTCGTGGTGGATGCTCCAGAAGACCACGAAGAGGAGTCAGGCTTACCTGCTGGGGTACTGGTGAGGCCCGAACTGCAGAAGCCCTCGGTTGTACAGGTGAACAGGATGACAGTGAGTGTCAGGAGGTCACCCTCAGGCGGGAGATGCCAGTGGCGCACCTCTTCCTGGTGACAGAGCTTGAGCAGTTTTGTAAATAAGAATGGGGAAAAATGCAGTGTCTAAACGTACAAAGCTGATAGAGACTTATCCACACAGCCTCAAGGCTGTAATTGCTGTCAAAGGTGCATCTACCAAATACTGACATAAAGTGGAAGAGTAATTATGTAATCAATTATTTTGTATTTAATACTTAAAATAAATTTAGATGAATCTGTAAAATCTGTTTTCACTTTGACATGAAAGAGTCTCTTCTGTTGATCAGTGTCAAAAAAGCCAAATTAAATCCACTGTGATTCAATGTTGTAAAACAATTAGACATAAAAACTTCCAAGGGGTTGAATACTTTTTAAAGGCACTGTATGTCAATAATGTAATGCTCGGCACAGGAGTGTCTGCACATAAGGTGACTGACAGAAAATAGTAAAGTAGTGGTGGTTGGGCGCGTGGAAGGGTGAGTTAGTATCAGCCTTACTGCTTGGGGACAGTAACTGTTTTTGAGTCTGGTTGTTATAGCCTCCTCCCTCATGGGAGTGGGACAAACTGTTATGGAGCAGGGTGTGTGAGACCCTTCACAATGCTACTGACCCTTTTCTGGCACCTTTTATATATGTCTTGATGGCAGGTAGGCTGGTGCCGGTGATGTGTTAGGCAGTTTTGACTGATTTTTGAGCTTTCCTGCCTGCCACAGTGTAGTTTCCATACCATGCAGTGTTGCAACAGGTTAGCATGCTTTCTGCTATGCATCTGTTGAAAGATGTGAGTATAGATGTGCTCTTCAGCCTCCTCAGAAAGTAGCGGAGTTGGTAAGCTTTCTTGATTGTGTAAGATGTTTTCTGGAACCATGAGAGTTTGTGCAAGATGTGCACTCCCAGGAGATTGAAACTGCTCACAGTGTGCACTGTTGTAAAAAGAAGTGTGAATGGTGCCAGTTCCCCTGAAGTCGATAACCATCTCCATTGTCTTGTTGTCATCGAGGAGCAGATTATTATACTGCAAGGAGTAATTGTTGTGCAATTGTTTTTGGTTCCTTAAAAATTAATGTGGCCATTTTGATGTTAAACCATTAGCCAAATTTTATATTTTAATAAAATAATAAGTAGCTGATCAAAAAATGATGAAAGAGATTAATGCAGGTACTAATGTCATGATTGATACTTTTGTTTAATTCTAGGCTTTTACCTTAAACCCCAAAAGAACAGATGCTATGATGAAACATGGCCAATATTATTTTAAGAATTCTAGCTGGCCTATAGCAATTAAAGATTTTACAAAATTAATTGAAGCGGAGCCTAACAATTCTCAAGCAAGGTAAGCTATGTAACTTTAAAATAATTTTAAAACTTCAGTTCTATAATGCACATTTTTAAAGATAAAAGTGTGTTTGCTGTATATTTCCAATTTTTTCTGTAAGCTAGTGGAAAATCTTTGGAATATTTAGCTAATCCTCATAAATAGAGTTAATTCTGTTTCTTCTTGATTTCCTTATGCCTTCTACCAAAATGATGGTAGTTGATTGGAAAGCCAATATGGAAATTTAAGAGTCAATGTAAGTAATAATAATTAAGTTTATGTTCTAATATCAATACATGTTTAAAATCAGGCATCATACCAAGAATTGTGGTGTAGAAAAATATTTTCAACTTTCATTTCAGTTCATTTTTGGAAATTGTTGCCGTTTTACTTCACAGCAATACAGAGTGTCGCCACCTTTTCTTGACTTTCACTAGCATTACCACTGTCAATATCTTTGGGATCATCATGGATCAGGATTTCAACGGGAACAGTTAAATAAGTACAATAGCTACAAGAAATAGTCAAAGACAGGGTATTTTGCAGTGTGACTAGCCTCTTGACACCCTATGACCATTCCGCCACCTAGAGGACAGAAGTCAGGATTGTGATGGTGCTCTACTAGAATGAAATCAGCTCTAACAACATGGAGTATTGTGTGCAATTCTGGTTGCCATGCTATAAGAAATATTCACAGAAATATTGCCTGGTCTGGAAGGCTTAAATAATGGGGAGCCTGGGACTGTTTTTTCCTGGAGTGAAGGAGGCTGAAGAGTGACGTGTAGAGATTTTTTAAAATAATGAGGGGGTATAGAGAGGGTAGATTGTCACAGCCTTTTTCCCAGGACAGAGTCTGAAACTGGAAGCTACAGGTTTAACGTGAGACGGGAATATTTTTAAGTGGATCTGAGAGGCAATGTTTTCATATAGAGGTTGGTGGTTATATGGAGTGAGCTGCCCATAAAAGGTAGTGGATGAAGCGCATTCTGCCTGGAGGTCGATGGCTACTGGTGTCAGACTCAGCGGTTCAAGCAAAGGGATGATTGGTGTTTCAGGACTGAGTGAGAGAGATTATAGCTAGTACATAGATGTGAAAGTGAGGAGGTGCAATGGACATAGAATGGGAGCTGGTGGGGGAGAGGTGGATTAGACAGTTGGGAATAGGTTGGGAAAGGGATGGAGTAGGAAAGATGAATCATCTGTCCATCATCCACATATGTATCATCTGGGTTGATAGGTATGTGGTTGATGGGCAGATGGAACCAGATGGGAATTGGTAATGAGTCTAAGCATCAAATAAGAGAGGGAAGGAATGGAAAATGTGAACAAAGAGAGAGCACTGGGGTGGACAGGTAGGAATGTGAAAGGAGCATAGTGCATTGTAAGTAAGTGAACATTTATTGCATTCATTGTAAATTCACAGCAACAAGCAAAAAGCTGGCAGAACTTAGTGGATCAGGCAGCAACTATGGAGGGAAATGGACAGTTGTAATTCGGGTTAAGCCCCTTCACCTGGACTTTATTTGCCTCTAGAAGATAATAATAATATGCATTTTTCTATAACCCAGTAAAATTATGAACTTTTATGGAATGTTTTGTGAGTAAGCTATTCTTAAAGCTAATTATATCAATTTCCTTATTGATTTTAGTTAGATACAAAGAGTAAAATGAAGTTTGTTAAGAAATTAGACTAAAGACTATTTAGTTTATACACTCTTTGATGAACTGTATGATAGAGCCTTGTTTCCAATGGACAATGAAGGCCTCTGCATTGTCACCTACAGTATTATTAGCTCTTAAAGGAATTGTCTCATTTTTATGTCCATTGTATGAAAAAATAATGCAGCTATACCAATATACTGCCATATGGGACTTATTTTTGAATCTGTGTTAAGGCAGATGAAATCTTTGACAATTATTTATGTCATGGCAAAACTTGTCCACATACTTCCTCTTATTTTCCCTCTAATTGTTTTGACAATTGGTGCTGTATAAAAGCACAATGACAGCCAGTAGGGAAATAATCCAAAGAGTCATAGAACAATACAGCACAGTTATAGTCTGTTTGACCCAACAAGTCCATACTACCCATGCTGCCCACCCAACTAATTTCAATTTTTCCCTATAGATCTGTGCAATGGACTGCTATTGATAAAAAATCAGTTGCACATGAATGTAATCAAAACCTTTAATTTTCTTGAAAACAGTGTGGTAATTGACTGAGTGTATAGGATCAATGCAGTCAAGGTCATTATAGATGTGATAACCTACTTTCTTCATCCATCCCAGAGCACAAAACAAGTATTAATCTTGGGGAAATGTTATTTATTTTAGAAAATGCAGTACAGTATAATTTAACAACATTATGAATGTATGAACTGTAGACTAGTACTGATATTTCCTACTGACATCAGGAAAAGGTTGGAAAATGTAAGAGAATGGTGATTCTAATTAGGAAAATGAACAATATAAATAGATTTTTGACAGGTATGCTTTGGGTGCTCCATTCACATGATTATCACAATTGATGCTTTTTATTCATTGTCAACTGACCGTGATTACATTTTATTCAAGGAATAAGATTAATTGATCACCTATGCACAAGCAAAATGGGCTGAATAGGTTCCTCCTATGAATGTAATATGTATTTCTGAGATTATTTTTCTATTTTAGGAATTATCGTGGACAAGCATATGCTAAGCTAGGATTGTTCAGAGAAGCAGTTTTGGACATGTCTTTTGCTATTCATTTGAAACCTGACAACTGGGTGGCTTTCTATCACAGAGCCTGCCTATTACGAAAGGTTCATCCACATAAAGCTCTACAGGACTTCAGTGTTTCAGGTAGAGTGTATATTAAGTATACAATGTAGTTAGTGGTTATACAAATAATATGAAAAGCTGATTTGTCTGCTGCAGATAAGATACTTAGAAATTGTAAACAGCCTAATAATGATGACCATGAAAACTACAGATTTTTGTTAAAAAAAATCCTTCAGTTCAAGCAATCTATGATCATTATGTTGGCCCATTCCATGTGATTGAGTTTTAAAGTAACCCAACAAGCTATGTAATTGTACTGTTATAGCTGTGTGCAAACAGAGAAAGAATAAAGCTGGACAAACTACCTAGTAAGGAGTTCTCAGTTCAGTCAACCTACCTGTCACAAATACGGTGTCTAGGGAAATAGTTTCAAACACGTAGAACTGTTCCATGAACTTGTTAGGCAACAGTCTGACAAAATTCTACTCTCAGTATTATGTGCCACTGGCAGAGTCCCTTGATGAAGTGTAACATGGAGGCAGCCTGAAAAAGGATGATGAATACAGGACTAAAAGCGTTTTATTTGAATGTATACAGAATAAGGTAGATGATCTTGTAGTGCAGTTAGAAATTCGAAGGTGTGGCTTTGTGGGCATCACTGAGTAGTGCTGAAAGAAGATCATGGAGCTTAACATCCAAAGATAAACCTTGTATATTGAGAAGACAGGCAGAGGGAGTGGGGTAACTCAAAGTTCAAAAGTTCAAAGTAAATTTATTAATGTATATATCTGTCACCATATATAAGCATGAGATTTATTTTCTTGTGCGCAATCATAGTAAGTACCAGGAACACAATAGAATCAATGAAAGACCACATCCAACAATGGACAACAAGCAATGTGCAAAATAAAACAACAGACTGTGCAAATGCAAAAAGAAAGAGAAAAATACAGGTCGACCACTGATTTTCCAGCACCCTCGGTTCCTGAGCCTTGTTGGATTAATGTTTTTGCCAAATTAAAAGAGGTCACAATATAATAATGGCAAAAAATAGACTGTAGAAGCTTAAAAATAATTATTAATTAAACAAAATTAAATGTAAATGTATTAATTACTGTGCTTAGAATGTTGCTTCTCGGTTATCTTTTTAAACATTTTATCCAGGTGGAGTTGTTTCATGTGTTTTGAACTCTCCCTGTGTAACTTTTCTTGCACCAAATAAAAATTCATTGGCACTTGTTCCACCACGAAGGTATGTTTCTCTAACCCTTTGATTAAATCACCCAACAACTCAATTAACTTGTCATTAGTAAATTTTTCAGGTTCATCTGTTTCATCACCATCCCTGCCATCTTCATCACTTACAGTGTTTTTATTAGCATTCAGAATACTGTCTATAATTTCCAAGTCTGTAAGATGATATACAATAGGTATTTCATCATTGACAATCATCCACTCACGTAGATTTTCTTCATTAAGACTACTTACTATATCCTTGAAAGCAGGTCCTGTAACACTTCTTGCATACGCAAACAATCATGAACAACTATTTTCTCTTTGGTACACGAAATCCTGTAAAATCATCGGCAAGCTTTTCTTCAGGCACATTATCAAACATCAAGGCAGGCCACAGCTTATGCCAGTCATTCTTTAGTGTTGAAGTTTCTACCTTCTCCCACCGCCAAGCAATGAACCAAAGAACATCCTTCATGTTAAATTATTTAATGTCTGTACAGAATTGCCAGCATTCACCTCATCTAACAGATGTTTCATGAGAAGTGAGCCTTTAGAGAGCACAGTATTCCTTGGTCTTGGGGTTGGATAAGCAATGTACAGTTTGGTGGTAAATACACTGTAAAACATGATTCTTACACAGGAGTTCAGCTCTGGGGTGAGCTGAACAGTTATCCAAAAAAAGAACTTTGCAATCTTCGGGTAGGCTTACGGATGGGCAATGCACTCAGGCTGCTGGCACAAAATATATTTCAAACTACTCTAACATAATATCGGTGGTAATCCAGTTATTTTTATTCGTGCAATGTGTTACTGGGTAAATTTTAACACCTTTTAAGGCCCTAGGGCATTTACTTTTTCGATCGCCAGTGGTGTACATCTGTGAGTATCTACAGTGTGGACCACTTGTCCTTAGATTGCTTGAATCCTGTGGGATCTTTTTCATCTTCTTTTACTAATGTTTTCCTAGCTGTGCATCACCAGTCTCATGCAATTTCATCTGCAATATACACCTGCTTAGGACAGAGGTTTTCGTCAGCTATGAGCTTTGCAAATTTGACCACTTACTTGGTAGCTCGTTCATAGTTTGCAGACCATTTTTCTCCACACACGTTATGCATGGAAATTCCATGGTGATTCTTAAACCTTTGTAGCTATCCTTCACTATAGTCACATGCACGTTCTAATTTAAGTTCTTTATGGAACAACTTACGGTAGCTTAATTTGTTATCATACTGCTCAACAAATCAATTCCATCACTCCAACTCTGGTAAAACCATTCAGTCATCATTTGATCATGCTCAGTGCTCTTATCAACTTTTATAGTTTTTTAATGCTCATTTGCTTTAGTGAATCACTGATTTCTTTGGTGTTTTATATCATACACAGTTGATGAACCAATGCCAGTTTACACACCGAAACACCTTATTCCAGTTTTAAACATTTCAACCTTCTCTTGGATTGATATGTACTGATGTTTACATTTGACACCACCACTGTTACATACGCTTATCTTAGAAACCAAACCTAGGGTTAAATTTACATAAAATAAGCAAAAATAAGCACAAAATATTGGGACTACCACCAAGCACAATGTGAACAATAAAAATAGTGTGCTTTGTCAAAATGAGTCTTGCCACAGATGGTGCTGCATGTGCTACACACAGTGCCATCTGGTGACCGGCAAGTAAACTACATCTCATAATTTCACCCAAATTAA
This sequence comes from Hemitrygon akajei, assembly GCF_048418815.1. Classification (NCBI taxonomy): domain Eukaryota; kingdom Metazoa; phylum Chordata; class Chondrichthyes; order Myliobatiformes; family Dasyatidae; genus Hemitrygon; species Hemitrygon akajei. Next base: position 63,050,853 of record NC_133126.1, read on the forward strand.
AAGAGGTGCCAAACCATCAGTTTCCGGAAAATCAGTGGTCAACTTGTATAATAGTAATGAATAAATAAGCAATAAATATCAAGAATATGAGATGAAAAAGTCCCTGAAAGTGAGTCCACAGGTTATGGGAATAATTCAGTAATGGAGTGACAGGAGTGAAGTTATCTCCTCTGGTTCAAGAGTCTGACATCTGACGGGTGACAATTATTCCTATACCTGGTGGTGTGAGTCCTGAGGCTCCTGTACCACCTTCCTGAAGGCAGCAGTAAGAAGAGAGCATGGCTTAGATCATATATGTCAAACTCAAGGCCCGCGGGCCAAATCCGGCCCGCAGTGGAATTATCTTTGGCCCGCGAGATAATATCTAATTACTATTAAAGCTGGCCCCAGTAATCGAAGCGCCTATGGCGTATGATATGGCTAATGCTGAGTTTATTCAGGTACCAGGTTTTCAGGGTTTTTAGTATTTATTCAGCAGTCTTCTTCATAAGAAACGGAATTTGTAAAGTGAAACACTTTGTAGTTATAGCAGAGACTGAGACACATGAGAGCAGGCTGAAAAAACAGAGGCAACGAAAGCTGCGTTCACACGCGTCCGACTGATCCGGCCCGCATGAAGCTGCATTTTGCTCAATCCGGCCCGTGACCTAAAATGAGTTTGACACCCCTGGCTTAGATGGTGGAGACCCTTGATGATGGATGATGCTTTCCTGTGATAATGCTCCATGAAGATGTGTTAATTGTGGGGAGGGCTTTACCCACGATGGACTGAGCTGTATCCACTAATTTTTGTCGGTTTTTCCATGCAAGTGTATTGGTATTTCCATACCAAGCCATGGTACAACCAGTCAATGTACTCTCCACTACACATCTACAGAAGTTTGTCAAGGTTATAGATGACATTTCAAATATTTGCAAACTTTAAAGAAGTAGAAGTGCTGCAGTGCATTCCTTGTAATGGCACTTGCAATGCAGGACCCTCTGAAATGATAACACTGAGGAGCTGCTGACTCTCTCCACCTCTGGTCTCCCAATGAGGACTGGCTCACAGACTTCCAGTTTCCTCCTCCTGAAGTCAATAATCATCTCCTTGGTTTTGCTGACATTGAGTGAGAGGTTGTTGTGGCACCACTCAGTCATATTTTCAATCTCCCTCATATGTGCTAATTCGTCACCGCCTTTGACTTGGCCAGTGACAGTGGTGTTGCCAGGAAACTTAAATATGGTGTTGGAGCTGTGCTTAGCCCCATAGGCATAAGTATAAAGTGAGTAGAGAAGGGGTTAAGCACAGAGCCTTGTGACACACCAGTGCTATGGAAGGTTATGGAGGAGATGATGTTGCCAATCTGAACTGACTGGAGTCTGCAAGTGAGAAAATTGAGGATCCTGTTATACAAGGAGGTATTGAGGCCTAGGATTTGAAACTTGTTCTGTGCTTATTATTAAACATAAATGCTGTTGGTAAAAAATGAATTCAAATTCTTAGGATAAAGTGAAAAAGCATCAGAAGATGTAGAATCCTTGTGGTAGATTTAAGAAACTGCAAGGGTAAAAGACCCTAATGGGAGTTATATACAGGCCCAGGATATGGGATATAAATCACAATGGGAGATAGTAGAGGCATGTAATAAGGGCACTGTTACAATACTGATGGGGGATGTCAATATGCAGGTAGATTTGGAAAATCAGATTGGTGTTGGATCCCAAGATAGGAAATCTGTGTGAGATGGCTTTTTGGAGTGGCTTGTGGGCGTTGGTGTAATGAACCAGATATGATGCTGGAGCTTAGGATAAAGGAACTCCTGGAGATTGTGATCATAATATGATAGAATTTACTCTGCAGTTTTAGAGGGAGAAGCTGAAGTCAGATGTATCAGTATTACAGTGGAGTAAATGGAATTACAGATGCACGAGAGAGGAGCTGGTCAGCATTGATTGAAGGGTACCCAATGAGGAATGATGGCAGAACAACAGTGGCTGGAGTTTCTGGGAGCAATTCAGAAGGCACAGGATAAATATATCCCTAGGATGAACAAGTATTCTAACGGGAGGATGAGACAACCGTGACTGTCAAGGGAAGTTATAGGCAGCATAAAAGCAAAAGGGAAGGCGTAAATTATTGGGAAGTTAGTGATTGGAAGGTTTTAAAAACCAACAGAAGGCAACTAAAAAAAAAAACAAAAGGAAATAAAAGATGAACTAAGAAGGTAACCTAATATAGAAGAGGATATCAAAAGTTTTTCCAGATATATAAAGAGTAAAGGAGAGGTGAAAGTAGATATTAGACTGCTGGAGAATTATGCTGAAGACGTAATAATGGGGGACAAAGAAGTGGCAGATGAACTTAATAAGTATTTTGTGTAAGACTTCACTGTGGAAGACATGAGAAGTATGCCAGAAACTCGAGAATGTCCAGTGGAAGAAGTGGGTGTAGTTGCAATTACTAAGGAGAAGGTGCTTGAGAAGCTAAAAGGTCCAAAGATAGATAAGTCACCTGAACCAGAGTTCTGAAAGAGGTATCTGAAAAGATTGTGAAGGCATTAGTAATGATCATTCAAGAATCACTAGATTCTGGAATGATTCTGAGGACTGGAAAACTGCAAATATCGCTCCACTCTTTAAGAAGGGAGGGAGGCAGAAGAAAGAAAATTACAGGCCAATTAGCCTGACTTCAGTGGTTGGGAAGGTGTTGGATTCCATAATTACAGACAAGGGTACTTGGATGTGTATGATAAAGTAGGCCAAAGTCAGCATGGTTTCCTTAAGGGGAAATCTTGCCTGACAAATCTGTTGGAAATCTTGAAGAAATAACAAGATATAACAGGCAGAATAGACAAAAGAGGGTCAGTGGATGTTCTTTACTTGGATTTTCAGAAGGCTTTGCTAAAGTGCCACACATGAGACTCCTTAACAAAGAGGCAATGGAATTGCAGGCAAGATACTAGCATGGATAGAAGATTAACTGATTGGCAAGAATCAGCATGAATAAAACCTTTTCTGGTTGGCTGTCAATGACTAGTGGTATTCCGTAGGGTCGGGCTGGGACCTTTTCTTTTCACATTATATGTCAATGATTTGGATGACAGAACTGATAGCTCTGTGGCCCAGTTTGTGGACAATATGAAGATAGGTGAAGGAGCAGGTAGTGTTGGGGAGCAGGGATCTTCAGGAGGACTTAGGCAGGTTTGGAGAATGGGCAAAGAAGTGGCAGGTGGAATATAGTGTAAGGAAATGTATGGTCACGCATTTAAAAGCATTGACTATTTTCTAAATAGGGAGAACATTCAAAAATCAGGGGAATCCTTGTGCAGGACTCCTGAAGGTTATCTTGTCACCTTGAGTCAGTGGTAAGGAAGGCAAATACAATGTTAGCATTCATTTTGAGACGATGTGATGCTGAAGTTTTGTAAGTTATTGGTCAGACCACACCTGGAGTGTTGTGAGCAGTGTAGGGTCCCATATTATTAGAAAAGATGTGCTGACATTGGAGAAGGTCCAGAGGAGATACACTAGAATGATTCTGGGAATGAAAAGGTTAACATTTGAAGAGCATTTGATAGTTTTAGGCCTGTACCAGTAGTTTAAAAGAATGGGGGGGGGGGAATCTCATTGAAACCTGTCTTATATTGAAAGGCCTAGATAGAGTGGATGTGGAGAGGATGTTTCCACTACATAGTGGGTGAGTGTATGACCAGTGGGTGCAGACTCAGAATAGAGAGCAATGTCCATTTAGAACATAGATGAGAAGGCATTTGTTTCAGCATAGTGTGGTGAATCTGTGGAATTGAGTATCACGATGGCTGTGGAGGCCAAGTGTTTGAGTATATTTAAAGCGCAGGTTGATAGGTTCTTCATTAGTCAGGGTGTTAAAAATTATGGGGAGACGGCAGGAGAATTGGGTTGATATGGAATTGCAGAGTGGACTCTATGGGCTGAATGGCCTAATTCTGGTCCTACGTCTAATGATGTATTACAATTCCTGGACATGTTTTGTCCTACTTGTAGAATAGACCCACCAGAGGTTGGAGCACCATGAAATATTACTCGAAAGGAGTAACCCTTAGCGTTCTCATTATGGGCTCTGAACCCCATAAGTTTCATGGTAGTAGGTCTAGTATCGTGTGGATCGTGGGTAATATTAGGGTTAATATTGCCAAAGTGGAGTAATCAAGAAATTGTTATGAAGGAATCGATAACAGGGTGACACAATTGATTAGTGGGATGATGGAGGTTAGATATCTGGGAGTTGCTGGCTGGGTGCTTAATGTAAAATTCAACAGATGTTATGTGATACTGTCTTTATCAGTAAGAAGCAGGACTAGTCAAGAAAAGAATAATAGCCTGTGGAGATGAGTAATATGGGGTCCTAAGGAAAGCCAGCCAAGTATTTACTTTCAGAGGATGCTATCTGAGGTGCAATCCAAGTGCTATCTTGAACCCAGCTGTGAATGAAAATAAAAAAATGGAGATCCTGAAAATTGGAAATAAAAACAAGATCTAGAAACACTTTGTGGATCAGCCAAAATCTATGGAAATAAGAACAAAGTTGAAACATTTTGGGTCCATTGTTTTCTATCATTAATCTGGTTGTGAATACCTGCTTCTGCTTGAATGACCTGTAGATGGCACCGACCAGGGATATGCTATGAAAATTACAGATGCAGCATCTGGGCATGTTTTACTTGCCTTTTGGATGTTACTTCTCAAGTCCCGAGCCTTCTGTGCTTTAGTGCGTTTAAAACTTGGAGGATTTGCAACAAAAATGATGGGGCATGCAACTAGCATAAAGTCCATGATTTTCAATAGTTTTATTTTTCTTTGAAACTAGATCACATTGTACAAACAGGTACTACACACTCCAGTACAGGTGTCTCCCCCCACCCTTTACAAAGGTAGAGCATTCCTATGAAACCTTTCTTAAGCCAAAATGGTGTAAAGTGAAGAACCATTAATTTATATGGGAAAATTTTTTGTAAAAGCGAAAATCTTCTTTGTAATGTGAAAACAGGTTACTAATGTAGGTCTTTTGTAAAAGCTAAGTGGTGTAAAGCAAACATTTGTAAAGCGGGGACACCTGTATTTAAATTGATACACTATACTTTTTGTATGCTTGTTAAACAGATTTAGGAGTTTATGTGCTTCCTTTACAGTGCTTATCAATAATGACGTTGAGAATTTGAATTCATTTTTACATCGTGGAATTTTGTACACTGAGCTTAGTCAGTGGAAAGCAGCAATATGGGACTTTAAATATGTACTCAAGCTTGACAGGTACCTACTTAAATCTACTTTCACTTATATTGTAAACTTATTGGATGAGAAACTCATGTGATGTATTGTTTTGCAGAAAGATAACATTGTGACTTCTGGAATTTTCAGTCTGATGGACTGAAGTCTCAATATGTCAATAGTTTATGAGAGAAACAACCGATAGAAACAGATAATCTAAGAACAGAAAATGTTGGAAGAACTGAACAAGTCAAGCAGCATCCATGGGGAAGGAAACTGACCCAATATTACGGATTAAGGACACTTCTTCAAAATGGGAAAAGTAGAAAACAAATGTTTTAAGAAGCAGAGTGCAGGAGGGATAGAAAGAATGGAGGGAATATCTGCAGCTGCATTATTTATTGGATAAAGGGAATTAATGCTTATGTTGCTATAGTGCTGCCAACTAAGTGAGCTGATTTGTCCCGCATATCATTGAAATTCTTCAGTACTGTCTCATTTGTACACTACCAGTTCAGTACAGGAAGTTTCATGATATTCTTAAATCTCTCTTGCCAGCTATCACTTTGGTGACTTAATACCTTCTTCTCAGGTTATGTATTCAGGTGGAATTACAATTTTCCTGCTTCTGATAATGATCTGTTGCAGTTTATGGATACCAAGTAGTGAGTTGCTAGAGTCATGGAGTTATGAAGCACAGGAAACAAGCCCTTTGGCTAAACTCATACATGCCAACCAAGATATCTATCCAAGCTAGTGTGATTTACCTTCATATGGTCCATATTTCCTCTACACCTTTTCTATCTTTGTACCTATCTAAATGTCTTTTAAACACTGTAATTTTATCTATCTCTACAGCTTCCTAAGGCAACTCATCCATTGTCCCATCACCATGTTTGAAAACAATACCCTTTGGGTCCCTTTCAAATATTTCTCCTTTCGATTTAAATCTATCTCTTATAATTTTAGACACCCCTACCCTGCTAAACAGACTGTGACTCCCCACCCTGCCTACAACCATCATGATTTTATATAGTGCTAGATGGTTACTGCTCAACATCCTACTTTCTAGGGAGAAAGGTCCCAGCCTCTCCCCAGTTCTGGTAACATTCTTGAGAATCTTTTCTGTACCTTTTCTAGCTGAATGATATCTTTACTCTAGCTAAGCAACCTGAACTATGCACAATGCTCCAAGTGTGGTCTTACCAACAACATGCACAGTTGCAACATGATGTCCCAGCTCCTGTACTCAGTGCTGACTGATGAAGGCAAGTGTGCCAAACACCTTCCTCCCCATCCATTCTCCCTATATTGCCACCTTCAAGAAACTATGTAACTGTACTCCTAGTTCTTCTGTTCTACAATACTTTCCCTACTATTTACTCAGTTAGTACTGCCCTGGTTTATCTTATCAAAGTGCAACATCTAGCCCTTGTTCAAGTTAAATTCCTTCTGATCTATTCAGAACCTGCTCAATGTGGTATGGTGGTTTTGCCACATGACATGATAGAGAATACTCTCAATCTGAAGATATAATTTCATCTCCAGGATTAGAGTAGTCACTCCTATCAATAATCTCACAGAGAAGTGCTCTATAACAAATAGGCCGATGACCACAAAGTTACTTTTTCTCTCAAACTGGTATCTGGCAATAATACCTTGTAGGACTTGAAGAGATTACTAGTAGTTCCAAGCTACTGTTGCTGAGAAATATGGAAATTCCCCAATGTGAATATATTTAGTGACTGTGCTCTACCATCATGCTTTGTCCAATTAGTTTTCAACATAATGTAGAACTCGATCAATGGGTGTCTTCTTGACAGTTTTTGAGGGCATGTAATGTCATAGGATCTCAAGTCAATATTGAGAATCTCTGAGTCAGAAATGAACCTTTCTGGCTTGCCTGTAGCTGAATACCAAGATTGATATTTGTAAAGAAAATCTTGAAGATGCTTCACCAAAATATGAAGCACCAGCAAGCCATGACAAGGCTGGTAAGAATAAGTATGAGGGACAATGTGTGGGTAATGATGTGGTTTGTGGCAACCTGAACAAACTGTAATTTGTGAAGGGTCAAATGTGAGGAGGTCAATTCTTCAGCTAACAATGATTGTTTTCCTACTAATACACATGTCAGTAACAAAACTTACTTGTTGATTCACTGGAAACAAGTAAACAAAAATGCTTGTGACAATTTTTGTTCTCTGGTTTTATTTCAGTACTCACGACCTGTAAGAAGGCTATTTTTAAGAAGTGTAAAATGCAGATTATAAAATATGTACTTGTTTACAGGAAAAGCTGAATTTAATTCACCTGGATTCATATAATCCTTCAAAAAGAAACATATCATTTGTCTTATGTTGAGTGCCTTATGCAGATGCACGCAGGAGAACAATTACATGCAAATACTAAAATCAATTAATGTCTTTTTATTGAGCTACTGGAGCAGCAGAGCTGATTCAGGGGAATGTTAGTTGGGATCATGAAATTTCCCCCCAATTAAAATAAGCTAATTATATACTCAGTTATTATTCATCACACATAACTTATTTTCTTTTAAATTCCTGTTTAACTATAACGCTACAGATTAGGAGATCTCATATGTACAGCAATATTGTATCAGAGGATATACCAAAGCTGTGCTGCAACAAGGTGAACAATTTTGGATTTCAAACTCCAGTCCCACAAAACCTTCAACTGCAATTTTATCAGGGCTAATCACTAAATTATCAGCCTTTCTTTTTATTAGCAGTGCTGTAACTGTAATGTCTTCATAAGGACATAATTACAAAAAAAAAGGTGCTGGAGAAAGGGAACATTTTGCATACAGCTCCCAAGAGAATCATCAGATATTCCCGTTTGGAACTATTACAGCTGAAATCTGTTGCCACAGATGGGCAGATAAATGGGCAGACTCGGGAATCCAGACCACCTCAGTAACAAGTATAGCAGCTGTAAACTCGGGGGTGGTATCCAATGTCTCAGAAAACACTGTTGCCAGGAAGGACCATAAGATAATAAGATATAGGAGCAGAATTAAGCCCTTTGGCCCATTGAGTCTGCTCCGCCGTTTCATCATGGCTGATCCATTTCCCTCTCAGTCCCAAACTCTTGTTAGCTGCACTTCTCTGGAATGCATATATGGGTATTGTCCCATCTCCTCAAAATTCTGTTACAGTGGAGGGTATTTCATGATGCTGTGCTACCCAGTCCTACTCACTTGTGAATGTGCTTGTGATGTTGTCAAGGAATGACTTAACTTCTTTACTCGTCAGTGGTTCTCATGCAGTCCAGACAATTTCCTTAAGGTTTTAGGGATTGGTGGGTGGGGGAGATGGTATGGAATCAGCGCACTTAGGAGGCTCCATTGGAGGTTGAGGGTGGAAATGGGGAACAGAACAATATTTGAAACTGGCAGAGGAGTGGGTGGTAGGCAGCACTTGATATTGGAGTATTGGCTTAGTATTACCACATGTACCGAAACGGACTGAAAAACTTAGTTTTCAAGCCATCCATGCAGACTATTTCAAAACAAGCGCATGGAATGGGCTGCTGGCAGTGGTGGTGGAAGCAGAAATGATAGGGTCTTTTAAGAGACTCCTAGGTAGGTATATGGAGCTTAGGAAAATAGAAGCTATGGGTAAGCCTAGGCAGTTCTAAGGTAAGGACATGTTCAGCATAGCTTTATGGCCCAAAGGGCCTGTATTGTGCTGTAGGTTCTCTATATTTCTTGTTTTTCTTCATATTCCATCATGCCCTGACTAATCAAGAATCTTTCAACCTTTGCCTTAAATGTACCCAATAACTTGGCTTCCACAACTACCTGTGGCAAGGAATTTCCACCACCTTCAACAAAATTTGATCATTAAATAAAGTTTTTCATTATGCTGCATTACAGCATCCCAAAATGTCAACCCCTCCTCAAAACTCTGGTTCGCTTTTCTCACCCTTTCCCATCCAAAAAAGGAGATGCACCACTTGTCCTTTTACCGGGTTCTTCCCACCATCTAGGGACCAAATTGTTCTTCCAAGTGAACCAACAATTCACTTGAAGTCCAGGTAAAACTGCAAGTTCCTAAGGCCACCCCTCCCTGCCATCTATCCGACTAATGTTCAATCTGGATTATAAAACCGAAAACCTCAGAGCAAGACTGCAGTACCAGAGGGGCATCAGGGATTGTTGTGTACTCTGCTTCTCAGAGACGACACACGCTCCAGGCCAAGGGCTGCTTCATCAACCGCATGGAGTTGATAGCAACATCAGGTAAAGGCAGAGGCAGTGGTGTTCGCTTCATAATTAACTCACAGACGTAGCAGTTCATTCTCATTCCTGCTCCACTGACCTGGAACATCTGGCAGTCAACTGTCATATACGTTCAAGATAATCATTGGGTTTGTGGCTTGGACTTATTCTTTTAGGTTTATAGGAATGGTTTGTGGGGACAGCATGGGAAGTTAAGATAGAGATAGGATTGTGGTTTATGAGAAATCAAGGGCATTAAATAAAGAGCCAGAGGTCAGAGTGCTCCACGGTCGGAGGCCAGTGATCCCCGGGATGGAGGTTTGAGGACTGTAGGCCCCGAGAACAAGGATGGGTGATTCCTGAAGTCAGTGACTCCTGGAACCAGAGGCCTGAGGTTGGTTGGCTGATCCTGAAATCAGATTTGCATGATTGGCAATTCCTAAGCCCTCAAGTCTGAAGGTTGAAGCCCAAATATTGAGGACCTTATTCGCTGAGACCAGAGGTCAGAAGCTAATGTCTGCAAGTCCACAGTCACAGTCTGGAATTGAGGCTTGGAGGCAGCCTGTACTGGGATTGAAGTTTGGAGGTTGAAACCCCATTGTCGGTGATTTCAAAGTCATATCCTATGATTGACAAGTCAGGAGGTCAAAGCCCCTACGTCATTGAGTCCAGAGGTCCGAGGTCTGTGAGTTCAGGTCATGGTCATGAGGTTCCCCAGAGGTGGCCTGTCCTGAGGTTGGAAGCCCGTGTGTGTTTGTGGGTAGGCCAGGGGCATGTTTTGCTGTTATTGCTTGTTATATGTGATTGCATGTTGTTCTGAACATTGTGGACATGCAATGTGGGCGCTGGAATTTGTGGTGTCACTTGAAGGCTGCCTGGTGCACATCCTCTGATTATATTGGTTGTTAATGCCAATAGTGTATTTCATTGTATGTTTTGATGTACATGTGATAAATAATAAATCAATCTAAAAATCTGTATCTAAAATCTACTTGCTGAGGGAGTTCTCCATCATCATTCTTTAATGGTGTACTTTCCACCCTGATGGATATTAAGCTGATACCAGAGGGGCTGAGCATTATGATCAACAGTCATGAAACTGCACACCTTGATCCATTTCTGATCTTTAGGATGTCTGCAACCTGGCTAGCTTTAAGAAGTCTCTGATCAACAACCACCAACATGTCACTTGCAGAATTGGAGGAGCTAGCGCGCTCGATCACTGTTACACCGCCATCAAAAACACGAACTATACTGCCCCATGCCTGCACTTTGGCAAGACTGATCACTTCTTCCAACAAATATCAAGTTTTACACCAAGTGAAACTCCTTTACATAGCCGTTTAGATTTACAATTTGTACTTAAGCTTGATGGCCCTGTTTCAGCCATCTTGAGACTAAATAATATGGAAAACTCTTGAAAAGAAAACTACTGGATAGCACAATTTACCAACTGTGCTGAAAAATCTAACACATTATTTGCACATGTATTAAAAAGTGCGAGTTGCAAAACAAGACAAAATTTGCTGCTTCTTTCACATTTTGTGTTTATTTATTCCCCCCGCACTCACATTTCAATCCTGTAAGAGTTAATTTTATTACTATCTTGGTTTTTTGGGTTGTGATTTATGAATTCTCCAAGGGTGAATTTTCATATCTCAAATTCCTGTAACATGGGCTCACCTGTGTGGAGCTTAGCTAATTTTTTTCTCTCAAGATAGATGGCATTAATGCTGTAACCCCACCTGATGTACCACTGTTCACATTGCAATCGTTGAAGATGATTTCAATTCATTGTCAGTTCACTGGTCAGATTCAACTGTTCAATACAGGTTCATAGACCTTTTTGAACACATATCTCTCTTTGAATTACGATGCAGTTACTGAAGTTACATCAATTACATTTAACCTGTTGATCACATGTTCACCTTCAACATAAGTTTCCATGTGGTGGGAGGAACAGAGCTATTACATTTGGATTGAAACTGAGTATTGAATTATATATTTGTACTACGATGGGATTGTTCATTTTGCATCCCTAGTGACACTGCAGTAGCAATGCTGATTGGCAGCGTAATATCACTGGTATTAATTTATAATCTGCTACTAGGATAAACAATTTGCCTATTAAAAATAATGACTTTATTTATTCCAAATACCATTCCAAGTGTTTCTTTCTTGATTTGCACTGACTTTTGTGCAAAGGCAAAGTGATAGGGTTTCCTTTCTCAGTATTCATCATTTATCATTAAGTAACTTGACACATCAGTTGAAAGAGTACAGTGAAAATTTACAAGGATGTTGCTGAGTCTGAAAGACCTGAATTATATGGAAAGATTGAATAGATTAGAACTTCATTCCTTAGAATGTAGAAATTTGAGAGGAGATTTGATAGAGGCATTCAAAATTATGAGGGGTATAGATGAGGGGTAATTGCAAGCAGGTTTTTTTCCACTGAGGTTGGGTGGGACTGCAACTAGCGGTCATTGGTTAAGGATGAAAGGTGAGAAGTTTAAAGGGACCATGAGTGAAACTTCTTCAGTCAGAGGTTCGTGAAAGGGTAGAATGAGCTGTCTGCACAAGTGGTGTATGCAAGCTCAATTTCAATATTTAAGTGAAGTTTGGATAGGTACGTGGATAGTAGGGATATGGAGGGCTATGTTCCTGGTGCAGGTAGATGGTGTAGGCAGTTTAAATGGTTCAGCACAGACTAGATGGGCTGAAGAGCCTGTTTTCATGCTGTACTTCACTATGCACTTTTTTGCTCCTGACTCCACATCACTTCATACCCTTTAATATTGGTGATGTAATGGTGTGAGTATCATCAAAGGTCAGGAACAAATCATGCAAACTATGGCAGCATTCCTCTGATTGGAATGAAGACACCTGCCTCTGGAAGGCTAAAGAGTGGGGAAGTATTACACTTGATCAGAGAAAAAAAAAATCATAACCTCTAATGATTAAGTTCCATGGATACTCTAGTTGAATCCCTGGGTTAGCCTACCCTATTCAATTCACATTGTATCAATAATATTCCACTGTCTCCCTTCCAGGGCCTAGAACTTTAATCTTACAACACACACAAAATGCTGGTGGAACGCAGCAGGCCAGGCAGCACCTAAAAGAAGAAACACAGTCGACGTTTCGGGCCGAGACTCTTCGTCAGCACTGTTTAATCTTACAATGTTTCTGGCCTAGCTATAGTTTGAAAGTGCTGAGCACCTCTGTGCATTAATCTTTAGCCACCAGGCTAACCTATTCAACTTAATATCTGGTGGATCTGAGTTAGTGTCAGATGGAATGACCCAGTACATTACTTATCTGTGATGTGGTGGGAGGCAGTGACATTGATATGCACATAGTAATGTTAAACAGTGTGGTCAAGCCATATTGAATTCAATTCAAATTTAATTATCATCCAACCATACATGAGTACCCATGAATACAGCCAAATGAGAGACCGTTACTCCAGGGACAAGCTGCAAAATACAGTACCAACAGTCACATAGCACATACAACCATGCAATCAAAGAGCCCAGGCTTGAGCGATCAATGCTGCAGGAATCTGAATTTGACCACAATAGACCTTGTCTTCTCACAAACAAGAGAAAATCTGCAGATGCTGGAAATCTTTGTGTGAGAGCTTGTCTTTTGCCAAGCGAACACTGGAGACAGCACCGATTCCAGCCTGGATGCTGCACCACATCATCCCTGGTGGAGCGTATCAGCTCTGATGCCTCTCCTTGCAGCTCTAAACAGGTGACACAATGGCTTGAGGCCCTGAGTCCACTGAATGCTGCAAAATCTGCAGTCGACCACAATAGAGTTTGCTTCTGGCGAGCAAACACTGGAGGGTGGGGGCCTGGGGGGGCAGCACGGACTCCAGCCTGGAAGCTGCACCACACTGGCCAAGCTGGAGTGCACCGACTTTGCTGCCTTACTTCTGGTGGCTGTAAACAGGTGACACTGCAGCTTGAGGGCTAGAACTCACTATAACTGAGGCCATGCAGCTCCCCCACTGTCTGTCCTTGCTGTCAGCCAATAAATCAATGAATCAAACTTGCGGGATTTCACATTAACAATGTCCAAAAGGGTCTTGCAATCACAAGAAAAGCGACCAAGATGGTCACTCTCTATTAGACTTCATGCCTCCTTCGATCAGGCATCAGCACGATGTGCCGCTACTTCATTTTCTTCAGTAATGAGCAACTCACTGATGGGATAGACCTGCAGAACTTTAAGCTCTTAATGATCTTGTGATCATAAAAAATATGTTTACAGATGCATGTAGGTAAATTTTCAGATAAATCTCTGTTCTGCAACAACCGCCTCTGTCTGTCGATGGAGTAGCACTAATTCTGTGCTGCTGTTAGTTTTCTCTCCCTCCCCACAGCTTAAATTTTGAATTTAAAATTTTTAATTGCTGATTCTTGAAGGGGAGTAATATGTCTATGTCTATGAGAAGTGGGAAGAATCTGCATGAACCTACTGACAAAGGTAATGGAAAAGGAAAGATGCCGAAGGAAATGCCAGCATGGGCTGAAGATATCGTTCGGACACTGAATTCAATTCAAGATTAGAATAAGGTAATTAAAGATCAACTGGAAAAAAATAATAATGAAATGAAGTTATTTCTGGGAAAACTTAAAGATGTGGAAACTCAGGTTTCTAAACATGAAGAGGAATTGAAGTCAACTAAGCAAAAGCTATCTGAAACTACAACCCGTTTGGAAAAGTATCATAATAAGATTATTGATCTGGAAACTAAGTCTCGCCGAAACAACATATGAATTGTTGGATTGCAAGAAGGAGCTGAAAATGGAGACTTAACGGTTTACTTTGGTAAGCTCTTTCATGATCTATTTCCGACTATTTTATCACAGCCGCCTGCTATTGAAAGAGCGCACAGGCTGTCCACTTTGAAATTTAAAGACTCAACCAGACCAAGATTTATTTTGGTTTGTTTTCATCACTTTAAAATTAAAGATCAAATAATGCGACAGGCAAGAAAACAGAGTTTTCAGATTCAATGAGTCTGAGCTCTGTTTTTATGATGATTATCCAAAAGAAGTAATGGAACAAAGAGCAAGATTTGCTTTAGTAATGAAACAAGCATATGATAAGAAACTATTTCCCTCTTTGAGTTACCTGACAAGAATGGAAGTTTTTCCTCCTAAATCTTCCCCACACACTTTCTTTGACCCAAAAGTCGCGCTGGACCGCCACTAACGTTACTACCGAATGAACTATCTGAAAAGCTGTTTGATTATCTGTATATTACTCACATTTTGAAAAGAAGATATATGAAGGCTATTTGGATATTTCATTGACAGATTAATAAAAGAAGATAAGAAAACCTGCTCATCATTACATTCTATTGGATTTTTTTTTGGAAAGATTTACGGTTAAAGTTTGACTGTTTAAATGGTCAATTACATATTTGACTGAGAAAAGAGGATAAAAGGATTTGTTCCTTTTATCTAATATTTTGTTTGTTTTTTTTGTTGTTTCTTAACTTACTAACTGGTAGCTTTTTTTCCCTACCAATAGGGTTTCTTTTTACATATATATATCTGGGAGGGTTTAATTACTATGATATTACTAATTAATATTTTCATAAATTTAGTTCAGTTAAATATACTATTAACCTTTTTTTATCTGTTTTATTATAGCACCCTATAGCTGAATTTAAAGTTTTCTGAGAGATTTAAAGCTAAACTTAAGATGGCGCTGGTTTTTCTCTCTAAGAGATTATATTATTTTGGTTCTTTTTCTGTTTAATACATGATGGAATGTAAACACTCTCCTTTGTCAAGACATTACTGTCTTTCTTGCAAGGTCATTTTTATTTTCTTTGTGTGCTGGCTGGGGGGAGGGAGAGACGAGACCGACAGAGCGGCCTGTGGCTTCGTATTCTATCTTAGTTCGCTTGCCTTTTTTTTGGGCTTGTGGGTTTAGAGTTAGGAGTTCTTTCCTATTGGGTGGTTCCGGAGCATGCGTATTTTCTATGTGGTTGTATTCTTCATCACTGCCATCTTTGATAATCCCGTATTGGTATGTGTTCTGTGCATGTATAAAGTAAATTGGAATAAAATTATAGTATGGCAGTTAAACGGATTAATGTAATAAGTTGGAATGTACATGTTTGGAATCATCCTATTAAATGAAAAAAGACTATTAAAATTATTAATCGATTCCAACCTGATATAATTTTTGCTCAGGAGATGCATATCAGGGCGGGAGATCAATATAGATTTTTTTGCTGGTGGAATGGAATACAGCTCCATGCTACTTCCCAGAGCAAAACTAAGGGCGTGTCTATCTTTATTAAATCTAATATATTTACTCAAGAGGATATTGAATCAGATTCTAATGGTAATTGTTAAAGGAGTGATTTGTAATAGAATGGTTGTTTTGGTTAATTTGTATGGTCCTAATTTAGATGATCCTTTTTTAAAAAAAATATTTGCTTTGCTGCCAGATTTAAATGAATATATGTTGATAATGGGTGGGAATTTTAACTGTTGTTTAAATCCTATGATTGACAAGAGCTCAACTAATCAGCGATTTCCAAATCGTTCTGCATCAATTATTAACTCTGATTGACCGATTTTGGGTTGATCGAATTATAGAGGCATTTACACCCTGATAACAGAGAATATTCCTTTTTTTCATGTTTATAAAAAATATTCGAGGATTGATTATATTATAGTTGATCCCCGTCTTTTGCCTAATGTTAAAAACTGTGAACATGACGCTATTGCTATATCTGATCATGCGCCTTTGAGTTTGTCCTTTGAATTTGACGATGTCATTTTTGGCTGTCCAACATGGCACATGTCTCAGATTTTATTGCAAAACTCTGACTTTATCAGTTTTATCCTTGCAGCTCTAAACAGGCGACACAATGGCTTGAGCCCCTGAGTCCACTGAATGCCGCAAAATCTGCAGTCGACCGCAATAGAGTTTGCTCCTGGGGGGCAGCACGGACTCCAGCCTGGAAGCTGCACCACACTGGCCAAGCAGGAGTGCACTGACTTTGCTGCCTTACTTCTGGTGGCTGTAAACAGGTGACACTGCAGCTTGAGGGCTAGAACTCACTATAACTGAGGCCATGCAGCTCCCCCACTGTCTGTCCTTGCTGTCAGCCAATAAATCAGTGAATCAAACTTGCGGGATTTCACATTAACAATGTCCAAAAGGGTCTTGCAATCACAAGAAAAGCGACCAAGATGGGCACTCTCTATTAGACCGCGCCTCCTTCGATCAGGCATCAGCACGATGTGCCGCTACTTCATTTTCTTCAGTAATGAGCAACTCACTGATAGGATAGACCTGCAGAACTTTAAGTTCTTAATGATCTTGTGATCATAAAAAATATGTTTACAGATGCATGTAGGTAGATTTTCAGATAAATCTGTTCTGCAGAACTTCATAAGTAAGTTTGATGAAGTTATATTCAATTTTTGCTAAAGCTGCAAGAAAGAACTCCAAGTCTAACTGCAGTTCCCTAAGCCTGTCCCTCCCTACCATCCTCCTGGCTACTGTACAATTTCTGGAGAATAAAACAGAAGACCTGAGAGCAAGAGCTATCCAGTCCATGCAGTGGATGAAGCAGCCCTTGGGCTGGAGCACTATGTCCAGAGTGCTGGAGGTGAGAAATATATCTGAGAAGCATAGTACTTAACAGTCTCTGATGTCCCCCTGGTACTGCTATTTATGGCAAGTATCTGGAAAATAATTTATTTGCCCTAAATTTCTTTGCAGCTACAGCATTCATTACTTGCCTACATAAGTCTTCATTGATCACATATGGATCACCTTACCACCATCACCAACCGTTCTATCCTACCACTTGGCTGTGCTGCTGCTTTCCTGTATACAGGCAGAGACTGAAGAGCATGCCACCGGAGATGAAGATTATGAAGAGTTGGTAAAGAGATATAGAAGAACAAATAATACAACTGCATTGAATCAGTAGACTGGGCAACAGATTTCACATCACATGCTGCTGATAATAAACCTGATTTTGATTCTGAGACCTGAATGCATCTGCCACAGTTGTCACTGACATCATAAGGAACTGCATGGACGGGTATGTACCCACAACAACTACCATTTGAGTCGGCACAGTCGTGCAGCAGTTTGCGTGATGCTAGTGCAGCTCAGGATGTTCTGGAGTTCAGAGTTCAATTCCAATGCTGTCTTTAAGGAATTTGTATGTTCCCCTGTTACAGCAACTCATTGATCTGTAAGGGTCTTTTCTGCAAATAAATAAACAAACAACTAAATAAATAAACAGACATTTCAAGTCTCCCAACCAGAAGCCTTGGATGAACTGGGAGACTTACAATCTGCTGAAGGCTAAACACCATATCTGCCAGGATAACCAAGGGCTTGAAGAATTCAAGGGCTTTTTCAACCTCGCCCTCTGTGGTCTGTGGTTCCCACCTGCTTCAAAAGAATATCTACTTTATCAGTGCCTAAGAAGGGCTGGTGACCACCATATTGTAGCATTAGAATTCACCATAACAATGTGCTCCAAGAGATTGCTTATGATGTGAGTGAACTCCAGATTCAGAAATGACTTGGATCCTCTTCAGTTTGCCTATCATCACAACAGGTCAACAGCAGATGCCTCTCACTGTCTGCTCACTCAGATCAGAATCAACACTAAAAACTCCTCCAACCTTATCACCAATCCACAAGACCTGCACCTCTGAATTGCCCTTTGCAAATAGATCTTTTAATTTCTGATCAACAGATCTTAATCAGTATGGATTAGTAACAATATCAATGACCCTGATTGCCTCACAATGGATGTCCAACCCCTATAGACGTCTTCCTTGATCAGGTTCTTTCTGAACAACAGACATAACCAGTTCCCCTCCACCACCACTCTTCTACGTCTGGTGGAGCTGGTTTGCACCCTCAAGAATTTCACTTTCTTCTCCTCCCACACGGTGTAACCTTGGTCACATGCATGCAACCCAGCTAAGGCCGCCTTTTTGTTGGCTATGTGGAATGGTCCATGTTCCAAACCTACACTGGTAAAGCCCCTCAAACTCTTTCTGGGCAACATTGGTGACTGTATTACTGCTGCTTCCTGCATCAATGCTGATCTTGTCATTCTAAGTAACATTGCTTCCAATTTCCATCTTGACCTCAAATTTACTTGGTTCATCTCTCTCACCCTCTCCTGTTTCTGAATTCCTTTGCCTCTATCTCTGGAGACAGACTATCTATTGATATATTTTATAAACCTATCTTCCCATCCTGTCACCTGTAAAAATGGTATTCCTTTTTCTCAGTTCTTCTCTCTCTACTGCATCTGTCCTCAGGGTAGCCCCTTCATTCTAGAACATCTGAATTGTTTTACTTCTTCAAAAAAATGGGGTTCCTCTTCCACGACTATTGATGCTGCCCTCACCTGCAACTCCTCCATTTCCAGCATATCTGCCCTTAGCCCGTCCTCCCACTGCCATAAATGGAATAGGGGTCACCTTATCCTTAACTACCATCAGACAAGCCTCAGTATACATACATCGTTCTCCCACTAAGCACATCTTTCCCTCCCCGTCCTCTCCAACTCTCTGCTTTCAGTAGTAATCACTCTCTACATGACTGCCTTGTCCACTTGTCCCTCCCCACTGATCTTCCTCATGGCACTTATCCCTGTTAGTGGGACAAGTTCTACTCCTGCCCCTATACCATTTCCTTCACCACCATTCAGAGCCCCAAACAGTCCTTCCAGGTGAGACAGCACTTCACCTGTGAGTCTGTAAGGGTCTGTATATTGTGTCCAGTGATCCCAGTGTGGCTTCCTCTGTATCGGTGGCAACCTCTTGCACTGCCATGGACTTGTGTTTGATTAAGTTTTTTCATATACTAATATATTGCTTTTGCACATTGTTTTTCACTGGTATGATTTAATGTATGTTATATTTTGTGTGTTACCCTTATCAGTATGTCTGTGCTGCTGCCCCAAGCAAGTTTATCATTGTATCTGTCCCTTACCATGCTTGTGCACAAGATAATAAACTCAATTTGATCTGACTAGTGAGAACTTCCCTGTGAAAGCTGTGCCAATCCCCTCATTGACAGACATGGCACAGCATATAACCACATAACCATATAACAATTACAGCATGGGAACAGGCCATCTTGGCCCTTCTAGTCCATGCTGAATGCTTACTCTCATCTAGTCCCACTGGCCCGCACTCAGCCCATAACCTTCCATTCCTTTCCTGTCCATAGACCTATCCAATTTTACTTTAAATGACAATACCAAACCTGCCTCTACCACTTCTACTGGAAGTTCGTTCCACACAGCTACCACTCTCCGAGTAAAGAAATTCCCCCTCATGTTACCCTTAAACTTTTGCCCCCTAACTCTCAACTCATGTCCTCTTGTTTGAATCTCCCCTACTCTCAATGGAAAAAAGCCTATCCACGTCAACTCTATCTATCCCCCTCATAATTTTAAATACCTCTATCAAGTCCCCCCTCAACCTTCTATGCTCCAAAGAATAAAGACCTAACTTGTTCAACCTTTTCCATGTAACTTAGCTGCTGAAACCCAGGTAACATTCTAGTAAATCTTCTCTGTACTCTATTTTGTTGATATCTTCCCTATAATTCGGTGACCAGAAATGTACACAATACTCCAAATTCGGCCTTACCAATGCCTTGTACAATTTTAACATTACATCCCAACTCCTATAGTCAATGCTCTGATTTATAAAGGCCAGCATACCAAAAGCTTTCTTCACCACCCTATCCACATGAGATTCCACCTTCAGGGAACTATGCACCATTATTCCTAGATCACTCTATTCTACTGCATTCTTCAGTGCCCTACCATTTACCATGTATGTTCTATTTGGATTATTCCTACCAAAATGTTGCACCTCACACTTATCAGTATTAAACTCCATCTGCCATCGTTCAGCCCACTCTTCTAACTGGCCTAAATCTCTCTGCAAGCTTTGAAAACCTACTTCATTATCCAGAACGCCACCTACCTTAGTATCATCTGCATACTTACTAACCCAATTTACCACCCCATCATCCAGATCATTAATGTATATGACAAACAGCATTGGACACAGTACAGGTCCTTGAGGCACACCACTAGTCACTGGTCTCCAACCTGACAATTAGTTATCTGCCACTACTCTCTGGGCATCTCCCATCCAGCCACTGTTGAATCCATTTTACTACTTCAATATTAATACCTAACGATTGAACCTTCCTAACTAACCTTCCATGTGGAACCTTGTCAAAGGCCTTACTGAAGTCCATATAGACAACATCTACTGCTTTACCCTCATCAATTTTCCTCGTAACCTCTTCAAAAAATTCAACAAGATTTGTCAAACATGACCTTCCACGCACAAATCCATGCTGACTGTTCCTAATCAGACCTTGTCTATCCAGATAATTATATATACCATCTCTAAGAATACTTTCCATTAATTTACCCACGACTGATGTCAAACTGACAGGCCTATAATTGCTAGGTTTACTCTTAGAACCCTTTTTAAACAATGGAACCATATGAGCAATACGTCAATCCTCCGGCACCATCCCCATTTCTAATGACATTTGAAATATTTCTATCAGAGCGCCTGCTATTTCTACACTAACTTCCCTCAAGGTCCTAGGGAATATCCTGTCAGGACCCAGAGATTTATCCACTTTTATATTCCTTAAAAGTGCCAGTACTTCCTCCTCTTTAATCATCATAGTTTTCATAACTTCCCTACTTGTTTCCCTTACCTTACACAATTCAATATCCTTCTCCTTAGTGAATACCGAAGTAAAGAAATTGTTCAAAATCTCCCCCATCTCTTTTGGCTCCACACATAGCTGTCCACTCTGATTCTCCAAAGGACCAATTTTATCCCTCACTATCCTTTTGCTATTAATATAACCCTTTGGATTTATTTTGACCTTACTTACCAAAGTAACCTCATATCTTTTAGCTTTTCTAATTTCTTTCTTAAGATTCTTCTTACATTCTTTATATTCCTCGAGCACCTCATTTACTCCATGCTGCCTGTATTTATTGTAGATATCTCTCTTTTCCCTAACCAAGTTTCCAATATCCCTTGAAAACCATGGCTCTCTCAAACTTTTAACCTTTCCTTTCAACCTAACAGGAACATAAAGATTCTGTACCCTCAAAATTTCACTTTTAATTGTTCTCCATTTCTCTATTACATCCTTTCCATAAAACAAGTTGTCCCAATCCCCTCCTTCTAAATCCTTTCGCATCTCCTCAAAGTTAGTCTTTCTGCACTGGCAAGGATTCATGGCATCCTTACCAGGCATTGCACATGGCTTACATTGTGGAAATTGCAACTTATATTGGGGCCAGAAGATCTGAAAAGAATAATAGTTCTTTCCCCCTGAAAACCCCATCCTTTAACCAGCAGTCATAACTACCAAGGTATCATAATAAATGCATGTGTTTATTTTGAGAATGTTTAGTTGAGCTGCTACTCTCATGTTCCTGACTACCAATGTTTTACTATTTATGACAAGGTTTCAATACTATTTCACAAGCAATCTAAAGCATGGGAGGTGGTAAGCAGAAGGTATATGTTTTTGGTGCATAATTCATTATAGGAACTGATGTTCTAGGACCT
This sequence comes from Hemitrygon akajei, assembly GCF_048418815.1. Classification (NCBI taxonomy): domain Eukaryota; kingdom Metazoa; phylum Chordata; class Chondrichthyes; order Myliobatiformes; family Dasyatidae; genus Hemitrygon; species Hemitrygon akajei. Next base: position 63,072,978 of record NC_133126.1, read on the forward strand.
TCCTCAATTATCTGCTTTTTATTACACCAGTATTTGAACGATAATTTAATTAAAAATGAGTGCAGCACTGAAGATGTTTAATTTCCTAGTGAAATATATGTGAAATTGGAGGTAAACGTGTTGATTGATTCTCTATATTTGTTTTAGTAAGTGCCAATATGCTAACTATGGGTGCCAATCTTGGTATTTTTCCTATGACTCAGGTCCTTGACTCTGAAATGTACAGAAGATAGGGTTCACTACTAATCAGCAGACCATGAACTTGGTGATTGGTTAAAGGTTTTGTTTTTTGGACACCCTTTTCCTCAGTTAGCTCAAAATTGTAGTGGTGCATGAGGGGAATCAGTTAACCCTAAACCTGCAGAAATGGAGTGGAAGCAGGTTATCCTTGAATCCAATGGACTGCCAAGATCCTGCCAGTCAAATATAGTTTTAGAACTTTCTTTTACTCCTTCCATCTTAAATATTTGAATAAATTTATTTTGTATTTTTAATTACCGTGATTCCTGATTAAATGTTTGCTGATCTTATTCTGTATTATACTGTGATAATCAATAGAGTCGACCCTTGAAAGCTGTTTGATCTTATTATGTACCTGGCCATGTGCTGATGACTGTGCGGGCTAGTTAACAGAGGTTTGACAAAAGCATTTTCAACATCTCTCTGGAATAGTCCACTGTTCATCAAGTTGGCAGATGACACAACAGTGGTTAACCTCATTAACGACTATGATGAGACAGCTTACAGAGAGGAGGTGGAGTGTTTGGTAGAATGGTGTGAGCACAACAACTTGATCCTCAGTGTAACAAGGACCAAATAGATGATCATGGACTTTAGGAAGGTGCAAACTGACCACTATTCACTGCACATGTTGGTCCTCCATGTAGAGAGTTAGGAGCACCATATGTCTTGCAGTGCACGTAGTAGACGAGCTCACCTTGTCCCTCAACACCACCTCTTTGGTCAAAAACACAGTTGTACCTCTACTTCCTGAGAAGATTGAGGTGAGTAAGGCTCCTCCCCCATTCTCCCATTGTAACCAGTTTTTACAGGAGCACCATTGAGAGTGCCTTGACCAGCTGAATCACAGTCTAGTATGGGAATTGCAAGGCATCTGACTGCAAGTCCCTACAAAGGATTGTGAGGACTGCTGACAGGATTATTGAGGTCTCTCTTCTACTCATTAGAGATATTTATCAAAGGTGCTCTCAGCATTGTCAATAATCCCTCTTATCCATCCAAAAATCTCTACAATCCCTATCATCAAGCAAGAGGTACCGTAGGATTAGAATAAGATCTGTTTGAATGGGAAGCAGCTTCTTCCTCCAGGCTGTAAGGCACTGAACTCCCTGCCAGCACCCAAGTATCATCACGTATGAAGCTCCAGTAGCATTATACTGTTTTCTTTTTAACTTGTGTTATAAATGCATCTTATTATTTGCTAATTTATTTGTGGTAATATTACTTTATTGTTATGTGTGTGAAGTATATATATGTATTGTGCACCTTGGTCGAAAGAAATGTTGTTTTGTTTGGCAGTATACAGTTGAATGACAACAAACTGAACTTGAATTTGATAATGCTGAAGTGATCTAAACTGTGTGTGCAATAAATCAACCACTGTTCATTTTACTAAAGTTAATTATTGTTAGGATTATTATCAGGTTTATTATCATTGGCATTGTTGTTAATTTTTTGTTGTTTGTGACCACAGTACAGTGTAATAAGTAAAAAGTTACTGTGAATTACAATAAGAAATACAACAACAATCAGAAGAGTGATAGTTTGTAAAGATTTCCATGATTACAATATCTGTTGACATTAATTTTGTACATTCATTCCTAAGAAGTGACCATATGAAACCACCTCTGACCCAACAGTATTTAGTGTTAGGGTTGTTTTTTTTACTAATTGTATGCTGTTCAGTGTGCCTTAGCAAAATTCAGTCATGATGATGTTGCTCAAAGCTCTATTGCTCTCACTATAGGTGAATATTTTCAGGTTTACCTCCAATGAATATAAATAAATGTTAATTGAATAATGAACTTAAAATTTTAGATGCTGAATATTATGAGTAAATCAAAGCTTTTCTGTATGATTAATATACTTGGTGCTTTATTTCCAGAGCCGTTTGTTTAGCTCATATAAATCTTGGGCTTATTTTCCTCTTACAAACGAATCACTATTATGAAGCAATCCGCAGATTTACAGATGCCTTAAAAGTTGAGCCAACTTCCACAAAAGCATATGTGTGTCGTGCAGAGGCACACCATAAGGTATGCATGTGCTTGAAACAAAATTGTTAAACCTGAATTTTGCTGCTCGGTTAATCGCTTTTTAATCACTTTATATTTTAATTGATAAATCACAATGATTTCCTCATCTAAAAATAATTTTATTGAAGATTAAACTGAAATACCTTCATTTTGCTTGGTAATCTTGAACTGTGAGGGATAAATCAAGTGTTCATTTTGCACATTGTTTGTGCCTACTTCTAATACAAAATATTTTGTATTAGTAGGATGGCCACTTGTGATGTTTCCCATAGTTAGATAATCTACTGACTTTATGTATGCCTCTGGTTGTGCATAATCTTTAGAAGCACAGTTAATTTTCAGAAGTCACACAATAAACTTTCTATTGCTGCAGTATTATGGCAAATTATGTAGTTTGCATGAGAAGGGAGTCAAGCTTGTCAATTCTAACTTCCATGAATGACTGTAATTTAAATAGATGGCATGGTTTCTAGCAGGTGCAAATTGAGTCTTGTTTAAGAAACTACATCTAAGAATGAAATGTATCACATAGTATGACTTTAATCCATTGTTATATGAGCCACCATTGACATGTGTGAAGCTGTGAGTATATTACCTTAAGGAAAGTAGATAGCTCTCTCACTTTCACTCACTCTCTCTCATGCTCACTCTTTATTTGCTCTTGAACCTATAGTAATGCTAAGGAGCCTACAGGAATTCTATTGGTTTGAATTTAGGAAGTTACTGCTTGAGGAAGAAGCAGGGCATTGATCCATTTCACGGCAAGTAAAGAATGGCGGTGTGAGGAAGCAGACCAGAAATTATGGTAGACGTGTTAGTGAGCTAAAAAAAACTAAACACAGTTAACTTGTTCTGCATATGGAACAAGTAGAGGTGTTTGTGAGGGTGTATATTATTTCTGAGATCCTGGTGGAAAATGCAGAAAGAGTAGCACGGCAGTATAAGACCAGAAGACCATAGATATAGAAGCTGAATTAGGTCATTTGGCCCATGAGTCTTCTGCTCCACCATTTCATCATGGTTGATCTAGTTTTCCCCTGACCAGTCAAGAATCTATTGACCTCTGCCTTAAATATACATAAAGACGGCCTCGACAGCTGCCTGTGGCAAAGAGTTCCACAGATTCACCACCATCTGGCTAAAGAAATTCCTCCTTACCTCTGTACTAAAAGGATGTCCCTCTATTCTGAGACTGTGTCCTCTAGTCTTAGACTCACACCATAGAAAACATCCTCTCCACATCCACTCTATCAAGGTGTTTCACCATTAGATAGATTTCAATGAGGTCACTCCTCATTCTTCTGATTCCCAGTGAATACAGGCCCAGAGCCATCAGATGCTCTTCATATAACAAGCCATTCAATCCTAGAATCATTTTTGTGAACCTCCTTTGAATCCTCTCCAGTTTCAGCACATTCTCTCGCAGATAAGGTGCCCAAACCTACTCACAATACTCCAAGTGAGGCCTCACTAGTGCCTGATAAAGTCTCAGCATTACATCCTTGCTTTTATATTCTAGTCCTCTTGAAATTAATACTAACATCACATTTGCCTTCCTCACCACAGATTCAACCTGCAAATTAACCTTCAGGGAATCTTGCACAAGGACTCCCAAGTCCCTTTGAACCTCAGCACTTTTTGTATTTTCTCTCCATTTAGAAAATAGTCAACCCCTTCATTTCTTCTACCAAGGTGCATGACCATATACTTCCTGACACTGTATTCTATCTGCCAATTTTGCCCATTCTTCTAATCTGTCTAACTCCGTCTGTAGCCTCTCTACTTCCTCAAACTACCCTTCCACCTGTATTCATATTATCTACAACGTTTGCAACAAAGCTATCAATTCCATCATCCAAATCGTTGACAGGTAATGTAAAAAGAATTGGTCCCAACACAGATCCCTGTGGAACACCGCTTGTCTCCGGCAGCCAGTCAGAAAAGGCTCCCTTTAATCCCACTCTTTAACCTGTCAAATCAGCCACTGCTTTTTCCATCCTGCAATACCATGGGCTTGTAGCTTATTAAGCAGCCTCATGTGTGGCACCTTGTTAAAGGCCTTCTGAAAATCCCAGTACACAACATCAACCAATTCTCCTTTCTTTATCCTGCTTGTTACTTCTTTAAAGAATTCCAACGGATTTATCAGGCAAGATTTTCCCTTGAGGAAACCATGCTGACTACAGCCTATTTTATCATGTACCTCCAGGTACCCCAAAGCCACATCCTTAATAACCAACTACAACATCTTCCCAACCACTGAAGTCAGACTAACTGGCCTATACTTTCTTATCTTCTGTCTCTCTCTCTTCTTGAAGAGTGGAGCGATATTTGCAATATAACAGTCTTCCAGAACCATTCCAGAATCTAGTGATTCTTGAAAAATCATTACTAATGCCTCCACGATATCTCAGCCACATCTTTCAGAACCATTGGGTGCACACCATCTGGTCCAGGTGACTTATCGACCTTCAGACCTTTCAGTTTCCCAAGCACCTTCTCTCCAGTTAAGGTAACTTCACACAGTTCATACCCCCTGACAACTGGAACTTCCACCATATTGCTAGTCTCTTCCACAGTAAAGAATAATGCAAAATATTTATTTAATTCATCCACGATTTCCTTGCCCCCCCCCCCATTACTAACTCTCCAGCATCATTTTCCAGAAGTTCAATATCCACTCTTGCCTCTCTTTTATACTTCATGTAACTGAAGAAACTTTTGGTAGCTTCTTTAACATTATTGGCTAGCTTACTTTTGTATTTCATCTTTATCTTTTTAATGTTTTTAATGTTTTCCTGTTGGTTTTTAAAAGGTTTAGAATCCTCAAACTTCCTATTAATCTTTGCTCTATTATATGCCCTCTCTTTGGCTTTTATATTGGCTTTGACTTCACTTGTAGCCATGGTGGTGTCATCTTTCTCTTAGAATCCTTCTTACTCTTTGGGGTGAATATATCCTGTGACTTCCAGGTTGGTTCCAGAAATACCAGCCATTACTACTCTGCCACCATCCCAGCCTGTGTTCTTTTCCAATCAAGTCTGGCCAACTCCTCTTTTATGCCTCTGTAATTCCATTTACTCCACTGTAATACTGATATATATCAGGGATTGTCTACTGAGTCTCTGTGGGTGGAAGTTATGAACAGCTAGGGGTCAATAAATCTACTGGGTGTTTTTTTTATACACCACCCAATAGTAACAGGGACATTGAGGAGCAGATAGGGAGACAGATTCTGGAAAGATGCAATAATAATAGGGTTGTCATGGTGGGAGATTTTAATTTCCCCAATATTGATTGGCACCTCCCTAGAGCAAAAGGGTTTAGATGGGGGGGGGGAGTTGCTTAGGTGTATTAGGTGTGTTCACAAAGGTTTCCTGACACAATTTGTAGATAAGCCTACAAGAGGAAAATCTGTACTTGATCTGGTATTGGGAAATGAACCTGGTCAGGTGTCAGGTCTCTCAGTGGGAGAGCATTTTGGAGATAATGATCATAATTCTATCTCCTTTACCACAGCATTGGAGAGGGATAGGAACAGATCTGTTAGGAAAGTGTTTAATTGGAGTAAAGGGAAATATAAAGCAATCAGGCAGGAACTTGGAGGCATAAATTGGGAACAGATGTTCTCATGGAAATGTACAGCAGAAATGTGGCAAATGTTCAGGAGATATTTGTGTGGAGTTCTTCATAGGTACGTTCCAATGAGACAGACAGGATGGTAGGGTACAGGAACCATGGTGTACAAAGGCTGTTGAAAATCCAATCAAGAAGAAAAGAAAAGCTTACGAAAGGTTCAAAAAACTAGTTAATGATAGAAATCTAGAAAATTATAAGGCTAGCAGGAAGGAGTTTAAGAATGAAATTAGGAGAGCCAGAAGGGGCCATGAGAAGGCCTTGGTGAGCAGGATTAAGGGAAACCCCAAGGCATTTTTCGAGTATGTGAAGAGCAAGAGGATAAGACATGAGACAATAGGACCAATCAAGTGTGACAGTGGAAAAGTGTGTATGGAACCGGAGGAGATAACAAAGGTACTTATAAACCAGAGAGTCTTACTTCAGTGGCTGGTAAGTTGATGGAGAAGATGCTGAGATGCAGGATTTAAGAACATTTGGAAAGGCATAATATAGCATGGCTTTGTCAATGGCAGGTCATGTTTTACAAGCCTGATTAAATTTTTTAAGGATGTGACCAAACACATTGATGAAGGTAGAGCAGTAGATGTAGTGTGTTTGGATTTCTGCAAGGTATTTGATAAGGTATCCCATGTAAGGCTATGATGCACCAGGGCATCAGGCCTCAATCGCCTTTATACAGGGGTCTGTGGGAGGAGCCACAGGAGCAGTCCAGACAGGTATATGTAGTTCATCACAGGCTATTTGAGAAAATAAGGAGGCATGGGATCCAAGGGGACCTTGCTTTGTGGATCCAGAATTAGCTTGCCCACAGAAGGCAAAGAGTGGTTGTAGACAGGTCATATTCTGTATGGAGGTTGGTGACCAGTGGTGTGCCGCAGGATTCTATTCTGGGACCTCGTCTCTTTGTGATTTTTATAAATGAGCTGGATGAGGAAGTGAAGGGATAGGTTAGTAAATTTGCTGATGACACAAAGGTTTGTGGTGGTGTGGCTAGTGTGGAGGGCTGTCAGAGATTACAATGGGAAATCAATAGGATGCAAAAATGGGCTGAGAAGTGGCAGATGGAGTTCAACCCAGATAAGTGTGAGGTGGACCGTTTTGGTAGGTCAAATATGATGGCAGAATATAGTATTAATGGTAAGACTCTTGACTGTGCAGGATCAGAGGGATCTTGGGGTCCATAGGACATCAAAGCTGCTGCGCAGGTTGACTCTGGTTAAGAAGGCATACGGCGCATTGGCCTTCATCAATTGTGGGATTGAGTTTAGGAGCCGAGAGGTAATGTTGCAGCTATATAGGACCCTGGTCAGACCCCACTTGGAGAGCTGTGCTCAGTTCTGCTCACTTCACTACAAGAAGGATGTGAAAACTATAGAAAGGGTGCAGGGGAGATTTACAAGGATGTTGCCTGGATTGGGGAGCATGCCTTATGAGAATAGGTTGAGTGAACTTGGCCTTCTCTCCTTGGAGTGATAGAGGATGAGAGGTGACCTGATAGAGGTGTATAAAATGATGAGAGGCATTGATTGTGTGGATAGTCAGAGGCTTTTTCCCAGGGCTGAAATGTCTAACATGAGAAAACACAGTTTTAAGTGCTTGGAAGTAGGTACAGAGGGGATGTCAGGGGCAATTTTTTTATGCAGAGAGTGGTGAGTGCGTGGAATGGGCTGCCGGCAACTATGGTGGAGGTGGATACGATAGGGTCTTTTAAGAGGCTCCTGGATAGGTACATGGAACTTAGAAAAATAGAGGGCTATGGGTAACCCTAAGTAATTTCTAAAGTAACTACATACTAGAAATTCCCTCTCCTGAAATTCAGCACCGCCCTGATTTTCCCAATCGACCTGCATATAGAAGTCTCCCTTGACTATTGTAACATTGCCCTTTTGCCATGCATTTTCTATCTTCCACTGTAATTTGTGGGCCACATCTTTACTATTGTTTGGGGGTCTGTATACAATTCCCAGAAGGTTCTTTTTACCATTGCATTTCCTTAGCTCTATACACAATGATTCACACCTATGTCACCTCCTTCTAATAATTTTTCATTTTTACCAACAAAGCTATGCTGCCCCCTCTGCCTTACGCCTATCCTTTCGATACAATGTGTATGCTTGGACATTAATCTTTCAGGTATGATTCAGTGATGCCTACATCATACAATGTGCAAATGCTGCAAGTTCATCTACCTTATTTTATATACTGTGCCCATTCAGATACAATGCCTTCAGTCCTGTATTCACCCTTTTTGATTTTGTTGCAACATGCTCAACTTTTTGATTCCTAACTTTGTCTGTGTTACCAACATCTGCTTCCACGACCTCTCCACTAACTGTTCTGTCACTTTGGTTCCCATCCCACTGCAACTCTAGTTTAAACCCCACCATACAGCATTAACAAATCAAACCACTAGGGTATTAGTCCCCTTCCAGTTCAGGCACACACTGTCCCTTCTGTACAGGTCCTAACTTCCCTGGAAGAGAGCCCAATGATCCCAAAATCTTATACCCTTCTTCCAACACCAGCTCCTTGGCCACATATTAAACTGTATAATCTTCCTAATTCTACCCTCACTAGCATGTAGCATGGGTAGCAATCCTGAGATCACAATCCTGGAGGTCCTGTCCTTTAACTTAGCACTTAACTCCCTGAACTCCCTATGCAGAACCTCATCATTTGTTCTACCAATGTCATTGGTACCTCCATGGACCATGACTTCTGGCTGTTCACCCTCCCATTTTCGAATGCCGAGGACATGATCCGAGATATCCTGTACCCTGGCAACTGGGAGGTAACATACCATCTGGGAATCTCATTCTCACCCACAGAACCTCCTGTCCTTTCCCTTAACTAATGAATCCCCTATCACCATAGTGTGCCTCTTCTTCCCCCTTCCCATTTGAGTCACAGAGGCAAATTCAGTGCTAGAGACTCGACACTGTGACTTACCTCTGTTAGGTCACCCCGCCCGACAGTATCCAAAGGGATATGACTGCTGTTGAGGGGTACTCTGCACTGGCTCCTTAACTACTTTCCCCTTCCTGACTGTCACCCAGTTTCCTGTGTCTTGCATCTTAGATGTAACTAGCTCTCTATGTGTCCTATCTATCACCCCTTCGGCCTACTGCATGATCCGGATTTCATCCAGTTCCAGCTCCAACTTCTTAATGCGGAGTGTTAGAAGCTGCAGCTGGACGCACTTCTCACAGTTGTAGTGGCCAGGGATACTGGAGGTCTCCCTGCCTTCCCACATCCCACAAGAGGAGCATTGCACTATCCTGCTTGTCATCTACTTAGCCTAGCAGATATAAAGAAGAGAAGGAAAAACTTGGGCTTTACTTTGCTTTCTCTAAGTGAAGCCTCTCTTCACTGAAGCTTCAAAGAACTGAAGCCTTGAAATCATCACTGTGACTGTCCACACAGACGATGAAGTGGAGTCAGTCATTGCTGGTCGTAAGGTCAGGAAATGAATAAAATTTTAGTAAGTCTACTAGCAGCATAGTTTACAGATGATATCTCATCCCAGGGTTTTGTGCAAACCTTGAAGTAAAGTTTTACTTCATTGTCATCAGAGATTTTTGAGAACAAGTCCAGAATTTGCAACTGGAGATGAGAAGAAACAGTTAGGTTGTAGATTCTGACAAGGGCTTATAATTTCAAGATGTTTTTGGTTGAGGCAGTGTAAAATTACTTAGTGTTTCTACTGGCAATGAGAGATCAGGTGGAGGTTTGTGGGAGCATATAAAAAGCTAGCATGTTAAGTCCCCTTCAGAAATTAATGTACAAAGTGTAGATGAAGAGTAGCAGAGGATACATAAGGTTTACAGAGAAAAATCCATGCAACTTTTTGGCTTGCCAGTGTTATATAATGCCTCCATCTATAGGGTGTAATTACTCACATCAAAACATGAACCATTAATTTCAAGTGCTTACTGTATCCTCATCTTCAGAGAAGAAAAACTGAATAAGTGCAAATGTCACATGATTTCAGAGATTTCTGTTTGACAGATATATCACTCTAATTTCCAATTATATGTCACTGGTATCAATATTTAGATCACAGTTGGCAATTCCAACAATGATGGCATACCTGCTATTCTCTATTGAGCACTGCACATCAGAGTAGAACTCTAGATTCACTTAGTCAGCTACCTTATGAGCAGGCAGTCACTAATTTGGAGCAGGGTATTTTCAGTTACAAGGTGTTGATGATTATTTTCTAGTGATGATAGAAAAGACAAAGACCACTCATAAGAAATGTGCCTTTTATTCAGGTGGACTGAATTGCAGCTGGCAATGAGTAAAATTGTTTTTTCTGGAGTAACTGGAATAAGACCATAGGATATAGGAGCTGAGTTAGGCTATTTGGCCCATTGGGTCTGGTTCACCATTCAATCCTGGCTGATTTATCTTCCCTCTCAACACCATTCTCATGCTTTCTCTCCTTAACCTTTGACCCCTGAGGAATCAAGAACCTATCGACCTCCACATTAAATATACCCACTCAATTGACCTCCACAGCTGTCTGTGGCAAACAGTTCCACAGATTCACCACCCTCTAACTAAAGATAGCTCTCTTCACCTCTGTTGTAAAGTGACGTCCTTGCATTCTGAGCTTGTGCCCTCTGTCCCAGACTTTCACACTATTGGAAACATACTTTCTATATCCATTCTAGCAAGACCTTTCAATATTTGGTAGGTTTCAATCAAATGTCTCCTCTTTAAACTCCACTGAGTAACAGCCTAGAACTATCAAACACACTTCTTAGACATTAGCCCTTTCATTCCTGAGATCATTCTTGTGAACTTCCTCTCCAATGCCAGCACGTTCTTTCTTAGATATGGGCCCAGTGGGCGCCACAATAGTGCAGCAGTTTGTAGGACACTATTACAGTTTTGGGTGGTTCCAGAGTTCAATTACGGTGCGGAAGTACAGCACACAAGTACAGTACAGCCTACAGCCTATTGGCCCATCTAGTCCATGGAGGACCATTTTAAGTTGCCTTCTCCCATCCACTTGCACCAGGATCACAGCCATCCATATCCCTACCATCCATGTACCTATTCGAACTTCTCTGAAATGTTCAAATCAAACTCACGTGCATAATTTGCACTGATAGTACACTCCACACTCTCATGACCCTCTAAGTGAAAATGTTTCTTCTCATGTTCCCGTTAAACTTTTCACTTTTCACCATTCACCCTTAACTCATGACCTCTGGTTGAGCTCCACCAAACCTCAGAAGAAAAAGCCTACTTTCACTTACCCTATCTATACCTGTCATAACTTTGTATATCTCTATAATATATCCTCTCAATCTACTACGTTCCAAGGAATCAAGTCCTAACTTATTTAATCTTTAGAAGAATGAGAGGAGATCTTATAGAAACTTACAAAATTATGAAAGGAATAGATAAGATAGAGGCAGGAAAGTTGTTTCCACTAGTAGGTGAGACTAGAACTAGGGGACATAGGCTCAAGATTCACGGGAGTAGATTTAGGATGGAGATGAGGAGGAACTGCTTTTCCCAGAGAGTGGTGAATCTGTGGAATCCTCTGCCCAATGAAGGTTGGATATATTTTTGCATAGTAGGGGAATTAAGGGTTATGGGGAAAAGGCAGGTAGGTGGAGATGAGCCCCCGGTCAGATCAGCCATGATCTTATTGAATGGCAGAGCAGGGTCAACGGGCCAGATGGCCTACTCCTGCTCTTATTTCTTATGCTTTTATGTTTCCTTATAATTTAGATCATCCAGACCCAGCAACAACCTTGTAAATTTTCTCTGTACTTTTACAGTCTTATTTACATCTTTCTTGTATGTTGGTGACCAAAACTGTACATAATACTTTATGAAGGCTGATGTGCGAAAAGCTTGCTTTATGACCCTATCTAACTGTGACACCACTTTCAATGAATTATGGACCTGTATTCCCAGATCCCTTTGTTCTATCACACTCCTCAGTGCCCTGCTGTCCACTGTGTAAGATGTACCCTGGTTGGTCCTACCAAGGGGCAACACCTTGCAGTTGTCTGCAATAAATTCCATCTGCCAATTTTCAGCCCAGTTTTCCAGCTGGCCCACATCTCACTGCAAGCCATGATAGCCTTCCTTGCTACCCACTACACCCTCAATCTTGGTGTCGTCTGCAGCTTTGCTGATTCATTTAATCATATTATCATTCAGATTGTTGATATAGATGACGAGAAACAATGGACCCAGCACCAATCCCTGCAGCACTCTACTAGACACAGGCCTCCAGTCAGACAGGCAACTATCTACAACCCTTCTCTGGTTTCTCCAACAAAGCCAATGTCTAATCCAATTTACCATCTCATTTTGAATGCCGAGCAACTGAATCTTTTTGAATAACTTTGTAAAATGCCTTGCTAAAGTCCATGTAGATAACATCCATTGCCATGCCTTCATCACCTTTCCTAGAAACATCCTTGAAAAAACTCTATAAGATTGGTTAAACATGACCTACCATGCATGAAGCCATGCTAACTATCCATAGATATCTCCTAGTCTCTGTCCCTTTGAAGACTCCCTGCTTCCTCAACATTCTCTGCTCCTCCACCTACTATATCTTTGTATCATCCACTAACTTGACCAAAAAGTAATCAATTCCATAATCTAGATCATTAACATCTCATGCGAAAAGTATTGGACCCAACACCAACACACGTGTGGAACACCACTAGTCACCAGCAGCCAACCAGAGAAGGCTCCCTTTATTCCCACTCTTTGTCTCCTGTCCTTGCTAGTATCTTTCCTATAATACTATGGGCTCTGATCTCATTTAGCAGCCTCATGTATGGCACTTTGTAAACAATACCCACTGACTCCCCTTTGTCTAATCTGCCTTTTATTTCCTTAAAGGCAATTTCCTTAAAGACTTGTCTGGCAAGATTTCTCTTTAAGAAACCTTGCTGCCTTCGGTCTCTTTTATGATGTGTCTCCAAATACCCTGAAACCTCATCCTTAATAATGGACAACCACTGAAGTCAGGCTTGTTGACTTTTCTGTCTTTTGCCTCCCTCCATTCTTAAAGATTGGAGTGACTTTTGTTATTTTCATGATCTCTGGAACCATTCCAGAATCTTGTGATTCCTGAAAGATCACTTACTAATGCCTCCACAATCTCATCTGCTTCATTTAGAGTCTTGGGGTGTAATCCATCTTGTCCATGTGACTTCCAGACCTTTCAGCTTCCCAAGCATCTTTTTAGTAATAGTGACTACACTCATTTTTGCCCTGACACCTGAATTTCTGGCATACTGCTGATATCTTCCATAGTGAAGACTGACACAAATGATTTATTAATTTCATCCGCCATTTCTTTGCCCCCTATTACTACCTCTCTAGTGTCATTTTCCATTGGTATGTTATCCACTCTACTTCTCTTTTACTCTTTACATATCTGAAAAAACTTTTGGTATCCTCTTTTATATTTTTGGCTAGCTTACCTTCATATTTCATCTTTTTTCTCCATGTTGATTGAAGGACCTGTTATAGAGTCAAGGTTGCAAGAAGTAGGTCGACATTTCAAGGGTATCCATACTCAGCTTTTGGGAGCTGTTCCCATGTGACCAGAGGTTTTGTGTGCTGGTTTGGATTGATCAGGAACATTGCAAAGTCAATGAAGTTTTGCTCCTCAGAGCTGTGTATTTTGTGATTAAATTTTTGTAAAAAATAAAAATGGCTCTTTTGTTCATCAAAATTTCAAAGAAACTAATAGAACTGATGACATATTTTATGACTGAATGTATTTGTGACAGGTACATAATCTGAGAAATGCTTTGAAAGATATAACGTGCGCCATTCACCTTCAACCTCAAACACAGAAACTGTACCTCTTAAGGTGAGAATAAAAGATTACTTTTTTAACCTTTTCATAGATCAGAAACAGAATCAGAATCAGTTTTATTATCACCGGCATGTGACGTGAAATTTGTTAACTTAGCAGCAGCAGTTCAATGCAATACATAATCTAGCAGAGAGAGAAAAAAATAATAAATAAAATAAAACACAATAATAAATAAACAAGTAAATCAATTACATATATCGAATAGATTTTTTTAAATGTGTAAAAACAGAAATACTGTATATTAAAAAAAAAGTGAGGTAGTGTCCAAAGCTTCAATGCCCGTTTAGGGGAAGAAGCTGTTCCTAAATCGCTGAGTGTGTGCATTCAGACTTCTGTATCTCCTTCCTGATGGTAACAGTGAGAAAAGGGCATGCCCTGGGTGCTGGAGATCCTTAATAATGGGTGCTGTCTTTCTGAGACACCACTCCCTAAAGACGTCCTGGGTAGTTTGTAGGCTAGTACCCAAGATGGAGCTGACTAGATTTACAATCTTCTGCAGCTTCTTTCGGTCCTGTGCAATAGCCCCTCCATACCAGACAGTGATGCAGCCCGTCAGAATGCTCTCCATGGTACAACTATAGAAGTTTTTGAGTGTATTTGTTGACATGCCAGTCTCTTCAAACTCCTAATAAAGTATAGCCACTGTCTTGCCTTCTTTATGACTACATCAATATGTTGGGACCAAGTTAGATCCTCAAAGATCTTGACACCCAGGAACTTGAAGCTATTCAGTCTCTCCACTTGTGATCCCTCTATGCTCCTTTGTCTTACCCTTCCTGAAGTCCACAATCAGCCTTTTCGTCTTACTGATGTTGAGTGCCAGGTTGTTGCTGCGGCACCATTCCACTAGTTGGAATATTTCTCTCCTGTACGCCCTCTTGCACCACCTGATATTCTACCAACAATGGTTTTATCATCAGCAAATTTGGAGATGGTATTTGAGCTATGCCTAGCCACACAGTCATGTGTATACAGAGAGTAGAGCACGCACCCCTGAGATGCGCCACTGTTGATCGTCAGCAAGGAGGATGTTGTCACCAATCCGCACAGACTGTGGTCTTTCAGTTAAGAAGTTGAGGATCCAATTGATCATGTGCTCATAACAATAGCAATAAGCATGAAACAATCATATTTAGATGCTCACTATGTTCTCAGCTTTTGCAATGGGACAATACAATTGGCTGGGTAAAAATCAAACTGGGGAAGCCGTGGCACTTGGCTTCTGAGAGCTGGGCTCCAGTATCTACTTCTGAAGTGAGAACTCCTCAAAACTATGTATGGCATCTCATGATATAACATTCTGTTTATTTTCTTTCTCAAAAGTCAGGTGAAAGTAATTTAGCTGCCAATTGTGGGCCAATTAAAATTTGAGCGCATAAGGAGGCGTATTAAAGGAGAGCAAAGTTCTAAGTAAATTTATTATCAAAGTACGTATATGTCACCGTATACAAGCCTGAGATTCATTTTCTTGTGGGCATGCTCAATAAAACCGTAATAGAATAATAACCATAATAAAATTAATCAAAGACCCCACCAACTGGGGCATTCAATGACTGTGCAAAAGACAGCAAACTACATGTACATAAAGAAAGAAATAATAATAAATAAATAAGCACTAAATATCAAGAACATAAGATAAAAAGTCCTTGAAAGTGAGTCTACATGTTGTGGAAACATTTAAATAATGGGGCAAGTGACGTTGAGTGACGTTATCCCACTTGCTTCAAGAGCCTGATGATTGAAGGGTAATAACTGTTCATGAATTTGGTGGTTTGATTCCTGAGATTCCTGTACCTTCTTCGTGTTGGCAGCAGCAAGAAGAGATCAAGTTTTAGCAGGATTTTCTGTGCAAGGTCATTGGTGTTTCCATTCCAGGCTGTAATGCAGCCAGTCAATATACTCTTCACCGCACATCTATAGGAGTTTATAAAAGTTTTAGATGTTATGCCAAATCTTTGGAAACTCCGATAGGAGTTTAGGTGCTGCTGTGGTTTCTTCATAATTGCACTTCTGTGCTGGGTCCAGGACAGGTCCTCAAAAACACTGAAGAATTTAGAGTTGCTGACCCTCTCCACCTTTGATGCTCAATGATGACAGGCTCGTGGACTATTGGTTTCCTCCTCCAGAATTCAATAATCAGTTCCTTAGTCTTGCTGACATTGGAATAAGAGGTTGTTGTTATGGCACCACCTAGCCAGATTTCCAATCTTCCTACTATTTAGGCTGATTCGTCACCACCTTTGATTTAGCCTACGATAATGGTGTCTTGAGCAAACTTGAATATGGCTATAGAGTTGTGATTAGCCGCACAGTCGTAAGAATAAAACAAGTAGAGCAGGGAGCTAAGCACATAGCCTTGTTGTGCACCTGTGCTCAACAACCCAAAATATTCACTCCCCTTCATATCTGTTTCTAGCTCTCTTGCAAATAACAATTCTTGAACCATGCTTTCATCTTTTATAAAGTGAACTTAACTAAGAAGCAAATTTTGTTGCATGGCAAAGTTGACTCATCCAACTGCAGAGCAAATTCTAAGCATGTTGCACAATGTGTCTTCCTCATTCTTAAAGATTTCATCAATTCATCTTTGAACAGAGATGTTGCTGAGTGGAAATGCTTGAATTACTTAGCCTGGTGACTCGTGCAAAACTGTACTTGGAAGCTTCCTTACTGCTGGCAGAATCAGTTCTTCTCCAATTGTATGGGACATTCTAGATTTAGCAATGTACAATGAAATATTGTATGAAGCATGCAAGCCATCACTGTTTCATTGTGAAGTGCTGGAAAACATGTTTTGAAGTGTTTTCCGTTTCATGAAGTGACTGAAAATAAGCCAAGTTTTTGTTTGCTTTATCAGAGAGTATTCTTTTCAAATGTTCACAGAGCTGGATGGTTTCATTGCCTCATTTGAAAAAAGAAAACTTTTTCACACAACAGACACATTGGCTTCTGCTGGTTGCTTGGCGCTGGGATACTGTAAATCCATATTTCAGATACTCCACACTATACTGTCCACACTTTTTTGTTTGGTCTGCTTCTGCCATTTTCATTATGGATTATTAATCACAGTCAATTGCCCATTGTTTAAGTCCAGCTGCAAGGGCTGCAGTCAGTAAAGGGGAAAGTTACAATGTCATCATAACTTGGGCAAAGCCTGACTCTTCGCCTGAAGATACATAAAGTGGGACAGTGTTATCTGGGTTTGGCTAGAGAAATGTGGTCAAGACCATTTGAAGGAAGATTCTGAATTTTACCCCATTGAACCTCCTTTCCTAATTCACAGGAATTGCGTTGCTGCATGATTAGAATATTGGACTTGTGCTAGTTAACACTGTAATACAGAAGTGAATGGCAATAAGGTCGGAGCCGATCCCGGAAATGGCATGATTACTTCAGTCCAGATTTCTCATGGTATACCAAATACAGAAGTGTCACATTAATTTTCAACAACTGTAACGCGCTTCAAGCAAAGCCTTAAGAAAACGATGGGGTAGCAAAAGATGAGGTGATTATGTGATTATGAAGCACTAAGGATCAAATGCTTATGTAACCCCCTGGGTCGCCTCAGGCTCGTTCAGCTCGTTCTTGTCTAGGGGGAGCAGCCTTCGGCCCCGCCAAACTGGGTAATCAGCTTGTGTGGATGCTGTGTGATGTCCCCGCCTCGCCAAAGAACAGACAGGACACCATATGCGATTAAATGATTACAGTTTATAAAGATTACTATAATTAAGTAATTAATAATGATACAGTATACATGAAGGAAAAGAAAGTAAAGAAAAGGCGCCAAACTTATCAAAGTCCAAACCACTTCATGCACAACCGTTGGAGCTCAATTACTGAAGTCTTCTGGCCACCATTCGATCCCCTCCGAACTCCTCGACTCGCAGCTCAGGACCACCCGAAGTGGTCAACCAAGCACATCTATCTTTGTCTCCTCTCCTCAGGGTATCTCCTGGCCTTGGACCCCCACTTGGGGTCCATTCCTCATCCAGTTTACAGCATCACGTCTTCTCTGTCTCACCCCCTCGCACTGGTCTCCCCAAAAGCTGGCCAACAATAGCTTACAGACTCAGAAGAAAGAACAACATTAATCCCAATCGGTTTACAAAGGAATACAATTCTCGTTATCAGTAAATTTTAACCCAAACAAGCTTCCAGCACTCTCGCATCAAAGAAGCATTCCTACTTTTAACAAAACAAAGAAGCCATTTTGATTAACGTACGCAGTAACAAAGAAAAAGAAGAAGCCCCCTTTACACTCTCCCCCCACCAAATAAAAGTCATGTCCTCATGACTATTAAATAACTCGCACTTCTGGTTAAGATGGCGGTAGCTTAAGTCGCTAAAACTATTGCTCCGCTCCATTTCATATACTTGCATTTATTTCTTACTCTTCCTCCCACTATTGAAGTTGCTGGCTGCACAATGAGTGTTTCTAAGCCTACTAAATCGGCAAAAAAAGACACTCCATCGGGAGCAACCTTGAGTGAAATTGTGTCGCTGTTAGAACAAACTCGACAAGATATGTTTTCTCAATTTAGTTCATTGGAACTAAAACTGGATAAAATCAACTCTACACTGGAGAATCACGCTCAATGTTTATGACATGTTGAAGAAGTCACGGAGAAACTAGACCGTCATTGTAAAGACCTGGAAAGAGTTTGCTCTACCCTAAAGGAGCATAATAGCAAGTTAACTCTTAAAGTTATGGACCGTGAAAGCAGGAGTAGACACCAAAATCTTCGAATTCTCGGCTTGCCTGAGACTGTTGAAGGGGGATCTCCTGTTGAATTTTTCTCAAACTTTCTATTTGAGATTTTTGGAAGCGAAATACTTTCCAGTCCTCCAGAGATTGATCAAGTGCACCGTATCTTTACATCTTGCTCAGTGGATGGCCAGAGACCACATCCAGTGATAATTCGCCTCCATCGTTACCAAATCAAGGATTTACTAATTAAAGAAGCTCGCTAATGTAAAACGCTTCAATATAGAGGTCATGCTATCCATTTAGTAGAGGACTATGCACCTCAAGTTATGAGTCAACGTGCTGAATACAGAGGAGTAATGAAAGTTCTCTACGATCGTGGACTTCATCCATCTCTCGCCTATCCAGCCCGGCTCCGAATCAAGCTTAGGAACAACGATTTTAAACATTTCGATTCAGTTGCAGAGGCGCAGACCTTCATTGTTGGTTAGCCTATCTGCTACTTCAAGTTCCTCAGATACGATATGATATGATTTTTTTTTTCTTTTCAGCCTTTTTCGTTTCTGTTTAGATAACAGTTATCTTTTTTCTAATATTCTAATCTTTATTTCTATCTTTTTCATTATCCATTTAACTCAATATATTTCGATACGATGGATTTCTATTTTTCAGTATGGGCATTTTCATTTTCCTTAAATAGAGCTGATTGTGAAACTATGTAATTAGACACCTCTTAAAGGTCTTTGGAGACTTTATTTCAAAATGGAGTCGGTGTTGCATTAAAAAATTGATATCGATTCGTGAAGTGACGACGTCTTTGAATGGTTTTTTGTTTTTCTTTTCAGACTTCAGTCTCCAATTTTTACAAATCTTGATATCTTCTTTTTTAAATTTAAAACTGTAGCTGTTGTTGCATCTATTTAATTAGTAGCTTAATTATGTTGCATTGTCCTATTGAAGTGTTTTTTTTCCATTTTCTCAATTTTAGTTTCTATCTTACATAATTTTAGTTCTTTAAAGGTGATTTTTTTCTCTCTCCGGTTAGATTATTTTAACCTTAAGCAGCAGTTGATGCTGTACCTTTAAACTCAGTTTCGGGTTTGGATCAAATTCCTCTCAAATGGATTTTTGTTTGGTGGTTTTTTTTTCCTGTGTTTCAAAATGCTATTTGTGTTTTTTTTCCTTATTTTTATGATTCGTTTGGATTACTTACTTTGACATTAAAGTTTTTTTTTCTGTATAACTGAGTTTATAGATTATCTTTTTTTCGGTTTATCAACTCTAGTGGGAAGGTTGAGGTAAAGTTTTTTTTTAGACCATTATTATACTTTAAGATTTACAAACTTTGAATGTATTGTTTTTTCTTGTTAAGGTAAATCTTTGTTTGTAACTCTTAAAGCTTTTTGGTGTTTATTTCCATTACTGTATCAAAAGTTGGAGTGGAGATAATTAAGATGTTACCTAATTGGAAGTCCAGTAGGGGTTATTTTTTCTCGGGGAGAGCTTGCTGCTTTATATTTGCAGCTTTCTTGTTGTAGGTTTAGAGGGTGTGAGTGGGAACTCCAATGCTAATATTATATATGGAATTTTGACATATTTGTACTATACAGGATGTAATTTCATCCTGTTTTTTTTCTTCTATACTTTTGCCCCAGAATTACATATAAATTTCAGATATGGTTTAATGCCTGCTATCCTTTTTTTTTCTTATGTTCAATGGTTAGTCCATTGAACTTTGTCAGCTGGAATGTTAAGGGTTTGAATCATCCAGTTAAAAGGGGGAGAGTGTTCGCACATCTTAAACAGCTTAGAGCAGAGTTAGTCTTTTTACAAGAAACACATATTCGTCACTCAGATAATTCTCCTCTTATGGCACGATGGGCAGGACAACACTTACATTCAACTTTTCAAGCCAAGGCAAGGAGCGTTTCAATTCTTATAAACAAAAATGTTTCTTTTGAGCTTCATAATAAGATATCTGATCCTAATGGTCGTTTTATTATTGTTTTGGGGAAACTTTATAATACACGGGTGGTCTTAGCCAACCTCTACGCTCCTAACTCGGATAATGTAGGGTTTTTTGACCGTTTTTTTTCTTCATTGCCAGAACTAAGTTCATACTCTCTTATATTGGGTGGTGACTTTAACTGTTGGCTGGATCCAGTTTTGGACAGATCTTCTTCTATCCCTAGACAATTAAGTAAATCTGCTTTATTTATTCAATCTTTTCTTTCTAATTATGGAATATCTATTTGGCATTTCTTTCATCTACATGAAAGAGATTACTCCTTTTTCTCACAAGTTCACCATACATTTACTAGAATCGACTATTTTTTAATTGATAATCAATTGATCCCATTCATCCATTCTTGTGACTATAAGAGTATATTGATTTCAGATCATGCCCCACTTACATTGTCCATAGTTCTCCCCGGCCTCCCTCAAGTAAATAAACACTGGTGTTTTAATCCGACCTTGTTGTCAGATAACGACTTTGTAAAATTTATGGAGGATCAGAGAACTTTCTTTTTAAATACCAATGCACTATCTGAAACCTGTAGTCAGGTAGTTTGGGACGCAATGAAAGCATATCTAAGAGGTCAAATAATTTCCTATACAGCAAATTTGAAAAGATTCACAAAGAACGTTTAGAACTGATCAATCAGATTAAAGCTATAGACCAATTATACACCCAGGTCAAGGATCCAGAGTTATATAAGAAAAAAATTGATCTTCAAACTAAATTTAATCTTATTTCTACTTATCCGATTGAACACCAACTTTTGGGCAGTCGGAGTAAGTTCTATATTCGCGGGGATAAATCTGGTAAGTCCTTAGTTAACCAACTTAGGCGCTCTAAAGCAAAACAACACATCACTAAAATTCAAATGAGTAATGGGAATATTAGTGTGGACCAGTCTGAAATTAATGATACATTCAGGAATTTTTACTCTCAACTTTACACCTCTGAATCCTTTAATGGTAATACTACTGTAATGCAATTTTTAGATAGTTTAAATATTCCTAAACTTTCTTCTGATCTTAAACATAAATTGAATGAGCCATTATCCTTAGAGGAAATACCCTCTGCTATTTCTGATTTGCAGCCTGGTAAATCTCCTGGTCCTGATGGGCTCTCTACAGAATTTTATAAATCATTTTCCTCATTGCACTTATCCCAACTTAGTTTAGTTTTTTCTGATTCTTTTAAACAAAATAAATTGCCTGCATCATTTGATGAGGTTTGTATCATTCTTTTAGTGAAAAAAGGCAAGGATCCATTAGAATGTGCTTCATACAGGCTGATTTCGCTATTAAATGTAGATGCTAAAATTTTAACTAAAGTTTTGGCCTGTAGGCTGGAGACTATTTTACCCTTAATTATCTCTGAGGATCAATCTGGTTTTATTAAAAATTGCCTTCCCTTTTTCAATATTAGATGTCTTTTTAATATTCTATATTCATCTTCATCAGGGACCCCTGAATGTGTTATCTGTCTTGATGCTGAAAAGGCATTTGATCGGGTGGAGTGGCACTATTTATTTGCGGTTTTTGAAAAATTTGATTTTGGATATAATTTTATTAAGTAGATTAAGTTACTATATTCCCATCCAATTGCATCAGTTTTGACTAATTCCCAGCAACCCCAACCGTTTGATTTTAAACATGGCACCCAACAGGGATGCCCTTTAAGCCCTCTGTTATTTGATCTGGCTATCGAGCCATTGGCAATTGCGTTTCGCAGTTGTACTGAACTGACTGGGATCTGGAGGGGCAGTTTTGAGCAGAAAGTCTCTCTATACGCCGATGATTTGTTACTTTTTATATCAAACCCGACCACCTCCTTACCTTTGTTGTTTTCACTTCTCAATAAATTTATTCAGCTATCTGGATACAAACTTAATCTACATAAGAGTGAACTTTTTCTGATAAATAAGGAAGCACAAGAATTAGAATTTCACAATCTCCCTTTTAAAGTAGTAAACAATTGTTTTACTTATCTTGGTATTATCGTAACAAGGAACTATAATCAACTGTTCGATGAGAATTTCAATAATCTTTTAAATTTTACAAAACAGATTAGCACAGTGGTACCTTTGTCCATGTCTTTAATTGGGTGAATTAATGTATTTAAAATGTATATTCTCCATAAATTTTTATACTTATTTCAATCTTTACCTATATTTATTCCTAAAGTTTTTTCTGATTCTTTAGATTCTATTATCTCGTCATACCTATGGAAGGGTAAACAGCCCAGACTCAATAAAGCTCATCTCCAAAAGCCAAAAAGAGAAGATGGCTTGGCGTTGCCTAATTTTCGTTCATATTATTGGGCAGCCAGTATTCGTAATATTATCTTTTGGTCCTACTTTTATAATCAGTCTGTTTGTCCAACATGGGTGGCAATGGAATTAAACGCTTATAAGAAATTATCTATTCCAGCTTTACTTGGATTTGTTCTTCCTTGCCAATTGCCAAAATCTATTATTAATCCTGTAATCAGGCATACTCTGAGAATATGGGCTCAATTTAGAAAATACCATGGTCTTTATAGTTTTTCCTTCTGTAGTCCTATTTTATACAATCATTTATTTCAACCGTCTATGCAGGATTCCACATTCCAAGACTGGTGTAGGAGAGGTATCAGGCGTTTTGAAGATCTTTTTATAGACAATCGGTTTGCGTCTTTGAACAGTTGTCTATAAAGTTTAATTTACCGAATACTCATTTTTTTAGATACCTTCAAATTAGACATTTTATTAGCCCTTTAATACCACATTTTCCTGAACAACCTGATAAAAATGTTGTAGACTTGTTTCTTCAAATGAACCCCTTGGGCAAAGGCGTAATTTCTACAATTCGTGTTAAATTTATGATTCTCAGATGAACCCCTTGTGATAAAATTAAAACTGCTTGGGATAAAAAAAAGCCTTCCCCTGACATTCCCCTATACCTTGCTCCCAACACCTTGAAGTTATGTCCCCTTGTATTAGCCATGTTCACCCTTGGAAAAGTGTCTGGCTGTCCACTCCATCTATGCCTCTTATCACCTTGTACACTTCTGTGAAGTTACCTCTCATCCTTCTTCTCACCAAAATGAAAAACCTTACCTCGCTCAAGCTATCTTCTTAAGACACACTTTCTAATCCAGAAATCATCCCAGTAAATCTCTTCTACACCCTCTCTAAACCTTCCACATCTTTCCTATTATGAGGCAATACTCCGTCTAACCAGAGTTTTAAGGAGCTGCAATATTACCTTGCATCTCTTGAACTCATTCCCCCGACTAATGAAGACCAACACACCATACACCTCTTAACCATCAACATTGGCATATGGATGTGGGCCCCGAGAACTCTCTGTTCCTCCACACTGTTAAGATGTGTGGAAATGATGAATAATCAGCACAGAGCATTTTGGAGAAATTACAGTATGCAATTAAATTTCTCGGAATAGGAGCTTAAACTTAAATGTGAGAAGCAAGTTGACTAAACTAGATTGGGAAAGCCAAAGATGTATCTGAATTTTTATTTAAATCATTTCCTCATGAATTCCAATATTGTGGCTATATTCATCACCATGATCTCGTGATATCAAAGCTTGATTTTGTTTCTTATCATTGCTCTTTGTATTCATTCCTCTGTGCTCCTTTCAGACTTCTGCTGCTTGGTAACCAATTCTATTTTTGAGTTTTGAATTCCTGGATCTGATTGGATGTACACTTTCTGGATTATTTCCACAAGAGTTACAATTTGGAAATGGGTTGGGATCATGGTTCAGAATTTTTAGATGCCTATCGCATCCTTTTCTTGTTCTGAACCCAGCTGCTTTTGTCCGTTGCAATAGTTGTATTTTTGAAATGTTAGTAGACCAAAATTATTCCATGTTGTATGTAACAATGGTAGTTCAGTGAAACAGCAAATATAGTATAAGTTGTAGGAGAATATTTGTCTATAAATATAATTAATATTTGATTTTTTATTCTTTTTGTGTTCAAGAGGTCAATATCTACTTGAAATGAAAAAATTTGAACTTGCAAACTTTTGTATCCAATATACTGCTGAAATCGATCAAGGTACATATTTGTATAATGATCATGTCATCAAAATTCCTTCATTTGTATTTAGTTAGAAGAAGATTTGTATATCTTGGTTTGATTAGTTTATTACCTGTTTGCAAACCATGATTTTGCGACAGATGCAGTTGACAAAAAATCTGAATTATTCATTTATCTGAAGTTAAATAAGTAGATGGGTGGATATAATGTGATTTTAAGATCTGTTCTAATTAATTCCATAGTATAATGCTGTTTTTTCATACTTTTTTGGCAATAGATCTTTTTTTAGCAAAAATACAAGAGAAGTGCCTATTCCAAATGAATTTAAAACCTTATATTTATGAAAGATCTGAAGGGATTAATATAGCAATATTATCAAAGGAGATCAGTAAATAGTGACAAATAATTTTAGCAATGGTAGGTTATGATGTAGAGTTCAGAATTAATTTGGGTCAAGCTTTGAGAGACTTTAAACTATATATATGGCCATAAGACCGTAAGATATAGGAGCAGAATTAGGCCAGTTGGCCTATCGAGTCTCCTGCTCCACCATTTCATCATGGCTGAATCATTTTTCCTCTCAGCCCCAATCTCCTGCCTTCTGCTCCTATATCCTTTCATGCCCTGACCAATCAAGAATCTATCAACCTTTGGTCTTAGACACTCCCACCAGAGGAAACATCCTTTCCACATCCACTCTATCAAGGCCTTTCACTATTTGATAGGTTTCAATTAGGCCACCCTTCATTCTTCTAAATTCCGGTGAATACAGGCTCAGAGCCATCAAAACGCTCTTCATGTGACAAGTCATTTAATCCTGGAAACATTTTCGCAAATCTCTTTTGAACCCTCTCCAGTTTCAGCACATCTTTTCTAAGATAAGGGGCCCAAAAGTGCACACCATACTCCAAGTGAGGCGTCACCAGTGTTTCATAAAGTCTCAACATTATAACCTTGCTTTTATATTCTAGTCCTCTTGAAATGAATGCTAACATCGCTTTTGCCTTCCTCACCACAGATTCAACCTGAAAATTAACCTTTAGGGCATCTTGCATAAGGTCTCCCAAATCTCTTTTTGCCTCAGATTTTTAATTTTCTCTCCATTTAGAAAATAGTTAACTATTTCATTTCTTCTACGAAAAAATGCATTGCCATACACTTTCTGACACTGTATTCCATCTGACATTTCTCTGCCTATTCTCCTAATCTGTCTTAGTCCTTCTGTAGCCTTCCTATTTCCTCAAAACTGTCTGCCTCTCCAGCTATCTTTGTATCGTCTGCAAACTTTTCAACAAAGCTATCAATTCCATCATCCAAATCATTGACATATAACATAAAAAGAATCAGTCCCAACATAGACCCCTGTAGAACACCACTAGTCACTGGCAACCAACCAGAAAAGACTCCCTTTATTCCCACTCTTTGCCTCCTGCCAATCAGCCACTGCTTTATTTGTTTTAGAATCTTTCCTATAACACCATGGACTCATAGCTTGTTAAGCAGCCTTGTGTGCGGCACCTTGTTAAAGGTCTTCTGAAAATCCAAGTATGCAACATCAACCAATTTTCTTTTGTCTATCCTGCTTGTTATTTCTTCAAAGAATCCCAATAGATTTGCAAGACAAGATTTTCCCTAGAGGAAGCCATGCTGATTATTGCCTATTTTATCATGTGCCTCCAAGTACTGAGAGACCTCATCTTTAATAATGGACTCCAACATCTTCTCAACCACTGAGGTCAGACTAACTGGCCTATAGTTTCCTTTCTTCTGCCTCTCCCCCTTCTTGAAGTGTGGAGTGACATTGGCAATTTTCCAGTCTTCTGGAACCATTCCAGGATCTAGTGATTCTTGAAAGATCATCACTAATGCTTCCACAATCTCTTCAGCCACCTCTTTCAGAACCCTAGGGTGTACACCAACTGATCCTGGTGACAAAGCATTCACCGCCTTGGAAGTTTTCATGTTTTATTGTTTTACAACATCGAATCATGGTGGATTTAATTTGGCTTTTTTGACACTGATCAATAGAAAAAGACTCTTCTGTGTAAAAATGAAAACAGATCTCTACAGAATGATCTAAATGAATTACAAATATAAAACATAAAATAATTGCTTACATAAGTATTCACCCTCTTCAAGTCAGTATATAGTGGATGTACCTTTGGCAGCAATTACAGCCTTGAGTCTGTGCGAATAGGTCTCTATCAGTATTGCACATCTGGACACTGCAATTTTTCCCCATTCTTCTTTACAAAACTGCTCAAGTTCTGTCAGAGTGCATGGGGATCATGAGTGAACAGCCCTTTTCAAGTCCAGCCACAAATTTTCAATTGGATTGAAGTCCCTACTCTGACTTAGCCACTCCAGAGCATTAACTTTCTTGTTTTTAAGCTATTCCTCTGTAGCTTTGCCTTTATGCTTGGGGTCATTGTCTTGTCAAATCTTCTCCCATGTCTCAGTTCTCTTGCAGGCTGCATCAAGTTTTCCTCCAGGAATCCTCTGTATTTTGCTGCATTCATTTTACCATCTAGCTTCACAAGCCTTCCAGGGCCTGCTACAGTGAAGTATCACCACAGCATGGTGCAGCCATCACCATACCTCATGGTAGCAATGGTGTGTTTTTGATGATGTGAGGAGTCTGGCTTACACCAAATTTAACATTTAGTCTGATAGTCAAAAAGCTGAATTTTGGTTTCATCAGACCATAGAATCTTCTTCTAGCTGACTTCAGAATCTCCCACGTGACTTCTTGCAAACTCTAGTTGGGATTTCAGGTGAGTTTTTTCAACAATGGCTTTCTTTTTTGCCACTTTCCCATATAGCTGCAACTGGTGAAGCACCCGGGCAACAGTTGTACGTGCAATCTCTCCCATCCCAGCCACTGAAGTTTGTAACTCCTCCAGAGTTGCCATAGGTCTCTTGGTAGCCTCCCTCACTAGTCCCCTGTTCGCACGGTACCTCAGTTTTTGAGGACAACTACTCTAGGCAGATTTATAGCCCTGCCATATTCTTCCCATTTCTTGATGATTGAATTACCTGTACTCCAAGGGATATTCAGTGACTCGGAAATGTTTTTGTATCCATCTCCTGACCTGTGCTTTCCACTAACCTTTTTGCAGAGTTTCTTAGAATGTTCTTTTGTCTTCATGGTGTAGTTTTTGTGAGGATACTGACTCACCAGCAGTTGGACTTTCCAGATACAGGTGTATTTTAACTTTGTTGTTATTAAATTATTTCTGTGCAGCTTTGGCTTTATGCTTGGGGTCATTTTCTTGCTGGAAAATAAATCTCCTGAGTCGCAGTTCTCTTGCAGACTGCATCGGGTTTTCCTCCAGGATTTCCCTGTATTTTGCTGTATTCATTTTACCCTCTACCTTCACAAGCCTTCCAGGGCCTGGTGCAGTGAAGCATCCCCACAGCATGATGCAGTTACCACCATATTTCTCGGTAGAGATAGTGTGTTTTGGATGATGTGCGGTGTTTGGCTTATGCCAAACATACTGTTTAATCTGATGGACAAAAAGCTCAATTTTGGTTTCATCAAGCCATAAAACCTTCTTCCAGCTGACTTCAGAGTCTCCCACATGCCTACTGGTAAACTCTAGGTGAGATTTCAATGCAAGTTATTTTCAACAGTGGCTTTCTCTTTGCCACTCTTGTGTAAAGCTGTGACGGGTGAAGCACCCAGGCAACAGTTGTTGTATGCTCAGTCTCTCCCATCTCAACCTCTGAAGCTTGTAACTCCTCCAGAGTTGTCATAGGCCTCTTGGTGGTCTCCTTTAGCAGTCCCTTTCTTGCATGGTCACTCATTTTTGAGGATGGCCTGCCCTAGGCAGATTTACAGCTGTACCATGTTCTTTCCATTTCTTGATGGTTCACTTAACTTAACTTCCAAGGGATATTGAGTGACTTGGAACTTTTCTTGTATCTATCTCCTGGCTTGTGTTTTTCAATAACCTGATCACAGAGTTGTGTGGTGTGTTCTTTTGTCTTCATGGTGTAGTTTCTGCCAGGATACTGACTCACCAACAGTTGGACCTTCCAGATACAGGTATATTTTTACTACAATCAATTGAAGCACTTTGACCGCACATAGGTCGCCAAAGGCAGATCTCCATTTAACTAATTATGTGTCTTCTAAAACCAATTGGCTGCACCAGTGATGATTAAGTGGGTCATATTAAAGGAGAGGGTGAGTGTTTTGTATTTGTAATTAATTTAGATCACTTTCTAGAGATTTATTTTCACTTTGATACAAAAAAGTCTTTTTCTGTTGATCAGTGTCAAAAAAGCAAAATTAAATCCACTCTGTTTCAATGTTTGAAAACAATAAAACATGAAAACTTCCAAGGGGTGTGAATACTTTTTATAGGTACTTTATCTACCTTCAGACCTTACAGTTTGCCAAGAATCTTCTCTCTAGTAAAGGTAACTTCACAGAATTCATGACCCATGACTCATGGAGCTTCCACCATACTGTTAGTATCTTTGACAGTGAAGACTGATACTTATTCAGTTCATCCGCCATTTCCTTGTTCCCCATTACTACCTCTCTATCATCATTTTCCAGTGGTCCAATATCCACTCTCAACTCTCTTTTACACTTTATGTATATGAAGAAACTTTTGGGATCCTCTTTAATATTATTGGCTTGCTTAGTTTCATAATCTGTCTTTACCTTTTTAATGACTTTTTAGTTGCTTTCTGCTGGTATTTAAAAGCTTCCCAATCCCTTGACTTCCCATTATTTTATGCACTATTATATGCCCCTCTTTGACTTTTACGTTAGCTTTGACTTCCCTTGTCAGCCATGGTTATGAATACTTCTTCCTCTTTGGGATGGATATAACCTGTGCCTTCTGGATTGCTTCCAGAAATTCCAGTCATTGTTGCTCTGCCGTCATCCCTGCCTGTGTTCTTTTCCAATCAATTCTGGCCATCTACTCTCTCATGCCTCTATAATTTCCTTTACTCCTCTGTATTACTGATACCTCTTACTTTAACTTCTCCTTTTCAAATTTCAGGGTGAATTTGATCATATTATGATCACATGCCACTAAGGGTTCTTTTACATTAAGCTATCTAATTAATTCCAGTTCATCGCACAACACCCAATCCAGAATAGCTGATCCCCTATTGGGCTCAACCACCAGCTGTTTTAAAAAGCCATCACATAGGCATTCTAGAAATTCTCCCTCTTGAAATCCTGTACAAGCCTGATTTTCCCAATCTACCTGCATATTGAAATTCTCCATGACTATTGTAACATTGCTCTTTTGGAATGCATTTTCTGTCTCCCACTGTAACTTGTAAACCACATTCTTACTACTGTGCCCACAGAATTTCGCCTCTGTTCCTCTGACTTAGGAATCTCCTATCAACACTGCAATCCTCTTCACCTTTCTGCTCTTCTGAGTCACAGCACCAAACTCAGTGCCAGAAACCTGGTCACTGTTGTTTCCCCCCCAGTAGGTCATCCTCCTCAATAGTATCTAAAGTTATATACTTATTATTGAGGGGAATGGCCACAGGTATACTTTGCACTGGTTGTGATTTTCCCCCTATTTCTCCTGACAGTCACCCAGTTACCTGTCTCCTGCAAGCTAGGGGTGACTACCTCCCTGTAGCTCCTGTCCATCACCTCCTCATTTTCCCGTATGAATTGAAGATCATCAAGCTGCAGCCCTGTTCCTTAATATGTTCTCTCAGGAGCTGCAGCTTGATTTACCTGGTGCAGATGTGTTTATCTGGGAGACTGAATGTCTCCCAGACTTCCTGCATCCCACACACAGTAAAATAAACACTGACCCTGGAGCCATTCTCTCTGTACTATGCACTTATAGATGAGGAATGAAGAAATAAGAACAGAGAGAGAGTAACTTACAAGACAATCTACCTCACTCAAGCCTGATAAGCCAAAGTCACTCTAAAGATTGGCACAGTCCAAATGTATGCTCACTCTGCTTGTACTTGAATTATTCTTATTGGCCCTTTTTAATGACTCCCTCTTGCAAATTGGTCGCTCCTCAAAATCGGAAAAAAACTGCTGCAACACTCTGCCTTCAAAATCTTGATTGCCACCATGATTTAAAAAGTAGCTCTTTTCATGCACCTCTGGTGTAGATTGTCCAACTAAAAGCAGTATGCACCATATGGAATAAGATGGAAGATGAGTTCATGGAATCCATACAAGAAGCTTTTCTAGATTAAGATATTGAAGAGTCAAATAAAGATAAATGCTTTCTTTCTATCTTGTTTAGTGCACTGAAAATAAATGAAGCACAATTATGTTATAAAGGGGTCTTTGAGGAAGAGTAAAATATAATGATTGAATTATATATCAAGTCTGGAAGTGATGTAGTTCAATACAAATCTAGGCAAGATAAGCAATAAAATAAAGAGAATAGAATTGCTGTGGTTGATTGGAAGGGAACATTGAAAACTAACAAAGAACAGGCAAAGGTTAATAGTCAAAGCAATTATACTTAAGTTGCAAAATGAAAATTCCTTCAAGGCACAAAAACCTAAAGCAAAAGTGATTCATCTGTGACTGACCAAGTAAAGTTATTATTCAATAAAAGCAAGACGATTACAGGAAAACTCCAGAACCCTCAGGACTGTGCCAGATTGGCAGATTCTTAGACAGACTCCAGATTCCAAACCCTTAGATATTACTTCTAATGATAGATTCAGCTAGTTCAGTTTGTTAATATATTAATGGAAGTAATATCGAAGAGGAAAATAGTAATAAGTTAGAAAATAACAGTATAATAACATTTTCAGTGAACCAGGTGTGTTTGGTGAGCTTGAGGAAAACATGGGAATAGGGCTCCATTATGTTTAAAAGGAGTATACCAACAGAGCCATGGGAGTTTGGAAACAAGATTTTGTGGAGGCAGATGCCAAACAATCAGGATTTCCAAATAATGTGTTAGTGAGTCATCAGACTTTTATTGTATATACTTTCCAGAGAAAGTAATAGTCTAAGGAATGTGATTATTTTAGAACTCAACAAAAGAAAGCCAACAAATTGATAATGAAAGGCAAAATAGAGTACTACTCTAGATAAGTAGAAATGTAAACATGAATTAAGAATTTTTATTAGTTCTGTTGAAAGGGAAGGATTATTGAAGGTACAAGGGGTGATTGATAAGTTCGTGGCCTAAGGTACAAGGAGTCAATTTTAGAAAACCTAGCACATTTATTTTTCAACGTAGTCTCCTTCTACATTACACACTTAGTCCAGCGGTCATGGAGCATACAGATCTTGGACCTCCAGGAAGTGTCCACAGCAGTGTTGATTGATAAGTATGTGGCCTAAGGTAGAAGGAGATGAGTTATTAACTTCAAACTTACTGCGTAATCACTCAAAGAGTTCACCTGCATGTGCATGTAACGAGAGCTGTATAACTCATCTCCTTCTCCCTTAGGCCACGAACTTATCAATCTCCCACCTGTGGACACTTTCTGGAGGTCCAAGATCCGTATGCTCCACGACCGCTGGACTAAGTGTGTAAATGTAGGAGGGGATGATGTTGAAAAATAAATGTGCTAGGTTTTTTAAAGTTGACTCCTTCTACCTTAGGCCACGAACATACCAATCACCCCTCATAAATGTGGTCCCATATAAAGAGTCAGGTGAATTTATAATAGGGAATAAAGAAATATCAAAGGAATTAAACTATTCCTTTACACCTGTCTTCATCAGATTAATTGACAGATAATGTGGCAGATTAATTTAAAATGATCATTTTTGCTCTATTTAAAATTTGTACATATAAAAACAAATTAATATGACATTATTTTGTCAAATTATTCATTGCTCTACACTTCATATGAACAACAAGAAGATGTATGTTTGTATTGGTTGTAGTATTTCATAAAACAGAATTCTGTAGCTAATAACTTCATCAAGGTTTTATGATATAAAGTCATATAATATTGTCCTAATAAATCTTGTTTTGGCTTTCGCTAGATAACACAGCTCTTAACACTTCACCAGTTCAACAAGCTACAGTACAAACCTTTTTAAAAAATTATGATAAAGCTGTACATAGTTTGGAAGGATTTGAAAAATCTCCTTCAATTTTGACCTTACTTGGAAAAACTAAAATGAAAACTGGAAAACATCAGGTAATATACATTTACTAATGTTTTCATCACTGTGACATTATCAGAAGAGGGATATGAGATTTTAATGTCATGTGACATTTTAATGTGAAATGGGTCTAGGTTGGACTATGTTTATGAAAATGCCATCTTGTTAGGAAGACATTTCTGAGCTCAAATGGAGATTCTAAGCACCATTTGAAGGAGGAATGCTTCTGGAGGTATCAAAGCTAAAACCTAGGGACAAGATACTGGAATATGGAGCAACAGAATGCTTGGGGAACTCAATGATTCAGACAATATCTATGGAGAGAAATGGACAGTTAACGTCATAGGTTCAGACTGTTCATATCCAGATGACCCACTGAGTTCTTCCAGAAGTAGTATCAAAACTATGTTGCCCTTTGTACTGGTGTTGATATTAAAAGCTGCCAAAGGATTATGCACAGTCTTTTACCCACAGTTGGGGATTCATCATCCCTTCATTATTAATCAACAAACTTCAAGACCTGGGCCTCTATACTTTCCTCTGCAATTAGATTCTTGACATCCTCATTGGGAGACCACTGTCAGTGTAATTTGGTAATAAAATCACCTCCTTGCTGACAATCAACACAGGCATACTTTAAGAATGTGTGCTTAGCCCACTGCTCTACTCTCTCTGCTCTGATGACTGTCTATCTAGGGACAACTCAAAACCATCAATGAGATCACTGCTGTTGGTGAATGTTGACAGAAGGGGCAGCATGGTAACATAGTGGTTAGCATAGCATTTTACTAGTGACTGGGGTTCAATTTCCACCACTGTCTGTAAGGAGTTTGTAGGTTCCCCCCATTATGTTTCATCCCAGTTTCCTTCCACAGTCTAAAGGTGTAACGGTTGGTTGGTTAATATTCATTGTAATTCATCCTGTGATTATGCTAGGGTTCAATCGGGAGTTGCTGGGCGGCATGGCTCAGCTCAAATGGTTGGAAGGGCCTATTCTGCGCTATATCTCCATAAATTAAAAAAAATCTCAGGTGGTAAAGAAGAGGCATGCAGGAATAAGGTAGATTGGCTGGTTGAGTGGTGTCAAAACAACAACATTGCAGTAAACATCAGCAAGACTAAGGAATGAATTGTGGACTTAAGGAGGGATTGGCTTTGAATTAGCTCCCCACCACCAACCCCTCTATCTATTACCTCAATCACTGGACTGCACTGTAAGCACTTTAAACCAGTTTTTAAAAAGCTGTTTACATTGTAAATACAAGCTGGTATTAATGTATTTTTGCACACTTATTCCATATCTGTCCTTCTAACTTTATTTTTATTTAATTCTTTATAATTGTTGAATGTTGTGCCACATACAGTGGATCGTGGTTAATTGGGCCTTTGGCTAATTGTGACCTGACCTCTGTGACTTTCCCCTGCTAGGTTGCTCACCCCCCCCCCCCCGCCCCCACCAACAGTATCCAAAGTGGTATAACTGTTGTTGAGGGGGATAGCTACAGGGGTACTTTGCACTAGATTTAACCCCTTTCCCCTTCCTAACTGTCACTGAGTTTCCTGTGTCCTGCACCTTGGGTGTAACTACCTCTCAGTATGTCCTATCTTTCACCCCTTCAGCCTCCTGAATGATCCAGAGTTCATCCAGTTCTAGGCCCAACCCCTTAATATGGATTGTTAGAAGCTGCAGCTCGATGATGTTCTTGCAGGTGTAGTTGTCAGGGACACTGGAGGTCTCCCTGCCTTCCCACATCCCACAAGAGGAGCCTTCAACTATCCTGCCTAGCATCCCTACTTTTCCACCTGTGCAAATATAGAGAAGAAAACAATAAATAAACTGGGGGGAAAATCTAACTTCAGCTTTTTTGCCTGCTCTCACTCCAGCCTCTCCTCACTGAAGCCTCAAAGAGCTAAAGCCTCAAAATCACTGTCCGCTCCAATGATGACTGCTCCACTTGCCCCTGCCTTATTTTAACTTGTTCTTCCTAATCAATCCTGATCGCTTATTGGCGCTGCTCAAAACATCAAACAGCTGCAAGTCGCTGCCTTATGTACTCAATTGGGAAACCTGAGTGAGCTGCGTCTTCTCAGACTTAAGATCTCCGAATGGCTGCTGCTCAAAATTGTAGTAAGCATTAAACTAGGAAATAGAACATAGATTAGGCACAGCCACCTGAAGTAGCCAGAGGCCGAACAGATGACTAAAACTGATCTTTAACCAACTGCCAGAATAGTCTAGGCAGGAGTATAGCCTACAGTTGAGGCCACAGAATGTTGCAGATTTCACATCAATTATTTTAATAAACCTGATCTTGCAAAGATAGCTCTAAGAGCAGTTGAAATAGAAATGTACGTCTCTGCAGAGACTGGGAGAATATAGTTTTCAGTAATGAGTCTTTCTTTGGCAAATTACTTAGATTTCTTAGACATCTGGATTTGTATTGATGCCTGTGGTCCAGCACCAAGCCTCTGAGCAAAATTGCTGAAAATATCCTGTATGATCCATTGTCAGACAGGATGGATCAATACCTGTTTCAGTGGAGATTAGAAATAAGTTTTAGAATAAGCAAAGATCTTCCCACATATTTTACAGCAGAGAACAAGTAAGCATGTGGGTGGTCATTGACATAGAAAGGCAAACATCATTTTGAAAACCTTATTAGTTTGTACATGTTCAGTGATAGATGAGTTTTTGAAAATAATCACTGAGCTTCACTCTGCGTAGCTGAGAGATGGCATTGCACAGGGAATAACATCATATCATTCTGCTGTAAACATCCAGTACCTACGCAAGAAAGCTGGTAAAGTGCCTGGTTGGGTGTGGTGATTGTCTTTTACTTTGAGATTGTATTTGTATTGTGCTAGATTTTTCGAGAACTGCTGTCTGCTGACTCTAATTGCATTATAAATGGCTGTGAAAGTGTTCACTGTCCTTAATTTTCATTGCCCCAGATAGTTCCAATTCCCTCGTGGATATTCATTCAGCATTTCTCTGTCATGTGCTCATATGTAAAGTAGCTTATTCATGAACTGCATGACAGATAAAGATAACAGAATTGCCCTGGCATGCAATTCTGTCATCTTCATCTGTGATGATACAAGAAAATGAACAGGCTCTGGAGTTTGCACTATTAGCTTTCTAATGGAGTTGAGTACCATTGACTACAAGGGGAGAAAAATGTATGGCTGGTAATGTGTTATAGGGAAATACGAGTTCCCACATGGACCTCTTCTAGGCAGCCACTGAATAGTGCATGACTTATAAATCCACAACGTAAGAGTCATCTCTTAAGTGTTCTTATCTTTATGTTCTTATAAAAATACAAGTGTTTCTGATGGTGGATGACAGTTAAATTTAGTGGTAATTTAGCAGTGCTGACATTATAGAACATAAAACTTTGTAGCACAATACAGACCCTTCAGCCCATGATGTTGTGCTGACCTTCATCCTACTCTACGTTTCTATCATCCATATGACTATCTAAGAGTATCCCTAATATATCTACCTCTACCACCACCCCGGCAGTGTGTTCCATCCACTCATCACACTCTGTGTAAAAAAAATCTTACCTCTTATATCCCTCCCATACTTTTCTCCAATCACTTTAAAATTATGTCTCCTTATGTTAACTATTTCTGCCCTGGGGAAAAGTCTGACTATCTACTTGACCTATGCCTCCTATCATTTTGTACAACTCATCAAGTCACTGCTCATTCTCCTTCACTCCAAAGAGAAAAGCCCTAACTCATTCAACCTATCCTCATAAGAAATGCTCTCCAATCCAGGTAGCATCCTGGTAAATTTCTTCTGCATCCTTCTTGAAGCTCCCATAATTTTCCTGTAATGAGGTGACCAGAACTGAACATAATATTTCAAGTGTGGTCTAAACAGGGTATTATAGAGCTGCAACATTACCTCGTGGCTCTTGAACTCATTCCCCAGCTAATGAAGACCAATAAAGCATACACCTTCATAACAACCCAATTAACTTGCATGGCAAATTTGAGTGATCTATGGACATGAACCCTAGGATACTTCTGTTCCTGCACATTGCTAAGAATCCTGCCATTAATGCTGTATTCTTAATGCAAATTTGACCTTCGAAACGGGATCACTTTATACTTCTCCAGGTTGAACTCTGTCTGCCATCTCTCAACCCAACTCTGAGTCCTATCAATACCCCTTTGTAACCTAAGCCAACTTTCTGCATTGTCCACAACTCCACCAACTTTTGTGTCATCTGCAGATTTACTAATCCACGTTTCCACTTCCTCATCCAAGCCATTTATAAAAATCATAAAGAGCAGGGGTCCAAGAAGATCCCTGTGGGGTAGCCTTAGTCACTGACCAGGCAGAATTTGCTCCATCTGTAACCATGAGCAAGCCAATTCTGAATCAACACAGCCAGGTTTCCCAGGATCCCATGCCTCCTGGCTTTCTGAATGAGCCTTTTGAAAGGCCTTACTAAAATCTATGTACTCCACATCCCCTGCTCTACCTTCATCAATGTGTTTTGTCACATCCCTAAAGAATTCAGTCAGGCTTGTGAGTCATAATCTGCCCCATATAAAGCCATGCTGACTATCCCTAACCAGATTATGCTTCTCTAAATGCTTGTAAATCCTGTCTTTCAGAATTGTCCCATTAATCTGTCCACTACTGTAATAAGACTCACCGATCTGTAATTCCCAGGGTTATCCCTACTCTCTTTCTTGAACAAAGGAATAACATTTGCCACCTTTCAATCATCTGGTACTACTCCTGTGGCCAGTGAAGACACAAAAATCATCACCATGGGCTCAGCAATCTCTTCCCCTGCTATCAATAGTAACTTGGAGTATATCTTATTATATATGCTGTTATAAAATATACAAATAAAATATATATTCTTTCAGCATGAATTATACTGCAAAAATTATGTTAAACAATTCAAAGTGACTGACATAATTACAAAATATAACAATTCATTCACAGAAATTAGTCATATCTGATTAGTGTAAGACCTTTTTAACTATGCCATATTTAATATCTTATAAACACTGGTTAATTTTGTTTTGATATTCCTTAGTGGGAGTTATGATTAACAGCCAGACTTTAAGCAAAACCTAACACATTTATGCTACAACCCAGCAACAACATTTAATATCAAAATTAAGTATTTGATTATCTAGCCCACTCAGTGTGATTCAATGTAATAAGCTTGTCAAGGCAATATTGCATGTTTATAAATTCTTTCCTATGTTTAAAGTTGTTCATTTAAAATTTTTGGAGAGATTAACAATTTCTTCTGTCATTTTGATGGCACTTATTATTCTGTCCTGTATCCCTTGTTCTCTCTAGACCTTTTTCCTACACTACATTATGTTTCTCCAAACATTCTCAAATCTTCCAATCCCAATACTGATTTTATATAATAAATATTATATTTGCCAATGTAGGAAGCCCTGATCAACTTTCAGAAAGCTTTGGATATTGAACTTGAAAGATGTGAAACACAAGTTATGAACCCATCAATGGAAATTGCAGAATTATATTATCTCATAGGTTGCTGCTATTCTGAACTGGATAAGCTGACAAAGGTAAGAATATTTGCCTAGAAATTGAATGGTGCTTGCACAGATGTCTTACTCAATTAGTACACAGTGACTCAATGAGCCTGTCTCCGAAGAAATACAAGTCTAGGTGGTTGTGTGTGCTGTGGAGCAGGCCTTGCATTTTAAAGGTCATTCTTTTGTGACAGCGGGTGCCAAGAAGGTAGATATCTGGGATTGTTGCCTGGTATTCAGAAAACAGAGAAGGTTGGTTGGAGCATTCAGGTTCAAAGGGGTATGGGTCGGCACGAATGTAAGGTAAAGGGGTAGGGATGATAGGCTTTGTGATGGTGGTGGTGCTAGGTTTGTGTTTCTGGAATTTTACTAAAAGTGCTCAGTAGGTCCAATCAGTAGTCAGCAGTACAATTGGCAGATCAGAGAGGAAATTGGGTTAAGAGTTGTTCTTGGATGGGGTATTTGGTGCTGCCTTCCACTCACCACCAAAGGAGTGCTGCATTCAATATTTAAATAGTATGTGAAGTAGTTCTCAGTATTAGCAGTGCTGGATACCACTGTCTATGTCCAACCCCTTTATGTTTAGTTTATTAGATGTATAGAAAATCCAAAAGGAATATCCACAGATGTGATGCTGGAAGAAATTTGCTGCTTTATAACTGAAATCTGAAAGTAATTTTTTTATGAAATTGAATCGTATTTTTAAACTTTTGTAGCCTGGGGAAAAACACACACACACAGGACAACAAATACTTTTTCAGGTCTTAAATTCCTTTATCTGTTTTAGATGTTTTATTGCAGAAAGAAGGTATCAGAATAAAAACACAAAATAAATTTTAAAAAACTGTTCCCGCTGTTACAATCTCAGCTTTACTTCAGACCACACTCTTGTTACGTATGCAGTATGAAAATAACTAAAACGAAATATACAAAACTATACGGTCGTGGCAATTCTAACAGAAACAATACAATGTTAGAATCCCACCAACCCTGTACCTTATACACTACATTGAAAATATGAATATATACATCTCATCTTAATTAAGAGATTTACTCACATTTGGCATACACGTGTTTAACTTCCAAGCACATATAGGCTAGACCTTGAAATGAGTTCTCCTCGCTCACGCTATGTGCACAGAGATTAATACGTTCACATTACTCTGTTGCGTTCACATTTGGTCATGAAACAATAAAGAAAGTCAAATAAACTTTTACAATATATTGCCTTGTAGTTGAATTACTAAGAAGACTAACCTAGTAGACCGATTAAGGAACTTTGCAATTACGCTATCCAGTGCTGATCAATTTACTCGCGAAAATCTAAAGCATCCACATGTAAAGTACATCAAATTACTGATATTCTAGATTTACAAACAAGTATAAATGAATTTCCATGGATATTATCAAATACTATTCACCTTTTCTCACCAAACTTGGGAAAAGCATTCGAGCGTCGTCCTTTCTAGAACATGATAACTCTTCGTTCTACTCCACCCATGCAAAATGGCATCACTGTTTTCTCTTTAAGGTTCAGGCAGCTATTTTAGCATTACAAAGATGAATACATAAGTGGACTCTAACAATAAAAAAAATGATATTCAATGGTCACCTGGTTACATAAATATAGTTAATGCTTGTTAATACTTCTTCCTCAGAATTACTCTTTGATACTTTTCAGGCAGTGGATTCATTTGATAAGGCACTGAAAATATACCCAAAATTTGCTAAAGCATATTATCAACGTGGCCTGTGCAGAATGAAGCTTCATGAAATTAATTGTATCTATGACTTCCACAGAGCACTTGCAATCAACCCTGGACTTTTTGAGGTATTGAAGTTTTCCTTGTAATTGCTTTGAACATAATTTATTGATAATTTAATGAATCAGTTAATAAATATTCAATTTATGACTGAGAGATGTTGATACAGAATTTATAATTTTATAACCCTCCAAAATTTATAACCGTTAACTTTTTATAGCAATAGAATATATTTGAACTTTTGGATGGGAGACCCACTGAAAGAGACAGTCTGCCACAAACCCTAACAGTAGAGGGTAGAACTAAATTGTTTAGTTGCCAATTAATGCATCATACTATAAAACACATCAGACAATGACTTTGCCTAACAACTATATTAATTGCAATTAGTTCAAACAACTCAAAAGTGAGCTATATGGTTTTACAGCCCTTTTAGTTCCACAACTCTTTAACTTGCTTTCACAATTTCCAAAATCTACTATTTGTGTTTAGATATTGCCACTCCTGTTGAACCTGCCCAGGATTTGATCGTGCTGATTTATTCTCTGAGTCCCTGACTCAGGGTTGTTTTTTTCAGTGGTTAGTCTCCATTGTCACTGCTGCAGGTCATCCCATAAGACAACTTTTCATATACCTTCCAAACATTGTTTAATTCTTTAATGCCTCTGACACAGAGGCTATTCTAATCCTTATTCATATAAGTATACAGTATGTTTCTTTAACTTCAAATTCTTGCTAGCACATTCCACTGTTGTGACTGTGATTTAAGTCACTGGAGAATCTGGAGAAGTCATGGAAATTAAAGTCTTTATTCACCATGACAAACAGACATTCCTCTAAATACTCTCTCAGTAGAGTCATAAATTCAAAGGTACATCACATTGTTTATATCCTTAAGATCAAAGGTAACAATAGGTGATACAGTACAATTTCAATAGTTATAATGCCATTGTTTACTTCAATACTGTACTTTGGGTAAACAAATGGGTCGTTTGAGGTACATTTTTACAATGGCAGTACATTGTAATTGATAAGACATTTTTAAAGATACAAACATCTTTGTTGGGAGAAACTAATTGAAACAGATATTCTGAAACTTCTGATGACAGAGAGCCAGATGTTCAATTATTGATATTTGATATGCTAACTGATTGTATCAGTGTTGTCTGCAAGCTTCCTTGAATGTGTTTACAATGGTGCAAATGACTTAAACCCATAGTTGCCTGGATGGATGCAGGCAATTAACACAACCTCATTTTCATACCATTTGGCTGTTGCTTATGGAAACGTCTCATGGTCACCATTTTACAAAGGTGTGCTCTTAACTTTAATTTACTGCTTGTGATTTATAATTTACAATAGGAACTGAAGACTGGTTCTTGCTTGAATTAAGATCTGCTTTATTCACAGAATACTCCTTAACACCACAATGACCTTGACCATTGTTTCCTGATTTATTTGAGTGTCTGTGCTTTGGCAGTTTCCAAGTCAGTTCCACAAAATTTCAGTTTCCAGAACATTCCCACTTGCTTGGCCTGTCCTCTGGATCATTTACAGTCGGGTAGTGCACTTCGCTATAAATCTGTCTTGAGTTACGTTCACATGCTGATAATTGACCAGGAGTTAATCGTGTAACCCACCTTCCACTGTGCTGCTTTGTTATATGGCACTCAGCATCTCTTTCTGCCCAACAAAGTGGCTTCTCAGAGCCTGATGGTATATTTGACATTGCTCTGGCTGCTATAGTGTAAGTGAATCAGTCAGCTGACCAGCCAAACAAGTTACTATCTTTGCTTTTGAGTACTTATTATTTTTTAAATAGATTAAACACTAGTTGTATGGAAATTCACAATGAATGCAGAAAATTATATTTCAAGTGAGTGCAATAGAAATATAAGGAAATGTAAAACATGTTGGAGGGGAAATGAATTATCAGTACGGAAGCACTAATTTTATGTGGACGTTCAAGAATGGAAGCAAGGAAAGTTATAGTTTGCAACAGATGCTAATATCCAATCAGTAATTTGTTAATTGAAACTACTGTTTCCTCAGCCCAAGACGTCGACAATGCTTCACCCTATAGATGCTGTCTGGCCTGCTGTGTTCCACCAGCATTTTGTGCGTGTTGTTCCCTTTTAAATGCCGTTTGGGCTACTTAATCATCAGGATATTTCATTCATGGGATATAATTTTATCTTTGATAGTTGATCTGAGAACTACAGTACTGCATTAAGATAAACCCAAAAAAAAATTCAGGAGAAAGATCTATTATCAGTAAATGATTATAATGTGGAATTTATTACTATGTATACAAAGAGCCGGCTGATGGTGTAGTGGCATCAGCCCTGGATTTCAAAGTAGATGGTCCTGAGTTCAAACCCAGCCAGGTCCCAACCTGGGCAGCAGCAATATCTGCATAGAAGAAAGGCCTGGCAATCTACTTCTGTATCTTGCCATGAAAACCTTGTGGACTCTATGGTCCATTAGATCATGAGGAGACGGACTTGACTTAACGACTGAACAACAAAATAAAAAGTTGAGGTGAATAATGTGAAACTTTTAAGAAGTAGTTGGATTAAATGACATGAAGATATAAGATCATGCTGAGAGGATTAGATGATTTGATTACTTCTATGCTATACATCAGATGTAGCCATTTTGTTTGTCAGGGCTCTGGCATTTAAACAACAACCAAAGTGTTCAAAGCTTGCTGGATGGTTAATGCTTCATAAATCAGAAATACTATTTTGTTTGTATTGATCTCTGTCCACTCGTGAATTTGTTATTGATGTTTGATCAACAGAGAGTCTCAAATTTAGCCTTTTGCCAGGATTCTTTGTATCCCACCAGCAGGATCCCTTCCCTGCAGGGACCATATTAGTCAAATCCATAAAAAGTAGAAGCAGGAATCAGATGTTCAATCCCTCCTGTCAGAGACCTAATTTCCTACACTTCTTGGAAAGAAGTTTGAAGAATATAAAAAAAACAGTGAAAAAGAAGTATAGATCAATCAATATTGTTTTCCATATTCAACAAACCTAGAAACTGTGCCTCAGAAGAAAAAGAATTGCTTTATGGCATTATATATAAAAGGTTATTTCATGTACAATGTTCCCAATAACTAAGAATTACAAAGCAATGGTCTTTTTATAATAATCTCCGTTATTTCTGTAGGTCTACCTAAGTCGAGCTGTGTACTATGCAATGCAGCGACGCTACCTTAAGGGTATTCTAAGCTGCAATGAAGCACTGAAGCTTCAGCCCCAGAGCGTAAGAGCCTTTCTTTGTAGAGGAGCACTGAAATATTGTGCTAAGGTACTGTATGTATAACCCTTTTGCTATTTATATTAGTAGTTTATAGATAAATGATTTGATGGCAGTGTAATTTAAGTTGTTGAATCAAAGATAAACTTTCAACTAAATCTGTGGAAATATTAGCTGGTTGGTATGAGATACAAACATTTGTTTTCAACCATTACAAATGCAAAGACTATCAATGGTGAGGTGAGGATGCTGGTAATGGTAGAGCTAACCAAACACATAAATGAACAGAGGCAGGACATACATTACAATAAGGGGAATAATCATTTGAAAAGATACATTTGCTGCATATACTAACATTCATTTTATTCTTGGATCCT